>NC_044290.2:1310446-2620892 GCF_004027225.2 Strigops habroptila | reverse complement strand
TGGAGAGAAGTTAAAACCCCAAACATTTGACCTTTTTTTTTTTCTTTTTTTTAAACCTTTGAGTGCAATTCTCGAGGTTTTTAGGTAACAATACTGTTGAGGAACCCCAGATCATCTTGCCTTGCTCTCGTCCTAAAATACCTACACTTGCCTAACATGAGGAAAAAGAAATGTACAGCATTTACCACTAGAGCTTAGTGCTGTGCAAAGGAAAGTGAGACCCAACCATAAAAGTTTCATCAACTCTCCTGCTCACAGCTGTGACTTTAGTCTGTTCCAGCTTCGGCTCCCATTTTTTTTTTTTTTTTTTTTGGGTGAAGTTCTAACAAACTGCTTTTGCTTTGCCAACAAATTGCTGCCTTATCAGTTGCTTCTGTGTCAATTCTTCCGGAGCAGCTCCTCTTGCATCTCAGGAGCAGCTGGAGGAGCAGGAGGCACCAGAAGCGACAGCGAGTAGGTGCAGTAGATTTCATTCTGCCTAAAAACAAAAGCTGCATTTAAAATCCTGACGGAATCAACTAACTCCATCTCGTTTAACTGTGACCATGACCCAGTACTGGAACTTAGTTTGTATAGCAGTTATAAACTGCATTTTTAATGCAAAATATAACTAAAACAATTCATAACTTTTGCCCCACTAGAATTTCCCGCTGGATGGTGTGTGTCGTTTCATATGAACTCATCATCATTCCAAAAACTGGAATACAGTTTTGAAATCTAAACCCAAACCTATCCAATATTCTGAATTCAGAAAATCCTTTTGCCTCTCTACAATGGTTAGATACTTGGAGCACTGTGTGCACGTCTGGTGTCCCCAGCATAAGAAGGACATGGTACTCTTGGAGCAAGTCCAGAGGAGGACACAAGGATGATAAGGGGCTGGAGCACCTCCCGTACAAAGACAGGCTGAGAACATTGGGGCTGTTCAGCCTGGGAAGAGAAGCTGCGTGGAGACCAGAGCAGCTTCCAGTGTCTGAAGGCAGCCTACAAGGATGCTGGGGAGTGACTCTTCATCGGGGACTGTAAGCGATAGGACAAGGGGTGATGGGTTTAAACTGAAACAGGGGAAGTTCAGGTCAGATATAAGGAAGAAGTTCTTCCCTGTGAGGGTGCTGAGGCCCTGGCACAGCTTGCCCAGAGAAGCTGTGGCTGCCCCGTCCCTGGCAGTGTTCAAGGCCAGCCTGGACAGGGCTTGGAGCAACCTGCTCTAGCGGAAGGTCTCCCTGCCTGTGGCAGGGGCTTGGAACTGGGTGATCTTAAGGTCCTTTCCAACCCAAACCATTCTATGATTCTATGATACTTCACTCTGAAGGTACTCAATTGTCAAAAAGCAGCAGACAAGCAATGACAACTACACATCTCACCATCTGTTCACACAGCAGGCATAAAAACTTACCCATTTCTTTAAAAACTTAGCATTTCCACGGGTGCTGGAAGTATTCACGTTTGGCGACAGGGCTTTAACTGGCCAAGCAGGATGCTCTGCCATCAAGTGCATGCAGTTTCCTCAAAGGAACAACAGCATCCCATGTGGAATGTAATTTAAATAAGCTTTTCCTAGTATTTTCATCCACCTAAAACAATCAAACAATTGCATGGCTTCTTCAGTTAGGAGAAAACAACTTCTTGAACTTCCCTGTAGAACTTCACATTTCAGGTGTTTCCTATTTCTATCAACAGTTTGCCATTTTAACAGATTGCACTGGCCATATAGAATTTATAAGCAGTGCAGGTCATAGATCTCTACCCATGGAACCAGTAACAGAAGCTCAAATGCAGAATGGCTGTTTCAAGGCTCCCAGCCTCTGGCTGTCTTGAAGCAACTCCTCCCTGTTTCCTGGGAGTCCCCAGCCCTGGCAGGGACCCTGAAGCTGTTCTGGCACAGAGGAACTGCAGATGTACCTTTGAGTTGCAGATGAGAAATGGAGGCTTCAAAGGCCAAGCAAGAGCTGCCCTCTCTGCCAAAGGCTGGAATTCCCCTTGAGCTGTCTAGCAACAATCTCAGAGCATATTCATCACCATACTGGGGAAAGGCAGCTGAAGAAACAGTCCTTTATCAGATGGAGCCTCTCTTGCCTAATTAATATCATATGTATATATATGCCTGGGGAATATATGGCATTATGGGGCTCTCCACACACTTTGCCTCCACCAACACGGGCTCCCAGAGAAGCAAAGCGGGGCACATCCTTCCTCCTGCCGAGGGAGCATGGACAGAGCTGGATATGAGCATGTCGGTGGGCAGGGCTCACGATCATTGCCCTCATCCTGCAACTCTTGGGGCCACAGCCCCAGCAGCTACCTGAGGGAGCACGGCAGGGCCCGGCATCTTCTGCTGTCGTGGGAACACGGCTGTGGGGATTCAAAATTGAACAAGTCCGTGTTTCAGACACGGCAAAGGGAACCATCCCCTCCCACAAGAATGAGGGCTTGAGTCTCCCGGGCAGAGCAAGAAGGGTCCTGCTCCTTCTCTCCCCTGGCTGCTGATGGGGATGGAGGCTCAGACAGGCTTGCCCACATCTGCACCCACACCCCACCCCATGCACAATGGTGGGACTCTGCTCTGCAGAGTAACTCTGGGGGCAAAGCACGGCTACTCCTCCATCTCCATCCCCTAGGGAGGAGGCTGGCTCCCCTAAGCCACTTTCCGTGGCCTGTGAACTGGAGCACAGCCTCAGCCCAGAGCAGCAGGGCGTCTTCTAGCACACAGCACTAGTGGGATGAGGGTGGGGACAGCAGGAGTGAAGGGGGAGAGACACAGGAAGGCACAAACTTAAGCCCACCCATTGTTCAGAGACAGCAAGTCCCTTGCAGCCCTCTGAAACCCCAAAGGCAGCATTGCAGAGCTCTCAGCCACCCAAATCCTGACCCAGAAAACTTGTTCTCATCTGGCAACGTGCAGAAAAGACTGGACGAGGTCAAAGGTAAGATCTGAACCTCCACTGCCAGAAAGGAAAGGCCAGGTCTGTAACCTGTGGCACACTTGAAATATCAGGCACTCGTGAGCTGGGTCACAATTATCCCCCTTAACAAGTTGCTCTACAAATGACCGTGCTGCTTAGTAAGAGATGGGACGAGGTGGCTGTTTGGACCTCACACAGACTCCTCTCCAGGCTGCCAATTCATTTAACACAAAGAAGATGCATCGAGCAACCCTGTTTACTTCTGCTCTGTTCTAATATGCTTTCAAGGCCTGTCAGAGCTGGCTTCTTGGGAGAACCCGGCTTCTCATCATAGAAAAGCTTACTCAAGACGGGATCTGTATCTGAGAATTCCCAGAGGAAAGGAGAAAAATACAATAAACAAACAAACCCTACGTTTTTTAGAAGAACAGTTCTGTGCTAAGCCAAGCACTATCCCCCACCACGCGCACACGGGCACATGACACCTTATCTGCCCAAAGCCATGAATGCAGGTTCTGCATTCTGGGACACCTGGGACACCCCTGGGTCTCCCTGAACTTCAAACACTCAAGAATTACATTTCTGTTCAGGTTTTCCACAATTTTTCTTGTCCTAGAAGAAAATAACTCACACTTTCGGTGCTTTAATGCTTGAACATTGTTAGGCAAAGAAAAAGGGGAGAAAAAAGGCCACCTAAATCACCTAAAGCCCATTAGAGTTTTAAGAGATGCTGATCTTGGTTAAAGCACAAGCTTTCACAACCAGATCTCAGCTGTGCCAGGAAACGGTCGCCCCAGTTTGGAAGTTGGACAGAATCCCCCTGACACAAGGGCTCCCAAGTGTTGCAGACAGTCATTAAAAACCGAAGCACAGATGAAAATGCAAATGCCCCCTGGAACCATCTCCCAGCCCCGAACTGAGGAGTAGCTCCAATGCAGACCTATCTTTTTTTCTCCTTTGGTCACCTCTGCATTCTTCAGGCTCTCAAGGAATATGCGCTCACGCTCTCATAATTGGTGGTCCTGAAAAGAGAGGGGTGGATGGGATTGATATCAGAGAGTGCCACAGGAACGGGGGTCACAGTCCAGGGTGTCACTCATGAATAAGGGAAGTGACCCAAACCCTCCTTCATGTTGGCAGGTAGCCTTCTGTGCTACCTCCTGGGTGTATGGCCTTCCAGCTCCTGAGCCCATAACCTCACATGCTTAGTGAGACCCCCAGAGGAAGCTTCAAAGAGCATCCCTGCCTGGGGAAGGACCCAGCAGGGAGCTGATGGGAGAGGATGGGACATCACTAAGCCAGAGTCCAGCAGAACTGGCTTTTCCCACCCAGGGATAGGATGAGGAGAGGGGCAACCCTACTGAGCTAAGGATGTTCTCGATGAACCCGAGACAAGCTGTGAGGATCCACCCATCCTTGCTTCTGGTATCGCTCTTCGAGGTGCCCATGGCTTCTGCAAACCCGCCCAGCCCAGCCACTCAGAAATGATCTGAGGAGACCCCTCTCAGCCTGTTGCTATCAGGCTTCACCCAGCCCTGCTCCCACCCAGCTGATTGAAGCCCCTTCCAGCCCTGGTCTCCCACCACCTCACCTGCTGGGCCCTTAAAATCAGCAGCTGCAGATTGACGGAAGGCAGAAGGCCTTCAACAGTGTATGGTGCCTCTGCTGTTGAGAGGAGACAACAGACCATCCCTTTTTTTTGGTGCCTGCTTGTCCCTGTTGCAGGGCCCTCAACATCCTCCCAGTGCAAACAGGATTTAACCCACCTCCCTCTCCTATCCTACCCCCTTGACTCCTTTCCAGGCGATGCCCTGGCACAGAGAGCTCAGCTTAGCTCCGTCAGAGGACAAGGAGGCCAATTCACATCTGAAGTTTATATTCAGGGGAACAAGAATAGCCCCCACGAACACCCCAAGCCTCTGGAGAAGCAAAATACAAATGCAGGGCTCCTTTGTGCATCCGCTTATTCCCCTCCCAGGACAGGATTAGGACTCATGACTTTGGGAGGGATGGGAAACCCCAGCTTTGCTGCCAGCCCCTATACAGCTGTGAATTGCAGTGCAGATGCTCCACTTACACTGGTCATGCTTTTAATCTCCTCCTCCTGGTGCTGGATGTGCAGGCATCTGTGCCTGGTCTGGCTGCCCAACCTCCTCAAAGGCAAAGGGGAGAGACAGAGCCAACCAATGCTTCAGCCCGCCTCTAAAACAGCCTGGTGGAGGCTGTTCCTGGAACAGCCGGATTCTCACCACGCAGAGTGAAGTCTCTGCCTTAAACACCCAAAGGCAGCGCTGAACGCCTCCCCACAGGCAGGACCCACCCGTGAGCCTGCCAGGCAGCGCTGGAGGCCACGCGAAGGGGCTCTGCTGTGGTACCTTGGCCAGGCTCACAGTGGCGCGCTCTCTCTCGGACGCCGTCTGCAGGGTTTGGTCCATGTCGCGCTCCAGCTTCTGTCGCTCCTCCAGCAAAGCGCTCTGGAGAGGAAGAGAGAAAGCACTAAGTCCCAGTCGCCACAGGGGTTTTCTCCTTTACCTCATCTCTGCCACTAAAGCCCACACAACATCTAGAGGCTGGTTCAAGCCCACAGCGCCTGGCGTGAACCCCACGTGGAGAGCTCTGGCCCCACACTCCTCATCATGCACACTGCCTGTACCTCTGGATGAAGCCTCTTACATCTGTGAGCCAGAAGGTCAGTCTCATTGCAATTCAGCGTGTGATGGGATGTGGGACTGAGGAGGCAGAGGGCAGAGGAAGGATGCTACAGCCCAGCACCCAGCTCTCTTCTCCAGCACACACCACAGTGCAGCCCTGGTTAGACTCACAGGACATGTGGAAAGCACCTGGAGATGTCTGCCCCATCTCACCTTCTCCCTCTCCAGCTCTGCTCGTTCCTTGGAGAGCTGCTGGGTCATGCCTTGCTGCTGCTCCTCCTGTGAGTGCTGCTGCAATTCCACTTTGGATTGCTCTGTCTCCAGCCTCGATCGCTCCTGGGTTCAGACACAGAGGAGAGACAGATGCCACTCACAGGCTCCAGGCCAGGCACCTCCAATGGCAAGACTTACACCCCATAGCCACACAGGAGGGCTGACCTGGGCATCGGACACAGCGGGAGCTCACCTGCTCCAGCAGCCAGCACTGCTTGCTCAGCCTGGACCTCAGTCGAGTGATCACCTTCTGGAGATGGCTCCGCTCCTCCTCTATGTCCCTCTGCTGCTGTGACAGCCTGTCCTTGAGCACTGGGGAGGGGCAGCAACAGAGCCATGAGCAGCATGAGGTGGGAAGCCCTCCTCTGCCTGCACCACGTTCACAGAAAAACTGCATGTGTTTGTGCTCATCACCTACTGCACATCACCAGAACACCCGTTTCTAAGTGGGAAATGGTGAGATATCCAGTGACATCCCAGACTCTGGCTGTCTCGGAGCAGCTCCTCCCTGTTTCCTGGGTGTCCCCAGCACTGGCAGGGACCCTGCAGCTGTTCTGGCACAGAGGAACGGCAGAGGTGCCTTTGAGCTGATTGTCCTCCTGCTGTGCCAGTTCCTGGGACACGATTTGGTGCGTGGCCTCCACCTTCTTGAGATCACTGGAGAACTTTTCCATCTGCTGGATACCATTTATAGACCTACAGAGAGGAGCGAGGGGAGGGTAACACCTGTGGACACACTTGATCTCACCGCGATGGAGAGATGGATGCGTGGTTGGGCAAGGGCTGGGCAGCCCTGCCCTGAACGTCTCTGGGTCATGGCACAGTGGTAGGAAGATGGAGCTACTGCTTAGGGGAGTACTGAAGGAAGTTAAACAGCTCAGCATCCCTGAAGGCAGTGGGTGGGAGAGGGGATGGACCCTCTTGCCATGGTCCCAGGCTGGTTCCCCACAGAACAGGGAACTCCATGGCCACAGACCCGGACCCATGTGGGGATATGGCACCAGCCTTCAGTACCTGGTGTGTGAGGTGGCACTAGTCACTGCATTGATCTCCAGGTCTTCTGTCTGCCTCAGCCATTGGAGCTACTCTTCGTAGTCTTTGACCACTGCCTGGACCGATGTGCTGCAGGACACAGGGAAGGAGCCCACCATGGGCCATTACAAACCAGTGCTCCCTGTGATGGGTACCATGGAAGAAGGTTGATCGTGGGGCTGAGAACCAGGTCCCAGCAGCTGACCTGGCATGGTGGTCTGTCACAGGGCGTCACACTGACAGGCACCCCCAGTTGGTTGTTACAAGCTTCTTTACGAAAAGCAGATTTCTCATTGACCAAATCTATGTGGACATCAGTGAGAGCACAGCAGTGATACGTCTGATGCTGATCCTCAAATCAACGGCCATGCGAGGTCTCCGCAAGCTTCCAGAAAGGGTTTCAGTAGCTCCAGGCCCTGTGTGAGGGAATGCGGGGAATTCCTTGCTGGGGAATGTGACTGCCCCTCTCGGTCTGGCCTTGAGCTGCGGAGCACTGCTGATGAAGACCACTCACATGGGTCATCTGTGGAAGGGCTGAGACTGAGAAACACAGGTGCCGCAGGTCCACGGAAGGGCTCAGTAACCAGCCAAGCCCCAGCTGGATGCCTGTCTGGCCCAGGGACACAGAAAGGAGGGGACTCAGACACCCAGAGGTGGTTGAAATGTGAAGGCCAAAGAAGGACCCATTGTGGGACAGAGAGAAGCACCATTGTGTGAAGGATGGGGGCACTGGGAGCCTTCCTAGAGGTGGCCGGGTAGTTCTGTAGTGTCTTCAAAACAAAGGAAAAGGGGCAGGGGGGAAGGTCTTGCTGAGGAGCAATATATGTCATTTCTCATTCTCAAAGTTCTCCTTCCCAAGGTGAGTCATCAGCCCCAAGGGTGCCAGGTCAAAGTGGCAGAGGAGTAGACTCATGGCCATTTGGCTGAGAGTGCTCTTCGCTTTCGGTGTCCTTGCCAGGCCTCGAAGGACACGTCCTCTGGTGGCTGCAGTTCAAAGCAGAAGGCTTCCCGTGGAGCAAGTGTGGGCCTGTGGTGTCCGCTTCCTGCCCTCGGGTGATTCCACATGGCTGCTGAGGAAGGTGGATGACTGTGCCCTCTCCTGCTGCCTCAGCTCTGCGCAGGCACAGCCAAGGCCAGGCTCCACATGCGGCACAGGAATGGCTCCTACCCTTCTGCAGCGGGGCAGGGTGGCAGGCCAAGGAGAAGAGCAGCCCAGCCACAGTGCTCACTACCTGCCCCCACTTGGTCTGTGCTCCGGAAACAGCTCTGAGTGGGAACGTCAGGGCACGTCTGTGCTGTCCTCCTTTGCCTGCTGTTTCACCCAGGAGCACAACAGGGTTGCAAGGAGTCACCAAGCGTTTGGGCAAGACGCTGACAGTTGGGACAACACTGTACAAAAAGCTGCTTGTCTGCAGGAATGCGGATATGAAGCTGCACCTCTGCACATCTGAAGCCATTTCCCCCAGAGCCCCTGGGGCCAGGGCATGGGTGATTCACCCCGAGGTGAGGCTGAGGTCTCTCATAGTGGCTCAGCACTTTCTGGTGACTGCTGCTGCCACCTTGCAATTAAAGGGCCCTGAAGGTGCCCATCTGTCCCTGAGCTGGGCAAAACAAGCCAGACCCTCCGGGTCAGTGACCTGAATAAGACACCCACCAGTGATGCAAAGATGAGTGTTGTTTTGCTTGGGAAGAGTGTGCCGAAGCCAACAGGTCCACTTGGCAATGGCTGACACTCAGGCATGAGTCAGCAGCTCCTTCCTTGCTCTCCAGAACATGTTGAGCCGCTGCTTCTCCTCGGGACAGCGTTTGCCTCCTGAGCGCAGGAGGGCTTTGTTTGACCATCACCTCCCAACCACCCTGAGGTTCCAAGTCCCCTCAGCAGAACAGCCATCCTGCACGGGCTTGGCTGGGATCTGAGCATCTCCATAGCCTCCAGGCACTGGTCTTGCTCAGGGCTGGCCAGAGCCCACCAAAGAGAGACCCTTCTGAGAGCCCTTCAGGCTTGCTCCACAGGCAGAGTCCTAAGTAAGCAGTGGCCATGTTCCCTGGGAAGGGCAAGACGTGCACAATACCCAGTCATGGCCTGAATCTGCCCCAAGGCTTCACCAGCACCTGGAAAGGGAGCTCAAGGAGCGTTGTTGTGCGGGAGAACCATAATTGCTATCAACACGGTGATGTGAGTGATTTTTCCAGGATGAAAAGGGAGCCAAGCAATTCAGGCAGAGGAGGCATCTTTCATCTTCCAGCAGAGCTTTGAGAAGCCAAAATTGCCATTTCTCAACATGCTTCGTGTTTGGGTGATTTTTCAGCTCCCCTGGGGCTCTGGGCCACAGTATAAAAGTGGCCCAACTGCCAGCTCCTCCATCCTCTCCTCGTGCCTTCCTCTGCTTCGGGAAGTTGGTAAGTCTCAGTTCATTTTGCCTCTTGTCTCCCTGGTTGGCATAACAGTTTTTGTATTGAGGGCCTCCCTTGTTCTGGGTAAATGGTCTGGGATGTGGAACAGGACATTGGTTGGTTTCTTTGCCAGCCGTGGTTCTTTGCAAGGCTCAGGTCCTACGGCCAGCACTGTCTAACCAATGACTGGGCACTTCCTCCACCATCCACAATTCAGCAATGCTGCTTTTGCACTAGTGGTAGGATGAGGCGATTCCTCAGGAGATCTAGTCCCACCATTCATGTCTTCCTCCATAGCGGCTGCTGTCTCCAGGAGCCCTGTTTGCGCTGTGCTCAGCCATGTCCCTTCCTGAGAGCAGTGGGTGAGAGCAGCCCGACCTGGCAAGACCAGGGGGCTCAAGGGCAGGCATTTGGCTGAGTGAACAAATGGGTGCTGGTACAAGGGCTGATGACCTTGTGTGGAAATGCACAGCTGATTCCAAGGAGAGGGATCCCCATGATCCGTAGCAGAAATTCTTTCCCTGCCTACATCCACAGCATCAAGGCTGTGCTCAACCCATCTGAAAACCCCACATCTATATTCTTATACTGGGAAGAGGCTTAATGAGGACTCTCTTTGGGGGGCCTTCTCCACCAAGCCTTCAAGGCCAAGCAGGAGGATTGCTGTGAAATCCCCTCACAACCTGCAGACAATCCCTTGGTAAAGGAGCACCCAGAGGCAGCAGAGCAGCTGGAGGGGGACTGCTCCCCTCCTGTGCGGGGTCCTTCTGAGAAGGGGACCAGGCTGGAAAATACCCTGTGCTCCCCTCTGCTGGGAGGTGGGATGGTGCAGGAAGAGGGAAGGCTTTATCCTGTCCCTGGCCAGGCAGTGCCCGTTGCCAGAGGCGCTGAGCTGGGCGTCTGACAGGGCCCGGCAGCTCATGGCTTCTGCTCCTTCTCTCGGCCTCACAGGGTCGCCTCCCTCCATTAGACATGTCGTGCTACAGCCCGTGCCTGCCCGCTGCCTCCGGCCCAACCCCGCTTGCCAACAGCTGCAACGAGCCGTGCGTCCTCCGCTGCGCCGACTCCAGCGTTGCCATCCAGCCCTCGCCAGTGGTGGTGACACTGCCGGGCCCGATCCTCAGCTCCTTCCCCCAGAGCACAGCCGTGGGATCCAGTGCCTCGGCTGCCGTGGGCAGCTCTCTCAGCGCTGCCAGTGTGCCCATCGCTTCTGGGGGCTCCCTGGGGCTGGGGGGCTATGGCTGGGCCGGCACGGGCCGTGGGCTCTGTGGGGCTCTGGGACGCAGCAATCTCTTATGCTAAGGCCCGAGGATTGCCTGTCCGTGCTCGAGTGCCAGCAGCCTCGAGGAAAGCCCTGGAGACAGCCTTGAGAACATGGCTGTGCTCTGCAGAAGAGCCGAGCTCCTACCGCTCCGCCTGGAGGAAGGGGCCTGCGCTGCCCTTCTGTCTCTCCCCAGGAAACCTCTCTCTTTCCTTTTCTTGCTTTGCTTTCCCCTCAGATGGCACCTCTTATCTGAGCTTTACTCAGCCTCCAAAATGCATTGCTTAAGCTCTCATCTGTTCCATTTTCCCTTGATTCTCTCAATAAAGACATCGGGCATCAGCTCTGCAAGAGAGTCATCTTTCTTTCCTCCTTCCCTCTTCTCCAATCCCAACCAGCAGAGTATCCAGAAGCATTCCTCCCTTGGTAAAACTATGGCTTTCTCCATAGTTTCTGGGCTTGAGAGAGCCTCGTCTTTTGCCTTTGACACCCTTTGGCAATGGAGATTGCCTTTCCACACGTGCAAGCAGTTGGATGGCTGGGCTCTCCATGGCTGTAGCAAGATCTGTTGTTGCCTGGCAAAGGTAAAGTGCAGCAGACAGACATCTGGATGGTTGGGAACTCTCTTGATTGCACATGGAGCACTTCTGGGCTGATCAGTCATTCCCTGACAACCTGGAATATAACTGTTGTGGAATACACAACTGAAGTCAGGATGGAAATTTACTGATGGCTAAAGCCAATCATCTTATGACCCTGTAAGTAACTGTCCCAGGAAAGACATTCTGCTTTCTGGGACACATGGAACACCCTTGGGTCTCTCTGAACTTCAAACACTCAAGAATTACATTTCTGTTCAGGTTTTCCACAATTTTTTTTGTCCTAGAAGAAAATAACTCACACTTTCGGTGCTTTAATGCTTGAACATTGTTAGGCAAAGAAAAAGGGAAGAAAAAAGCCCACCTAAATCACCTAAAGCCCATTAGAGTTTTAAGAGATGCTGATCTTGGTTAAAGCACAAGCTTTCACAACCAGATCTCAGCTGTGCCAGGAAACGGTCGCCCCAGTTTGGAAGTTGGACAGAATCCCCCTGACACAAGGGCTCCCAAGTGTTACAGTCAGTCATTAAAAACCGAAGCAGAGGTGAAAATGCAAATGCCCCCAGGAATCATCACCCAGCCCCAACCTGGGGAGTAGCTCCAATGTAGACCTGTGGTTTTTTCTCCTTTTATTCTCACCTCTGTTGTAAGGTGCATTCTTCAGGCTCTCAAGGAATATGCGCTCACGCTCTCATAACTGGTGGTCCTGAAAAGAGAGGGGTGGATGGGATGGATATCAGAGAGTGCCACAGGAACGGGGTCACAGTCCAGGGTGTCACTCATGAGTAAGGGAAGTGACCCAAACCCTCCTTCATGTGGGCAGGTAGCCTTCTGTGCTACCTCCTGGGTGTATGGCCTTCCAGCCCCTGAGCCCATAACCTCACACTCTTAGCGAGACCCCCAGAGGAAGCTTCAAAGAGCATCCCTGCCTGGGGAAGGACCCAGGAGAGAGCTGATATGAGAGGATGGGACATCACTAAGCCTGAGTCCAGCAGAACTGGCTTTTCCCACCCAGGGATAGGCTGAGGAGAGGGGCAACCCTACTGAGCCAAGGATGTTCTCAATGAACCCAAGACAAGCTGTGAGGATCCACCCATCCTTGCTCCTGGTATCACTCCTCGAGGTGCCCATGGCTTCTGCAAACCCAGCTAGCCCAGAAGCTCAGAAATGACCTTAGGAGATCCCCCAGCCTGTTGCTATCAGGCTTCACCCAGCCCTGCTCCCACCCAGCTGATTGAAGCCCCTTCCAGCCCTGGTCTCCCACCACCTCATCTGCTGGGCCCTTAAATTCAGCAGCTGCAGATTGACGGAAGGCAGAAGGCCTTCAACAGTGTATGGTGCCTCTGCTGTTGAGAGGAGACAACAGAGCATCCCTTTTTTTGGTGCCTGCTTGTCCCTGTTGCAGGGCCCTCAACATCCTCCCAGTGCAAACAGGATTTAACCCACCTCCCTCTCCTATCCTACCCCCTTCGCCCCTTTCCAGGCAATGCCCTGGCACAGAGAGCTCAGCTGAGCTCTATCAGAGGACAAGGAGGCCAAGTCACACCTGAGGTTTATATTCAGGGGAACAAAAACAGCCTCCAGGAACACCCCAAGCCTCTGGAGAAGCAAAATACAAGTGCAGCTGCTCCCCAGCATGTTCCTTCCCATCAGCAGCATGCAGGAAGCCTTACGCAGTGTGCCGGAGAGGCCTCTCATAGGGGCACCGAGGTCCTTGCCCGCAGTCAGCGGCGTCACAGGGTTCCTGCGCAGCCCCTCACGTAGCTGCTTGAGCTGTCTCCTCTGGCGAGCCATGCTCAGCCGCTCCTGCCCCGTCCCCAAGAGAGAAGCTGTTGGCAAAGGTTCAGGCCCCTGGCATGGCAGCACCAAGCCAAGAAGGGAAGGTGAGGGGATATATGCCTGGTGCAGAAGCTGTTCATGCTGCTTCACCTGCTCAAATAGCTCCTGCATGACCTGCAGCCTGCTCTGGTGCTCAGACTCTATCCTGCCTGCCTCTTGCAGGGCTCGCTCCCCTTCCTCGTACTTCTGGGATGATCGCTGCAAGGCAGAGCGGCTGGGGAGGCTGGGGACAGGGACCCTCACTGCCCTGAGGCAGGGCTCCTTTGTGCATCCTCTTATTCCCCTCCCAGTACTGCATTAGGACTCATGACTTTTGGAAGGATGGGAAACCCCAGCTTTGCTGCCAGCCCCTATACAGCTGTGAATTGCAGTGCAGATGCTCCACTTACACTGGTCATGCTTTTAATCTCCTCCTCCTTGAGCTCGATGTCCAGCGCAGCCCTGTGAACCTTCTCCTTCTCACGCCTCAGCTCCTGCCAGGCCTCTTCCAGCAGCTCCCTGTCCCTCCGCAGCTGATCCTCCCTCGCCCTCAGCTCTGACTCCTCCTAGCGTGGGCACAGGGAAATCCAGTGCATCATCTGCCCTGTCCTGGACACTATCTCATATCTTCCCAAGCGATGGGAGCTGACCCTGGCGAGCACGTGGTCTCATGTGCACCACTTTGGGGGGCAGTGCAGCAGCACCAGTTATCCAAGCAGTGTCCTCATGTACCCACCTTTGGGCACCAGGGCTGGCACAGCTGGGATTGTAGAAACACACGCACACTCTTTCCCCAGAAAGGACGGAGCCCCCCACCATGGTGCACACCCTAGAATATGCTCAAGGCACAGCACTTTGTCAGCAGTGGCAATACCCAGCCCAAATGTTTTATTTTCCATCCTGGTAGCCCTTAAAAATTCAGCTCTGCTGCACATATCCCCTCTGGACAGTCCCAGCATGGAGCAGAACTGGCTCTAGACACATCCCCATGGCACGGGGAGGTTTTGCTTAACCCAGCACAGGGGTTTCCTCTCACCAGACTTGCAACACAGGCAGCTGTGCCTGGTCTGGCTGCCCAACCTCCTCAAAGGCAAAGGGGAGAGACAGAGGCGACTGATGCTTCAGCCTGCCTCTAAAACAGCCTGGTGGAGGCTGTTCCTGGAACGGCCGCATTCTCACCACGCAGAGTGAAGTCTCTGTCTTAAACACCCAAAGGCAGCGCTGAACGCCTCCCCACAGGCAGGACCCACCCGTGAGCCTGCCAGGCAGCGCTGGAGGCCACGCAAAGGGGCTCTGCTGTGGTACCTTGGCCAGGCTCACAGTGGTGCGCTCTCTCTCAGACGCCATCTGCAGGGTTTGGTCCACGTCGCGCTCCAGCTTCTGTCGCTCCTCCAGCAAAGCGCTCTGGAGAGGAAGAGAGAAAGCACTAAGTCCCAGTCGCCACAGGGGTTTTCTCCTTTACCTCATCTCTGCCACTAAAGCCCACACAACATCTAGAGGCTGGTTCAAGCCCACAGCACCTGGCGTGAACCCCACGTGGAGAGCTCTGGCCCCACACACCTCATCATGCATCATGCACACTGCCTGTACCTCTGGATGAAGCCTCTTGCATCTCTGAGCCAGAGGGTTGGTCTGATTGCAATTCAGTGTGTGATGGGGTGTGGGATTGAGGAGGCAGAGGGCAGAGGAAGGATGCTACAGCCCAGCACCAAGCTCTCTTCTCCACCACACACCACAGTGCAGCCCTGATTAGACTCACAGGACATGTGGAAAGCACCTGGAGATGGCTGCCCCACCTCACCTTCTCCCTCTCCAGCTCTGCTTGCTCCTTGGAGAGCTGCTGGCTCATGCCTTGATGCTGCTCCTCCTGTGAGTGCTGCTGCAATTCCACTTTGGCTTGCTCTGACACCAGCCTTGATCGCTCCTGGGTTCAGACGCAGAGGAGGGACAGATGCCACTCTCAGGCTCCAGGCCAGGCACCTCCAATGGGCAAGACGTACACCCTATAGCCACACAGAAGGGCTGACCTGGGCATCAGGCACAGTGGGAGCTCGCCTGCTTCAGCAGCCAGCACTGCTTGCTCAGCCTGGACCTCAGCTGAGTGATCACCTTCTGGAGATGGCTCCGCTCCTCCTCCATGTCCCTCTGCTGCTGTGACAGCCTGTCCTCGAGCACTGGGGAGAGGCAGCAACAGAGCCATGAGCAGCATGAGGTGGGAAGCCTTCCTCTGCCTGCACCATATTCACAGAAAAACTGCATGCGTTTATGCTCATAACCTTCTGCACATCACCGGGACACCATTTTCCTACATGAAAACATCCCCTGCTCGTTTGCAATCAGGCTGTGAAGAGGAAAGTGGAATCTCCTTTTTAACTCTCTCAGGAGCTTGGTGCCTCCCTGTGATTTTTACTTCTCCTCCCAAGGAGTCTCATTTTCCAGCACCTTTCACAGGTGTCTTCCCTAGCCTACAATTCATTCTCAGCCTTCCCGGCAACTCAGCTTCTGTGTCTTCCATAGTCTGGAAAGCAAGAGGATGAGGATGGGCGCAGGGTGGGTGCTGCTCATGCCTCGGCGCCACCTCTCCCTTTGGAGGCCGCAGCTGCAGCTCACCTGGGGCTGAGATGGAGGGTATTTATGCATGTACCTTCTCGGTCTGCAGCAGGTCTGTGTCGGGAGGTCTGGATCCCTGCGTGCCAGGGAGGGGAAACAACAGAGATGAGCATGTGTTGGAAACTCCTCACCCCTCACTCTGGCCGCTGGTTTTCCTCATCTTGTGGGATGGAAGAATAGCTGCCCAGCACCTCACTCCCCCCATACCTCAATTCCACAGCTGAGATCCTGCTGCCTCTGGGAGAAGCATCAGGAAAACCCACGGCCATTGCTTGGGGCGAGGGTCTTTCCTACAACACTTCACCTGAAGCTCACCCAGCAGCACGTGCCCCCCTGGCTTTGCTCTGTCTCAACCAGGGCACCTGGAAGCCTTTGTCCCACCATCCAGCCACTGCCCTGTCCCATCTTCCCCACCCCACAAGGGTGCCAAAGAGGGTTTACCTCTTCAGCCAAACTTCGCCGTTCACCCCCGATAGCCCCGATACCCCACTGCTGACTTGGATGGGGCGATACCAGGAGCAATCCTGGCCCGGCTCAGCCCCAGCCCTTGGGACAAGCAGGCTCTCTCCTGAAATTTGGGCTCACCTCTGCAGCTCCCGTGTTCTGCGCACAGGGCCTGCTGAAGAAATCATCCTCGAGAAAGGACCTGTGATAGAAGCAGGGGCTCAGCAGCAACACACGTGAGCTCAGTAAAGGTGCCCTGGGGACCCCCAGGCCAGGCTGTGTGGGGTGGAGGGGCCAGTTGGTACAATACAGAAATGTTGAAAAAGCTAAAACAGGACTGGGATAAAAGATAGGAGTGCTGGGACTGCTGGATCTAAACAAGCAACTGCTGTAAGGGAGATTTACACAAGATGTACCCAGCTGGGGGCACCCAGCGTTTGCTGGAAACTTACATTAGATCATAGGCAGAAGTTCTTCCCTGTGAGGATGGTGGGGCGCTGGCACAGGGTGCTCAGAGAAGCTATGGCTGCCCCATCCCTGGCAGTGTTCAAAGCCGGGTTGGGCTTGGGCAGCCCAGAAGGATCTCCCCGGGGGAGAGGCTGTGTCTGAAATAAATGAATAGCTTCTATGAATTAAAGCTGCTCCTGCCCAACACCACTGTCGCATCTCTGCTACTTTAGATGAGATGCTGAAGGCAATGCACAAAATAGAGACATTTTTTCTGAAAACAGTTTGGTCATTTATTAAATCTGTACATAGTTAGCCAGCACTCTTCTCATCAATGTATTTTCAACCTGCTCCTCCATCACCCATCCCCAGGTCTATCACCTAAACAGAAGCCCCTTTGCCTCCTTTGGTATCCATGCAACCTGAAAAACTCTGCAGCCAAAGGGCAAATATAATATTTTTATTTGAAATTAAAAACTCTTTCTGTTCACCTACTCTAGGTGGAGGCAAACGTTGTGTCTGATCATTGTTAATGCCAGGAAAAAAATCACCCAAAACCTGATCCAACTAAGCAGAATTAACAGGAAGTGATAACTGCTTTTAAATTCAATGAGATGACTCCATTGTTTCTCTAGGGAGTGTATGATTTCCTCCCTCAACTGAGAAACTCTGAAGTATCCCACCCGGATGCATGTGAGGTACACATTGGAGAGGAACTAAGTATGCTGAAAGCAGAGGAGCAGAAGTAGGTTGCTAATTTTGGTCCATTCCCACCAGTGACATTTCTTCCCCCCTTCATCAATTAATTTTGATCCCATGGTGTCAGTAGGTAACAAACCTAAACTGAGTTATTTCTCTGGGCACATGTTACCTGAGACAGCAGTAGGAAGATGGAGCTACTGCTTAGGGGAGTACTGAAAGACATTAAACAGCTCAGCATACCTGGAGGCAGTGGGTGGGAGAGGGGATGGACCCTCTTGCCATGGTCCCAGGCTGGTTCCCCACAGAACAGCGAATGCCACCACCAGCGACCCATGCGGGGATACAGCACCAGCCATCAGCACGTGGTGTGTGAGGTGGCACTGGTTATTACATCGACCTCCAGGTCTTTTGTCTGCCTCAGCCGCTGGAGCTGCTCTTTGCAGGCTTTGACCATTGCCTGGACCAATGTCCTGCGGGACACAGGGAAGGAGCCCATCATGGGCTGTTACAAACCACTGCTCCCCGTGATGGGCACTGTGGAATAAGCTTGGTTGTGGGGCTGAGAACTAGGTCCCAGGAGCTGACCTGGCATGGTGGTCTGTCACGCGGTGTCCCACTGACAGGCACCCACATTTGTGCTTACGGGCTTCTCTACCAAAAATTGATTTTTCGTTGACCAAATCTATGTGGACATCAGTGAGAGCACAGCAGTGATGCATCCGATGCTGCTCCTCAAAGCAACGGCCATGTTAGGTCCCTGCCAGCATCCACAAAGGGTTCCAGTAGCTCCAGGCCCTGTGTGAGGGAATGTGGGGAATTCCTTGCTGGGGAATGTGACTGCCCCTCTCAGTCTGGCCTTGAGCTGCGGAGCACTGCTGATGAAGGCCACTCACATGGGTCATCTGTGGAAGGACTGAGGCTTAGAAACACAGGTCCCGCAGGGCCACAGAAGGGCTCAGTAACCAGCCAAGCCCCAGCTGGATGCCTGTCTGGCCACAGAAAGGAGGGGACTCAGATCCTCAGAGGTGGTTGGAAGGTGAAGGACAAGAAGGACCCTTTGTTGGATGGAGAGAAGCACCATTGTGTGAATGATGGGAGCGTTCTTAGAGGTGACCTCAAAACAAGGATAAAAAGGTTGAAGGGGGAAGAGGTCTTGCTGTAGGGCAATGTGTCATTTCTCATTCTCAAAATTCTCTTTCCCAAAGAGAGTTGTCAGCCCCAAATGTGCCAGGTCAAAGTGGCAGAGGAGTAGACTCATGGCCATTTGGCTGAGGGTGCTCTTCACTTTTGGTGTCCTTCCCAGGCCTCGAAGGACACGTCCTCTGGTGGCTGCAGTTCAAAGCAGAAGGCTTCCTGCAGAGCAAGTGTGGGCCTGTGGTGTCTGCTTCCTGCCCTCGGGTGATACCACATGGCTGCTGAGGAAGGTGGATGACTGTGCCCTCTCCCTCTGCCTCAGCTCTGCGCAGGCACAGCCAAGGCCAAGCTCCACATGCAGCACAGGAATGGCTCCTACCCTTCTGCATGCAGCAGCGGGGCAGGGTGGCAGGCCAAGGAGAAGAGCAGCCCAGCCACGGTGCTCACTGCCTGCCTCCACTTGGTCTGTGCTCCGGAAACAGCTCTGAGTGGGAACGTCAGGGCACGTCTGTGCTGTCCTCCTTTGGCTGCTGTTTCACCCAGGAGCACAACGGGGTTGCAAGGAGTCACCAAGCGTTTGGGCAAGACGCTGACAGTTGGGACAACACTGTACAAAAAGCTGCTTGTCTGCAGGAATGCGGATATGAAGCTGCACCTCTGCACATCTGAAGCTATTTCCCCCAGAGCCCCTGGGGCCAGGGCATGGGTGATTCACCCCAAGGTGAGGCCGAGGTCTCTCATAGTGGCTCAGCACTTTCTGATGACTGCTGCTGCCACCTTGCAATTAAAGGGCCCTGAAGGTGCCCATCTGTCCCTGAGCTGGGCAAAACAAGCCAGACCTACCGGGTCAGTGACCTGAACAAGCCACCCACCAATGATGCAAACAGAAGCTTTGCTTTGTTTGGGAAAAGTGTGCTGAAGCCAACAGGTCCACTTGGCGATGGCTGACACTCAGGCATGAGTCAGCAGCTCCTTCATTGCTCTCCAGGACATGTTGAGCTGCAGCTTCACCACGGGAGAAGAGAGAAATGAGCAAAATGGTGGCCGGCAAGACAAGGGCTGTGCAGTTTACAAAGGAAACACTGTGTCCTTTCCCGACTGAAGACAGCAGCGGAAAGGCTGGGCTCCCTTTGCGCTGCTGGAAAGGGCCTGCAGCACAAAGGCCCCAGGGTGAGCACAGTTATGCCACAGAGAAACTTCATCCCCTCCAGCTATGGCCTCTTCCCAGCACACATTAGGGATTCCCTCCTGAGCACAGGAGGGCTTTGTTTGACCATCACCTCCCAACCACCCTGAGTCCCCTCAGCAGAACAGCCATCCTGCAGGGGCTTGGCTGGGATCTGAGCATCTCCATAGCCTGCAGGCACTGGTCTTGCTCAGGGCTGGCCAGAGACCACTAAAGGGAGACCCTTCTGAGAGCCCTTCAGGCTTGCTCCACAGGCCGAGTCCTAAGTAAGCAGTGGCCATGTTCCCCAGGAAGGGCAGGACGTGCACAATACCCAGTCATGGCCTGAATCTGCCCCAAGGCTTCACCAGCACCTGGAAAGGGAGCTCGAAGGGGCGTTGTTGTGCGGGAGAACCATAATTGCTATCAACACGGTGATGTGAGTGATTTTTCCAGGATGAAAAAGGAGCCAAGCAATTCAGGCAGAGGAGGCATCTTTCATCTTCCAGCAGAGCTTTGAGAAGCCAAAATTGCCGTTTCTCAACATGCTTCGTGTTTGGGTGATTTTTCAGCTCCCCTGGGGCTCTGGGCCGCAGTATAAAAGTGGCTCAACTGCCAGCTCCTCCATCCTCTCCTCGTGCCTTCCTCTGCTCCGGGAAGTTGGTAAGTCTCAGTTCATCTTGCCTCTTGTCTCCCTGGTTAGCAGAACAGTTTTTGTGGTGAGGGCCTCCCTTGTTCTTGGTGAATGGTCTGGGATGTGGAACAGGACATTGGTTGGTTTCTTTGCCAGCAGTGGTTCTTTGCAAGGCTCAAGTCCTACGGCCAGCACTGTCTAACGAATGACTGGGCAATTCCTCCACCATCCACAGTTCAGCAATGCTGTTCTTGCACTAGTGGTAGGATGAGGAGCTTCCTCAGGAGATCTAGTCCCACCATTCATGTCTTCCTCCGTAGCGGCTGCTGTCTCCAGGAGCCCTGTTTGCGCTGTGCTCAGCCATGTCCCCTCCTGAGAGCAGTGGATGAGAGCAGCCCGACCTGGCAAGACCAGGGGGCTCAAGGGCAGGCGTTTGGCTGAGTGAACAAATGGGTGCTGGTACAAGGGCTGATGACCTTGTGTGGAAATGCACAGCTGATTCCAAGGAGCTATCCCCATGATCCACAGCTATCCCCATGATCCGTAGTAGAAATTCTTTCCCTGCCTACATCCACAGCATCAAGGCTGTGCTCAACCCATCTGAAAACCCCACATCTATATTCTTATACTGGGAAGACGCTTAATGAGGACTCTCTTTGGGGGGCCTTCTCCACCAAGCCTTCAAGGCCAAGCAGGAGGATTGCTGTGAAATCCCCTCACAACCTGCAGACAATACCTTGGTAAAGGAGCACCCAGAGGCAGCAGAGCAGCTGGAGAGGGACTGCTCCCCTCCTGCGCGGGGTCCTTCTGAGAAGGGGACCAGGCTGGAAAATACCCTGTGCTCCCCTCTGCTGGGAGGTGGGATGATGCAGGAAGAGGGAAGGCTTTTTCCTGTCCCTGGCCAGGCAGTGCCCGTTGCCAGAGGCGCTGAGTGGGCGTCTGACAAGGCCCGGCAGCTCATGGCATCTGCTCCCTCTCTCGATCTTACAGGGTCGCCTCCCTCCAGTAGACATGTCGTGCTACAGCCCGTGCCTGCCCGCTGCCTCCGGCCCAACCCCGCTTGCCAACAGCTGCAACGAGCCGTGCGTCCTCCGCTGCGCCGACTCCAGCGTTTCCATCCAGCCCTCGCCAGTGGTGGTGACACTGCCGGGCCCGATCCTCAGCTCCTTCCCCCAGAGCACAGCCGTGGGATCCAGCGCCTCGGCTGCCGTGGGCAGCTCTCTCAGCGCTGCCAGTGTGCCCATCGCTTCTGGGGGCTCCCTGGGGCTGGGGGGCTATGGCTGGGCCAGCACGGGCCGTGGGCTCTGTGGGGCTTTGGGACGCGGCAATCTCTTATGCTAAAGCCCGTGGGTTGCCTGCCCGTGCTTGAGTGCCAGCAGCCTCGAGGAAAGCCCTGGAGACAGCCCCGAGAGTGTGGCTGTGCTCTGCAGAGGGGCCGAGCTCCTAGCGCTCTGCCTGGAGGAAGGGGCCTGCGCTGCCCTTCTGTCTCTCCCCAGGAAACCTCTCTCTTTCCTTTTCTTACTCTGCTTTCCCTTCAGATGGCACCTCTTATCTGAGCTTTACTCAGCCTCCAAAATGCATTGCTTAAGCTCTCATCTGTTCCATTTTCCCTTGATTCTCTCAATAAAGACATCGCGCATCAGCTCTGCAAGAGAGTCATCTTTCTTTCCTCCTTCCCTCTTCTCCAATCCCAACCAGCAGAGTATGCAGAAGCATTCCTCCCTTGGTAAAACTATGGCTTTCTCCATAGTTTCTGGGCTTGAGAGAGCCTCGTCTTTTGCCTTTGACATCCCTTGGCAATAGAGATTGCCTTTCCACACGTGCAAGCAGTTGGATGGCTGGGCTCTCCATGGCTGTAGCAAGATCTGTTGTTGCCTGGCAAAGGTAAAGTGCAGCAGACAGAGATCTGGATGGTTGGGAACTCCCCCACTGTACCCGGAGCACTTCTGGGCTGATCAGTCATTCCCTGACAACCTGGCCTATAACTGTTGTGGAACACACACACACAATTGAGGTCAGATGGAAATTCACTGGTGGCTAAAGCCAATCATCTTATGACCCTATAAACAGTTGTCCCAGGAGAGAGATACTTTGAGCTCTCCTGGACGGCAGTGAGCTGCAACCAGGTATCTCCCTCTGAGTGGGACGCCCCTCAGAGCTCCTAAATTCTCAAGGTTACATTCCACTACACGCCCCATTGGCCAAGTCTGAGACAAAGATAGGATCCAGGCACACCTAGGCTCCGTCAGCAGTTTAGAAAGGAAGGGGGGTCTGTTCTGAATGTTGTCACTTAATGGGAGGCTCTCCCTTAGCTTTTTCACCTTCAACCTCGAGGCAAATCATTTTAGCTTGGTTCTACCTCAATTTTCCTTTATACATTCCATTCGACACAAATTGTTGACCAAGTCCGAGGCATTTTTATGCCTTCAGGCCCTATATCAATCCCCTTTAGCTCAGTTTCAGCTTGATTTTCCTCTCTATGTTTCACCCATGTAATAAGTAGTAGAGTGAGACTTGCCATCAAATTCTGTTCAATCATGACTTATTTATAAACTGCTCTTGCTAATACCTTTGATGGTCATTTTTTGAGTGACCCCAAACCAGTTATTTTTCACCACACTCTCCCATGTCAAACAGAATAAAAAGCCAGGAGCAGCAGCAGCAGCAGCATTATCATCATCATTATCATCATCATTATGATCAATATCATATCATCATTTGCAGCAGCAGCAGCAGCAGCGGCAGCAGCAGCAGCGGCAGCAGGAGGCAGCTGACGAGGTGGCCGAGTGGTGAAGGCGATGGACTGCTAATCCATTGTGCTCTGCACGCGTGGGTTCGAATCCCATCCTCGTCGGTCAGCTCCTCCTCGTCGGTCAGCTCAGTGTGTGCCCCCTGATAAGACTTTGTTTTGAGATGACAGTGGCCTGAAGAGACCTTGCAAGGTTTTCAAGCAGCTGAGCACACACCTCAACCTCTTCTGTCTGCACCTAGAGCAAGAAGGGAAACAAGGGAGATCCATAAACTCACAGGAATCTCACCATCTCCTTGATCCCTGCAATGATGAGAGAGCAAAGCATCTGGGAAGCGTTCTACAAGAACAGGCAGCACACGAAAGTGCTTGGGAGTTGGAAGCATGGGTTTTGGAAGGAGAAGTCATCCTTACCAAGCTGGTAGCCTTCTACAGTGAGGTGACTGGCCTGATGGAGAAGTCAATAGCAGTGGATTTTGTTCACCTTTGTCATGGTTTAAGCCCAGCCAGTAACTGAGAGCCGCGCAGCTGCTCGCTCACTCCCCCCATTCTTCCCTTCACATCCTGAAGGGATGAGGAGAAGAATCAAAAGAATGTAAATCCCACGGGCTGAGATAAGAATAGTCCAGTAACTAAGGTATTATACAAAACTACTACTACCACCACCAGTAATAATAATAGTAATAAGGGAAATAACAAGGGGAGAGAATATAAAACTAAAAGGGGGAAAAGGAAAACAATAAACACAAGTGATGCACAATAAAATTGCTCACCACCTGCCGACCAATACCCAGCCCGACCTGAGCAATGATCTGGGCCTTCCGGGTAACTCCCCCCATTTTCTATACTGGGCATGACGTGCCGTGGTATGGAATACCCCTTTGGCCAGTTTGGGTCAGGTGTCCTGTCTCTGCTTCCTCCTGGCTTCCCGTGCCCCTTCTCACTGGCAGACCATGAGACCGAAAAAGTCCTTGATCGGAGTAAGCATTACTTAGCAACAACTAAAAACATCAGTTTGTTATCCGCACTGTTCTCAGGCTGAAGTCAAAAACCACAGCACTGCACCAGCTACTAAGAAGGAGAAAAACAACTGTTACAGCTGAACCCAGGACAACCTTGCCTTCAGAAAGGCTCAACTGGTGATGAGAACTAAAACCAAAATATGCGTAAAGCACTTTCTGTCACACATTTGAAGTAAGGTTTTTATGGGAGACGTTACTCTTACCTGTTCGCAGAGTCTCAGAATTGCTGGGGGTGGAAGGGACCTCCAGAGATCCTTTAGTGTAAGCCAACTCTCCAGCAGGGTCACCTTGAGCTGCTTACTTAGCATGTATTCTAAGCATCTCCAAGGATGGAGACTCTACAGCCTCTCTGGTCCACTCTTTGACCCGCGTCATGCTAAGAAAGTGGTTTCCTGCCTTGAGATGGAATTTCATGTCTTTAATTTTTGCCCTTTACCTCTTGCACTGCTGGTTGGTACTGCTGGGAAGAGGCTGGCTCCCTCTTTATCTTCTTCCATCGGCTATGGGAAGAATCCCAGCTCTTACAGCACTCACAGCCTCCCTTCATACTTGAGACACATGCAGCCCTTAACCAGTTGTGTGACAAAGCAGGGATCTGCAGAGGAGACCCACGTGGAGGCAGGAGAAGGCAGCAGCCAGCCGTGCTACCAAGATCTGTGTTGTCCTGGGTGGTCAGGAGCCACTTGACAGGGGTCAGAGGGCCAGGGATGGTCCAGGGTGGGTCTGAAAGGCACAGAGGCAGCTGGAGCCTCTTCCTGCCAACACGACCTCCCCTCTCTTACAACACATTTGCACTTCTGCCTCTCTGAATACCTTCCTCCCTCTCCTAATTCCTGCACATTCCTCTGGGGTGGCTCTTGCCACAACTATGAGAGGGCCTCTTGCTCTGCCCACCCTGCTCTCCTCCTGACACACTTCCCAATAGTTGGCACTGCCAAGGATGCCTCGTGGCTCATGGCAATTGGTACCTGTGACCAGCATGCAAACAAGATGCAGGGGAGAGAAGGGACTGGGGTTTGGCCAAGGGGCTCAGAGTGCTACTGATCCCACCCCCCACCACCTCCCCTTGCAGCCTCCCCCAGCTAAATGGGACCACTGCCCCCACTGCCCTGGCTCTGTTTCCAGAGGCAATGGGTGTGGGAAATGGGATGCTTCATCGGCACCTTCATCTCACTGGCCAGGCTCAGGGAGGAGCAGAAGAGAACTCTCTCTCTGAGACGAGCTGGCAGTCTGGGCAGCCAAGGAGCATCCGTCCTTTCTGGGGAAAGAGTGTGCGTGTGTCTCTACAATCCCAGCTGTGCCAGCCCTGGTGCCCAAAGGTGGGTACATGAGGACACCGCTTGGATAACTGGTGCTGCTGCACTGCCCCCCAAAGTGGTGCACATGAGACCACATGCTCGCCAGGGTCAGCTCCCATCGCTTGGGAAGATATGAGATAGTGTCCAGGACAGGGCAGGTGATGCACTGGATTTCCCTGTGCCCACGCTAGGAGCAGGCAGAGCTGAAGGCGAGGGAGGATCAGCTGCGGAGGGACAGGGAGCTGCTGGAAGAGGCCTGGCAGGAGCTGAGGCATGAGAAGGAGAAGGTTCACAGGGCCGCGCTGCACATCCAGCTCCAGGAGGAGGAGATTAAAAGCATGACCAGTGTAAGTGGAGCATCTGCACTGCAATTCACAGCTGTATAGGGGCTGGCAGCAAAGCTGGGGTTTCCCATCCTTCCAAAAGTCATGAGTCCTAATGCAGTACTGGGAGGGGAATAAGAGGATGCACAAAGGAGCCCTGCCTCAGGGCAGTGAGGGTCCCTGTCCCCAGCCTCCCCAGCCGCTCTGCCTTGCAGCAATCATCCCAGAAGTACGAGGAAGGGGAGCGAGCCCTGCAAGAGGCAGGCAGGATAGAGTCTGAGCACCAGAGCAGGCTGCAGGTCATGCAGGAGCGATTTGAGCGGGTGAAGCAGCATGAACAGCTTCTGCACCAGGCAAATACCCCCTCGCCTTCCCTTCTTGGCTTGGTGCTGCCATGCCAGGGGCCTGAACCTTTGCCAACAGCTTCTCTCTTGGGGACGGGGCAGGAGCGGCTGAGCATGGCTCGCCAGAGGAGACAGCTCAAGCAGCTACGTGAGGGGCTGCGCAGGAACCCTGTGACGCCGCTGACTGCGGGCAAGGATCTCGGTGCCCCTATGAGAGGCCTCTCCGGCACACTGCGTAAGGCTTCCTGCATGCTGCTGATGGGAAGGAACATGCTCGGGGGCAGCTGCACTTGAATTTTGCTTCTCCAGAGGCTTGGGGTGTTCCTGGAGGCTGTTTTTGTTCCCCTGAATGTAAACTTCAGATGAGACTTGGCCTCCTTGTCCTCTGACAGAGCTCAGCTGAGCTCTCTGTGCCAGGGCATTGCCTGGAAAGGGGCCAAGGGGGTAGGATAGGAGAGGGAGGTGGGTTAAATCCTGTTTGCACTGGGAGGATGGGGAGGGCCCTGCAACAGGGACAAGCAGGCAGCAAAAAAAGGGATGCTCTGTTGTCTCCTCTCAACAGCAGAGGCACCATACACTGTTGAAGGCCTTCTGCCTTCTGTCAATCTGCAGCTGCTGAATTTAAGGGCTCAGCAGGTGAGGTGGTGGGAGACCAGGGCTGGAAGGGGCTTCAATCAGCTGGGTGGGAGCAGGGCTGGGTGAAGCCTGATAGCAACAGGCTGAGAGGGGTCGTCTCAGATCATTTCTGAATGGCTGGGCTGGGCTGGGCGGGTTTGCAGAAGCCATGGGCACCTCGAGGAGCGATACCAGGAGCAAGGATGGGTGGATCCTCACAGCTTGTCTTGGGTTCATCGAGAACATCCTTGGCTCAGTGGGGTTGCCCCTCTCCTCAGCCTATTCCTGGGTGGGAAAAGCCAGTTCTGCTGGACTCCAGCTTAGTGATGTCCCATCCTCTCCCATCAGCTCCCTGCTGGGTCCTTCCCCAGGCAGGGGTGCTCTTTGAGGCTTCCTCTGTGGGTCTCACTAGGAGTGTGAGGTTATGGGCTCGGGGGCTGGAAGGCCATACACCCAGGAGGTAGCACAGAAGGCTACCTGCCAACATGAAGGAGGGTTTGGGTCACTTCCCTTACTCATGAGTGACACCCTGGACTGTGACCCCGTTCCTGTGGCACTCTGTGATATCAATCCCATCCACCCCTCTCTTTTCAGGACCAGCAATTCTTAGAGCATGAGCGGATATTCCTGGAGAGCCTGAAGAATGCACCCTATAACATTTGAACCCTGTGGAGGTGTTAGCCCCACACGCTGGGGCTGTGTCCTGTGGCGTATGAACGACACGGCCCCAAAGCATCTTCATGCAGCGAATCATTTTATTGCTCATTGCCCTAGGTTTTATACCATTCTAGTAAAAGCTATTTTTCACCTATTGCTCTATCTTTTATACCAAGCTATTTTTAGCACATCATGTGTAGTTCCTAGTTTACAGTTTTGTTTTTTCAACATTCTTCGTCGTTTCACAGACAGTCCCAAACTAACCAGTTCCTTATCTTTCTGTTCTCCTGCTCTTGTCCAGCTGCGTTGCTCTGCTTGATCACACAATGTACTTTGTTTCTTCTTTAACTCTTTCTTCTCGAGCCAAGTAGTTACTTCTCTTGGCAATAACGAAATAGGTTCCATCCTCTCCCACATCCGTCCCGTCACCCTGCGGCTGTGGGCACGTTTCTAGTCAGGCCCTGGCCAATACAGCCCCGTTGCTATGGCAGCTGCCAAGGCCCTGCGCGGCGCAGCCCCTGTCGCTATGGTAACGGGGGCCTTCTCCTGCTGGCGGCGCGCATCATGGCGGCGCCCTTGCTGAAGCGGCGCGGCCGGTGAGGCACGGGCCGGAGAGCCGCGGTTCCGCACGGGTGGGCAGCGGGAGCCGCTCGCCGCTGGAGGGAGGACAGGAGAGCTCGCGGACGCCAGGGTTTTCCAGGCGGGGTTGGGGCGGTACCGGTCCGGCCCTCCCCGCGCTCCCGCTCTCCGCCCGCCGCGGGCTCCGTCGGCCTCGTTTCCCGTTCTCTGTATGAAACGGGAACTCTGTCCGCTTCCAGCCGCGCGCTGAGGGAGGTTTTGAGGTGTCTTTGCTCCCTGCGAAGCCACTGAATCCTGCCGCAGCTCATGCTTTCAGCTGGGCCTGGTGCCGGGGGAGCGGCTCTCCCACACGGGGCGGGTTTTGCGTGCAGCCAGCCAGCCCCTTTCACAGCAGCTGCCCTGCAGGACAAGGCAGCGAGTGCAGGTGGCTCCGGGTTAGGGCGTCCTATGCCTTTCAGGCATCGTCCATGGAAGAGATGTCCTGCAGAGAGTAGCTGCATGTGTGAGATGGAGGAATGGGGCCGGCTGAATGGCAGAAGTGAAGGCTTTGGTCTGGGATCTCTGTAACTGCGAGGGAAGGCAGCTCTGAAGGGCTCTGACTGTGGGGTGTCTGCGTGTTTCCCCATGCACGCAGCGACAGCAGTGTGCTCCTAAATCCCCTTGTGCACTTTGGGTGGAGAGTGCTGGGTATTGCCATGAAAGCAACACTCGTTCCTTGCTGTGACCTCTCTGAGCAGGAGGCGACTGAAGGTGCTGGAGGAGACCTATGAGCAGCAGCAGCAGAGTGTGAAGAAGCAGAATGAGCAGCTGGTGGCTCAGCTCCTGTCGCAGAGCCAGGACGCGGAGAAGGCGCGGGCAGAGCTGGTGGCGCAGCACGAGGAGCGTGTGGCTGTGCTGCAGCAGCAGAACATGTGGGACCTGGAGTGTCTGCGAGAGCAGCAGAGGTGAGAGCAGCACGAGCAGCACATCCGTGGGGCTGGTAGCCCTGGTCTTTCCAAAGGAACCAGGGAACAGTCTGGAGACACAGTGAAAAGAGAAATCAGAGTCCAGAATTACTGGATTATGGGCAGCTGAGTGGCTTTTGGAATAGGAATTTGCGTTGCAGGAGGACATGGGGAGATCTGGCAGGAGACATGATGGCAAAGTTGTATTTAGAAAGATCCTGAACACAGTGTTTTAACTCCCCAAATCCCTTTTATTTTGGTCAGTGAGTCACTGATGACCCGATAGTTTTGGTCAATGAGAAATCAGTTTTAGGTAGAGAAGCCCCTAACCACCACATATGGGTGCCTGTCAGTGGGACACCCCGTGACAGACCACCATGCCAGGTCAGCTCCTGGGACCTAGTTCTCAGCCCCACAACCAAGCTTCTTCCATGGTGCCCGTCACAGGGAGCACTGGTTTGTAACAGCCCATGGTGGGCTCCTTCCCTGTGTCCCGCAGGACATTAGTCCAGACAATGGTGAAAGACTACGAAGAGCAGCTCCAGCGGCTGAGGCAGACAAAAGACCTGGAGGTTGATGCAGTGACTGGTTCCCGCCTCACACACCAGGTACTGACGGCTGGTGCTGCATCCCCACATGGGTCACTGGCCGTGGCAAGAGGGTCCATCCCCTCTCCCACCCACTACCTCCAGAGATGCTGGAGTGTGTCCAGAGGTATGAACCTCCCCTCGCTCCTTTCCACAGGTCTCTGAACAGCATCATTGAGCAGATGGAGAAGTTCTCCATCAACCTGCTTGACCTCTCACACAAGGTGGAGGCCACGCAACAAACCACGTCCCAGGAGCTGGCACAGCAGTGGGACAAGCAGCTCAAAGGTACGTCTGCAGTTCCTCTGCGCCAGAACAGCTTCAGGGTCCCTGCCAGGGCTGGGGACTCCCAGGAAACAGGGAGGAGTTGCTCCAAGACAGCCAGAGGCTGGGAGCCTTGAAACAGCAATTCTGCATTTGAGCTTCTGTTACTGGTTCCCTGGGTAGAGATGTATGACCTGCACTGCTTATAAATTCTATATGGCCAGTGCAATCTGTTAAAATGGCAAACCGTTGATAGGAAACACCTGAAATGTGAAGTTCTACAGGGAAGTTCAAGAAGTTGTTTTCTCCTAACTGAAGAAGCCATGCAATTGTTTGATTGTTTTAGGTGGATGAAAATACTAGGAAAAGCTTATTTAAATTATATTCCACATGGGATGCTGTTGTTCCTTTGAGGAAACTGCATGCATTTGATGGCAGAGCCACCTCCTTTGATCCTGCTTGGCCGGTTAAAGCCCTGTCCCCAAACGTGAATACTTCCAGCAGCCGTGGAAATGCTAAGTTTTTAAAGAAATGGGTAAGTTTTTATGCCTGCTGTGTGAATAGATGGTGAGATGTGTAGTTGTCATTGCTTGTCTGCTGCTTTTTGACAATTGAGTACCTTCAGAGTGAAGTATCATAGAATCATAGAATGGTTTGGGTTGGAAAGGACCTTAAGATCACCCAGTTCCAAGCCCCTGCCACAGGCAGGGAGACCTTCCACTAGAGCAGGTTGCTCCAAGCCCTGTCCAAGCTGGCCTTGAACACTGCCAGGGACGGGGCAGCCACAGCTTCTCTGGGCAAGCTGTGCCAGGGCCTCAGCACCCTCACAGGGAAGAACTTCTTCCTTATATCTAACCTGAACTTCCCCTGTTTCAGTTTAAACCCATCACCCCTTGTCCTATCTTTACAGTCCCCGATGAAGAGTCACTCCTCAGCATCCTTATAGGCTGCCTTCAGACACTGGAAGCTGCTCTGGTCTCCACGCAGCTTCTCTTCCCCAGGCTGAACAGCCCCAATGTTCTCAGCCTGTCTTTGTACGGGAGGTGCTCCAGCCCCTTATCATCCTTGTGTCCTCCTCTGGACTTGCTCCAAGAGTACCATGTCCTTCTTATGCTGGGGACACGAGACGTGCACACAGTGCTCCAAGTATCTAAGCATTGTAGAGAGGCAAGAGGATTTTCTGAATTCAGAATATTGGATAGGTTTGGGGTTTAGATTTCAAAACTGTATTCTAGATTTTGGAATGATGATAGAATCATAGAATCATAGAATAGTAAGGGTTGGAAAGGACCTTAAGATCATCTAGTTCCAACCCCCCTGCCATGAGCAGGGACACCTTGCCCTAAACCACGTGGTCCAAGGCTCTGTCCAACCTGGCCTTGAACACCGCCAGGGATAGAGCATCCACAACCTCCCTGGGCAACCCATTCCAGTGCTTCACCACCCTCACTGTAAAGAACTTCTTCCTTATATCTAATCTAAACTTCCCCTGTTTAAGTTTGAACCCATTACCCCTTGTCCTACCACTACAGTCTCTAAGGAAGAGTCCTTCCCCAGCATCCTTATAGACCCCCTTCAGATACTGGAAGCTGCTATGAGGTCTCTACGCAGCTTCTGTTCTCCAGGCTGAACAGCCCCAACTCACTCAGCCTGTCTTCATACGGGAGGTGCTCCAGCCCTCTTGTCATCCTCGTGGCCTCCTCTGGACTCGCTCCAACAGCTCCATGTCCTTTTTATGTTGAGGACACCAGAACTGTATTCAGTACTCCAAGTGAGGTCTCACAAGAGCAGAGTAGAGGGGCAGGATCACCTCCTTTGACCTGCTGGTCACGCTTCTTTTGATGCAGCCCAGATGAGCTCATATGAAACGACACACACCATCACAGCAGGGAAATTCTAGTGGGGCAAAAGTTATGAATTGTTTTAGTTATATTTTGCATTAAAAATGCAGTTTATAACTGCTATACAAACTAAGTTCCAGTACTGGGTCATGGTCACAGTTGAACGAGATGGAGTTAGTTGATTCCGTCAGGATTTTAAATGCAGCTTTTGTTTTTAGGCAGATGAATCTACTGCACCTACTCGGCTGTCGCTTCTGGTGCCTCTGCTCCTCCAGCTGCTCCTGAGATGCAAGAGGAGCTGCTCCGGAGAATTTGACACAGAAGCAACTGATAAGGCAGCAATTTGTGGCAAAGCAAAAGCAGTTGTTAGAACTTCACCCAAAAAAAAAAAAAAAAAAGGGAGCCGAAGCTGGAACAGACTAAAGTACAGCTGGTGAGCAGGAGAGTTGATGAAACTTTTATGGTTGAGTCTCACTTTCCTTTGCACAGCACTAAGCTCTAGTGGTAAATGCTGTACATTTTTTTTTCCTCATATTAGGCAAGTGTAGGTATTTTAGGACGAGAGCAAGGCAAGATGATCTGGGGTTCCTCAACAGTATTGTTACCTAAAAACCTCGAGAACTGCACTCAAAGGTTTAAAAAAAAAAGAAAAAAAAAAAGGTCAAATGTTTGGGGTTTTAACTTCTCTCCAAAAATGATGCCTGTGACCCTCGTCTTCCATCTCTTCTTTGTGGCTCACAGCAAGCCAGGCTCTTCCAAATACGTTTGCTCTTATAGAAGAAGGAAGCCTGATTGTTGGAGATAAAATCAGTTTCCTCATTAGGCCAGGCTGGTTTGATGCCACCCTCTGAAGATGGCAGTTAAACTGTATTGTCTTACATTCATAATCGAAAGCATCAGCTGATGATATCAAAATAAAGCATCTTTAAAGTGTAGAAAATTAGATCAGATGCTCAGCAGCTTTGTTGCCTTGAACATGTGGAATATACAGAAAAACTAGTGCTGGAAAGAGAACTTGTGTCTAAGTGCCAGATTTTGCAGTATTGCCTTTGTAGTACTGAGTTTGCATTATATTTGAATTTGGTCTTTTGTAATGGTACTGCATGATTTTAATGCTGGTAATTGGCAATTCTGGGGTCATTTTCAGCTAAATGGCTGAATCTGTGAACTTTCAAGACATTTCTATTTAGAGTTTGGTTTTGAGAGGCAACCAGCTCCTACCCTGAGGAGCATCTCGGGGTAGGAGATGTGCCACGCAGATCAATGCTGCATTTTTTCCTCCTTCAGGTTCTATCTCTTTGTGTTCAGCAAGGATCATTTACTATAGCTTCAGCTCCAGCACCTTCCAAGCAATGTGTCTCCCACACCTCATATGACACTTAAAGCACCTCCTCAGACTGAAAGAACCAAGCGATCCTCAAGTCCTCCCCTTCATGGTATCAAAATAGTAAATAGGGATCCTAGACTTCATAGGATGGCTCACCATTCTTCTCATGCTGAAGATCAATCTCACGGGAGAGAATATCCATTGAACATGGCAAGTCAGCCTGATACCAAGGCAAACGAAGCAACACAGGCTGAGAAACAAAACTCAACAAAGCAAGTAAAGTTGAAAGCAAGTGGAAAAACAGAAGGAAGAGCTTGGCCAGTCAGTAGCAAAGTTTAAATCACCATCCCCTTTGGAAAATAAGCTGCCCAATGGTAAAGTGTCCCAGTGCTGAAGTATCCCAGCTGCTTTCAGCTGGGATAGAGTTCTTGTTTTGCCTAATAGCTGAGAGGAAGCAGAGACAGGACACCTGACCCCAACTAGCCAAAGGGGTATTCCATACTAGAGCATATCCTGCCCAGTATAGAAACTTGGGGGAGTCACCCGGAAGGGAACGATCGCTGCTTGGGTCAGGCTGGGGATCAGTTGGCGGGTGCTGAGCAATTGTGTTGTGCAGTGCTGCCGGGTTTTGTCTGTCCGCTTTTTAGTTTTAGATTCTCTCTCCTCGTTATTTCCATTATTATGGTTGTTGTTCTTATTATCATTATTACTATTATTACTTTTATTACCATTATTATCATTATTATCACTATTGCCATCATTATAATAATGATCATTATCAATGTCATAATTATTACAACTATTATTATTATCCTCATTAGCATCATCATCATCATAATTATTCTTACTACTATTATCATTGTTGTCCTATTATTCTTTTTATTATCATTCTCATTACTGTCGTCATCACCATTATTATGGTCATTATCATCATTTTTGTATTATCATAATTGTATTTTATTATCATTATAATTGTTATAATTGTACTTTAGTAGTTATTGTTTTTTATTAGTAGTATAATATTGTTAGTGTTACAATATTGTACTTTATTTTAGTTATTAAACTGTTGTTATCACACCCTGTGGCTTTTCCATCCCTTCGATTCTCCCCATCCAGCCTGGGCTGGGGGCAGGGTGCGTGGTGCTGAGCTACTGGCTGCGTTTGGACCATGACCGGCTGGAGCTGGGGCAGCCGGAGCTCTGCTGGACACTGTGTGCAGGAGCACCCAGCAGAGAGGGATGCTCCTGGGCTGCCCAAACCGCCAGCTTGTCTCTCAGAGAGAGAGTTCTGCTCTTCTGCTCCTCCCTGAGCCTGGCCAGTGAGATGAAGGTGCCGATGAAGCATCCCATCTCGCACACACTGTCCCTCTGGAATGAGAGCCAGGGCAGTGGGGGCAGTGGTCCCATTTAGCTGGGGGAGGCTGCAAGGGGAGGTGGTGGGGGGTGGGATGAGCAGCACTCTGAGCCCCTTGGCCAAACCCTAATCCCTTCTCTCCCCTGCATCTTGTTTGCGTGCTTGGTCACAGGTACCAATCGCCACAAAGCATCCTTGGCAGTGCCAACTATTGGGAAGTGTGGTCAGAGGAGGGCAGGGTGGGCAGAGCAAGAGGCCCACTCACAGTTGTGGCAAGAGCTATCCCGAGGGAATGTGCAGGAATTAGGAGAGGGAGGCAGGTGCTCAGAGAGGCAGAAGTGCAAAGATGCTGTAAGAGAGGGGAGGTCGTGTTGGCAGGAAGAGGCTCCAGCTGCCTCTGTGCCTTTCAGACCCACCCTGGACCATCCCTGGCCCTCTGACCCCTGTCAAGTGGCTCCTGACCACCCAGGACAGCACAGATCTTGGTAGCACGGCTGGCTGCTGCCTTCTCCTGCCTCCACGTGGGTCTCCTCTGCAGATCCCTGCTTTGTCACACAACTGGTTAAGGGCTGCATGTGTCTCAAGTATGAGGGGACGCTGTGAGTGCTGTGGGAGCTGGGATTCTTCTCAGACCTAATGGGAGAGGATGAAGAGGGAGCCAGCCTCTTCCCAGCAGTACCAACCAGCAGTGCAAAAGGTAAAAAGGGCACAAATCAAACACACGACATTCAAGAGAGGAAACCAGTTTCCTAGCGTGAGGCAGGTCAAAGAGTGGATCAGGTTGCCCAGAGAGTCTGTGGAGCCTCCATCCTTGGAGATGGCTCAAAATGAACTAGACTACGTGCTAAGCAAGCAGCTCAAGGTGACCCTGCTGGAGCAGTCGGCTTGCACGAAGGGATCTCTGGAGGTCCCTTCCACCCCCAGAGATTCTGAGACTCTGTGAACAGGTAAGAGTAATGTCTCCCATAAAAATCTTATTTCAAACATTGTGTGCCAGAAAGTGCTTTACGTGTATTTTCTTCTTCGTTCCTGCCACCTGTTGAGCCTTTCTGAAGGCAAGGTGAACAACATCCACTGCTTTTGCCTTCTCCATCAGGCTAGCCACCTCACTGTAGGAGGCTACCAGCTTGGTAAGGATGACTTCTCCTTCCAAAACCCATGCTTCCAACTCCCAAGCACCTTCCTGTGCTACCTGTTCTTGTAAAACGCTTCCCAGATGCTTTGCTCTCTCATCGTTGCAGGGATCAAGGAGATGGTGAGATTCCTGTGAGTTTATGGGTCTCCCTTGTTTCCCTTCTTGCTCCTTTTGCCTAGGTGCAGACAGAAGAGGTTGAGGTGTGTGCTGAGCCACTTGAAAACCTTGCCAGGTCTCTTCAGGCCACTGTCATCTCAAAACAAAGTCTTATCAGGGGGCACACACTGAGCTGACCGACGAGGATGGGATTCGAACCCACGTGTGCAGAGCACAATGGATTAGCAGTCCATCACCTTCACCACTCGGCCACCTCGTCAGCCACTTCCTGCACTGCTGCTGCTGACACTGCTGCCGCTGCTGCTGATGCTGCATGATGCTGCTGCAAATGATAATGATGATGATAATGAAGATGGTGATAATGCTGCTGATGGTGCTGGTGCTGGTGCTGGTGCTCCTGGCTTTTTATTCTGTTTGACGTGGGAGGGTGTGGTGAAAAATGATTGGTTTGGGGTCACTCAAAAAATGACCATCAAAGGTATTAGCAAGAGCAGTTTATAAATAAGGCATGATTGAACAGAATTTGATGGCAAGGCTCACTCTACTACTTATTACATGGGTGAAGCATAGAGAGGAAAATCGAGCTGAAACTGAGCTAAAGGGGATTGATATAGGGCCTGAAGGCATAAAGATGTAAGGGAGACTGCCACTGAGCCACAACGTTCAGAACAGATGCTGCCTGCTTTCTAAACTCCTGACAGGGCCTGAGTGTTCCTGGATCCTCTCTTAGACTCAGACTTGGTCAACAATTTGTGTCGAATGGAATGTATAAAGGAAAATCGAGGTAGAAGCAAGCTAAAATGATTTGCCTCGAGATTGAAGGTGAAAAAGCTAAGGGAGAGCCTCCCGTTAAGTGACAACACTCAGAACAGACCCCCCTTCCTTTCTAAACTGCTGACGGAGCCTAGGTGTGCCTGGATCCTATCTTTGTCTCAGACTTGGCCAATGGGGCGTGTAGTGGAATGTAACCTTGAGAATTTAGGAGCTCTGAGGGGCGTCCCACTCAGAGGGAGATACCTGGTTGCAGCTCACTGCCGCCCAGGAGAGCTCAAAGTATCTCTCTCCTGGGACAACTATTTATAGGGTCATAAGATGATTGGCTTTAGCCACCAGTGAATTTCCATCTGACCTCAATTGTGTGTGTGTGTTCCACAACAGTTATAGGCCAGGTTGTCAGGGAATGACTGATCAGCCCAGAAGTGCTCCGGGTACAGTGGGGGAGTTCCCCACCATCCAGATCTCTCTGTGCTGCACTTTACCTTTGCCAGGCAACAACAGATCTTGCTACAGCCATGGAGAGCCCAGCCATCCAACTGCTTGCACGTGTGGAAAGGCAATCTCTATTGCCAAGGGATGTCAAAGGCAAAAGACGAGGCTCTCTCAAGCCCAGAAACTATGGAGAAAGCCATAGTTTTACCAAGGGAGGAATGCTTCTGGATACTCTGCCGGTTGGGATTGGAGAAGAAGGAAGGAGGAAAGCAAGCTGACTCTCTTGCAGAGCTGATGCCCGATGTCTTTATTGAGAGAATCAAGGGAAAATGGAACAGATGAGAGCTTAAGCAATGCATTTTGGAGGCTGAGTAAAGCTCAGATAAGAGGTGCCATCTGAGGTGAAAGCAAAGCAAGAAAAGGAAAGAGAGAGGTTTCCTGGGGAGAGACAGAAGGGCAGCTCAGGCCCCTTCCTCCAGGCAGAGCGGTAGGAGCTCGGCCACTCTGCAGAGCACAGCCATGTTCTCAGGGCTGTCTCCAGAGCTTTCCTCGAGGCTGCTGGCACTCGAGTACGGACAGGCAATCCACGGGCTTTAGCATAATACAGTGCCGCATCCCAGAGCCCCACAGAGCCCACGGCCCGTGCCGGCCCAGCCATAGCCCCCCAGCCCCAGGGACCCCCCAGAAGCGATGGGCACACTGGCAGCGCTGAGAGAGCTGCCCACGGCAGCCGAGGCGCTGGATCCCACGGCTGTGCTCTGGGGGAAGGAGCTGAGGATCGGGCCCGGCAGTGTCACCACCACTGGCGAGGGCTGGATGGCAACGCTGGAGTCGGCGCAGCGGAGGACGCACGGCTCGTTGCAGCTGTTGGCAAGCGGGGCTGGGCCGCAGGCAGCAGGCAGGCACGGGCTGTAGCACGACATGTCTACTGGAGGGAGGCGACCCTGTGAGACCAAGAGAAGGAGCAGACCCCATGAGCTGCAAGGCCCTGTCAGACGCCCAGCTCAGCGCCTCTGGCAACAGGCACTGCCTGGCCAGAGACAGGAAAAATCCTTCCCTCTTCCTGCATCATCCCACCTCCCAGCAGAGGGGAGCACAGGGTATTTTCCAGCCTGGTCCCCTTCTCAGAAGGACCCCGCACAGGAGGGGAGCAGTCCCCCTCCAGCTGCTCTGCTGCCTCTGGGTGCTCCTTTACCAAGGGATTGTCTGCAGTTTGTGAGGGGATTTCACAGCAATCCTCCTGCTTGGCCTTGAAGGCTTGGTGGAGAAGGCCCCCCAAAGAGAATCCTCATTAAGCCCCTTCCCAATATGACAATATGGATGTTGGGTTTTTCAGATGGGTTGAGCACAGCCTTGGTGCTGTGGATTTAGGCAGGGGAAGATTTTCTACTGCAAATCAAGAGGATCTCTCTCCTTGGAATCAGCTGTGCACTTCCACACAAGGTCATCAGCCCTTGCACCAGCACCCATTTGTTCACTCAGCCAAACGCCTGCCCTTGAGCCCCCTGGTCTTGCCAGGTCGGGCTGCTCTCATCCACTGCTCTCAGGAGGGGACATGGCTGAGCACAGCGCAAACAGGGCTCCTGGAGACAGCAGCCGCTACGGAGGAAGACATGAAAGGTGGGACTAGATCTCCTGAGGAAGCTCCTCATCCTGCCATTACTGCAAGAACAGCATTGCTGAACTGTGGATGGTGGAGGAAGTGCCCAGTCATTGGTTAGACAGTGCTGGCCGTAGGACTAGAGCCTTGCAAATAACTACGGCTGGCAAAGAAACCAACCAATGTCCTGTTCCACATCCCAGACCATTCACCCAGAACAAGGGAGGCCCTCACCACAAAAACTGTTCTGCTAACCAGGGAGACAAGAGGCAAAATGAACTGAGACTTACCAACTTCCCGGAGCAGAGGAAGGCACGAGGAGAGGATGGAGGAGCTGGCAGTTGGGCCACTTTTATACTGCGGCCCAGAGCCCCAGGGGAGCTGAAAAATCACCCAAACACGAAGCATGTTGAGAAATGGCAATTTTGGCTTCTCAAAGCTCTGCTGGAAGATGAAAGACATGCCTCCTCTGCCTGAAATGCTTGGCTCCCTTTTCATCCTGGAAAAATCACTCATGTCTCTGTGTTGATAGCAATTATGGTTCTCCCGCACAACAACGCCCCTTGAGCTCCCTTTCCAAGTGCTGGTGAAGCCTTGGGGCAGATTCAGGCCATGACTGGGTATTGTGCACGTCTTGACCTTCCCAGGGAACATGGCCACTGCTTACTTAGGACTCTGCCTGTGGAGCAAGCCTGAAGGGCACTCAGAAGGGTCTCACTTTGGTGGGCTCTGGCCAGCCCTGAGCAGGACCAGTGCCTGGAGGCTATGGAGATGCTCAGATCCCAGCCAAGCCCCTGCAGGATGGCTGTTCTGCTGAGGGGACTCGGAACCTCAGGGTGGTTGGGAGGTGATGGTCAAACAAAGCCCTCTAGTGTTCAGGAGGCAAACGCTGTGCTGAGGAGAAGCAGCGGCTCAACATGTCCTGGAGAGCAAGGAAGGAGCTGCTGACTCATGCCTGAGTGTCAGCCATTGCCAAGTGGACCTGTTGGCTTCGGCACACTCTTCCCAAACAAAACAACACTCATCTTTGCATCACTGGTGGGTGTCTTGTTCAGGTCACTGACCCGGAGGGTCTGGCTTGTTTTGCCCAGCTCAGGGACAGATGGGCACCTTCAGGGCCCTTAAATTGCAAGGTGGCAGCAGCAGTCACCAGAAAGTGCTGAGCCACTATGAGAGACCTCAGCTCCACTGCGGGGTGAATCACCCGTGCCCTGGCACCAGAGGCTCTGGTGGAAATGGCTTCAGATGTGCAGAGGTGCAGCTTCATATCCGCATTCCTGCAGACAAGCAGCTTTTTGTACAGTGTTGTCACGACTGTCAGCGTCTTGCCCAAACGCTTGGTGACTCCTTGCAACCCTGTTGTGCTCTTGGGTGAAACAGCAGGCAAAGGAGGACAGCACAGACGTGCCCTGACGTTCCCACTCAGAGCTGTTTCCGGAGCAGAGACCAAATGGAGGCAGGCAGTGAGCACCGTGGCTGGGCTGCTCTTCTCCTTGGCCTGCCACTCTGCCCCGCTGCTGCATGCAGAAGGGTAGGAGCCATTCCTGTGCTGCATGTGGAGCCTGGTCTTGGCTGCATCCACCTGCCTCAGCAGCCATGTGGTATCAGCCGGGGGCAGGAAACAGACACCACAGGTCCACACTTGCTCCATGGGAAGCCTTCTGCTTTGAACTGCAGCCACCAGAGGACATGTCCTTCCCAGGCCTGGCAAGGACATCGAAAGTGAAAAGCACCCTCAGCCAAATGGCCATGAGTCTACTCCTCTGCCACTTTGACCTGGCATCCCTGGGGCTGACGACTCACTTTGAGAAGGAGAATTTTGAGAATGAGAAATGACACATTGCCCTACAGCAAGACCTTTTCCCCCTTCCGCGTTTTTATCCTTGTTTTGAGGCCACCGCTAGGAACGCTCGTAGTGCCCCCATCATTCACACAATGGTGCTTCTCTCCACCCCACAAAGGGTCCTTCTTTGGCCTTCACCTTCCAACCACCTCTGGGCATCTGAGTCCCCTCCTTTCAGTGTCCCTGGGCCAAACAGACATCCAACTGGGGCTTGGCTGGTTACTGAGCCCTTCCATGGCCCTGTGGGACCTGTGTTTCTAAGCCTCAGTCCTTCCACAGATGACCCATGTGAGTGGTCTTCATCAGCAGTGCTCCGCAGCTCAAGGCCAGACTGAGAGGGGCAGTCACACTCCCCAGCAAGGAAGTGCACAACCCTCACACAGGGCCTGAAGCTACGAAACTCTTTCTGGAAGCTTGCAGGGAACTCACTTGGCCATTGCTTTGAGGATCAGCATCGGATGTATCAGTGCTGTGCTCCCACCCAAGGGGAAATGCAAATCAGATCTTTCAGATGAAAGAGACAATTCTTCATCTCATGGCTGTGCTTTGCAAACCTCAAATTGCTGTTTGTTAACATGCTTCACAAAGATGCACGTGTTCCAGGTGTCCCGAGGCGCTGGCTCACCATATAAAAGCCAGTGCTACTCCAGGACCTTCAATCCACAGCTCTTCCCTTGCTTTCCTTGGAGAACTTGGTATGTCTGAACTCCCTTCTTCTCTTCCTGCTGGTAGGATTTCTGTCAGGGGGACTGCTCCTCTCCTGTGCAGGGTCCTTCTCAGAAGGGGACCAGGCTGGAAAATACCCTGTGCTCCCCTCTGCTGGGAGGTGGGATGGTGCGGGAAGAGGGAAGGCTTTTTCCTGTCTCTGGCCAGGCAGTGCCCGTTGCCAGAGGCGCTGAGCTGGGCGTCTGACAGGGCCCGGCAGCTCATGGCATCTGCTCCCTCTCTCGGTCTCACAGGGTCACCTCCCTCCAGTAGACATGTCGTGCTACAGCCCGTGCCTGCCTGCTGCCTGCGGCCCAGCCCCGCTTGCCAACAGCTGCAACGAGCCGTGCGTCCTCCGCTGCGCCGACTCCAGCGTTGCCATCCAGCCCTCGCCAGTGGTGGTGACACTGCCGGGCCCGATCCTCAGCTCCTTCCCCCAGAGCACAGCCGTGGGATCCAGCGCCTCGGCTGCCGTGGGCAGCTCTCTCAGCGCTGCCAGTGTGCCCATCGCTTCTGGGGGCTCCCTGGGGCTGGGGGGCTATGGCTGGGCCGGCACGGGCCGTGGGCTCTGTGGGGCTCTGGGAGGTGGCAATCTCTTATGCTAAAGCCCGTGGATTGCCTGTCTGTGCTCGAGTGCCAGCAGCCTCGAGGAAAGCCCTGGAGGCAGCCTTGAGGCCTCCTTTCTTCCTGATGAAGCCTCTCTTTTTTTCCTTTTTCTCTGCTTTATTTCATGCTCCCCATGAAATACCTCAATCTCCTTCTTCCTCCCATATCAACATGTCCAGGTGATACCTGATCACCAGAGCCTTGATTGGGAACAGAACATGTAGCTTTCCTGGTGTGGAGGTTTCTTTTAAGATGGCAGCAGTTCTCTGAGCTTTACTCAGCCTCCAAAATGCATTTCTTAAGCTCTTGCCTGTTCCATTTTCCTTTGGTTTTCTCAATAAAGACATTGGGCATCTTCTTTGCAAGAGAGTCATCTTTCCTCCTCTCCTCTTCTTTAATCCTAACCAGTAGACATCCAGACGTGTTCCTCCCTTGGTAAACCTACAGATTTTCTATAGTTTCCGGGCTTGAGGAGAGCCTTGTCTTTCATCCCTGATATCCCATAGCAATGGAGATTACCTTTGCAAAAGTGCAAGGAGTTGGGTGGCTGCGTGCTTTCCCCAGTATTTCCCAACCTCTTTATTTTCTCTGGATTTGACAAGCCAAGTTTTAAACAGATGAGCTTTAACTGCTCCCATTAGGCACTGACCTCACGCTGTGCGTCCTTGCTGGAATACTAGTGCATGGAAGGAAAGGGAGATATTCAACACACACACATATTTACGTGCACAAACATGTACACGCACACAGACTTGAATCAGGGAAATTTCTGCATGTGATAGAACTGTTCTGTGTGACAAAAAACCGTTTTTTTTCACAGCAAAGATAAATTGCGTAGAAATTACCAGGTTGACAATACCTGTGAAGAAGCCAGGGAAACTTCTGGCAGAGCACAGCCGGTGCTCTGCGCTGCTTGTTATGCTAGGTGCCCTAAAGCAGCTGAAGTAGAAAATCAGACAATAAATCCAAAGTCCTGGCAAGTGCAGTATTCCTGATTTGGGCTTTTTTGTTCTTCTTTTACAGGTTTTTCCAATTGGTTTGACAAGGAGGTGGCTGAGGAAAAGTATGCATAGACTTGTGATCCACTTTTGTTCTTCAGACCTGCCCCTCTTGCAGCCTCCTGATGCCAGTGTCAGAGCCAAGGGGAAGGTGTCTGGGAACTCAGGCCCTTGTTGGCTGTCTCCTGCCCTCATGGTTTTCTGGGCATGTGCTTAGAGCTAGCAGTCCAAGCCTGCTGAGTCAGGTAGAGAGTTTCCTTGCTTCCCAGGATCTTTCTTTTTCTTTGGTTACCTATAACAGCAATTTTTGCAATGATAACATGGCTATGCCTGATTTAGTTTTGTTCTGCTGATGTTTTGTGCAGTATAGACATATTTTTATGTAGCTGCCAGTAACAAGTAATTACTCTGCATAGAATGAAATACTGATGACTCCAAAACCATGATGCAGTGTAGAGATATGGGCCCTTCTTATGAATAAATAAGGTACAGAATATATGCATGAATTATATTCTATGTGCAGAATATATAAAATAAAGGCTGATAGAGAGCTTGTGGGGCATGTGCCTGTACTCTGCTCTAGCTTCTGGCTGGGAATATAGGCCCCAAAGCTGATAAGTACCATAAAGGAGTATACATATGGGATCAGAAAAGGGACACTAACTTCCAAGCCCATTTATAGAGAATAAACCTCATGTATACTGGTTTCTACACTTACTTGATATAGTGTGGGGCTGAATTAAGCAGTCCTTGTAGTCTTTTTATCAGGATGCTTACCTTTCAGAATATGTAGTAGGAACAATACCTACATACCGTCGCACACAACTACTGGGGATGTGTGGGAAGAGAACATCGAATAAATAATCACATGGACTGAGGAGTTGGACCTTGAGCAGGCAGTGTGTTTGACTCAAACTAGATGTTCTTCTGTTGACACTGTGTTTCTGATTCAAAAGTTTCTGATTCTTGCATTGTGATCACAGTACTTTCCAAAGAGTAATTTGATAGTCTGAGTATAAACATAAGAATTATAGCAAATGCCAAAAATATCTTTATGCAGAAACTATACTACCAGTGTGCTCAGTGATGTCAAAGCTATCAAAAGAAAATACAAGGAAAATAAATAAAACAAGATTTGAAGGAAACAGAAAGAACACTTCTGAAGAGTTTGAAATGTAAGTAATGTAAATGTATGTAAGCACACATTCATGCTCTCAGACAGCCTTCTAGGTCAAACACTTCAGGGAACTAAGCCCTAGATCTCCATCAAGTTTCAGGTTTGGACACATGCTGTTTAGTCTGGTGTCATCTGGGACAGTTTCTGGAGCTCAGGTCTGGACAAAGGGGTTGGAAATGTTCAGACTTTCAGAGCTGGCTGAGGGAGAGCAAAAGCCTAACTTTTGTTCAAGTTTCCGTGTAGATGACTTACCCTTTTATGGGATCTACCTTCTGAAGCGTAACTATTCTTGTTTCTCTGGTGTTTCCAATGGTGATCTGCAGGTGGCAGTGCAGAATACATTTCTCCGATACCCCACCCACTGAGAGATTTGTGTGTTTGGAAAGATTTGGGTGTTTTGGTTATTGTTGTCACTGTATGTCTCTGTTTTTTCCAGATGACTCAGGTAGTCTTCCTTTACAATTGTTCATTATTATTAATAAACATTTAGCATTTTATCAAAACAATATTGCATCTTGTTGCTTGTCTAGTTCTTCCAACTGACTTTCTCTTATTCTTGCTGTTACATTCCGTGTGCCATTGCTCCTGATCATTTCAAAATAAAGCAAACAAATAACTTCAAATTCCTATAAATCCTCACTCTAGTGTGAACTTTGGGGTTGTTTTTAGTTTTGGTTTGGTTTTTTTTTGCTGTTGTTCTTTCTATAACCTTGAATAAATTAAATTAACAACACGTCCTATTCCATAAAACAAACCAGCTTATTTACTGTTTGTTTGAAGCTGATGCTTCAAAAGCAAATGAAGATAGATGAGGCTTTAGGGGTGATGGAAAATCAGATTTCGTCTCTGCTTCTGCAGATGACTTCTCAGCTCATTTGACTTAATGTTTTTACATTCTCCTGTGGAAACTGAAAGAAATTTCGGGGCACCATGACCATTTTGCATTAGAAAACAGGTATTTATTCATATCTGTTGTTTACTATGGAGTCTAGAATTGCACTCAGTGTTTCAGACATTGGTACATTATACAATTCTGTGGTTTGGAAATCTTAAATGGTTCTTTGACAGGCAACTTCAACTTTCACAGGCAGGAATACGTATCTTGATTTCTTGATTCCCAATGTCATTAGCTTCAAGAGTGAGTCAGGTTTATAAATATGTCTAAAAGCCACCTCTTACACCCTCTTGAATAACCTTCTATCTTTTCCCACTCATTGAAAGCTAACACTGTCCTGATAACTGCAGGCCTAACCATGAAGTCTTTGTTCCTTGGTAGAACACTCCAGTATCAATGACTCTCTATCATTTGTAGACTTGTCATTCTTTCATTGGAAATGAAAATTATAACATAGAATTTAGGTAACTAATTATACAGCATGAACAGAAGTACTAAATCTGGTTGTCAAAACTTACAGTTTTAAGACTGTAATACAATTTTTTGAAATAGCAAAGCAGGAATGATTTATGGTAAACCATTCTTTTCCCTAGAATCTCAAAAGGAAACCCATAACTGTGATTGTTAGGTTAACAGATAAAGTCTCTCTGCAGGAAATGTAACAGTTAGATCTCTTGCCTAAAGTTGATATAGTTCTGAAATTCCTGGGAAAGAGGCACATCAGCTTTGCAGATGCCAAAAGTGGAAAGCAGCCGGCAGCAACTAGAAGTGCAGTACACCAGCCTGGTCTGTGTTCCAGCTTGCTCAAAGGCCTTTTCCTGACACATGCATACATTATTCATGTTGCTGAACAGTGATTATTTCAACTTCTTTATGGTAACTTTTTTGAAGACCTATTGTTACCATTGAGTTTATACAAATGTTTATGTGTAAATTTAGTTTAAGGCTAATGACAAGAAATTAAGACAGTCCTATGACCAACTGCAACTGGAGGCAGGATGGAAAGATAGATGTTTCTTTGTACAGTTGAATTGATACTGTACTGAGAGCTTTTACATGACTGTCCAGCCTGTTGGACTGCATAGGTCAGGCATGCGAATCACACTGTAGATGCTATATTTACTTTTAAAGTTATCTCTGTCACATGGCTTTACACAGCCGTTCTCATTCAGGGCAAGCAGACTCAACAAATGCAATGCTCTACGAAATTGCTAAAGGACTTTAATTAAACCTGTAATACAAATATTTAGGAAAACACAAAATAATGCTTTATCTCTATCTGGAGTCTTCATAGCCATAGTAAGTGATTTTATTTTCTCTATCTTTTAGAACAGAAAACACTCCTATTATATGTAATTAGAATTAAAATATTCTGTCTAGTGTTATATTTTAGCCTATGTTTTGCTTCAAGGCAATAATTGTGCTAAAGTTTTATTATGTTTTTTGCCAACATAGAGTAATTTTAAATAAAAGGAATCCAGTTTTGGTCAGACCATGCAATGAACAGGAAAGCAAACAAATAATATTACCCTGTTTATTAAATAATAATAGTAAGCCATTGGTTGGAAAACAAGCTTCAAGCCTTTGGCAGGATGATTACTGAATTTTCTAGAGGTGAAAACATTGCTTTTTTAGAGAAGAATTATTTGAAAAATAGTGAATGCATGTTATGATTACCTTTACTCTCATATGGTCTTCTGTTTCCTGCACAGATGGGTATTTTTGCTGTACTTGCTCTACCACTGCTGCTCTTTGGGATCAGTGGAATAATTTATATTTACCAGTCAGTCAGGTGGCTATTGTCCAAGTCAGCTGTGCAAAACAAGGTGGTGGTGATCACAGATGCCATCTCTGGACTGGGCAAGGGTGAGTTGTCTCATTTCTTTGCAGTGTTAGAGAACAGAAACAGCCAGAGAACCACTCTCTAGGTGATAAAATATGCATTCAGTACCTTTTATACATTCATAACTGCCTGGATGAAACAGGAGTTAAGAAATATATTTCCAAACAAGTCCTGTGTTATTTAAATGTACCTTTTTAGTCTCAGCCACAGGAAATGCTGGTGAACTTTTAGGAACTGCAGAGATTTCTATTTATTTAATTCAATATAATGAGAGGTTTTGTAAGCACATGATGAGTGTTATTTTTAGCATGTTGCTACTACGAGATCTTATTACATGGACTGTCACTGCAGAGTAGCTGCAAATCAGCATAAACAGGTTTCACCTTACTTTTTACATGTTCCTTTTCAGCCCTTGAAAGACTGCAATATTTCCTGCTCCCTGAAAATGACAGTGCTCACACCTTTTGAGGGACACCTTATGTCCCTGTGCATATCTCTGCCCCTCTGTCACCATGTTACCCATCTTCCCTCCAACTGGGTTGCCTGGCTATGTGTAATGGTGGGTTCAGTGGATGGAAGGAGAGGGTATGTGATAGTTTAGCTATTTATATAAGCTGATTGCCTGGCTGGCCAGCCACTTAGCGTATACTTCTTCTTGGCTCATATTGCCTGCTTACATGGTGCTTCCAGATTAAAGGTACTGCTTATTTACAGTCCTGCACTGGGCATCACTTGAGGGACAGTAGATGCAAGTGCCTGGTAAGACAAATACAGTTTGAGGCTACATCTTGGCATTTTCAATAAAGACTTTATGTTGGAAATCTTGCACTCCCAAGCAGAAAATAAATGGCGAAAGGGAATGTGCTTGCAGAATTATTCCTCAGCAGAACAGAACAGAGACCTGCAACAGAAATACACACTACAGTGGCAAGGTGTTAGGACATGGTATGAACGAATTCTGACCTCCACATCCCATCTGGTTGTGCCCTTTCTGGGACACTCTTCAGTTTCAGTTGAAGATAATATTGGCATGCGTTTTCTCTGATTGGTTATAGTCCAGTATTTTGTTTGGAGAGGCATGATTTAGAGTTCTCTATCTCAGATTGAATCTAGAATCGTATGATGCCTGGAGGTTTCTAGACAAAAGTCCTATTTGGAGCAGGAATATCACCAGTGCTAGACCTGGTCGTGTGTGGCTTCAAGCCTTGGAAACCTCCAAGGATAAGGAACATTTATTGAACATTTCTCCAGCACTGCATGACTCCTGGGAAGATTTTCTTAAGTTCAATTTCTTTATTAACCTTTCTTCATCTTTTTGTTTGTTTGTTGGTTTTGTGCCTAGCTGCTGCCTGTCTCATGAGGCTACAAAGGCAATCACCTCCCTCTGCCCCATCCCCTTTTTCACACAGATGAAAAAGGAGGTAACTCGAAGCAATTTTGTTTTATTATCCAAAACGTATCTACTGATGGTATTCCGGTATAGGGAGATACTGAGAAATTATTTGCAGGCTTGAATGATTCCAAATCATGCGGAATTTACTGTGTAGTCCACTCATGCATATGTGATGGCCATTCATCTAGAGCTTTAAAATACCAGCTGTCTGGCCAGCTGCTGCATATTTGAGCTCTTAGGTAACAGCCAAATTGCTTTACCCTCATGCAAGAATTTCCAGACTAAAGACAACATTCATCAAAGTTAAAAAAGAGAAACAAAAACTATGTTGATTAAAGATGTTTGCAATGGTTTGTGGTTGTTATTTAAACCTGATTCCTATTTCATCTCAGTGCTATAACTCAGAAAAGTCTGGGATACTTCTAGAAGAGAACATCATTAGTTTCCCTTTTTTCCTTTTATTGCTGTTCCCACAGTAGTCACCTTTTATTCATTAGGTTGCCCCAACTGTTAATGTTTATAGGAAAAATACTGTATAGTTGTCCTTGTAGTGGCAAATAATCTTTTGGGCTTTAAATCAAATATCTTTCTATGCTAGAAAAAAGAATAATGTAAATAATGAAAAAGATTACCTAAATAAAAGTCTCCAGCTGCACAGGTTTCCAAAAATAAAAGAGTGGATCCAGAAGTGCTTCCATACTGATATTAAAAGTCTGACATGAGCATTTAAGAAATCCAAGATGGGCATATTAGCATAACTGGCTTTGCCTGTGGGTATTGAAATCTGAAGAAAATGTTTCTTGGAGGACAGACAGCTATAGCACCAGGGTTGTAGACAGGCCATAGGAGGCAAGACAAATCAAACAGGCTGGAAAGGCATAAGAGTAATTGTAAGACTGTATCCCTGTTCTTCCCATGCTGAATGTGTAACTATCAAACAGATTTGATTTATGGGCCAAATACGAGGACTCCAAGGCGGAGAGCTTTTTGGAAGACCTAATGAGGAAAAAAAACCACGAGAAGAAAAAGAACTCTTGATTTCCACTCCTACAAGCACACATAACCCACTGTCAACTAATTGTCTGGCTGCAGTCCAAACCAGATATTTGGCACAGTGGGCAAATCATCAGTTGTATTCTCAGGCCTACCTGCAAAACATTATCGATTCCAAGAAAGAAAAGGCAGGCAATTGTGTACCTTTCCTGGTCAGGAGGATGGACAACCTTGACTTTTCTTGGACTGAGAGACATAGTTTTGGTTCAACTGAGCTAGAACATGCACCCTGTAGCAGCCTATAACAACCAGAGGGATATAACTGACAATAAATTCCCAAAAGATGGCCATGAGATGTCAATTCTCTTTCTTTGGTCAAACCGACAAGACAGCAGGGAATGTGTTCTCCTTCAACACCACCTAGAGAAGAAAATAGACCAGACATATGCTGTCAAGATGCTCCAGCCTGTTGTTTCATAGTCTGGATTTTGTTGATCACATACTCCCATAAAGACCTAAACTAATGAGTTGGCTGCAGTCTTCTAGGCAGTTCTGGGATGGGATGGTGGGTAACACTGACTGCCAGTTCCTCTTGGTATGTGAGTCCCCAGTTTCAGAAAAGCATGATCGTAGTTCACTTGCATAAGGATGGGAGAAGAATCCTCCCCAGAGACCTAGTTTAAACTGGAGTGAACTCGTAGCTCAGAATGCCCCTGGCTATATGGAGAAAAAACAGTGCCAACCCAGCATATCTAGAAACCTCTCAATGGCCTTCTCAAGGAGGCTTCAGGGAATGTAGCTGAACTAGAGGTAACTCAAGCTGGATGCCTCTGCTGACTACTGGGAAGGTCTAAAACTCAAGAGATAAAGGTCTTGGGATGGATTATATATGAAAGGAAGAGACTCTAGAAGAAATGCCTCTCTAATTGGTGCTCCATCTGTGGGCCGGTGGGTGGTTTTTCTGTGTTGCTCTTTCTCAGAGTTGTAAATGAGTTTCATGAAGGTAGCATACAAAGCTAGTTTTATTACTTACTGGGGTTGGTTGGTTTCTTCTTTATACTGCAGTAGACATGAAGGTTTGCAAAACCTTGCAGTTTGTATTGTTGCAACCTTAGGCATGTATTTTTGTATATATTTTTGTATATATTTTTCTTTATAGCAAGTGTGTCAGTAGATGGAGAGACTTAAGGAAGAAAGATAATCAGAATGATTTTTCTTACTCAAAACCATCATCCATTAACTGGCATATTGTTCATTTATTAATTAAATTTTTATTAAATCCCATGACTAAGCAGTACCATTGTGCTGTACCATTAATTGTGCATTATACCATTACAGTAAATGTTGATTTATTACTCACATATTATTGCCATTTAATGCTTTCTTTTTTGTCATATATATTTATTCATTCAAAATTAATGCATTTTAAAGTATAGATTTAACATTATTAGCAAAACTAGCATCCCATTTCAGGCAAAACAAAATCAAATTGTTGTGAATGTTATTGTTTCTTCTGAACATATTTCTCTCCTAGAATGTTCTCGGGTGTTTCACACAGGAGGAGCAAGGCTTGTGTTGTGTGGCAGGACATGGGAAAAGTTAGAAGCCTTGTATGATGCTTTAATTAATGTGGCAGACCCCAGTGTGGTAAGTATTTCCTAACTAACTGCTTTGAAAATTCACAACTTGAGGTAAACATCTGGTTCGGGTACACAAAGTGCTTTGAAATCCAGTAAAATAAGGTACATGAAACATGATTCACTGTTAACGGTGATTTTGGTCACCCAGGTAACGCATCCAACACAGTCCAGAGAGAGAGAGAGAAACCTCTAAAGGCTTTCAGAGCATGATGCCAGAAGTATAACTCTGAATTCCTGGTTTCTTGAGCCAATTCAAGGCAACTACTTTAAAGCAACTGAGTGGTCCTGCATTTTGAACAACCCACCCAAGCAGAAATGCTAGGCAGAGGAATTTGCATGTTAATTTGGATGAAAGGGATCCAAAGGGTTTCATTTAATGACAGGAACTATCATCCTTTTTTCACATAATTAGAGTGTTCAAAGAGTGGGAGATGGGTCAAAAGACTGAGTTAATTTTGAGTTTCTCCACTTCCAGAGAAGTCCCAGCTAGAAGAACATGGGAGCATATGAATGAGTGTCCTTTCCTCATTACCTCTGTCTGGGTCAGCATGCAAGTACACATGCAAAGTTCTCCCTGTTGCCAGATCTTTGGAAGGTGTTTCTTTGATGCTCATGGGAAAGCTTTCCTTCTGTGACCAACAGATAGCTTTCAGGGCACAGGTGTTCCTGAAGGCATCACACTAATTCTACAGCCAGATGAACAAATATTTGCTTTTGACCTTTTGGTGATTTTTTGCCCCCCCCCCCTTTTTTTTTCTTTTTGGGTTTTTTTTTTTGATTCATTTTTTTTTTCCAGTGAGCTTCATTCATGTGCATAAATAACCATAAAAGTAGTGTGTTCATGTTAGCCTGCACAGGCTCAACTAGTTAAAAAAAAATGAAGTATGACTAAGGAATCTGCATTACATCATTGTACTACTATAGTACCTTCCAACTGCCCCACATGTATATGTAAATTACCTGTCAAAGCACTAAACCCTAAACTCTGTGGTCAGCAAAGTTCTCCAGAGGGCTGCTTACAGATAAATCCTAACTTGGACTGGTAGGACTCACCCTCTGTGTCTATTATCTGTCTCCACTGACTACAAGAGAGACAAAACCCAACAGGGTTGAGTCCAGCTTACCCTTCCCATGATGTTCTGCTTCATCTGCATTTCAGAGTCTATGAATTCCCACTGCTGAACCACCTTCTTTATAGAGTGGGTTAAAAGAATAAATCACAGGTTTTGTGAGAATGATAAGATCGCTTTCTCTAGATAGCAAGGTGAATGACTTTGCAAGACAAGTAATTAGGAATACATTTTTATGTAAGAGGTATTCTTTAAATAAGTCTTTTCTTTATTAGACATATGCACCAAAGCTCATACTTCTGGATATAACAGATATAAACTGCATTCGAGACGTAGCTAAAGAAATCCTGAATTGCTATGGCTGTGTGGATATACTGATCAACAATGCAAGTATGAAGGTGAAAGGAGCAGTGCAGAGCATTTCGTTGGAACTCGATAAAAAGATAATGGATGCCAACTATTTTGGACCTATAACATTAACCAAAGGTATTTTAGTTTTTCTTCCTGTTTTGCTGTTGTCACTTAAAGCTTGAGATCCAATTGTTTTTAAAGTCCTTGCAAGGACAGAGACAGAATGACAATTCAATCTGATAATACTGGACCCAAATCTGCATGTACAATCCAAGTGAAGTCTAGAAGAAACTCAATTTCCAGCTACTGGATTTTGTGATATTTTTGATTGTGGTGTTGAGACTAACTTCATTAAAGCTGTGCTGCCTATACTTCAGATGTCACTTTTTTTCAATAATTACATTGACCTCTTTTACTTACGTGGCTCTTTCTTTTATTAATTTTCTTTTTTTTTTAGCCATTCTTCCCAACATGATCTCAAGAAGAACTGGCCAAATAGTTCTAATTAATAGCATCCAAGGAAAAATAGGAATACCATTTCGTGCAGCTTGTAAGTTATATGTAGCAAAAATGTACATCCTAATGCATAAATTGGGAGTATTCCATGGCACCGATAATAGCTTATTAAAAGTTTTAACTTGTATCCTAATTCAGTAAACTATTAATACAATTTTGGCTGAAAAAAATTCAGAGAAGTGGAACTCCAGAAGAAATAGTGAAATGCTATCTTTGAAGTATAACTACTGCCTAAGGTACTTGAGGACAAGAGAATAACAAATGTGACAGCAAGGGGTTTTTTATGATCTTAGGAGACGTTTAAGAAATAGCAAAATTGAAGGTCTAAAACATCTGTACTGGGCATATTAGTAGAAACCATAATGAAGAATGAAGTAATGTATAAATATAACACACTGGTAGATACTAGCTACTCCTTTGTAAAGGGAGTCTCATGCTCTTAATGGATTTATGTGTGGGAGTTCCAAAGAAGATGTAGTAATTGTATTGTGCTTGGCTTTTGAGAAAATTTTCAAGGTCTTTCATCCAAATCTCCTAATAGAACTAAGCTATCCTAAATTATGATGAAAGGTCTTTGCACTAATAAAATGCAAAATTAGGCGACGGAAGTAGAAGATAGATGTAAATAGGCATTTTTAACTGTGACAGGAGGTCAGAGTGAATGATAGGCTCAGAATTAAGAGGTCTGCGAGACATCAGGATTGTGACTTATAGTTCCATGAAAGCAAGATACACTGACATAAACTGTGAGGAATGCAACAGAGAAAAAAAAAATCCTTTCTTTATGCCTTTGTATCAGTCTATGCAGTGCCCACATCTTTAACGTTGTGTGCAATTGTGGTCCCCCATCTCAAAATAAGAACTATGAAAAAGGCTTAGAAAAGAAACAACACATTGGTGGGACATCTGAAATGGTTTTCATCAAGGAAAAAGCCAATTGTGTCAAGATACATTGTATGTGTAAAAATCGTCAGTCGGAGAAGAGCTCATCAAGACACCATGTCTCTACCTGTCTCTATGTGGCATGAAATGAAGCTGCCAGAATAAGGAATGTGAAAACGAATGGAGAAACTTCTTTCCATTCCTGGAGCCCACCTGCCATTTTTTAGATTATATTATGCACAGGCTGACTTTCACTGCAAACGAAGTCAAATACAAGGTGAACACGTGCTTGTAGCTCTGCTGCACTCAACACATAGTTCTGGTTTTTGGTCAAGGTTCACATAGTATCATCCTTCTTTAATACTATTCTCAAGAAAAAGTCACTAAGAGTAGTTAAAAAAATTCCTAGCATTCAGTTACTTTAACATTAATATTAAAAGCATCTTAGATTGCTGCTGCAGGGCTTATGGTTTTATATAGCTATATCCGTGCATTCATATATCCAAACATGCATATGTGGTGGTTTTTTCTTTCTTTTAGATGCGGCTTCTAAGCATGCTGCTGTAGGCTTTTTTGATTGTCTTAGAGCTGAAATGGAAGAATTTGATATATCAGTCAGCACTGTGAATCCAACCTTCATCTGTTCATACCATCGCCAACCAGCGCCTGGCAACTGGGAGGCATCTATCTGGAAATGTAAGTACTGATGCATTAATAGAGACAGTAGTTGAGGTCCGTATAGCAGTATGGAGGCTTTTCGCAGGGGGAAGGAACATAGGAAAAAGAATGGAGATGACAGAAAGGATCATAGAATCATTGAATCAACTAGGTTGGAAAAGACCTTTAAGATCATCACGTCCAAAATTTATCTTCGCACTGCCAAGGCCACCACTAACCCATGTCACTAATGGCCTCATCTACACGGTTTTTGAACACTTCCAGGGGCGGTGACTCCACCACTGCCCTGGGAAACCTGAACAGGTTAGGGTGTAAAAGAAAAGAGAGACTGGAGAGATGAGATCAGCTTAGTGAAAAGAGAAGGACATGGAAAGAGACAACTTTATGTGAGAAAATAAATACACCAGGGCATGAGGAATGGAGACACAGCAGAGCATAAAAGGTCCCAAGGGAGAGTTCCACTCCACATGAGTGGTTCTTTCTTTCAGGGACTGTGAGGATTTTACTTTAAAACTGTAAAAAGATTTTAGGGATATGCTGAAGAAGGAAAGGGTATGGGTAAGGGATGAAAAGTGTATAGGCATGTAGCTAATCTGACTGTTTCACTAGCTGCGTATCTTTTCACCACCATTCCCTCAGATGTGTCTGACTGTCTGTAGCTCTCACTCCTCTTTCTTTCATTTACAGTCTTTTTCAGAAAGGTGGCATATGGTGTGCACCCAGTGGAGGTGGCAGAGGAAGTCTTACGCACTGTGAGCAGTAAGAAGCAGGAGGTACTTATGGCCAACCCCATCCCCAGAGCAGCAGTTTACATTCGCACCTTCTTTCCTGAGCTGTTTTTTGCCATTGTTGCCTCAGGGATTAGCGAAAAGCTGAAGACAGAAGAGGAAAATTGATTTTATTAATGTTTTTTCCCTGCTTTTGACCTAAAAAAAGTTTATGCTTCTGTCAGTGTTTATGGCAAAAAGTTTATGTCAATGATTTCTGCTTCTCACTATAGGTAGAATAAAGCAGGAAGCTTTATTAAACATGAACCAGTCAATGTCTCACTTAGTGATTCAGTACCACTGACACACATTCTTCTGTGGGACTTCTATTATTCTGGATTTAGTGAATATGTCAAGATATCATGTTTGCATTACAACAGTATGGGAAAAACTCTACTAGGAACACTACATCTGTTATAAGAGAGTGATTCCCAATCTAAATTCGTAGATCAAATTTTGGGGACCTGCAGCAACTTATCAGAATAGTCTGCAAGTGCTAAGACTGATGGGAACTTACAGGAAAAAAGGGAAAGGGAAAAAGGGAGACGTGAGACACTGAGGAGTAAAAATCAGTAGAAAATGGGGTCAGAGCCTGGATCAGAGTGTTCCTCAGATGTGCTTTTTGGAAGTACTCACAGGATATGCAAATGTTGAGCCCAAATAAGGGCTTATCTAGTTCAATATCTCATCTGCAACAGGACCCTGGAGTACATGCTTCTTAAAAGGTGGATTATAAGAATGGGTCAATAATATGGAGACACTCCCTGTATTACACTGTCCCAGGTTCTGGTCATCTCCTACACAGTTTGAAACAGAATCTGTCTCTGCATCTTGTTAAATGACCAATTTTTCTTTTTTTTTTTTTTTTTCAAATTCCTATTTGAAGCATTCTATCCCCGAGGAAAGGAGTTAATCACATATATATATAAAGACTTCCTTATGTTTACTTTAAACTGGGTGTCAGGCAATATTCTCTGGTATCTCCTACTTCTTTACTGTGAGAGACAAAAATAATGGTACTCAATTCATTAACTCCCAGTCATCCAGGCCCATCATACTTTCCATGCAGTAACCTGTTTTCCAAGTTGGAGAGCCCTGGTATCTATTTAGTCTCTCTTGTTGAGAAGTCTCAATTATTCTTCCTGTTCTTCTTTATATCTTTTCCTGGTATATCTTTTTTTAATTGTTATTATTTTTTAGATGGACAGGCCACTGCTGAATGCAGCATTTAAGAAAGATAAACAGTCTGGATTCACAGACAGGCATACAGATGCTTCCTGGGGTTTTTACTTCTTTTCTTCTTTTGCATGTCTTATACAAATTCCTGGTCCTGAAGTATTTTTCTGACTGCTACTGAGCATTGAGTTCCCTTGTCCACTCTGTTACATGTGGTACTTAATCATCACATCCAACGTAAGCATGGCCATTACTTACGTGAACTATGTGAATTTCACACATTCCCTAAGTTGTCTCACTCCTAGTCATTCTAGGCTTCTCCTCCCTATCCCATTGTCCAAGTTCATGCTGAGGACTTACCCCTTTTTGTCTCATCCTGTGAACTGAACCAGAATATACATAAAGATAATATAAGGGGGCCTTGATTGTCAGTTTTAATCCAAGAGCTTAAATTCTGCCTCCCAGACCTTACCCTGGCCTTTCTTGTGCCATCAGTACTCACAGACATCATGACCAGCTACTTCTTTGCAGACACTATCAGAATGCCTTGTTTGCAGAATACCTACAAAAGAAATACCTACCCAGGAAGCATGCAGCCAAACTGCATTTGTTGCTACAATAAGCCCCATTGCTCATATAGATTTCAACACCAGCTGCAATTTCCTACCTCTTTTTATCAGTAAGACTCACCAAACATGAAAGGAATTCTGAGTGCAAGAAAATACATGGTTATCATCTTGTAGGGATGTTAACCTTTTCTTGTATCTCTAAGTCAATTGCTCTGGCTTCAAGAAACATGCATACATCTACCTCTCTCAGGAAAGTAGTTACAACTACTGAGAAGTAGCTTGTTCCTGCAGTACCTGCTGGAGTTCAATCTATTTTCTGTTGTAGCATTGGGCTTTTATTGTTTGTATGACTATACCTTAACTGTGAAGTCAAACACTCACTTCGTCCAAAATTTACTTGCTCCTCAACAGACCTCTACTCCCTCAAAAAAATGGGCTTTTTCTGCGGTCTCATTTATACTTGTGTCTGAACCTCTGCAACAGCCAAGCCCTTCACAGGTCCGCAGAAACAAAATACGGAATAACTGGTAATTTCATCAAAAAAAGATCAGAGAATCACAGGGCATCACAACTAACATGAATCAATATTGTCTTGCTTTGTTGTAAAAAAACAAGTGGATTGTGCGTTGAAATAACCTGAATAATCCTTCTGCTCCATTTTGCACTTTCCAGATATCAGCAGAAATTCTTCAGTGATTTTGAATATTTCACTTTTAAAATATGGAACAGCTCAAGAAACCACAGTGAAAAGCAGTGAGAGTAGCAAAGGTAAAATCACACCTATGATCTATCAAGAAATTTTTAAAGAACAGATGTATTTTAACATAGAAAGTAGAAGAAAGTTGTATCTAAACAGGTTTCAAATACCTAAAATGTACTGCCTAGAGGATAGAACTACACTGCTCTCCATTTCTGCTGTAGGAGGACAATGTGCTAATATTAATGCAGAGGAGATTTACAGGGAAAGAATTTTCTGCTAAGAATAGTTAAGCACGAAAGATAAATACTGTAGAAATTTTGGAATGCCTGTCTTTGAAAGCTTTAAAGAAGAGATTAATGAAACATCTGTAAAAAAGCAATACAGCTTTAGTTTATCCTGCCTAGAGAAAAAGAAGGATTAGATGACCTTTTAAATGGGTCACACTTTTCTATAATTCTGTGGGGTTTTTCTCATATTGAGGACAAGGTTTCTCCACTGGTATTTCTGAAGTACTATTTTTTCCTCCAGGAAAACCTATTATTTAATCAGAAATTTTCTATTTCTTTTATCCATCTCTGCCTCACTGTCTGAATACCTGGGTATAGATGTTGCATATAAAAAATACTACGATAATAAGAATATTATGAGATTAGTTCATTAAGAGATATTTTCTGTTAGCCTCACTCATCCGTATTTTAAGCTATGTAGATTCCTTATTAATGCTAACTTTCATAAATGAGGATGAAACCAGGCCTGCAGATTTAGTTGTAGAAGTCATAGGAGCAAGATACTCAACTACAGCTCTTTTAATTTTTCTAAATTTCTCACATGTCTGAAAGTCACATAGAATCATAGAATGGTTTGGATGGGGAAGCACCTTAAAGCTCATCCAGTTGCAACTCCTCTACCACAGGCAGGGACACCTTTCACTAGACCAGGTTGCTCCAAGCCCCATCCAACCTGGCCTTGAACACTGCCAGGAATGGGACATCCACAAAATGAGAAACTTCTCTGGGTTGGTCTGAAGTATGTGTATGGTGGCACACAGTTTTCTGTTAATGTGTGCTGCAGCTCCACTCTGTTAAATTTAAGGGGTTTTGTGGTGAAATCAACTATATCCTGGTGTCGGCCAAGATAATTTACATTGCTGGACACAAAAGCCCTTGAAGTAAGGAATTTTAAAAATGCTAAGACTAGAAAGTCTTAGAACTGAGGAGACTCTTGTCTAATTTCAGACATCCGTCCTAGATATAGCCTACCCAGAGCTAACCTCCCAGTGCCCTTCTTAAGCAGTGGAAAGAAAGAGATGATTTATCTGACATACAGCTTAGGATAGCATGAATTGGGATAGGAACTTTACAGTCTTTTCAATAAAGAATTAGGGTGGAAACTCCTCTGAAATTCTAACAAGCTCACATACTTTATATTAGTATTAGAGACTGATTACAAATCAGAGCATTGGAGGACCTATGTCACTGTCTTTTTGGAACTGAGACATCTGAATCTACTTTTCCAATACTATGACATCCTTGAAACACCCATGGAAATACAATTTCTTTATTAAAAAAAAAACCTAATGCTACACAAGTATACATTTTTATTAATTAAAACTGTTTCATTCTGATCTGACATTATGATTTATAGGATGCCTTGAGGTACAGTTCAAATTTACAGAACTGAAATAGTGGCCAGGTGACGCAAGCCTTTTATTGGATGTGCAGGATCCTCCGTACTGTTGTGAAATGAGTTCACATACACATTGCAAGCTTTCTCTGGAGATGTATGATCAGGAAACTTGTATTTAATCTTTAAACTCCTTCCCGGTGTTTTTCTTTTGTGCTTAAATTCCAAAATAGTTTTTGTGTATTTGTTAATAGTGGTGACAGCTGCAGCCATACAGCAAGCGAAGGAAGCCCATGCGAGGCTATAAACAAAAAGGTTAATCAGAAATTAGCAGAATGTTTTCATATCCATGTCCTTCAATTTTATTTGTGAAAATACTGCATACATGTGGTTGTATTCGGGTGTATTAGGGAAAAAGGAGCATGGTAGGGGAGGAAGAAAGACCATTTACATACCTAACTACATTTTGACATCTACATGTTCACATTTAACATTCCTGTTTAAAAAAACCCTACCTCCAATTTCTCTGTTTACTCAGAGTTTAATATCAGAAAAAGGAACTATTAAAAAAAAGAGGATGTAGAAAAAATTAAAAGGTGTAGTTATTGAGACAATGAATCTCACAGGTGATGTATCACTGAGATGTATGTGTGCCAGTTATCCAAAAGGGTTAAAAAGAAAAGAGAAGGCACAATGAAGTAGCTCAGTAAAGCAGGCTCAAAGCACTGAATTGCATTCCTGAGAAAACATAGGTCATGACTAAGCAGAAAGAAACGGGCATCAACTCTGAAATGTTAGAAGTAAAACCATAAGAAGACAGAATAAAAAAATGAAGTTGAGGTACAATTTGCTAAAAATGTGTGAACCCAGACTACTGAGTGAGCAATGCATGCTGGAGCTGTAAAAGTAGCATGTGAAAATATAGCCACAGTTGAATGTATTGGAGTTCACTGTGGAGGAATTTGCTCATTGGAGCCTTTCTTAACATGGTAAGGTCATGATTACCTAATGAAACATGTGCTTTGGTGGAGAGATCAGTTTAAGACACTCCTGTTTATCTCTTTTCTCCCTTAGAGCTGTTTGTTTCCACATCCCTGCTGTAGTTCAACAAACACATTTAGGTTTTTAAATATATATTTTTAGGATTATTTTTAGCCAGGATTGTTTTCCAAGGTGATCAGACAACCAGATGTATTTAAAGAATTTGAGGGTGGTGGAGCATGGCATGTGAAGGCCACCTAGAAGTAGGAAGAAGAGGAGCAGTTTAAGTAATCTTTGCTTCTAAAGCAGTCAGACTACACCCTGACTAACTCTTAAACGTGGGGAGCCACAGAAGAGGTCTTATAACAAGATGTAAAACTAGGGGCAAATCACCACATGCTGATAGATTTCCCTTCTCATGTGAATGGAGCAAGAATGGTACAGCGTGCCTACCTATGGTGGTATGTAACCTGTGATTTAAGCCAACCACGGTAGAGAAGAATTAAAAATTCAGCCCCTGCAATGAAATAAAAGCAGTAGGTCTGCAGTAGTCCTGACTCATGTAGTAGATATTTTTGGCTAAATAACTGAAGTACAGTAGCATTAGTAGACAAACTAATGAAGGTGCTTTTCCTAATCCACCTGTTGAAGCCCTTTGAAGGACTCAGTGGCATAACGGTAAGGAACTGATTTCAAGAAAGCTTCTATAAATGCCTCTTAGCAAAGACTGAAAGAAATTAATCTCTTATGAGCAGATTCTCTTGTAGATCAATACAGTGTTAAAAGAGAAAAAAACCAAAGGACAGAAATAAATGGTTTGCTTTGACAATACAGGAAGCACATCAGTGTGGTTCATCAAGGTTTTTTGCCTGAAATTTTGGTTTTCCATAAACAATTTGGAAAAAATGGGGAGTTTCCCATCTGACTACAGAGAACTGAGGAAGAAAGTGAACAAAATCTTGTCACTGAGAGAGCCATAAAATAAAGGGCACTGTGGCTGACATGGAAATTCAGCTTCAAGAAAGAGAGCATTCAATCTGGATTCTGCCCACAGACAAATGACAGAAAGGGAAATCAAACAGGTCAACTCAACAAGGAAGCAAACTATAGTAGCCAGTCATTCATCTGCATAAGAGAAATGCCAACAGAAGCTCAGCTGGATTATGGGTTTTCCTTCTACTGCATGGAGTATCCCATATGAAGTGTGTTACACCATTTGTCATGATCTGGCCAATCTCCAGCTTGGGAGTACTGACCAGGCCCATCATTCATCCCTCTGAAAGCACTAGAGAAACATCTCCATTTCTATATACAGGTAACAATAGCTTCAAACAAACTGCTGCTGTTTGGGAAACAGGCTCCTGGAAAGGCACAGAGCAATGCACTGTGACCTTCAAATGAGATCTGAGTTATTAGGAAGTTAAAAAGTAACAGTACAAAAGACAAAAGAAACCCCTATTTCATTGCAAAAATCCCTAGCAAGTCTGCATTCTCAAGCCTGCATGCAGCTATAAGCTCCTGTTCAATAATGGTACAATAAAAGTAGAAACAGCAATAAGAAGGAGTGACAATGAGCTATCATCTCAGCTGTCCGAGAAGTATGAAGGAGACAATCAGCCTGAGCTCTATTCTACTGACCCAAAATATTGGTCCTGATTGACTTGTCTCAATTGGTCCTATTCTTTTTCTGAGCCACAGTTGGAGAAATAGCAGCAGTTTCCAGCACCTGAACATTCAAATGCTTGCTATTGATCAGATTTGATGGATTTTCAAAGACACATGTCTATAGCAAAAATCCTCTAAGCAGCTCTCTTCCTTAATAAATTCACTAGATCTCGTCAGAGGATGTCTTGCAATTATTTACAGGGCCAAAATAATGTGGTTTTACCTAGGCCTGTTTTAAAAAAATTGAACCATCTTGTCTCAAATGGTCCAGATACAACAACCTGAAGCATATATCTTATAAGGAAAATCTCAGCCTAAATGGTTAAAGCTGGAGGAGTTTTAAGCAACTTATGCAAGGCAGTTTTCCTGGGAGATGAGGGTACTGGATCCAGCGTGTATGGAGAAGGACCTCTGCTTTGCACAGAGCGGTTGGAGGTCTCCATACTATCTAAAGGATCGCAAATGCAAAATTCACAATCTTATACATCCTATGTAATAATCTAAGACAACTGAATGTGGAGAAAACCAGCTGCTTATTAACTGCCTTCCCAAGAGTGAAATAAGGTAGACCCATTCCTTATAAATTAGGTATACATTCCTTGGACATAAAGTAAAGTGACTGAAATGTAATGGAAGAACCAAATATAAACCAATAGGTACCAATAGGACCAGCCATAATCCCATGTGTCAGGTCTCCAGTCTTCAGGACCAAGATTTACAGTCATTTGAAATACAGTTGTGTACATCATGTGAGCAACCATGCCCAGAAGACCTACAAAATATAATACCATAAGAACATTAGAAAATGTAAATTGAGGACATTCTTCTTTGTCAACTTTTTGCACTTGTCCCTTGAGCTCCTGAAGAATGTTTTATGAAGTGTCTAAACTCTCTAAATCACTCAAAAATACTGGACATAATTTAAGCGTATTTATGTGCCATGTATTTGCCAATATAATCACTAATACAGTCCCTTGACACTTACACTGTATGCTAGAATCAAGGGGAGCAAGGGGATGTGCAGCCCACAGATTTTAAGAGGTAATAAGTTGATATGCTCTCATCCACTGAAAACTTCTTAGTAATTCAACCCTGAGCAGAGATCAGCCATTACAACCAAGTACTGCTCAGTTGCATTGCACAGAATACACTTCCCAGTTTCTTACTGTTCAGTGGAGAGTGTTTTCACAGGCATGCAGTCATATACCTTTCCCCAGTGCCTTAAATGCAGCCAGATTTATCAAAGTTCTGTAGGTGAATGAAAAGGTGAACACTTAAAGGCCATTAAAAAGCATTGTAAGCACTGAAAAAAGATTATGAAAGGGGCTTATATTTAATAATTTATTTTTCAAAATTGCTACTAGGCTGCTGCCTAATCCCAAGCGTATCATCTGTTTTCCCTTTGCATTTTATCTTCCAGTAGTGAACTTCCCTGTGAACATCTATTTTGTTTTGTTTTCAGCTTCATTTACAAATCCATGAACATCCTTGCAGAATCAACTATCCCACTGCCTGAAACACATTAGCTTCTCAGAGCAGATGGTTCCACCCCAAACTCACAAGACTCAATTTGTTAAGTGTTCATGAAGCAGGTTTGTTTCATGAATTAGCTAGCACACAGTATCTCTTAGTCTAGGACACGTCCTCATGCATAACAACTTAGGGCTGACACTGACCTGGCTTCAATAATAGCTGGGAAATGGTTTTCCCTGAAATACTGATGTTGCCTGAAACACCATCAACAGGCAATTGGGAGAGCCCTTTAACATAGCGCAGAGCCAAGAGGCTTTGTGCTGTGAAACACAGCATTCAGTAGTCAGCTGGCATCACGATAGCACATTCCTTAATAAACTGTTCGGAAAAAGTAGTTTGACTGTCAATGTGGCTATTAAGAGAATGACAAAAACAGTCCTGAGATTAATTCTTTACCATCTGCCAGGTGTTTGACTTGCAATTAGATGCCATTCTAAAAGATAAGCGTCCAAGTGTAAATCACTTTGTTCTCCAAACTGATTGCTCCATGAGCTCCATGATTGCTTCTGGGTCTAAATAATCCTATGAAACATTGTTCATGATACCCGTAATTTTTAACGTTTTTACTGCAACATTCCTCAGCAACAATTCTATAATATAAAACAAATCACAGAGTATTTCAGGCTGTAAGACAGCTTTGGAAAACTCAGGTCCAACCTCCTCCTGCTCAACACACAGCCAACACTGAATTCAAATCAGATTCCTCAGATTGGACTGGGGGCCCTCTGAAGTTTCTTCCAAACTGAATATGCATAGGACCCTATGATTAAATAGCACTGGTTGAAGAAGTAATATGAAAGAAAATGAAAGACAATTTTAACGATGACTCTCTACTGACACTTACCCAATTACATTTTATTCCCTCATAAAAGTGCTATTTTAACTTGGCTATTGCTAATTTTATACTTAGCATGTTGGAAATAAAAAACCCCAACCAAGTTATTTGGAAGAGTATGTTATTTTTTTATCTTTGACAACCAACCTGACAATGAAATTACAACTTATGAAAAGAAAATAATGAAGTTAAAAATAATGAAAGCTATAAAAATAACATATAAAAATAATCATAGTAAGAAACAGTTAATTGAAAATAGTATTTTCCATAACATTTTGCTGCCTCTTGTACTGTATGTGTCTCCATAGGTCTTGTAAGAGTTTTGAAACTTGGACACTGTTATTAATTTTCAGGTGGGAGTCTGTCAATGTTAAATTTCCTAGATGTAATAAATTGAGATCTTTAACTGTACCTGCTAACACGGTGACTACTGCAGAGAAGGCGTTGATCTTTAGCCCATCAATGACAGTGCTGTAGTAGCACATTTCTACTGACATAAGAATGACTCCAGTCAGAAGCAAAATGATGTACAGAAGCTCTGTGACAATAGACAGCCATAAAACTCCTGGAAAACCCAATAAATAGCAATGATATTCTAAGCAGTCATTTATTATATTTTCATTATATTTTCACCATTTCTTTCTTCTTCATTTATATTGTTTACACAACATTAAACAAAAGCTCATCTCCTGTGAGGATACTATTATAACATTTATGAGAAAACTTGGAGGTCAATGGGCACCCTAAATTGTAATTCCCTCTACTGATTTGGCCACTTAGTGGAAGAGCACCTACACGTTCCTGTTATAACATTTTTGATATCAAAATACAGAATATTGGTATTGGTTAATGTTATCAGGAAAGTTTTATTTACACAAATTGTGCATATCTACCTCGATCAGAAGCTGGAGTCAGACTGATGAAGCTTCTACATTTCTCACCTAAAAAAAAGATTTATTTTAAAATAAAATTCAGGATGATTTTGTATTCTGTAATAGTCTAAAGAAATAGATTCATAGGAAGCAGAAAATGCAAAACCTGTCATAAAAGCAGAAACTGAGATGATTGGGAGAGACTATTTCTGATGTATGTTTGTACACAAAGAGTCCCTGGTACCTCAACCTACTCCTGAAACTTAGCTACATAATCCTTCCAGAACTTTTTTCAAGGCAGGACCAGAGTCTGGGAGACTTAGAAAAAAGCTATGAATTGATTTCCAAAAGCTTGTAGCTGTGAAAGCCAGAATGGGAAAACCAACAGCTCATTTGAAGACCTCTCTTTACAGTGACAAAGCCGCCGCTCACACAGATTTCTTCTAAGCTTGATTACAATTTATTTCTGTAAGCTTTGATTTTCAAACCCATGTGACCTCCTGACCCCCCCACAGATGCTGTGAACAAAGCTCTCGGAATTAATTCTGCTCTGCTCTGAAAATAAAGGGTGTTTTTTTCAGCCACTAAGTTGGAAAATAAGAAATGCATTAGTGCATGCATAAATGAAAAAACCTGTATCTATAGCAATCACCACCTGAAAGATGTCTTTTGGACATGTATTTTGCTCTGATCTTTGACATTTACCCTCTTAAAATCGCACAACTTACAAGACTTTGTGGTAGAACTGGACTTTAAGGACAGGTGATGTGAAAATATTTGCATTTTATATCACGTGAAAGCTGATTTGATTTCTCTGAATGATCTAGTTGTCATTTGTAAACTTGTCAGAACATAAGGGGGAAAACTTAGTGCTGATTTACAATAAATGCCCTATTTCTTGTAGGAGCTAAGCAATTCTTTTATACAAAGATCGAGAAATAACTAGAAGCTTTCTTTAATGGCAAGCTCATTTCATTCTACTGACATTTACATATGCAAAGTGAAACTCAAATGCCACCACTCATGATTAGTAAGTCTCCAGATTATGTTGTAGCAGGGTGAAAATAATCTTGGTTTGCTTTATGAAAGGTAGGAAATAGCTGTGCTGACTAATGAAATAACTTAGATCTCACAGATTTTATTGCTCAAAATTTTATTGCTTAAAAATTATTTTTAAAATAAACAAATCACATTGCGCTTTCTTATGTTGTCATAGGGAATCATCAGCAATTGTTCAAGGCAAATATGTTTATTTTTGGCTACGTGGCTAAAAACATCAGGAAAATAAAGCACTTTCCTGGTAAAGCAACTTAATAATAATAATAAGAAAAATAATCTGTACTTCGAACTGTCACCTTGAAGTTTTTGCAGGATTTATTGGGAATTTTTTAGGAATTGACTAGATAGTATTCTTTAAGATCCTCCTTCCCAGAGAAAAGCAATGTTTAAAGGATACTTTTTCCTTTAAAATACATACATGGCATTGCAGCAGAGGAAGGTGACACCAAATAAGTATGAAGAACTTAGATTACTTTCTAAAGTAAACTTGCAGGGGTTTACTCACCTTCTTCATTTATAATTTCTTCACAGGAATACCACATTCCAGCATGAAACTTTCGATCAACGAACTTGTCATCTCCTGTCTCCCAAATATATTGCACAGCGTTGCTGTTGTTGGCATCAGGGCTATTAAAGCGGATGCAGTGATCCCCTTTGCTCTTTCCTGTACAGAAAGGTTTGGCAACTTTTCTTGTCCCTTCACACCAGTAACTACTACTGAACGCTGTGATAGAGAAGATTAAAGAGAGAAAACTGAGAGAAAACGCTGCTGAGGCTCTCCACCGTCTGTCTGCAGCTGGGACTGAAACTGGCATCCCCCAGGACTGCACTATCAATTACTCTAGGCAGAACCTTTTACAAAGCTATGTATGTATCTGTCTGGTGAAGCACTGACTGTATTTACCATTCCGTTCTTCATTCCTCTCAGAGAACTATTCCAGCTTAGCTGTTAAGACAGAAAGCAGAGATAAGGGCATGGCCAGAAATCATGTGGCAGGAGAGATTAAGGATATAAGGCAGTGCTGTTTGGCAGTAATGTCTTGTGAAAGACATATGAGGAGGTGGGACAATAAATTATAGTTTGCCCCATGAATCGCAGGAGTAAAGATAAACAGAACACAGAAGCATTGGGTGTACCCAAGTATGAGATCAGAAAAGTTTTATTTATACAAACAAAATATGCATATTTACCTTGATCCATTTCTCAGCTAAGAAATAAAATCCTGGGGATCCAAATGCTCCTGTTACACTGAATGCTGATTTAATCGAATACATGTGAATCTTACTATAAGAAAAGTCTTAAGGAGATAAAACAGTTGCTAAGTTAGAGAATTTGACAGCATTATAGCACTTCCCAAGAAGTGATGGTGACTGCATCTGCTTAAAGTTCCACCAGTGACAAATGAAAGTCATAAATTACATGACTTTCCTATTGATGGGCTTCTAGGCACTGTCCAGTCTGCCTCCATGGACATGTAATAGAACTTTTGACCAACTTAAGTGAAACAGCAGAGAAAAAGCTGAATTATGCTTATTTTGTCTGCCCACCTGTTCTCTCTTTGAAATAGCTTTTTTTTTTCCTTCCTCTAAGAAATATTTCTCACCTTGACATGTTATATATGTTGCTTTTCCTGCCTGTTTGACAATCCATGTAAATGATACAAAGAACCAGAAAGACCAGGAGTGTTAGTAAATGGCTGCTTCATTTTACAAGTGTAAGATCAAAACTCATGCCCAAGGGAGAATGATACCACAGGACAGATGTTGAAGTCACATATGTATCTTTCATGAAAATCATTCTGATTTTTAAGACAACTCTCTACCATAAAATGTCAAGGTTGGAGAAGCTTGTGGCTAGCCAAGTCCCAGCATGAAACTCAAAGAAACAGGATAAATGCCGGCTTTAGACTTACAAAGATCTCAGCTTGAAGAGCTGGCCAGCAACAGAGTGAAACCTAAGCAGGTGTCTGGACTAAAAAGGCAGAGCAAGTCTCACAACCCAAAAAGCAGACTGTAGATTGAGTCAGGAGTTATTTTTTCCTGCAGCTTTGTGTAATTGTATTTTCACAAGAATGTAGCACTTGGGAACTCCACTTGAAGCTTCTGTGAATTGGACAGCATTACGAACTTCCCAATACATCTGAGAACAGGATGGGTGGGAAGGAAGGAGGGAGGGAGTGAAGTCCTTCTAAGGATTAAGCACTTGTCTATGTTTCTGTTCCCAGGAGTAATCAGGTAGGGCTATATTCACAGCAATACACAGATGAGGAGTTATTAGCGGGGCTTTGAAGTGCCTCTCCCTGATCCCCAGAGTTGCCCTTTGGTGTGCCAGGGTGGGATATGTATACTGACACATCTAGCCAGGAGGCACAGTAGCACAGAGTGGCCGGTGCCCTTACTGCCAGACTTTTAGACTGGGCTGGATGCATTTCCACCCTGAAATCCTGGTTCCCAGAGCACTTCCATACCCATGTCCCAATACTCCTTTCATTACATCCAGACTTTATGTAAAGATGAGACATGGGTATATATTATGCCCTTCCACCTCCTGGATTCCTCCAGAAGAAGAAAGTTTGAGCATGTGTGTAGAGACTCAGGTCACACTGCTGGTGGAGTGTGCTGCGGGGTGTATCTGCCACACAGTTTGGGTTTAGCCTATGTTTGGTATTCAAAACTGGACTACTGGTGGCCTCCACAAGTCCTAGTGTTGTACCTCTGCCTGATCTCTATCTTAGCTGCTCTGGATGCCTGTGAGTTCTGGGAAGGGCATGCAGAGCTGCAAGATTCACTTCTTTTGGAAATGGAGGAGGCAACACCTTGACTCTCCAGATTGCCAATTCAAAGTAGGACAATCATAAGCTTGATTCTAAAACTATTATATTATAAAGTCTGTGAGCCTGCACAGTGCATAGATTTGTTAGTGTTTTCAGGCTTTTCTCTGCAACTACAAAATTTGCAAACTATTTTTGGAAAATTAAAACTGAATTTCATGGGCAGTTTCTCCAATCTCACAGCTGAAGCTGTGAAAAAACCACTGAATGTCACAAGAATTGTAGTAATGCTTTAACCACTGGTAACATCATTTTTTATACATTTAGATGGTCCCTGATCCTGCACTGATAGTGCATATTTCACAAAATATGCTCAGAAAGGATAAACCCAGCTATTAATGAGCTGATTCCTGCAAAGCAAGCTTCCTACACAAAGTTTTTCTGTGTTCTAGGGCATCTTTCAATGGTTTCATGAGGTGTGTATAAATATATATATGTATTTATGGAGCTGGATTGCATTCTTGCAAAACCCCTGGCAAAATTCCCATGGAGTTCCAGGGGAACAGGATCAGCCCTTTAATGTTTTAATAGTTTTCTGACTCCTTATTGGCTAAAGGACAAGCTACAGTAAGCAGACTTTCTGTGAGGTTTAGAGTAAATTTTCTCTGCCTTTAATCAGAAAAAGCAAAAGGCAGTTGGAGCCGAGCAAGCCTTAGACACTGTAGTAACTTCCTCTCTTATTTGTGAGAAGATTCATGAAACAGTTACGCTCATAAAAGAAGATATTTCAACTTTTTTTCCATGGGACAGGGTGATATAATTGATCTATAGTAGAGTGAAATAGCAGCATATTGGGGACAAATTTATTCGAATGGGTATGGTGACACTTTTTGGTCTCTGTTCCAGCATGGGACTCTGGTCCAGACTATCTCCCGCACCTGCCAGTTCTGTCATGATATTGTTTCTAGTGAAACAGGTAAGCTAATTCACTGATTAATAATGGACTGTATAAAAGTGTATTCCTATCACATTTTAACCTTCATAAACAGCAGGTTTGTATCAAAAGTAGTTCTGACAGCAATTTATGTGTATTAAAAATTAATCATGAGAAGTGTTGATTGAGAAGAGGTAGAGTTCTGTATTAGAATTCACTCGAGGTCATTTATTAGAATTTTCTTCTATTAACACTCATTCATACAGGGAATAAATTGTGTTTACATCTATTTATACAGCTTTTTTCTTACCACTATTGATCAGTACTGAATTATATTTATTTTTCCATTTTACTACCAAATATTAATACTCATGTGAATCATGTTTATTTTCTACTGGTTTTCTTCTGTTCTGAAAATAACTTTGCTTTGTTTCTATCCTTATCTTTTAGCCTTTGGCTTGTACAAAGGGTGAACACTGAATCTCACGTTTGTGAAATTTGTGAAATCTGGTGTTATTGGTTTCATTCTGCACCTCAGCTTCTTACAGAAGGCTAGGAAATCCGTATGCAGTTTCTATTTTTATTTCTTGTAGAGATCTACTATACTATTAATTTCTGTTTTTTTCTAAATCTATTAAAAAAATATGAAAGCTTACTTCTTTGTCTATAATGTCTTATAATTTGGAAGAGTTTCAATGGTATTTAATGACAAAATATCTTTATGTAATTCACTTCAAGGGAATTTTCACGTATACTTCATGTATACTTTCATCATTATTTATTAATATCAGCCCTGGTATTTGATAAATTTAAAAAATAATTACCAAGGTGTATTACACTTCAATTCATCTGAATAAAATTCACGCATAGCTTTAGGATACAGCAATACGGTATTTCTATTCACTTGTCCTTCCTTTAGCTGGGTTACTAAGGAAATGGTTTTGCATGTGTACATGCTGTAGAGACTGTAATTGTGTTCCTAGTTTTTTGTGAAGAAAAAGTTACCAGGAGACACATCTTCTGGGTATTTTAACAGAAAATATTCCTAATGCTTTTGTATAATTCAGATCTGGAGCTTCTCTTACATTAATGAATATAGAACTGGAACAACTCTCTGATTTGCTAGACACCTTAAATTTGTAGGACGTACCTACCAAAGCACTGGTTCCATCAATGCTAACAGAAAATCTCCTGATTACTTCTGTGAAGTCAAAACTTCACAAGACTATAAATCACAGTGAATTATTTTGTCATAGGGATTACTGTAACTTGTTTGTTCTATTGCTTTCTATTGTATTTAATGAGACAGAAAAATTTAAGGAAACACCATAAATCACCATATCCAGATTTTCCAACAAAAGCCTACATAGATGCAAAAAGTATCAATCAGAATAAACCAAGATCATGGCTGAAATAAAATGTAAATAATTAAGTTCTTATTTCTAGTTTATACCTAAATAGATTCATTTTTTCCTGTCCATAATAGCATAGTCTGAACAAACAGAAACAATTCATTTCACTGTTAACTTAGTAAAAGAAATTAAAAGGTTAAAATCCTGATTATGGTGCAGTCGGTCATGAAAAAGATAAATTTAAACTAGTCTGTTTGCAACCTTGGAGGTCTGTTATTATAATCCATTTCCTACTTGTGAGCTTCAGGCTGTGTTTTATGCTGCATCTAACATAAACAGTGGTGTCATCTTGGTGCAGTCTGTGGGCTCTGAGCAGAACAGATGAATTGAAAGACCCTTCCAGAGAAGTTGGATTACATTTCAGTATGGGTGAACTCTGGTGTGAGCAGTGTATCAGGTGGTTCATCTGCTACCAGTGAAACTTCAGAGAGCTTGAAGAAATGTCCAGGTCAGGGCAAAAGGTCACAGACTTTCTGAGCTTCTGCCTTGGACGTTGGAGTTTAATTTCTTCTGAATCAGAAGTCCTGTTTAAGTGCTAGTGGATGAATGTCAACTGAAACATAAAACTGAGATCAAAAGCCATACTGAGCTGCATGTTGCCGCTGCTTAAGATCATAGTAAATTTATCTGAAGGCTTGTATTTCTACTGCTAAGCATGCATTGTATCTAAATTTTTATAGCACTGAACAGCCCAAAACTTAGATCACAATAAAACCTCACTGGGATCTGTGATCACAGACTCATGTCAGATGCAGAGAGCAATTTACCTGTTCTTCCCAGAACATATCCACAGGACTGGGCCTTCTCCCACATGTGGCCAAAGCAGGAAAAGCCCCCATGAGCTCAGCAGTGACTTCTGTGCTCCTCACATTGGCCTACACTGCAGACCCTCCTCTTTCTGAGAAAACTTGCACCCCTCTCTGAAGAATAATAGCAACATGAATGTAAAATATAGAGGCAAGCCTGTCTGATTGTACCATTGAATCCTTTTCACTTAGTTAAACAGACATATGGCATCAAGGTTTCCTGCTTCCTTAATTTCCCCTTCCCTCTTAAGGCTACTCCCTTATTCCCAGCTCACACAGTTTGCCTTCTCACTGGACAGTGAATAGTATTCTAGTGCACTTCATGCAGAAAAGCCTCAACAGAAAACACTGACATCTGCTGTCTGGAGCACCTGCAGTAATCCCTTTCAAGCCAAGAGGGGTAAGAAAGCTCCTCTTCCTCATTCCAAGACACTGCCAGCATTCTTCAGCTTTATTCTGTATATATGTCCTTAAAGATTTTCTGCAGAGATCACTGCAGACTGAATAGTCACATACAAACAGGAAGCTTGTTTTTTTTTAGCTACTTCTGGTGATCCCTGTGTAAGTAGCTGATGATCAATTCACAAGTTGCTGACATTCAAGTCATCATGGTTTGCTGTTGGATATGTATATAATTTCTTTGATAAGATAAATCTATGGGGATTTCTTAGTCATTTAGTTTAACGATTCGGGCCACTCTAGCACTTTGGTTACAGCTTGCAAATTTATCACCATCTCTTTTGAGGTATGATCATCAAAGTTAGTCTTACTATCCAGCCAGGTCTTCACCAGGGACAAATACTACTCAATACAGGAGTACTGTCCTGTAATCCTTTTCAACATCCTCTGTTGCATGTACAACTCCAGAAATGACAAGTCTCCTGTACCGCAACACTGCCTGCAGATGATTCATGTAACTTCATTTCTACAACTAAATATAAGTTCTCATGAATTTATATACATCCTCCACGTCTGGCTTCTAGGAATAAAATGCTGCATTAGGTCTATCACAGTGTATGCTCTGCAGGAGGGGCTCATGTTTCCCTGTGATTTAAATGGCCCTGGTCACAGTCTGCTCCCCTGTTAATTTCCAATCATGTGCCCATTTGTTGATTAATAATATAAATCATTTTATATGTTCTTACTATATTTCAAACTAACTTTGGAGGTCAGCTGACAGCTTTTAATGTTTTTGTCAGGTGCAGCTTTGATTTTATATAGACTTGACTTTTCATCAGCAAGTCTTAATGCACCTCACAGGTATTTACATCAATAGTGACCAGGCACTGGCTAACTGACCTGCAGCTTTGCAGAAATTGGCAGTTATCTAAGAAAGCGGTGTGAAACTGTCATTTATACCTGAATTGCTCCTTACTCTTGTTGAGTGAGCTTCAGCATGACTGTATGTCAACCTCATTTCCAGGAATGCAACGAAACAAGCAGGTAGCTGCTGTGAGGCTTTCCTTGTATTTCTTTGTCCGTTTAATGCATTTGTTTATTACATACTGAAGTGCTATCCCTTAAATCAAGCAGTCTTTCTACAAATGCTTCATCTCCAATGTCTTTGCCTCTTCAGATGAGGTTCGCTGACCCGGGAGTGTCTGAAGAGTCTTCCCTAGCTCCCAGCACTTTGAGGCCTACATGAGGGAAATGTCAAGGCACTTTTTATTTTGGAAACTTGCATTCCTTTCTCATGGCTGCTGTAAATACTCTCTCCTTATCTTGCAAGTCCATCAGAGGAAGAATAATTATAGTCTTTCTAGCCCCTGGAATTTGAAGTAGGGTGTCTGGAAATGAACTGAGAGACTAAAAGCAGAGTATTGGGCAGGCAACATTTTACATAGCAAAACCATGCATGAAATAGTGTCCTCTGTTCTTGTTTTGAAACTAAGTAAGTATGATTTTCTTTATTTTTCCAACAAACATATGTTCAAAGAAAAAAATACAGGTAAAGTTCACAGCCATGCATTATCCTGGTTATTTATCTCAGCCCTTAGGATATCACAAAGCCCAGGCAAGCCTAGGACAACCACATGTGTGAAAGGTAATTTTCAGAAAGGGTCTAGTCTGCTTTTCCCTGGAGAGCTGAAAAGCATCCTTTGGTATAAGGATTTCTTCAACAGCCCAAATCTAACTTGTCACCAAGCAATTTTGCATTTAACTCTTCTATTTTTAGCCATTCCTTTCCTAAAAAGTCATTATTAGCTATGGCCCTCTTAAAGGCCTCTGCAGTCAGAGTGTTGTGTGATACAGATGTGTCAGAAAGAGGGATATTTACTGAGAGCAAGTTAAAATATGAGAGTACCCTGGGGGCAATTGCAACCCTCACACTGATAAGGTGTATGCCACAGATGTCCATCACATTGTAAACACATCAGTCACTTTATATATTATTAAACTTTGTCTATAGCTGGGACTCTTTTTTAACAGTAGAGCAGATTTTATATTACAAGTCATTTTATCAGTGGAGATTTATAGTGGAGACATATTTAATTCTCTCTCCTGTGCTAGCAACTCTTGATCTACATCCCTGATCTCACCCTTTCATGCTAACATCTAGGTCTCTTTCCTTTCTGCTTATCTGTTTCCAGTGCCAATGGAATGACTCAAGGCGAGTATTTCCAATCAGGGCTTCTAAGCCTTTGCTCTCATTCCCTTTTTGAACACTGTCAATCCCCTCAGCCTCTGTGTTTGTCTGTTTCTGCAGCCATAGTGCCATCCATATCTTTTAAATGCAGCAACCCTCACCCATACTATCTGCTAGAATTTGTCCATCAGAGCAAGTGCCCATTTAGACACCAGCACACTTTGTTTGCTTCATTTGTGTTCTCTGCCTATCTTCACCTGGAAAAGATGATAGTGGGTGATAGGACCAGTAGGACTCTGTGGAGTGAGGGTGGATTGTTCTTGCTTTTAGGAGCACCTAAATGTGTTTGGGGACAGAAGCTTCCAGAACACAGCATAGAGTGAGCAGTCAAAGAGTAAAGAGCCAGAGCAAGAAGTCAGGAGCTCGAAGTGTAGGAGAAGTCAAGCGGAGCAGTCAGCTCCTGTAATCATGGGATAGTTGATTTCCAGACACCAGAGGGACTCCACAGAATCTGCTGTCATTAAACTAAATCCAAAGTTGAGCCTGTCTTCCAGGGTAGGCTAGTAAAAGGAAAATTGCTCTTGAAGCACTTTTATTTCTATTCTCTCTAAACAGACCACATCAACGCCATTGTTCCAGATCATATTGTCTCCAGAAATCTAGTTTTCAAAATGTAAATGAATTCTTGATCTCCTCTGCGGTTGTCACTATAACAGCAAGGCCTAAGCAAAATCAGCTTTGAAAATATCTAAACAACAACAAAAAATAGAAAATAAAGGTACCTACAAAAGCTGAGGAAGTAAAAATCCATTTGTGTGAGATGTTTTATATGGAGCAAATTTTGGCATGATTAAAAAAAATACTTCATCTCACTATGTGAGAAAACTTGAGGGCAAAGACTCTTCTTCCCTATGGACACAAGAGGACAGCAAAACTGTGCCCTGTCCAGGCAAAAAAGGCAAGGTGCAGATGGGCAAGTAAAACTAAGACTTACAATTGTGTTTTCTCTAAAAAAACCCAAAAAACAGGAAAGAAAAATGCCAATGGCACAGTTGCAGGTGCCAGAGAAAGAAATGGCATTTGAAGTGCTGGGCAGGAGTACAAAATGCACCAGAGAAAAGGTGTCAGTAGCTAAATAGTATTCTTTACCCATTACTCTTTTATTCAATTTTTTCCTATAATACTGAACCAGGAGTGCTTGATTATCTTAAAAATACCCCGCAAATAAACAGCCCTCAAAATTGTCATCAGATTCTAAATTAATCTAGCAGAAACATAAATACGTGGGACATATTGGCTGACGTTGGCATAAATTGACTGTAAAAAGCCTGGAAAGACTGCCAAATCTGTGAAGATAAGCACACGTCTTCTACGGTGGAGGACTGAAATGCCCATGGTTTTGACGCACCCTCACAGGTCCTAGCAATCAAATATCCGTGCGGATTTTTTTAAAAGGGACTTTACGTAAGTTGAATAGATTTCTGTGATAATATAGCACAGAATGGCAATATATTTCTCACCTAGGCAAAGACAGCAACTGAAGAAATTTCACTGATAGCTTCCTGGAGAAGGAAGGGCTCTGTCTTTACATCCCTGCTTGCCTACTCTTCCTTCGTTCTCCTCTCATCTTCTCTTGAATTTCTTATAATGGAAAGAACCACTAAAAGATCACAGGGTTCTAATTATTTTTCCTCACATTCAGTATATTCACTCACAGGCCAAAGGATCTCTGCTGGAAAAAACCACTACTGGGTGGAATAAATATAAACAAGAATGCTTGCAAATGCTGAAGGAATCAACTGTAGATACTGGTAAGGAAACAAACAGCACAAAAAAGCAACATGTTCAGTAGCATTGATTAATATGCAGATATTCTTTTACCTGCTTTGCAGAAATGTGTGTCTGTAAGTTCTAAATGTAGAATAATCAGTTGTAATGACACATGCAAACATGCAACCATGGAGTTAATGGTTCTCTTTGTCCTGAAACATATTAGGTTCCTATGTGTAAAACCAGATCATATACAGAAATGAACCATTGAACTGCTGGTGCTGAGCTTCCACTGTGGTGAGGCAACTGAGTGCCTGGTCAAGAGGTAGCTGCCACTCATTATCAGTAAGAACCATTCACTTTGGATGGAGTCCACTTTTCACTTCCCTTTTCAGCCTGAAGGAAGTCAAACCCATGTTCCTGGAAACTGTGCTAACCACAGGAGAACAGACCATCCAGGGAAGAGAAGACATCTTCCATTTCTGTACTTTAGAAACAGAGCCACGTCAGACAAGAACCAAAAACACATGAGGCAAGACAGAGTCCGGTTTCTGCCCAGTCAAGGCAGCTGTGGAGCTGGTCTCTGAGAAGAAGGACTGCTGATGCATTTTGTAATACAGTCATTAGATTAAGAAGCTGAGACACAGAGACCAGGTTGCCCCATGTTCACCTGGCACTTGTAGCCATTAGCTTAAAGTCCATTATTTATTCTCCTGCCTCCATGGCTTTTGGATTCTCGGATGAAGAGGGCAGTGTCTTCTCCTGAGAAGTGGCAGAGGGAAGAACTGAGTCCACACCTCCTACATTTGGCCAAGTGCTCTAAGTTTTATGCTGTTTGGTAAAAAGGGATCTTCTAATCTGTGATTATTTCATTCTTAAGAGTATAAACTCTTCTCACTGTCTTCAAGAAAGGATGGTTTAGTTTGAGTAGCTGTAGAAGTTCAAGAAGTAGCTGGGAACAAGGTGACTGCAGTCACCAAGGAAAGGTTAAAACTGTCCTCTATGTAACTAATGGCTATGGGCAGGTCTCTGCTCCTATGTGCAAGTGATACACTCATGGTCATCTTGCTTGGTGGCTATCTCCCCCGATTAACTACACAGGGAGACTCCAGGACGATTTGTGAGCTCTGACATGGTTCAGTGCGAGGTGTTGGAACTAGATGATATTAAGGTCCTTTCCAACCCTAACTATTCTATGATTCTATGACTCACTTTGCTAATGGCAATTGCACTAGTGTGCAACTTTGTTGGCCAGAACATATGATCTAAGATCAATGTGTGTATTTTTCATCACTCAAAATGCATTTAAAAGTTGGAAATCAATCCAAAGTATTAGCCTAGGAATTTAAAACTGCAGGGGGTGGGGGTGGGGGGGAGGGGGAAGAGAGGTTTTCAAGCTGAAATTATGTATTACCTTATGTTTTAAAGTTCCTTAAAGTTTCCCCAAAATATTGAAATCCCTAACTTTCAAAGGTCTTTAAAAAGCAAAATGAAAGACATACCCTGTGAGTCAACAAAATGATTTTTAGTGATCACATTCAAGCACAGACTTTCTCTTCTTTCAACTGAATTAGGAGTTGCTGAAAATGAGGTGCTGGAACAGTGTGAAAGAAAATTTTTCTAGGGTAAGAAAATTTCTTTCACCAGTGATGCGCTGGCACAGGGTGCCCAGAGAAGCTGTGGCTGCCCCATCCCTGGCAGTGTTCAAGGCTGGACGGGGCTTGGAGCAACCTGGTCTAGTGGAGGGTGTCCCTGCCCATAGCAGGGGGTTGGAACTGGATGAGCTTTAAGGTCTCTTCCAACCCAAACCAGTCCAGGATTCTATGATTCTAAGATGTTGGCAGTAGTATAAGCTGAGAACCAGTATCACAGGGCTCATGAAAGGTGAAATATCTTCCATTTACCAGCAAAAAGTCTGTGGCATGTACAAAAACACCATGAGAGCATAGCTGGAAGTTTTCTGTTATATTTGGACAAGAGGCCTTTGAGCAATACCCTTATCTCATAATGAAGCATGTAAAACCTGCTGCTGCTGTTGTGTAGATCCAGGGAAGAAGGGTGGCAGCCATTTCTGCACTGTGCACTGAGCATTGCACAGTGAACACAAAGTTTGTCTGCTACACCTTGTAAATACCCTGGAGTAGCTTGCAGGTTACCTAGAACAGTACACAATGGTTTTCATGACTGCCCATTGCCTGAACAACTTTGTGTAAAACCTGTATTTGCTTCTCTCCCCAGGAGTACATTGTAATGGGACATTTGATCAATTTGTCTGTTGGCCTTACTCACCCCCAGGAAATGTCTCTGTTCCTTGTCCTTCATATTTGCCGTGGTTGGAAAATGGTAATGTGAAAGGGGTAACTTCTCTTCGAGTTTATGCCAGGAATCCAGCTGAAGGACAGATGGTGCTTGTGTCTCCTGATCCAGTGTCCTTTGAAGTGTCCAAGGGTTTTCTTGTCTCCCTTTTTACCTCTTTTCTGAATTGAGGCACAAAATTGTTGTTGATGTTTAATTATTTACTCTTTTTTCTCTATTTCTGCTTGTTACAGCTCCATATTGTCTGCTCTAAAGCAACATTTCCAAGATCATGGAACAGTACTGCCAGGCCTTTACTGGCAGTAACAGACTGGGGGTTCAGCTTCTTAGATTTAGCTTCTGGGGTCTCCACTGACCCCAAACATGAAACTGTCTCCCAGAAAACTGGAAGAGCAAACAAAGCAGCAGCCCAAGCAGTCAGCCCTCCAGTAGGACGTGCTGCACCACCAGGAAGTGATGTGATGAAAAAACAAGCTTTCCAAGCAGCCTTTTCCTAGGGGGAGTGGAGCAGGAAGGCTCTCAGGAAGGGAAAACGAGCAACATCTGCAGGAGCAAAGCTGTCTAAAATCAAACAACATTCCCTTTCTCATACAGAAATGAAAGAACATTCCTTACCTCTACAGCCTAGCATTTCTGAATCCTGCTACAGCCTTTCTTTACTACATGTGGTTTTCTTAGCTTCATTTCTGCACTTGGAAGGACCACTTGTGTCCGAGTCTTTTAGTTTATGGGCTACTACAGGCTGCTTATCCTAGCTTTCTCCAGCCCAGTCGAAACATGATTGGTTCTGTAATATAATTTGTCCTCTTTTTTGCTGCTAAACAGAAAGAGACCCAGCTCCTACCTAACCTCCCAAGCAACTGCTTCTGCCAACTGTTTAGAATAAATTCAGCTTTTCATAATAAAATGAAAGCAACTTCCTTGCCTTCATGTAACAGAGACTCTTTTCTTCTCTCTTTCTGGCTACATTTCTACAAAAGCAACATGTAAAACATTGTACCAAGTTACAGAGCTTTTAATTGTGTTTGCAATGGGGAACACAATTGGGCTGCTGTGTTACCACATCATCTAGCATTCTCATCCATGCTACAGCACCTTAGGAAAGAGGCATTAGAGACAGCCCAGCTGTCTGTCCTAGAGGTTTTTTGGGACTGCGGTCCCCATTTCTAGTCTCCACGCAGAATTCCTGCTCCATCACAGCAAACTATACATCCAAACTAGTTCCCTCAGTTCCAGTTACTCTGAGCCAAACAAAACACTTTAGCGGCAGCTGCTGCTGCTACCTTTAAACACCTTCTAATTAAAAAATGAATGAAAAACCTCATATCTGATGAGAAATGAAAGGCAACTGTCGAGGAAAACATCAAACAAACATCAACAAGGGTCCCCACCCCATTCTTCTAATGGTATGGGCAAGTTCTTAATTAGTATAAACAAGTGCAATGCAGTGAAAACCAGGAAAGCTTCACACCACCTGCTGATCAGGCCACAAAGCACATCAATAAAACACCAGGCACAGGTGTCTTAGAGAAAGAAAGATCATTGCCTAATCAAACCACAGTTTTCCTCCTACAATTTGAACTGCACAGCTCAGGCAGTGTGCTGCCCATGCCTGATGGAACTTAGGAGCGTGATGAAGGAATCAAATGAGATATAAGCTTTTCTTTTGGATGCAGTAACTATATGTTTTTTATAAATAGCAGGTACATTGTGGGAACTTATTTCTGCTAGATTATATTCTTACTTTGTCCCATGTAAATATGGAAAAAACTATTGCAAAGACAAAAGAAAAGTGGTTTTTATTCCTTTTTGGGGTAGGGTGGTGCCTATTGCCATGGTGTAAGGGAGAAATCTTTAAAAAGTGTATGAAAGTGAAGTCCTTATTTTGACCTTTCAGACTAAACCTCTGTTTACTCTCAGGAAGTGTAGGAAATGCATACAGAGTCTGCTTGGATGGAGGTACTTGGCAAACAAAGGAAAACTCCACAGACATTTGGCGTGATAGTTCAGAATGTTCTGAGAAAAATCATTTCAAAAGCAATGTAAGTATGTTTTGTTTGATGGTTTAATACTTTAATCTTCTTAATCCCTTCTTGATCAACTGATAAAACATTTCTACTGAATACCTGTGAAAGATGCTCAGATTGCATTTAGATTACCAGATGGAAACCTGTTATTTTATTTAGAAGAAGTGGAGGAGGAAAGATTAAGGAGGGGGGTTCCTGCTTTAGATTCCACAATTAATCTTCTCTTGATAGACCAGTATCCATATGTGCTGAATTTCTTCTAATAAAATTAGGAAAGGTGCTACTTGACAAGCAAATAACTTATATTCAAAACATCGCAGCATTCACCCCAAATTGCTGTAGTTTGCGAAGTCCAGACAACTGCATTCCCTATAGCTTCCAAAGTATTTTATTGGGTGAGCACTGTTGTCATTTATCACTTTATTAAGTAACATTATTTTATTAATTACTTCACTAAATGCTATTAGTTCAGGGTCTTCATGTACTACTAAGGTTTTACTAAACTCTTTATATAGTGAGTACATGAACTTCCAGACTTGCAGTTTATTTATACAAGTCCATTAAATATTCCTAAGTACTGAGAGTTTTCCATGGCTTGTTGACCATTCTGGATCACGAATTTGTGGGTAGCAGACACATTAATTCATCTTGTGTGACAGCAGAAAATTAAGCCAAAAGCTTTAACCAGCTTTCCTACCAACACTACATGTGGTCTTGTACCTGATTTTTATATTTAGGGGAAAGCCTCAAGGTGTTAGAAATAACCCAGAGCTGGTATCTGCACACATGGGAGGAATCAGCTTGACTTCATTTGCTTTGGTGTTGCAGAATTGTCACAGCCAAGATGATAACTCGTGCTTTTTATTAGGTTGATGCCTGTTTGAGTGATTTCATGGAGCAGTGACTAATGGCTGTGCTATGGAAATCTCCTGCACCCACACTGCTCTCCCTGAGTGCTTTCACTCTCTCCAAGAGTTTCTACCAGTAGACACAGCCCACCCGTGCTATGCTGGTAGTACTCATAGCATCGCTTGATTACAGACAGCTACTGGCAGGAAGACAGAGCTAAAATCCCTGGCACGGAGCAGTGAGACAATTCACAAAGAAAACAGCAAAATCACTGAGGAGAAGACAATGGTTCTAAGAAAATCTTTGCAGGCCAAATATGGATTAGGAAAGTCACATATCCTGTATCTCTACATCCCCTCTGCAGAGAAGCTTTTCTTGACCTAGAAAAGCAATATGAAGAGGTAAGAGGTAGACATAAGCAGCAAAATGGAAAAACTTAGCAAGAAGAAATGTTAAATAAAGCCAAGTGGAAAGTAAGTGCCCCCCTTCTTCCTCTGAGTTCTTAATTTGTCATTCAAAGCCATTCTGGACAACTATTGATTTAACAATTTTTATTTTTATTTTTTTCTTTGAAATACTGTCTTTTGTCATGAGTTCAATGACTCTAGACAGAGCTGCCTCTCAAAGTCGTGCAGACACAACTGATCTGTAAGTGTGCCCCTAGATTACACACTTGTGTGTACAGGTTGAAGTGAGTTAATCTCTGCAATTATTAAACCATCAGGATCCATTTGGTGCGTGTAATCATGGCAATGATTAGCTGTAATCAGAGGATGAATGGTGTTTGCGCAGGAGCAATCTGGAAGTGAGACCATGAGTGCCTTGGCATTTAAAAGGAAACTAAGGCTGCCTGCAAGTGCCTCTGTCATGCAGTGATTTCACAAGGCAGTGCAGGCAGCAGAAACCTGCCGTACCTACCTTGCAATACAAAGAAGTTGGACTCAAGTTGCTGAGCCGTGTTCATGCTCTGCCCACCTGCCTGCATAACACATTTTTCTTCTTTGCTCCTAGGAAGAAGAACATAAATTACTTACCACATTACAGCTGTTGTACACTATAGGATATTATTTTTCCCTCATCTCACTTGTATTAGCTCTCCTTATACTTTTTTTACTCAGGTTAGTACAAATTTACCTGCATTTTAAAAGTACAGACCCCAGTATGCACATTCCTTTTTTCATGTAATTGAATTTATTGCATAGTTTCCTATGGAAATAACTTGTATTTTCCTAATAAGCATTATAAAGCAGTTCTTAAGCAAAATCCATTGATGGCAGCAATATGAATACAACTGTACTTTTTTATTTCTGCAAATTAAATAATTTCAGAGGATTCACACTTCATTTTTTCTCCCACAGAAAACTACACTGCACAAGAAACTACATCCATATGAATTTATTTGCATCTTTTATCTTACGTGCCACGGCAGTTCTTATAAAAGACACTGTGTACCACAATATTTACTCCAAAAGACCAAATGATGAAACTGGATGGATATTATACCTCGGTCCAGAGGTAGTTTGGTAGTTCATTGCTAATAGTAAATGTGCACTGCTAGTGGCCATAACAGTTAGTTTTGGAAGCTTGCTATTTGGCAGCAAGTTTTGAGGCGGTTGATAGTTAAGCTGTGAATGGTGACATTTCTCTGATACAACTTAGGGTAACCAAGAAAAATTCCATAAATTTTAACGAATTGATTTTTATATGGAGCCTTGTATAGTAATAACAAATTAATAGTTGTTAATTTATTTTTAATATTAATAGTTAGAAACACAATTAAGAAAAACTACTTATGCCAGTATTTTATAGGAAGAAATCTATACATTTATTTGACATATATACAACACTATTTATTCACTTTTGGTATGCATAACACAAAGCAATGCACACAAATCTTGCTTTTAAGACAGTATTATCAAACAATGTATTTGCTGTGGAAGAACACTGAGAGACAAAAATAGTTTAAAGGCTTTTCTGGACTAGGAAAATGTTCTAATTTCTTACACTTATTTACAGAATGGAACGACAACATCTCTGATTTGCGTTATGATTTGTCCTAAAGAAGGATAAATCATAATTGTATGATATTGTATTAATATGTTTTGCCCATGTCAAGAGACAAAATTACCTTCAAGATGTTAATGGGGGCTATTATTTTAATAGCTCAGTAGTATAAAATCTGATATACAGATCATGATAAAGAAAACATCCCCCAGCCTACAAGGCCACTGTTTTCTCCTACTTTCCACTTCCCTCTACTCAAACTCTCTGATAACGTAGAAAGAAGCCTTTAAGCTGTTGCACTCCAGCCTTTCCCAAGCAGCAAGAATAGTCTTGAGATATGTGACCAAACCACAGTTTTATCACAACCATTGATAGTTTTAAAGTGGTTGCTAAAGTAATAAAAGAAACCCAGGAGTTGTTAGAGTTTTTATATCTTAACAATGATTCCTGGTCTCTCATTTCCGCAGATTGTAATAATTTGCAGGACTGCCCAATTTTTCATGCATTACTTTGTTGGGGCAAATTATTTTTGGCTATTAGTAGAAGGAATTTATCTGCATACGTTATTGATAACTGTAGTACTCTCTGAAAGACGACTGCTGCAGACCTATATCGTGATAGGGTGGGGTAAGTACATGACAATTTCCAAGTTCTTGATTCTGTGGTACTGTTCTGAGTCAGTGGCAGATAGTTTGTAATGAAGAAAGAAAAGGACTTAATTTCTCTGTTCCCTCTTACATTCCTCTTTAAAGATCCCTTGTGCTATATTAATATGCCTTACTAGCATAAAAGCTGCTGACACACCAAGACCACTGTCTTTCACCCTGGTTAGTGTTATCTCATTGTCTCTTCTCACCTCTCTATATCCAGTTGTTGCTTTGATCACCAGCTTGTTGGAATAGAGACTAATCATTTTATTCTTTGTTCAAACTGCAGCAGGACAAGTCTGTTAAGAAACTTGCTCACTACTGTAAGAGTATAAATAATGATCATCTCCCTGTTGGTCCGCTTCCAGGCAAGCACCTGCCTTTCATAGCTCACATGCCTTGTGCTTGTGAGCGAAGCTTGTGCCTGTATATTTATAGATCACTGGAATAATGCAGTAATCCTTTATTTCTGGGGGGTTTTTCAGTCTGCAGTCTTATGATCTTGGGGAGGGGGGAGGGGGAGGGGAGGGCAGCAATAGGGACCATGGATTATCTTTACTGGGTCCAGGAAAGGTAAGCCAGGAAAACACGCCTTTGTCAGTTCTCTTCATTAACTAGAGAGACTTTCATGCCTCCACTGAAAACTCTTTAAGGCTCAACAAATAAAAATGTTAACACTTGGGTGCCTTAGGAGAGGCCTCAAGTGCAAATTGCTTTGGATTCTCAGGGTCAGGAATTTAGATTTGGACAGGCCAGCAGTGTATATGTATATGTAGAGATATATATCTTATATATGTATATTTCAGCCTAAAAATGCAAGATTCAACAATACACTAAAATCTCATATTTTATTTGATCTACAAATGGGGAAAGCCAGAATCAGGTTGATTTTTATATGGTTCTAAATAGAAGACTGAAAGCATATGTCTGCACACATACTGCTGTAAGATATCTATGTTTTGTATGAACAATTCTGAAAGCTTGGCTGTAACTGACTCCTTTCCTTTTCAGTTGTTCCTATCCTGTTTGTGGGCCCTTGGGGAATAAGCAGATCAAAACTGGAAAACACAGGGTAGGTTACTAAATGAAATGTGCCTTAGGATATTCGCTTTCTCTTTGCTTCATTTTTCTGGAAGCCCCTGACAGTAACTGACACAAGTATTGACTAGTAGATTATGTTAAGGTTATACAGCACCTATTAGTAGTTGTTACATTTTCAGGTTAACTTTAGTATTTTATATAAAAATACTTCTAGGAATTCTCAGATTTACTTATGCATAAATCAAAAAGTAGAATGAACACTCACTGTACCTGAAATGAAAGCTGTAGCATCCAATATTCATCTACTTACATGAAGGAAATTGTCAGCACAAATGTTATCTTCATGGAGCACATCCTGTTAGTAAGAAAAGGAGACCAGTGCTTTCCTTGGAGACCATCCACACTTTGAGTTTAATTAGTATTCATTCCCATTTTGAAAATAAAAAATTGTTATGGAGGATAATGTCAAAACCTGATATTTACTAAAAACTGATATGTGTTCAGTATGAATGAATAACATGAAATGAATAATGAATAATAATGAAAGAGTAACTTGCACTAGTAAGCACGATTTTTCCAGTCTTCTGGTCTTCAATGACACTGTTAATGACATCACATAAACTTTGGGGTTTATGTATGACTTTTGTTCCCCTTTTTTTATTAATGGTTCTTAGTGAGTTGTGTCTGGGACATCAATACAGTTATTAAGCAACAACATCAGGAACCAAATCATGATTACAGTCTCGCAGAGTTAGATGTTATATAAACTACAAATGACAAGCCAAGATCCTGCAGAGTTTCAGGTTAATTAGCAAGAAGGAACATGTGCATATGACAAATAAGGTTAGAGCAAAAGAAAAGGAGACAGCTTCAAGGAAACTATGCATACTTTTTAGCAGGTCAAGAACCATGACCATAATTCATAGTCTACTCATTTCCAGTTTTAGATAGATAAATTTGAGTAGGATGAATTCCATTATGAAGGCTTGCTGCCATGTACAGTTCTTGTCTGGATCCAAAGACTGTTAAGTTTGCCAGATAGCTCTGAAGTTTGCAGCCTGGGGAAACCTCTCTCAACATTCTGGTGGGAAGATCTTCAGAATAAATACAATTACAGTTGTTAGTGAAACAACTTTTATGCCAGTTTTATGCCATTTCTCCTGCGTGCCACCTGAAAAAGTTGAACTTTGTTAACTTCCTTTTAAAAGGAAGGCTACCTGAGCTTTCTATGAAAATTATGCAGTTATACTTTATTTTTCAGCTGCTGGGGAACAAACGAACACATGGGAATCTGGTGGATCATCCGAGGACCAATGCTGTTTTCCATTGCAGTAAGAATTATTTCATCTGTTTCTAATATCATGCTCAAGTGTGGTTGTCCTTTGTGACCCTTTTTCCAAGTATAATCCAATTCTTGGATTACGAAAGATGAGACAGAAAAAATACAGTAAATGAATTACTGTGGGTGGATGGGCTTAGCTTCCTTTCTGTCTATCTGCAAACAAAAAAGATTTCAATGTCAGCCTCTCAGAACACTGTTTATCTGTGCAGTGAATTCTGCACAGCTCCATCTATATCAAAGATGGAGCCTTTTGCTGCTTTTATTTTTAGCTTCTCACATTTTTACCTTCATTTTTTCCAGTGAGAAGGTTACTTAGGAGAGCCGTATCATGTGGTGAGCACCTCTAGAGAGCTCCAGATTCTCCGTAGAGGATGATCTGGTGATAACAGGGATGCAGAGAAGTAGCAATAAACTCTCAATGGCTGACGCTCATGGGGAGAAAGCATTCACCTAATGAAAAGAAATGAAGCATTTCAAGAGTGAGATATAAGGTTTTTTCTTAAACAAATGCAAAAAAAAAATGTACATCTGAAATGTGGTGATAACAAAGAGATGGAAATAGCATGATCAAAGCAACGTATGAGGACATGATTATGAACACAGAATTTTGATAGGTGGGACTATGCTGTGTGTCCAGAATACGTTATATTCTCATTCAGTTGGTTGGGTTTGCCTCTACATTTTTCATTGTCATTAGTGACATTTTTGCCCCTGAATATTTTGGAACAAGAAAGGTAGTGTTTCCTACTACAGACCAATACACAGACATATCAAGGTGGACATAAAGTGGCAGAAAGGATCAACTTTTGTTCAAATATCCCTCTAACCGAAGTTGGCAAAAAGAGAGGTCACATTAGATTTGTATGTAAATAATAGATAGACATACACATATGTTATTCCTCTAAAATAATTTTAAATCCCTGCTCTTTTCTATTACTTTTTGGGATCTTCTGCCTTGGTACTATTTCAGAGTCAGACAGCCCCAGCAGTTAAATTTATTCTGAGCCTGTAGCCTCTCAACATCACCTCCCAGCAATGTGCATATAGGAGCAGGCTCAGCTTCTTCCTGGGATGACTTTCTTAAACTTAACTGCCTGTCTGTTGCGTATTGGCTGGGATAGAGTTAATTTTCTTCTCCTCCCTGGAGAGGGAGGTGGTGATAGTGAGCTAGTGGCTGGAAGGAGCTTAGTTGTCAGCAAACCTAACTTCAAAACCAGTTGGGCTTAGGATTACTCTGGTGAGGAGCTTTCTCATCTAAACAGAGCTTGAGTAAGTGCTCCCTAAAGTAAGTTCCAGAACACAGAAATCCCACTTCTACCTTCTCTTTTCTCCGTTATGCTGAGAACCATTATTTTTTGCTGCATAGCAATCCCATTGCAGTAGCTGAGAGCACAATCAGAGCTGTTTTGGGCATTCTTCTGAGAAGAATTGGTTGGAAGTGACCCCTGGAAGTCTTCAGCCCAGCTACTCGCTCTGAGCAGGATCGCTGCTAACAAAAGATCAGGCCAGCCACAGCTTTGTCTAGCCACGTTCTGAGATGTCCCAAGGTTGGAGATTCCAGCACCTCCCTGGTCAGCCTGTGCCAGGGCTATCCTGACTTACCAGAGTAAAGCACTTCCCTGATTTCTGACCCAGATCTACAAAGCAGGATTTGGCTATTGGCCCGTGTTTTATTGTCTGTAACTTTTATGAGCAAAGTAAAAAGCTGCCTGACATTACAATCACAACTGCATATTGGTTAGCTGGTGACAGGTTTTACAAGTGTTTAATATCAATTTCACATTTCTTTCATGGCTGTGTGAGTAGTGTCATAGCATTTATTGTAAGTAACCAATACGTCTTTTCTTTAAAGGTTAACTTTGGCATCTTCTTAAAAATTCTCAGGATGCTGATTTCCAAGCTAAAAGCTCAGCAAATGAGCTTTCATGACTATAAATACAGGTATGTAATAAGTAACAAAAAGTCCTAGCCCCCTTTTTCCTCTCTCACAATATCAGAAGGTTGCCTGTTTTGCGTGGCAGATTATACATTTACTGACCACCACGAGGAGCAACAGATATTCAGAGTGTGATATAGGAAAGCCACCTGGGGAAACATTTTCTTGTTTGAGAGGTAATGGCAGGTCTGCGACTGTGTGCTGAGTATTAAGGGCATTTTCCCAAGGACTTTGCCATGCAGTAAAATCTTTGCTCTCAGGTATCCTCATTGTACACCTGTGGCCTCTACTGCTGTGACACATTTTTTTCCTTGAGTGTGACTAAAGGTCCTTAAGTGTCTTAAGTGACATTAGCATTTCTCATTTATCTTTTTTGACAGACACTGACTCAAGAATGTTCCTGGTCTTCTTGTAAACCCAAATGAGAACATTATCCTTAGCCTGCACTGCTGTAGGCCCTGGTATGGGCTGTCTGTCCAGAGTCTCAATGGTACATCATGTCTTACGAAAAGTCCTGGAGTTGGCCTTTGCATAAACATCATCCCACTTTTTGGGACCAGCAAAGACAGGCTGCTCTGCAAGGAGCTGAGGGTGCAGTGAAAGCTGCACTTAAATAATGGAAACCTGAGGATTTGTTAAGTGCTTTCTACATCCCAGTTCTTTCCAGTTCTTAGTATCTTGAATCAAAGCACTGTGGACCCGTCTGCTACTACAGTACTGCCTTCCTATTTTATTGTCTAACGGGACTGGGCAGGGGGATAGAAATTCCACTTCCAACTTCCTACTAAATCCCTAACAAGAAGTGTATTTCCATCTTCTTTAAACATTCAAGGTTGAAAAGATCTTAGATATACTCTTCAGATTGCTGTGATGATAGTCCCAGACAGCAGTATTTAACATGTTTCTACCGCTTATAGTTTTGCTAAATTTTCTAAGATTCAAGTTATTACTCACAATGCAAGTCCCCTTCAGGACTCACTTTTTAGCTCTCTTCTTTCACCCATGCAAACATGTTGTCAGACTTTTTACAGAAGACGGTCTTCCATAAAAATTACCGCATTTTTTAAAAGTAGATGACTGCTGAGAGTACCACAGAAACCTTCTATGCAACTACACAGAGCTTCAGCAGTGGCAGCAAGGTCTCAGAACCCTGTTAACAGACTGATCACATATAGCTATGTAAATATTTTCCTGTTACCTAGCAATGTAAGCTTGATGATCATGGCCTTTCTGTTCAATTTATTGTTTCTAACTTTTCACCTTAAGCCCAAAGCCAAGATTCATTCTTGTACAGACTGCTCCAAAATTCATATCTGGGAATTTGTCCTCAAAATCACAAAATTACTAATACTCAAGGAAGTATGTCTGGAATCATTTATTTGTAGATGAACATTTGATTTTTTGCACCGAAGATGTTGAAAACTCACTCTAATCAAATATTTTCTTTTTAAGATTGGCAAGATCTACACTTGTGCTGATCCCACTATTGGGAATCCATGAATTTGTATTTACCTTCATCACTGATGAGCAGGTGCAAGGACTTTCAAGACATATAAGACTTTTCATTCAGCTGACAATGAGCTCATTTCATGTAAGTACCATTTTGCAAGTATTGGTTTTATGGGTCATAGATCCACATATATATGTGGCTCACCTATAGATACCACAGATACACAGCATTCTTATTTAAAATTATGTTCCAAACTCTAATGTCTCTAAATATACTATTACAGTGACAAGATAAAAAGAAATTCCAAAACTGTATGTTCAAAATATGATAGTGTTATTCTAAAGGTGGATTTGTTATCTGGTGTGCAATAAACCAATTGCCACACACTCAGCAGAGATACTGCTTTTGACTCAGGTGGGTGCTCGGTGGCTTCCCACAGACCAAGCACACGCAATGGGGGCTTCTTTGGTGCATCCATACACAAAAGTTACAGGGTAGTACATTCTCAGTTACAATGAGTGGTCAGGAATTTACATCTAATTACAATATTTGTTGTGTCATTGAGAAGGCTGAGGTACTCAATGACTTTTGTCTTGGTCTTCACCGATCTTCACTTGCCCGAGTTGCAGAAGGCAAAGGCAGGGACTGGGAGAAGGAAGAACTGCCTGCTGTAGGAGAAGATCAGGTTTGAGATTGTGTAAGGAACCTGAAGGTGCACAAGTCCATGGGACCTGATGAGATGCATCCATGGGTCCTGAGGGAACTGGTGGATGAAGTTTCAAAACCATTATCCGTCATATTTGAGAAGTCGTGGCAGTCTGGTGAAGGTGCTGTGACTGGAAAAAGGGAAATATAACCCCCTTTTTTAAAAAGGGAAGAAAGAAAGATACTAAGGCTCTAATTAAAAATTTCCACTACAGCATGAGGGGAAGTGTCCAGGCAGGCATAAGGGAGCTCCTACAGAGAGAGCCACCACCCTAAGGGCGCCTGCTGACATAGTGTTGGAGTACATGTTCCTCAGTTAGACATATCCTTACTTGGAGAGGCTGCAGTGACTAGGTCTTATTTTAAGAATCATTTTAAGTGAAAATGTAATTTACTGGCTTGTACAAAGAAAGCTGATACAGAAGCGAGCTTGCTCATCCTTGCTAGAAAACACAGACTTCATCCTTCTGGAGGAACATGCACGTGCTACATGGCACACTTCAGAAGTAAAACTTCTTTTCAAAATACCCAAAGATCTTTGACAATGTTTATTGCAGATTCTCTTTTTTAGCTTCAGCCTTATTTGTGAACGGATTAGCTAAAAAGCACATAAACTGTACACATTGCAGTTGTTTAGTCTGTAAATCTTCTCAGTAGTTTTAAAAAGCAGTTAAACTGTTTTGTTAAAGAAAAATAATTACCCCTGGGAGCTGATCTGGAGGCTTTAACTCCAATGTTTTCAAAGAGCACAAAATTAAATTCTCAATAGGAGTTCGGCTGCAGATGTCCTGCTGCTTCTCTATAGAAAGTGGAGCAATTGAAACATCTCAGCTCACTTGGTGCATGCAGGAAGAAATACTGGTCTCTGGTGGATAAAAGCCAGTTATTTAATGAGTAATTTATCATGTTGCCATTGTCCATAGAGCTGAAGAACAATTAATTCTGAGGCTTACACATGCACCCATCCTTTCCCATTGGTTATTATGCGAATGAACATTTCTGAATTTTTTGGTGGTTCTTTTTCCATCACACTGTGATCATTTTAAAAATAGAAGTGATGGCATATGGGCAAGATTCCCAAGTATGAAGTTCCATGTATGGCATTAAATAAATCGGGATATAAAACTAACATCAAACATCAGCTGAATTTTCCACCTTCTGGTATGATTTTACAGTGCTTCTGCCCATCACTGCATGTTCTGATCTAGCAGCAGCAGTGAACTAAATTCATGCAGGTATTTACAGACTTGGATTCAATGCAGAAGTGCCACAAAGGATTCACAAAGTCCTCTCCTAATCTGGTGAGTTTCTACATTTTATGGCAGTTGGTATCATCAGGCTTAGTAGTCGCAGGACTGAACAGCACCATATAGTTAAGATGCTGTTTCTGCTTGTGGTGCCTGTAAGGCCAAATACAGAGCTGATACTCTGAACACGAAACCCCCCCACACCTAATAGAGACATTTTCATGGACCTTCTATCCCAAAAAGAGAACTATCTCTGGGTGCAGAAGCGGTTCTGGATAAAAACCTACTTTTTTAAGCTATTAAATTTGTATTTATCCGTCAGAACATCTCTCCATGGTTTCCAAGTCTTCTATAATTCTATTCTAAAATTTATCCCTATAGTAAAATATCATCTATTATAAACTCTAATGACCACAGTATTTTGAGTTTGGTGGTTTTTTGGTCTTGGTGAGTTTGGTTTGGGTTTTTTTTTTTTTCTTTTCTGTGAAGTAATTCAGATGCAGAGAATCATTTAAAAGTCACGTTGATAAATAACATGTCAAAATTGCCTACATCTTGTTAGCCATAACCCAGGTGAGACATGAAATAGAGTAAAAATACATGAAAGAAGCAATTCTGATTGCCATTTCTCCTGCTCCCATTTCCACTGGTGTGCAGACAAACTGTTCTTTTTCATACTTACTGCACTAAGGCATTAATGGCTCCAAACCTTTCAGGATAGCTAGAAAATTAACAGTATGCTCCAAATGCTACTGGTTAATGCTAGATATAATAAAAGATATTGTGTATGTGAGATTCTTTTCAAGTTTTTGTCTGAGAAAAACATTTCTGGAAAAGCAGGAGTGTGAAAGCAATTGAATGATGACAGTTGTATTAGATGTGGTTATGACACCTTTTTAGTTGTGGTGTGAACATTGCCTGCAGACTGACAGTCAACAGTACTTAGTCTTTTCATCAGAGCTTATGTCATAGATGTGTTTAGACATACCAAAGGAAGTGCATTTCCTGAAGCAATGGTAGTAAATCTGCGTATCTGTGCCAGGCTGTTGCGCTGAGATGCATGGAAGCTGTTTTGATTTGAGATCAAATACAGACAGAACAGGAAAATGGACAAAGTAATTTTGGAATTAGTTTAAAACAAGTTTAATCTCTAGGATTTAATGTTTTTTAAAGGTGTTTGTTTAAATTGATTTCAAAGGAAAAATGGCAACTCAAAATAGACATAACACTTAAGACAGCTGAGCCTTAAACTAGCACTAATCACTTAATATGTTGCTAAGTTTTAAAAACCACCCAAATGAGATTCCTCTCAGTAGTCTCATCTGCAAATTCAAACATGCACATGGATTATATGAGACTCCAAGCTGCATTTTCTTGTTTTACCATGTTTATAAATAGCAGATGTCATGGTATAACAGCAGTAGTTTGAAAAATAATATTATGTGGTAGCAAAATGAAGATAATATGGAAGATCAAACTTTATAATGTCTGTTCTTCAGCATCTGCACCAAATGTGCCCTACATTTGCTAAGGCACCATATGAAAGCAAGTTAATGGGTACTTCAGTAGTAAGTAAATACAGGCAACTAGTTTCCTTTCTGAAAATTAAGCAGCACTGTGTATACTTATGCTTTAATGCTAATGTCATCTTTAAACTAAAGCTTCGGGCATTTCCAGTACACTCTAACTTTTTCCTCTTGCTGTCTTTCTCTTCCAGGGTTTTTTTGTAGCAGTTCTATATTGCTTTGCTAACGGAGAGGTAAGAGAATGCAATGACTTTTTAGTTATTTAGTAAAGTATATTAATGACACCAAGAAGGATGAACCCACTGGCTAGCTCTGCTTATTTGAGAGCATGCACGTATTCTTGTGAACTGGTATAACTGGTTTGGACAAAGATAACACCATGACCTCTGACAGGTTTGGGATTCAAATGCAAAGTATTTCCACTGAAGCCTGAGTGGCTCTAGCACTGAAGAGGTATGAATACCCTGGGGTGTCTGAAATACCCATAGAGGCTTTTGGTCAGCCACCTAAACCCCACCCAGCTGGAATCCTAGACTTTGGCCATGCTAAACCCTCTCTTAGTTTACCGCTGAAGTCCATATGAAGTGACCAAATTTGGGGTTCTTTAATACCTTAGACAGCAATGTGTTGAAAAAATAATTTCATGAAAGCCCTGCTTTAAAAAAACAAACCAGCTATCCAACCACCACACTCCAGCAAGGCTGCATGGTTCTGCATGGTCCTCATTTCCTTGGTCTTTCCTCCTCCTCACTTTATCAGGCTGTAAACATGAAAGTCACATGAGCTCTCACACACACACGCATTAGGATCACAGTGTAGCAGAGATTCAGGGGCTAGGAAAAACTTTCCTGAGTGAAGAGGGTGGACTCTTACAACTGACTTAGCAAACAAATCTGTTCTTACCCCACAAGGACCTCACCAGGGTGAGGTGCACCCCAAAGGGGCAGGAAGCTCAGCGCTTCTACAGTCCCTCTCATTTTACAACTAGCATTTGGGTTAGTGGGCTGCAGGGTGGTCACCAGACATCACAGTGGACAGGCTGTTTTTTTCTCCCTCCCCCCCCCAGGTGAAAGCAGAGCTCCAGAAGCAGTGGTCCCGCTTCCTGCTGGCAGATCCCTTTGGATGTAAACTCTGCTTTCTTGGGGAAAACATCAAATACCTCAGGAAATGTTCACAGAAACGAAAGAAACAGCGTCTGAACAGCAAATACCGCTTGTGCATGGAGGCAAGTGAGCCTTGGGGCATGCAGCTCCAGCAGGTACTAGTGAAGCAGAGGACAGATCTCAGCCCAGAGCCAGGCTCTGCTCTCCCATCTCGTCCCCGGGCAAGCATGTCAGACAGCAGTGAAGGAGAAGTCACCACTGGAGAGACAACTGAAGAAGTCTTTGAAGAAAGTGAGATTTAGAAAGCTTCCACCAGTACAGCACCTTCCAACAGCTGCAGCATTTTGAAAGATGTTCTCTCATCCCCAGATTGTACACACCTTTGCAATGTGCGACGCAAGGAGGAAGCATTGCACAACTGTTGCAGTTTTCTTAATCTGAGAAAAATGTTGTTCTGGATGTCACTAACCTGTGTGGCTGCGGCAAAAGAGGTTTAATGGATCGAAAAATGCTTTTAATTGACTGGTCTGGAAGATAACTCGTGCTGAAAGAGATGTACACTATGGAGTAGGATGTACTATGGAAATGAGTTGACTCCGGGCACACACATTGTGTCCTGGCAGCTTGACTGCCATTTTATTCACATGATAGTTGTTTGGTAGATAGAAGTTGTTTGGTTTTATCTTTCCTAAGTGTTAATGTCATATATAAATATGCCATAAATAGACATGCGTGTGGAAGACTCTTCTCTGTGCAGACTGAACTCTCCCATCTCAAAAAAAAGTTTCAGGTCAATCCAGACACATTTTGTTTAACCAAAATGAAAGGTTTTATACATATACATATTAAAAAAAAAAAAAAAAGTTGGGAAAAAGCAACCTTTTTCTTATCTTTTTGAGCATCTTCACTTAAATTTTAGTGCTGGAAATGTCATTATGAAATGAAAAACAAAAATGTTTTCTTTCAAAAGTCCCCAAATGAAATGTTTTGATACAGTTTCTGTTTGCTCATTTTTGTGGTGTTATGTTTTGTTTGGATTTTTTGGGTTTTTTTTTTTTTGGTCTTTTTTTTGACACAAGCCACACATTTGGGTGCAGCTGTAAGTTTGCCCTATTGTATGGCCCAAACAATAAAATAGATCAGTGGTAAATGCTGCTTCCACCTTCCTTCCAAGGGATCTGAAATGGATAATGACATGGGATTTTGACAGTACCAAAAAGTATTACGAAATCACTCTTTCAGCGTTTAACAAAACCAGGATGAAATTTTAACTGTCACATACAGCTCACCCAGAAACCTACAACATTGAATCAAGTTTGTCACTATTCCCTGATCCAGTTTCCAAAATCTCAAAACCAAGCTAATAGGCATACTGCAAGTTAAAAAGAAAAAGGCAACAGAAAGATGAGCCAGGTAATGGAATCATAGAATCAACTAGGTTGGAAAAGACTTTTAACTTCATAAAGTCCAATCTTTACCCCAGGACTGCCAAGTCCACCATAACCTATGTCACTAAGGGTAATAATATTAATCTACAATATAAAGATCTGCATAAAAGATATGTATCATATATATGTATCATAAAGATATGTATAACTATGCAGCCTTGCAGCTGGTTACAGAGCATAGGTTATGAATTTTTCCTGTTCTTTACTGGCAAGCTTTACTCTATTTTAACCTAAATGCCTGCAAATACAGCAAGCCATATCCTGGGCAACTGGCTCTAGGTGGCCCTGCCTGAGCAGGACCAGGTGACTTCGGAGGTCCCTCCCAACCTTGAGCAGTTTCTGATTCTATGAAAGCACTCTATGTCAAATAAATACTACTTTGGGCTAATCACGGGCTCTATTCACGCAGCTTCTCTCCATCAGGTGCAGCTGGCTTTACCCTGCTACTACATCTCCCCATGGGGTGGCTTCGTCCTTGGACCCCTACTGCCAGCTTTACAACTACAAATGGCACTTATTTTGAGATAGGTTGCTTATAGCTTCAATGTGTTGTTTAAGCAGACTAAGTTTATGCAGCTTATATAATTTACCAATGCTCTAAAAAGCTATGTATCATTCTATGAATGTTTAGACATGTAATACCAGTTATCATACACTATTTTCTTGCAAAGAACAGATAAATTCATTGACTAGCACTAGGTCAAGAACACATTTGACATTTCTGGTACTTTTCAAAAAGTATTTCTTCTACAGTTCTAGCAGTGTTAAATTCAACATATTTAATCAACACCAGGTTGTATGTTTCAGTAAAATATTAATAAAATGTAAATATCTGATCCATTTTAATATACATCTTCAGCTTTACAACGCTTTTTACCAGAATGTGCATTCTGCTTAGATTTCTACTGCAATGGATTTCTCCACCACCGATTACAAGCACCAGACACTACATATCTGTTGACCGTGTGTTCTCCAATTCAAAAGAGACTAATTTCTTCTAGAGCTGTTGCTTAAGATAAGATATTAAAAAGCTTGAAGTGGTTTAGAATGCATTTCACTTGGGTGCTAAAAATGTGAAAACTATAAGATTTTACTGTATCGCAGTAAAACAGTTTGCTTTTTAGTTGCATTTTAAAGTACTTCAAATGGTCAAGAAAGCAGTTTCCTGTGCTCTTCACAGCAGTCCCTGCTAGGTGCATTTCCCCTTTTTTTATTATGTGTATGTTCTTTTTGCCTCTTTCAGTTTATAAAAATGAACTTTTAAATATAAACAGACCCCAGAGGCCTGATAAAAACAGTCATCACATGGATTCCTTCAGAAAGCATATTTCTAAGTAGGTAAACCAGCAAGTTTCCTCATAAAAACACAGCATTATTTATTGTATCACTGAAGTACAAAAGTTACTTAGCCAATTTGCACACAGATCAGACAACACAAACTTTAATGTTCTCCCAGGGTTTTGTGCTTGCGTAGACCTAGTAGCAGGATTTTTCTCTTTATCAATTACTCACCTTTACTCCCCAGATTTCCACCGCCTTCACCTTATAAGAAGGATTGGTGTGAGCTAAAGGGTTCTTCCCTCTAGACAAGAGTCCATCCTTCCACGGTCCCATTGAGTTTGGTCTCTCCTGAGTCACTCCATTAAGTAACAAAGGTGGGATATTCATGCTCAGGACATCAGAGGCCACCCACTCTAAAACCTGATTTCCAGAGCTTAAAAGTTATCATCTTTGCCAAGGATTTTTGCTTTCCATCAGAACTTGTATGACAAAAAAATGGAATTATAAGGCCAAAATAGATTGTGGAGTTCAGATGAGCTTTCCCAGTAGTTGTAGTGTGATAACTGATCTGATCTGTATGAATAAGGTTTATGCAATCTTAATAATCTGCTGTGAGACATGCTATAAATTTTGATGTTTTACTACACATAAAGCACAACATTTCAGACACAAAGGCTCCTTCTATGGCCAGAGATGTCAACTATATGCTAATTATTAATGTGTACTTACATTCTTTCTTTAAATATATTACCTCTACATACCAGGCAGGGGCTGTGCTTCAAAGGATCAAATAGTAAAGCACAAACATTCCAGCCTGGAGAACATTTTGTCAGTTGTGCCTTGGAATCAATAATACTGGTTTGTAGTTTTTTTAAACATGGAATAAATCCCTTAGATTAAGAGACATGTGACCGTTCTGTCGTGTTTAATGTGCTCACTTCCCAAGGCACCACATACAAGTTAAGTAAGGCAAAGAGCCGCACATGTGACACTTCATTGAATACTATGAAAAAGACAAGTTTGGGAAGGTTGGGTGTCTGGAAGACATTCCAGCTCTAGTCTTCTGGTTTGTTCCAGTGCAAACATTTAATAACAACTTTAAGAAAATAGATAAACCAAGTATCCTATGACAACTTAGGAAGAAATTCTTTACTGTGAGGGTGGTGAGGTACTGGCACAGGTTGCCCAGAGAAGCCATAGCTGCCCCATCCCTTATTCACCTGCACGGTAGAGCAAAACACTTCCACTTGGCTACATCTGTGTTTTGCAGCCTCATGTAGCTTGGTCCACTCCTCTGATATTCCTCTAGTACCAGCATCTGACGTTGCTGGCAGTCCCCACTGCGACAATTAAAGTTTCTCTACTGGCATTTCCACTACAGCCTGATGTCAGAAGCTGCATTTAGTGTTCTCACTTCACCAGCTATCACTATCTTTGGGGCTCCCATAGCACTTCTCCCTTTCCTAGCCTTTCCTAGCTACCCCAGCAGCCCCATCTGCCCTTTGCTACATTGGCTTATTATTTGGCCAGGGTACGAGGTTATTAGGCAGCCTGCACACATGCCTCAACTTAAAAACTACATCTTAAAAACCTTGTGTAATTCTGTTTGTCCCACCTGTAGAGGACAGAGCAGAGCTAGGTCAGGCACACAGCAAGGGGATTTTGGGATCAGAATTGCTGACCATGAACAACAAATGATGGGGACAGGAGGGAAGGAACATGATAGTGAGCTGTCAGATTGTGGGCTGACTACAGAAGGCAAGAAGTCGTCTCTTCCCATGCAAGAACTAAGACAAAAAATTAACCCAGTGAGATGTAAATTAGTAGGAAGCAGAAGGAGATGCTTCGTATCTACATCACTGTGCTGTTCAGCTGTTTTCTACATCATGTTATGGGAAGTTTATATGAGTTCCAAAATCAGCTCATGGGAGATAAAAACATCTCTCAAGTGCTGTTTAAATACAACACTGTCCCTGTTGGGGAAGAGCCAGGCTCTGAGCAGGGGTCACCACGGGCTCAAAATGTTATCTAAGGATGAATCACAATGTATTTCATTACAAAGCTTTTCTCCCACCCTCCCCTATGAAACTGGTACTTACTGGTCTCTGTCATGCCAGGACACTGGACTATATGGACTTTCGGCCTAACCCAAGTTTTTCCTTCTCATAGATTTAACAATTAAGAAATTACTTTGATTCAGCAATAGAGAGGACCGAGGGAAAACATAAACCAACAAAGGACAAAAGAGGCACAGACTACACACATTTTCATGATAAAGTGAGCCAACAGGAAAGATTCCTGAGCACTGGGAGCAGTGCTAAGAGGCTGTCCTGACCTGACTCCCATGTTTCCACGTTAACCAGACCACCATCCAGCAACCTTTCCCCCTTTAAAATAGACTTGCCAGAAAGTGAAAGGACAGTGAAAAGAGCTCCAGAAGCCCGGACCAGTAAGCAGAGAGATTGTCGCCATGCTGGAGAAGATATCTAAGCAAGTGATAGAGAGTCTTAGTCTCTCTGAGCAAGCAAGCAGAGACAAATGATACAGTCCTAAAGCATTTGCTAAGTCTACCAACAACATCATAGTTCTGTAAACAGAATTCTATAACTTCTGCTGTAGCTCCAGAAGACCAAGTGTGTGGTTTTCTACTTTATAAAGCAGGAAACCAAAATAAAATTGGAGCTAGATGTTCTCATCCTCTACTTTCAGGGCCTTGTGAAAAACCCAGTGCAAACAGAGCATGCAGCACTAACCCGTGAGGCTGGACTGTTTGTCCCTGAAATAAATACTTCACTAGTGCATGTTTGTAATTTTTTCTTCATTTGTATAAGGACTGAGACAGTAATTTATACAAGGAAGATTCTTTGAGTAAGAAATGTGACAGTGCTATTTCTGTGGTTTCAGTCCAGATCCTGACTGCCAAAACTTCACTTATGTGTGGTTAGCTCAGTCATAGGTGTGCAAACAGCATTCCTTGGGCCATTTTGCCTTGACCACCAGTTCAGAAATTGCCATTGTATTTAATGAAACCACATGAGAGAAAAAGCAGTTGGCACCTATGTAGCAAACCAGAAAAAAACGACAAGAGCTAAGTTAAACCAGTTGCTTCAACTTTGCACATAGCTTTGCTTTTAAGAGCCTCATGGACGTATGCCACAATGACCTGTGAGGGCTCAAACCCACTTTCAGCCCATTTGGCTTGTAAAATACATTAAACTTTTTCATTCGACTCACACCAGTCGTTATGACTGCTCCTAGTAAGTGGTCTTGTGTGAATCCTTCCACAAGCACCATAAATCATCATGAACATCTCTGATGTTCTGCAACCTGGTTCTCTGTCCATCCTAAGCCCTGCAAAGCAGAACTGTCCCTTCTTGTATTTGCACAGTGACCAACACGGAAGCAGACACTGAACACAGGCACCTCTCACAGCTCCGATGTCTGTTTCTAAGCTGGGTTTCCAGTCACCAGTGCCCTTCTCAGGAAAGTCCAGCTTTTCCAAAGAACAAACAAGGAATCCCACCCACCCTCACAGCAGGCAGGGCTGCACCCTGCCACAGCTTTCAAGTAGGTTCAGCATTGAAAAGCAAAACAGCATTCCTCAGCTCTTTAGCACACCTATTCCTTGAAGCTGGAGCTGCATCTGTACACGCAGGGGCAGGGGAAGACTGTGTGGGGACCAAGGCTTGTCAGGGCAGGGCTGCAGCACTGTTCTGTAGCGTGTAATCAACAGCCAGCCTCTCACAGCAGTTCTCCCATCTCTTTAACCACTGAATCCAAATTCCGCCTTCAACAAGACTTGAGTTACTCCACCCTCAAAGGCAGGGGAGACCTGGCACATATGGAGTACAGGTGCTGTGAGGAACATCATCCAAAGCAAAATGGGATCTGGTCCAAGCTGATAGTGTGCACACAGAACCCAATTTCCACTTATACTTAGCGTTCGCAATCAAGTAAGAGTTAGGATACTCCTAACATACTGTCCAGTTCACCATCTAGAAAACTTTTATTTATCTGGAGATTTCAGGATCATATTGCTGACCAGGGAAGACCAGCAAAAGACGCAGACTGTATTGACATAGTTTTAATTAATGATAATTAATTAACCTAAAGCATTAGGTAAGAGCTTGAGGCACAAATCATATCTACTTAGTCCCAAGAGTGTTCTGGAATCAGATTTCCTCACTGACGCCCTTGCAGCTTGCTTTCCACATCTGGGGAACATGAAGGTCAAAAGCTTAATTGCACAGTGGAATGCAAGCTGTTTAATTATTTTGGTTGCCAAAGTCTAGCACAGGTATTTCTGTGCAGAATGGAGTAAAACCTCCTGCCCTTTACATCTAAATGTTGCAGGCTGAGAGGCTGCCACACTGCTATCACCACCATCCACTCTGGTCCTTTCATCTCTGTATTTTTCAGGGTGCTGACAGTATACCAGCACAGCAAGTACATGTCATGGCTTGTACAATTAATTCCCTATCTTGCATTTCAAAGTTGTACCAAAGTCCTCCACAATTGAAAATGCTTTTTGCTGGTAAGTTGCAGTTAAATGTACCACAGCACACAGAGAATCGTTAAGTATTCACAAAGCCGGTCTGTACCATATACCAACACTGGACACTGCATTCTGAGATTCTTCAACAGATTTAGGCTACTTTGGGCAAGGTGCAAAGACTCTGCTGTGAAAACCAAGCTGCCACCTGGAACTTTTTCTGTGTCTTACCTTTTGTCTCCTTTTCTGAGAAGAGTGTGCAGACCTCTGCAAGTACTTACCACATCAGTGTACAACAAACAAGAACTCTGGAGTGCCATTCTGCAGGTGGCTGCAGAAACTAAATTCTTACATGAGTTCGAAACCAGACAAATTCTTAGAAGAAATCTCCGGCAAGGTTTATGAGATGTGTGGATACTGCTGTTACCTCCAAAGTCCCCGAGTCACATATCCCTGGAAAGATGGGCTTATGCTCTGCAGACCTGCAAAACCTGCTTGCTCTGAGCTCTGCTTCTACAGCAGCATCCCATGCTGGTCACTTCTGAAGACAGTTGTTGGATTAGTCAGGATTTTGGCAAGGCTGATTTTGACTTTGTCAGAAAACCTGCCAGCATGCATATTAATGCAAATATTCAAAGTAGAACAACTTATTAACAGTAACATCTTACAATTGCTTTTTCTTCAACTAAGCTTCAAGACATACGTCGAACTTGCAGGTAAACGACTGACTTGGTATAGAAGACTTACAGATCACAGAATCATAGAATGGTTTGAGTTGGAAGGGACCTTAAAGCTCATCCAGTTCCAAACCCCTACCACGGGCAGGGACACCTTCCACTAGACAAGTAATTTAAAGCATGCCCATTTCATGGCAGCTGCTTTCAGACTGATCACACACAGCCTGCCTGCTGGTTTAAGGAACAAAACCAGCTACACTTCGCTACAGGTGTTTCTTAATTTCCTAAAAACATATGAAATTTTAGGGACTGTACTCATCTGAGTATCATGCAAAGATCTGAAAAGGAAAAGTACAAGTAGATTATACCAGTGATGTGATTGCAAATTCAAGCTGCACTAAGACGGTATCAACAAAGCAGTACGTGTGCACATGGCACCCCAAGTGTTCTTTGATGATATTGCATTCAAAAAGTGTGTGGCTTTGGGAGAGAAAAAGCACCTGGGGAAAGACAATTCCATGCTCAATGCGTCTCTGTACAGTTTATTTTACAGGAGATGAGATGAGCACTGTGGTGCATATAAACTTGCAGAACAATATAGGAAAATAACCATATGAAATTGTTTTACAGTAAGGACAGAAAAATTATGTATAGGAAATACCTTCAACACTGAAGGACAAGATCCACAGCTGACATAAAGTAGCTTCCACCAAACTCTGCCAGTTTACCCGAGCTGAAGATCTGCCCCTTAAATCATTTCTGCATTCAACTTCTTAAGTTTAGTAAAGTGATTCCTTCATGTACCCTTATGGGACAAAAGCCATCCTATAATACGTACAATGAGCCGAGATTTACTAGTTACCCAGAGTCTGCATGATACATAAACTATTTAAGGGATCTATTCAGCCAAAATTTATGTAAAGTTATACAATTTTGGTTAAAGATCTTTAAAATAAGTCATTAGTACTGGCAAAAGACAACTTTCCTAGAAATTTAGAAGTATTTAGCAAAAGTTACACAAAAAGGACCAAATAAGCAACTTTATTTTAGTAGAAAACTCTGGTTTAGTGTATGACTGGTGATCTGGCTGCCTTTGAATCCCTGCAGTTAGAATGCCCGCAAAACTGCTCAGTGGATTTTTCACACTATTTTGGGCTGCTGGAAGAATGGAAATAATCTAAGCAGGAGAAGAAAATATTTGTCCAATACTAGCACCTGCTTTTTTTAATAATGGACAGAGGTTGCCATCCCTCTGGAGTGTTTTTGACCTGCTGGAGTAAAAGTCTGGTAAATGGACACCCAGATTTTTTAGGCTATTCTGAAAATTTCAGCCATCACATAACCCCCCCCACCCAAAAAAAAAAAAAAACCAAAAAAAAAACCACCTCCAAAAGAACAAGGGATTTCAGGTCAAGCACTCCCAAATTCAAATTACTAAGATTGTCATGTCATGGAGATGGGAGATCCCTGAAATCACTTTTCAGCTTTAGACTTTCAGTACCAGAAAATTTCTTCTCAGCAACTGCATTAAAAAAGTCAACTTGTGTTAATTTTACACAATAAAGGCCTATATAGGCCCCAAATGCACTTACTCAACTATTTTCATGCAGAATTCCCTGCTTATTCTACTGAAGGATGTGTCAGAAGATGAGCTTACCAACTCCTTCAATGCAGTTGCTTTTAAGTCTTAACATTTCCAACTCTATTTTCAGCATTGAGAATTCAGGATGACTGTGCTGGACAGTAAGTGATCACTGAGACAAAGCCAAGTCTACCGGATATGTGGACATCCTAAAGGAGTGCACAGTGCAGAGCAAGGAAGGAGGGTTGAGAATCCTGCACAGATCTGTGCAAACTGGCTGCTCCTGAGTTTTGGGAATTTATAGGGTGAATCTGTGTATTTTACATGCTTGTGGCAGATACAATTTAAAGAGGCACTTCAAGGGGAATTACTAGCAGAATTTTAGTCTGGTTGTGATACAAGCTGTTACTCAGTTCTTTGTTAAATCAGTAGCCCTGAAAGACTGCATATATTCAGAATTAGTCTATCTACTCACTGAATCTGAATACAGCAGCTAAAAGCTTTTGTTCTGAATATCCGCTGAGTTTGTCTCTTACACCTGAAGTAGTTCAACTTAATGTAAGTTGAGGGAATTAAATCTGAATGTTTCAAATAAATATTTTTTCCTGTAATTTTTTTTACCTGTAATTATTATGTGGTAAGACTTGTTTTTATTGGTCTATGGAAGATTTTATCCATGTACAATTCTTATAATCAATTGCATATTAGGCACAAAAGGTTTCTGCCTTGAGGAAATGGGATCAGAAATTGAAGTCAAATTGTGCTATCTGTTGGTCCCTTCAGAAAAAAAAATGTCCAGGAATTAACACTAAACTGTGACTAGCACAAAAAGGAGTCATTGTACTTCCAAACCCAGTGGCTGGTAAGAAAAATCCAAAAGAAAAACCAAAATAACCCCTCCCAAAAGCATGTACTTAGCACTCTCAGAAAATATCTAAAAGCATGAAGTTTGGTCAGTCAAAATTAAAGAAAAGATCATCAAAACTGGTGTATCTCAGTAATAGAGGGTTGGCTACAGTACCAATAAAGAGGAAAAAATAAGAATTGAAAGATGCACACTTATATGAGTAAGATCTACTATAAGACAAAGTAACATGGGGCTCCATTTGGGAGGCCAGATCTACTGGAGGCTGGTGGAGCTGGTCTGACAAAGAAGGGGAAGAGCTGTTTTGGTAGGAGGCTTGCCAGGCTGGTCAGGAAAGCTTTAAACTAGATGTGTTGGGGGAGGGGAGCATTGATCCATCCCAACATTCCTGGTCAGTTGCCAGCACCTGTAATAAGTGCTTGGAGAGATGTAGAGATGTTCCAGCTGCCCCAGCCATTGAGTCGGCTTCATTTGGAGCTCGGATAAGGTGCCTCTATACAAACGCCCGTAGTATGGGGAACAAGCAAGAGGAATTAGAGATGTGTGCAAGGTTACGGGAATATGATGTCATTGGTATCACAGAAACATGGTGGGATGGCTCCTATGACTGGAATGTCGGAATGGAAGGTTACAGGCTGTTTATAAAAGACAGGCCAGGCAGACGGGGAGGGGGCGTTGCTATCTATGTCAGTGATAGGCTAGAGAGTATGGAACTCTGTCTGGGGATGGGTGATGAGGTAACAGAGTGTTTGTGGGTCAGGATCAAAGGGAAAACAGCAACGGGGGACATTACGGTGGGGATCTGTTACAGGCCGCCTGATCAAGAGGACTCTGTGGATGAAGCGCTCTACAGACAGATAGGAGCAGCCTCACGCTCGCACGCCCTGGTCCTCATGGGGGACTTCAACCATCCTGACATCTGTTGGAGGGACGGTACGGCCCGGCACAAGCAATCCAAGAGGTTCCTTAATTGTGTGGAAGACAACTTCCTCTTTCAAGCAGTAGAGGAGCCGACGAGGAGAGGTGCCATGCTGGACCTTGTGCTCACCAACAGGGAGGGACTGGTTGGAAATGTAACGCTCCAGGGCAGCCTTGGCTCTAGTGATCATGAGATGGTTGAGTTTGAGATCCTCAGGACGGTGAGAAGAGCATGCAGCAAGCTCACTGCCCTGGACTTCAAGAAAGCAGACTTTGACCTCTTCAGGAACCTCCTTAGTAAGGTTTCATGGGATACAGTCCTAGAGGGCAGGGGGGCCCAAGACTGCTGGCTGATATTCAAGGATCACCTGCTACGTGCTCAAGAGTGTTGCATCCCGACTAGAAGAAAGTGCAGCAGGAGGGCCAGGAGACCTCCATGGATGGACAAGGAGCTGCTGAGGAAACTTAGAGGGAAAAAAGAAGCTTATAGAAGGTGGAAGCAAGGACAGGCGGCCTGGGAAGAATACAGGAGCATTGCCCGAGAAGCTAGGGACCAGGTTAGGAAAGCTAAGGCCCAGCTAGAATTAAGTTTGGCAAGGGATGTAAAAGATAACAGGAAAGGATTCTATAGATACGTAGCAAATAAAAGACAGGCTAGGGACAATGTAGGCCCTCTCCAGAAGCTATCAGGAGAACTGGCTACCATGGATTTGGAGAAGGCTGAGGTTCTTAATGACTTCTTTGCCTCAGTCTTCACCAGCAAATGCTCTGACCACACAACCCAAGTCTTGGAAAGCAAATGCAGGGACTGTGAGAACGAAGACCTTAGGCCCACTGTAGGAGAGGATCAGGTTCGAGACCATCTTAAGAACCTGAACGTGCACAAGTCCATGGGACCTGATGAAATCCATCCACGGATCCTGAAGGAGCTGGCGAATGAAGTTGCTAAGCCACTGTCCATCATATTAGAAAAATCCTGGCAGTCAGGTGAAGTTCCCAATGACTGGAAGAAGGGTAATATAACCCCCATTTTCAAGAAGGGGAAGGTGGAAGACCCGGGGAACTACAGACCAGTCAGTCTCACCTCTGTGCCTGGCAAAATCTTGGAACAGTTTCTCCTGGAAAACATGCTAAGGCACATGAACAACAATCAGGTGGTTGGTGACAGCCAACATGGCTTCACTAAGGGGAAATCCTGCCTGACCAATTTGGTGGCCTTCTATGATGGAGCCACGGAACTGATGGACAGCGGCAGAGCAGTCGATGTCATCTACCTGGACTAGTGCAAAGCATTCGACACTGTCCCACATGACATCCTTGTCTCTAAATTGGAGAGACATCAATTTGATAGATGGACCACTCGGTGGATAAAAAACTGGCTCGATGGCCGCACGCAAAGAGTTGTGGTAAATGGCTCGATGTCCAGTTGGAAACCTGTAACGAGTGGTGTCCCTCAGGGATCGGTGTTGGGACCGGTCCTGTTCAACATCTTTGTCGAAGAGGGAGGGACTCTTCCTTAGGGACTGTAGTGGTAGGACAAGGGGTAATGGGTTCAAACTTAAACAGGGGAAGTTTAGATTAAATATAAGGAAGAAGTTCTTTACAGTGAGAGTGGTGAAGCACTGGAATGGGTTGCCCAGGGAGGTTGTGGATGCTCCATCCCTGGCGGTGTTCAAGGCCAGGTTGGACAGAGCCTTGAGCCACATGGTTTAGGGCAAGGTGTCCCTGCCCATGGCAGGGGGGTTGGAACTAGATGATCTTAAGGTCCTTTCCAACCCTTACGATTCTATGATTCTATGATTCTATGATTCTAAGTAATGAATATTCTTTATACAATAGTGCTTCTCAGGAAAAGACAAGGATTGGCTGTTAGGAAAGACTTTATCACCAAGAAAGATGGTGTGCTCCAAGCTCCTGGAGGATACCTGCACACCAGGCTTGACACGTCTGTGCCTGACTTACAGTCAGTTTAGTGCACGGGCACAGGACATCATAGTGCTGTGATGCCAGAAACCATACTGTAGGCACCAGGGTGGGATTGCCACATACTGGTCTCCCACTGGCACAACTAGGTGCTACTTGGAGAGACCTGTATCAAGCAACAGATACAAGGAAACGTTTCATCACTGCTTTTCAGCTGCTAAGCAGAGTTCAGAGAGTGAGGAGCCTGTTACTGGACCCACCAGAGTCTGAGGGAGACAAGTACCTTGTGTCAAGAAGCTCAAATGCCACTGGGGCAGCTAAATATTTTCCTGCCCTATGTGTCCGGTTTTAATTTGAATCTGCCTGTCTCTATTCCCACCTGCTTAAGTTAAATGTAACCAGTAGGCTTCTCTGGTAGAATGTCAGACAGCTCTGCTGTGCAAAGAAGGATGCCCAGCAGCCATTCCCTACCACTGTACGAGTACAGGAGGGATGCCTACACAGGAAGAACCATCCACAGCAATGCTTCAGCAACCTCTGGGATCTCATTCTCCTATTTCAACACATGCTGGGTAGCAAAAAGCCTAGACTTTCCAGAAAGGTGATCAAGAAAGCTCATTTCAAAACTGCCTTTTTGACACTGTCTTTTGAAGCTCTAGTTCTCACAATGCGGAAAGGTTAAGGGTGACCAGGACTGCCTCCAGGACACCAGACTGTGCCATCTGTGGCAAAAGACCCAGCAGGCTGCAGTAGTGCAAAAGAGCACACTAGCTACTATGAAAGAGCAAATATGTTTGCAATTCAGAAGGAAACAATTGATCACACCAAGAAGTCACGTTACTCCTTCCAGGGGGACCTTCAAGGTGCTGGTCTGGATTCCTTAAGGTGCTTGATAGTGAAGGACCCACCTAGGTGAGCAGTGTTCTTTTTCTCCCTGTGTGTGACTGAAGAAATAGATGAGCAAAGCTACTTTTTAACTGAATTTTTGATTTGGGTTTTCACAGCTGCATCAGAAGGTAAGCTGCAGGACCATGCTCTAGAGCTGTGCTCCTACCACAGCCTGACACAGGGTCACCCATGGAACTCCTGGGAACTGCATGTATAGCAGCTAGGTCTTATACATTAAGTATATGAGGTTCTCATTTCTTAATGTTTACCTTATACATGTACTCAATGACTAAGGGGAAAAAAACCCCAACCAAACAAGCCTTGTGCATGTCTATTTGTTAGCCTGATTTTCAAAAAGTCTTTTATCATCTACATCCCTGTTGTGTTCCAAGAAATCTCGGAGTGCCGAGCACTTCCAAAGAGCAGGTGGAAAGAGTGTACATTTCTACACAAAGAGTCTAACTCGCAGCAAATATTTCAACAATGACATTAAAACAGGGACAAATTTAAAGAGGTTCTGAGAAATTCTTAGTGCTACTGAACATGTAAAAGTTCCCTGTGAACGCTTTACAGAAAATTCCTCTCAAGGAAAAAGGGGTGATCTGAGCGCAGTTCACTGTCACAAGGCAACTACACAGACTGACATTATAGCATGAGGCTGTCAGTTAAACAAAAAGCATCTAATTCTTCAACATCGAACTGCACAGATGCATAAAGGCTAAAGAGAACCAGAGCACAAGTTTGCATGCTGCCTGTTACGCACAAAAAGAAGCACGATTTCAATGTTTACTGTAACTGTGCAACAAGAGGCAGAGCAGAGTTACCCCACAGCAGCTCAGGCAGGGCTGCAAGAAGGGGAAAAGTATTCTAGAAACATAACAGGGATTTCTTTATGACTTGCACTGCTGTTACGATATTTAAGAAAGAAAAATAAATGAAGTTATCTCTAAAGATCCTAGTGTCAAATAATAAAATAACATTCCCTTAAGGGAACAACTGAAGTCTTTCAAAAGATGTTCAGCACATAGAAGTAACGAAAAAATGTGAGTGAATCTGGAGCAGATTGAAAATCTGCTGGAAAGCCTTTTTGGATGTTGTTCTGTAAAAGCAACTGGAATCTTGCCAGTGATGGGAGGAAAGTGCATTTGTCTCACATGGTAAAGGACTCCTTGCCTTCAGCTCAGCAACTCCAACAGAAATCAGCCAACAGCACTAGATCCAGAGTGAGTTCTGTTTGTTAGAAAATAAGCTGAAAGAATACATTAGAGAAAAACTTCTACTAAACTGTGCCAGAAGATGTCTTTGAAGACACAGGTGAGCTGGTGTGGATGATGAATAAAATTCACATTCTGCACGGCTGAAGGTACAGCTGGTAAACACCTCACCAGCTCTGGCACCAGAGTCAGCACACCCAGTGGATTCAAAGCCATAGGAATTCACGAAGCCTTTTTGCTCACACAAGGGCCAAAAGGCTCTTGCTGAAATAAAGATCACCAGGTAGCCAGAGGCTTGACAGCACAAGTATGTGACAGCACTGGTTAGACAAAGAGCAAGAGCCACAGTATGCAGGTGGCTTCAACAAAGGCCTGGGCAAGTAGAGCTCCCAGATAAGAATGAACCATGGGCAATTCCCACTGACTGAACCTCTTCAGGTGAAAGGCAACAACATCAATCAAAAGCTCACCTTCTGCTCTGTGATCACAGGCCATCTGAAGATGTAAAACAGCCTTGTTACTCAACAGAAAAAGACTCATATACGTAGTGACTAAAATAGTAAAAATCTTGTATCAAGTGTGTGAGCCCACCAGCCAGGCAAAATGGGGTGATGCTTAAGCTCAGTACCTATGAAGGCAAGAGGCTTACTTTGCTATTCCCATTTATCAGTTACATTGCAACATCATCATGCTTCCCACATGCTAGCTTTGTTAACATAACACAAAGCTGCATCTTGCTCCAGAGAAGAAGCTGTTTAGGATGAGCAATTGCATGAGAGTTCAACTGCACCTTTGCAACTTAATGGAAGATGAACTGAGCAATGCTGTGACTCCCAAAGTTACCTTGTAAGGAACGAATATGAGGGCATGTGTCCATGTCCTCAAACATGCCACCACCTTCTTTGAAGATGCTGTCCATTCAGAAGCACAGGGGCTCCAGCATTCCCTGACTTGTAAGGCATGCCACTGTCCAGGATCCGTCAGCCAGAGAAGTGAATGAGCCAGGTAACACTGATCCTACAGTCTGCAGTGTCATATCACAAAAGAATATCAACTTTTTCAGGAAATAAGCTGCAAACTGTCTATAAGCAACAGCAAAACTTCCCTAACACTTCCACCTATTACAGATGAACGTCTTGTTTTAGAGGAAGCATCTTACTCACTGCAGAGCGGCACTGCCTGAGAGTTCGCTGGGCCTGGTAAAGATTAACAGCCAGGTACAAGTGCTCTCCTCAGGTTATCGAAGTAAAAAAGGGAAACAATCTATCTCCATCAAAAGAATGATCATTCTGAGCAGCTCACGCATGCCTGCAACATTTCCAATGGACCAAAACCAAGAAGTAGGAGAAATAAAACAAAAGGGAAAAAACCAGCTACCAGAAAACACAACTGAGAAATGAAAGCAGCTTAAATATGACTTAGTAAAGGAACCAAAATACAGTTTGGTCCTCAGAGAAATCTGTGCTAATGGACAGTATTTCCAGTCCAAAATAGATAAAATAACAAACATCTTTAAAGAGGGAAAATAAAGTGTAATTGATAACAGATTATTTCAGGTATTTTTAAGGAGAATCCTGTATAAAGTGCACAGCTAGCTTGGTTTTGCAATCAAAACAAGATTGTGGTGAGGTGGCATCAAGATTGCTTATTTTGATTTACAATACAGCTTAAAACACAGGGGTCCACCTGAGATGCAGCTCTAAAGTACTCCAGTTATTTTTGGCCATCGAAGTTTTGAAAGCTCACCCTGCCCCTGTGGTTTAATAAAAGCAAAAGTGCCTGTCCTCCAAAGTGCATGGTAGACATAGGAAAAGTATCACTGGTATGACAAAAAGTGAATAAGACAGAGTTAATCGAGAGGAAGACCGCAAAAGACAGATCATCACAAAACATCCCTGCTTGAGCAGCACAAGAGGAATCTGGGGAAGAGTATGTACTCTACTGAGTTCAGGGACTGTGTGAAACACAAACCATGTTTCATTTGTACTGCAATGGTCTTGGCAGGAACTTAGGATTCTCACATAACTGTGCTGGATGCTTCCAACACTGAGAATAAAACAGTAGTCACAAATTCAGAAGTGTGTCTGGAGGTGTCACACCAGGAACAGTGATCCTGAGCATGCAGTGGTCACGGCACTGCACTTGCCAATGTGCAAAGGTTTATAAAGGCTAATGATGCAACAGAGATGTGGGTTGTAGAAGCATTTTCAAGACTAGAATGAATCCATACTAATAAAGAGATGGTTGAGAAAAAGGGAACAGTAGGAAAATGCAACAGAATTCAGATTGAAATAAGAAACTAGGAAAATAATCACTGCAGCAATATTAAATATGTGTTTCAGGTAAGACTTCTCTGTGTCTCAGCTTGAATTTGTAAAGGGGAATATTAATTCCCAATGATCTAATCACAGCATTCAGAGGCTGGTGAATAAAAACCTAGAACAGTAGTAGAACAAAAGGATGCAATTTTGGTGCTGGGGAGAAAATGATGGAAACAATAAGGTGAAGTGGATCAAATGGAATAGTACTGTTTGGGAAATTGTAGATAACAACACAGTAAAGGCCACAGTGGTAAGAATCAAGGTTTCTGCTGGATCTAAAGCAAGAATCTTCGCATTGTATGAAATGCTGAAAACTATATTACTAGCAACACTGAATAGTCAATCAGAAATGACAGCAGGAGAAGAAAATGAATATTCAAAAACCTTTTCAAAACCTGTCTCCAAACTACAGAATATTATATGCCAAGAGCAGTGTTACATTTTTGGTAGTTTGTGCTAAAGGTAACACAGGAAAAGCCTAAGGTTAAGAATCAGCTGGTTAGAAGTGCTGGGGACCTACATCTCCATTTAATGCAATCTACCATCACAGATACATGGCACCTTTGAAAATCAGGCTCTAAAAAGATAAACCCCACAATTTAGCTGGACAAACTTGGCAATTAAAGATACCTAAAGCCTGCGATATTCACCTGAAGGAACCAACAAACAGCAATTTAAACCTGGATCCTAAATGTTAGAGATGTCTTTGAGAAGATTCTGTGAGAAAACATCTTGCATAAGCAGGAAAGGTTTTGAACATCTCATTTATTCCTTGGTATATAACCTCTTTCTGTCATTGAGGGCACTCAGACAGCTAATGAGGTAGGTATAGCACAACCAAGTCTTTCCTGATAAATAACAGTGATGGTAACACTTTCAACCTTATTGACTGGCCAGGAACAGAAATCATGATGATAATGGGTTTATGTATCCCTGAGAGGGAGCGTAAACCAGGAACAACAGGAGTGTTCTCCATAGATATTGGGAGAAGGGCCTTAGTGGGAAACTGTGTTATATGAAATAAATGTATTTGCACAACATTGCTGCAAGATATGTGTTTCATAGATGGGGGAACCAGAAAAGTTAATTGACTTGCTTATAGCCATGAAAGCAGTCAGTGACAGACCTGGGATTCATGATCAGGACTTCCTTGCCTCCTGCATCATGTTCAGTTAGCCACTTGCTGGCCAGAGGCTCACTGCATGGTTGTTCTAACATACTGTATAAAGATAGTCATGCAAGGGATGTAGCACAAAGTCACTGAAGAACAGAGCTCTCCTTGTACCAGAAAGCAGATTTCTTCTGGAAGCTGCGTGCAATTGGGAACCTCTGGTGGGAAGCACACATCTGGTTTCTTCATCCTGGAATGTCTGGTGCTTAAGGCTTAGCACAATGAGGACGATTTTAATGACTAAATGTAACAGAGATGGCCTGTACAGGCATAAATTACAAGGTGTCTGGTAGTGGAACAACCTTTTCCCTATGCTCTTCTGACCCTTAAAAAGCAAACATTAGCCGGGTTAATTCAGTGGACTCATGACATACAACTAAAGATCAGTCTATATTTCCATGTCCACAGGTCGGATATCTCCAGTTTTGTGTTCTTTTACCCACAGTTCCCTGTCTTTGGCAGGATCCACTTTCCGAAGCAACTGATCCACGAGCTCTACTGTCTAAAATGAACAAAACAAGAATCAAAATGTCAAGGGCACATTTCAAGCAGCGGCAGTCATTGCTCTGAAGCATAAAGCAGCTATGGGCACACCTATATTGCATTTGCAGACAAGAGAGAACTGCAGGTACACATGACTTAATGGACAACAGCCACATCTGAATGTGAAACCTCATAGCAGGAAGCAGAGAAGAGGCTGACTTTTAACATCAAGCAGAGACAGGCTTCCCATGCCAGGCACTAGCCAGTTGGTCTCTGCCTCCTGTCCTGCAATCTGTACCTTACACCAAATACAACCATGTTCTGAGGTCAGCATACAGCCCCCATATTTTAATATTTGAAAACTAGCCAGTTTTTTAATAATAAAAAAATTAAATATACTCCCTCTCCCAACTATTTACCATCTTCCTTGCAAGAATAGATGAGCTCAGGAATAGTGCATCTTGCTGGGAGAACTAATAATAGCTCATGCTGTCCAAATGTAATTCAATTCAGTGTGTCTCCCCCAACAAAAAGCTGTGATCCAGCAGTATGAAATGTAATCAAGATCAGAGAGTCTTGGAGGAGCAGAAATTTAGGGTGGCAGTGAAAACTAACAAGCTGACTGCATACACTTTTCACACCTCCTTTTGATACAGGTCAGTCAGATCAGGATAGGGACTGTTCTGCTCAGCTGAAGTACAATAAAGGCCAAAGGGACCAAACAAAAAGCAGACTTACACTTTGGTTGAACATGTCTGTCTCATGCCGCAGCTGTGTGTACTGGCAAAGATGCTGCCGAATCATCTCCACCCTTTCAACTTCTAGTCTCTCAAGCTCCTGGACATGAAGGAAAACAAGTCCATATTTTGGTTGGGAGCTGATTTGCAGAGAATCAGAGACAGCAAGCAACAGAATTCCCTTCAGCCTGAACCCAACAACAGAAAGGAACCATAGAACCACAGAATAACAGGTTGGAAGGGACCTCAAATATCATCTGGTTTAACCTTTCTAGGCAAAGCATGACCGAGACTAGATGCCTTCGCACCCTGTCAGGCTCAATCTTAGAAGTTCAGTGTTGGGGAATCATCACCGACCTTCAAGGAGCACTGCGCTGTTTGAGCCATTTTGTCTGGGTTTCTCTGAATTCCTGGGTGCAATAGGAATATTTATTCCATTTGATGGGGAAAATAATTTAATTTGTAATATGACATTTGCTAATAACTACAAAGTAGATATAGGTCTAAACTTTTCCAAAACTGAGACAACCAATGAGAGAGACAAGCTACAATCCTTAGGGATGCTGCAAGCAAGAAGGCATCTGTTTCCTGCAGGAAGCTTTGCATGCCTTGTTGCTAGCTCCAGAAGTTGCAGTGGTTCCTTGGGGAAGCAGGAGACGATGTTGAGGTGTATAACCTGACTGCCCTTGGTCTAACCAGACATTTGTAAAAGCTGTTTTCTTTCCACCACATGATGAGCTGGCACAAGTCTCCACCTCACTCAGCTGGCAGTAAGCAGACCCCAGCAGTGATTCAGTTGAAAATGCAGATGATTTCTAACTTTCCTCCAGATTTTTTCTGCCTCCCTCTTCTCCTGGATTCTGATATTATACCCCCAAATCTGCATTAAGTCCCTCCTTGTCCATCTGAGTGGCAGCAGTGGAAGCAGCACCCTATGGAAGTCTGCCTTTAAAAACATATAGTGTGTTGGACTTTGCTGCACCACTAGAAAGCTCTGTATTCACAGGCACAACAGTGGGCCCAAATCTTTTAAAACTGCCTTCAGAGGGCATTTCTGGTGTTCACTTACTGGGCACCAAGGTGGAGAGCAACGTGAGCATACACAAGTAGGCAAAACACTCCATTGCCTTCCCTGTGCTATCTGCAAATTGTTAAACATCTTTTTGGAAACAGATTCTTCCTTACAGCACAAAAACCTCAGGTGGTCAACTACCTGCCTGGGGAGGAAGAAGAGCAAAGGAGCTTATAGAATCATAGAATCACAGAACAGTTTGAGTTAGAAGGGACCCTTAAAGGTCATCTAGTCCAATCCCCCTGCAATGAGCAGGGACATCTTCAACTAGACCAGGTGGCCCAGAACCACATCCAGCCTGGCCTTGAATGTCCCCAGGGATGGTGCATCCATCTGGTGGAAATACAGAAGACCTTCTCTAGAAAATCATGTCAAATATCATGGCTCAAATCATTTGTATATCACATTTTACTGTGTTCAGTTCCGGGCTCCTCAGCACATGACAGACAAGGAGCTACTGGAGAGGGTCCAGCAGAGGCCACAAGGATGATCGGGGTCTGGAGCATCTCTCTTATGAGGAGAGACTGCAGGAACTGGGCCTGTTTAGTCTAGAGAAGAGCAGACTGAGAGGGAGTCTCATCAATGCAGATCAGTATCTCAAAGGTGGGTGCCAGAAGGATGGGGCCAGACTCTTCAGTGGTGCCCAGTGACAGGATGATGAACAATGGCCATAAACTAAAATACAACAAGTTTCACCTCAACATGAGGAAGAACTTTCAATTAAGAGTGGCAGAGCACTGGAACAGGCTGCCCAGGGAGGTTGTGGAGTCTCCCTCTGGAGACATTCCAAACCCGCCTGGACGTGTTCCTGTGTGACCTGCTCTGGGTGGCCCTGCCTTGACAGGGGGTTGGACTGGATGATGTCCAGAGGGCCCTTCCAACCCCAACGATTCTGGTATTCTGTGAAACACCCACAACAGTGTCACCCATATTAACCTGTCCCTTAATTCTCACCCATAAACTTTCAACTCATTTGCCCGTCTCTGGGTAGAGCTCAACACATCCCAGTTGCTCTCCCACATAAAGAGCAAATTCCTCTAAAGCCATCTACTAGTGCACTTCTGGGTCATACTTCTCCAGGAGCAAATATGCAGCTAACATATACCTGGCCATATCTGGACTCAGTGGCACTGATGGTCAGTGTCATTTGCATCAGTGAGAAACCACCAATGAAGGTGAGAGGAGAATGAGATCCTGTATGTATAGGAACAGCCAACTTTTTCTCTCCTTTTCTGTTTTTGGGAAGATATCCTCCTCCTGGTTTTCCACTCACCCATCTGCCTTCATTTATTTACCACAGTTTAAATATTGCACTGACACACTTCTGAACGCTGAGCAATTTATTATCCTCTTCTTTTTAGGAGGAGTTTACAGTTTTGTGTTTGGCCAATGACAAAAATACATGCAAAAGATATTTTTATTTCCTGCTTTTGAAAGCAATCAGCTCTTATCTAGAAGGGCTGTAAGGAATAACATGAGGGAGGAGCCCTATAGCCAAATACAGGTATTTCAAGGTATACAGCACATCAAAGCTGTTATCTTGGCATCTTGGTGACTAACCCCAAAGGTATATGCCCTTAGGATGAACACTGTGAGCTGTGCTATCTTCAGAGAGATAGAACAATAGGCAATTAAAGCTTGCCTCTGCTGAGCTGGCAAGAGAAGAAATTGGAAAATCATGGAATACAAAAATTCATTTGTGTATAAATGGATTCAGTGATTTATCATGTTTTTCCGTGTCTTCCTTGTGCATTACTTCATCCTTCCTGGGGATAACTGCAGTGTTCTGGCCCCTAAGAAGCCCTGAACAGGTTTAATGCCTTCTGCAAAGAAACAATTATTTCTTCCTTCCCCTAATGATAGAAGTTTTTCTTAGAACTGAGAACAGGAAATACAATGAGAGATTTCTCACCCAAGTTTCCCCACTGCTTTGCACTGTAACTGTGATGAATGTTGCAGGCTATTACAATTCTGCAATATTACACATGTAAGTTACATACCAGAGTGGTGGTCACCATTTCCTCAAACCACTTGGACTGGGCTTGATTGTAAAGATCCACGCAGCGCATTAAGTCATCCCCTGGAAAGTTCAAGATAGCAACACATTAGTCTTCTGTAGCCAGTGTTATGGAGCTCAGAATTTAAGTACAGCTCAGGCTTTGCAGACAGACTCAGGAGGTTGGAAGGTCAGTCCTGGTGGAGCTGAAGGCAGTTCTGTTACATGGTATTTGTTATGTGCAACAAAATTTCACCACAATGCATTGTTAGGTGATTGGGGTGAGAAAGAATGAGGAGGAAAGACAAGATTTTAAAAGAAAAATATGAACATTAAGTAATAGTTTACAAAATGCCCAGAACGGTGAAAACATGTTACTTCAGTTAAACAGAGTTATAGAAAGTTGCATCTGAAAAATCATTAAAATGGGGAGTCAATAATAATGAGGATACCACTCTGTAAGTGAGCCTGCATTCTAAGACATGTCTGTTTAAAATAGGAGCAAAGCATCATGCTCAAGCTGTCCGAGATCAAGGGATGCTGATTTGCAACCTCAGCCAAGTTGCAGTCTCCAGCTTCTGGAGATGCTCTGGCCCCCTCCTGTGCTCACGGCAGGAACACAGTAAGCTGCAATGATTTCATGTTTTTTCTTTGTTGCAGGACTCTGCTCTGACAGAGAGGGAAAGGTGGGTGGACAACCTGGAAGGCATGGCTTTGAGATTATTGCTTTCTGGAGAGGAAATTCTCTTTCTTCTTCAAACAAGGTTCAGTTACGCTTTCCCTAATGGTTCCATGCCTAAGTCCGGGGCTCAAATTCATCCTGTTCTTTCAGGTGTAAAAGGTCTTTACACTTAAACCAGGGACAAACCAAGCTTTAAGAACAGGACTCCATAGACCAAACAAGTGTCAAAGAGGTAAATGCATCTGGAAGTCCCTCATGGCCTTGGAAGTTGGGGTGGCAACCAAACTCTACAAAGCTCAGCTAAAAGCTTATCCTCCCAGACAGGAGATGCTTAGTTTGACATGACAAGTCCAGGAGGCTCCTCAGGAGCTATGTGACTTGGGGTTATCCTCCACCCACTTCTGTGAATCTGAGCCACTGTACATTCAGGAACATGAAGTCATTAAAAACATGAACAGTAGCAGTAGAAAGGCATGAGAGCAGAAAGCAACGAATCAGTAACTGGTGGGATCGTAGAAGGGCTCTGGTCTAGAGCTCTCTGGTCCTATCATCCACTTGCAGCAGGCCTCATTTCAAAGCTAGATCACTGCATACTGCTCCTGTGCACATCACAAGCACCCTGGCTTGGCTGCTGGGATGGGACAAGTCCTCCCCTGCCATGCACCATAACAGTGGCACAAAGTGTCATCATATTTGAAAAATCCTGGCAGTCAGGTGAAGTTCCCGATGACTGGAAGAAGGGTAATATAACCCCCATTTTCAAGAAGGGGAAGGTGGAAGACCCGGGAAACTACAGACCAGTCAGCCTCGCCTCTGTACCTGGCAAAATCTTGGAACAGTTTCTCCTGGAAAACATGCTAAGGCACATGAACAACAATCAGGTGGTTGGTGACAGCCAACATGGCTTCACTAAGGGGAAATCCTGCCTGACCAATTTGGTGGCCTTCTATGATGGAGCCACGGAACTGATGGACAGCGGCAGAGCAGTTGATGTCATCTACCTGGACTTGTGCAAAGCGTTCGACACTGTCCCGCATGACATCCTTGTCTCTAAATTGGAGAGACATCAGTTTGATAGATGGACCACTTGGTGGATAAAAAACTGGCTCGACGGCCACATGCAAAGAGTTGTGGTAAATGGCTCGATGTCCAGTTGGAAACCTGTAACGAGTGGTGTCCCTCAGGGATCGGTGTTGGGACCGGTCCTGTTCAACATCTTTGTCAGCGACATGGACAGTGGGATGGAGTGCGCCCTCAGCAAGTTTGCCGACGACACCAAGCCGTGTGGTTTGGTTGATACGCTGGAGGGAAGGGATGCCATCCAGAGGGACCTTGACATGCTTGTGAGGTGGGCCAATGCCAACCTTATGAAGTTTAACCAAGCCAAGTGTAAGGTCCTACACTTGAGTCGGGGCAATCCCAGGCACTGCTACAGGTTGGGCGGAGAAGAGATTCAGAGCAGCCCTGCAGAAAAGGACTTGGGGGTGTTGGTTGATGAGAAGCTTAACATGAGCTGGCAGTGTGCGCTTGCAGCCCAGAAAGCCAACCGTATCCTGGGCTGCATCAAAAGAAGCGTGACCAGCAGGTCAAAGGAGGTGATCCTGCCCCTCTACTCTGCTCTCATGAGACCTCACTTGGAGTCCTGCATACAGTTCTGGTGTCCTCAACATAAAAAGGACATGAAGCTGCTGGAGCGAGTGCAGAGGAGGGCCACGAGGATGATAAGAGGGCTGGAGCACCTCCCGTATGCAGACAGGCTGAGAGAGTTGGGGTTCTTCAGCCTGGAGAAGAGAAGGCTGCGTGGAGACCTCGTAGCAGCCTTCCAGTATCTGAAGGGGGTCTACAAGGATGCTGGGGAGGGACTCTTCCTTAGGGACTGTAGTGGTAGGACAAGGGGTAATGGGTTCAAACTTAAACAGGGGAAGTTTAGATTAAATATAAGGAAGAAGTTCTTTACAGTGAGAGTGGTGAAGCACTGGAATGGGTTGCCCAGGGAGGTTGTGGATGCTCCATCCCTGGCGGTGTTCAAGGCCAGGTTGGACAGAGCCTTGGACCACGTGGTTTAGGGCAAGGTGTCCCTGCCCATGGCAGGGGGGTTGGAACTAGATGATCTTAAGGTCCTTTCCAACCCTTACTATTCTATGATTCTATGATTCTAAGTGGGGGAGAGTGATGGGGAGACTCACACTAAACTCTGGGTTACTCCCATATGATCTTCAGCTCTCCTTTACTTGTTCAACATGTAACTTTTGTTTCTCCTCAAATGGTTGTCTATATACATGGGCACACTGTAAATGGCTCTTCCTAGTCTCCTCAAAACTCAGACCAGCTATCCTGAAGTTTTAAAAGCCTCACAACTATGAAGGACCATTCTGCCAAGGAATGGACCTATGAAGGGATGAAACATGAAAGCCCTAGTTAAAATAGATTTTCAGCAGCTAGCATGTATCAGTTTCGCAGATCTCAAGGAAGACAGTTCCTGATGGATCCTGTAGAATTGGTTTAAGCCTCTGCAAAACATGCATAGGTCACATTAAGTAAAACAGAAATCATTTTAATCATTGAGTAGCAGTGGAAAAAAGACAACAAGTTCACTTTCAAAGAAAAAGACAGTCATAGGAAGCATAATAGGCACCAACAGAGCTGTGGGTAACTGGGATTTAGGAAGGAACCAAGGAAGGAACTACGATTTAAGGAAAAAACATTCTCAGCTGAGCTGCTTTGAACCTGACTGTGAAAGTTTCACAAGCATTCAGTTATCCCAGCACACTTTCAAAGGATAAAACAAAAGGACAATTCAACCTCAACTGTTCTCACCCCAATTACCAAAATCATCATTTTGTGATGTCTCACTTGGAAAACTAAGCTCGTTTCTTCAGAGGATTTTACACCAAACAGACTCATAGCGTGATTCACTTGGACTTTGTAGCTACTATATTAAAACCCAAGAAACACATGGGTGGATGGGCAGTTGCATCCCATCTTGTTCCTGCCTTCCACAGGGCTGTGCTCACCTCCCACCACTGATGGACACAGGTACTCACCCGCTTGAGTGGACTTCCGCCTTGCCTTCTTAATTTCCTCTTCTGTCTTGTTGCTGAGCTTCACCTCTAGCTGCTGTGTTTTCATTTCCAGATCCTTCTGTCTCTCTGTCAAGGCTTTCCGGGCCTTGGAATAAGCAAAGAAGACCCACATGTTTTAGAGCAAAAGAACTGCCAGCGTCTTTCAGCCATCTATGACTCCTTCACACAAGTATCTACCACTAAGATGTCAGGAGCTCTGCAACAAACTGGGTCCTAATTGGGATTCAAGCTCTTAGGACACCACATGGTGATCAAAGATGTGTCCTACCACCATATAGAAGTCGTCACCAACAAATCACAAGAGCATCTGAACTCTTCACAGGTTCTTAAAAAGGCAGAGTACAAAAGGCATCACCAGACTTTCATGTTTCTTAGTAACTTTTTTATCTTAGTAACTATTTCTGAAAGGAAGTGGAACTGGAGCTTCTTCTCAATGTCTTAACCAGCATCACCAACACCCCACATTTGTTCTTCTTAAGATCTAAATTGTTGAAAGAAATTCAAGTATCTCACAAAATTAACTTTTAAGTACCTTGTGTATTCAATATACATTTATTAGAAACTCTAACAATACGAACTTTGAGGCTTATTTCAGAGAAGCTACTTCAGGTTCATTACGCCAGCAGTTAGTACTGCAGAAATCATGAATCTGAGACCTGGTTACAACTGATTATTTAGATTACTTTAAAGTTCTTCAGGAATTTAAAACCTGATTTATCAGGATCATTACTGAACTTCTACAGCCAAATTACTGAAGTGTCTTAACAAATAAACATCATTTCCGCATCTGCATGCTGGCTGTTTGCTGGGGTGACATAAGTGCATAAAATAGCTTGTTTTTTACAGACTTCTTGTAAAAGAGGCCACATTTGTTCTTTATCCAGTTGTAGTGTTTAAAATGAATTTGGATGATTGTATTTTGTTCGCACCTTGCAGTTTTCACACGAGCCTGCAAGTTGCGCTCTTGAGGCATTACTTGAATCTTTTCAGTTTGCAGTTTTAAAGACTCTCTGCTTGGCTCGGCAGGTCGCAAGAGGGAGCTGCAGGAAAGCAATCTGGTGAGAAGCTGTGGTGAGGCACACTGCAAAGAATCCTAGAATAGTCTGGGTTGGAAAGGACCTTAAAGCTTATCCAGTTCCAACCCCCTGCCATGGGAAGGGACACCTTCCACTAGAGCAGGTTGCTCCAAGCCCCTGTGTCCAACCTGGCCTTGAACACTGCCAGGGACGGGGCAGCCACAGCTTCTCTGGGAAACCTGTGCTAGCGCTTCACCACCTTCACAGGGAAGAGCTTCTGCCTTAGATCTAACCTGAACTTCCTCTGTTTCAGTTCGAACCCATCACCCCTTGTCGTATCGCTACAGCCCCTGATGAAGAGTCCCTCTCCAGCATCCTTCAGACACTGGAAGCTGCTCTGAGGTCAAACTTCTGTGTAAGATCTCATCTCAATTTCCCCTCTGGCAGATTAAAGCCATTCCCACTTGTCCCATCTGTACCAGGCCCTTGCCAAAAGCCCCTCTCCAAGTTTCTAGTGGCCCCTTTAGGCACTGGGAGTTGCTCTAAGGTCTCCCCTTAAGCAGCCTTTTCTTCTCCAGGCTGAACAAGCCCAGCTCTCTCAGCCTGTCCCCAGAGCAGCGCTGCTCCAGCCCTCTGATCATATAGCTTTTATCTTTTTTTATTCTTTCTTCTCAAGGTTATCCTAATTCATTCTTTTCAACACTCCTACTGAGGACTGTATTTCTTTGTGGATATGGCTGTGAAGAACTTAGTGTTTTGCAGAAAAATGCCTTCCCTGCATACATACAGTGTGTATCCTGCAACAGTTCTGTCCCCAGGCAAACTTGTTCAGGTGCACTCTGATTCTTAATGAAAGCCCAAACAACCTTCTGGATTGACTGAACATAGTATTTTCCTTTCCAGCTTACACCCAAGAGCAAATCACATGAGGATACCATTTGGCACAAGTGTCTTGGCAGCTGAAGCATGGGTATTCCATTTCCTGACAGCTGCTGTTAAGAGCACTTTTTGTGGTATAACTCCCCTAGGTTTATAAGATTTATACCTGTGGATTTATACCTGTGGGTATAAATCTCAACCTCAGCTGGATGGTCATGTTAAAATAGCCCCTGATCTGAGGGTGCTGCTGCTGTTTGGGTTTTTCAGGTGAGGTTGTTTACCGTGAAGTACAGAAAACAGGAACTGGGAAAGGCTTTGTGACAGGTTTGACCTGCCTCCCTTAATCATCTGCTTTTCACCACTGCTGGATGATACTGAGCCATGCACACCTTTGGTCTGACCCTGCTGCTATTCTAAGTCAACATCTGTTTAAATTTTGAGGGCAACAGATGTGACTTCTGGATGCACATGAACAAGGAGCATTTTCATCAAATGCATTAGAAATATATTGTCCCAAATTGGGAAGAGGAGGATGAAACAAAAAGACAGCTCAGCAGTAATGCGTTAGCCCTGCCTGTAGCCCCCAGTTTCCCAGCTAAGCAGCAAATGATCTCTGGGGGCCAGCAAAATCAAAACCTTTGTGGTTCTTCATGGCAGAACAGAAACTTTTCATGGGGCACCTGCTTTTCTGTCCCATCCAGCAGTATCTCCAATTCCCCAGTTTGTTCTCTGCTCCCACCTTTTCAACTGCTGCGTAGCGGCTGGCCAGCTGCTTCCGTAAGTCTGCAATGTGGTGGTCACACTTCTTCATGTCTTTCTTAAAATTCTCTCTGAAGTTGAGCAGTGGCTTCTCTACCTCACTCTGAAGCTGGTAATGAAATAAAAAGAAGAAAAGGCAATAATGAGGAGCTAGGCAGTAATTCCCAGCTCTTTTGCTGAGCAGAGCTCAGGACAAAGAGGAAGCAATAGACACACTGCAGCCAAAGGCAATGTCATACATAAACACTTCTCTTCCCCAAGAGAACTGTGAGTGAAGCTATTGCAAAATTAGCCCTTCACAGGGCAGCTCCATTACTGGAATATCGCAACATCACAAAATAGTTGAGGCTGGAAGGGACCACCAGAGGTCATTTAGCTCAACCTCCCTGCTCAGGTAGGGTCACCCAGAGCACACTGTCCAGGTTTGTCTGCAGACAGCTCCTGAACATCTCCAGGGAAGGAGACTCCACAACCTTTCTGGGCAACCTATCCTAGTGCTCAGTCACTCTTAACAGTAAAAGGAGCTCTTCCTCATGTTCAGGTGGAACTTCTGGTAGTTTAGTTTATACCCGTTGCCACGTGTCCTATCGCCTGGTACCACTGAGAAGAGTCTGGCTGAAGGGAGCAAAAGGACAGAAATCTTGTCTTCCTCTCTCCCTGTTCTCTCTTCCCACATAAGCTCAAACTTCAGGCAATGTCCAGAGCACTACTTGAGGTGCTCTGATTCTGGCCTAACTGATGCAACTTGCTTAAAAACCCCCTAAGTTACACAAACTGAAGCTGCTAGCGCTGACGGCCATAAGGTGAAGAAGTTGCCATTAGGTGCACAGGGGCATGTCTGTGTTTCTTGTGCAGTGAAAAGAGATCCAATAAGGACATGTTTTATTTATTTCTGTCAATTATGTGCGAGCCTAAAGAGAAGCCTGAATATTCAGCTGAAACTCTTTTTAAGTGGTAACAAGAAACCACTGAAATGAACTCAGCAGAGATCCATCAAGACCACCAATGTGACTTATCTCCTACAAGCAGGACTTGACAGTAATACTCAGCTCTTATAAGGGTTTGTATCGTATTGCTCTTTGGCCTTCTCATACACAGAAATGTGCTAGGAAATGTGCTCTGAAGGGATACAGATATTTCACCTCCCCAGAAGCAACCAAATGCTCCTATTGTTCCTCCTGTGGGGATATTTGACTCTGTCAACACAGGTGAGTTGGGTCCATAATCACCTAACATGGCCCACACTGGAGCGGTATCAAATAGTCCCTGAAAGTAAGTATTTTTGGCCTTTTTCCAATGCTATTTTAATGGAGAAGGAAAATTCATTCAAGCTTAGTGTAGTCTTTTAATGAAGAGAGGCTACAAAGACAGCCAAGCCCTACAGCACACATCCTAGAGAGGTTAAACAAGCCTAAAGCAGAGCTTGTTCAGGCAGATGAAGACTGGCACCACGGTGATCTAATATGGCCTACAGCTATCTGAAGGTCAAACTCAAGGGTATCAGGGCCAGGCAATGTCACAACAGACAACTGAGCTTTGGGAGGTTCAGGTTGAATGTAATTTGAAGAAAAAAGTCACCAAATTGGTAGCTGGGCACTGGTACAGGTTCACCAGAGAGGTTGTGAAATCTCTGCTAGACAAAGATGTAGCTGTGATCCACCGTGGTGATAGTCCTTGCTCCGACTGGGAGGGCTGGACTAGAAGATTCTGGACAATGTTTTGATGACAGTCTCATCAGGATGGCCCCAGGCCAGCTAATAAAGACCTGTTCACAACTCTGTGGTCCAGCATGGTTACACAAGCTCTCTCAAGAGCACAGGAACAAACTGATAGCTGTGCCAGGAACATTGTCAGTGCTCTACAAAAGAAGAACAGATAAATTCAGAGTGGCTTCAGTAAACTCTAGATGCAATATAATACGATTGATAGAGATGCCTGTGTCCAACTGAGTTCAAAGTAGCTAAACAGTCTGTGTGCCCTTCGAACTGCTTCATTAATAACTGGATTAACCTGGGTAAACAACCCAACATGAATCAGCCATCCTCAGTGGAAGAAGCAGCAATCTGACTCATGTGACATAAGTACGCACTGCTGTGAAAACCCTCATTAAAGTCCTCAGGGCTGGGGACACACCAAAAAGGAGGGCATTTCACTGCTATTTCTACTGCCTAATAGAAAGTAACAAAATTAGTTTATTTCCCATGGTTTATAATGGGACAGGAAATTCTGAGATCCTCATAAAGACGGGAAACACATCACCAAGAGACTCAAAATGGAAACAAGGCAACTGCTTTCTCCAGTTTTGTGTTCTGGAAATCAAAGAGGTAGATTCTCAGCAAAGGCAGTCATTTTTCCTCTATCATCATCTTGCTTGAATTTCCATCTTGCAAGAGATGTGAATGATACAGGCTTTTAAATGTTGTATTATAGCTGGCCATATATATTCTTTTTACATTTTTGCTAGAAAATCTCACTTCAAGACTTTCAAATCTATGCAATAGATGAAAAAAATATTAACTACTTTCCTAAGATGAAGAAATTTAAAGCACCAGTGTATACAGACAACTCTGACACCCATCACTGAATGGGTGAGATGCGACAGAGGACTTGAAATCTCAAGAAGTTTGCTAAAAGAAGTTAGGAAGTTTGCTAAAAGAAGTATAGGACAGAGATCATGCATCTCTGTAGCAGTATGGTAGACTTAGGCAGAAAGACAGAGGCATGGGTTTAATCACAGTATTAGATGCTGGAGAAACAAACCAGCTGAGTTATCGGAAACATTACCTCAACAATTATGATTTCACAAGTACTTATTTTTTCCCTTTGCTCTATCAGCACCATTTCCAGCATGGGGGTAACACACCATCATATCCAGGCCAGCCCATTATGACTTCAATAGTACAACACCTGTGCACCTTCTCTTCCAGCAGAACTCACCTCCTGGAGCTCAGTGGGGGATAAGGAGGTAACTGGAGAAAAGGTTCAGTTCCATGACAGCCTTCTTGAAGGATTCCATGTGAGCATGCATATCTACAGATGCCATGAGAGTATCTAGAGGCATTAGTAGTGTAATAGTATTTTATGTTCATAGAATCATAAAATGGCTTGGGTTGGAAGGGACCTTAAGGCTCATCCAGTTCCAACTCCTGACTTGGGTGTGGAGACCTTCTGCTAGACCAGGATGCTCCAAGCCCCATCCAATCTGGCCTTGAACACTGCCAGGGACAGGGCAGCCACAGCTTCTCTGGGCAGCCTATTCCAGTACCTCACCACCCTCACAGTAAAGAATTTCTTCCTTATATCTAACCTGAACTTCCCCTGTTTCAGTTTGAACCCATCACCCCTTGTCCTATTGCTACAGTCTCTGAAGAAGAGTCCCTCTCCAGTATCCTTGTAGGCCCCCTTCAGGCACTTGAAGCTGCTCTGAGGTCTCCACGCAGCTTCTCTTCTCCAGGCTGAACAGCCCCAACTCTCTCAGCCTGTCTTCATACCAGAGGTGCTCCAGCCCCTGATCATCCTTGTGGCCTCCTCTGGACTTGCTCCAAGTGCCACAAGAGTGCTGTCACCTGTCACCTCCAGTGTAACAGCGCTGTGAAGGACTGTCACGAACATGTTCAGTGTCTGGAAGGCTGGGATGTTTGTGTTTGAATACTCTTGGTGTGCTCCGCACTGCACCGACTGGTTTTGTTCCATTATCAATAAGAAATATAACTACTACTTCTAAGAACAACTTCTCTGAAACTAATAGCAATAATCAATATGTTTAAAAACATATTCTGTTAACAAAAGAAAGATCTAGGAATTCCCAAAGCAGGTACAGTGAGAACAGTGGGGAGAGTTCAGATGATGCTACAGGAGTTTCTGTGCAGGGTTTAAGGAAAAGTAAAATAATGAAGGAGCCCCTATCCATTGCCTGCCTCTATGCACACTCCACTCCAGGCTGCATTTCTTCCTCTTGGAAAACAATACAGGAACACAATGGGGAGCAAAAAGTATTTCACTAATTACAGCCTCGAAGTAGAAGTTTAAAGCAGAGCAATGGGTTACCAAGGCAGCGGCTGGTTGCCTGAGTAACCTCTGCATAATCACTTACAAACAGTGCAGAACTATAATTTTCCTCCAGAACATGGCTGTTGTACTGAGATATCTACCACTGTATTGAACTTGATCACCCACAGAGGTTAACGGAATGTGACAGGATGCAAGAATGTGTTACATGTGTTGGAAAAAACCAGTTAAATACCACAATTTGAACAAGAAATCTCCTCGGGGATCACTTGAGAGAAGATCCAAAAATAACATGAAGTAAGTTCCCAATGCGCTTTTCACAAAGGCTAACGATATGAAGAAGTCAGAGTCCTGGTTCTCTTCCTTCCAAACAGATACAGTAGATTCTTGTTGAGAAGCCAAACATTATTTTTCATTTCTTCCTCTACACAAGTAATCTGTACGAGCTCTAAGTAAATTTACTGTAACATATTGCCCTAGGTGAATAACCTCTAGAATCAGTTTCCCCCTTTTTTTTTTTTTTTTAAATGAAAAATTAAGGTTAGATGTGTTTTAACTTACTCATCAGGTAAGTTAAATAAACCAGGATTTTGGCAGGAAGCACAGACAGAGTTTCACTAAGTTTGTTCATGAATTCTAAATTTGTACCCAATGTATGTTTATCTTCCCCATTAACAACCACTGAAGGGACATCCACATCAATGACAGGTCAAAAATCTTTGCAAAAAGGAAGAACTATTTACCTTAGAAGAGAATTTGAGATGAACCTCTGCTTCATCAGCTAGACTCTTCTTTAGCTGAGCCCAAGCCTCTCCTAGTGTGCTGAAAGAACACAGAGCAACAATGATCAATGCCCCGTCTTCTGCACATCCTCCTGTGCATCCTGCAAGATTGGTCAGATAGTGGCAGACAGACATGGTACCACACTTTGTACCATTATCTTGCTCAGCAAAATCATGGCAAAGTGATAGCAGAAATCTGAGAAGATCACTGATCTCTGTGACCAAGGCAGAATTATCTTTGAGAACACTGCCCATAGCTATCTCCAGTCACAGAGATGCCAGAGTCTCCATAAGCAAGATACTTCAGTATCTTATTCTCACCAGAACGAAGTGTTTTTTTTCTAATTCTCAAAATAAACCTTCACCAATGCAGTTTTTCCATTGCTTGTTCTACTCTACACCCTCCTTTTGGTGAACAGATTATTCTGCTTCTCCTCAGAGAATCTGAAAATCACTCCATCTTTTTTTCCTTCAGACAGATTATTTGTTAGCTGATGGCAGTTTAGGTACATTCCTCCAGACCCCCTCCAACAGCCTGGATTCCTCTTAAAGCACCATAACCTAAACTACACTGTCTCTTCCAGTTGCTAAACTGGTAACAGATTATTTCCTATCAGACACTCTTTCTTCTACGTATCCCAGTGCGATGCTTTTTTAGACAACATTGTGAAGTTGTTGATGAATAAGCTGGTGATTCACTACAGCCAGATCCTTCTCCCACAAACTGTTATGTAAGTGTATCTTTCACTTCCTGTGAAAGTAGAAAACCTGGGACTTTGTCCTCATTGAAATGCATTTTTATTTCTCTCCAGTTCATTTCTCTAGTTTAACTAAATAATTTTGAATTGCAAGCTTTCCTTCAAATTGTACACGCACCCCTCCAAGTTCTGCCTCATCTCCAATCACAGTAAACCCAGGATTTATACTATCCAAGGTTATTAACAAAGACATTGAAAAATAAATCAGGATTTGGGATGAACCTTAACATAGAATCATAGAATGGTTTGGGTTGGAAAGGACCTTAAGACCACCTAGTTCCAACCCCCCCTGCCATGGGCAGGGACGCCTCACACTAGACCATGTTGCCCAAGGCTCTGTCCAACCTGGCCTTGAACACTGCCAGGGATGGGGCAGCCACAGCTTCTCTGGGCACCCTGTGCCAGCGCCTCAGCACTCTCACAGGGAAGAACTTCTTCCTTTTATCTAACCTGAACTTCCTCTGTTTCAGTTTAAACCCATTCCCCCTTGTCCTATTGCTACAGCCCCTGTAGCAATATTCTTACCTAATTTTGCACCTTAAGCTTTATTTAGGCCACATTTTCCTGCCTGCCTACAAGAATCTCCCATTGCATAAAGCTATATTAAATTAAGAGCTATGATGCCGACTTCCTCTCTTACTCCATCACTGGAGGAATTTAAACGGTTTAAAACTGTTTGCTCTGTAGGCATCCACAATAATTGCTCATCACCTTAGTTTTCCACTAACTGCTTCTAGAAAGCCTGATGGTTTATTCTACCACTTTTCAGAAGTTAAACAAAACTGAGTGATCTACAACTTCCCAGCTCTTCCTTTTTTTCTCCAGCCCTTTTCATAGGCAGATTTGCCCCCTCCTGATAGCCTGAAAAATTGCCTGTGATCTGCAATTTCAAAATAGCCATTTGTCATCTCTGAGGTTGCTCCAATGAGTTGACTCCTCAAGTATGGTGTTCACCACAGCTAACCAACCTGAGATTGTTTCACTATGTAAATGCTCTCAGCTCTTCTCCTTCCCTAGTTCCACCCTGAGGTCCCCTCCCACTGTCAGTTCTCACTGGCACTATTTTATCTGATCTGTTCAAGTGAACATGGTCTGCTAAGCATCTTCTGCATCTCTTATCCAACTACAGTGACCTGACTGGATGTATGGATCATATCAGCTTCTCTGTACATGCAGCAGCACTATACTCACAGCAACTTGCACAGAACCATCCCAATACCACAAATCAGCCTCATCTCAGCACTCTTGTGTTCCACTCACATACATGATGGTGGGTCTTCTTACCACCAGAGGAGGGCAGAGGACTCTGGAGGGACAGCTCATACTCTGAGTCAATTCCATAGATGGCAAAGCTGGAAAATGGTCTGTAGAGTATGATACCAGCAGTGGTAACTGGTATTTCACAGAGCAGTTCATTGAGTCCCCCAACTCACACCTTCTCAGGAATGAGAGGAAGACTCTAGTGAATGCTTACTTTGAGTGTGCAAGGCTGCAGTCTCATTTCTGGCTCCTTCAAATCTTCCTCTTAGCTGCTGTTCCTCCCTCACTTCTTTAAATGGAACCTTTCCCTTTCCAGGGCCTCACCAGTTTCCTGGATCTTCTCACCAGCCTCTTCCAGGCCCTAGTCAGTTTGGCCACCATAGCACCAGGAGGAGAAATACCAGCAGGACCTCATTCCACTCCCTCACTTTGCCACCCCTCCAGGCAGAGCACCACTGGGCAGTGTTCCTAGCTCCCTGCACTCTGCTCCATGTCCTCTTAGCTCCCTACTTCAACATCTTTTATGCTTCAGTCCTCATTCCCTCTCTTTTCATCTACTCTCCTCTAGTTCCCTCCTCCTCAATTTTTTCAGGTATTTTCTCCTTCTCCTATTGGGGGTAGGAAAAAGTGGGAGGAAGATGTGGAAGAAAGTGGTTTTAGTTTTCTAGGAGTAGGTTAGCACCCACCCCTAAAGAGGAAAGAAGAACAGAAACATTGCCAAGGGAGGTGCTTGGAGAAGCCTAGTTAGCCTCCTGCACTTTCTGTCATTGCCTACGGGAAGCTGAGCAAACACCTCATGGAGCTTCACTGCCAGTAAAAACACCCTGTGTCAGAACTACGAGGAGGACAATAATTTCAAAACTTGGCTTTCAGTGCTTAGATGGTTCGTGTTGGAACAGACAGAGCTAACAACTTCTAATCCTTCAGGAGTGGTGTCTTTCCATTATTCCCGCCAAATTGCAATCTAGTCTGAAGTGCATTGCCTAATACCTTCTTAGTAACTTCTGACGTGTGAACATGCTGTAAGGGACAACCTGCTGCTTCTCTTGGAGGGCCAGACCCATGATGAGAAGGGACTTCTTCATCCTCTCTCTGTCTGTGCTGCTCGAATTCTACTGGCCTGACCTTATGGATCTACTTTCAGCAGTAAATATATTCCATATATTCTTCCATATTCAAAGTAGTTTAGTACTTCTACATGCTAATCTCTAAAGTGCTGGCTAGAACAAGGACAGCATAAACACATTGGAAATATTTTATATGCATATATGTAAAATTGTACCATAAATGTCTTCATAAGGAAAATAAGAAAAGCAATTCTATCTTCCCCAACACACGCAGGATGCTGAGCTAAATAAACCTCTACTCAATGGGAGAGCTCAGGAAAAATACATGTACCTATGTGGGAGGAATGCTTTTTATGTTAAAATCCTTGTCTTCTGCAAAAGTCACAGAGACACACTTACCCTTCTTCCTGAGCAGCCAAGGAATTCTGAGACAGCTTGGACAGGTTCTTCGCATATTCCTCCTCAATCTTTATCCTACACTCACACACACACAGAGAAAATAAAGATAGCAGTAAGTAAGCTTTAAGGCAGAAACCCACACACATCATTTCAAGAAATTCTCTGCATTTTAACGCATTTTGCCACAGGAATTTTACTTTCAGTTTCCAGGGCTTGGCAGCACCAGTTTCAGGCTCCATCTCTCCCCTTCATATGCCAAAAATGCAGTGGCAAGAGCATAGATAGATGTGTGATAAAATTTGAAGGAAAAGCTACAGTTCTGGAGAGCAAATAACAAGGACAAAGTGCTTCTACTGTGCAACATGGACTGTCTGCAAAACTGGGCACACTTGAGAAGCATGTGTTTCAGTCTGCCACTAAACGTGAGCTCACACATCCTTGAGGCAAAGATTAAGGAATGCACCATTCCAGGAGAAATCCGAATGAGGTTTGTGGTGCTGGACTGCACCTTTCCTAGGAATACCAAGTGCTTCCTGATCCCCATGACAGATGACAAAGCTGGTGAAGATATGGCAGGGGCGTCTGCCACTGACATGTGGTGGTGCAGCCCCTACCATTCACCCATCACACCCACTGCCCTGTCCTCCTCTCTGTTCACTCAGCAGCACCACACAGGAAGAGGATCTGAGCTTGCCAGCAGTGGAGGCGCACAACAGGGGAGCTGTTGGCACGCAACCGCTATGGGAATGGGGGTTGAGCAAGGGGACAAGGATAAATGCTGACTGCACAGCAGGGAGGGAAGAAGCAGCTGCTGGTGCAGAGGTGACATGCATCATGCCTGAAAACCATCTTTTGCTACCCTGAGTTCTCCTAGTGAGACATCTGCAAGGTAGGCATGCTCCCAACTAGGGCAAACAACTGGCTCTTGGCTGGTTTTCAAATGAGTTTGCTCAATAAAGCATCTCTAAGAGAGAGCTGAGTGGTATCCAGGTGGAGCAACTCCTGATTCTGCGCTAACTATGTACAAGCAGGGGAAAAACCTGGTTAGAAATCCATCTTCTTCCACTGAGAGGACAGAAGGTGGGGTATTTTTGGCAGGCCCACTGGCAATAGCTAGTTGAGCGAGCACTGTTAGGCAGGGTGTTTTCGAGACAAAAGGGATCCCTAGAGCCAGCTAAGAGGGGTCTGATATTCTGGGCTGCTGAAAATAGGATGTAGGTGTCACTGTGTGGGATGCAGCTGGCTGAAGCCCAAGGTGATACCCAGCTCGGTACAGCACAGTACAACTACAGAGCACACCCAGCATGTGGGGGCTTCTCCATCCCCCTCCCATGAGTACAAAAACAGCCAGCTGCCCACGCCTGCTGCAGCAAGGCCAACAAATACAGATTCCAGCACCAAGGCTATGCTATGGTTAGGATCTCACAATGTAAAGGGCTTGATCCAGGTACACTTCACCTGACCTACTATAAATATCTACTTCATGATGAGGCTAATCTTGTCTTAGAAGTGACAAGAAAGGGACTGCTGGAAAGGGAGCACAGGTCAACTATAATAAAGTTGCAGATATCTCAATGAGGTAAATACCTCAGTGTCCAGCCTAAAGCCAGCGCTGCTTTTGCCTCAGCTACCAGGAGTTCGCAACCAAAGCTGTAGTCTACATCCTTCACCACACAACTTTACTCCTGCTGGATTTAAGGATGCCTCTGAGTGATTTTCTTGTGGATGGGAGGTGTGCAAAGGAACTAGCTGGCCTGCTAAGTGCTCTGAGCAGCCCATACAGACAGATCCTAACGCAACTCCTGTCTCAGTCCTGTGAAAATAATGTCTTTAAACCCCCATGAGGTTCTTCCTTGACACTGCTGTAGCTGGGGAAGCACTGAACACAAGACAAAAGGAAGCCTCATGATTTTCACAATCACACATAAGACACACTAAGTCTGTTGTCATCAGTGCCTGTCCTAAGCATGGCACCCTACACACAAAGCTACTGGCTTTGATGGAAGAGCTCCTCCCCAGTCCCAGCTCTAGCCCAGGCTCTGGGATTTCAAGTGTTCCGTGTACTGCAGGTGGATGGCACTGCTAACAGGGCAGACTGCCTGGCAAGGAGGAGTAACAATAATAAATGACAATAAAAAGGTTATTGTTTAAGAGCTAACAGCCCAAATTATAAGATATAAATTGTTCCACCCCAGCCTGGCTTCTTGTTACCATCTGTGGTCAAAACACCTTGAACACTTCTGAAGAGGCTAAAAACCAAGACAAAGGTATACCTCAACACAGAAAAAATATGCCTGCTGGTCATGGCTGATACAAACATCCTGCAAACTCTGGATTGCAGTGAGTGTGAAACACCAACATATCACTACACAGGCACTCCTGAGCCTTGTAAGCTTCCCTCCAGGCATCCACACAGCTCTTTCACAGTTACTCCACCTTCACACCCAAACCCCCCCCATGTTTTTTGTTTCCACTAACTTGTTTGAAAAGTTTCCCACTTTCACTCCCTGTGTTTCAGAAGAATTTTAAGTACATTTTCACCCATGCTGTCTTGACTTAGTTCTAGTTGCTCTTTGGAGTTTTATTCCCTGCTCTTATGCTTCTTTTGAAATAAAGTACTTTGTGTGCTCACACCCAAATACTTTCGCAGTCACGCTGTTACAATGGATGAAGAAAAACCAGACAGCTCCAAAGGGAGGCAAAGATGATCTGATGTGACTACCATGCAAGAAGAAACTAAATAGAGTAAGACAACACAGGGAACATGGGGAAAAGGTGAACAGAGGGTATCTGACAAACATCTACACAACTGCCACTGGATGAAGATAGTGACTGTGACTCTTTTTACACTATTCCTCCAGATTAGGAGGCAACAATGAAGTTATCAAACAACAGCACAATTACTTTTCCTGTAGTACACAGACTGCAGAAATCTTGTCCAAATTGTTGTAGTGGCCAAAAATATAGAAAGACTCAAAAGGATGAGACAAAGAGTGGAAGGTACTTACAAGAATCTCCTAAACATGGCAGCAGCTAAATAATCTGATTTACATTTTCCAAGCACAGCCCAGATCAATGAAAAAGTGAGAGGTTGAAAGCCCAATTTGTGTTCCTTTGCTACTAACTCTCACACTCAGAGAGACTCATGCTATTCATGGTCTGCAGATTTTCTTGGCTGTTTCAATGTAAATGCTGGACCGTATTTTTACTTTTGATTTAAAGTAATTCTTTCTTTCCTTCACACCCACACCCCCGATCTCCTGTTTTGAGGTGTGTCTTATTCAAATTCAAAGTCTGTATTATAGCCCTACCTTTGTCAACAAGTGCTGAACAAACGCAGAATTGCTCAGTCTAACACTGCTATTTACAAGTAGCTCCTCTTAAAGATCCTACTTGAGAAACTGAATTCCAGTTAGTGTTGCTTCTTGTTGGTTATTTGATGAAGAAATATGGTTATCACGTCTCATCCCTGCTTCCTATTTAAAGCTTTTTTTATCAGCTGCCTGAACCTCACCTCCAGAAGGCAGATGGAGAGGATTTTTCTGGACATGAAAACACCTAAACATAGTCTTGCATTCCCTGAGTCCTTCTTCCTATCAGTTCTTCTTCCCTCTGAGCTGGGAATGTAAAGGTTCCCCTGATGGCCTGAGCTCTCATTTCTGTGAGCAGCTTCTCCAGCTCAATGCTATCCTCCTCTTTTTCCACACAGAGCACTCCTGAATCATTTGTTCCAAACAGAAGGAAAATGTATTCATCTTTTTATAACTCCCATCTAGATCCTCTTCACAATCAGTTCCAAACCTAGTTTCCAGCACACAGTGAATCTTTTCTGCCTTTTCTTCTATCAACATGCCTACTTCTCCTCTACCGAGGACACAAACATGCCTCTTCCCACCGTCAGAGCTGCTCTTTCCTTGCTCTCTCATTTCATGTCAACTTTCCCTCCCTCTTGAATGCTCCTTTCGTTTCTGCCAAATTTCATTATTTATTACTTTCTTCGGGGCAAATTTCCTCCTCTTTTCCCCATCCATGGCTATCACAATTCTGCTCACCTCCTCCTCATCTTCCAGCATAGCAAGACTATTTCTCAATTGTATTTTTCCTTTGTCAGCTTTCCTTTGTCCTTCCTTCTACCCGTATCCTCTGGTCACACTTTTTTATGGATCAAAGAGGCAACTGTCCCTTGGACTGTCTTATGTCACAGGCAGCATGAACCACATGTGGATGCTGGGCCCTCTGCACCTTCTGTATCACTGTCCTCATTGCCTGTGCTATCCTTTTCATTTCTGCACTGTTGCCACATCTTTAATACCTTAAAAAAGACAAGAGCACCAGCGTGCTCTGCCTTCCTCCTGGGAATAAACATTGCTTTTTTCCTATGGGTTGTTCTCAAGTTGTGAGAGTCATCCTGAAGATGATTTACACTGGCCTGGACACATGACAAATGATTTTAAATAATACTGACACTACTTATGAGTAATGATGTCACACCATCTCCTGTACATGGTTGAACTGAGCATCTATCAACTGCTTGTTTGGTGCTCAGTGCACTTCCCATGTCAGCAGAGCAGCAGACCATTAATAGTGTTCTGGCATTTTCTGGTAGAGACATCTGCCTTTATGACTTGGGGTTCGCTCTAAATATCTGTATGCGTACTTCAGCTCCATATCCAGCTTTAGTCCCAAGTGATGTCTTTTTACATCTTCCTCTAGAAAACCGTGCTTATGCTCCATGTCCACAAACTGCTTCTCTATTTTTCAGGCAAAATAGTTCCTTTCAAAATATCTTTACCCAGTTTTTATCATGTTCAGTTTTTTTCCTTGAATCTGCAACTTAAAACCTTCTTGGTTCCCTCTACCTAAATGGATAGCCAGCGTGCACAGCAGGAGAGACAAGTTGGAGAGTGTGGATGGACATTAAATGAATATTAAATGTTCTTTATGAATTGGTAGTGTCTTTTACACAGTTTAATTAACATACCAAAGGAATATCTAAATCAGGAAAAAAGAAATATTGCCATAAACAGTTCACTTGATAGCAAAGTGCTCATTACCTTTCTCGAACAAACTCTGCCATTTCTTTCTGCATTTGTTTCCCTTTAAGTTGCTTTTGAAGAAGAATCTCAAATCCTGACACTGTATTGTTCCCTTGTGAATCCTTCTTATCAGCCTGGAAGGAAAAAGCAAGTTCAACAAAAAGACATGGGGATCAAAAGCACAGACACGTAGCTCCAAGCAGCTACTGCCCAAGGAGTCAGGGTAACAGGCAGCAGTGGTGGCCAAAGAGCCCTCTCTGATCATAGCTGACGGTCAAAGCACCTCAGCCCCTCTCAGAGGAACAGTCCAACACTTTCTCTTTCCCCATCCTCTTATTCCTTTTTATATTAAGAAAAGGAAGTTTTAGTTATCTTTAGGTAGCATAAGACTATGCTGAGGCCAAAGCAGCAACCTTACCTTCCCTTCTGTCCATGGACTTTCCTACCTGACAATACCCCAACACTGGGGCTGGCTCAGGCAAGCATGAGCCCCAATGGCTCAGCCTGCACAGAGAAAGGCTCCTGGAGGCAGCACAAGGGAAGAGCAGGAGGACAGGGAGGACACTGCTGCTCCTTCCAGGGCTAATACAGCCTTAAACAACCTTCAACAGACTGTCAGGTTCAACCCTGACTTGCATTCAGAAAACTGCAGCCAGTCTGCACAGATCACCTGTAAAGCAGGGCAAAGCAGCAACTTGTTCAACAGGTTACCACCACGCATCCCATCTCTCCCTGTTTCCTACACAGCTCTTTCCACCCTTTGCTCCACTGACTTCAGGGTTGCTACAAGGACCAAGACAGTTTTCTCTCTGCTCTTTTCTCTCTTTGATCTTTCTGCATTTCTCTATTTCAGAATTTCATTTCCTACCCTCTTCCATCAAACAGGCCTGGAAAACACTTCCCTAAGGGCTACAGGTTTTGCTCTGATACCCCAGGTGCTTCACATCTGCACAGAGAAAAATGCCACATTAATCCAAGTGTGAAACTTGTAGGATGCCACACCAGGCACTGGGCATCTGAGACAACGGGAGGAGTGGAGCTGATGGAGGAAGGAAGGTGAGTCATGGAGGACAAGGCCAAACATGAGTAAAGGCCTGGGAGCAGAGCTCGGGGAAGATAGATACAAGTTTGCAGAAGGCAGCTTTCAGCATAGTTTCACTGAGAGCAAGATAGGACCAAAACCAAGCAACCAAGTGGTGGCCAAGCTTAAATGGAAAAAACTAAGCAGGGCAGTGACTTTTGTAAGACATATGCAAAACATAAGCCTCTACACCAGGAATGACTTCTTGCTCATTGGGATCAGAACACTGGAAGAAGCTGAAGAAAATCTGATGGTTTGGGAACATGACAATTTGCAAATATGTTGCTGTATTGTAGCAAGTTACTGCCATTAGTTCTCATACCAACGCTGAGCACACATGAGGGAAAGTGCTATTGTGCCTCCAACAGCTACGCTTTTTGTAAGTGAAACTCTTTTTGTTGTTTGAAATGGAAAAGCTTCAACATCCCATAACTGAAAACACACCCAAAATACAGAAAATCTTGACCTTGGAGGTGGCATTTCACACCCACCCCCAAAAAAGTTTCCCAGTAGAAGTTTTTTTCTATCAGCTCCATACTTGAAGGACTATTGTATCATTTTAATCCGATTCAGGATCCTGAAAGCAGAGCTAAGTGCGAGAGGGCACACACAGAAACACGGTCACTGGAGACTTCCCATGCTGAAGCCTGCATTAAAACTGCTCCATTTAACAGCTACTTATGGGCCTGTCCTCCTCAAACCTCATCCTTTAAAAAGTAATTTATCATCTGCCCTACAGAATATCCCATAGGAGTGAGTTTTACAATTTAACGCAAAGTTTGTAAAGGACCTTCACCAAATTCAGTGACTTGATCTTCATCTTTATGATGGATCAACCTAGAGATACATTTAAGCAAGGCAGAGATCTGAATTTGGTACTGAGATCTGAGCTTCCATTTCTAATTGGCTGTCTTCAAATGCAGGGTATTGAATCTAAGTGAATGCCCCATCCCTGCCAGTGTTCAAGGCCAGGTTGGACGGGCCTTGGGCAACAACATGGTCTAGTGTGAGGCACCCCTGCTCACAGCAGAGAGTTGGAACTAAATGAGCTTAAGGCCCTTTCCAACCCAAACCATTCTATGATTCTATTTGCTTGTTATAAATGTGATACTCCCAGCTTCCCGTGCATCCCCAGTTCTCATGCTCTGGGAAACAGTGAAATATTATTGCCTGCCAGCCATCTCCTGTTGCACAGCCCTTTTGCCTGAGATATTTTGAGATGTGTAGCTTGTCCTACATCCTCTCCATTTCCTGACTGAAACCAACTCCTGAAAGCTGACCTTGCCTTTCTGGATATTCTTCTGATAATCATCCACATCTGATACCATAGAGATGGCTTCCACCGGTATCTTCAGTCTCCCTTGTGCTGCCCTAATATGCTGCATTTCAGCCCAAATTCTCCTTTACTTTGTACTACAAATCAAGCTGTTTGTTCCACTTTTTCAGCAGCTCAGGAGCTGCAATATGGCATGTGGCTGGCTGCCTACTTACCCAGAAATAATCACAGTAGCTCCACTCTGAAGGTTTCAGCAACTGCTGCTCTGGCATTATGTCAGGGTGGGGGAAAGTCACACAGTTTATCTGTAACAAAAAAGCAAAAGAGAGTTAGAAGGTAATGCAATGGAGCTGTTGATGAGATCTATGCAAATGAAAGGTTATATACACACTCTTCCAATCAGAAAATCCAGTGAATGAATGTCAGAGAAGAAAAATTGGTTGTTGCATGGAAACAGCAGCTAAGTATTCCCAGAAAGCTCCTGTGAGCAAGCAGGAGTGTCGCCTCAGAGGAAAATCAACTCCCCGTTTCACATGAGGAAAACTGCTTGATTTGGAAAGCGCCATACAGGGAGTTCTCCTAGATCCCTAACAAAACATGGGGAGGGTCCTGATGTGGAACACCCTAAACACACAAAATGCTGTGAGCAGCAGACAGCACTGGAGTCACTATTGGAATATCTCATCAGAAAACCTTGGCTATCTTAGTCTCTTAAAGGATTACAAAAAAGCGTGTTATTTGTTCATCTCAGAGACCTTTTCAGTTGAAAGTGATGCTCCCTGCAAAAAGGAACAGGAGCTCTCTTAGGTCAGGTAGCCTTCAGTACACAAAACCTACAGCAGTCTGAGACAGGATTCATCACACAGTCATTAAACAAAGGCATAAAGAAGTACAAGTGCTTATTAAGTTATCGCAGTAGAAAATGTAGCCTGATAAAAGCACAATGGAAGTGAAGAGCGTGACAGCTACTGCAGAAGGTGCTGCAGAATAACTGGATGCAGTTAAGCCCTTCAAAGGAAGCATCAGCAAGAGTCAGAGCTCACTGCCAGCATATAATGCTTGCCTGCATTTCTGCTGGGCAGGCAACACTAAAAGCAGCCTCTCTTATTGCACCCACAGGTTCACTGGACAGTAAGAGTGTATTAATCAAGGAACAATCAGAAGCTGGGGCTGGAAGACTCGCAAATGTAACTGTAGGGGTTTGGGGAGTTAATGTTTACAGGAAATCCAGAAACAAAGCTGTGGGCAGGGTTAGCACAGCTGCATGGGCAGACCTAAAAGGAGTGCTTACATACAGTGAATCTGCCTTTTGGCTTTTCAGAGGGGATCAAAAAGGACACAGCAAAGTGCTGACACAGAGTAAAGCCACCATGGTAGAGCAGTGCAGACAAAGCCTTTAGCTGATACAACGCTATTCCTACAAACCCACATTGGCTCTGCTGCTGGCTGCCCATGCTGAAGTTTCAGGAGCTGTCCTGTACACAATGCAAAAGCTCTCTCCACTTCCCTTCTCCACAAAAATCACTCTGTTCAGAGCTTGCCAAGTCCATCTCAAAGCAGGCTGAGGACCCTGTACCTACAGGTCCTAAACCATGAACCCCATTCCAGCTCCCATCAGGCTTGAATCTGATCTCCAGGATCTGCAGGAGACCAGGGCTCCTGCTTCACCATCATTCTGCACGCAGCGGCTGTGTGGCACTGCACCTCCAGCCAGAACCAGCCTCCTCTGGCCACACAGTCCCCACTACAGGAGCTGCTGGAAACACCTCCCTGGTCCTTCATGTTCCGCATCATAAGTGCCACATATCAGGAGATATAAAACACCAGCTCAGTTCAGAGTGGGATGGTCATGCAAGAGAGTTGCTAGTGCTCACCCTCACACCCCTGCAGTGTTGGGGCATGCCAGTGGATGTGCCTGTGTAGCCAGCTGGGCTTGCCCATGCTGCAGCATTAGGCCCCATGTTATCCCGGGCTGACCTCAGTCACCACCACAGCCTCCAGCATGAAGCTCCTCCATGAGGGATGTTCCACTGAGAACACCTTCTGTCTCTGCTAAAGTTTTCCTCCCCTGCCTCTTCCCTGTCAGCTCAGTTATCTCAGGACAACACTGCAAGCCCATCTTGCCCTGGTTTTCTTCAGTTAGGTAGGTTGGGTTACCTTCCCTCCTCCATTCAGGGATCACCAAGATCTAAAAGCCTGCAAGCAGATCCCATAATCCCTACAAGGATGCCTCACAACTGATCAGCCCAGATGACTTAAAAACACTGACTAGAAACCTTAAGCCAAATTGCTACCTTCAGATAGCATCCAACAAGCACTTACCTGGACCAGTGCTGAACTGGTGCACAACGGCAGACAGAGAAAAGGCTCCACTTTGCTGGATCACCAAATCCCATGCCACCGCTCTACCTAGGCATGCCTCTATGCTGCCACAGACACACGCTGTCTCTCAAATAACACAATATGTTGTAGTTTCACCTAAAACACTGAGATGGCCTCAGAATCTGTGAACAATCACTCTGCCAGGTATCACAGTGGGCCAACTGGTTCCCATGAGTGAGCAATGCTGCAGCTTATCCTCCCAGAGCAGGGGAGATAGATACAGGAAACAAAGTCTTGTCAGCAATGACAATGTTTTAGGTAACCAAGTGAAGGATGTGGTGTCAAGACAGGTTTAAACAGCTTCTGGCTTTGAGGATTTCTGGCTTGGATGCTGTATTTCACACTCACTGAATAAAAATCTGGGTCACAGCCACAGTTCATTTGGACGCCAGCCCTTCCAGTCCTCACCAGCCTCTACAGCATTTCCAACTCCTCCAGCATCTCCATCTCCTGAAGCCCCTCTAGCTCCTCCAGACCCTCCCTGGCAGCCTGCATGAAGCACTGCCCCGTGCACAGCTACCATGTGTCTTTACACACCTCAGAGCATCCAGGACAAGGTGCTGCCTCCCAAGAGCATACTGCCAAGCTACAGCAACACTGGATTTAGCTCAAGTCAAAAATAGTTAGCAGCAGAAGGCGAAAGAGGTAAAGAGACTCCACAGAAGTTTTAGGGATGCTGGAAATGATGTACACGTCCACATCGGGAGCACCAATACTGCAGTGGGGAAAGGACAAGCTATCTGGTGGACTTCCAGAGAATGGCTAGAAAGTCCCCTGTGGAAACACTGCTGAGTGGAGTTTTGTGCTTCTCAAAATGGCTTATTTCAACTGAGAAAGGACCAAATGCTTTCCATGAAGACAGCAGTGTTTTCAAGGCAGATTTCTAAGACACAACACTGTAGAATCTATCACAGAATCATAGAATTGAATCACAGAATAGTTTGGGTTGGAAGGTACCTTCAAAGCTCATCTAGTCCAAACCCCCTGCAATGAGCAGGGACATCTGCAACTAGATCATGTTGCCCAGAACCACATCCAGCCTGGCCTTGAATGACTCCAGGGATGGGGCAGCCACAGCTTCTCTGGGCAACCTGTGCCAGTGTTTTACCACCCTCATTGTAAAGAATTTCTTCCTCAGCCTGAATCTCCCTCTTGCAGTTCAAACCCAACACCCCTTATCCCATCACAACAGGCCCTGCTAAAAAGTCCCTCCCCATCTTTCTTATAGGCCCCTTTAAAGAACTGAAAGGCTGCAATAACGTTTCCCTGGAGCCTTCTCCAGGCTGAACAACTCCAACTCTCTCAGCTGTTCCTCACAGTGGAGGTGCTCCCGTCCCCTGATCATTTTTGTGGCCCTCCTCTGGATGATCTCCAGCAGGTCCATGTCCTTCCTGTACTGAGGACTCCAAAGCTCCATGCAAACATTGTTACACTGGATAATGAGAACAGGGGAAATAAGCACCTCCTAAGTGTATTTTGCAGCCTTTACCAGAAGACTGGATATCATCACACTGTGCACCAGCACATGAAGGTGACATGCAGCAGGGACCACGTACAGTGGCACATGAGTTGTTCCCTGCAGCTTAGAAATCTGCATAGAGAAACTGCAAAGAAAATTCATATTCCCCACTAAAACCAGCATCTGCTTCCCAAAACCTAAATCTGTGCTGGTTGGAAGCTGCTTAATGAACTTTAAGACTCCATTACATCACCAATGTCCTAAAGAAATAAATACAAGAGTCACGGGAAATGCCCATGCTTGGGCTGTGTATGGACCAAACACACTGCACCATGTCTATGCGCACAGCAGGAAGAGGAGTAGTGAGTACACATATCAACAGGTGACCAGAGTAGAGTTAATTCATGTGTTTCTCAAAGAATATCATCAGACTCAAAGTTTTATTAAATAAATCAAATATCTTCCACTTCTCCGAAGCTTATAATTGTCTAGAAATGATGCTAAAAGGTCTGGAAAAAGTCATGAGGCCGATTGGGTCTAGTATGACATTTAAAAGGAAACTGGTGCCAGAATTGACAAAATAAAATGCAGATGCTTTTGAAGATCATTTGTGTGGTAAACAGAATTTAACAGAACTTACAGTTTTCTGAACAAAGTCCTGGAGGGGGTATGAAAGTTTCTGAAACTCTACAAATTTTACTGAAAGTTATATACAGCTGCATAGGAAATCCTGTGAATCTTTCTTTCCTTTCATCACCACAGATTTCATAAAACAAGAGCTCTTAGATCTGTATTTCCAAACATTTCTAAAACCTCTCAGGGTTTCCCAGCAGGGAGGAGAACACTGGGCTTGCACTGAGCAGGACATGGCCACACGCCAGTAGTGGAGTGACCACATCTCATCCCCACCACAGTCCTCCCTCTGAAATGCTCCTTTTCTTATTCCTAAAATCAAAGATAGCTAAAAAAACCCCACTCAGGCTCACCAGCTTAGTCCCACCAATGAGCTTTTTGATGCTAAAGAGAGTCAAAGCATCTCACAATGACATCCTGATGTTTATTAACAGCATTAAATAGCTCTATCGGTCCCACAGACAGCAATGCCCCCTCCCCATAAAAGAGACCACTGTTCTCACTAACTGCACCCCTGACAGCCAGTCAGGCTACATGCAAGGTCCAAATTCAAACCATGGCAGCACCAATCTATTTCCACAATGCTGATAGCCAGCAAGGCCTGAACAGAGGGGTGCAGAAGCTGACTGTTACGGCTGGAATTGGCAGTAAGAAACAAAAATTAAAACACACATCTCAGCTAAGGATGGAGGCACAGAACTTCAAGGGAAAACAACACGTTATAACCTACATTAGATTTGCATAGGCTCTGCTGAGGCGATAATCAGCCTCACCATGATATTAACTCCTCATTTGGCCTCTTCACTAATAAAAATAATGGCTGTTGCCAGCTTGCAACAAAGCAAAATTAATGACAAGGCACCAGCAAGGCGTCTTGCAGGGACAAGCTAAGCAAACATGCCAGAGGACAGCAGCCTGTCCTTCCAGCTCCCACAGGACATGAGTGGCACCATCAAATCTGTGGGAGAGCCACTGGCTCACCGAGGCTAGAAGAAGGTACACAGACAGAGAAGACATGCTGTGAAAACCATGGTGACAACAAAGCTCAGGGGAACATGACCCAGAGAAGCAACAGAAACTGATGCATTTCTCTTGACAAGCCTGCTGTGGACCAAGCTCAATAAATAGTTCAAAATACTTTTGTCTGTATACTGATCATGAGCAAAAGCAGCTATACTTTTAGCAGCTAAATATTCCAGCTCATGTTTTACAAGAATACATTGGCAGTGATGGCAAAATGAGCTGTTTACTCATGGTTGTAGGTAACTCTTGACTATGTCTGAGATGCAAAGGAGTGACAGAAGAAGAAAAATCACAGGGTGGCAGGTCAGTGCACAGGATTTGCACAAAGGCAGCATGCACACGAGCAAGAAACTTTGTTGGGTTGGACACACACATTCATTCTGTGGATTTCAAAGTCTCTGGAGACTTTGAAGTTGTTACCAGCACTCACCAGCAAATGACACATTGCCCAGCAACATGAATAAACCAAGAATAATTTGATCAAGGCTTAGGTAATCAACTACATGTTTATTACATAAGGCAGTATATAAATAAAGGAGCAGACAGTGGGCGAGCTTACTGGGCCATGCTAAAGCGACTAAAGCAGGGCAACATGCTTGTTCATTTATTCAACTTCAAAATGCACATTATTTTTCCTGATTTCTACACATTCACAGCACCTTAAACGCAGCACGGTTGTGTCAGATTGCCTAACTAATTGCTTTACAATTCTAGCTGAGACCGAAAAAGTACAATGACCAACTCCACTGGATGCAGTGAGTGACTGTTTGGGCAAAAGAGCCAAATGCAAAGGCTGGAGATCTCAGAAGAGGCTTGGCCAGTCAGGAGAGGCCCAGGAATGCCTGAACTGTGTCTAGGTAGCTTCAATATCATGAGTCTGCATGTGGTTTTAGCGCTGGCAGGGTGATGCTGCAGCTGTGGTACAACAGAATGGGAGATCAAACAACTGAAATCCTGATTATTAACAAAGTCAACTGATATTCTTCCTATTTCAAATGGAAAGTTCCACCAAAAGTGTTTAGGAGCCCTCTTTATTTGGTCCATCTGTAGAAAGGTTTAGAGATTATTTGGTCCATGCCATCCAAAGCAAGGGATTTCACACAGTTTCTGCCATGCAGTCGGCCCCAGAGCAGAAGAGAGAATGGTGGTGAACATGCAGCCTCAGACTGTGTTCCTCATGTCATGTCAGACGCAGAGCAAAGCAGCAGAAAATACCAAGTTACTGCATGTAGGCTGCCCCTCTTCCCATCTGCAGCACGTGTTCCTTTATGTGTTCAACATACGCAATGCAAATGCCAGCATTTTCCAAGTCATGCTGTATCTTGACAAGGCACTAGAGCATTCTTCAGAAGGAAACCCACACTCGGAAGTACCATATCATCAGAGAGGTTTCTTGCTCTTTGAGTGAGGCATGGCTTGTTCCCTGAGTCGATACCACCCCGCAGAACATTCTCTATTTAACTCTCCCTCACCTATAATAAAGGAATTCCAGCTTCCACAAGTAACTCATGTCCAGAGACAGCTCTTCAGGAATCAAACAGCAAACCATCCAGCCTAAAACTAATGAGTCCACCTTGAAACTCACTGCAAAAATCAACACAGACTGCAGACCACTAACCTGCACTGCTGCTTCCTAAGAGAGCATCAATAATTTGTATAAGCAGCAGTTTCATAACAGCCTCTGATATAACCCTTCCAAAGAAAACAGACAACTCAGTGGTTTTAAGATTCATTTACCAAAGATAAAACATCATATTCTTCTTCTTTTTGGGTGCATATAGATGAGAAATACTCCAGCTCCCACCATCCTTAGGATTTTCAGAAGCTGTGTTCCTAAATGGTTATTTGGCTGTAGAAGAGGCAGATGCAGTCCTAGGAAGATGGGAACAAACTCCCACTCCTCTGCTGAAAGCAGGGGAATGGAGACAGCGAGGCTGCAGCTGCTGGACATCACCTCATGTCCACAGTTTGCATAACACAGGATTTTGGTTTGGGGGAGGTTTGCTGTTCTGAGAGCCCAAACTTAGTCACACAATTCTCCTCTGCAAGAAGAGGTTCTGCCTGAGCACTGCTACAGACCAAGAAAAACCATCTGACAGAAAGCTAAGGACATGCCCTGCAGCTCTGTTACCCAGAACATCCCAATGTCAGCTTGAGTGGCGCTGAACAAATATAACCTCCCAGGAGACAGAGGAGAAATTTACATTGTTTTACAGCTTACACTCTGTATGAGAATTGTTTCTCACAATGCTTCCTTGATGCAGGCAATGGCTTGGAGCAAACAGCTGTTAAAATTAGCTTGGTTTTGTCTGTTTGATGCATCGTGCTTGGAAGCTTCAGACTTCTGCTGGACAAGTGCACACCCAGTGACCCTGATGTAACACACAACAGTTTCTTGCTTTGCAGATGCTACCAGATGGCACATGGGCCAGCAAATATGAACAATGAAAACCACCCTCAATGAACAGCCTGAGTCCTCAGCCCTGTAAGAAGCAAGTATTTCAGAAACACAGGTGCTCTTCTCTTCTGCTGCACCCTGCAACCCACCATCTCTAGTCCACCTGGACATGATGTTCAGCCCACGGTTTGCTCCTACCCCTTCAACTCGGGTGGGCAGGAGCTGCATTAGGTGGCTTGGACAAATTTCCAGCCCCAGCCACCACGGCCCTGCAGCCAATTCCCCAGAACATTGCAAATCTAAACCAGCTCCATGACATACCACTCCCTCAACACACTAACAGTAACAGTACATGTTTAATTTGTAACAACTGATTTTGACAACCAAGCAAACTGTTGAAGATATTTTTTCCCCCATAAAATCATACCTACATAGCAATGACTGACCTGCACTTGCTCCTTCCTGTACATGCTCCTTCCAAACACTTATCCCTCCCACCAGAAACACAGGTAATTGTGCCTACCAACATATAAATCCACCAACAGATAAATCAGGCTGTGTGTGATAATATAGACAACAACCTCCTCACATAATAACAGTCAACAATGATGTATAACATCACATTATTCCTTTAGTTCCTGTGGATTTTATACCCTGCCAATGCTTGCAGCTGTAAGCATGTTTATTGCCTCTCCTTTATCACTGCAATTTATTTATCTGCTCATTTATCTTCTTTATTATTTCCTTTTAAACAAACTTTTCTATTCCCAGAGACTTTCATAAATCTATTTTGATTTTCCTTCTGCGTTTAAACATCTGTCCTGCACTGAGGAGTCCAGAAGTGCAAACTGTGTTCCAGATGAGGTCACCAGGCACACAAAAGATATTAATGTCTGTAAACAGGATACTGAAGAACATTTTAATTGAGTCAGCTATATTTATTTACTAATATTAAAAGCAAATATAAGATTAACTTCGGACTGAAACCTAAAATCTTTACCTATATCTTGTGGAAGGTGTCCCTGCCTGGGGCAAGAGGTTGGAACTAGATGAGCTTTAAGGTCCCTTCCAACCCAAAACATTTTATGATTTCTCCCTCATAAATCTTCACCTGGACACTCTGACACAGAAAAATACCTTCTGACACCTCTTTGGGGAAAAAAAAAAAAAAAGATTCTGTCCTGGCAAGGCAACGACCCATCTCCTCAGATTTGTACTTCTCCAACCTGTGAGTGCTTCTCCAAGTGCAGAGGCTATGGAGGGGGGTTTCCACACGAGGAAGTTTCCTCAGGACGCCTGCTTCACATTTAGCACCTCTGGAGAACGCGTCTACCCTTGACCCCCGCTCATCCCAGATCCACCGGGATCAAAGGGAAAACGATACTGGAATTCTGTCCAGGAAGATCCCTGACCCTCCCCGGGTGTTTCCACACCAAAATCACTCGCAGTGAAGGCCCTGCCCGCCGCCCCCCGGCACGAAGCCCCCGCCGCCCAGAGCACTCACCGTTAGGCTGCTCTCCTTGCTCTGCCGCCGCGGCGCCGCCGGGGACCCCGGGGTCTGTAGAGACAAGCGGGGCGCATCGTCACGGCCGCTCTCGGAGCCCAGCATGGCGGGGCGGGAGCTAGGAGGACCCCATGGCCCGGCAGCGCGACGCTGCTCCGCTCGGCTCCGCTCCGCTCGGGGTGGAGTGGAGGCGGTGCCGCCGCCAACCCGCGTGGCCAATGGCGGCGCGCGCTGCCAACCGAGGCGGCCCCGCCGCCCGCCCGCCGAGCCCTCAGGACGGCCCCGTCCCGCAGCGCTGCCTCTGACGGGAGTGACCGCTCCGGCAGGTCGCGCCCCGCGCCCCCTGCCCCGCGCCCGTGGCACAGCGGTGCCGAGCATGAGCGTGCCCCGGCCGAGCAGTACTCCTGCTGGGCCCTCACCAGCGCGATTCCTTCGGGTACAGCCCGAGACCCGCCGCCAGCTCCAGTCCCATCGTGCCCTGGGCCGAGCGCCTTGCACCGGGACCGGGCTGTGCTGCTGCTCCCGCCGTGGCTGTTGTGACAATCTGGAGGGGCAGCGTTCAGCTGCTCTCTAGGAAGCCGTAAACAAGGCCTGGCCCTGCGCCCAGCACAGCACAGCTCTGCGTTGTTCTCTGCTGTGGCTTTTTCCCCCCTTGACCTGTTTCCAAGAAATGTGCCTGAGGGATCTTGCCAGCGTTTGTTTGAACGATGGCTGCTGCCCAGCCCTAAGAAAGCATCCTGGAGGATGCCTGGAAGCAGCTCTGCAGCAGGAGACAGCCTGTGCCAAGGGCAGACAAGGAGGCAGTCAAGGCGAAGCAGCTTGGGGTGGCCCAGGACAAGCAAATGGGAGCAGGACTGGCCAAAGTGTATGAGAGTTTGAGGAAGGAGAGAACAGCTTCTTGCAACCAACAGTTCAGATGTTTTCCTTACTAAGGACTCTTCTACAAAAGCAGCCAGCTCCCAGGAAGAGCAGGCTCCTGAGTGTGCATGGACACGAGCTGCTCCTAATGCACTAGCAGCCGGTTATAAACTAGTTATAGGTTCAAAGCAGGAATGAAGCCAGGATTTCAATTTGGGAAAAACTGTAATAAAGGAGCAATGGAAAGAAAGTATCACAGTGGCTGTTGGAGTGAATGAGAAACGTCATGAAAGGGATTTTTGTCAGTTTGATGGTTGAGGCAGCTGAGCAAAGCAGTGCATGGTAATGGGCTTCCCACGTAGCTCAGAGGTGAATTTGGCCAAAAAGGTGGCTATAAATGTAAGTCAGGCTCAGCACTGTAAAAATGGAAAGCAGCAAATGTTGCTACAAAGGAAGTTCTGGAGGCGTCAGTTAATGTGACTTGTGAACCAACTGCAAAAACATCGTGAACCAGATACCTTGAGAAATGAATGTTTTGTACAAGGTTTACCACAGCCATTTTAAAAGGAAGGCACAGCCTGCACGTTTATTTGGGTTCTCTGAGGGAGTCACAGCAGACGTGTGGACAGGAGTGTCTGATAATGCACTACACTACACCAGGCTTTAAAACGCCTTTGACCTAGTTTGGTCATGCTTTTTTTATATGCTTTGCCTCCAGCCTCTGCAAACTGCTCAGAGAAGAAGCAGCACGGGCAGTTAAGTGCAAGATGTTTGATGTGGAAGGAAGAGGGAGTCCAAAGTGCTGGACTGTGTCATGGGAGATGCTATGAATCCACTGGTGTGGAAGCAAAACCAGAAATGCTAACTTAGCTGCAACAGAACACGAGGGCAGGGCTGAAGGCCACTACTTAGGAGGCAGTGGGTGAGAAAGTGGGTTGAGACAAAGACGGACAGTTGGCAGACAACACAAAATTAAGACCAAGAAACAGGGAACATCAGAGGGATGCTGAGAGCAGCAGGCAACCCAAGTCAGGATGGCAGCAGCACACAAATCAAACATGCATTTCACTGTGAGTATTTAAGGACTTGCACTTAGAAGAACCTGTCAGTTACTACAGAAATGAGACAAGAGAACTCAGGTCTGATACCATCGGGGTTACCAGGGGGCAGGGAACCACAAACCTACAGGAGTACAACCCATCAGCTATTCAACTGTTGTTCTGGCAGGGAGCGAAGAGTTCCATGGGAGGAGAAGTGGTACAAGAAAAAGTGCAGGGATATTTACTGAAAACTTGGACAAACAGACAAACGGCTGTCCATGGGTCAGTGATGACATGGGTGAGGCACATGCTATGTCAGGCACAGAGGAGGGCCTGTAAGAAGACATGCAAGAATGGATGAAGTAATTGAGAAACAAGTTTCAGACAAATTCTTTGGGAATACTGTCTTTGGGAGGGAAAGCTGGAGCTGCAAGAAAGCACAATGAGATACAGACATGGGCAGATGTGCAAGTCTAGAGAGAGGACTGTGCTGGAGACAGGCCCAGGCTTCAGGCTGGAATGGCAGGAAAATTTGTAGGATTGTTAATAGTGACTGAAGTGTCAGAGTGATAAGATGAAAAAATCCCAAGTATCTTGGCATTTTGTACTGTTTTACCAGCTGGACACAAAGACTAACTATTCTAGATGCAACAAATCTTGTCTGATCTGGCATTTCCTAAAAGAAAATGGCTCTTGATCTCGTGTCCTGGGCACATTCCTAAACTACTCAAGTGGAGACCCGTTTATCCGTGAACGGCACTGTCTGAATTTTTGCCCAAACTTACCTGTGGATCCCCACTGGCTTTTCGGAGGCTCATATGACCAGAGTCGAGCTGGTGTACCGGGCTCCCAGAGATGTAATAGCCATTCACTGTAAGAACACATGGAGAGTTAACAGGCTTGCTGCTGGTAGCAAATGAATAAATGCACATTTAAAAAACTATAATAGCATAATTGAATATACAGATATAAATCAGTGTCTTTTTTAAATCACCAGTGTTCACTGCCTCCTGCCTAAGAAACTACGGATGCTTCTCCCCATCCCAACAGGCTGTCAATGTGTCGTGTTAGCTCCAACCCAGAAAGACCCCAGAATTGAACTCTACAGAAGCTCAGCCCATGGACCCACAGCAGGCTCTTATCAGCAGTTATCAGCTCAGCCAGGAGTTACTGAGCTGGAAAGAGCCAAGAAAAAGAGATGTCCAAACTCAAAACAGTTCCCCTAGCGCTGTTTCGTAAAATTACGTGTTTGAAGAAGTAGGGTATGTTGTATTTGGTTTGTGTGGCAAGGTTTGGGGGTAGTGGGGGGAGGCACAGGGGTGGCTTCTGTAAGAAGGTGCCAGAAGCTTCTCCCATGTCTGATAGAGCCAATGCCAGCCGGCTCCAAGGGTGACCTGCTGTTGGCCAAGGCCAAGCCCATCAGTGACAGTGGTAGCACCTCTGGGACAACATATTTAAGAAAATGGGAGGAAACTCCACAACAGCAATTGCAGCCAGAGAGGACTGAGAATATGTTAGAGAAAACTCTGTGGACCTCAAGGTCAGTGCAGAAGAAGGGCAGGAGGTGCTCCAGGTACCGGAGCAGAGGTTCCCCTGCAGTCCATGGTGCAGACCATGGTGAGGCAGGCTGTCCCCTTGCAACCCATAGAGGTCCACAGTGGAGCAGATATCCACCTGCAGCCCATGAAGGCCCATGGTGGAGCAGATATCCATTCATGGAGGTCCATGGTGGAGCAGATACCTGCCTGCAGCCCATGGAGGTCCACAGTGGAGCAGATATTCACCTGCAGCTTGTGGAGGACTCCATGCTGGAGCTTTTTGCTTCCCCTGCCACAGCAGAAAGTGGGACTGGGAAAGGCAGCCTGTCTTCCCACTGAGAGCCAGCAGCCCTGCTGGCTTGCTGGGCCACCATCTGCCTCCACGCTCCAAGGAAGGAGCCGTCTCGGCTCTGAGCAAACACCTTAGACACCCAGCCAGAAGATGCATCAGTAGGGAAACAACAGACAAGAAGATGTATCAGAAGGGAAAACTCCCATACTCTGCTACACTCACATGCCCATGTATATTAAAAACACATCCCACATAATCACAGCATTTTCCTTTGCTCTGCTGAGTGGTGGAGAAGCAGATTCACCCAACGCAGTGGTCAGTCACAGCAGCAAACGGTACCTGCAGAACTCTTCTGTGACACAGGGCTCTTTGGAGTCCCAGGCACGCTGCTTGGCCGCTCCCAGGTCGTTTCTGTTGAAGGGAAACATCAATGTAAGGGTGACAGAGGCCTTGATCACACACCAGAGTTACGTGTTTTATGCAGAGACAAATGGGTCTGACCCTCAGTGTTCTCTGAACCAGGTTCTCACCCTGTGAGGAAGGTGCCTGCACTTCCCATCTCCTTCCATCTCTTTCTGCTGTTGCTCCCCAGCCCTGGCTCCCTTGTCAGCCAGATGGGATGGGTGGAGACAGAGCAGATTGGGAGCTGCATCGCTGGTTCTTCCAGCGCAGGTCTGCTCTAGGGCCGTGCTCGGCAAGAAAGCAGGGGTACAGCTATAGCACACATCATTGTAAGCTGGTGCCATGACAACAGCCTTTCCAGATGGAATTAAATCAAGCCCAGCCCAGGGTCCTGCCTGCAGCCCACTGTGGACACCGTGACCTGCCCAGCCACAGCCGCTGCAGCACAGCCAGTCGTGGCCCTGACCCTGGGAACAAGGACCAAGCAGTGGCAGTGCCTTCACCCCTGCTGTCTGCATCAAAGGCAGCTGTGAATGACTCAGAGATGTGGTTTTAGTGACATATACACACACCATAGCATTTTTTTTACCTCAACAAAGCTATTTCCCTAGAAAATCTCCTTTTTCTTTCCACTTGGGCTGTTTAGCAGCTGGGATATGCAAATGTACATCACACCAGTTTTGATACTCAAAAGACTGACGATGCTTTCCCTCTCTCAAGTTTCCTCTGAAGTTTAGCCATTCTGCTCATTTTCTCAGCAAATGGAAAATTATTTTTGACCACTGAATACAGACAATTTAATTGCAAAACTTTGTAAAAGCTGCAAACAGCAGACAGTGGAGTTACAACAGCAACTTCTGCAGAAGTCGAGTTAGAAAGCCCAAACCACCATTCTTTTTGAATAAACATGTTGGTACCAAACCAAATAAATAATACTGACTGACTGCCAATATCAAATAAGAAAATAAGCAAATTAGTGTAATCGCAGAATCATAGAATGGTTTGGGTTGGAAGGGACCTTAAAGCTCATCCAGTTCCAACCCCCTGCCACAGGCAGGGACACCTTCCACTAGACCAGGTTGCTCCAAGTCCCATTCAACCTGGCCTTGAACACTGCCAGGGATGAGGCATTCACAACTTCCTTGGGCAGCCTGTTCCAGTGCCTCACCACCCTCATAGGGAAGAATTTCTTTCTTATATCTAACCTAAATGTCTCCTGTTTAAGTTTGAATCCATCACCCCTTGTCCTATCGCTACAGTCAAAGGATTACTTAGGCCACTTCATTTGAAACTGTCATTGCCAAAATCCCAACCAACAGCCATCCAACCATGACAAAGCCTGAAATCCTGCATCTCTCTCAGTATTCTGGATGAACATGGCCAAGTGGTATCGAAGCAGTAGAGAGCCCTTGGGCCTAACAGTCTAAGGTTGGCAGTCAGTGCTTTCATCAGGGCACATGAGGCCTTCTACCCTGCATAAGTGATGCTAACAGGATGCTAACACGCTTCAAGAACCAATAAAGGCCTATTGGGTAAAAAAGGGAATACTGTTTAGTCTGTCTTTATACACATATTCATGCACATGCACATGCACATACACATACTGATGTCCTCAAGGGTTGTGTTAGGTTCCTCATTTTGGGAAAGGACTTGGGATTACAGATCCCAAATGGAGGAAGGTGCCATCCCCTACCCCTGTGATGCCCAAATCCTTGAGAAACGTTCCCTGCTTACCCCTCTCTTCCCTTCTCCCCAGGCTACAGCATGCTTTTGCTTGCAAAGAAAAATACTTTGAGCATTGAATTTTCTTTGCAAGTGCAAAACGTGGTGGACGAGCAGCCTTGCTGAATCATGGGGAAATGTTTAAATTTTACTCAGCTTTTTGTGAATTGGGGAGTAAACTAATAAATTCCATGCTGGGTCAATGAGGAAGAACTGGAACGTGTTTTAACTACACAGAAGGAAAATCAAATGCTAGGAATTGTCTTTCGTGAGTCAGCTTGTCTTGGCTTCAAATACTTAAATGCATGATTAAATAAAGACAAATTCTAATTTACATTTATTGTAATGCAAAGGTAAACAACCGAATATGCTACCCACGTTTCTGGTAATGATTTATTTTTGTAATGTAACTTGCTGATTAGTGAATAATGTGAGTTGACTTCAAGACAAGTGCTTTAAAGAATGGCTTTTGGAAATGCATGTAGTGGGGCTATGGTGTCCACTCATGCTGTGCCCAAATGCACTCAGTGGGGTAACACACTTTGATCAGAACTGACTTTGACATTAGCAGTAAAAGCAGTTATATTCATATTTGACTTGAGGCTTTTTATGCCAGCATATCTCTCAACAATATTTTTGCATTTTGAGACTGTACAAAGAATGTACTTAAAACCTTACAAATATATTAGAAATGTAATTAATCGGTTAAAATTACCAGCTGCTTCTTGCAATTCATCTCTCCTTTGCCTGCTAGCTGCTGTGAAGATGGTGTGAAGTGCCTGATTGCTCCCCTCTGCCATACAGAAAGCCCAGATACATAATTTGCGGGCTCATACATGAAAGAGCAGCGCCCAGCGCTTTGCATATTTGTGAATTCAACCCAAACCACTCAGTGTCTGGACAAATTTTCTAAAATAAAGTGATTGTTGAGATATGCACATTGAAAAATCAGAGAATCAAAGAGGTTGGAAAAGACCTTCAAGTTCATCAAGTCCAACCATTCCCCCAGCGCTGCCAAGTTCACCACTAAACCATGTCACTAAAGGTTTCGTCTACAAGGAAATAAAGTCTTTTATTGGGTAGGATATGAAAAGACCAAGAGTGTTTTAAACCCATTTACTTTGAGAGCTAGGAGAAAAAAACCTCCACTTCTGTGCACACAGTGAAAGAGGGATTGTTCCTGCAGCCCAAGCAGGGATAGGAACCAACCTCCATCAGGACTGCACTGCTGTAATGCCATCTACTGGAAGCAACGAAATTTACCAAGATAGTAACTCAACACAAATTTCTCTGCCGTTTAGTCATGATTAGAGTGAATGGGGAAGGGGGATGATTTTTTTTCAGAACTACACAGAAAAGGCTTGGTGAGAGATAACACCCTGTTTAATACATCCAAGACAGAGTCCTGTCTTGGAGTACTAAATGCAGCCTTTGATTCTCCTGCTTGGAAAATCTGAAAACTACTTGTAAACATGTGGTAAAATAATGATCAGTACTATTAAGAATAGATTCAATACTAGGCTAGATTTTATATCCCACACAATTTTCCAGAGAGGATGTTAGAGTCAGGCTAAAAGCTTGCACTCTTTGAGAGTGTAATTTAGCACTTGCAGACCAACACCAACAAGTTCTGTTCTCCCTTATCAGCCACATGTTCATTATTCAATTTAGCAAATGAAGGAAAGGAATAATCAGTAGTTTCCTTGTCACTCTCTGGACCGTGAAGGTGGTTTGTGAACAAAAAGATGTCCTGCAGCCCTGGGAGACACCCAAGGGGCTTTGGAGCAACCTTGTCTAGTGGAAGGTGTCCCTGCTTATAGCAGGGGGTTGGAACTGGATGAGCTTTAAGGTCCCTTCCAACCAAAACCAGGCTGTGATTCAACAAAGCTATTATTCTATGAAATTAGTTACTGAACAGCAAGGCAGTAGAAAGCCACTTGTTCAAACTGAAATGACATAGTGAGAGGAAAAACAGTTGCAAGACCCAAGTTCTACATGCCAACAGAACCAAAGAGGGTTTTCACAGATGTGGTTAAACATTTCCTCCCAAAGGAAAGAGGAAACCTGGGGTGTTTGGGGGAAAAAAAGTTCACTTTGCATCTGTTTGGCAGAATGAGAAATAATATGATGTGTCAGGCCTTCAGAAAGCCACACACTCTGGGACATCATGTCAGTCAAGAAACACAGCTTCTGAGGAGGTCTGAATGCTGACGATTTCTGTGATCAAAGTGTAGCAGCTGAAGAAAGAACATGGTGTCCCCTCTCCATGATCCAGCAGCACTCTGAGGTCAAAGCAGCTGCTTTCTAGTCTGAACATACCACATCAGCCAAACATCAGGGCTTTAAAGTCTAGCATAATCCCTCCTCAGTGTGCTCATATTGCTTTCGGGACTGGATTTAGTACCTCTGCATGCTGTCATGTGTAGTGCTATTTTAGGAACTAAATGCTCCATAGTTTCATCAGCCAAACTATGCGAATAGAGCAGGGCAAGCCAGAGGACCTCTTGATCTGCTTAGCGTGCAATAACTTTCCCTGGCCCAAAGGATCTGTAGCAGCTACAACCTGTCACCCCTACAGCACCTGTATTGGTGCTATCTCATGTCTTTATAAATAGATTTGGAGTTTGGTTTCATTTTAACAGATCTCTTATGCTGAGCAGCTCTAAACCCAGTTTCTGCCTTGAATAATATGAAGCTGTGCAGGCTGCACCAGTTACTGACATGGATCATAGAATCACAGAATACCAGGTTGGAAGGGACCTCATGGATCATCTGGTCCAACCTTTCTAGGCAAAGCAGAGAATCATAGAATCATAGAATGGTTAGGGTTGGAAAGGACCATAAGATCATCTAGTTCCAACCCCCCTGCCATGGGCAGGGACACCTTGCCCTAAACCATGTCGCCCAAGGCTCTGTCCAACCTGGCCTTGAACACCGCCAGGGATGGAGCATCCACAGCTTTCTTGGGCAACCCATTCCAGTGCCTCACCACCCTCACTGTAAAGAACTTCTTCCTTATATCTAATCTAAACTTCCCCTGTTTAAGTTTGAAGCCATTACCCCTTGTCCTACCACTACAGTCCCTAAGGAAGAGTCCCTCACCAGCATCCTTATAGGTCCCCTTCAGATATTGGAAGGCTGCTATGAGGTCTCCACGCAGCCTTCTCTTTTCTAGGCTGAACAGCCCCAACTCTCTCAGCCTGTCTTCATACGGGAAGTCCTCCAGCCCTCTTATCATCCTCGTGGCCCTCCTCTGGACTTACTCCAACAGCTTCATGTTCTTTTTATGTTGAGGACACCAGAACTGTACGCAGTACTCCAAGTGAGGTCTCATGAGAGCAGAGTAGAGGGGCAGGATCACCTCCTTTGACCTGCTGGTCACGCTTCTTTTGATGCAGCTCAGGATACGGTTGGCTTTCTGGGCCGTGAGCACACACTGCTGGCTCATGTTAAGCTTCTCGTCAACCAAAACCCCCATGTCCTTCCCCTCAGAGCTGCTCTGAATCTCTTCTCCGCCCAACCTGTAGCATGACCTAGAAAAGATGCCCAGCACCCTGTCCAGCTGAATCTTAAAGAGTGTCCAGTGTTGGGGAATCCACCACCTCCCAAGGAGATTATTCCAGTGGCTGATTGTTCTCATGGTGAAAAATTTTCATATTGCATCCAATCAGAATCTCACCAGAAGTAACCTGGGAGATACATTATATTAAGACATTACCCCTGCCTTTTCCATGTAAGCCCTTGTGAAAAGAGAGTCTCCATCTTCTTTGTAAACATCTTTTAAATACTGGAACACAGTGATAAGGTCTCCCCTGAGCCTTCTTTTCTCTAGGCTGAACAACTCCAATTCTCTCAGCCTTTATTCATACAGCTTTCCAGTCCTTTGACCATCTTTGTGGCCCTTCTGTAGACCCTCTCCAGCCCATCCACATCTTTTTTGTGTAGCAGGAACCAAAACTGAACACAGTATTCCAGGTGTGGCCTGAAAAGAGCCGAGTAGAGTGGGACAATCTCTGCTGGTGATGCCCTTGTTGATGTTCCCCAGCACCCTGTTGGCTTTCTTTCCTGCAGCAGCACACTCTTCACTCCTATTTTGTCCAGCAGGACCCCCAGTCCCCCTTCCACAGAGCTGCTCTCAAACTATTCCTTAAAACATGAAGAATTAGAAGTGATTTTTGCACTAGGGTAGAACAGGCCCCATAGTCTTACCTCATCGTTTTTGGATTCACTTCGCTTTTGCCAATGTCATGTAGGAATCACCCCTATGTGCAGATAGTTTGCAAATCTCCTGGCCTTCCTTTGCTGCTCCCCTGCATCTTTCTAGGCTTTCAGCAAGGTTTGCAGCCTGCCTGTGGCTCCTAACAGTGCAAAGATTGGTTGGACCTGTGAGTGGAAGGGAGTACAAACAGCCCTGCTTTGGAAACAAGTTTTCCTTTCAGAGTTCAATACTGCAGGCCCCAGACCAAACCTCCAGGCTGTTTGAAGCCACCATGCTGCAGCTGGCTTTGCTGGAAGGAAACCTCAGCAGCCGGAAACAAAGTGCTGTCAGTGCTTTCACACCTTATCTCCCCTTCCTGACTAAGATCTTCCCCACATTTGTGATGAATCAGGAAGGGTTTCATGGCACTTAATTTCACGGTATTGTGTGTGGGAAAAAACAGCCCAAAGGAAAGTCAGGGGGAGTGTGGGTTTGTAAAGAGGGGAAATCACTTGCAATGCCCTGAGACTGGAGTAAACCATTCAGTTTTCTAAGTTTCTAAAGTAAAACTTTAGAAGCAGATGAATGGGGGAATGAGAATACAAGGAAAATGTTTTCCTCCTATGCTGTAGCACAAGATTTTGTTTCATTGGAATGATGAGGTCTACAGAACTAACTCCAGGCCAGGAAGAACCATGCTGCTCTCCCCTCCTGACCTCCTGCAGAGTGTGAGGACTGTCCTGATTCAGCACAACAGCTCTCTCATCTTTTATGCTCCAACATTTTGGTCCAGTGACCCCTGCAGCACTGAACCTATGGGTCACCTATAGCAATATCAGCTCCAACCAGCCCATGCATGAGCTTCTGAACTGCAACATGGTCCTTCACATGGTGTCCTCCCATTGCATTGCCAGGTCACACTCGTTCATGGGCCTCCCAGGACCCTGACCTTTACTTCATCCTCCCAATGAAGAGAGACAAGAAAAGCAGCAGAAGTGACAGACGCAAATCTCTCTGCACTTGCATGAAACAGGAGATTCAATCTGACAAGTGCTGTAAGCAGAGCACCATGTAGTACATGAACTACTTCAGCAAGAGCTGCAGTGTCAAAACTGAAATCCAGCTCCATCCCACAGGCAGTTCAATTAAAAAGAGTCTAAGGCTGCCATATTCCTCAGTCCCAAAATAGCGCCATGGAGACAAGCACCATCCAAGAGTTCTTGAAATCTTTTGTCCATGTGTTGAGGATAGAGGTGCTTGTCACTACCTCAACAGCATGGGAAAAGCTGATGACAATATTCCTTACTCGATCTTTCAAAATGAGCACTGGGATCTGTACCATGGCCCTCCTTTTGCAAACACCGTGCAACAAAAGCGAGCCCTTCACTGAAGGCTTAGCAGTGATAATAATGCTATTTCCAGCACTGTCTGAGACACACCTGGTTTTTCTAGGTTTTAGGTCATTTTACCAGGGCAGGTTTATTTATCACCCTTTAGCTGGGCATCCTGTATCAGAGGGAAACTGTCACTAAAAAGTTTTACCTGTACAAGACAAAATATATAATAAAAATGTTTCATATCTCTTTGGTGTCTCCACAGATGGCTCACTACTGGAGCTACAGTTCATAAGTTTAGTTGGAGTAGGTGTTGACTGTAGCTGGTGAGATATGAAAGAAAAACCTCAACCCACAGACTAAATCCTTCCAAGCTCCTTAACTGACTCAGAGAGATGGAAAAAAATTAGGCAGGGAAAGTACTACAGTAGGTCATGGTTATATTCCTTCCATCCACTGCTCTCTCAATTCACGTTTAGCAAGTACTTCGAAAGAGGTAAGAATTGTCTCAAGTGGTGAACTTCCTCACTGCCTTCCAGCACTGCAGTACAGGTTGTCTTCAAGTAGAGAGCCCCTCTAATGCATGTGGCTGTGTTGATCCCCAGGCTGCTACGAGTACTCTGGATCTGAGAGATGGGACAGGGTGTGCTGACAGGAACTCCGCGAACATGCCTATTTAAATGAACTACTGAGTCACTTGCCTCAAAGAAATGGAGTGTTTTCAGCTCACTTTGAGGTTGCTTTCTCATCAAGCAAAGATAAAATAAGTCTCGTTTATTCTCTGAAAATAAACAGTTCGAGATTTGGTAAAGGTTGGAGGTAAAGTTCCAAAATGACTAACTTACCAATAGCCTTAGTGGCACCCTTAGCCAAATTCATTCCAGGCTGTGCTTGGGCTGCCAGGATAGATCTCTCATACACTTCCTCTGAAGAACTAGCCATTCTCTGTATTTACCCAGTTCCTTTCCCCACTCACAGCAGCACCACTGAAAATGGAGATATCTCTGTGTGATCACAGGGTAGAAAATTCTCCTACTTCATCTGTTGTCATCCTCCATTTACCAAGCATTATTAAAATTGCTTTTATATTCTTGATTAAGGTCTAGCTTATGATGGTGCAGTAAATCGGTGCGTACTGTACCTGATGCTTCTTAATTGCTTTAAATCTTTTTATGTGCTTACAATGCTTAAAAATTATATGTCTGTGGAAAGCATAGTTGATCTTGCAACATACTAATGTTACAGTGCTCGCCGCTCTGGCATTCCATAGAAGCTATGAGATATAAATGTAGTGAATGATGAATTTTAGGAGAACCTCAAAACACACAGAAGTCCCTTTGAGTTTCCATGGGTATTCTCTGACGCAGTGAGTGTCCTAATCACAAAAGTGTCACATACAAGTTGACCACAACCACTGTTGCCGTGTTTTACAGAATCATAGAACTGGGTTGGGTTGGAAGGGACCTTAAAGCTCATCCAGTTCCAACCCCCTGCCATGGGCAGGGACACCTTCCACTAGACCAGGTTGCTCTACCCATGTTGACCCAGGTACTGCTCATGACAACAGCGCATGGGCAAGGCACAACGAGGATGAAGGTTGTTGGAGTTTCCAGCTGTGGTTTCCAATGGTGCTTAGACATGTCAGGGATCAACCACTCAGACCAGGATGTTTTAGCAGATACTGGTTTGGTGCTGGGAAATTTACTTGCAAGACAAAGACAGCACCATGTTGGATGGAAAGAACCTGGCTGCTCACTAGCCCCAGGATGCTGAAGGTCCCTAAGCACTGGGTTTGTGAGGGAAATGCAATGTGTTTATGGCACTGAATTTTCACCTATTGTTTGGATACTGCCTAGAAAAGCACAAGCTGTTGTTTCTGCTCCTCCTGGGGTCAGTGGGCAGGCTGCAGGTTGCAGTGGTTGCACAGCTGGATCAGAAACTTGCTTGGAGTTAGGAACATCAGTGGAAGAAAGGTAAAGGGTAAATCAAAGTAAGCAGGAAAGGGTGCTCAGGGCACAGAAACAGGAAAGATGGCTGGTGGTAGCAGCAGGACACTAAGTAATACATACTTTTTTCATGCAGACCAAGAAAATGTTCCTAAAACTCAGAAGTGCTGGACTTGACATTCCTGTCACAGAAATGACCGCTTGCAGCTACACATTTCAGTCCCTGCCCCAACCCTTGCTGTTGCAGGTGGCATTTTACTAATGATGTTTGTGACCATGAGACTATATGGACCTCGATTAGGATTGAGATAATGTGAAAGCAGAATTCCTGCTTTCCAGGAGACAGAAAGCCATTTAGTAAATGGGAAGAACATAACACCACAGACAAGAAAAGCCTGGAAATAAGGACACACCATGTAAGGCTGACCTCAGCTGAGAATGCAGGATGGCAGCACGCCACATGCATGCTTGTGTCAGAAGTATATAAGTCATCTTTAATGTGATGGGCAAGGTAGCTGGCGTGCTATTGTTTGACTAATGCAAGAGGTATTACAGCTGCAGCACATCAGAGAATTTCTTCAGCATAATCAAATATTTTCCTGCTGAATCTACCACCCACACAGAGTTGTAAACCACTCCCACAGACACGGAGCAACTCCATGGCTAACCACAGAGTAGCTGTGCATTCTGGGCACATGTAGTACTGGGAAAGCAGAGAGGCTCAGCTGTAGTAAGCTGCATGAAGTTGCAGACCTGGTATCAGCGATCCTGATACTGCCTGAGCCAAATATGAAGCATTGTAAGGCAATACAAGTGGGGAGAGCAGTGCTATTTTCCTTGCTTTGGGCTCTGAAAATACCAGCTAGAAGCCTGCTGCCAACCCCCCAAACCAGCAGCAAGTAAAATACACTTCGTTACTTCACAGGGGCTATCAAGGTAGGAGAGATCCAGAGCAGAAATTACTTCATCTTAATTGCAGGTGCCTGCAAAAGACCCAGAGGTTGTCCAGATGTGCTGAGAGGTGAATGGAAATTTCACCACTCTCTTTGCTGTCTCTCCCAGACAGGGTTTCTTCCTATTCACAGTTTTCCCATCAGCACATGTACATTAAAGGTTTTGAAAGCTTCACACAGTAATTTTGCAACCCAGACCTGCCTGGGGACATTTATTTCTTAAATTTCAAGCAAAACGACTGAGCTTCTTGCTGACTTGCTGCAGTGGTACCTGTCTTGGGAAGGAAATAGGCAGGGACATCCCTGTACAGGCTATCATCTCAGCTGCATGGTGAAGCGGACACAGGCCCTGAGGGGCTGGCAGAGGTCTACAGCACCTCACATAAACACTACTGCTTTACTTCAGTGACACCACACATAACAACCTTCACACAGATGGAGGAGGGTGCATAAAGCACTGGGAGATGTGTCAAGCTGTGGCTTGAGCCAGCTCACTTGAAATATGAAGGCCACAAGATAACTGGCAGTTTCTTGTGTCTCCCAGCAGGTCAACACCAGGGCTGACCCATGAACCCAAAGAAAGTGCAGATGGACAGCCGACCTCAAGGGATGGAGCATGCCACTGTTTGCTGAGGTAAAGCCAATAAAAAGGGCAGTGCAGTTCTGGTGAGGAGGAAATAACAAAAAGCATGTGTTGATCTTTTTTTTTCTGAAGCAGATAAGGGCATTCACTGGCAGTCAGGTTGGTCCAGAAGCATGGGAGCTGTGCATGAGGATGTTTTACACTCTCTCCAGTCCTCCTACACTTTTTTCTCCCCTTGCCTGAAAAAAGGACCCCTAAACCCATTCATCTTGAGATGTACGACCTTCTCCCTCAGTCCACCAGCTGCCATCATCCCCAGATGCCAACTCCCCCCCAACCCTGGGAAGTATCAGCAGCCTTCCCTATAGACCCCTCTTGGGAAGGATCAGGCCAGAGAGCGGTGGGTTGCACACCACACTCTCCCTGCCCATAGTCACAAGCACCATTGCTACAGCCCAGGCTTCCTCTGTAGGGCAGCAGGCTCTTCAGGAGATGGGGACAAGGGGTATGGGCTGCTTACACAGTTCAAACAGCCAGTTCCACTTGACATATGCAGCGGATGTGGGATAACATGGACTCAGCACATGTCCTAGAGGGCTTGCGGCAGTGCAAGGTGCTGTGTGCCTGTGGGTAGTAATGCTGAGGCTGGAGGAGATTATAATGTCTAAAATTTGATGGGGAAAAGATCCAAGGCAGAATAGCATTGTTCAAGGGCACAGGGCTGGAGTGCTGAGGAACAGCCAATATTGCAGGCCTGGGAATGACCTTGTTACCCTCAGACAGTTACTTCTCAGGGTAACCACTGGTCTCCCATTCATTGCTACAACAGCAGAAAAGTATTTCCCCTCTGCTGAATAAAACCTACAAGTACTGCACACAAAAATGCATTTATTTTTTTTTTCAGCTCAGACCCAGTAGTTTCTAGAACATAGAAGAACTTTCTGCGGGGCTTACAGCTCTGTAATGCTGAGCTTCACTCTGGCCAGCTCTAAGCCATATGCTGTGGCTACCTTGAATGAGGCAAAGTGTGCTATGGGGAAGGTGTTCTCCTCCTGAGACATCCCTGAAGCTGTACTTGCAGATCCTGCCTTTCCTTTCCACTGCATTCCTGCCAGCCACTTGTGCAATAAAGGTATCTGAAGACATATTTCTTTCTTCAACCATTGCTGTGCCAACAGGTCATATTTCTGGTATTTCCTGAACCTGTCAAGGCTTCCTGCCCCTAGATAAATAATTTTGCCCTGGTCTGGTTTGCAGAGCTATTGGCCTAGCCTTCCAGCTCCTGTTATTCAAGTAATTCCCAAGACTACTGCAGCTTTTCAGACACTGAATCTCCCCCAAAGTGCTGCCCCTCTGAAGTGTGAGCACCTGCGCAAATATGCTTGTGTGCATGTGTGAGCACGCCACGGTGTTTGCAACAGCTGTAGGAATGAAGTGTAGAAATGGGGTGCGGCATTTTACAGATGTGCTATGTATCCTACGCACTGCTGGGGAAGAAAGCCAGGGGAGATATTCTGGGCGTGAAGGGAGGTGTGCTCACACCATAGGACCTGATGGGAAAAGGCTGTTTCACTATGCAGCCCTCTCTGTGCCTGCTGACACCATCATGGCTGCATTCTGCTATGGGAGTAGTAAGGGGCAGTAATCATAGAATCATAGAATGGTTTGGGTTGGAAAGGACCTTAAGATCATCCAGTTCCAAGCCCCTGTCATGGGCAAGGACGCCTCACACTAGACCGGGTTGCTCCAAGCCCCGTCCAGCCTGGCCTTGAACACTGCCAGGCATGGAGCATTCACCACTTCTTTGGACAGCCTGTTCCAGTGCCTCCCCTGTATAAGTTTAAACCCATCACCCCTTGTCCTATCGCTACAGCCCCTGATGAAGAGTCCCTCTCTGGCATCCTTACAGGGCCCCTTCAGATACTGGAATCTACTCTGAGGTCTCCATGCATCTTCTCCCCACTGAACAGCCTCAATTTTCTCAGCCTGTCTCCATATGGGAGGTGCTCCAGCCTTGGACCATCCCATAAAAGGGAAGTGAGGATATTTTTTAAGTTCCCTTTCAGTTCTAGGCTGCAAGCTCAGGTCTCTGGTGAGATACACTGCAGCCAGTTTTACCTGTCTGTGGAGTCAGGATTGTCACTGAAGCTCCTCTTAAGAGTCAATAAAAAAAGATTGGCATTTCCAGGGTGTAGCTCACATAAGCTATTCTAGACACTTACCTCAGAAAGACAAATGGGAGGTAAAAGTACTTATTTCCTTTCATGGATAAATGGTGAGACTAGAAGATCCCATGCAAACGGAGTTGTCCACTCTGTGGATGGTACCTTGTCAGGCGAATCAAACTCTGCTTTGCTTAGACAGCAATAGTGCAGGTGAAACCTATCTAAGGACACAGGAGTAAACATCCTAGAGGCCAGTCAGTGCTGCAGACTCTGATGGGCACTCCTTTGCAGACATGCTTCCAGCTTATTACGTTGCTTGCTTGTGTCCTGATTATAAACAGAGGATACAAACACGCACTTAACCCTCCAGATCCCAGGAGATGTATCCTGACTGTCCTTCCAGACAGCACAGGACTCCTTGCAGAGTTAATGATGTGAAGTAAGGACCATGACAGCTACAGGGAAGGGTCTTCCAGGTATTTTACAGTGGCTTGCTATCTCTCCTCTCTCTTCTTTCTTATGTTTTGATATGACAAGCTTGGATGTCTGTAGATGTTGCACAAGTTAGATAGCAGGCATCCTGACTGTAGTGTAACTGATGCAGACTCAAGCTTCCTATAGCAGGCCATACTGTGAAAACAAATTTTAGATATATTGAAATTCACTTGGGCTTCATTCTGCAGACCTTTTACAGGTCAGAGGCCTTAAAAATGGTTTCAGGATTGAATCCAACCAGTTTCAAAGGATGATAAATGTGGATAGCTTATCTGGTTGGGCCATCAAGTGGAGATAGACAGGAATGCGCTGTCTTTGTTGGCTCTGCAAATCTGTTTATTCCACACAGACTCACCCCAATTCTTTCATTACAGATTTTTGTAAGACCTTTTTTTCCACATAAGAACACTGTCTCATAAATTCTATTTCTTTCCAGTTGTGAACCAATTTCCTCGTGTTTTTCATGTAAAGACAATTAGATCACAAAACAACACGCATGGTGGAAATACTATTATGGTCAGATAAGATGTATGGATAGTACAGGCAGATAATCACCATGTGGAAGGACACTCACCACTGGAAACAGCTGAGAATGATATTAATGCCTTACAAGGAGGCGACAGTTCTGTTGTATTTTGAAGGCTCAGAAGAATCAAGACGTTGCTTGCCCCTGCAATCCCATTTCCCCTCCCCAGGAATGAGAAGGCATACGTGAGTTCCCATCTCTGAACAGATCAAGCACCAAGAAAAAAACCTACTTAATCCAAGAAAAAAAGGCTTCTGCAACATGTGAGGAGGGAAGCAAATGGTGGAACAGAGATGGGGCAGTGCCAAGCAAGTTCAGAAAGGCTGATGTTGGATGGGCTGGTCGCCTTAACACCTCCTCTTCTCAGGAGGTGGGAGAAGAGTTACACCAAGGGTTCAGCTGGGGAACAGCACAGAGCCCCACAGCACCAAAACTTGTATAGTTTTTGCTTGCTGACCTTCTTCAAAGGCCATGTCCCCTCCTTGCTCCCATTCCAGCAGATTGCATGGTGCAGAGCCCAGCAGCTGCTGCTGCCCTGTGCATTGCTGGCTAATCCTGCCTTTCCCTAAGGAGCAGGAGGGCAGGGCTGTCCAGGGAGAAGGAGGATCTATCCCAAAGCACAGTGGGGATATTTATCCATTTATTTACATGGTTAAATGCACATTAAATGTGTACACATGGAATGAAGCACAGTAAACCTTCCTCTGAACTCATATCAAGGTTCTTTGATGACCAGAAAAAGCAAAGCAGCAGTTGAGTGACAGCAGCCAAGTTAGACGTGACGCACTTAAAATCGGGGAAACAAAAAGACACCAAATAAAGAACAACTCCCATGTGAGACCCAGGCGTTTGTCATCCTCTGCATTGGTAAGTATTTTTCATCTAGGTTAGGCTTTACAGACTGAAAGAACAGGCTTGACAGGGATTTCAGGAAGTCATTTTGTCCCTGCTCTGCCCCAAAACAAGGCCAATGTGACTTCATTGTTTTGCGTAACCTGCTCTTAGAGACCTCCAGTGATACGGACTCCCAGGCAACTCCCTGCTCCCACACTTTACTATCTTAAGAGAGCTAGGAAGAGTTAGTTGTCCCCATTGCAACTGAAGTGTGTAACTGTGTCTTCTACTGATGACAGGCATTGCAAACAGCCTTCTCTGCAACAGCATTTTATGCATTTGAAGCCTACTTTCATGTCCCCACTTTGCTTTCTTAGGGCAGAAGCCTCAATCTCTTTAATATTTGCTCACAGGCCATGTTTTACACATCTCCCATCGTTCTTGCTACTCTCTTCTGGACTTTATCCAATTGGCTTACATCTTTCCTGAAGTGTAGAGTCCAAACAAGATAAAATATTCCAGCTGAGGCTTTATAATTTCCTTGTAAAGTTGGAGGTTACTTCATGCCTCCCAGACAACATTCTCATTTACACAATGGCAAATGCTGGCTGTTTGTATTCTAGCACAACACTGCTGGCTCACACTCAGTTTTAGATGCCCCAGAGCCCCTACGTCTTTGTCTGTAAACTGCTCCTTCATTTGTCTTTGTCACTTAATTATTTCTGATGGACTCTTCAATCTTAAGTGCATCTTTACTGAACAGCATTCCAGTCTTCTAGCATGCCCTCAGCTGCAGGAGGCTTGTGAATTCTGAGCCTGTTCTGTGCAGCACACCATGTTCTCTCCCAGCTCCAGTTCAAATTAACTGTTTGAATAAGTGCTCTCAATGTCAACATGCCATTCATTACTGGAAATACAGACTAGAACGATACCTTGGGCAGATCCCTGCAGGATTTCCTTCATGCAAACTTCCCTTTGACAAGGGACCATTGATTACCGTGCTCTAAGTATGGCCTGCCAAGCAGTTTTGCACCATCTTATAATAATTTATCTGTGGTCCCCTTTCCCTTTAGTTTGTTTTCCCTCTAGCCAACTTTCAAACTGCCTTTGCTGCTTTTAGGACTTGTATGCCTGTAAGTGAGCTGCCTTTGGCATCTCTGCTCACAGACCTGCCCTGCCTGGAGGATGTATAAATGTTTAGCCACAACCCTACCATAGGAGAGGGCACACATCTCCTCCCACCACTGCTTGTCAGTGATGGAAGTGCTAAAATTCCAATGAAACAGCCAAGAAAGCACCCATTTTCAGAAAGGTGGTGGCTGCTAGCAAGGCCCCAGAGTGGGGCAACGGGATGCTTTGTGGTGCTCTTATCCCACCCAGGGCTCAGCCACAGCCCTGGGCTTGGGGAATACCCACCCCACACACTGGGATATGCCTCTCACTGACTGACAGGGCAACTGGTTGGGCACACGGGACAGCTGGAGTGCTCCAAGAGAAGGACATGCCACTCCGAGGATGTCCAGATACAACATTTATAAGAACAGACAATGAACCTGATGCCTGGAGCTTCCACATATGCTTACCATAAGGCTGAGATAAATGTCTGTCTTTTACTCTCATGCATGCAAGACACATGATGGAAGGGATGACCAAAGGGAGAATGAACCATAGCAATGGCTAAGGGAGATGTGTTACATGTACAAAAAGAAAGCAAGAGCATGGATTTGTGGGCTTCAGCATATAGGAGACCTTGCAGAGCACTGTTCAACCAAAAACACGGTGCTACATTTGCCACCTAACATCAGCCCTGAAGGAAAACCCACAATGTAGTTGTGGTTTTTCCACAGCTCTCTGACAGAAGGCTCCAAATGAAGGAGTAGACAAACTCATTTTTCAGGGGCCAGTGTAACAACGCTCCTGGAAACCTTACAGTCTGTGTCCTAGTGTTTTGCTGCATGCTGGAAGGTCCACCCCTTTGGTGCCACCTCTTCACCTACTCCACGCAGCAGAAGGCCCTGAGAGGGCTGAGGTCCCACAAGTGAAACCATAACCTTCAGTGAACAGTGCCTTGCTGTTACCCAAGTTACCTCAAACTCACCTTTCCAGTGCAGCTATGTTAATGTACAATTCTAATAAAATAATGTATTAACAATGTCTAGTTTCAGCAAAGCAGGTACAAATGCTTGAGAAAGACAGAAGTGGAAAAAAACCACAAACCACTTAGACACACCAACCACACAGAGATGTGTGCTGGCACCATGTCCTCATAACAAACACTGCGAGTGTTCATCTTGAAACTCCCAGCAGCACTGCAGCAGTGACAGGACAAATAAGCAGTTGAGAAAAGGCAGAAGGTGCACTCACAAGTGAGCTGTCCAGTGTATGAGCTTGGGATAAACATTACCCAGGCTAATGCAGCTCTACCATAGGAAAGATGGGAAATGCAGCTTTAGACATACTGTCTTTGATTTATCATATAGCTCAAAGCCAAACAATACTTCCTGAGAATCAAGGTGCAATCCCACTGTAAGACAGCAAGCCTTGCACGCCACACTGACCTTATGGAGACTGCATGGCTCAGCACGGGGGCTGGAGCACCTCTCCAAATGAGGCAGGCTGAAAGACCTGGGCTTGTTCAGCCTGGAGAAGAGAAGGCTCCTTACGGGGAGACCTTAGAGCAGCTCCCAGTGCCTAAAGGGGCTACAAGAAACCTGCAGAAGGGCTTTGGACAAGGGTCTGTAGGGACAGGACAAGAGGGAATGTCTTTAACCTGCCAGAGGGGAGATTGAGATGAGCTCTGAGGCAGAAGTTCTTCCCTGTGAGGGTGCTGAGGCGCTGGCACAGGGTGCCCACAGAAGCTGTGGCTGCCCCATCCCTGGCAGCATTCAAGGCCAGGTTGGACAGGGCTTGGAGCAACCTGCTCTAGTGGGAGGTGTCCCTGCCTGTGACAGGCGGTTGGAACTGGATGAGCTTTAAGCTCCTTTCCAACCCAAACCAGTCTATGATTCTATGATTCTGTATTTCTTGTTGTATAGCAGTCCCATTGCAGTAGCTGAGAGCACAATCAGAGCTGTTTTGGGCATTCTCCTGAGAAGGATTGGTTGGAAGTGACCCCTGGAAGTCTCCAGCCCAGCTACTCACTCTGAGCAGAATCACTGTTAACAACAGATCAGGCCAGCCACAGCTTTGTCTAGCCACGTTCTGAGATGTCCCGATGATGGGGATTCCAGCACCATCCTGGTCAGCCTGTGCGAGGGCTATCCTGACTTCTTAGAGTAAAGCACTTCCCTGATTTCTGACCTGGACCTACCAAGCAGGATGTGGCTACTGGCCCGTGTTTTATTGTCTGTAACTTTTATGAGCAAAGTAAAAAGCTGCCTGATATTCTGGAGAAACTGAGTCCAGGCCATCTACCTTTCTGGGACAGGGTTCCTGTGACAAGAGTTTTATCACATAAAACCCCTACTGATCTCCCCAGCTGTGCAGGGGATGCTGCTCATGAGCCAGAGCAGACTGCTTGAAAATGAAGGCAGTGTTTCATGGTAATGTACCTCCTGGAGGGTGCTATGAGATGTCAGTGCATAAAACTCAGGTAAATCATTATCTGTCCAAATTTTAGGCCAAAGGCTTCTGCAATAAGACACATCAGCCGCTGAATGGACCATGAGGCACGTTGTGACAGCCCATGGCCCTCCTTGCACCCACAGTGAGTCAGATAATGGAATGCCAGTGGTCATCCCTGATGGCTTTGACTCCGTTATGAACAAGGTGAACTCTTGCTATTCTCTCCTCCTTTGTCATTCTGCCATTCTTTTTGCTAAAGCAATCTGGTTTCGCTGGTCACAAGTCCCTGTTTTGCAATGCTGCTGTGAGCTCATGACAAGAAAAGCAGGTAGACTTAGGTAAGCCGGAGGTGGTACCAGTCTGACAGGTCTCCTGGAGCTGATAAGATCATTAGTTAAGCCTGCTTCTCTACTAGCATGACAGTGAATAAAACACACAAATATACACTGGAAATTCTCTCTTTGATGTCTCAAAATAGGGTGTTTTTCTTCCCTTGTCTCCATGGGCAATCTGACCCTGACCCAAGCATCTTTTCAATTAACTCTTTCTGTTTTCCCCTATCAATGCTTTAGTGATACCTGACATTCTATCAAACTTTTTACAAACATGCACATATATAGACACAAAGGCCTCCAGCTAAAGCAAAAGGAAATAAGGAATGTGGTAAAAACTATACCCTTAACAGTGGTTTATATTCTAAAACATTTATGGCAGGGGTGTTTCTACTTTACATTCTCTTATCTTTTGTAAAAGCTTCAGATGTCTTCTAATGGTTGGGATTAAGATGGCAGACGATCAGAATACTAAAACTTCTTATAATCACTGTCTTTCATATGGTGACAGGGTCATATTAATTTCTTTGACTCGGGGCCTACTTTGTCATCAAAATCAACTTCAGAGCCAATTTCCTACAACAGATCTGTACTGGTAGAGTGACACATTTATTGGAGCCTCCACCCCCACTTACCATTCGTGAAGGTGTTCACATAGTACCTTCGTCCCTGGGGTGACATATAGCTCTGCCAGCCGGGAGGAAGATGGCCATTCAAGGTATCTTCGGTCTGAGGAGTTGTCTTTCTGGGTTTCTGCTGAGAAAAGAGAAAAAACCCAACCTATTAAATCAGTATCTAGATAATGTAAAGTCTAACCAGACACAATCTGGAAAGGGACAATGTGGTTTGGCATTCTAGAGATTACAATGCATCCAAAGACTTTTAGTCCATTTCTCCTCTCATCTATCCTAGCTTTGCCCAGAACATGAATAAACCTTCCCTCAGAGCACTGGCTACACAGAACATTCTTTGGGAGAGAAATTAAACTCCTCTGTATTTAATGTCCCGTGGCACCTGGACCTGACTATGAAAATTCTTCTCTTTAAGTAGTAAAATGCGAAGTGTAAAATAAGCGTCTGGGAAAGAAAGGCATGCATCTCGCATTCATCTGATTTCATGTGGATATAATGGTGGGTCAAAGCACTTGTCACGGAGGTGCTGCCCCAATTTAATTTACAGGGCACCATCGCCTTCAGACATTTTCAAGAAGAAACACTACAAAGTCATGTTGTCTACAGGAGCAGTGTGCTGAAGTGGATTTATCAGTATGCTGATTACATACTAATAATGCTTGTAATCAGCAATGCATACATTACTGATCTAGATACAATCTGGATCCATATCATCGAGATAAAGGATCATAAGGATTCAGGTTGCTAGGAGTGATCCAGATCATTAAAACAGCAGGAGATGAGGGTCATGCTGTTGCCTGCTCTCCAGGCACACAGAGAACTGCTGCCAGGGTTCAGGTACAGCCACCTCAGCTGTACATCTTTTCACCTCAGTGCAGGCTCAGAGTGCAAGGAAAATAAAAAGGTGAAGCTGAAGTGCAAGCAATGGTCCCACTACACTGCATCTCCTGCACTGCTTCCTGCTTCATAGTAGCTCTTGTGGGTCCTTGGTAGCTTGGCATCTACAGCAGCTGTTTGATGTGAAACTGGCAAAGAAGGCTTCATCCCAAAGGAGGCATGAACCCCACCTGGTGCCTTCAATCAGGAACACTGAATAAGGCAGAGGTAGAGAGATACGATGCATGGCCAAAGATTGCCAGTTGCAGCCCTATAGGGCTGCAGCTATGAACCCAAGAGCCTCTTCCTGGCTCACATCCAGAGAGCTCCACTTTGCCTTTCCACATTCCCTAAGGCAAATCAGGCATGTGATGTACTCATTTTTTGTTTGTTTGTTTGTTTGTACTTCTTCAAAGGAAGAAATACAAAAGAACAAGGGAAAATGTGTGAAATGGAATTATTTATCCCATGGAAGCTAATCTCTGTTCAGGAAATGCCTTTTGACATGGGGGGAACAGGTCTGAAGTGGCTGCACTAGATTCACAAGCAGCCATGTTCAGGGAACAGGTAGAGTTTCAGCTTCTGGCTGCATATAATATTCAAACACTGACAGACACGTGAACAGTACCAACAGAAAGAAACCAGTGATGTGTCCTTCTACACATTCAGAGTCTAAGTGAAATTCCAATTGTGTTACAACCCAGAATAAAAAGAACATTTAATGATTTTGGAGCCAAAAGTCCATTTTATGTGTCTCTTCAGTGTCAGAAAATGCTGATTGCAATGGCTCTCAGGAGGCACTGAACTTGAAAATGATCTCGTGTTCGTGCCTCATCAGGCGTACTCACACAGACAGGTCACAGGCTCAAAGGCAGCCGTTTAGACCTAAGGCCAGTGTGAACACTCTCTCACTGCTGCAGCTCAGATGCAGCCTATGCTGGTTAGTATTGAGCTCCTCTCCTTGAGCAGAAATACAGCCTGGGAGAACCAGCCAGCCCAACCCCAACTGAACAAGTTCGCTTAGGAGACACAAAGGGACTCTATGGTGTGTGTGACTCAAATCTCATGCTCTTCATGCCTATGGCTAGCATGGTTAATGCAGAATTAATCAGTAGTATATCAACTATCTATTCCTATCCCGTGTGTTTCTGCTCTCTAAGGTTTAATCATATCAGTTTACAGTTCCACTCACCCTGCCATACATGTGAGAAAGCAGAAGCTTTCACAGTTTATGTTACTATTTGATTTTTTTTTCCTGATCTCAGCTTATGATACAAGTGAAAACTTATCTTGCACATTAGCCTACTCAAAGTCACATGTTCTCATTATTGTTAGTGTTATTCTATTGCCTAAAATGCACGACATGAAAGTCTTGTCTTAGTAAAGCTAGCACAACCATGCCTGTTCTGTGATCAGAGGGGCAGGACCCCTCCATACATGCCACTGAAACACCTCACTTTCATTCAGCTTTCTGTGAAAGCTCTGAGTCTTACTAATTAAAATATTAAACCTCATTATAGAAAAATTAAGCTATCCCAGTTTTACCTCTGCGTTAACAGAGTTCTTCTCCAACTGAAACAGACCTATGAGATTACATGATTATATGATTGAGCCATTGCACAGGATGGACCTGCTCTAGGAATGAACTGATGCTGGGAAGCAGGCTCTTACTGTTAAGACCAGTTGAGAGAGCTGGGCTTGTTCAGCCTGAAGGAGAAGAGGCTCTGGGGAGACCTCAGAGCAGCTCCCAGTGCCTAAAGGGGCTACAAGAAACCTGGAGAGGGGCTTTGGACAAGGGCCTGTAGAGACAGGACAAGGCGGAACGGCTTTAACCTGCTAGAGGGGAGATTGAGATGAGCTCTTAGGCAGAAGTTCTTCCCTGTGAGAGGGTGAGGCGCTGGCACAGGGTGCCCGGAGAAGCTGTGATGAGCTTCAAGGTCCCTTCCAACCCAAACCACTCTGTGATTCTGTGATATGAGTGTTCACAGAAGTGCCTTGTTTCACTATGCAATGCCACTTCTAACATGGCTCCAACAGCCATGTACTTATTTCCAGTTCTTTACAGCCATATACTGGCACCACCAGAAACTCGCTCACACAGCCCTGACACCTGCAGGATGGCCTTAATATCCAATGTCATCCTTTTATTTGGTTTTACTCTCAGCCAAGACCGAAAATACCTCACTGCAGGCTTCCCAAGCATTATGTCCCTGCAAGCACCACATTGTTTGTGCAGGTGATGCAGACCAACGCGCTGGCGTATGGCACTGATACACACTTTCATCACGTGGACCTTACAAACAGAAGCTGGTTTGTGAAGTCATCCTGTTCAGCTTCTGCGACTTGCCATGCAGGGGAGTTTTTCTTCATCTCACATCTCTCTCAGACACCCCTCACTACAGTTTCAGCTAATGTAATGAAACACGGGGCAGAAAAAAGAACTCTTGGAAAGATTCTGACCAGTGCAGTCACCCCAGTAACTGCAATAACTGCAGTAACAGCTAAGAAGGCTGTTTGATTTCTGTCTCCATGTCTACCTCCTGAGGGGCTGCCTTTGCACCTAACTCATACATGATCCTTATCCAAACCAGGTAGGTCTGGTGAGAAAGCCACAGCTTTCCTTTCAGAGGCTGAGGATCAAGTAACATATGCAGAGAAGGTCACATCAGAAGGGAAAGCATGATTGATAGCCCCAAACTATTTTCTGAACCACAAAACCACTCTCCTTCCCAGCATAGTCCAAGCAATAGCACAGAATGCTGGGACACATCCTGGGACACCTCCTGCACTCTCTCCATCACAGCATTAATGCTCCCCCTTTATTGTTTGCCAAAGCCCACTGAAGAAGAAATAAACTCCACAGTGTAGGAGTGTACCAGCTCGTGAGGAATTTGGCAGCAGGTTGGGTCCCTCAGCTTCACTGCACAGATCTCTGGCCTTGAAGATAACAAAGTTACACCAGACTATTTCTGCTGTGCATGATCACCCCATAACAAGGAATTTGGGATAATCCAACCCTGGGTTCTGTTCCAGAATCTGGAGGGTACAGAATTTCACACATTTTTACTGCAGGCTTGTAATTTCTGTCCTTAACACCTGCTTTCCCTTCTGGAACTGAAGTCCTATCCATTCCTGCTACCCCTCTTTCTTAATATGGTCCTATAGTGATTCCATGTACCAAGTAGGTCATGACTAGATTTTAGGGCCCCTGGTATTACTTTATTTCACACATTGAGAACCAGTACCCTGCAAGGACAGATAGCACTGGTTTGCTTAAGGGAAGCTCTGCAACTGCCCCAACATCCTTTGAGTCACTTCAGTGTTGCTTCAGCTCTCCCTGATGGACTGCAGGAAAACCAGAGGTCTTTTACAGACAGATGCCATGGTTGTATTCTTAAACAAAGGCTATGACATGAGATGTTTGGGGACAGTATAGAGGTGACCAGCAAATGTTGGATGGAACTAGTATGAAGACCAAATTTAAGCCATTATGTTTGCAGGTGCTAATTCTATTTTTGAGTTACTAATATTTCTATCTTTGCTTCTGATTTTGCCAACAAAGTGTTGCAAACACCATAGTCCCTGTCCATGATGATCAAGGGAAACCCCAGCACTGCCAAATGCTGAAGTTCTTGTAAACAATGGGGCAGTGGTTTCCTTGGATGAGTATGGATATGTGGATCTCTTCCTTTTGTTTTAGAGAAGAATGTGTTCCTGAACAGCAACTCACTATTGGGCAGGACGTTACCCCCTCCACCACCACCATGGCGACTGCAGAGGAAGATCCTCTGGATGCTGGGACCACTTTTCTGTTAGGGTCCCTAACTGGTCCCAGTGCAATCCCATCCCACACACATGAACTCCCACTCTTATAGCAGCTCTGCTCCAAACTGATACTCCAGAGGTGAAAGAGGAACTGAAAATCAAATAGGGGAGGAACTGAAATGAAACTTGGCTTCATCCGAGCTTCCTCATCATCCTACGCTCATTGAAGCAAAGGTTCCAGGAGGCTCTGGGGTACATGGTGTGGGGCAGTAGCATACGGGGCTATAGATCAAGTACCACATAGTTTTGTCACACTCAGCAATGCATCCCTTCAGAGTGCCATGGAGGCCATAGTGGCAGCACATCATCCCTTCTCTGCCAGATCAGCAGATCTCAGACACAGGAGAGACTTTCTCACTCTTACTCAGCAGACACAACCCTGTCCTAGCCAGATCCTCTGCAGTCCCTTCTTCAAGCATCAGCACTGTTAAACTGGATCCACGTTTACACATCCATATGACAGAAGTTCGGGCTAACCTGGCATGCGATGATAGACAATTCTGCTGCTGTGACAGGACAGAGATGAGGGCCAGGATACAGCACAGAGACGGGAAGCAGCCGGCAGATGGTGTTCAAGAGCCCAGTTCCAGAGCTGGCACAGTACCCCGACAGGCTTCAAACCTCCCCCCAAACCCAGCTCTTACACACCCTGTGCCCACCTCATGTCACAGGGTAAGTGAGGCACTTCTGCTTGCACACCTCTTCCTTGGACGGCCCGACAAGACCGTGCCAGTACTTCGATGTCCTGTTCCTACTTTTAGGAGAATCATTGCCAGGACAGTTTATGAGAACGGTAAATCACTACATGGAGAAGAGGTTTCGCTATCAGCAGAGAACATTCCGAACCCGCAAAAACAAAACAGCAGACAGTGACTCGATGTTGAAATTAGACAGGCTCAGACTGAAAAGAATCTGCCACTTGTGAGGATAAGTAGTGACTGGAATGGCTTACCAGGGGGCTCTGCACTTCTTGAAGTTCCTCCATCAAGATTAAGTGCCTCTTTCTAGCAGATCTGCTCTATTCCAACCAAAGAAAAAGATGGGACCCTGAAGCCCCTTCCCTGGCGGTGCAGAAGCCCGGGCTGGGTGGGTTATCAATCCCTTCTGCCTTCCGAATCTTGCAAATCCCACAGTGCCTATTTGCTGAGAGAGACACTCAAGCCACTCCCCTCGTTGGGAGTGTCACCCAGGCGCTGCATGCTGGTGGACAGGCAGCTCCGGACCTGAAAAGGATGTCTGCAACACACCGTTGAGGAAACAGGAAATCTGAACAATGTGAGCAGAGCACAGAACGTCTGACCCCACTGAAATCCTCCTGCATCTCTGTTTGCTGCCTGGAAAAGGGATCAAAGTATCTCTCAAAACATTCAAACCCAAGAACGCAAGCACTTCCCTCCTACAAGATTTCCTAGGATCAGAAGTCCATGTAGCAGGGGTACATGCAGGGATAGGCAAGAGCCAGCACCCAACAGTCCTCATTCTCCTTGGCAAGCAACGGTTTTCATCTGCTGTCTTCTGCAGAAACACAGGGACAGGATTCTCCTGATACATGCACAGCAGAGAGGAACCAGAAATGAGCAGTAAATACAAAAGGCATTTCAAAGCAGAGGGGGCACTGGAGCTCTTCAACAAACCATACGCCACAGAGCTAGCAAAGGCAAGCATATGAAATAAAAGCAGACCTATGAGGTTAACCCACCCAGTCCACGACACCAGCACCGACAAGAGGCAGAATGATGTGCTTTTTAGGGCAGAGCACATGAACCTAACCACTGCTTGTGGTCCATTCCCCCTGCATCCACAGGTGATGGATTAGGGATGTCAGGGAGAAGAGGACAACCAGTGCAGGCAGGACAGCTGCTCCACAGCATCACAACCTACCCAGAGGTGACACCCTTGACCAGGGAACAGTGTTTCATATGTGCACTGTTAAGCACAGATTGTCTAGGAACATGTTTGAAGAAAATGACAACTGGGTCAGACATACTGGATGATACATGCAAAAAAGAGCACCACCTATGGCCTGCACGTTGAAGCCCTGGCACTTGTCTAGCTGAGCCTGCTCAGAATAGGGCAGATGTCCAGAAGGGAGACAGTGGGGGTGCCTCTCCCACTCCACAGCTTCTGACTTTCCAACTATTTTATTTCTCTCTCTTCATGACCAAGTTAGCAGCAGCTCGACTTGTCCTGTTCCTTTGGAAGCCCACGTGGCAATGTGGTCCTCTCCCAGTGGTGGAAAAAAGAAAGCCAAAGAGGGGTTTTATGCAGAAAAGTGAGGCAACAAGGATTGAAGGGTCCACCACACATCAGTCCATCCCATGCTGACTGACCCTCTGAGACAAGTTCAGCCTTGCTCAATAGAAGAAAATTACTTCCCATTTTCAAACTGCAGGAAATCCCCATTCCCCTTCAAAGAAGGATCCTGGGGAGGAAACATCTGTGCATTTAAAAGCCTGAGCTCCCTGAAGATGGGTTAGCTCATACCACTCTCCAGCAGAGTGCAGCCCCAGGGCTCTCCTGAACACACAACCCAAGGTAAAGCAGAACAATCCCAAAAACATAAATGCAGGTCCTGAGCAACCTGATCTAGCTCTGAACAGGGGGCTGGACCAGAGACCTCCAAAAGCCTCTTCAAATTTACATTCTTCCATGATTTTATGGAACAACAGAGCAATGCAGCCTCAGAGCAACTGAAGGGGATGCCTCTAGCTGTGGGAAAGGTTTGACCTGCATGCAAGGTCGGTATCTCCCTGTTGTTGCTTCTTGTTCAGAGTCACACTGCACTCCTGCTGCAGACCCAACATCACAAAGAGTTCAGCTCAGCAGCAACCCTGCAGTGCCCTGCCTGGTGCTGGAGGATCACTGGTGACCAAAAGCTGGACAAAACATGCAGGGAAACTCCCTGCGAGAAGCAACACAAGGACACAACAGGGAAGATCTGCCAGAATGTGAACCTGCACCAGAACAGCCCTCTGTCTTGCAGTGAAAAGCTTGCTCTGTATTGATATTACTGAGCTTCTGTCTAACTGCAGTTTTCACATATCACAGAATCCCAGACTGGTCTGTGTTGGAAGGGACCTTAAAGCTCATCCAGCTCCAACCTCCTGCCACAGGCAGGGACACCTTCCACTAGACCAGGTTGCTCCAAGCCCCATCCAACCTGGCCTTAAACACTGCCAGGGATGGAGCACACACAACTTCCTCAGGCAGCCTGTTGCAGCATCTCACCACTCTCACAGTAACTACCTAACTTGGTCAAGGTGTGTGTCAACCCACATGAAGCAGAAACAGGTATAAGCAGAAACAAGGCAGACATGGTGCAGTCAAGGAAGTGGGGTCTGCATGTGGACACAGCTGATGCTGCAAACAGAATTTGCTAGTGAGAGAAGCGCACAGAATACCCTTGGTGGCAGGGGTGCTCTTGTCTATCCCAAGTTTGGCTTGAAGATCCCAGCACTGAGAAGTGCCCTGCAGACCCTCTCTGGGTCCATCAACATGTGCCTTGGGGAAGTGAGATGCCTGGGACACCTCTGAACCCCGCCAGCATTACCCACAGCCTCTCTCTGTCCCTCTAGTACTTTGAGTCATTCTGTATTTTGTTCATTTTTATGCAATCTTTCTTGCTCAACATTTGGTTTCCATGGAGTCACATACACTGTGCGAAACAGATTTATATTTAGAAAGTGGAGCGGCTCATATGACCCATCCCAGTTGTCATGGCAGCCAGCACAGCTCCCCTTTGGCTGCATCTGGTGGCACATGGCTGCTGCAGACAAGTCCCCTTCCCCGGGTGGCCCTGTGGGCACTGCCACTGCAGCAGAACACAGCAAGACACTGCCACAGCCACAGCCCTGCCACTCGTCTTCTTCAGGCACCATGCCTCATCTCTGGCCACCTCCTCCTCAAAAAGAAACCATCCCTTCGCCTGTGCCAAGTGTTAGAGTGTCACAGAGCGCTACTTGAACACAGCACATACCCCACGTGCCAGTCTAGCAGGACAGCTCTCATTTTTCCCAGTCTTAAAAAACTCCCTGCCCTGCAAAGTCCCTCCGTGCCATGCCAAAGGCTTCTTCACCCCTTCTGCTTCCTAAATAATGTCAGCATCTCCAAGCTGCTGTTTCCTTGGATGCTGTCTCTGCCTCCTTCCTACCAACCCACCGCAGCTGTGACCAGGAGGAGGCTCTTCATAGAATCATAGAATGGTTACGGTTGGAAAGGACCTTAAGATCTTGTGCATGGGTCTCTGCTCAGGGCCAACCCTCTTGGAGCTCCACACCTCTCTACATCCCATTTGGCTCTGAAATGCAGTGTACATGCTCCCCACCCAGCTCTGCCTTCCCTGCTGAGGGCTTGCTCCATCCATAGCTGCCAAACCCTCCCTCCGCTCCCACCCAGGTCCCTGGCTGCATCACAGGCATGTGCCCAGGACTTTGCTTTAAGGTAATATCCATGAATAGCACCATGTTTGCAGAGAATTAGCCTTCTGGGACTGGTATACTTTTCTCTGCCAGTACCCTAAATTAGGGGAAAACAAACTATTTGTGAAGGATACATGACCCAGGGAGACAGACTGAGTGATGTTTTCTACCTCAGTGTTGTGTGAGAGATTTAAGTGAGTGGGAAGTGTTCTGATCCGTGAATCCCACCTAGACCCCTTCAGAACAGAGGGTGTTGAGCCAGAGGTGAAAATTTAAGTAACTCCAGTCCTTTCCTGCCTTCCTTCTCAATGTGTGCCTGGTGCACAAAGCTGGGTGAGGGGACAGACTAGGAAAAGCCACAGCATTGAGCTGCACCTGAACCTGTCATAGAATCACAGAATGGTTGTGTTGGAAGGGACCTTAAAGCTCATCCAGTTCCAACCCCACTTAATCACAGAATCATTCCCACTGAATTATAGAATGGCTTGGGTTGGAAGGGGCCTTAAAGACCATCTAGTCCCAACCCCTTGCCACGGGGCATGCGACCCATGGCACCAGGTCTGGCCCAGATCCTGCTGCAGATGATGCTCACTTGAGGCAAAGCAGCAGTTCAGGGAGGTGCTTGGCAATCACTATCAACTCCTTTTGGTAGAGAGGAAAAGTAGGCAGGTGTGAGAAGTTGGAAGGTGTGAGAAGTTGGAACTAAGATGGGGATGAAAGAGATTCAATGTGGGGAAAGAGTGTGGGAGTGAGGCCCTGATGTGGGGAGGGTGGTTGGCAAGAAGGAGAATAACAAGCATGTGATGGCTCCCAATTTGGGGAGCAGATGGTGTGGCAGGAGTGGAGCGCAGTCTGCAGAGGACAGCCTGGCTGCTGGCTTTTTCTCCTCCTGCCCTGCCCAAGTTCATGGCTTTCAGTACTTTCCTATGCTTCCTTTTCCGTGTGCTTATAGCAGATGTGAGTGCTACCCTGTGACAGCATTTAGCACTATCTGACAAGGGCGGAGAGTCCTGGCACTGAATTAGCAGCCAAGAAGAGGGAAGTAAAGCACCACCCTCACAGCAGGCACTGAAGACCCTCAAAAGCCAGATGGGAGTGGTGTCTGCCCTGAGAAAACGTGTCTAGAACATGGTGACCATGGCTAAATGCACATGTGTATCCTTGCAAGTGTAATGCATATATACCCACAGGGAGCTCAAGAACCACCTCCTAGGAAAATACAAGGTTCTTTTTCCTTTTTGTGCCAATGGACAAAAAGTAATGGACAAATCTGTCCCCTTCCGTTTGAGCAGCCCCTTGCAGCTACTGTTACACAGCCAAGCTATGTGTGGAAAGGTGATGGCCAGAGTGAGACTGGATGGGACAGAAGCCATGTGTGGTCATATTGGGCAGCAGCAAGGAGCTGGCACTGCTACGTGGTCTGGGAAGGCCAAGGAGGGGTCAACTAGGCAGATTGCTGTGATGAAGGTCTCAGCTCCACACACAATGGAGCACAGAGGAACAGTACCAGAAACGCAGAGAGACAGTGATGGGTGGGGAGCTGAGATAACCTAAACCCACAAACAGAGCACCCAGCCTGGAGCCTCCCCTGTGCATAAGAGCAATCAGCCCCATTGTCTGGGATGAAAACCATCGCAGTGAGTCAAGGGAAAAGCTTGCTAGATCATCTTACAGACTGATAGTGCCTCTAGGGTTATGGGGCTCATGGGATGCAGGCAAAGAGCCTCTTGGGATTATACAAGACAAAGGATGGTTAGGTGAAGAAACAAAGGTGGGGGAATGGTTCATCTGCCAGCATACAGCCAGCTTGGATCGCCAACAAACAGCACACTCAGTGCTCTGCCCTGCTACCTTTCTGCTATTAGGAAATGAAGCCATGGTGTCTTCCTGCCATGGTGTCTCGAAATAACAGGATGTGGCCAGCTGGGACAAAGCTGATTTCTTAAGAGACCCAGAGCTGATAGTAGCTCAGTTTCATGTTTCTATGCCCAAGCTCTGCATGCTGCCGCATATACTCATATCACTAGGATATGACAGAGTGACATGAGCTACTTGGGTCACAGCCCCATCCCCTCAACACGAATTGAGTCCCTGAGGTCTGCCACAGGCTGTCATGAGCTGGCTGTCCTGGATCCTAAGACTTCTCCAGGCAGGAGTTAACACACCATGGCTTGGTAGGGTGGAAATGAGCAGGAGAGCCAAAAGCCTGGGGATGAGGCAGTGCCAGCACTCTGAAAGCTCTGGGCTGGATGTGCCCTGTGCCAGGGCAGCCTGGGGGAAAGCAGGAGCCCTCCTCTCCTTGCCCTGCTCAGGAGGGATGTGCCACTGTCTCTGACATCAGCATCTGGTACAAGGCAGAACACCAGGGCCAAGCACTCTGAAGGGCTTTGTTGTCCTGGGGAATCAGGGACAACAGGGCTATTGTGCAGGAAACCTTGTACTGCAAGAGTCACCCCCATATGCTCAGAGAGTCACAAGGCCAGGTCAGGCCAGCTGCAGCATTACTGCTTGTCTCCAGTTTGAAATGACATGCTGTGGGGACAGATCCCCCTCTGACTGACTGCATGTCCGCAAGATGGTCAGCCCAAGAGGCAGCCAAGGAGGTGAGGGCATGATGCTTGCTCCTTGGAAAGGTGACTTGAAGCACTTAAAAGAAGAAACTTTCCACAGCCACCTAAATGCACAGTCTGTCCCCTCTCCCTGGGCTGCTGCATGGAAAAGGGGAGGAGAGCGGTCTCCCACAGCAGGCTGGAGGGCAGGCAGAGAGCTGGGCAGCACAGCTGTCTTCTGTGCTTCTTGGGCCTGGGAGTGCAGCTGGTTTTGGAGAAATGAAACATCTGGGAATAATGCCAAGTCTTTCTGTATGGGGCCTCCAGCCTGTGCGCTGCAGGAAAGCTCTGCCTGGCTAAGTGCTCTCTCCTGTATGTGCTGACACAACACGCTCTTACCAGCCCAGGATGAAGCCTGGAGCCTACCCATGGTCACCTGCATGCAAGAACATGTCCCCTCTCTCTGACCAGGGCCAAGAAGGACTTGAGGGAAGGACTTGGGGGTGTTGGGTGATGAGAAGCTCCCCATGACCCGGCTTCAGTGTGTGCTTGAGCCCAGAACCCTCCTGTGTGCTGGGCTGCACCCCCAGAGCATGCGCAGCAGGTTGAGGGGGGGATTCTCCCTCTCTGCTGTGCTCTGGGGAGACCCCCCTGCAGTCCTGATGCAGCTCTGGGGCAACAGCACAAGAGGGACGTGGAGCTGTTGAAGTGAGTGCAGAGGAGGCCACGGAGATGCTGCAAGGGCTGGAGCAGCTCTGCTCTGGAGCCAGGCTGAGAGAGCTGGGCTGGGTCAGCCTGGAGAAGAGAAGGCTCCTTACGGGGAGACCTTAGAGCAGCTCCCAGTGCCTAAAGGGGCTACAAGAAACCTGGAGAAGAGCTTTGGACAAGGGCCTGTAGGGACAGGACAAGGGGAATGGCTTTAACCTGCCAGAGGGGAGATTGAGATGAGCTCTTAGGCAGAAGTTCTTCCCTGTGAGGGTGCTGAGGCGCTGGCACAGGGTGCCCAGAGAAGCTGTGGCTGCCCCATCCCTGGCAGTGTTCAAGGCCAGGCTGGACGGGGCTTGGAGCAACCTGCTTCAGTGGAAGGTGTCCCGGCCCATGGCAGGGGGTTGGAACTGGTGAGCTTTAAGGTCTTTCCCAGCCCAACCCAAACGTCTGGGATTCTATGATTCTATGCAGAAGTATAGATGGCTTCATGGGATTAGATGCAATGTCAGGGTGGATATTTCACAAAACATTGCAGTGAGCTGCAAAATGCATGCATGAAGAACTGGAAGGGAGTCCCAAGCCACTCTGGTCTTCATGAGGACGTGCCATACCCCATCCCAAACAATGCCACAGGGACACCTGAAGACAAATGTGAAGCAGTAACTGCTTAACTAGTTAAATACTTGAACAGAAACCTAGCAGAAATAAGAAGAGGTGGTAAAGAAACCTGTGCCTTGCTCGCTGTGCAGCTCTTTGAGGTACACTCTTGGCCTCGTGCACAGGATGTTCAGTGTTGTGCCACACTTTGCTTTACCCTCCTTGCCCCTAGAACAAAACCCCTCCCAGAGGGATCCCTCACCCAGGGATGATAACACAGTGCCATTGCAGGAGCTGTTAGTGACAAACTCATTTGCTTTCGTCATCTGCATGGAACTGGGACAACTCCACTCCAGCAATGCACAAGGTGCAAAAAGAAGTTACGAGTAAAAATAAAATAATGACAAGTATACAAATCACTGTGAAAGAAAATGTTTTTCTGAACGGTACCATGTACCTGTGCAACATACCTTCATAAACCCATGCCACTTCCAAGGGGGCTGTGCCAGAGCCTGCCTTTACTTACTTCATTTCTCATACATCACTATGGCTTTTTTAACAAGCACAATTCTACTGCTGTGTTCTGCATTTTCCCAGACACAATAAAATCTCTTTGTGAAAACAAGTCATCATTAGTGTCTGTTCTTTTAGGAATGAAGGGATTCTCTCTTAAATTATACAGACTCCCTCCACGTGCACACACAAGCATGCAGAGCAAAGCCAAAGCATAGCAACCTCCACCTCTGCTGCAGTCATCTGCCAAATACGGCTATTTACAAACGCATTTTGGAGCAAGTGAGTACCATGTTTGTAAGTTAGAAAAGCAAGTAAAAGCATCATAGAAGAGTTTCTGGTCAGACCTCCAGAGCTGGTGTATTCTCCTTCTCAAGAAAAAGGATATTCTGAGATTGTCCAAAAAATAATCTGGATTAGTTGTCTGTATTTATCTTGAATGAGTTTTTAAAAGACTTTAAATATCCTGTCTCTTTTAGCAAGAATGCTGCGACCAGCTCCCCGAGAATGTTACTGTAATGAACTGCATTTTTAAAAAGATATTTTTATTATAAATACTATCTCAAAATCTATGCAATTAAACCAAAATTGGAATAGTTAACTCAGATTCTGTTCCTGGCCCCAGGCCTTCAGCAAAGCTATTAACATTTTGGCATATTACAGCTACATTTTCCAGCACTTTAAAATGAAATTTGCTTCCCTCTGTTGCTGTGGTAGGTCAGGATCCCCAAATAAAGCTCCTAGCTGCTTCTTCAGGCAGCCAACATGGGAACTTATTTACAACCATCCTCAATTCTCCTTGAATGGTGTTTCCCTGCAGAGGAAATCTGTTACGCAGCCCCCGATCTGATATTCCCTGGATTAAATGGCCCTCCATGACCAAAACTTCAGGAACCTCAGATGCAGAGAAAACAATGAAATGGCCAAGATACAAAGTGCTGCCAGATGCACATTCCTGCGCCCTCCCTCGTAATCTCTCTCAGGCGTGGGGAATGTAACTGCTGTGGCCTGCAGCTTGCAGTAAACCACACTCAGACACACATGAGACTTAGTTTTTACTTTTGCTGTTGCTACAATTCTTAATAAATGAACAAACAAAAATCAGCCAAGTGAAGAAGGACATCCCCATAACTAGGCAAGGCTGAAGGAGGCTGCTGGAGCCTCCACAGAGAACCAAGGCTCACCCAGGACCCCAGCCTGCAGCCCAACAGACAGGACAGGAAGCCACCAAAAGCATGAGTGGGTGCTGGTCCTGCAGTGGAGCTGGTGTGATGACAAGTGAGAGGCCATGTGCCCACCCCTGCTGGGGGGACAAGGTGCAACGTGTGGCACTGCCTTTGTACCCCCATAGAGGACTAAGCTGTCACTAAAGAAAATCCTCTTTCTTCCACCAGGCTTGATGACTCTGGAGGATGCTCAGGCAGGACATGCTGAGCATGACCACAAGCATCTCTGCCTGGCTGCCTTGACTGCCCCCACAGAAAGGGCCGGACAACCATGGCAGCGTTGCCTGCTGGCACCAGAGTATGCTATATTAATTTACAAACTTCTTGCTGTTATAGGTATGGAAAAAAAGGGCAAATATGACATACAGGTAATGCAGCACCATCAGTTACTTCTGAAGATGAGCCTTAGTGGGCACAGCAGAAGACGTTTCCTATCACTGTACAAGAGCCACGTGCTCCCCTTTCCCCTCTGCAGCTTCTGCTGCTCCCAGGAAGGACCAAGCTGTTTCGCACTGATCCTGGCAGCATAAAGTACTCTCTGGAGCTGCTGTACCCTCTCTGGCACTCCTGCACAGGGGCTCTGCTCCTCCTCCTGGCCTTCCTGATCTGGAGGAGGACACCCATGTCTCTCTCCCACATGCCACCTCCCCTAGACTCTAAAGTGAGAAGTGATTTCAATAGACTGGGCAGTCATTGGTAAGGTGGACGCCTCTTATCTCTGACATACCACCACTGACAGGAAAGGGTCTGTTCATGTTTGCTTTCTAACTAGCAGCATACCTTTGAGCATCTGAAAAACCTCAGTCTCTTGTCCTTGGAGCTACTGCTCCCAGCTCTCAGCACACTACAGGGAGCTCAGATCTCATTTCCCCACTTCATCTCTTTTTAATGAAGTGCCACCATACAAACATTTTATCTCAGAAGAATATCCAGGTCACCACATTGATGCAGTGAAATTCATTTAGTCCTGAGATGGCCCATATATAGTAATACCATTTCAGCCAGCACACTGCAGACAGTGGGAAGGATGCAGAGACAAGGGATGACAAACACAGGCCTCAAGAAACATGCTGGGAGACAGATGTAGCTAGGGAGGTCATGACAGGGGGACTCATCAGTTGGAGGTGATCAGCTACAGACAAGACAGATGCATGCAGCAAAATGGAACGGGCAGAAAGACAGACAGGAAATAGATACTCAGCTTGGAAAACTGCAAGTACAAGAAGACAGCCCCCAAAACTGCCAGTGCGAGGGAAATCCCTGGAAACAGCTATTGATGAATTTTAATTCACCCCCGGCAGTAATGGAGCATCCTCAGAAGAACACAGTGAGTGTCACTGGGTCACCTCCTCCTGCCGTCTTTTGCTGGTCACTCCCCTGCCCCACTAACACTGGTTTAGAGGAAATGAATAAACTGCCTGTATTATAACTGCCATGCCTCCATTCTAGACCCCCCATTCTCTTCTGGACTTTACTGGACTTCAAGCTCCTGATTGCATCAGAACAGCCACTTGAACTCTAGTTCTTAGAAAAATAATTGAATAGATTATTTAACAACTTTCAAGGACCCTGGGCAGACAACAAGTATATAATTAAAAGCCTACACCATCTCATCGTGGATAGATCTGTTGAACCAATCTACATGTGGCTGAACACTAGCCCCAAGGTGGAAGTGGGGCTGTAGGGGTGTCAGCAGTGGTACACCCTCCTGGAGAGGCAAATGTCTTCCTGGGAAGGGAAACAAGAGAGCAGCCTGAGAGACATGGACCTCAGCAGCAGCTTGGTGTCAAGTTTTGAGCCTCCCTTTTTAAGATTCAAACAATCTGGCTAGTCCAGAAAGGAGTAAAAACGAGAGATCTAGGAAAAACACCCTGAAAGGAAAGAGGAAAAGTTGTTTACTACAGAGTAGGAATGAGTGAGAGGGGAGTACCTCAGATACGTCAACAACCTGATGAAAAGAGAAAAAAGATGGTTTATTTTCCTATCCATCATAGATGGGATAAAAATGGATTTAAATTGCAGGAAAGAAGGTTCAGGATAGAGGTGATCTTGAAGCCACGGTATGTCTTGGACTTCCTTAAGAAGAGGCCAGATAACTGTTTGTAAGAAATGATGTAGGTATTATTGAGCCTTTCTTGAAGGAGAGGAGTGAGACTATGACTACAGTATGAGGATACACATGCGCACCCTAGGCAGTTGTTTTCCACAGAATCATAGATCACAAGATTACGCTATGCTGACATTCCCTCATGTGGCTTGGAATAGACACACTTGATATGAGAATGGAAATATTATTTAAAGTATGACATCATGTATTAAAAAGAAAATGCAATATAAGAAAATGCTACTTAGAAAAGGTCAAAACTTGGAGCTGAAAGTTAAGCAGAATTGGGGTGGGGACTATGTCATCTTTCTGAAGGCATTCACAATCTAATCTTTAATAATATTATCACAGCTCATTTTCTTCCACAGGCCCCTGATGCTTGAGTTATGTGATTACTCAGAAACTGCTTAACTCCTACCTCATTTCCATCCTCTGGGGGGAAATATATTATGATGGTAATGGACTCAGTTGTAAGAGCAACAATTTAGATGACCACAATTGGGAATAGAGCCCTGGAGACCACTGGGACATGGGTTTTACTTCTCCTTGATCCCGGTATTTAAGAACAAATACAATGTCATTTTACTACCACCAGCCAAACCAGCGAGATCTCCTTGCAGACACCAGTTTTTAAAGTGGTGTGGAAGGCCTGGGTTCAGGTTTGTTCATCAATCATTTCTCAGCTCAGTCATGTTTGTTCCCCTTGCATTCAAACAGTTCTCCATACATAAGCCAAGTGGAAGAGAACTTTTCCAACCCACTCCGAATCATGAAGCCAGACAACCTTCTGGACTGATCCAGCAGGGCCTTTAAAAATGTCAGTAAAAAAATGAATGTGCTTGAGTGAGAGACACAGGGTCATTGTTTTTGAGAAGACCTGGTAAAAATTAGCCAGAGGTTGATAGGATTACAGATCCAAACCTGTGCTGTATTATTCAAAGGATTCTGCAGATCAATGACCTTGGATTAGTACTAAGCGTGCTGGGCAGAACAGTCTCTGCAAAACCCTTGGGCACTGCAGCACACACATGCTTGGCACCTGAGGGTTTCTGAGAGAGGCTGAACTACAGAGCTGCCCGTGTCCCCCTCCAGCCCAGCACCCAGCGAAGGTAGCATCCTGGAGACATTCAAGGCCAGGCAGGATGTGGCTCTTGACAACCTGATTCAGTTGAAGATGTCCCTGCTCATTGCAGGGGGGTTGGAACTAGATGAGCTTTGAAGGTCCCTTCCAACCCAAACTATTCTGTGATCCTGCAGACTGTGCTCTCACGTCACCCTCCTCTTCTAAGCCTGTGGCACTACCTCTGGTCTCATATAATTACCTGGACATCATTACCTCAAAGAGGCACAGAGAAATAATTCCTGGACTATAAACCCTCTCTACATGAACCACTGTGAACTTCTGCATGTGAACCACAGCAGTGTTTGCAATGGAGTTATTTTCAGGCCTGCGAATGCAAAAACCCTGAACCTAGGCAAAGCAAGGAAGTTCTGTTGAGTCTGCCAATTATATCCCACTGCTTTAGATGGGATTCTTAAGACTATGGGATTTTTAACTCATGTGTTTTGGTGAAGAAAGGCAGAATTCTAATTTTAATACAGACTTGATGTGAAAATAGTCAGAAATTTCCTCATAGCAAGCTGCTGCCCTGTGGAGAGCAGAAAGAAGAGAGTATTGCAGCACAACTTTGGTACAGCTAACCCAGGAGCCATGGAAGCACTCCCTTTAAAATACCCCAAGCCCCAGGCTCCTAAGCAGTACTCCGTCAGGAGTTTGCCCTGCTCAGGGTACCTCACTGTCTGTCCCACTTCCCTCCTGAAACTTCCCACAAAGCCAAGGCCAACATCCCAGTGACATCTGTGGGGCTGCACCCATCTGCCTCAATACTCGCGTGGGGCTCAGAGAGACACAGGCAGGAAAAGAAAGCATTTAGTTCTTGGAAAATTGTTTTAATTCAAACCCAAGAGCCACTTTCTGGCTTGTAAAAAACCACATATTTGCACCTTCCTGTTCTGCTGCGCTAGCCATGCTTATGGAGGAAGGAATGGGGAGCCCGAGCACAGCTTTGCATTTGCAGGCAGGTCCCACCATCCTCCTGGACACCAAACACCAGCTTTGGCCTCATGCCTAGGGAAGAAGCAGGACGATGCAGAACAGATGCTGAATTCAACTTACAGATTGATAACAACACCCCCAGGCTCCTGCTCTCTGAGTTAGCAAGAGGAAGAACAGTTTGGCAAGACATGAAAACTACATTTCAGTGTAGCTGCTTGTGGAGGCTGCCATACGGCCTGTTTCGAGCGCAAGCACAGAGCAGAGCTCATAGGCAGAGCTGGTCAGCGCTCCTGCCTCCATTCAGCACTGCAGACTTCACCTGAGTGAACACAGGTGCCCACAGCTGAGCTGGGGAGAAACAGAGGACCCAGCTCCTTTAGCGTGGACATCTGAAAAAGCATAAAGAGAGTCTGACTTCAGAAGCATCTCTTTCTCAGTTGGCTATAAAGAAATCTGAGTGTTTTGTCTCTGTGAAGTAAAGATGAACTCATTCTTCACTGTCCATACCAGGCACTGCAGATGCCAGGAGTCCTCCTCGGTCACACCAGCCCTCAGACTTGGCCTTTTCCACTGGTGAGCTTTAGGCAGCTCCTGCCAAGCATAAACCAACATTCAGTCCCCTTTGGAGAAACCAGCGTCTCTTGCATCTGCTGTACAAAAGGGCCGTATGTCTGTCAGTGGAGATAACCTGCTGGAGCAGCACATCTACGCCTTACTGATGAGGTGGAGGTCTGGCTCTAGTCACACCTGTAATGCCTTGTGGTCTCTGTGCTCAAAATGCTTCACCCCCCACAACCTCAGTCCCAGACAGGCAAGGGACGTGTTCAGCATCCCTGGAAACCCAGCTACTGCAACCACAGGGTAAAATACCAGGGAGGGCATTGAGATGCCTCACAGCAGAGCTTTGCTCCCATCGCCACTTCGAGCAGGCTGTCATGCTCAGTGGCCCTGGAAGCTCACCCAGCAGAGAAGCCACCCCAAGAAAACAGGGAGTCTTCTGCTGCGGAGAGCTGGACCAGTTGGTGGAGGGATGCTCATCAGGGTCATGAACAGAATGCTGCTGGATGCAGATGGGCTTACAGAGGCAGAGGAGGAGTGAAGGGGAGGCCAGACACATCAGCTATCCACTCTCACCATAGGTCTTCACCTGTCATAGCCTAAACATCCTTCACATTGCTCTAAATATTGCTGTGCCCGTTGCTGAACTGAAACAGCAAAAGCTCACAGGCAACCCAGGATCAGCAGGACCTGTGTGCCTGTGACGTGTATATGTGCTACCTTCCTTTGCAGCCCCCATAGACAAGTGTCTGTCTCCTCAACCTTCACCTATGCTTCAGAGGGTGTCGGTAGTGCAGTGGTGCTCCTGCCATAGCAGCTCTGTGTTGTCCATCCCAAGTGCCTGTAATCAACTGGATTAAGGGAGAAAAGTTGTTCTGATAACAGAAGGAATTTCCCTGGTGAATCCTGCATAGCTGCAGGATCTCACCATGTGAAGAAAAACAAAACCTGCTTTATATGGGGGAAATCGGGGAGATTATCCCGGCTTTGGCCTGACTCTAGTAGTCATCCTGCACACTTCAATGTATTGAATCTGTGTCTAATTAGTCATACGCTACTACACCATGGCAACACACTTCATGTTATTGTTCTTCAGAATAATATTGTTTAAAAATATAGAGAGCTCTAACTTCGCTGTAACTTGTGGTTGTTGTTCCTCAGACCATGCTCCTGAGAGAGGGAATCTCTAGAGCTGAAAGCCGTTCTCTCAGATTGCTCTGAACAAAAATAATGAATGTGACATTTCATGATCTCCTCTGAAAGAGAAAAGTCTTTAGACAGGAAACAGGGCTGAGATCAAAATTAGTGTTACAGGAACAGCTTTCAGATCTGGCTTGCTCTTTTCTGGGGTGATATATTTAACTCCTTCCACTGGAGAAATTGCCTTCCTCCTCCAGGAGCTCAAGCCAAGCAGACAGAGGAGAAAAGGAGCCAACACTGAAGAATTTATAAATGTATGTATTTTATATATTTATAAATTTCTCACCTTGAGAATAAAATGTGGAAGCTGTCAAGGAAGACATCATCACAAATAAAGGAAAAAGCTTACAACAGAGGAAACAATTGTGTCCTATGTCGCAATAACAGGTGACACAATTCTGCTCCTTGTAAATATTCTGTTAAGGCAAATGAGGCAGTTACACATTACATGACATAGAGACACATTTGCTGCTCCCCATGGAGCAGAACAAGACATCTTAAGTGTACAGGCTCTATCGAAGGCCAAGCTGCAATCTTGTTAAAATAAAAGTATTTTTAAGGAATTTAGGTGCACTGCATTTCAAGCCATAAGAATCATACAATCACTAAATGGTTTGGGTTGGAGGGGACCTTAACATCATCTGGTTCCAACCCCCTGCCACGGGTAGGGACACCTTCCACTAGGGCAGGTTGCTATAAGCCCTGTCCAACCTGGCCTTGAACACTGCCAGGGATGGAGCAGCCACAGCTTCTCTGGGCACCCTGTGCCAGTGCCTCAGCACCCTCACAGGGAAGAACTTCTTCAGGTGAAAAGCTGCTAGAAAGAGCTTCCTGAGTCCAGACATGTGAGCTCAGGAGCAGTCTTGACCGCAGAAGGCAGCAGGAGGCGGAAGGAAGCAGGGGGCTCAGCAGTGTGGCTCTAACAGCATTGCACAAATTAGGGACACACACACACAGAGCACTAATCAGTGCTAACACAGGGACTACAGGCATTCTGCTTGCATATTTCTGGTCCTAGAGTCACAAAAGAGCAATTTCCAGAGATCCACATCTTGTCCAGGTAAAAGCCATTCCATTCAGTGCAGCCAGCTTCATTCTGTGTTAGAAAAATTACTGTCTTCCAGCTGTAAGTGCAGAGTCCAAGAGCTGCTGCTCTGCACAAGACAGCGCATGGCACTCTGACCAGCCCTGTTCATCAGCACCAGCACCTCCTGCATCCTGCTAAAACACTGAAAGCCATAAGAACAAGCTTATACACCACCAGCTCAGAGGAAGGGATAAGACCCATTGGCTGCGAGACCCTGAACCTAATGCAAAGTCCACTGAGGTCAACTGAGAGAAAACTGGTGAAGCAGAAGAACCCTTCCAACCGAGGCTGTGGCAGCACACAGCTGCTACCCAGGCCAGCCTGGCTCTTCATGCAACCCATCTCCTTGTAACCCATCTGCAGGCAAACCAGCACCCTGCTCGCCCAGGAGTGCCAAGATGTGGGCAGCTTCCTTTGTGACACCCATGCAAATGACATGGTGATCTCTGTATCTGAAATGATCTGTGCTTGGTTGTGAAGTAGCAGCCTCTTGGCCCAGCAGATGTGTGTGTAGCAGCTCTTGGCCTGGAGAAGGGAGCCCAGGAAACACTGCACCATCAGGTCACAGTCACGAGGGAGGTGGCAGTCCTCATACTCCCTTGGACGCAGAGAAGGAGCAGTGCAGGGGTGCAAGCTGGTAAGGCTGTGATATAAAGAACTTGCTGGGCATCACTGGGCGGAGCTCTGTGATCAAGTACTCCAACCTACTTAAGTAATGGAGCTGGAGTAGCATTCAGTTTCTCTGATTCACAGTGAGGGCAGCAGCCTCAGCTTCCTTCCCCTTTCACGTGCTTCTTGGGGTTGGTGGTCTTTATCTGGGGGTTCCCTGTCCATGGAGCTCCAACGTGGCCAGAAGACCTCCTGTCCTGCTCCAGCAGAGTCCCACCTCTGAGATGTGGCAGGTTCCACCTCAAAACTGACAAGGTGCCAGAGTGGGGATCATTAATGAGAGTTATGCTGGAAGATACCCTGGTCTATCCTGCCTCCCACAGTGATGAGGCAGGCAGCATCCTGCTTGGCGCACAGTGGACAGTGCAGAGCAACCACCACAGTGAATATCCTGGGAATAGTGATTTGCACCAGTTCTCCTCCTCACCACATCAGCATGGCCAGCAAGATGCACATCAGAAGAATTTGCCATGGTTCCATCCCTGAACTGAATTAGAGCCCAGGATCATATCTCTGGCCAGCACTGAAAAAAAGCTTTTTTCCTCACCAAAGATCCATATTCAGATGTGGTAAATTGTGTTGGCCAAGAGCAGAGGAGGAAGCAGGAGTGGCAAGTCCAGCAAATCCCGAGGCAATGCAGCTGAGATAGGAGCTGGTTACAGGGGCTTACTGACTCAGTTTCATTTAAAAATTATTTTCCAAAAGGGACCCATAGCTAATTTAAACATTATTTCTTTTTGGAAATACCTGATGTTCTATTATTCATCTCCTAACAGACTGAAGTTCAATTACAGTCTTCATTTGGTGCCAGTCATCACTGTGATAATCAGCAGTTCACAGTGCCATGAGACAAGTCAGGCTCTCCTCTAAATCTTGCTATTGAAAGTGATTACTTGGCCTTGGGTAATGAATTAGTCCTATTATACAGCAGCTGGCACAGGAAAAGCAAATCTGCTGTTCAGGCAGCTCATTCCATGGGCAGAGCTGGAATTGCTCAGCCGTGTGCTGCACACACAGCCCTCAGCAGGATTTTCAAGCTGAATTCTGCAGACAGTACACACAATTCCCTGGGACTGCAAAACACACTACATCCACAGAACGTTTCTGGTTATTCCTTTCCGAGTTAAGCATTTGCCCACCCCTTGGAAATATCATTCCTCTTCTGTGCAATTTCTGCATGGCACTTTGCCGAATCAGTATCAAATTCAAACTATGTTAATTCCTCATTCTCTGCCACCCCTGGCAAACTCTGTCACTCCAAATCTCCATTTTTCTCCTCTAAACTCCTCCAAACTAATTATTCCTTCTCCCCCACAACCAAACCCTTGCCAGCTCTTGATGCTGCCTCTTCTACGGCCAAACCTCCCTTTTGTAGCAACTGAAACTACTTGTCATGCACCAGCTTGTCATTGTAGGTTTGGCTTTGTGGCACATGGCTTGAGGAGGAGCACGTGGGCACACAGCAACTGCTGGAGTTTGTCTTGGAAACATGAATAAAGTGCTAAAGAAGTGAATTAGAAAGGATCAGGAAAACAAAGCAAATCCATCTTGCCAATTTAAAAGAACATTCTGAAAGTTCTTATAGATTACCAGAGCAGAAAAAAGGCAGAATGACAGAATACACTGATAGCAATGTTACAGCCATGGTGGCATAAACATATGTGTTAGGTGCTCTTGGGAGTGGTGGTATCTTCTGTTAGACCAACTCTCACAAGCACGCTTATGAAAACATCAACTCCTTTCTGTGAAGATTTTAAAAAGAAGCAGACGAGTGTGAAAACTACTGTGCAAAATGAAACATTGCTAAGCCAGAGGGCAAAGAGGAGAAACAAAGAGTTAGTCTTGCTCAAGTCAAAAGTCAACCACAAAGGCTTGATGTTGCTGCTTACTCCTCAAGCAATGCAAGAAAATGAGCGTGAGAAGTGTGTTGTAATATATGCAAGTCATACATGAATTTTTATGCAAGTCATTTATGAATCTTAAGCCTGAAGAGCTTCAGTAAGTCCTCATTGAATAGATAATATCACAGCAAAGAACTTGCACTAGTGATAAATGTGATTTATTACATACAGAGGTAATAACTGGAATCCTGCAGGTATTTCTCATAGAATCATAGAATCAGAATGGTTGGGGTTGGATAGGACCTTAAGATCATACAGTTCCAATCTCCCTGCCATGGGCAGGGATACCTCACACTAGACCATGTCACCCAAGGCTCTGTCCAACCTGGCCTTGAACACTGCCAGGGACAGGGCAGCCACAGCTTCTCTGGGCAACCTGTGCCAGGGCCTCACCACCCTCACCGTAAAGAACTTCTTCCTTATATCTAACCTGAACTTCCCCTGTTTTAGTTTGAACCCATCACCCCTTGTCCTATCACTCCAGTCCCTGATGAAGAGTCCCTCCCTGCCATTCCTGTAGCCCCCTTCAGACACTGGAGGCTGCTCTGAGGTCTCCACGCAGCTTCTCTTCTCCACGACTTCACAAGACTTTTTATTTACCTTTTACTGAGCTTCTTCCCCTCCATGGAATACCAACTGACAGGGGAGAAGAGAGAGGTGCAGAACTGATCAATATGGGCACATGAAGTGATAGCACACCAAACAGTTAATGTTGAAATTCTTTTCTTCCTAGCATATACCCTGGGAACTGCAGTAGCAAAGGTGCTATCAATCACAACCTGCCACAGAGCTCAGAAAGCCCTGGGAAGTCTGTGCAGTAAATAAACTTGCTGCTCAGACCAACACTGGAAGACCACAGTGCTTTTGATGCCAGCATCACAGTGGGAGTATCTGTGGCTCAAGAACAGTCTGGACAGTTTACTCTTAACTAACTATGAATGTAGGAAGAAGTGCATCCATGGCATCGCCCTTCTGGAATTTGCCAGCCAAAAAGCAAACCACATCTGTACTATGCTAATACATTGTGGTCCAGGCAAGTGGTCTGTGTGAAAGGTGGGGAGCTGGTTAACTGGCTGCACCCCAAGTTTCTTTTCCAGATGGTGACCTGTCACTAGTGGAGTCCCTCAGGGACTGATATTGGGCCCAACATTGTTCAATGTCTTCATAAATGATCTGGAAGATGGGACCGAGTTTGCCAATGACACCAGACTGAGTGTGGAAGTGGACATGCTGGAAGGGAGAGCCACCCTGCAGGAAGACAGCCTTGTAAGAGTGGGCTAACAAGAACCATATGAAGTTCAGCAAGGACAAGTATAAGGTCTTGCACCTGGGTAAACCTGATACAACAGTGCAGCACAGGCTGGGAAAGGGGCTATTATTCATCTCTGTGGATGAATTATTCAGGCTCTGTGGAAAGCGGCTTTGGGGTCCTGGTGGACAAGCTCAATAGGAGCAAAGAATGTGCTGCTGCAGGAAAGAAAGCCAACAGCGTGCTGGGGAACATCAACAGGGGCATCACCAGCAGAAATAAAGATGTCATTGTCCACTTTACTCGGCTCTTTTCAGGCCACACCTGGAATACTGTGTTCAGTTTTGGTCCCTGCTATACGAAAAAGATGTGGATGGGTTGGAGAGGGTCCAGAGAAGGGCCACAAAGATAGTCCAAGGACTGGGAAGCCATGTGAGGAAAGGCTTCGAGAACTGGGTTTGTTCAGTCCTGAGAAAAGGCGGCTCAGGAAAGACCTTATCACTGTGTTCCAGTATTTAAAGCGTGTCTACAAAGAAGGTGGAGACTCCCTGTCTACAAGGATTTACATGGAAAAGACGAGGGGTAATGGGTACAAGTTAATCCTGGTGAGATTCTGGTTGGACACATGAAGAAAATTTCTACAATGAGAACAATCAGATATTGGAATAATCTCCCCAGGGAAGTGGTGGATTCCGCAATGTTACACACTTTTAAGATTCAGCTGGACAGGGTGCTGGGACTTCTGATCTAAAATGTGCTTTTGCCATGAAAGGTTGGACCACTTGATCCTTGAGGTCCCTTCCAAACTGGTACTCTATGATGCAAGATACCACAGCAGGCAGAGTATTCCAGCAAGCCTGTAGCCCATGGAGCACCTCCTGCTCTCCCCCTCAACCAAAACAAGTGCACTTCTGCTGGTATGGCAGGTATGTGAGGGGCTCTTGCTGGCCCAGCCCTCTCCCATACCTGACCCCATGATGCATGGTGCAAATCTGGAGAGCTGATAGCCCAGTTTTCCTGACACATACTAACCCTTAGCATGAGGGCCTCTTAATAGCTAATGTTTTACACAGTGGCATGACATAAAGAATTCCAACTACACTAAAGCATACTTATATTTTTCAAGACAAACACTTGTTGAAGCACCCTGGTCTTAAAAAACAGTGGCTGAACAAATTGTTGCTCTTGATTTGATGCTGTTCTGCACTTTTAAGTGGAACATACCAATAAAAAGGGGGTGTGATGTAATTAAATACAGCCAGCGACACTTTACACTGATGTAAACTGATGACAGTGTGCAGAGCACAGAGTGGGGACCTTCAAGTCCATTATGCTTCCTTCGGATATCCCCAGGTCCTCCTTCCCTGCCTGCAAATGTGGAACCATGCATGGTTACTGGAAATGTGCACAGCAGGCAGCAGCCACCACCACACAGCCCAAGCTTTTGGGATGCTTCCAGCAAATCTGCCATATGTGCACAGTAAGTGAGGTACATCCCATAAGTGCTGGATTCTGGAGAAAAAAAATGCAAAGAATAAGTGCTCCTGCGAAGTGTCAGAAATCAAAGACAGAAATATTGGTGCCTGATGTCAAATATTCCAAGACACAAGTTAGCTCAGCAGGCTGGCTCTCATGCTCTGCCCATGATGCCAACAGCATGAACACATGCAACAGGAGAAATAGCACACTTGCTGCGCTGGGTTGTAGCGTGGCCACAGTGAAAACAACTTCAACAGTCCCAAATATTTCCAAAGAGATATGATCGGCAATGCTGCAGCACCACATACTTGCTCCTGTTACTGTGGGACTTCTCCAAGAGAAGAATGCAATCTTTGGGATTGCACTTGGTGTCAGTTGTCAGTGAAATAGTGAAAGCAAGTCCTGAGTATATACTTAGATATTTAAGATTCAGGTAACACAGAACCAGAGTGTATTACTCATAATAATGTGCTCCATGGGATATAAGCAACTGTGGAAGATAAGGAGTCATGGAGAATAAAACAAAGGTTTAATCTGCTTATTTAAATGACCATTTAATTCTACCTGGTCATTTATTATCATACTGGAAGAAATATGTAGTGAAAACCAAACCCCACCAAATCTACCAGAATCTTCTGGTCTTGGTTTCAGAGCTAAATTATCTCAACAAAAGAGTGTGAGATAACAAACTCCAAAGATGTAGAAGAACCTGCTAAGAAAGCAAAGCACCGTTGCTGCATGCAGGAGGTACCAACGTATAAAGAGCCCAGGCTGCAGGTACTCACAGACAGATAGTTTCCATACACAGCTGCCTTCTTCTTGGTATAGTCATCAAGAAAAGCTTTTGCTGCAATAGGTACCAACATCTCTCTTCCAAGTGTATGGTATACATTATATAGTCTGAATGAGTGCAGAGAGCACCTCCAGAAGCTGCACATCCAGCCCTCGCCATGGCAGCACACAGCACGGCCATCACTGGCTACAGTAATGCTCATTTCTGACAAAATGTTTTGGGGGTTTTCTTGGTCAAGATACACGCCATCTCTAATGAAGAAAGAGAAATATAAACCTTTTTTTTTTTTCTCTGTAAAAATAGGGTTTCATCACAATCTTGTTTCACACAAATGTTCGGGAGTTGAATTTTGTCATTAAATGGAATTCTCCTTGCTCATCAGCTGGCAGGTTCTAGTTTCTCCTTAAGCACTCTGTCTCCTTGGATCCTAATAGCTTACAAAAAGATACAGTTTGGCACAGAAATCCTCTACACATTCTCTGCTATTAAAAAACAAATTAGAGGCATCATCATCTCTATAAATTCCTTTCATACTTTTTCTCTCTGACTACCTAGGCACAAAGAATCATAGAATCATGGAATGGTTTGGCTTGGAAAGGACCTTAAGATCATCTAATTCCAATGTCTCGCCATGGTCAGGGACATCTTCCACTAAACCAGCTTGCTCCAAGCCCTGTCCACCCTGGCCTTAAACACTGCCAGGGATGGTACAGCCACAGCTTCTCTGGGCAGCCTATGCCAGTGTCTCACCACCCTCACAGGGAAGAACTTCTTCCTTAGATCCAACCTAAATCTCCCCTGTTTAAGTTTGAAACTATTACTCCTTTTGCTATCACTACAGTCCCTGATGAATGAACTCCATGCCTCCTGCAGCCTAATGTGCCACAACATCCAGCCTCAGCCACTGGCACATTTCAATGTCCATGTGGCAGATGTTATAGGTTGGGTTCAGTGAGGTGAGTTACCCCCCCTACCCCCGGATATTACACAGCAGTGGAAGTGATGTTTAATACTGTCTTATGCATGCAAGTGCACCATGCATCAGGGAGATGCGGGTGATTCTTTCCTTCCAAAGTGCTTCCTGGTTCTGGTAAATCAAGCTGTGGAAAGCGCAGACAAGCTGAGTGGCAGCTCTCAATCCTACTCAGTCCAGCTTGCTCAGTCAGATTCCAGAGCCACCTCCATCCATGCTGGAAGCACACACTGTGCTTCATACAGAGACTTACATCTGTGGGATGACTGAAGCTATAAAAAGTGCTGGCAATTTTCAGCAAATCTGCATGTGTTGCTACTGCTGCTGCTTATATAAGTGATTTTGAGCTAACCACAAATACAAAACGCTATGCCCAAAATAGATTTTCAAACAAACTGCTTGCAAACGTGACTGAGCAACACATCTCCCCACTCCTCTGAAAATCATTTGTCTAGGAAAGGCAGACGCAACAGCCAGTGTTTCCCCAGAGGGTCCTGTGCAAAGCACTGCTTGGAATACCTATGCCAGAGGTCTAACGCCACCTCGCCCTCCTGACACCTATGCTGCCTTGCACCAATAAAGTGTGTGACAAACTGGGACACTCCTGAGACTTGTCTCAGGTTGCTCTCAGGTCTGGAGCTGTGTAGATCTTTCTACATCTTGGGATCATCATCCCAAGCACCCTTGAGGCAGGTGGGGTGAGGAGGCACTCAGCCTTCATGTGTTAAGAAATCTCTTACCGTAGCACACATGACTTTCCATTTGCTCTATACCTGTGTTCACCATCACAATGCTGGCTTGAAGGACACCTCATCAGCTGTGTCTGCACAGATTCGTCTTTGCACTAGGCTGGGAAGGGCAATTGCTTAAGCTGGGACTGCAGAAGTCTGGTACAGAAGATCCATGTATGGCTCCACTCAAATGGTCAAAAGGTCAAGCAAAATACAAAAGCATGAAGGAGGAAATGGTCAGAAGATACAGTTGCTGGTCCCCGACCTTCAGGTCTCATGGCTGACATAGCCATAAATCATCAAAGGAGGGGTGAAGGTTGAAACTGATTGTGATATTCTCAATGGTATATGGATCACAAGCAACAACATCCCTCTTTTCCCAAGCCCCTGAGTTTGCAGAAGACCAAGCTCAGTCAAGACAAAACCATACAAATTTGGTGTCAATGGATTCTCATGTTCAGGAAATACTGGTATGGGGCTGTTTCTCCATTAACCTACTATCTCCAAGAGCACAACAGTATAAGAAACAGTACTTGGCTTCCCAGCACAAGGAAGACAAGGGCATACTGGAGAGAGTCCAGCAATGGGCCACAATGATGATTAAGAGATGTAGCATCTGTCATACAAGGAAGGGCTGAAAGAACTGGGACTGTTTAGCATCAAGACAAGAAGGCTTGAGAGGAATGTTATCAATGTGTATGAAAAATGGGGGGGAACAACACACAGTAAAAGAAGTGGAGACAGACTCTTCTTAGTGACATCCAGTGAAAGGATGAGATGCGATGGGCACAAATTAAAATACAGGAAATCCCTTTAAACACAACAGAAAACTGTGAGCATAGTCAAACACTGGAACAGATTGCCCAGAAAGGTTGCGGAGTCTCCATCATTGCACGTGTTCAAAACCTGACCACACATGGCCAGGGAAGCTGAACTAGCTGATCTCCAGAGGTCCCTTCCAACTCAAGTTTTTCTGTGAACAAGGCCACAACAGCTTCCCCTACTGCTTGCCAACCAGCCTGGCCTTGGGGAGCCCATCTGGAAGCCCATCACAGAGATAATACCCTCCCTTTCTCACTTTGCTCTCTGCATCTGACTGTCGTTTGGTTTATGCTATCCCTTTTGCTCTATGACAACTGTAACCTCTCCAGAGCTCACAGAGACATGTTGTTTCTGGCTTACCCCTACCACATACTCCTCCAGTCCTTCTCCAGCTCTCATTGTTTCTAGCACTGTCATGAGCAGGAAACTCCAACCTATTCTCTTCTAACCCACCACTGTGGGCTTGCAGGAACCAAAGGATGCCAAACATATTTACCTCTTTACCTCCCTATGTTTCTCTTGTCCCACATTTACTACAGTTTTGACCCTTTCTTTGATCTTCTGTGATGAATGAATTGAAACCACATTTTTGCTAGCAAGAGAACTCAGGAGGCAAAAGCAGCAATCCGTCAGGAGTGCCCATCTCTAGCACTGGAGTTCATTTCCCACAAGTCACCTTGTCATTTTCTCAGAGCTGCCCAACTCCACATTTGCCATTAAAACCTGCTCTGGTTAACCACCAACCATGGCTACCACTCAGTGTGAGTGCAGATGAGGAGGAAGAGCCTGCCCTATCCATAGCTCCTGGATGAACCAGCTAGAGCCATGTGGCAGCATGCAGATGATAGGTGCTGGCAGCTCCACAGCCCGCCTGCCTGTGAAGAGACAGATGCAGGTGCAGTTGGTAGAGCACAGTTCCTCCCAAGACAGAGACAGCAGCAGGAACAGCCATTTCTCCTTCTTCTAGCAGGAATCAGCACAGTGCAGACTGGCTGCCAAACTAACTGCACAAGGGTGGGAGAGACTCCCTCCTCAGCATCTGCTTTTCATACCTTCCTCCCTTCTCTTTCAGCTCAAGACCAAAGCTCATTGCAGGCTACAGAGCAGCACTATAGGAGATTTCAGTGTTGGTGAACGTGAGGTCATATGAATGAGAGATTCCAGCCTGCCTATCTATACACGGTGGCAGGCTTAAGTTACAAAGGATTCAGAAGGTGGTCATCTCCTTTTGGTAGCACACACCCACCTGACAGACTTTATTGTGAGAAGCAAGGGTGTGTGATGTTCAGGGCAAACCCTGCCAGCCCTGGCATGCCTTGGACAATGCCATGAGCCACATTCAGTCACTGCTGTGGCAGAAAATGCAGCCAACTGCATTGTCCATCAGGACAATGAGGTACATGGCTCCAGAGAGAAGAGCACAGGCACCTGCTAGAGCAGACTGGGCATGGGAAAGGGAGGGTAGGACAGAGGGCAGGACTAACATCTTCCTCTTTCAACAGCAGCGTGTGGTTAACTTCAGCTCGGAACATAACACTGAACCTTGCCAAAATCTGCATGGCCAGGGCCACCCAATGCCAATGTAAGTGCTAGTTGGTACTGAAAGGAGAATCATGTTCATGGCCCCATCCCCATTGTCATCACCTCCCTGATGCCAGCTCCAGCATCCACGTGGTTGGACAGGGACTTGGATCAGAGAACAGAGAAGACAGTATTTCTGGCCTGGTGTCTTTAAGTCAGATCAGGTCCCTGAGCAAGCTAGCTGCATACCTGCACACAAGGGAAAGGCCAGCTGAACAGAGGCAGGAGAGACACACACATATCTTACTTCTTCTTCTCACATATGTGTTCTACCACCACATGTACCATATACCTGTGGTCCCATAGATTTGGTTAATTTGGTTAATTAGCCCTTATTTGACATATTTATTAACTCTGGCTCATAGTCCTTATTAGGCACGACCTCTGGAGAGAATGAAATCATGCCAGAGTGAACATGACTAGGCGCTTGCTATCCTTCTTGCCTTCTTTCCAAAGGTTTGCTCAAGAGAAAGGAGGCTGGTCTGTGTGGACAACTGGTCTGCAGAGACATTTTCAGTGGTGCATGAGCCAAGGGTCAGAAGGGCACATCTGGGGGGCTGCAGGCACCAATCTGAGCACAGTGGAACTCCTGTAGGAAAACAGTTTCCAAGAAGAAGATGATACAGGAACAAAGTTACAGTGCATGCAGAAATCTCCCACTGCCTTTGCTGAGCCGAGTTTGTCTCATCTCATGATACATATTGCCTCAAACAGTTCCTAAATTCCTGGTTAGGTGTGCAAATATTTAGCAATGTGTGAAACCACAAACATCCACATATCTCAGGAAATGATCTTGTAGGTGGCAAAACTGACAAACAAAAGGACTCCCACATTCTTAAACTATCAAAAAAATCCCAAGTGCTTCAGTGGTACAGAAAAGTCCCTGGCCTCGCGCTTGTAGCACCAGGTGGGGAAATTCTGCTTCTACTTTCCTGTCTTTCCAGGTAAGTATGAGAAACAGAAACTCAATGGAAACATCACAGCTTTTTTAATTCATTTGGGCTAGAGAAACCAAAAGGCAATGCCAGCTCTATAGGCCAAATGTCCTTTTGCACAGAACCCTTTGCTCACAGGACATGGCTCTGTGTGGTGGGCCTTGTTCTGCTCAGGGCTATGCTTCCTGCCACTCTGGATTCCCCAGAGGCTGTGCATGGAAAATCTGGAGTGGGTAGTGCCTGCCCTGCATGTATGCACAGCAGGTTGCCTGATTCCCCTTAGAATCCTGGAGGACAAACAGAGGCTGATGCATGAAACACTGCACTGCTAACCACTTCAGCCCAGTCACTACAGGGACACTGGGAGACCATTCCCATATGCACATCCCAGGTTAAGTTTCAAATGACACCAGGCCATGGTCAGCAAGGGAAGAACTGATGGGCTCATGGCAGGTGCTTGCTTTGGCGCATGAGATGTTTCATATCTCACTTTCAGAAATGCAGAGGTTGTCAAGGCACTCCTCGTGGACATCTATTTTATATTTGCACTGTGGTCTTGTTTGCATAGGAGAGATAGAAAACAAGTTCAGACTCAAGCAGTCCTGAGGAGGGAATACAACTGTTGCCATAGCTGTCAGGGCCCTGAAAAGACCTGAAGCCAACAGAGCTCCTCAGCATCTTGACAGAAAGTCAGGCCAAAGGCAGAGTCTAGGCAGTGATTCTGCTTTTGAGTGTCTGGGCATCTGATTGTGCCTCTGCTGGGGCTCTCCGGGGCAATGCCACACATAGTGCAGCAAGGCACCTCCAGCCAGCTGGGGAACTACCTGAATTACTTCCACAGTATGAAGCCAAAAGATGTTCAGTGAACGGAAAGGAGAGGGAGAGGAAAGAGAGGGGAGAGAGAGAAAGAGGAGGAACTTGCCCAGCGTCTGGCCCACATGCATGACTGACCCCTCAACCACTGATTTCTGCTGCTGTTTAGCACACACAAGTGTCCAGAGGAGCTCGCAGCTCGCTGTGCACCCTGAACCCTGACGCATGGCTGCGACTGAGGGTACCAAACGCTCCTGCTGCCGGAGCGGGGCCGGGCTGGCTGCTCCTTCCCCGAGTGCCGCATGCCCGTACCAACACCCAGCACACTCCAGCGCTGAGGTGTCCGGGGCAGGCAGAGCGATGCCGAGGTGTGTCCCCGACAGCACCGCCGGTGTGCAGCCGCGCGTTTCCCACAGCGCTGCTGGCACGCACCGGCGCCGGTGGCACCCGGCTGCGGGCCAGCCCCGGGCCGTGCCCCGCCAGCGGAGCACGGGGCGCTCCGGGACGGCTCCTGACCCCGCCGCGCCCCGCCCCGGAGCCCCCGCCATCGCCGCTCCCGCCGCCCGCTCGGCGCGTCCCCGGCCCCGCTCCTACCTCCAGGAGCTGCACGTAGCTGGCCGGGAACCAGCCGCGCAGCCCGTCCTCCTTCTGCCCTTCCCACCAGCCGCCGTCCGGCACCTGCAGCACCGTGATCAGCTCCCCCGCCGCGAAGCGCAGGCCCTGCCGGTGCCGCTCCCCGGAGAACGGGTACAGCGTTTGGCAGCGCGACCCCGACATCCTGCCGGGGGACGCAGCCGCCCCGGCTCCGGCTCCGGCCTCGGCTGCCGCGCAGAGCTGCGGGAGGGACTGCGATGGCCGCGCCCCTCGCCCGCCCCGCTCCGCTCCGAGGGCGCGGCGGGAGGCGAGCGCGGGCGTCGGGAGCGGAACCGCGATCGGTAGCGGAGCGGGGCAGCCCCGGCGCCGGGCGCCCACGGGCACCGCCGGGGCGGGGCGGGGCGGGGCGGGGCGAGGCGAGGGGAGGAAGGGCGGGGGGGGGGGGAGGAGGAAGAGGAGGATGAGAAGAGGCCACCGGGTGGGCAGCTCCGCGTGTGATACTTGCGTCGGCGGGACAGCGGGAGACCGTGTGTGCGTGTGTGACCCTGTGTGGCGACACACGTGTGTGTGAGTGCACGAGAAACACCGTGTGCGTGTGAGACACCGTGTGTGACACCCGAGCGCTCGACAGCCCGTGGAGAGGGGTACTGGGGTTGTGAGAGACACCGCGTGTGGGAGAAAGGCACTGAGTGACCATGCTACCCACCGGTGTGTTTGTGAGGCACCCGCGTGTGTGAGAGGCAATGTGACACCGAGACACCCACGTGTGTCTGTGAAAGGCACCAAGTGAGATACTCTGTGACCCCCATGTGGGTGTGCAACACCCGTGTTTGTGAGAGACAGGGTGTCTCTCAGACACACGGTGTTCCAGACACACCGTGTGTGTCTGTAATAGCCGCATGTGTGATTCTGTGTGTCTGAGACAATGTGTATGCCTTCAGAGACACTTGTGTCTGTGTGAGACATCTCTGCATGTCTGAGACACCGTGTGGCATCTGTGACACAGACCTAAGCGTGTGAAATCCGTCTTGCGTGAAAGACACCATGTGACATGCCCAAGCATGTATGAAACATAAATGTGTGTGTGTGACACATTCTCAAGTGCACATATGTCTGCAACACTCAGCTGAGTGCACAGCTTTCTCCATGTGTGCGTGTCTGACTGCAGCATGTGTGTGAATTGCATGTCTGTGAGACACCTTTGTGTATGTGAGAGATGCACTGTGTGTGTCTGTGAGACACCTCTGTGTGTGCGGCACCCTGGTCTTTGTGTATGTGAGAGATGCACTGTGTGTGTCTGTGACGTGTCATCTGTGTGACACTCCTGTATATGTGTGTGCGAGGCACCTCCGTGCATGTCTTTTGTGTATGAACACCCACTCTGTTTGGCACAACCTGCCCTGGGTGTGCAGGCCTGACTCGCTCTGCAGCACAGGTGTGACTCTGTGTATGTGTGTGTGTAAGACACATCTGCCTTTGTGCACACAGGTGCATGTGCATGTGTGTGTGTGTGTGTCTGTCTGGGTATGCACACCTGACCCACTCCACGTATGTAATACATACCATACATGCCTGCCTGTACATGTACGAGCCCTGGTGTGGATGTGGGTGTGTGAACCCCAGGCACAGATGTATTTGGACTTGCTGCAGGGTGGGCTGTCTGACCCGCTCAGTGTGTGTTTGTATGTGCATAGGCATGTGAGAGGATGTGCACACACACACGGAGTGCTTGAGATCTCCTGGTATGCACGGAGGTACTTGACAGGCAGGGCACACATACCTGTGGGACTTTGTGCTACATACACCTAGTCTGTCGTTTAAGGGATACATATGTGTAAGTTTGAGTATGTGAGAAAGTCAATCAAGTATGAAACTCAGCCTTGTATGACAGTGGACGTATGTTTGCTTGTGCAGGAGATACGTGTGTGCACGTGACTCACCTGTGAGTGTGGCTTACCGGGGTGCATGTTCACACACACCTTGAGGCTGAGCTCTGTGTGTGTCACACCATGTGTTTGTGTGTCTGTGCCTTCCCCTGAAAGGGTGGGGGACGCTCCTACAGGAGACAGACCCTGTGTGTGCCGGTGGGACAGCCTTGTGCTACCCAGCTCTATGTGTGTGACTGTTGTTTGTGTGTAAGCTGTGTGTGTGCCTGTGTACATCAGTGTGGCTGTGTGTAAGCTGGCTGTGTGTGTGCCTGTGTACACCTGTGTGGTTGTGTGTTCATGTGTAAGATGGCTCTGTGTGTGCCTGTGTACACCCGTATGGCTATGATGGCTATATGTTTGTGTGTAAGCTGGCTGTGTGTGTGTTTGTGTACACGAGTGCATGAGAGACTCCCTCCAGAGTGCCTGTGAGAATCCATGACCAGTGAACTCACTGCACCACAGGTATGTACCAAGGTCTCACCGGTGTTTCTGCAATCTGCTGCAGCATGATCTGCATGTGTGGCACCCATCAGTAGTACGTGTGGCATGTGGAGAAGCAGCAGAGGCTCATGCTGTGCATGCCACCATGTGTGTGGAAGGGATGAGGCAAAGGGAGCTGGACCTGCCTGACAAGCGCCTCAGAGCCGTATCCAAGCTGCTACCCTGCATGCATTGTAGTCAGTTGGTGGAGAGGGCAAAAGAGGGCACATACCTGCTGCTGTTTTCAGACATCAGTGAGACACATCGGTTCTTCTCCCCACTGATGGGAGCAGATGTGCCCAGTGGACTTGTCCAGGTCTCTTCTGATGCCCACTCTGCTGCTTGCCTCCCAGGCACTGTGTGTCTGCAGGTAAGCAGGAAAACCCATGTCTACTTCCAAGGCATTTATGAGACCCTTGGGTGTGTGCAAGTGTGTGAGCACTGAGCTTAATGTGCATGTATTTGAAAGCTTTGCTGGTCCACAGGAGAAGCTGGCTGGGGTGCGTGGCTGGCTCGAGTGTATGTTGTAAGACTGCATTTGTCTGTGTGTACACATCATTCATTTAAATATGTGACACAGTCCACTATAAATGTGACAGGAACTCACAATGTGTGCAGCTCATAAAACTCAAGATGTGTGGTTTGACTCAACCCAGCATGTGTATGTCTCAACAGCAATAGGCATGCTCTGCATTTCTCTGTGGCTTGGTGACATCCTCCAGTCGGGGAGGTTTGAGACATAGTGTGCACCTATATAAGCCACAGTGTATGCATGCATGCTGCTCCGGAGAGCATGAGATCTGTGTCACTGTGTGTGATGCCCCTGTGTGTATTACAAAACTATCTCCATGTTCCAGTCACTAACTCCAGTGCGCTTATGATTATGATCATGTGCATGAGTTAATTGTGTCACATTCTGCTTGTATGCTGCACATTAGAATCATAGAATCATAGAATAGTTAGGGTTGGAAAGGACCTTAAGATCATCTAGTTCCAACCCCCCTGCCATGGACAGGAACACCTCACACTAAACTGTGATGCCCAAGGCTCTGTCCAACCTGGCCTTGAACACCGCCAGGGATGGAGCATTCACAGCTTCCTTGGGCAACCCATTCCATGTCCTTCTTATGTTGAGGACACCAGAACTGTACACAATACTCCAAGTGAGGTCTCACGAGATCAGAGTAGAGGGGCAGTGGGCTTCAGGTGTCCATGTGTACATTTCTGGTGTCCCAAACATGGAGCTGTTGGAGCAAGTTCAGAGGAGGCCACGGGGATGATCAGGGGCTGGAGCATGTCCCATACGAAGACAGGCTGAGAAATTTGGGCTATTCAGCCTGTAGAAGAGAAGCTGCATGGAGGCCTCAGAGCAGCTTCCAGTATCTAAAGGGGACTACAAGGATGCTGGAGAGGGACTTTTCATCAGGGACTGTAGCAATGGGACAAGGGGTGATGGGTTTACACTTAAACAGATGAAGTTCAGGTTAGATACGGGGAAGAATTTCTTCCCTGTGAGGGTGGTGAGGTGCTGGCACAGGTTTCCCAGAGAAGCTGTGGCTGCCTCATTCCTGGCAGTGTTCAAGGCCAGGTTAGATGGGGCTTGGAGCTACCTGCTCTAGTGGAAGATGTCCCTGCCCGTGGCAGGGGGTTGCAACTGGATGAGCTTTGATGTCCCTTCCAACCCAAACCATTCTGTGATTCCGTGGTTCTAACTTCTGTTCCAGTGGAAACAGGTGCTTCTGTGAGCCATTCCAAGTTTCGCACAATTTGTGGTGTTTTGCTGTGAGCTTCACAGACCCCATCTGACCACTAACCCCTGTATGGCCTGTTCTGAGATTCGTATTCCTTTTCCATCTTTTTTTTCATGGAGGAAGGGCCTCCCATTTCTCCTTTTGATTTGTGATTGCTTTGCACTCAGTAGTGAGGAGCAAGTTCAGAACAACTACCACCATTGCTGGCCATAATGTAGCACCATGTATGTGTCTCCTGGCCTGGGGCTGCACAGGCTTTTTATTTAGGTGACACTATTATTTTTTTATCCCTCTTTTCATGGAGTTTTACAAATTTGCAATACCTTTTGCTTTAAAGTGAGCGATCAGGTAGCCTGAATGTGCCTTTCTCCTGAACATTTCAGGTGGTGACTTTCAATGTAGCTGTCCTTTGTTTAGACAGGCCAAGCAGGGATCTGAGCTGAGCCCTTTAGGGATTTTGTCAGGATTCTTTCAACAGCCCTCGGACTCCTTTCCTCAGTTCTATTTTTGATTCTCTGAATTTGTGGAAAATTGCATAAAATCATCCCCTTTTGCTAAGCATTTAAGCTGATAACTATTGAACTATGATCCATTATGTGTTATTATCACACCAGCTGTGCCTTGCTTGGCAAACAGCAACAGACCTGGTATCATGGCACACATCCAGGTACATCTATCAGCAGTATTCTCTAACAGTGCTCTTTGTAGATAGCAAGAGCTGAAATCAAACAAAAGCACCCATATTTTTCTTCAGCATATACAAACCCAGCTTCCCCTGTGATGGAACACAGCTCCATATAGTTTAGAGCTTTCATGGACAACAATGAATTTTAGTCATCTTTTCTTATGTTTAATGTTGCCAGAATACATCTTTTTTTCTTAGCTTTGTTCTCTCATTTGTTCTTCCTCTGCTATTTTTATACTTCCAACTTGTTCTGCTTTCTCTTTATCTCCTTTTCTGATATTTTTGCAGGCTTCTGTCCATCTTTGTGTTAACTTTCTCGATGACAAAGCCTCTAGCAGGGTTTTAGTCTGAGGGTTGTCTACTTCCTGAAGCAATTACAAGCTTCAGCTTCTCATCAGGCAAGCCCAAAGGTAAGCACTATCTTCATTCTTATTCCGCATTTTCTTTCTAAACCTGTCATTACAACTCCACTTTGGCTTGTGTATGAACGTCCAGTTTACAACAGAAGGGCTCCGTTCATATCAGAGGATCCCTTTCAGTCACTGGAGGTACATAACTCTGTAGTAATCCCCGTAAGTAATCCTCATTTCATTGTGCAGATAATTACATGCTTAGTTTCTCTTTAGATATGTCTGGTCCTTCTCTGCTTGCAAAATGACTTTACTTCTTGCACAGAGAGCTTTTACCAAAGGCTTAGACCTATGTTTGTTCCTGCATCATGTATTGTCTTTATTGTGAAGGATGTTAAAGGGTGTCATGTTTACTGTCTATGAAGAAAGTTATTTCTGAGCATAAAAAGCTTTTTTATCTAGCATAAGATAAGCAGAACCAGAGACACTAGATGGAAGATATAGAAGCCATCCCAGAAACATGCAGATCTGCAACTTCAAGGGTACCAGGCATTGGAATGAATTAGTCAGCTTCCAGTCTCAGCCTTGTTTTCTGTCATCTGTTCCAGCTTGGCTGGATGCAGGTGTTCTGTTGCCAGTACTCAGCAGGTCTGAGTGAGTGATCAAACAATCCCTTTGGCTGTAAGATTTCCCTGATTTTATTTCCTGAGCCATCAGAACTGCCATATTCACTCTGTCATCTGTTCTAGGAGGGTATTCTACTTAGCAATGAGGAAGTAATGCTAAAATTAGTGCCACATGAACATAATCTGTGTTAGGGTGAGATGAATCTCACCTTGAAAGGATCTTCTTCTCCCTGTCTGCCACCAAAGAGTCTAGGGTGAAGACCTCAGTCTTGGACATCTAACTTTTTAACAAACCTTAGTGCCACCAAAATGCTATCTGAATGAGAAAGAGCCAACTTCATGTAGCACTGCGGAAAGCCTCAGTTATGGTTATCCAGTCAGAGAGGATTTATTCCATGATTTTACAGATTGTACCTGGAGCTTAGAATGGCACCACTAAGCCCTATATAGATGGGCAGATTCCCTGAAGATGGACCTAAAAACATCTTGGGAGTAACAGAAGAAAGTTCACACCCGACAGTTGCAGAAGCAGCATGGTCGATATTCTGTTTGTTTAAAGCAACATCTGGCAATCTGTCCAGCCCATGGCAAAGAGCTAAATTACTCCTGCTGTCTTCACTGAAAAGTTCCTGCGAAGCTCAAAATGAGAAAGGGTTGGCATAGGCACATGGGAGAGTTTTTTAGTCCTGATGGACTGGGGATTCACATGAATAATTGATTTGCCATACCTTTTTGCAAGACACAGCAACACCAGGAGATCTCCTGAGGCCAAGAACCAGGGCAGAAAGAGACTAAAAAGAAACCACATGTAGCTCTGGATCTTTAAATGACCTTTGAAGTCTAAATGACTAGCAGAAATTAGTTCTGTTGTTGGAGAGGAAATGCGCTGAGTCTGTACACAAAAGATACTTCCAGTCGTTAAAAGCTTAAAACCCATACCTTTTGGTGGAAGGGGTCATTCTCAGTGCTTTGAACAGCCATGATGTAAGAACAGATACAGGAGCTCAGAACAATATTTCATCTAGTCTACAGTCTTCTTTCTGACAGAAACTCAAAGAGAATGCATAGGGTGGAGTGAAAGAGCAGGACAACACATAGTGGTGCTTCCCGTGAATACTCTCCCATCATCCACCAGGCTGCAGTTTAGGGATTTCCTAAGCCAGATATTCTTGAGTATCACAGTTGGAAATTTAGGCATCCAGGACCTCAGACATTCCAAGAAGAGGACTCAGAGTTATGAGTCATGCTCATATGACCAAATATGTGATTCAAACACAATTAAAAAATGCACTTAATGATATAGAATGGCTTTACCTTTGGTTTCTGCCTTTAGCAGTGTTTCTTGTGTCTTTGCTGTCCTTGGAACTCCTCTTGTGCAAGGTCAATTCTGAAAATAAGGTCAGATGTGCAGTGTCCTGCCTTGTTGTGGCCATTGTAAAACTTAATGATGTTCCAGGATAGGTTTAGTCATCTTTGTTGTTAACAGTGCCCAGAGCTCTACCTACTATTTTAGAGTCAGACATGAACAAACATAGTCTTGGTCTATAAATGGACAGTGATCTTACGTGAACAAACAGCTCGTGGTGATTCACCTGAGACTAAACTGGATTTGCCTGCCAGGATAATTCACCTGGAAAGCTGACTGCTTCCATTCACCTCCTTTCTTGGAAACAGGCTGAGAATAACAAACTGTTCCGATAACATCATTCTGCTTCCAGTCAACATATTTCCCATTGAGAGACAGGGCAGGTCCCACCCTGTTACATGACAGGCACATGTTTGGTCATACAAATGTGACTCGCAATTGTGAGTCTTTGCCTTAGAGTTAGGTGTCAACAGCAGCCAGTTGTCAGAAACCCCTTGCTTGAAATGGTGATGCCATGGCTTCTCTCCAGCTCCAACCAGCAGCCTTCTCTTCCTACAGCTCTATAAACACTAGGTCACACAGTTCTATTTATTGAATGTTTAACTATTTAATGCTAAGTGGAAAAGCCATTGAAAGGAAGAAAGGCGTTATTTATAAATCATATAGTTTCAATATCAGTAACAAGCAAGCTGTGGCCATTTGGCTCTCAACTTCTAAGTGTTATACAACAACATAAGACAGATAGATAGTTCTGGATCAGGCCACAGGTCTATCTGGTTTATTATCTAATAGCAGAAGTCTACAGAAAAGCACAGGTGCAGAGAGGTATTTCTGCAGAACAGCCTCTTGATTCCTAGCAAATGATAGCTCAGGTCTTCCCAAGTTAGGGGTGGTATCTTGTATTTAATAGCTCATTTCCATTATTTAGGGCAGTTATTTTTTGAGCCCATGCAAACTTTTGGTATCCATAAAATTCTCTAGCAACGGTTTCCAGTGCAGGCACTATATTTTGGAACCTGTCCTTTGCTTGTTTCATCTGAGGCAATGCTGACCCACAATCAGAGGCAGAACCCACCCACAGTGACCTTTCTACTGTTATAGTGGCACTGATATCCAAACCTGAGCCACTGAACTGAAAGTTACCTGCATTTGGAGATGTGGGCATAAGGCTACATGAATCACCAACTTTAAAGGTCTTAAGGGACTTGTCCAAGATCACATGGAGAGGCATTGGAAAAGCAGGAAAACTTGCCTAGAGGACTCTGATGAAAGCACCTAAACCTTCCTTCAAACCTCCTTCTCTCTGGCTTAGCATCAGTCTTAATGGTGTGATCTGGACTTGCCGGATCATCTACGACAGCTTGCTGGGTCCCAGAGCATCTTATCTTTTCTTTTGATCCCATGAAGAAACAGGCTTCTGGCCAGCTAAGAAGAGCAATCCAGCGAGGCAGTCCTCCGGCCAAACCCCTCTGGGTGTGCTAGTTTGGACATTGATATTTCACTGACACTAAGCTTCCCTCTTCAGCATGAATTGCTCATTACTTGAATTCCATCAGGGATTTCTTATGTCATGAAAGAGTAGAGATTCTGCCTGAGCACACTGAACAGGATTGACTGCTTTCTGTGGCTAAAGTTGTTGATCTGTGTATATATGTGTGCCTGTATCTGCAGGACATAGATGCCTCAGTGTTTTTCTCTCAATGGTGTCTCTGTTCTGCAACCATCTGTGTATAAAGCTGCTATTCTCTCGTGAACAATGACTCATACAGGAAAGTCTCTAAGAATTAGGCAAGAACTATGTTCATCCTGAGTAGTATTGAAGATGAGGATTCAATCCCATAAAGTCTTGGAAACTCAGCATTAGTTTTCCCTTGACAGCTTTAATCTTTAAAACCTGCTGTTGCTGACACATGTTTACAAACAGCAGGTTGGCAGTAAGCTGTCCTTGCAAGCGTGTGCTGCAAGTTCACCACTTGCGTCTGACAAAGACCCAGCACAGCACTGCTCACTGTGGCCAAACTTTTCTTCACTCCATTTTTCAATGAGGGTCCACCTAGTGATACTTCCACCTCCTACATTCTTCTCAGCCCCCGCAGATGACTGTCTCCAGCCCTTTCCCTTTTATTTGCAGGCTACTCTGCATCTCTGCCAGCTGCAGTGGGTGCAGTTCCCGGCACCCTGCAAGCTATGCCTGGAGCTGGAGCTGCCCAAAAGACAGTGGAGTTGGTCATAGGGACTATCTGGGGCAGTGATTCATATTGGAATCAAAAAATCACCATGATCTTCACTTTGTGCATCTAGCAAGGTTTAGAAATAGCTGAAGGAAAGGAAATAGCCAGGAGATTTTATCAGAAAGTCTCCTGTGGGCAGAGTGAGTGCAGAAAGAAGAGTTTCTGAAAATCAAATGAGCCTCTCTGGCCAGAGGGGAAGGTTCTGGTTTGTGGCACCTTGTCCAACACTGTGGAAAGAAAAGGTTGCAGGGTTCTCATGTTCTCCACTGCCCCAGAGAGGTAATAGTCTCTGGGGATGCAGATTAAGATGATCAAGAAAGCTTAAAACAAATAGTGATATATCCTATTACATATAAATGTAATCAGAAGTCAACTCCAGATACGTAGATGATACCCAGAAAACGTGCAGACAATAAATACAATATTTCAATTGGATTAGAATTTTAATTATAAATTTTGTTTCATATTTTGAAATTTCTCTAGAATGTTAGGTGATAAACAAGGGTCAGAGGTGCTAACACATGAAAGGAAACATCTTCCTGTGAGTAGGATTGAAGCTGGATGGCTGAAGCTGAACAGAGTGTTAAAATTAACAGCTAAAATCAGAATCACAGAGCAGTTGAGGCTGGAAGGGAGCCCTGGAGGTGATCTGGTCCAAACTGGGCTGCCTAGAGCAGGTTGATTCCACCACGTCTCTAGGCAGCTTGGCCCAGGGCTGTAGCACTCTCGTGGTAGATAATGTGTTCCTGTAGTTGAAACGGATTTTCTGTGGTTTGCAACATTGCCTCTTGTCCTTTCACTGTGCACTTGCAGGAAAAGCTTGGATGCATCTTAATTCACAACCCGCTTTTCAGCAGTGTTAGTCTGCAGTTAGCTCCCCTGCTAACCTTCTCTTCTCCAGGCCAAATGAACCTAATTCCCTTAGCGTCTCCTCATGTGACATGTGTTCTATCTGAGCCAGACAGACACCAGGGGCTTTTGTTGGATCCTCTCCAGTATGTCAGCATCTCCCATACAATTGGGGGTGTGTGTGTCCCAAAACTCAACACAGTATTGCAGATGCAGCTTCACCAGTGCCAGGCAGAGGGGAATAACCACATCCTTCCAGCAGCTTACTGGCTGCTTACTAATGCAATCCCATGGCTGTTTAGTGTTCTTACTGCAGGGAGCATTGCTGACAGGTCCTACTTGTTTTCCACCAGAATCCCAAGGCTTCTTGTGCAGGGCTGCACCCTAACAGTCATTCCCTGGTCTACACTGATGCATGGAGTTGTTTTATCCCAGGTTGAAAATATAAAGAGGTTTTACTATTTCATAGAATTAAAACAAATGTACGACGTGAATTAGGCCAAATTTATCACGTGATTAAAAAGAGTCAAACCCCAAGTCCTCCTGTGCTTGGTCTGTCTGGTAGTACAAGTAAGGAGCAATGCTGGCACATGGGAGCCCAGTTTCATACCTGAGAAATCTCAGTTTTCTGGAAAAAGTTTTTACAGCTGTACAAGGTCTGATGTTGGTCACAGACATAAGCAGGGGCTGCAACTCTCAGCACAATTTATCCTTTTCCTAGCGAAAGGCCCTGCAGGCTTGAAAGAGAATCTTGTAGGCCACTGGAATGATTCCCACTTCTATCCATTCCCCCAGGACCTCAAAGGAGGAGCAGGCACAATGCCTAGAAGGGATGAGCTCTGTGTGTGCATGGTGTGTTTTTAAATCAGCATTTTAATCCTTCTTCTGACTTCACAGCTAGGCAAACAAGTGAGAGTTATTCTTGGTATACATTGAGGTGTGACACAGCTCCAGTTCTCTTAATGAACTTATTTATTTATTATTATTAATGATCTCTAAATTAAAGAGTCTGTCCTTTTTTATTTTTTAAGTATATCTCACACTACCTCTGGTTCAACCAAAGCAAAAATAGTATATTTCTTGTTCTTAAAGAAATAAATAAAGATTATTTTGAAAAACTAGTAGTTATTCTGTTTCAATTTCCTTGCAGCTTTCTAGGCTTTTTCGGGGGAGTATTTTTTTTCCCCTTTCCTATTTTCCAGAGACTGTCTACTGCTCTTCAGAATGCTAATAGGCACCTGCATATCTTATAAATTTAATGGCAAGAACTAAGCAGATAGATACAGAACTCCAAGATCTCTGAGCTGGGAATAGTCTAGAGTTTCCCACTGGAACTGCTTGGCACAAGCCTGTGTTCAGGTTCTTGCCAGTCTCTGGAGGCTCAATGCCTCTCTGCTGTCTTCTCAGTCTCTCTCTCTGTGGGGATACTTAGCTGAACAGTGAGCAGTTTTTGAAGAGCAGATGATGTGTATGTTTGCTGTTGTTTTCACAATTATAGCTAGGTTAAAGGCATGGAGTGTTTTTATTGTTGTTGTTGTTGTTGTGTTTTGGCTGTTTTTTTCATCCATCAGCCCATAATTTAAGCCTTTGTCTGGGCATTGTTCAAACCATCAGCTCGGGTAGTGCACTTTGCCCCTGCGCAGGGATGGCAAGTAGCATAGATTTAGACTGAGTCTTTAACTTTCACCCTGTCCTTTCTGCGTCTCTCCCAGAGCTGTCTTGAGTGAGCAAGGTGACATGTTCTGTAGCCACAAAAGGAAGCCAGTGATGCTATATATGTCCTAAACACATAACAGGGTGCTTTAATGAAATATTCCTGTATAGAGACAGGTGCTCACACAAGATGATCCTTCCTACTGCTGCCCAGCATGCCAAGAAAACGCCAGTGCTGGTTCATGCATAGTGCACGTGCATCTGGTCATTCCACTGCCTCTCCCTTCCTTGTATACTGGGACAAGCAAAGGACTCTGAGGGCTCTATAGATCTCATGACAATGACAAAGCACATCTAGAAGCTTCTGAGAGTGCAAAGAAATTTTCAGACAAAGGCTTTTCTTTCAGCTTCATAAATATGTTTGCAGCTATCATCACATAAAGAAAAAATAGCCTTCAAAACCTGCGAGCAAAACTCCCATGCAGGAGCTGTCTCTCATTGTTTCAGTTTTTCTTCCTTTATGGACAAATAAGAGTATTGAGAGCGGGTTTGTGCTTAACAAAAGGATAAACCCTGCTAATCTACTGACCTGTCTGCTAGTATTGTGCCTATCACAGCACTGTTTTTTGGCTGGGGCAGACGTGGTCCTAATGTGCGCAGCTGTGTGTAGTGAAAGCTGTATCATCATGCGCAAGTGTGGGCAGGACTTGCCAGTTTGAGGGGGTTGGACACAATGGCAGTTCAAGTCACGGAGTGCTGTGTTCGTGAAAGGGCTGTCCACATTCACCTCTGACAACAGAAAATGACATGGTGAAGAACACGCAAGCTAGAGCCAGTGATGGCAGGTAGCCATGGAGCAAGGATAAAGAAAGAATAAGATTCTTTTTGTCATGTTGACAGGCAGTGATGGCAGATCACCATCTGATGGGGCATTAGCGGACAAAACATCAGAGAGCTGTGACTGGCACAAAGAACCCTGAATACAAACGGCAGAATGACCAGTCAGGAGGCACATGAGTTACAGCCAGCAGTGATGATAGGGTATAAAACAGAAGATGATGATGAAAGAAAGCCGGAACACAACGTACCAGAACAATTGATGCAGATGCACACACAAGAGAAAGGAATGATGTGGAAGGTAGAAGCGTTGAGGGGATGTGAACAGCAGGCCATGGAGTGCTGTGTGTACACTGGAGGAGGCAGGAATCTTGGTGGGGTGAACTGCCGGTGCATGAGGATGGCACTTGTGCCTGAATCATAGAGTCACAGAATAATTTTGGTTGGAAGGGACCTTCAAAGCTCATCTAGTCCAACCACCCTGCAATGTGCAGGGACATCTGCAACTGGATGAGGTTGCCCAGAACCACATCCAGCCTGGCCTTGAATGTCTCCACGAATAGCACATCCACTAGCTCTCTGAGCAACCTATTCAAGTATTTTACCACTCTCATTGAAGACAAACACGAGACTGAGGAGAACGGCCAGAGCTACGGGCTGTCACTTGGAGCACCTGGCTGAACATGAATACCCAGCAAAGTTCAGCTCCTGCAGACAGCAAGCATCCAGACATTGTAAAATGAAAAATCTGAAGCTGTTAATGTGCTCCACAACATTTTTGCTTTTCAGAAAAAGTAAATTTTTTCAGTTAGGCAATGATGAGCAGCTCAGTAGAGCCCCGTGCTGAACAATGCAGCCAGAGCATGCACTCCGCTTGTTGCATGAGGGAGGCCCCTGCACACCAGGGAGGGCTCCCAGGCACAGGACCTCACAGTGGTGCTTGGGGGCAAGAGCCCAAACCCTGGCTGGTGTCTCCGAGGGGAGAAGCCTGGAGCTGCCAGAGAGCTTACCAGAACAGGGCCTCCCCAGTGGGCTCCTGGGACTCTGCCCTCTAGTCTGTTCCCGTGAGATCCTACTTGGAGCACTGTGTGCAATTCTGGTGTCCCAAACATAAGAAGGACATGGAGCTGTTGGAGCAAGTCCAGAGGAGGCCACAAGTATGATCAGGGGCTGGAGCACCTCCCATATGGAGACAGGCTGCTGAGAACATTGGGGCTGTTCAGCCTGGGGAAGAGAAGATGCATGGAGACCTCAGAGCAGCTTCCAGTATCTGAAGGGGGCTGCAAGGATGCTGGAGATGGACTCTTCATCAGGGACTGTAGCGATGGGACAAGGGGTGATGGGTTTAAACTTAGGTGAAGCTCAGGTTAGATATAAGGCAGAAGTTCTTCCCTGTGAGGGTGGTGAGGTGCTGGCACAGGTTTCCCAGAGAAGCTGTGGCTGCCTCATTCCTGGCAGTGTTCAAGGCCAGGTTAGATGGGGCTTGGAGCTACCTGCTCTAGTGGAAGGTCCCTGCCCGTGGCGGGGGGTTGGAAATAGATGAGCTTTAATGTCCCTTCCAACCCAAACCATTCCATTCTATGACGGGGGAAGGGCTCGGCCCTGGCCCCGCAGCCCCGAGTCCAGGGGGGGCCGCTCCGCCGCTTCAGGGCCCCCCCTCCCTCGCCATGCCTCGGACCTCGCTCGCCGCCGGGCCCACCGTGGCACTGCAGCGCCCCCTGCCGGCGTGTCCTGGGCAGGGCTCCCCCTGGCCGGCAGTGGTCCCGGCTCGGTTGCTGCCGGCCGGGAACTCCAGGGGCGGCCGCGGGCGCTGAGGGACTGCGGGGCTGAACGGGTTCACCCTCTCCCTACATGGAGCAGAGCCCCTCCACACCCCCCTGCATGGAGCAGATTCCTCCCCATGTTCTCCCCCGCCCCTCATGGAGCAGATCCCCGCACACGCTGCCCGGAGCGGATGCCCTCTTGCCTCCCTTCCACACTCTTGCAGCACACACGCACGCGGTGTGGGCTGCTAATCCGCAGCCGTTCCTGCCACTCGTGGCAGATCCTTACACTCATGGGCTGTCTGGAGGAGACACTCTCTCCATGGACGGCAAAGGCAGAAGAACTAGGCAGTTCAAGTCACAGCTATTGTGGAGAGATCTGTGTTTTCCTGATATAACTCTTAGTTTCTCTCAAGCATGAAAGTTGAAACTGTGGAGAGCAACTGAGGAATGTGTTCCCATTGCCCTGGGAATCCTTCTCCCTGCATAGGACATACCTTGGACTTTGGGAACCACTGCCATACCTGCTACATCCATTCACAAACACTGTCAATCTCATAATAAATTGATGCATCACCAAGGTTTATTTTTATTTCCCACACCTTCTATTTAGGATTGGTTAAATATGACCAGGTCAATGGTCATATTTAACATACATGCACATCTAGATAGTTACATGAAGCAAATAATGAATATCTCTTGTTAGATGCACAGAAGTCAGCACAGTGCCAGCTGCAGCTCTGGTCAGGGACATCATTTCTCTGATTTCTAAAAACAAAAAAAAAAAGAAGATAATGTAGACACTATTTGAGCAATTGGATCATTGGTAGGGTTGCATCATAGCCTGTGGCTATTGCAAATGTTCTGCTGTGTTACTGGCAAAGAACCAGCATCTCCCAATTGTACTGAAAAGACCTGGACTCTTAGAGTCAATCATATGTGGTCAGTCTCTTGGGAGGCACCAAAAGGACTGTCAAACCACACTGGTTTTGAATAAGAGCCCATTTCTGGCTTTCTTTTATGAGGAAACTAGTGCAAGAGTGGGAGGAGTAGAACTGTGGCTGCCAGGTGTTTGGTCAGAGATCTTTGTGGCCCTCCTCTGCAGGCCTCCAACTCACCTGTCCTTCACGACTTTTGGCTTGCAACTTGTTAACCTGACATTCAGCAATATCAGCTCTTTCTTCAGCCCCTTCCAGCTCGTGCTGGGTCTTGCGGTATCGTGAGAGAACAGCATTTGCCTGTTCTTCCTAGAAGTCATGCAGTGCCATCAGTGACATGGACACAAAGTGACATTGCCCTGTTACCATTAACTGAACACCCTATGGCTGAACCATGGTAACAGCCCCTACTAGTTTGCCTCAAAGGTACATCCCTGCATTGACAGCACTCCGTGCATCTCTATCTAGTGCTGTCAATAACATGAGCACTCGATTGGGGTTGGAACAATTAGTTCTGATCGGTTCCAGATGGGAAAGTTGGCTAGTGTGGCTCCAAAAGTGCAACAACTCCAGGGTAATTACAGCTGTGCCTGCTCAGTTGTGAGCCATAAGTTTTTATGAGGTGAGGAATATTCGAAGGCAGGGCCATATTCAGGGCCATAGCTGCCCTGTCAAACTGAGTATTCAATTATTTGAATGAAATTGGGAGCCCAGACTTTTTGGAAATCTCCACCCATTTGTAAATCTCCACCCAGAGCCCACAAAGATTTAAGAAGAGTCTGGCACTCACAGCTTCCTCAGCCTGTTTCTTGTATGCTTTCACTTTTAACTGCAGTTTGTCCACCAAGTCCTGGAGCCGGAGAATATTTTTCTTATCCTCTTCAGACTGTGGGAAGTGAAAATCATGTTGGCTTCGGAAGACGGACAGAAGTGATTCGCATAAGGGGGCCAGAGAATTTGAAATACCTGGTAAGTGAGCTCCTTCAGCCTTCGTTCATACTTGCGAGCACCTTTCAGTGACTCAGTTCCTCGTTTCTGCTCAGCATCAAGCTCGTTTTCTAACTCACTAACCTGAAACACAGTACCATGGTGAAGACAGCAAGCTGCCAGGAACGGTTGCTGATCCTGCTGTAGGGACCTGGGAACCAAGGTTCTGTGAATTAAGTCTGCAGAAAAAGTGGCAGTGGAGGGCAGCTTCCTGCAGCTGCTCCTTGGGGCTAGACTAGCTAAAAACTGCTCACCATTCTATATTAGTAGTGACATAGTGTGTGACTCCATAGTTATTTATAGAAGCAACTTAGCTGTGAACATCTGGGACATTTGTAGTCAAAATTAGGCTTGAATCTGTCAGAGAAGAGGAAACTGAAACAGGGAAGTATCAATGTTCACCAGGTAAATGGGGAAAATCTGTTTAATTTGTAATCTTTTGAGTCCAGCTCATCCTCATGAATAGTCCTTAACAAGCTCCCATAGCTCCATGCCTCTTCTGCAGCGTATATGAGTCAAACTTGGACATCAAAGTTTTTACTTCTGTGTGGATACTTCCTTTCAAAGCCAAGAGCACCTAATTCCCAGTCAGTTGTGGTGTATTTTGGAACAGTTAAGGAGCACAACAGGCAGGTCAGGCAAATGGTCCATCTAGCCCAATGCTCTGCCTCTGGGAGTGGCAGCAGGGGGACTATTGAGGGACAGCCTGGAAACCTGGCTGCTTTCTACTTCTCTCATGCTTCCACAGCTTCCACAGTCATTAGATTGGTGGTGTAAGGTGGCATATCTATGCCTGTTCCCTTAAGTATGTCTATAAACCTACTGATTTCTAATCCCTTTTGAACCTCCAACCCACTCTCTCTACAGCCTCCCATGCAGCAGGTTCCAGAATTTCGCTGCCCACTCCGTAAAATACTTCCTTTTATTTATTTTAAACTGATCTCCAGGTGAAGATGTCCTGATCTGCATCATGTGTCCTTACTTCTCATATTGTGCATTTTGGTGAATAACCATTCAGAATACATCTTGGTCCCTGCTGACAGGATTCTGTAAACTCTCATAGCACCCCCCTCAGCCATCTCCTCTCCAAACAGAAGAGTCCTAGCCTTGTTTGTCTCTCCTCATAAGGCTCAACCCACTCAGCTGCCATTCCCTGGATGCTTCTCTGTCAGGTCCTTGAGTTGCAGAGACCAGGACTGCGCATTATATATTTAATATAGTGGCGAGTGATGCTCTCTGTCTTGTTCTCTGCCTCTCCTATTGAAGCCAATTTTTTTTTCTCTTTTCTGGTTTTGTTTCTACTGCACATTGAACAAAAAGTTTCTGAGGCCTGTCACGGATAAGACTGAGATCTCCTGGCTGAGCTGCAATTGCCAGATCCAAGTTCATCCACACGTTAAGTATGTTTTAAGTTATTTTTCCCTATATGTCTACCCTGATGTTCATCTGCCATTTTTGCCCACTCAGTTTTTATGAAGTCGTTCTTAAGTTCCTCACCCACAGTGCAGTGTTTGACTACTTAATCTAACTCTCATTAAACCTGCTGGAGGTACCTGGGGTTATCCCTGTTGTAATCTTCCTAAGAAGTTCCAGCAACCAAGGGCCCACTCAGGAATTTGACCTTAGTCTACCCAAGGCTTCACCATACCCTCGCCTCTAGTTTCTGGAGTTGCTTCTTTCCACCCTTCAGTGCCAACTGCTCAGCCTCATCCAGACGGTGCTGCAGATCCTTCACTGTCTGGTCCAGGTTCTTCTTCATCCTCTCCAGGTGGGCGCTGGTGTCCTGCTCCTTCTTCAGCTCTTCTGCCATCATGGCTGCCTGATGAGAGCAAAGGGTCAAAGCCACTTTGGGCCTGGAGATATTTTGGGGGAGAATACATCCACCATCAGTAATGTAAGGAGCCCCCAACTCACATCTGTGATGGCCTTCTTGGCCTTCTCTTCAGCATTACGGGCTTCCTGGATAGTATCCTCCATCTCACCCTGGATTTGGGCAATGTCTGCTTCCAGCTTCTTCTTGATGTTGATCAAGCTGGTGTTCTGTTGAAGAGCATCAACATGACAATTTTCTTTTTATTACCTTGTGATATTATATCAAGAAGATTGCATAAATATTGTTTTTTAATGGGAATTGTGCCATCGGGTCACATGGGATTCTGTTCTAAAGGAGCTACAGCAGTAGCTGTTAGTTTCTCAGCCATGATGTGCTTCCTTATTTCAAGAACATCCTCCATAAAGTCTTTCCTCACAGTTTTTCAGTCATTAGAGAAGGAATTATAAAGACTTACAAAGATACAAGGTGTAATATTTGCTTACAGTTTTCAATCTTGTGGCAGCAAAAATTTTAAATGGTGATCTAGAATACTTATAATGACATTGTTAAATGATGTCAGTAACTGTATTAGTGTATTCCTATTTTATTTATGATCAACCTAAGTTTGACTTTACAGTCTCAAAAGTAAACCTGAAACCTGTTAAGCTCAATTGAGTTGTAGGGTAAGAACCTCACATATCTCTCTGAATTTATTACTTCAAAGGTATCTGCACTGTAGTCTAGTGAAATTCATATCTGCAACTGAAAAATCATACTTAATATTTGTTATCCACAGTGTGAAATTTACAGGGTATTTTACAAATGTTACAGTTCAGCCAGTCTTCCGTTATTTCATCTGTATGGAGAAAAAGTATAAATACTAAATATATTTCTACACTGACCTGGGTATGGAGGAGCTGAACTCTCTCACTTGAATCGAGAAGCTCCTGCTCAGCTACTTTTCTCGTCCGCTCCGTCTGTGCCAGAGCTGCTCGTAGCTCCTCAATTTCAGACTGCAATAGGTTTGCTCTACGCTCCACCATGGCCACCTGCTCCTTCAGGTCCTCCTGTGCCCTGAGAGCATCATCCAAGTGTAGCTGAGTATCCTGGAAAGAAAGACAAGAAAGACCGTGAAGTATATTTTCCTATTCCTTATAGATCATTATAGATCTGATAGAACTGTACAACAGTGAAATATTTAGCTGATTCATAAGCCAGTGAGCACCTGTTTCATTGTGCTGTACCTTGAGCACTCCCTGTGTGTTTCTCAGGTTCTTCTGTGCCTCAGCAGCCAAGCGGTTGGCATGGCTGAGCTGGATCTCCATTTCATTTAAATCTCCCTCCATCTTCTTCTTCAGCCGCAGGGCTTCATTCCTGCTCCTGATCTCAGCATCCAGGGTGCTCTGCATGGACTCCACAATTCTGAGGTGGTTTCTCTTCATCTGGTCAATCTCCTCATCTTTCTCTGCTATCTTCCTGTCAATCTCAGACTTGACCTGGTTGAGCTCAAGTTAGAGGCGCAGGATCTTGCCCTCTTCATGTTCCAGGGAAGCCTGAAAAAAAAAAGTTAATATTTGTTAATTATATAAATACCAATGTCAGTCACTTTAGATGAACTATTCTCTTGAAGAATAATGTATAGCATGAGGTCTGAGACTGCAGGAGAGATTGCTGTGTACCCAAAGATTTAATGATGTCCAAAATTCCCTGATTCCGGTGCGTAGATATTTTGCTCTATGCATATAATTTCCTAAATCGTATCTGAGGTTGCTAAACTGTGAGTGCTAAATAACAAGTGAACAATTCAGAAAGGAAGGCTGTACCTGAGCTTCCTCCAGTGAGGCTTGGAGCTCAGATTTCTCCTGCTCAATCTGCTTCTTGACTTTCTCCAGCTCATGAATTGCTTTTCCTCCCTCTGCAATCTGCTCCGTGAGGTCAGAAATCTCCTCTGTGGGAACAAGGACCAATGGCATGTTTGGGCACAGAGCAGAATGGGAAGGGCCCTGACACACCAAGGTGACAGGCATCTTTGCCCACCTGCAGGCACAGAGCCACATGAAGCTGTGGGTGCTGGTGGGTGGTGAGAAAGCCCTGCCAGGAGCAGAGGGCCAGGGACTTACGCTACAAGTTCTTGTTCTCACGCTTCAGCGTTTCCAGGTGGTCCAAGGACTCCTCATAGGCATTCTTCATCTTAAACAGCTCCGTACTGAGAGAGCGGGCCTCCTTCTGGGAGGCTTCCAGCTCAGCCTGTGTTTCCTCATACTTCTGCTTCCATTCTGCCAGGATCTGAAGAGAAATGGGGTGTTAGGATGGATGTGACAATCAGGAGGGGATGCTCGGTCCAAGATCTCCCAGGCCAGAATCCAAAAGACCTTGTCAAAGTTCTTCTGCTTCTTATCCAGAGCTGCACAGGCAGCATTTGATTGTGCCACATCAATCATCACGTCCTCCGCTTCATTCTGCAGCCTCTGCTTTGTCTTTTCCAGGGAGGCACATTTGGCATTGACAGTTTCAACACGTTCTTCTGCATCCTGCAGGCGCTGTGCCAGCTTCTTCCTGCAAGGTGTTAGGAACATGTCCAGGTGAGGAAGCGAATGGGAGCCTGTGCTGTCCAGGCAGTAAGTTTTTCAGAGGAGCACCCTATGCCACTTGGTTATGTGTGATCCTCATTTACACAGAGGTGTAGGACCTCTCCCAGCCAGCCACTGTATTTCTATGTCTGAATCCTGGCCTGCAGCAATTTGTTCTCTACTCTTCACTCTGCTACTCACACCAGCATGTCTCTGCTATTCTGCACCTGAAGAGCTTTGCTGCTTCTGCTTTTTCCCCATGCATACTTGCTCAGTTGTATTTTGTCCCTTCCTGGTACCCCCTCCTGAAGTAGAACATTGACTTCTTCCTGGCAATATCACAGTGGTCTCATCAAATTTTCCTGTCAGCCCTGCCCAACTTCCCCACATACTTGGCCTTCTCCAGCTCCTCCATGCGCTGAATAGCGTCCGTCTCATATTTGGTTCTCCAATTGGACACTTCGCTGTTGGCCTTGGACAAGGCATGCTGCAGCTCCCCCTTGGCTTCCTGCTCCTCCTCGTATTGTTCCCGGAGCAAGTCACAGTCATGGCGAGCAGACTGCAGGGCGTGGGCGAGCGCGTTCTTGGCCTGTGGGGAAGAATTTTAGGGTGACAATGAGTGGAAGTGTCCTGGGAAATCTCCTAGATGATGTGTTTATGGACACTAGATTATTCTGCTGTGAGAATGATGACAAGCTACTGAAGTTTGAGAAAGGATGATCTGGGAATCTGCAGAAGAGTTAATGACTAGGCTGTAGGGAAGGTGGAGCAAAGCTGGTATGGGAACAGTTGCACTGCATTACCCAAGTGGTTTTTTTCCTCCCTCATGGTTTGTTCTGTAATTTCATATATATCTGAAGCCCCTCCTAGACAGGAGAAATCCAATGGAGAAGACTGGGAATCTTCTCACCTTTATCTCTTCCTCTAGGTGCCTCTTGAGCTCCTCAATCTGTTGGGTGAAAGCCTGCTTGCCTCTTGACAGCTGAGAAATCAGAGCATCTTTCTCCTCCACCTGGTGCGAATATTCCCCTGAGAGAGGTCAGATGAGTAAAGGAACATTTTTATGACTTACTGAAAAGTGTCAACCTTGATAATTAAATGCACATAAAAGTATTTGGAGTTTAACAACATTTTATTTCTTCCATGGAATCCTAATCACTTATACCTATCCATATCTCTGAGAATATGTATTTATCTTGGAGGTCAGAAATGAGATACATCATGCTCCTTTTCCAGTCTTAATGTATGTTTGCACTAAGTCCTGTGGTCACTTCAAGCCTCGGGCTTTCAGAATGAGTACTATATTGTGTATGTGCTCAGGTATATCCCTGTCCTCTCCTGAATGTCTCCAGGAAGAAGAAGGATAAAGTCAGGGTTATGAAGTAGATGAATTCTTCTTTGAAACTCCAGTCATAGAATTACAGAACAGTCCCAGGTGGAAGAGACCTTTCATGGGAAAGAGCACCTAGATATGATTATGTGGCACCCTCTCCAGTCATGTTTTGGAAACCTCCAGTGATCAGGCTCTACCACACCCCTGTGAAGGAAGTTGTTCCAGCCACTGTTTGTTCCAGTCCATGTTACTGGTCCTGCTTCAGGATGTCTGTATCTCTCTGGTACAGGTAGCCTAGCACAGGACACAGCATTCCAGGTGGGCCTTCATCTGTGCTGAGCCTGTTAATCTGCTGGCAACTCTTCTCCTGCAGCTCAGGATTCTGTTGGCTGCATTTGTCAAAAGAGCACATTTCTGGTTCATGTTCAACTGTGGTCCCAGCAAGACTCCATGATTCTTCTGATCCTTTTTTTTTTAAAGCCTCATGTCATATACAGTGTTCTCTTAAACCCCACAAATATCTTACCAGATTCTGTTTGTAGCCGAGCTCTCTGAGCATTGATGTCGTTAATTGTGCGCTGTTGTTTCTCCTCCTTTGTCTTAATCTCACTGAGCTGATCTTCTAGGGAGCGACACATCTTCTCCAGATTTGCCTGTTTGCAAGAAAAAGAGAATGAAAGATGATTGGTGGTTCAACACATAATTACTGAGAATCTCAAGAGTCTTAAAGGGCAAAACTGAAACCAATGATGGGACACTGAGGAATTCCTTTAAATTTCTGGTTTTATAATCTTGGTGATTATGCCATTGAAGTGTTTAAAGGAGGAAAAGAAAAACAGGAATGATAAGGACAGGGTAGGGTAGAAGTAATTTCTATTTTACAAGAAACAAAGAAGTGACAAGGTCAATGGTGTCCCTCAGGGGTCAGTGTTGGGACCAGTCCTGTTCAACATCTTTGTTGGTGACACGGACACTGGGATTGAGTGCACCCTCAGCAATTTTGCTGACGACACTAAGCTGTGTGGTATGGTACACTGGAGGGAAGGGATGGGATCCAGAGGGACCTTGACATGCTTGAGAGGTGTCCAATGTCAGCCTCATGGAGTTCAACAGAGTGAAATGCAAGGTCCAACACCTGGGTTGGGGCAATTCCAGGCACAGCTACAGGTTGGGACGAGAAGTGATTCAGAGCAGCCCTGTGGAGAAGGACTTGGGGGTGTTGGTTGATGAGAATGTGAACATGAGCCAGCAGTTGTGCTTGAGCCCAGAAACCATCCATGTGCTGGGCTGCATCTCCAGAGCATGAGCGGCAGTTCGAAGGAGGGGATCCTTCCCCTCTGCTCTTGTGAGACCCTACTTGGAGTCCTGCATCCACCTCTGGTGTCCCCAACATAAGAAGGACATAGAGCTGTTGAAGCAAGTCCAGAGGAGGCCACATGGATGATCAGGGGCTGGAGCACCTCCCGTATGGAGACAGGCTGCTGAGAACATTGGGGCTGTTCAGCCTGGGGAAGAGAAGATGCGTGGAGACCTCAGAGCAGCTTCCAGTATCTGAAGGGGGCTACAAGGATGCTGGAGATGGACTCTTCATCAGGGGCTGTAGTAATGGGACAAGGGGTGATGGGTTTAAACTTAGGTGAAGTTCAGGTTAGATATAAGGCAGAAGTTCTTTACTGTGAGGGTGGTGAGGCCCTGGCACAGATTTCCCAGAGAAGCTGTGGCTGCCCTGTCCCTGGCAGTTTTCAAGGCCAGGTTGGACAGAGCCTTGGGCAATATGGTCTAGTGTGAGGCCTCCCTGCCCATGGCAGGGGGTTTGGAACTAGTTGATCTTAATGTCCTTTCCAACCCTAACCTTTCTATGATTCTACGAAATATCTAGAAGGTATCTGTGTACCTTGGCTTTGGAGACAGACTCTATGTTACTGGCCAAGTCATCGATCTCCATCTTCAGCTCACTCTTCTCCTTCTCCAGCTTCTGCTTCACTCGCTGCAGGTTGTCGATCTGCTCCCCAAGCTCAGCAGTGCTGTCCGTGTGCTTCTTCCGCAGGGCAGCAGCCGTGGCTTCGTGCTGCAGCGTGGCCTCTTCGAGGTCACGACGCATCTTCTGGAACTCGGCCTCACGCTTCTTGTTCATCTCAACCTGAGCTGCTGTAGCCCCGCCTGCTTCTTCCAGGCGCTCGCTGATCTCCTCCAGCTCCCTCGAGAGGTCAGCCCGATGCTTCTCTGTTTTCGCCCGAGAGGTTTGTTCTGCCTCGATTTCCTCCTCCAGTTCCTCTGTTCGAACCTGTGAAAGTTAATTGGTTAAATGAAGACTTCTGGATGAACAGATGTGAAATTATCATTAAGGAAGAAGGAGCGAACATTCACATCCACTTATACCAGCATAGAGAGAGAAGCACCACTAGAAATTTCACTGAATTCTGTTCTAGGACATGTAATATTTGATTTTAGAACAATGGTGAATGTAAAATCTGGTATTTCATGTTATATTATAGCTCAGAATGGATTCATTATGTTAAGAAAGATCTAGTATTGCACTTTTCTGTAGAAATAGAGGATGTGTCACTGGAAAATGTAAAGGAATTAAAATTTTTTTGAAATTTCCCAAAGTTCAGGCCGAAACAAAACAGTGTCCTCCCTCCATCAGCAAACAAGATGGAAAGAACCTTGAAATGTCTAACCATGGGATAATAGTACTGAAGAGAATTTTCTTCCTGGCTCTGCATTTAGAATGGGATCTCTGTCCTGATCATGACAGATTATGTCACATTCTACTTTTTTCTTATAAAAGTAATTATCAGTGGCTTCACTACTGTTATAACTCAGTATCTGATCCATTTTCAAAGCCGGCAAGAAGCTTCATTTAAGATGTTTCTTACATAGTTACGTATGATTAGAGGCCAGAGTTCCTGTAAAAGTGCCCTGAGATGGGAACAACACCCAGAGTCCATGTTAACTGTTTTATTCACATGTAGGAAAATATTTCTGTAGAATAGTCTAAGAATACACATCAATTAATTCTAAGGAAAATGTGCTTAGCTACTAAAAAATCAAGAACTCTCATACTCTACCTGAAGCTCCTTAATTTTCTTTTGCAGCTGAGAACTATGAGCCTGCTCATCTTTTATGTTACCTTGCAACTGTCTGATTTCAAAATCCTTTCTGTTAAAGAACAAGAATGTAAATTCAATATGATTAAGATAATCTGAATTTTAGAATTCAGAGCATGAAAAGCCAGTGAGATACTTTTTTAGTCTGTCATCCATCTGTTGCTTATCATTTTCTAGATCCATGATGGAATCCTGAGACATTTTCAGATCTCCCTCTAGTTTTCTTTTTGCTCTCTCAAGGTCCATTCGCAGTTTCTTCTCTTCTTCCAGAGATCTTTCAAGCTAAAACACATAAAACATCCTGTGAAACACATAAATTCTACTTTAAAAGTAACTATTATTGATTAAAAATTAATGGATAGTGGAAACAATCAGATCCTGTATAAACTTCTCATCTCCACCTGTGCTACACTCTTGCTGCAAGATTAAAGCTGCCATTGTGATTTGATTTTGGATATTAAGCTGTCCACAGCTTGGCTGTGCACAGTTGAAATGCGGGTTTCTGAAAAATACAGAAATTTAAATTTTCCAGTGGCTGCAGTCCCTAAAATATAGACAAATTCCCAGTGTCCATAACTTCCTGGAGTATATCTGCACTGCACAGCAAGAGACTACAACTCTGCAGCAAACTTCAGACTGCTACAGATGTAGTGGTCCAGCTAATTGATTAAAAGAGGTCACAAAAGTCTGCAATGCTGAAATATCCAGTGATGAACATAGTTTACATATGCAGGGAAAGGTAGAAGATGTCCTGGATTCCCCAGTACTCTTGTCAACTGGCAATGGTTTATTAGCTAGAAGTATTAGAGCTGGCTTAGCTGCTTTAGGTGTTACTTATACTCCCAATTACAGATTTCTGGACTCTTCTAATCTGTCAAAGCACCCACCTACACAACCCCAAAACTTTTCCTTACATCATCTACTTGCTGCTCCAGTTTGGTCTTGGTTTTGCTGAGTGCCGTGACTTTGTCTTCCTCAAGTTGCAAGTCATCCAGTGTCTGATGGTGGGCTTCCTGGAGGGCCTTTTTCTCCTTAGTGAGTTTAGAAATATTTTCATCCAGAGCTGCCATCTCTTCAGTAAGATTCTTAACCTGTTAGACATCCATACTATGAGGGGGTGCCTTGAGACATGAGAGACCGAGAACACAGAGAGTACATCCTTGCAAAATCTTTCATGGATGTAGTCAAAATGCTCTCCACAGAAGGTCTGTTATCATTTATGGTGAGCGTAGCAACAAGTGTCATGCCTGACAGTCACACCTTTCTGGTCCTGCAATGGCAGGAATTCTTGCTTTAGTTGTTTTTGACTACCAGCTCTATCCTGCTGAATTCTATAGTGGAACATGTGCTAGATCTTCACCTGCCTCTGCAAGCTTTTCCCACTGGGATTTACTAAAGGATTTTGAGTTGCTCTTGCTCAAAATATGTATTTTCTGCATGTGATGTATTTGCCAGGTGAACAGCTGTAAATTCTCAGCAAGTGAGGTTCTTTATAAAGATATTATCATGTGCTAAGCATAGCCAAAGATAAGAAATATGTTAAGTTTTCCATAAAAGTGAAATGAACATGACAAAGACGTGACATGACAAAGAACCTTATGCCCTTGGAACAGCTGATCACAAATTTAGGGCAGGAGCTGAAACAGGCTGCTGGACATAGCAGCTCTGTTAGCTTGATCTTGGAAACTTATTCCTTGTATTTCAGTGGAGCACTGCATACCAGCACCCTTAACCCAAACACATCAGGTGCTGTGCATTAGCCTGCCTGACCCTTGCTTCCCATTTGTCTCATTTGGATGGGAAAGCCTGACAGTAGAAATAAGGAAAGTCCACTCTGCTAAGTGCTTTAGCTATGTGGCTCTGATACCTAATTAAGACACTCCCTCATCCTAATACCCAGCACCAGCTAAATTTCTTCTGAGTATTAGTTTAGAAATATCCAGCTTAACTGTATTTGCGAACTTAAGATCCAGTATTGTTCTCACTGATGACAGTGAAGGGAACCTCAATGTTGTAACCAGATCTCTGGTAGTATTGTTTCCACAGCAGTGGACACTCACCACAGATGCGGGCTTTTGAGTTCTAGCATATATATCTCAATTCTGCCTCTTCACATTGATTGTTGAGATGTAAGTGAAGAGAGCTGTGCTTTTACTGGTTGCTAAATGAATTAATGACTGCCTAATAGAGACCCTCCTTGCTGACGGTCTGAACCTTAGAAGTCAGGAAGAACTCTCATTGTATTGTCAAGTCAGTGGAAGGAAAGGATGCCCATCCTAGCTGAGACCTGCTCTTCTTAAATATAAGAGAATTGTAAGAAAACAATTGACATATGCAAAATCAGTTCTCCTCAATGCATGTGAGAAAGGACCAACATAGCCATTCTGTGCTGGGCTACTCATAAGCATACTAATTCTCCGTTATTCACAGGAGGCACAAATATACTGGTTCCTTATGACTGCAAATAGCCAAATATGGAAATTTTCTGTCAAGCACCATACCAAACTTTCAACTCTTTTTGAACTGTCACAGAAAATGTATTTTTTCTAAGAGGAAGTTGTAATTTTCACAGATTTCCTGTTGCAGGTAATTAAGCAGCAATACCTCTCTCCTATGCCTTGGGCACATATCACTTCCTTTCAGAGAACTTAGGAATGACTGCAACTTTCCACAAAACTGAAAACTGTCTGGAGAATAATAATTCTCTGATTCCCCTGTCACCTTATTCTCTGTTGCATGCTTCTCCTTTTCCACTTTGGCCAGAGTCAGTTCAAGATCATCAATATCTTTCTTCAGCCCAGAGCACTCATCTTCAAGTTTCCTTTTCTTTGCTGTCAGGTCAGCATTCGTTGCCTCTTCCTCCTCCATTCGTTCACTTAGTTCTTTAATTTTAGCTTCCAGCTGGATTTTATTTTTGACAAGTCCTCCACACCTCTCTTCAGCATCAGCTAGATTTTCACTCACCTGTTAGAACATAATGAAGGCACATTGTATTTATCACCAAAATGACAAAAGGCAACATACACTGTTCAAGTGCCCTCTCCAGGAAATTAATTACCCAAGTCAGGGCAGAATTTCCTATGCAAACAGGACAGTAATGTACAAAATCTAACCATGAGGATATTGTCCTGCTCAGTCATGGCTATTAAAGTGGACCATAATCACCTGGTAGAGATACTTCCTTTCAGCTGGTCAGCTGGTTTGACTACAATACCATGCAATAGACTCACAGGGTTCAGTCATAACAAGGAGCCTGCAAGGAATCAGTTAGATAAAAATGTTGGATGATACTGTCTTTAATAAGCTCCTCCAACTCTAACGTCTTAGGTCAGACTCTCCCCAAACTTCTCCCACTTTATTCATGAGGCTAACCTCTCTCCCATCATTCTCTAACCTCTCGCTCAGCCAAGCTAGGGTCAAGCTCAACCTAAACTGTAGTCCACAACTTTTACTAGAACTAACATTTTGAGAGACATGATTAACAGATAAAATTTTGTCTAAATTCTTGCTGCTATGACTTATTCTAGGCAGAATACCAGAGAAAGTATCTGCTGCCTCCCAAAAGGCAGTGATGGCTGAAAGCCATCACTGCAATAACTGAAGATGGTATGTTTAATTTTCTCTCAGATTCTGACTGAAACCCATAGTGCACTGAAAATCATGACTAGTGAGCATGCATCTTCTGAGGACAAACTTGGAGAAGATGGTGCTTGAGGACTCTTTCAGGCAGGGTTGATAGAAACTTCCTCAGGAAAACAACAAAAAGACAGGAAGGACTCTTCTAGTACTGAAACAGTGAGAAACTGGGAGTCAAGAAAGAGTCAGACAACGCACTTGAGGGCAATAATCATACTTTAGGAGTCCTTTTATGTTCGAAAATCTGAGTGCTTTGAAAGGCATCCTAACCTGGAAGTTAGTTAACCTAGTTAAACTTGGTCTTCTCAGTTGTGGGTCTTTTTTTTTTTTGGCTTGCCATCCATGGAACGGTTAATAAAGTGAAGTCCCAAATGCTTGTAAATTAGATAGGTTCTGGAGAACAAAGCATTAAGTACCAAGAAGGGCACAAAGAAACTCAGGCTAAGTTGAAGTTCTGAAGAAGGATTCAGGTAATGAACCTAATCTTCAGCAGGCACAGTTACAGCCTCAGTGCTTGAAACAATACAAGACACTTTCAAAACCCAACTGGTTTGAAAGCACAGCGAAACAAGTGACAGGTCTACTTGCACCAGACTGTCCTTGGCCATGTAGTATTTTACTACCTTTTAAAACCTGACAGTATTCCTATTTTGTGGAATTTCAAACTTGTCTCAGCAGTATTCCAGAGAAAATCATCAGGTTTTGTTCCACAGTTTCGGTTCTATCTGTGACAGAAAAGCACCCCTGTCCTGGCTCCATGTTATAATGGTCAGCAGATGTGGAAACAGCTTATATTTCATCCAGAATCAGACTCCACTGTTAGGACCACACTGTTATATTGTGGGACATCTGATTCTTCCCCTGGTGATTGCTTAATAAAGAAGTGCAGTTACCTGGGCACCCAATCAGAATCTCCTGTATTCCTACTGGTGGTAATGTTTTATATGTGCTTTGTACTCATTTTATTTAGGTGTAAATGACAAGACCAGATACAAAGCAGAGGAGAATCCAGCCCTGTTACGTGTCTGTTTATGAAGGACAATGGAAAAGAGAAGGGAAAGCAGAATAAGAAGTGGGTGAAACTAAAAATGGGCGTTACTCACAGATTGAACCTGAAGTTGCAGATCATTTTTCTCTTGCACCAGGGTCACCATTTTCTCCTCCAGCTCTTTCCCTATTGCCTCAGACTTTGCAAGGTCTTCCTTGGTCTTCTGAAACTCCTCTTTCATGTTGGCTATCTCCTTCTCAGATTCTGCCTTCTTCATCAAGGGTTTGATCATGGTCAACAGCTTCATCCAGGGCCAGTGCCTGACGTTCAGGAATGCACGAATATTGTTCTGGATAATATAAATGGATTCTCTGAAAATACATGAAAACACAGTTTATGAGGATGGTAAGACTTGGGCTGGAAACACTCTGATTACTGGCTAGAGAGCATCATCTTTTGCCTCAAGGAACTTTTGCATGAAACTTTTTTCTTCGCCTCCCTTTATTAATAAAAGAGTCATTTCTAGGCCCTTGATTGCAGAAGGGCTGGTTCAGTAGCATGAACAATAACTATGTCTGGATATAAGAGGGAGAAATACTCCAAAGCAAACTTCTCTGGCACGTTGCCTGGGAATCCCTGAGGCTTTCCTTAGTCTTAAAGAAAGTGCAAGTGCTCAGGTGAATACCAGAGGGAAAACTGACATCTTTGAAGTATTGCTGCTGAAATCTGGGAGTTACTGTCAGTTGTGGAAACAGCAGCTTGATGCCTTTTGGGTCACTCAAAATAGCAAATACCATATTAGAAATATATAAATTATACTTTGGAATGCAAAAGGATGTTGTCGATGCCCATAGTTCAAGGGGAAATTAGACAATTCCGTGCAGAAAAAGCCAGTAAGATTTATTGAGTTCTTAGAAACTATACCTGGCTCAAGAAGACCCTGAGCTAAATATATCCGGCACAGTATTACAAATAAAAGCAGCTGGTTGGCAGAGCACCCTATAAATTTATGCATCCTTGTTCCCCCTGAAGCTTTCACTTGTCAACATTTGAGAAAGTTTGCTTGGCTCACTCAGTGCTGCCACTCCTACACCATAAATTTTGCATGATTCATCCGATTTCAAAGGGAGAGATCTGAAATGGGAAGTGTATTTTGGATGATTGAAAGTGTGGAAGTACTTTGTACAAACCAGAATTGTTCATTGTAGATAATGGAGTCATGAAAGAAAATGAATGAAGGAGAGCAGAGATTGATCATATGCCATTCCTTACAAAAAACAATGTGATCCAATGAAATCATCAGACAACATGTTCAAACCAGACAAACCTTAGCTGGCTTAGATGGCTCTCTCTGTCACAGGTTAAGTGCATTCCTGGAGAAAAAGTTCACTATTAAATACTAAATATCATGGTCCAGCTGCACGGTCCAATTGCATAATAGCCATTGCCAGAATTTGAGAGGCTATAACAAGGAAACTGTTTGTTTGGGCTTGCTCTGTTTCCTCTAGTCTTTCTAAGGGTCTCTCCTGAGAACAGGTTTTTGCCTCAGACAGTATACAGCATTGCTGGACTTTCGGTCTGACACAGCATGATTGTTAGTATTTTCTTATATTACCTTTTTCCACTTATCGTTTTGTATTTATTTCTCACAAGGAACCCTCTGCAGATAGCTTGTATAGCAGTGATGAGGCTCACAAGCTTACAATCTCTCATCTCTTCCAGGACTCCCAAGAGACCTGCTTTGAAGAACACCTAGAACATAAAAGAGGGTCAAATAGTTCGAGGCTTAGGCAGCTGATGCAGGGCAGTACAAGGCAGTTTTGGAAAAATGCCTGCAGAGTAAAGGTTTAACAGCTAAAAAAATTTTGTGTCAGTATTCATATCATCAGTGTTCCCATGATTCATGACAAGTTACTCTATGTATGATCTAATCACATTATTGCCATGTTATTTGATGCCTGCTCCAGTGTAGGCTGTGGAAGATTTAGCTCATCAGTAGTTATTAAAAAAAAAAAGTTAACTTTCAACTTAGTACTACATCTTACTTGATCTCTTTGCTATACTCTACCCTTCTATGTCAGGCTTGAGATTTGCTCACTGATTTAGGAATGGCTTGAGAAGCATACATGATGTCTATTCAGTAGTGTAGGTGACTGGGTTTTTGTCCAGAGATAGTAGTGCCTTGATAGTGCTGATCAGAGAATCACCTAACGCTGCTTTGGATATGGAAGACAGACTCGTGTGTGTGCCTAAATCCTCTGAAAAATCTGTCTGTCCAAACTTGTCTGAGCCTATCTAACATGCACTGGTACAAATAAGTTCAACTGGCAGGAGAAAGGGACAGCGCTAGTTCTAGTTGCAGCCACTCTAAGTCATTGTGGTAGTGTGGTGTTCCCAGGGCTGACAGTGCTACCCCTTACAGATACTCCCAGAACCAGAGAAGTTTTCTGTACTCCTTCTTGCTTGCTTTCTAAGCATTGTGAAGGCTGATTTCATATGCAAGAAATACTTTCCACAAACAAAATTTTTTTGCCAATAATCATACCCCATCTTCCACAACGGCTTTACCTTGGTGTGGCCAAATTTGTATTGGCTGTGGTCAACATCAATGGAGGAAAGAAGCTTTTCTGAAGCCTGTTTGCTGTCGGTGGATTGGTCGTCTGGAATGGCTGAAGCATTAAGTATCTTGTACCTGTGGTAAGACAGGTTGCAAGGACTGGCTGCAGACAGGGTGAGGAAAATATGATCCATCATATATCATAAAATATATGGAAGCTGAGCTATCTGCAGGCAGCTGAATATGCCATCTGAAATGGGACAGTCTTGGCTGAACAGAACGTGATGACAAGGGGACATGCCTACTCCTCAGCGGAATCTTGGCTGTGTAACAACACAGTATGTTGTTACATACAAAATTAATGTGCATACTGAAGAGTGCCTGTAGGTCCAGGAATTAGGAAGAACATAGTGAGAACATGTCAGCCTCTTCTCATCTTGTTTCATTGATCAGAGGAATGCTACTCGAAGTTGAAGGTGACTTAAAACTATTAACCAAAATCAGCTATATTCTAAAGGGAATATAGATCTTGCACAGCTCACAGCTCTATAAGTTGTAGCACTGAATCCTTGAGTTTGGACTAAAAATAGCATGGTATTATTCTGTAAATGCTAAGAGCAGTTTTATCATTTTGTAAGGGAACTTAATGATTAAGGTAATCCTGTGTCATGGAAAGGACTACCTCATCCTTCTAAAGGGATTTCGTCAGGTACATTGATGAGGATGTGTGGCTCTGCACTGGAGCACTTCTTATTCTCAAGTCTATTTTGAAAGAGAATATGTAAAATTGAGACAGTGATAGTGGTGCAATGAATTTATTCTCTATTTTAGGCTTCCACTGTAGTTCCTCCTGAACTTCAGCACATTTGCTTTGAACTATAAAGCACTTTGTGGTTCTGAACTATGCACATTATGGTTAGATTCCTTCAGCTGTCACATCAAATTATGATTTGAGAATTGAGAGCAGCTAATGTCTTACTGAACATCAGATTGCAGGGCATTTTCAGAGAGGTCTTGCGGCATTTCCAGAGAGGTCTTGGGTCCTTTTCACACCATTTCAACATGGAAGATACTACTGTCGCGTTTAAATGTAACAGCAGCCAGTTCTGATTCAGGTCTTTATAGCATCTGAGCTCATATAAACCTGTTTAATTGTCTCCATTTTAAAGATGAGAAAAACAAGGTAGAGGATGCAGGCCAGTGACAGAACACTGGGAAATCCTTGGAGTTTTGCATGTTTAGCCAGTGCATGGTAAGGAGGCTGTGCTGACGTGTGTTGTTTTTGTATATCTATTCTCTTGGAGGCTTACAAAGAGAGTCTCTAATGCCACGTAATTCATTGCACTGCAAGCATTTTGCATCTCTTTGAATCATCAGGCATTGGCTCCAGTTTAGAAACTATACTGGTTCTGAATAATCAAAAAATCTCTGGTCTGATCAAAGAGAGAAAGACTGGGGTGACCTGAGAGTATTCATTACTTGGTTCTCTCAAATGCCTCTAATCTAGTCTGATTCAGAGGGTTTCTCTCAATGATGTCATCAGACTTGTGACCTGACCTGTGGGTTTACTGACGCCTTATCTTAAAAGACAGTAATAACTGAAGACCTACCGTTGCGTGAAGTCTGCGTAAAGGATTCTGCTTGGAAACCCTTTTCTGCAAATTCGGATGCCTTCTAGAACTCCATTGCACCGCAACTGATGCATCACCAAGAAATGGTCCATTTCACCTTTAACAAAATACATCCATCATGACTCTTCCTTTCTTCCAAAGAATCTCCATATGTTTTAGCACTCCAGAACGACCTCCTTTTTTTTTTTTTTTTTCTTTTGATAAAATTCAACCAGCTCTTGATTAAAGATGCAGGAAGTGAAGAGAGAACCTGTCTTCAATTCATACAAGTTGCAGAGATCTTACTAAGAGCAGAGTTTGTGAATTGCCAACGGCCCATTACTCAAAGATGTCAGGACAGTACTTTAGGAGACCAGCTGAAAGATCTTCAAACAGCATCAGCATCCATATTACCTGCTGGTAGAGGTGGCACAATGCAGAGTGTAGTGCCGTCTAGAGAATCAGCTCTTCACGTTATGTACCTCACATTATACCTTGGATCTGCCATGCAAGTATTAACTATACTCAAACTTGATTAGATTTGGTTGCTAGATAGATTCCAACACAGGAAGGGATAAGTAGGTTGCTTAAAGCTTTCAGTCTGCCTGCAGAGGAAAGTTGATTTAAATTGGAAGAATTATCTTTCCCCTTCTAAAATATCTATTGGATATAATAATCAACTGTATTTCAAAGTCTTATTCCCAAGTGTTACAAAGTACAACTGACAAAATAAAAACCTCTTGGAATCACTCTGTCCTGCAGAAATTTTCATCAGCTGCTAGAGAGTTTAATTAGTACAATGCGGTCCATACCCTTAACTTTATCTTTTCAGTGTAATCAATAAAGGTGTACCCAAAGAACTTGTTAGAAAAGTTGAGCATAAGCAGCCAAAATCCAGCTAAAAATCAGATGTCCAGTTTCTGTCCCTTCACTTCACCATCCTTAATTTTGCTCACACAGCACTACTTTTCTTTTTCTTAAAGGGCAAAAGTTAAGATTATCTCTGAGTCATCTGTCAAAACAACCAACCAAACATTAAAATGACAGCAATATCTAGCAAAATAATTCATTCAAATATGCTTTTCTATTTTAGTAGGCTTCCTTAATTCCCCCCTTACATTTGACTATCAAGACCCCAGTGGGATTCCTCTTTCTTCACTTAGGATATGAAGTGTGGACATTTCCATTTGGGCTTCATTTATAGTCAGTGGAGTGAAAAAGTTTCTTCTAGGATGTGATTCATCTCATCCTAAGGTAAATGTGTAAAAGAGGCCAGACGAGTCATATCTTAAAATGCCAGCTTTTGTCCACTGAATATAAAAGGAGTTTAGATGAATAGCTGAAATGTGAATGTCATTCATATATGTGTTGCTTAAATCCTGCTTGTGGTTTTTGGGGTTACACAGAGACATAAACAAGAAAGGTAAGGAACATTCTGAAATTGGTCTTTTGTTTCCTGCGCAGATTATACAGATGTTAAGCTCCTGTTTCCTCATAGTCCTGTTGCATCCACTACATTCTACCAGTATCTACCTTATCATTCTACCAGTACTGGTAGGACAAGTGGAAATGGCCTCAAGCTGCGCCAGGGGAGGTTTAGATTGGATTTTAGGAAAATATTTCTTCACTGAAAGGGTGGTCAGGCATTGGAACAGCCTGCCCTGGAGTGGGAAGTGAAGATTCCACAGATGGTGGAATCACTGTCCCTGGAAGTGTTCAAAAACTGCGTAGATGACATGGTTTAGTGATATGGTTTAGTGGTGGCCTTGGCAGTTCTGGGGTGAAGGTTGGACTTGATGGTCTTAAAGGTCTTTTCCAACCTAGTTGATTCTGTGATTCTGTAACTCCTAAAACCCACACAGGCAAGTCTCTTCCCAAGTACTTTAATTTAGTGGCCATGTGAAAATACTCCCAAACTTGACTGTGCTCAGAGATGAAATTCTTAGTGAGAGTTTAATATTTAATTATATAAAGAGAAAAAAAAGGGAAATTTATATCAAAATGCTTTCCAAGTGCTAGCAGCACCCAGCAGCTTGTACATGGAATTCTGCAAGTGATATATGATTTCTTTGACAGTCCTCCAGTTCAGTGAATCAGATCATAACACTGAATACTTAGAAATTGGTAAGTGGTCCTGGGCTGAACCCAACAGTTCTGAATGACATGGTGGACCTTAAAACTAGGCACTTTTTTAGGGATTTGCTAATGCTATTACCTACAACAGACCATCAGCTGTGATCAAGCCCATCTTAATCATCTTCAGTGCTGTACACACATTAAGAGAAGATGGGTAATTGCTGTGGACTGTGTAAGGCTCAAAATTTCACACCCACTGTAAACAATACAAAAAGATTTATTTGGGCATTGTCCTGCAGGCCAATCCCTACAAGAACTTCACATGCAAAGGGAGCTGTTCTGAGAGAAGTTGATGTGGAAGCTAAGCAAGCCAAGTCCCATCAGTCCCATGTCTTCAGAGTTAAATGATGGACTTACCAGGTGTTTTGGTCTCATTAGGAACCAGGCATCGCACAAAGTGAGGATGGGTAGTTCTCAGGTTAGTCATCAACTTGTTTAGATTTTCCTGTGATAGACAAAACATGGGTTTGAACTTTGGGGCACAAAGCTTTTGCATCCTTATTCAAATGTCGAGGAGTTATAGAATCACAGAACGGTTTGGATTGGAAGGGGCCCTTGAGGTTCATCAAGTCCAATACCCCTGCCACAGGCAGAGACATTTTTCAGTAGATCAGGTTGCTAAAAGCCCCATCCAACCTGACTATGAACGCTTCCAATGATGGGGCAGCCACAGCTTTTTCAGGCAACTTGTTCCAGTGTCTCAGCACCCTCACCGTAAAGACTGTATTGCTTAAGTCCTGTCTAAACCAACCTTCTTTCATTTTAAAACCATTGCCTCTAGTCCTGTCACTACAGGCACTGTGAAAAGTCTTCCTCTGTCTTTCTGATAAGCCCCTTTTATATATTGAAAGGCTGCAGTAAGGTGTCCCTGGAGCCTTCCCTTCCCCAGGCTGAATTACGCTAACTTTCTTCATAGGAGAGGTGTTTTAGCCCTTAGAGCGTTTCTGTGGAAGCTCATTTAAAAGGAAATTCACATACCCTGAACACAGCAGACACCGTCTGGAAAGATCCACCTTTCTTCTTACCACCTTTCTTGCCACCAGAAGTATCGCCTTATAAGAAGTAGATACAAGGTGAATGGTTAGAGTAAGCAGTATGTTTTTTAGGCTTCACCTTCCTTTCTTTGGTCATAGGCCAATAAAATAATCAACTTTTAATTTTAAATACCCACTGCTGCATGAGAGTTTTAGTGAACTGCTGCTAGCCGATTGTTGATCAGTGTATAGTATATTTGCTCTCACATGCATGATTGAGGTTGCATCATAATGTACATGACGTTGGTGGTATGTAACCCCTATGGCCTGACATAAGTTTTATAACAATATGCTCTGTGCTTCTAGTCACCTTCCTTCTACTCAGACATAGCCCCAGTTATTATTTTTTATTTAATTAGATGAAAGGCCACAAGAATGTGGCTCAGCAGTTGACATTTGTTTATCAGTGCAGTGAAGTCTTCTTTAGAAACATCTCCTAATCCAGTGTTCCAGGTGAAAACATAGGGATCTATTCTGGTTTATGGCATCCCCGTGGCAAGAAAAAAGTTACAGCCTCAAGAATACAAATCCAAGCAGCTCGGTGCCCTTTAATATTTGCTGCACCATTGAAGCCAATTAATTTGAAACTTAAATGAAGTGCTCCTAATTTCACACTTTATCCAAAACTTTATCTTCACAACCTTTTCCTCTCACCTTCCTTATATTGATGATACCTGCAAAGACCACAGCTGACACATCCCCAGTGTTTCCTAAGAGCTTGCTTAGAGACATCGTTATCTCAGCCAAACTGGTCTGCAGAAAAGTTCCCATGCAGTACCTTCTTGAACCTCAAACCCTGCTGTCCATATGCCTGATGGCTGAGTTGACTCCTGCTGCATACTGCCTCTTCTTTTTGCCCAGCATTCAGGCTGCCAGAATACTGGGAGTTTTTTGGTAGAAATCTGCATGGCCGTTTTTGGTAAAGCAGGCCTGTTGGCTGTACAAGTTGGTGGTCTTCAGCCACAAAAAAGGGCAAGAGACTGGACTGCTCTCTGATGCCCTTAGAGGACTTCTACATTGTATTCTCTGTCTCTCTCATTTTCCCTTGCAACACCAGCAGGACTGCTTGGCTGGATATGAAATAGTTCCATGGTCTCCTTTTAGTTCTTCTAGTTCACCTCAATAAACAAAACTCTGTTCCCAAAGACTACAAAGTGCTTGCACTTTACATGTATAGTTGGTACCCGTCTAGAGGATGACTAAATATGCACATGATTCACAACATAGTGAGTCACTTCTTTGTATTGGACTCACTGTGTTTTACATGAATGTGGTGTTTTCAGCAGTTCTACATGTTGATATCTTAATTTCAGCATAACAGGGTGCACACAAGAACGAGGTCACCTTAGGGGATGATAAGGAGTCTAAAGTATACCACAGAGAGGATAAGAAGAAGTAGACTTTAGTCAGCTCTTGCCTTATTGATCATTACTGATAAAGCACTTACTTGTTTCTGCACTTGCATAGTTAGAGAAAAGGAAGGACAGCAGCTTCAAGGATGATTTCTGGTACAGCTCCACAACACTTTCATTCAGGGGGTCCTTGTTCTTGTCAAGCCAGCCAGTGATGTTGTAGTCCACCATGCCAGCATAGTGCACCAGCGAGAAGTGAGCCTCAGCCTTGCCTTTGGCAGGCTTTGGCTTCTGGAAGTTTTTGTTTTTGCCCAGATGTTGGTCATAGAGCTTGTTCTTGAAAGAGGTGTCAGTTGCCTTGGGGAACATGCACTCCTCTTCCAGGATGGAGAAGATGCCCATGGGCTGGGAGGAATATGAATACATGAAGAAAGTAAGTGGTGGGGAGAGGAAAAGTAAATAAAATGTCACCTTCCGTATAATTTGTGGCTTGTTTCAGTGACTGTAATTTATACTGCCTAAGTTCTTAATGCACCACTAGTTCCTATAATAATCAGGCAAACTATAATTAGCCTGTGTTGATCAAGCTACTACCCACGAACATGGCAGCTCGGCAATACTGTTTGCAGTATTCAAAGACATGCATCTTTGAATGAAAGACTATATGTACATATTGTAATCTGTTGTTTTGATCATCATTACCCTACATCATTAGGAAGCAGGTTTCAGCATCCTGTTTGTGGGCCTGATGCTGTTGTGTATGTCTGTTACAAGCCATCAGGTTGCAATTGTCAATGTGAACTTAATTTGATGGCTCCTCAGGAAAGTGCAGATAACTGATATCTACCAGCTCTGGTTTTGTCTCCAGTGAATCTGCATGATGGATCAGATTTTCCCCGCCTTTTATGGAGTGTAAATGACAACCTGTCACTTTAGAATACCCATAGACTTTTAATTTGTCTCAGAATTACATTTACAATGAGAAGTATTTCGATACAGAGATATAGGCACATTCACAGAGCTTTCATTGGAGCTACATTAGGTATCTTCTGATAGTGCAGATAAGCACATCCTCTGATATTGGTGGAAACAATGGTGTGATCTGTACTTCTCTGGCCTAGAGAGAATTCTAGGAGTTCCTTCTTTGTATGAAACTTTATTTTTTTTTTTTATTTAATTTAATAAGATGCCAAGAGATGCTTACATCTGATTCAGCTAGATAGCTGCCAGAGCTAGAATCAGGATTCCTCCAGAGCAGCAGCAACCATAGAAGGTGGATGTTGGGCAGGAATGCTATGCTTTGAATGAAGATTTTGCTGTCTAGGTGTGGCTGCTGTATGAGAGCTCTGGGGTTAGCATACATCTTGCCTAAGTGTAGGTGTCTATAAAACAGAATCTAGATCTGAGCTAGCTGTCCAGAGTGCTCTTCTATTATGGAAGACATTATAAAGACATGTCACAGAATGCCTAACAGAATGTACTAGATGATTTGCATCCTAGAAGTATCTGCTTCTTTCCTGTCATTACAAAAGATTCTACAACATTAGATCGGCATAGGTGTTCTGCTTCCTCTGGCTCTACTACTGTACATTGCATAGATAGGGGACACAAAATGTGAGGCAACTGAATGCCTAGTGTGGATTTGGGGTGTTAAATACAGTAATAGGCAACAGGCAGTAGCTGTGAATGGTAGTGCTGCCTGTAGATGCTGCTATGTGCTGGGAAGTGTGGGAGGTTAGCGAGAAATGTGTCTCATGCAAAGGCATAAACCATGGAATGAATATAAAGCAGTGAACATGCATGTGGGATGGCTGTATCAGTCTTTGGGCATGGGGCACGAATGACAGTGCTGGGAGCGGAAACCTGTATGCTCCTGAGAAGGAAGACGTTTGCATATGTGCATATTGGGTTTGCACATGATGTGTAGGATCTGTGCACAGCCACTGGACACTGACTTGTAACATAGCAGTGAGGGGTTCATTCCCATTAAGATCCCCAGTGCAGTGGCAGTGAGCAGTGACAAAGGGGCCAGAAAGGACTGTGTTGCTAGAACCAGAACTTCTACCCATTACAGCAAGTAATAAGACTTGAGGTTCACCTTACTGTTAAAGGCAGTTTTGTTAAAGGCACCAAGTTAACATCGTGTACCCTGTATCCCTTCCACTCCAGCCATGTTGTTCAGGAAATCATTTTTGTCATGGAGGCAGCCTGTCATTCCAAAAGCTTTCAGTTTATGAGCTGCCTTTTCTTATGTTAGAGGGTCATTCAACATTAATGTGCCTATTTATTAAGAATGACTGGACTAAAATAAATGACCATGAAAGAAATGTGCTCTCCTAAAATGAAGAGATTTCCTCTACCTTCTCAATGAGCTCAATGCAGGCAGCCAGGTCCATCCCAAAGTCAATGAACTCCCAGTCAATTCCTTCCTTCTTGTACTCCTCCTGCTCCAGCACAAACATGTGGTGGTTGAAGAACTGTTGCAGTTTCTCATTGGTGAAGTTGATGCACAGCTGCTCCAAGCTGTTGAACTGCAAATTCAAAATATATAAATAAGCTGGCTAGTTTGGAAATGTCATCAATGGGCAAACATGCTTACTGTAACTCACATCAAAGATCTCAAAGCCAGCAATGTCCAGGACACCAATGAAGAACGCTCTGGGTTGCTTCGTATCCAGCTGTTGATTGATGCGAACAACCACCCACAGGAACATCTTCTCATAGACTGATTTAGCCAATGCACCCACTGAATTGTACACCTGTAAGAAACACAACCAAGGCAGTAATGAAAGTTGAGTTAGCTTTAAAGTTGAAAGAACTGTCTGAAAAAAATGAAAAGCTGATCAGCTGTCTAGGTACCTGTTGGACACTCTGTCCTCTAGTTACATATTCATTCCCGACTTTCACCCTGGGATAGCATAAAGCCTTGAGAAATTCAGCAGAATTCAGACCCATCAGGGAGGCAGCTATGTCAGCCACTAGGATCAAAGACAGCAAATGAGGTCAAATGAGATAAAGAAAGGTGTCTTGGTCCTCTAGGATGTTTCTGTTACAAGGAATTCACTTTCTATGCTACTCAGATGCACCTATTGTTAAGTTTTCCCTTTAATATAGGCAGTGTCTCAGCTGCAGCACACTTGCATGCCTGAAGGGCTGCAGCAATGCTTCATTTCTATGTATTTCTGTCTCCTTGCAGAGCATAAATTCAGTCACTGACTTTGTTTGACTTGTAACAAACTGAAAAAATTTAGTTTCTGAAAGGGAAATTCATTCTCAAAGTGTTGGGCACTTTATGGGACAGGGTTGCTAGCTTGTCTCCTGTTGCAGTTCACAAGCAAACTCTGTAGTCAACATTACCTTCTGTGCCATCTGGCTCTGCCTGCTCCTCACGCTGCTTCTGCTTGAACTTCATGTTCCCATAGTGCATGACAGCCCCAGTCACCTTATATATCCCCTCCTTCTCGTCGGGACTGAAGCCCAGGATGTCCACGGCGTTCTGCAGAGGCAACAGGCAAGTCAGGGTAGATCAGACAAGCACAAGGCTGAAGAACAAGGTGCTGTAACAGATACATGTGCTGTGATGGGAAGGTAGGGTTTCTCCCCCTGCCTTTTTGTCTCCCTGCCTGCACTGAGCTGTGCTCCCCTGGCCACAGCTGCTCTGACTGTGGGGCCATCCCATGAGTGCTCCCCTGTACTCACATCCATAGCCAGCAGTTCCTCAGCATCATTAATACTGGCAACAGTGATTTCTCCTTGGCTCACGTACTGGAAGTCATATGGGTTGGTGGAGATACGGAGGAGACCTGCAGGTATACAGGGCACCTTTGGTGGCATTGGGGCAGGTCATAGAGGAAAGAGGAAGCACTCACTGAGCTAAGCCCAGCACTGCTGGCACTCACCAATGAGCTCCGGCTTCTTGTTGGACATTATCTGATAAAAAATATGATAGCTTCTTTCACTGGACAGCTGGAAAGTCACTCTGGATTTCTCCAGAAGGTCTAATCAACAGAGAGATGTCATTAGCCTCCTGGTAAAGTTGAGGTCCTTATTGCACAAATTTTGCATCCACTGACTTGCTCTAACTCACAGGTTTCAATATCTGCAGAGGCCAGCTTGCCAGTTTTTCCAGAGTGAATCCGGATGAATTTTCCCTGTCAGGTAGTACAGATCAACCCATTGGTTATAGCGATCAATGAATGGGACATGTATGAGATGTCTGCATTCCATTAAATCTGAAATAAACTCACAAAGCGCGAGGAGTTGTTGTTCCTCACAGTCTTGGCATTGCCAAAGGCCTCCAGCAGCGAGTTGGAGCTGATGATTTGATCCTCCAGAGTTCCCTAGTTACAAGAGAAAAAGCTTCTTATCAAACTTCACTACTTGTTAAAAACAAATACTACAAAGAAGATAATATGAAAAGACAATTTTTACACTTCCTATGTGATTTTTAACCCAAAATTTGTTGGAGTTTTTAAGCATTTATGAGGCATCACTCATGAATATTGCCATTGTTTTCAAAATGGAGAGTTTTTTAGCTGCATGACTGCAGAAGGAACAATCAGCATGTAAAGTTTTGGTATTGTATTGTGTCAGTCTTGTTAACTGCAAAAATATGGAAGGAAAGAAGCTTCTGTGGCACTATATCTCTCCTTTTCCTTGCAATATGGTCCAGGAAGTAGTCACCCTGTGCTTTTATGGAATGCTAGAACAAAGCTTTTCTCAAGGCTTCTAGCAAAGTCATGATTGATCATGATGCAGTCAGGGTTTGCAAGTGTTGCCAGGGATAATTCCCAAGACAAGAGATAGAAGAAAAAAGAATGAGGACAATCATTTTTTATCCAGATGACAGATGAGCAGCACAGCTCGAGTTCCTGCATCTTTGCATGTGGTGGTGTTCAGTGCAGCCTTTCTCAACTTTCAATGTAGAGGGAGCGCCGTTCCCAACACTGTCTGCAGATGGCACAATGGGTTTAAATTAGTTTTTATTAGTCCACCATGAAGATGGACCCTATAAAATTAAGGCAATACGGTAGCATATGAAGCTCTGTCTCTCTTTTTTTTCTTTCTTAAGGCAACACAGTATCAGATTAAGCTCCATGTATATGTATATATTTTTTTAATAAAAAATTCCAAATCCCTATAGCAATGCCCTCTCACATATATCTTTCAGCTTTCTAAAGGAAATTCCTCTTCTCTGTTTATGAGAAGAGATGTGTGTGTCAATGCAGCTGACTACACCAACACCAAACCTCTTTTTAGTACACAGCCACGACCAGGGAACTCCGAAGGGAGCATTGTGCATGGAGAACAGTGTGAAAGAAGACATGGCAATTCTTTACACAAGTTCATTCTGGAGCCCTGTCTATAGGCAGGGTCACAAAGTGCTGGAGGCTGAGACGGTATTCTGGGGAAATGCTGTTACATGTTTCCCTTATTCATACACTCTTGCCTGGCATCTGATTGCAGCTTGCATATGAGGTAGGATGCCGGCTAGATAGAACTATGACCTGAGAGTTTTATTTAATGTTCTTATGAAGAGGCACATACTACTGTTGCAGAGATTGTGAATACTATAAAATAGGTTATTCGGAAGAAGGCAGAATAAGTTGTTATCCATCTGAGAGCCAGGTGAATTTCCTTAAATCAAACACAGTCAGTAGATGTCTCAGCTGTCTCTAAGTTCTGCGATCAGTGCTGGCATAGTGAGCAGCTGGTGAAAGCTGAACCCAGGATATTCTAAAATGCTGCTGATGGAAGGAGTGCTTATGATGGACTTGCCTTGGCCATAACAGCTCATCAATCACAGACACCTGCCTGGAAGTGTGGAAAGAACATTCAGCCTTGGAATCTCCTTACATTCCGCTGTGCCGGTGGGTACTCAGATAACACGCTGACACGTGTCACCCGCTTTGATGCGCATACCATCTCAAAGACTGTGGTGACACACACTTGTGCTGCAAGGATGTTTGTTGCTTGCTCTGTGCTCGGGAATGAAACCCATGCCTTGTGAATACACCAGTGGGCTCAGATTGTGGCAGGTGGACTGCTCAGCAGAAAGAGGGATCAGGGTATATGCTTTCTTCCCTGGAAGGATTCTTTATCTTGTTACATTTCTACTGTCAGGAAAGTGGTCCCAGATGTCCAAAATCTGTCCCTTTTCTTATGCCTCCACTAAGGGCTGTTACTTAGACCCCAGGCAGGAGAACAAGCCAGTGGGAACTACTACCTGATGCAGTTGAAGTGACTCTTAACTTCCTTACAAGCACTCTGGAGTCCAGAGTTACTGCACTTCCCCTGTCAATGGGAATCAAACCAAGGAACAGGAATGGCACAGTTATGTGCCACTGGGAACCAACTCTCTTTACACTTGCAGGCACTCAGGTGCTGTGGATGTGGCTGAACTTGTAGGGTACTGATGAACAGATACATAGACAGTGCAAAGAAAACTGCTGTCTTACATTGTCTTCCTCTCCCTAGTGAAGACTTTTCCTGTGTAAATAAAGACTGGAGAGAAACTGAGGCTTGCAGCTCTCCTGCATTAGGAAAATGCTCCTTTAAGTGGAGTTCCACTAGTGTTCAGAGGGATGGAGGCCGGGTAGCAGAGGTAAATGAGTGTAGGTGTGCTTGGACTGTGCATCCTGACTGACTCCTCAGCAGTGCTACACTTTCTACCTATTGATAGTTCTGCAACCCAAAAAGATGCATTGATAGCTTCTACTCTGCAGGCACAGTCGTGAACAAACTCAAAAAGGGGGAGCAAGAGACATACCTGCAGTTTGCCACTCTTTTCTTCTTTCTTTTTGTCACCACTAACTGCAATTGTTGCAAAGTACTGGATGACTCGCTTTGTGTTCACAGTCTTCCCTGCTCCGGATTCTCTGCTGTTGAAATGAAAGTATTAATTGTTACAGAAAACAGGAAATGGGAAACACCTTTACTTCTCTGTCGGCTTTGCAACATGTACCAAAACATACTCACGTGATAAGGATTGACTGGTTGCAAGAATCTGAAAACAAAGTACCAGAAAGAGATGTTGAAATGAGAAGTGGAAGACTTCTGTTCCTCAGACGTAACTGGCTGACTTCAAGGGAAATAACTGTATTGTCACTGTATTTATCACTTTGTAACCAGAGAAGGTAAACTCTGCATTAGTCTGCATGTGGTTTTTTGTTTTCGTGGTTTTTTGGTTTTTTTGCAAGAGGGATGGTTCTTTACAAGGCTTCCTACTTACTATTTGTTTTCTTTTGTGTATAGACCTTGGCTTAAACATTTTTTAATCAGAATCAGATTCTCTTCTGTGTTGCTTCTTTACTGATTCTTTAAATTCCTCACTAGGAGAGGGGGCACAAAGCCATACAGCTGGCTACTGCCTTTCCAGAGAGCACAGAGGTCATTAAGATGCCACAAGCATTCTTATCTTGAGTTATTCCATAAGACTTCACTCTGCCTTGAAGAGGCTGCATCTGGAGTTCTGTGCTTCCCAGTTCAAGAAAGACAAGGAAATACTGAAGAGGGTCCAGTGATCCCTAATCAAAGATGATTAGGGAACTGGAGCAACTCTCTTATGAGGAAAGGCTGAGACAGCTGGGCCTGTTTAGCCTGGAGAAGAGATGACTGAGACAGGATCTTATCAATGCATACAAACATTTTAAGGGTGGATGTCAAGAGGATGGTACCAGACTCTTGTCCAGTGATAGGATAAGGGGCAGCAGGCCCAGACTGAAACACTGGATGTTCCGTTTGAATATGAGGAAGAACTTCTTTACCTTGAGGGTGACAAAGCACTGTAACAGGCTGCCCAGAGAGGTTGTAGAGCTTCCTTCTCTGGGGATACTCAAAACCCACCTAGACATGAACCCATGCCACCTGCTTTAGGTGGATCTGCATAACAGGGAGGATGACTAGATGATCTCCAAAGGTCCCTTCCAACCTCAACCAGTCTGTGATTCTATGAATCTGTGACTATAGGAGCTGTTATACAGCCACTGAGTAGAACAGCACCTAAGACACCTGAACTGTGAAATGTTTCTTGCCCAAGCAGTCAGCCCTGTGTATAACAGTATTTTTCCATTCTTGCCAAATGACTCACCAATCAGCATGGACTGATAGGCATTGTCAGAGATGGAGAAGATGTGTGGAGGGGCCTCCTGGCGCTTCTTGCCTCGGTAGGCCAACACCACCTGCGGGCTGTACACCGGCACCACTTGTAGGGGTTGACGGTGACACAGAAGAGACCCGAGTAGGTCTGTGGGGAAGGGAGACAGCACGTTGGCTTCCACTTAGCCTGGCAGAGTAGTTCCTCCCAAGAGCAGCTACCCAGAGGAAGGCTGCTGCTGGTACTTACGTAGATCATCCAGGCTGCATAACGCTCTTTGAGGTTGTACAGCACAGCGGGTTCTTGGAGGTGGGTCATCATGGCCATGTCCTCGATTTTATCATACTTGGGAGGGTTCATGGGAAAGACTTGGTCATCTGTTACAGTCACAGTCTGACAAAAGCAGAAGAGAACAAGAGGAGAAGAAATCTAAGTGAGGGAACTGCCTGAACAGGATGGTCATGTATGAGTAGCCGTTGGTATCACTTACTGTATCATCATATGTTTTAACTGTGACTTTGCCTTCTTCTCTACTCTGTATGGTAGCTTTCACATACATTTGCTTTTCATCCACTATAAAACAGGCTGTCTTAGCATCAAATGGGCAGTTCTGGGCTTCAATTCTCTCCTTCTCAGTCTTCCGTAAATAGGGAGCAGCTTCTCCAAAGACTGCCATCTCTGCATCAGAACTCATGGCTGGAGTTGCTTTAGAGGAATTCAGAAAGGTTTCAGAGAGCCTGTGCAGTTGTAATTTATATTTATCCAGAAAATGGGCATGTTCAATGACTAAAAGTAAGAAGACTAATCAATGCCAGGCACTTAACTTCTGCCTGAATTTTAAGTATCTGAAGAAGTCCTAATAAAGAAAGTTCCTTTTGTAGACAGAGGTGTATTACCTTTAGAGGCATCCCCCTTAAATGGGATGCCTGTGTGTCCAAGTGAAGGCAGAGAGAATATCAAGCTAGAAGTCTTTCAAAGCCTCTCCTGCTGTATCTTCACCTGCTATTCACACAGCTGCACAGTCATATACTTCTCAAAGCCACATACACTAACTGCTTAGATAGATAGTTTCATTAGATATCTAAAAATCTAGACACAAATAAGATCTGTAAGTTATGCAGATTGGATCTTACACATTATTTCTAAGTGGAGGTATTCTTGGCACCCTTCTGTTTTCTATATTTTGATATCAAGAAGGGAAAGCTCAACTATTTTCTGTTTGGCACTGGAACAAATTGTGAGGGTCAATCATCACCTGACTAAAGCCAAACCTGTTTACCATATGAACCAAATATAAAACATCTTTCCAGATCTGTGGCAAAATTAGCTAATAAAGGAATATAATGTATGTTAAAGGTAATCATGTCTCTTAATAGCATAGCATTATCTAGGTAAAAAAGTACCTAATATAATATTTCAAAGAATTTAAATAACAAGGTACCTTTTAGCTTTAACATATTATATAGAGTAATATCAGTTATAAATCATTAAAAGACAATAAATGTGTGCGAAGATGTAGCAGGCATTCAATTAGGGTTTTGTCCAGCAGAAATATTACAGTAAACTGTTTTATGTTCAGTTTAATGTTACATATGGAACCATAGAATCGTTGGAAATGAACTTAAGATCATCTAGTTCCCACCCCCCTGTCATAGGCACCAATATCTTGTAAAAATTCAAAATTCTTCTGCACAAATAGACGTTATTGGTTGCTACATTCATGTGGACTGGTGTAGGTAATTCAAGAGCATTTGGAAATAAAAAAGGCAGAAATGATGTAGGCATGAACTAGCACTAACAGAATGTTCTTCTCCAGGCAAGGTAATATACAGCCTAAAAAATCCATTAAATAACAAAGTCCAAACTCCTGCTACATCAGGCTGTCTGATGCACTGTGGAATTAAAGAAGTTAATGGGACAGAATTGAACAACTCAGATGTATCCTTCCTAGGCATCACAGTACTGACTTAATCAGCATGGAGTGGTTTTCATCAAGGAAATGATGAACGGAATCTGAAGGCATTTGTAATGCTGCTTTTGGACACATTGCTGTAGAAGTGCTGATGTCTCTCAGCAAAACCTACTTGCTATGGGGTATGCACCTTGCAGGACTTGGAGGGGCTGCATCGCTCAAGGGTTTAATGCCCAGGAGTTTCAAACCACAGAAACCAGAACCTTTAACTTCCTTTGAAATTATTATTCTATGTATATAGAGCCAAGCGTTTTTTTGGCTATATGATCCTGCCTCTGAGTGGCTCAAGAGAAGCAAAAGAAAGAAAGAGAGAAATTATTTCAGTGTCCATGAAAAGGTTAAGCAGAGCATCAGAAAATGCCAATAGGTCATCAGAATATTTCTCAAGAGGCACAGTCTGTTAAACTACTGAATGTCTTCAGTAGGAAATAGTGTAAAATTTAGATCTTTACACATTCATGAACAGAGACCAAGGCATTCTCTAGGAGAGTAACTTGTACTTCCATCCTTTTCAGCTCCAATTTCAGTGAGCAATTTTTGATATTAGGATGGAAGGCACATATGTGCAGGGTTCCTGCTGTGTCTCTGGTGAACTTTCCCAGTCAATCACTAACCTTCCCCAGAAAAACTAGAAGGGAATGGTGCATGTTAAGTTCTCTGTGAAGGTGACTTTTTGTACACAAACAAACACATCTGTCTGTCTGTCAGACAGGAGACAAGATTGTCCTGAAATTTGTTCTGGTTTCAAGATGTGTGTGATAAGCCAAAGTCAACATACAATGTCCTAGACCTCACCCCAGCGGAAACTAAAGGCAGGACAAGCTTAGACCCTTCTTGATCTGTACTTTGAGCCTCCTCTCTGACCACACCCTCAGTTTCATGATTCCAGCAGTTGTGCATGTGGCAGGGGTTGATTTTAATCACCTATAAATCCCAGGTTACACCACATAAAGACATTACTGTCACTGTCTCTTGCATCCTCTTGGCTAAGCTGGAGTATTTGTCAATTCTCTTTCCCAATATGTGGACTATTTCCTACTAAGAACTGTGAATATGCTCATATTGATTAAAATAGCATACGTCCTTTGCAGTGAACCTGGTTCTGGAACACAGTTTCTTGCCACCTGGCCTGCCACCAGCCTGTCTGGCTGTGCTTCGCTCATTGCTCAGGATTAGCAAAACTACATGTTATTTGTTAAAATCTTACCTTCAGAGAGCCCAGGAGGAAATCTGCTTTCAGTATCTGTATGGAATGGTTAAAGAAATGACAGAGAGAGTTAAATCAAAACCCGTCCATTGTCTTGAGCATATGCTTTATCAAACATTTATACACTTTGTATAGTCTCTCCCAGCAGCTGAATTTTGCGCAGAGCTTTACAACTCTTGACCTAGAACCAAATCCCACAGAAAATCTTGTGCTCCTTCTGACATTACTGTCACCTGCTGAAAACAAATCTAACATCTAGGAAAATATCAGCTGCATTACATATATTTTCCTACTCAATTTCAACTGCTTTCAGAGTTAGTTTTCCTGTGCCTTTTGCAGGACTCGGAGGTAGCAAAGTTTGTAGAAGGCCCCTCCAAAGAATGGTATGTTGTGGCTCTTCTGTTTGTGCCACTATTTCGGAGTGGTTTGAGTCATATAACCTCGACATTGAATGTAAAGCATGACCTGGAAAATTAGCAGTGGGGAATGAGAAGAAAATGCCCCTACATATTCCACCTCTTTGCAAAACTGTGGAGGTGTCATGGTCGAAGTAGGAAGCAAGCGGATGAGACTTACCCTGGGATGCTGAGGTAACAAAGAATAAGGGTCCTTTCAGCGGTGGCTCTTTATATACAATTTTCTGCCCACACAGCATTCAAGCACTCTATTTTTGGTCAATAATATTTTACTCTTCAGTGGTAAATGTGTTGAAGCTCTAATCTCTGTGCTAATTAATCAGAGACAGGATTGGTTTAAAGTTGTATAGAGTCAGCTGCACTGACCTGTTCTTTTCACATTGCTCTGTGCCAGGATGGAGGAACCCAAAGACAGCTCTGATAATGACAAATAAGGCAACACTTAGCTCCTGACTTCCAAAATGGTTTATTTTATAACTGTGCAGAATTATTTCTTTATGGACTATGATTTTAATAGACCTGATCCTATCCTCTCTGTCTATCTACACATGCTGATAGAGAAGGAGGAAGACTAATAAGGCAGAATTTTTCTCTCATTAAATGTCTTTATACCACTCTACGGGATGACGACAAGCCTGAAGCCAGCCACAAGCTTGGGACAGAGTAAAACAACTGACAAGCTTGCAGTCCTGGCCAGTAGGTTTACAATACTCGAGGCCTGCAGGAGTATTCAAGGTCTCAGCCTGCAGCAAGGAGCTTGGTTTCTGTGCTACTGCATTATCCTGCAGACGATGTCATGGAGCAGGCTGAACGTCAAACCAGAATAACTTTGACTTATTCTCTAAGTGTATGTGGAAGGAGAATGTCTGCTCCTTTAGAAGTACCTGGTTAAGGACCCTTTTTTGACACCACAAGGACAATAAGAAAGAGAAAGCCATAAACAAGAACATAGTGCGACACAAATCTGACTGACAGATGGTAAAGGAGGAGGTGATGGGAAGCAAACCTGGTCAGTCACACTACTTAAAGGCACGTTGAGTGCGTGAAAAGTTTATTCCAGCAAGGAAACGTTGTCAGTTGGGAAACTAAGCTAAAAGGGTGAATCAGAAACAATATATAAAGAGACACAGATCTGACAAAACAAATACGGAGACAACAAAAAGAAATAAACCTCACTAGTGACACTAACTGATAGGCTATCAAGAAACTACAGGTGCTACTTCCAGGAGGATCAACCTGAACTTCATGACTGATAAAACCAAGGGAGATCTCAGACAGGGTTGGGGTGGGCGAAGGAGCTGGCAGACCTTTACAAACCCAGAAGGGGATGTGCAGGGGAAGCGGGGGCAGGGAGGAACAAAGAGGAAGTAAACAGAAAAGGGAATGGTTGCATGTAAAACAGGTTCAGTCACAGTGAGCTTCTCTGGCTGAGCCCTGCACCTGATCACCACAGTCTTTCCCGTCTTCTTCCATCTTCTTATTAAATCTGCTCTTAAGTATGTTCTGTCCCCAGCCGTGGCCAGGACAGTTGTACAGGAAAGAATATAAGAACAGAGTTCACACTTAGTGCAGCTTACCCACAGTGTAAGCCAGCAAAAGCTAATGGTTCAAGGAATCCCCGATTCTGATGTTACGCCTTTAGATTAAATTGGTTTTAATGTATTCAGCCAGTTTTGGCATTCTGTAAGCATTTAGCATTTACAACATCATGTGTCAGTAGGTTAATTGCATGTATGAAGAAAAATTACTTCTATTTTTTCTGAGCCATCCATTTGAAAAATGAATTAGTGTCATGTACAGTGGAATGTTGTTTCCTATCTACTCTTTCTTCCACTCATGGTTTTATATTCCTTAATAATACCTAATTCAGAAGTGATTCCATTGCTTTTTCACTATTGTCCTTCTCTAAGCCCTACTCAGTTCATTGTTCTGCTTTTGGGGTACATGATCACCACAGCCTTTCCTGCCTCATGTAATAGTTTCTCATGTGAAACTTTCTCTTTGTGCTCCACTCCTTTCCTAATAATGTAAACCAACTGATTTTGCTTTTTGAAAAATTACCAAGCATAGAAGTTAATGTTTTCTAAGGAACAGCTTTGTATCTGTGTGATCTCTTCTAAATAGTAATGGTCATCTTGGAACACATTTCTGTGTGTAAAAATGGGATTATTTTTTTCTCCTGGGCATAATTTCAGATTTATTATTATTAATTTAGTCTGCAGCTTTATCACTCAATTGCAAGATAGTTACAATGAAGAAAGCAGAGAATGAAACTCTCTATCATTTCTCTTGAAGGTGCTCTGATATGAAGGAAAAATTCAGAGTGTTCTGAGTTAGAAGTAGACTAGAGTCAGAGATAACCACAGATCTGTAGGATCACGAGCAAGGAGGTGTCCATTTATGCTATTTGAGCAGTGGTTGCCTGCTATAAAATATGCAGACACCTTTGAACAAGGTTGAACATGTAGAGCTAAACAGACGGATTTCCTAACCAGTAACCCTACTTCTCTGCCTCTGTCCCAAGCACTCCTGTAGACTTGTTCTTATTTTTTTTTTCTCTTGGAGAACAGAACTTCAGGAGGAATACTGAGAGTGTTCATGCATTCCCACATGAGCTTATGCACATGCTGTGAGCTTGCTGAGAGCCATATAGCTGCAGGAATGAGAGCTTGCGGTCTGAATTCCTCAAATGACAGGAAGAGTTGATTTCAGGTCTCTTACAGCTTGGGTAAGTGCTCTTACTATTTGATTATTTTGTACAGGAGGTGAGGTGGCAAAGCAGATTTGTTATCATTACCTTATCTTTTTTTTAGTTTAAAGGCAGAAGAAATATTTGTCAGAAAAAGATTTAAACTTTAGAGGCCATGAAGTCTTATCACCTCTTTATAGAATAGACCCAGGTTCCCATCTGGAAAGAGATGGATTTACAGATGCATTGTTATCATTGCTTCATGTCGGCTTGATCTGGGGAATGTTCTTGGTGCATTTACAGGGTTCTCATTGCCTGTTTGTTTTGGATTGTGCCCATGATGCCTACTATTTAGGTAACAGAATCCTTCAAGTCTATCATTGCAATATGCAGTGTTGGGATGTGTCTTGTTTAGGACTTTTCTCTTGCTTCTTCAGTCTTTTTTAGTATGTTCTTCAAGTATGTTTTTGAACTCCACAAGGCTTCCTGCATTTAATAGAAACAAATGTACTGAGCTTTGAAAATACGTACTAAAAGTTCATCTTCTCAGCCTGACTTTAAAAGACATTATTTTCTAATGAAAATTGAAAGATAATATATGTAAAGGTAAAAGAAAGTTGATCTAAACTGGTCAAAAATGCATGAGTGTATGCTGATTTTCTGCATCACTGAGCATGAATTTGACACTGCACCAAGGCCAAGTAGAATTAATGATAATCTTTGAGGCATTCCTTTCTAAAAATATATTTGCAAGCTTTTTTTCACAGCTGCCTACTACCCACAGTCAAGAAGAGCTTCTGTTGTAATACTGAACATGGGCATTGAAGAGGTCTTTCATCCAACTACTGAACACTGCAAAATGGTCAATGATATATATCATGTATTTTGAGGGAAAGGTGATCTGTGTCCTAAATTTGTTGTTCTATGATATGATCATATATTCAGGTTGTTTCAGCAGTTGTAAAGTTGGCAGCAATCCCTATTCTATGCAAGTTATTGACAAGAACTATTTATTACCCCATGGGTTGTGGGGGTATTTCCCCTCAAATGACAGGTCTTCTACCTCCTTCTGTCCTTCCTAAGGCAATCAAACTAGAAAAAAATGAATTACCAGATCATCTTTTTTACCTTGGCACCTTTTTTCCCAGGCAATTCTGGCAGGAAAAGCAGAAGTAGAGACAGGAGCAATTTGAATAATATACATTATTTGCTCCCACTTACAGCTGGTCTCACACCTCTACTGTCTCCTTGTACAAGAGCAAATTATATTGCTTACTTGGGATATTATCTAGTAGCAGTAAAGAAAAAAAAATGGTGGTGGGAAAAAACCAGCTTGACTTCCATGCCAGAATTGTTCAGCTAATAAATTTGTGATGATAATTGTACATTCTGCCTGTTGCCAAAAAGACAAAATGAATAGTAACAAGTGGCCAAGACCAGATGGGATTTACACAAAATTTTCAAAAAGGCATGGGAATCTAACAGCTGAACTAATGGCTGTGGGGTGTGAGCTCTTACTAAGAGCCTTGGTTTTGGAGATATGGAAATTGCCCAGTAGAATGTAAATTTTTAAGAAGTGTTTCAGGGAACTGTGGCCCAGTAAACCTGGTGCCTGTACTGGGAAAAAGGTAGAAGCTAATAATGAGTAGAATTTGAAGACACAATGGTAAATACAACATACTGATTGAAACAGTGTTTTTAAAAGGAGGCCATATTCCACAAACCTTGTGGAGAAGAAATAAAAAGGTGGCTGGTGGGGGAACCAGCTGGTATTGCCTTAATGAATATCAAAAGGTCATGTGAGAAGGCATATCACCTTTCTTAAAGAAGCTAAGTGTGTGCCTGTTGTTATACGAGACAGTTCTGAGAAGTGATACAGCCTGATAATCATTGCTGCAGATAAACAAATATGTCTCTGGGTGTCCAAAGTGGCTTGAACTGAAGCAAATCCCAGGAGCAGATTGAGGAAAAGCTCACTCCAGCAGCTCTATTTATATACCGTTAAAGCCCAGCACAGCCATTCAGTACTGCCTCGATGGGTCTCGTGTCCTTGCACTCCTTATGTAACCTCACATCCTTCCTAACGCCCCGCATACCCTTGCCATCCTGCTCTGTAGAGCCTGTTAATAGGTTATGAAACAGCTTGCTTTATTTTAAGTCATTAATTAACTGACTAATGAATACCAGCATATCACAAGGCTCTTGTTTATTCAGCTCTTGGCCACTCAGCACCACCTGGCAGGTCATTCAGTCAAAAACTGCTCTCCAATGGCATCTTTGTGGATCCAAGCTGAATCCAGCTCTCTCAATCACTGCCACTCTCCTCGGTATGAAAATATCTGAGAGGATAGATGCAGGAAACTGTGGTATTTGTGAAACATGCTGTAATTCTCTAGTTTTTAAAACAAACAAATCTCGGTGTTGTCATTTTCTTCCACATTCGACAGGGAAGACCCTGCACCAACCCTTTTTAGCTCCCTTCCCTGCCATCCCAACTGAAGCCATTTGAAGGAACGCCTTCAAATACTCTTGTGACAGCAATTCAGCAAGCCTGTAATTTTAGGGGAGAAAGAAACATGCTGGATTTTTCAGCCTAAGAGCAGCAAGACTGCTGCAGCTCTGTGGCCTCAGGTCCTGTACTGAGATTACAGGTATATTCCCAGCAGGCACATGCACACAGAGCACATGTGTATACCCTGTGGTGGAATTGCACAACTACATTCTGCATCTTATTAAATGTTCTGCATGCACTATCCCCGTGCATGCAGCTACAAGTTTAATTTCAAAGGAAAAATTACAGTAGGGTTTAGAGAGAAATGAGGTAGGGAAAGGGCAAAAAGCACAAAATCCTTAATAGGAAGGTGAGGCTGAAATTTGTACCTTTCATCCCTCCCAAAGGCCCAGAGTGTTCCTGTATGAACTGGAGCCCTGTTACCAGACTTGTAAAATTGGAAACTATTGAGTAAGTTGAGGACACTTATTTGCAATTGTCAGCACCTCTGTAACTGATCTTCCAGCAAGTGATTTGCAGAGAACCTGGTGTTTGCTTTCTGGTCTTATCCTGCTTCACATTCAATGTAATTAGGACTCAGTTTATGGCAGCTAACAGTTTTTCAGAAGAAACCAACTCTGCTCGCAAAGCCAGTTTACACACCAGTATTCACATACACAGTATTGTCTATGTATTTCTCAGTCCCTCAGCCTGTCTCTCTCACAATGTAATGAAAGTTTGGTAAATAATTCTAACAGACAGAACACATTTGCAAAAGGATCAGTTCCCTCCCATATTGAAAATATTGCACCTGCTATTTTGGGAATACTCGGCTCGGCTGGCTCAGACCAGATATGTTTTTCCTTATTGCTGTTTTGTTATAAGACTAGCTGCAGCAAGGCACTGTTTTGTAATGGGCCTAGTATGGTATTGCCATGGTGTATTCAGTATGACAGTATCCACCTATCAGACTACCTCAGATGCACAGAAGGCAGAACTGCAAGGTGTCTGCAAGAAGTGGCAGGCAGAAAGGGTAAAGCAGTTGCCCAGCCTCTTCTTCAGGATACAACTCCCCACAGTCATCCTGTTAGACACAGCCGAAATGTACGTATGACCTGCAGCACTGCACAGCCAGAGGAGGTTTGCTGTGCTTGCCACAGCACTGCACAGCCCTATGAGCACATCAGCTGAAGTCCATGGGTAATGAGGTGTCTGTCCTACAGGAATAATGTTATCTGCTGCAGCCAGTAAGCTTATGAACTCCTCCATGTGGCTGAGCTGCCCTAGTAGGTTGATAGGTTGGTAGGTCAACCTTGGTTTCTGTATTGATACAGATCTTGGAGCTATTGCAGCCCATGGGCTTTGGCAGCCCATATTTTGCAATTCAGGGTTTCATCTTCTGCATATACTGCAAAGTAGATAGGAAGGAGCCTGTGTGAAAGCAAAGTCATATCTTTACACTGGAATGCAAGCTATTTTCAAAGAAGGTAGATACTGTTTATAAAGTTTCTATCTGTGGACAGTAATGGCTTGGACTACATCTAGTCAGAAGTCCACACACTCCCTGAAAAAAGATGATCTGCTTGAGTCAGAGGCAGGAAAAAAGCATCATGAAAGCAGGAAGTGGGGCCCCCAAGAGCTCAAACAGTTCTTTGTCAGGTAAGGGGCTTTGTGAGCAAAGAGTTTTTCTACTGCTTTTCTACTGCTTTTGTGCCTGTGACATACATGAAAACAGGGCTATCTACGTAGTATAAAGGCTGCATGCTGATTCATCATCTTTCTTTTTTCCTCCAAAAGGAACTTGGTAGCAATACTTTTCACAGGTGGCTGTCAATCCCACGGATTAATTTCTCAGGTGTCTGACATGTGACTCTGGGAATGGGTTTGGAGATATGGTGACACTCAACTAGGACTGCAGTCAGGGAACGCTGTCCTCTTAAGCTGTAAAATGCTTATGAAAGCCTCGACATTGAACTCCAAAAATAGTAACTACTTTTGACCTTGATTGCATATCAGTGATGAAACAGTAATATACATCTTCAAGTTACTGGATTGGTGCTGAAAAAATAGCTTTGGAAACTTTGTATAAGTATATTTGTGTGTGTATGTATGTATCTGTGTACATGTACGTGTGTGTGTATACAGACATATATATGTGCATAATTTGCATACAGTAAATACATTAATATGTAATATTTCATACAGGTATCTTATAACTTTGGAAAGGCTATGAGGAACTTAGTATTTTCATCTTCAAGCTTGGTTTGAGTAATACTCAGTAAGAAGAAAACAAAGTGGACAAGGAAAACAAGAGTTGAAGGATTGAAAGGTTGAAAAAGTTGAAAGGATTGAAGGGTTGAAAAAGAGGTGACCATGGATTCTCTGAGGTGTGCTGATATCTGCAAAGAATGAAAACCTACATTTTGAGTGAGGCCAATCTAGGCAAAGTTATTTGGGTTACCCTGGAGACTACATAGAAGTTAAGTGGCTGCCTGACCAGCTTAGAAGATTCAGGGGACCTTTAGGAACACAATATAGACAGCGAATGACTGTATAAGGTAGCTGGTTGTGCTGCCCTTGGAATGTTGGTTTGCACATCACTTTCATGAATGAAACTTAAAAGTAGATCTCATTTTAGGTTTAGATGTCCTCTAAAATACGTTTCAAAGTATGTTGAAGGACTGAAGACATTTAACCTGAAAAATATCTTCTTGTAAATCATGTGGAAGATTGAATTCTATTAAGAAAAATCTTCTACATGATTTAATAGAATAAGCAGTGATTAGACTGATTAGGGAAGATGCAATAAATTCTTTTTCTTTGGACAGAATATTTGAGTTAAAATTCATTGTATTTCTAAAGCAAAAGTAACAAGGAATAATTACATTCTGTTGCAAAGAAATAATGATTTTCTGCCTTAAGTAAGTCAGATGAAATTCCATGATGAGAATGAAGCAGGATGTCTCATTAAAACCACTTTTACAGTGGTTGAAACACTGAAAATATCTGAAACAAGTTTTTAATTGAATGAATTTAAATAAATTAGGAAAAAAACCTAGAAATTAAGAATTCAGGATAATAATTGAAATACAAAAGTGAACTCATTATTTCCTTGGGAAAATCTCTACAATTTTTATTATCTAGGCATTAATTATCTAGAGATTGATGAAGGTCTAAGCAGTGATTACAAAATCAAAGTGATAGAATTTCACATTTTGTGCAATTCTCTTTCACTTTGCACCACTGGAGGTATTTACTCTTCACTTTCTGCCTTCCCAATTTCACGGTTCTTGGCTCGGAGCTTGTTGACCTGGGACTCTGCAATGTCAGCCCGCTCTTCAGCTTCCTCCAGCTTGTGCTGGATCTTTCGGAACTTGGAGAGATTGACATTGGACAGCTCCTCCTGGGGATAGGAAGAGAGACAAAATAGCTTTAAAAATATTTAATATTTACAGAATCACAGAATCAGCTGGGTTGGAAAAGACCTTTAAGATCATCAAGTCCAAGATCACCAAGTGCTTTACCCTATCACTGCCAAGGCCACCATTAAACCATGTCACTAAGGGCCTCTTCTACACGGTTTGTGAACACACCCAAGAATGGTGCAGGGGAAAACACCAACACAGAATTCCCCCTCCATGTGGAGGGAGACTGACTCTGCACTCAGCAATACTTACAGCCTCCTCAGCTTGTCTTTTGTAGGATTTCACTTTCATTTGCAGCTTGTCCACCAGATCCTGGAGCCTGAGAATATTCTTCCGGTCTTCCTCAGACTAGAGTAGTTGGTCAACAGAAAAGAAAGTGAATTATTAGATTTTCCACACCACAAAGCAACATTTTGCCCTAGATTGCATTGAAAAGGCTTTGGTTTTCTAGGATGAGGGTGTGTGAGCCCAAGGACACCTCCTGCCTTACCTGGAAGGTCAGCTCCTTCACCCTCCTCTCGTACTTGCGCACACCCTTCACAGCTTCAGCGCTGCGCTTCTGCTCAGCATCAACCTCCCCTTCCAGCTCCCGCACCTGCAATCACAAGCCCATCTTTGGAGCTCCCTGATATCTCTCCAAGGCACATGCTCACTCTCGCACAGATACCAGCCCTACGCACTCTGGCCTCCAGCTTCTGGATTTGCTTCTTGCCTCCCTTCAGTGCCAACTGCTCAGCCTCATCCAGACGAAGCTGAAGATCCTTCACCGTCTGGTCCAGGTTCTTCTTCATCCTCTCCAGGTGGGCGCTGGTGTCCTGCTCCTTCTTCAGCTCTTCTGCCATCATGGCTGCCTGATGAGAGCAAAGGGTCAAAGCCACTTTGGGCCTGGAGACATTTTGGGGGAGAATACATCCACCATCAGCAATGAAAGGAGCCCCCGACTCACATCTGTGATGGCCTTCTTGGCCTTCTCTTCAGCATTACGGGCTTCCTGGATAGTATCCTCCATCTCACCCTGGATTTGGGCAATGTCTGTTTCCAGCTTCTTCTTGGTGTTGATCAAGCTGGTGTTCTGTTGAAGAGCATCAACATGACAATTTTCTTTTTATTACCTTGTGATATGATATCAAGAAGATTGCATAAATATTGTTTTTTAATGGGAATTGTGCCATCGGGTCACATGGGATTCTGTTCTAAAGGAGCTACAGCAGTAGCTGTTAGTTTCTCAGCCATGATGTGCTTCCTTATTTCAAGAACATCCTCCATAAAGTCTTTCCTCACAGTTTTTCAGTCATTAGAGAAGGAATTATAAAGACTTACAAAGATATAAGGTGTAATATTTGCTTACAGTTTTCAATCTTGTGGCAGCAAAAATTTTAAATGGTGATCTAGAATACTTATAATGACATTGTTAAATGATGTCAGTAACTGTATTAGTGTATTCCTATTTTATTTATGATCAACCTAAGTTTGACTTTACAGTCTCAAAAGTAAACCTGAAACCTGTTAAGCTCAATTGAGTTGTAGGGTAAGAACCTCACATATCTCTCTGAATTTATTACTTCAAAGGTATCTGCACTGTAGTCTAGTGAAATTCATATCTGCAACGGAAAAATCATACTTAATATTTGTTATCCACAGTGTGAAATTTACAGGGTATTTTACAAATGTTACAGTTCAGCCAGTCTTCCGTTATTTCATCTGTATGGAGAAAAAGTATAAATACTAAATATATTTCTACACTGACCTGGGTATGGAGAAGCTGAACTCTCTCACTTGCATCCATCAGTTCCTGCTCTGCCACTTTTCTCGTCCGCTCCGTCTGCTCCAGAGCTGCCCGTAGCTCCTCAATTTCAGACTGCAATAGGTTTGCTCTACGCTCCACCATGGCCACCTGCTCCTTCAGGTCCTCCTGTGCCCTGAGAGCATCATCCAAGTGTATCTGAGTATCCTGGAAAGAAAGACAAGAAAGACCGTGAAGTATATTTTCCTATTCCTTATAGATCATTATAGATCTGATAGAACTGTACAACAGTGAAATATTTAGCTGATTCATAAGCCAGTGAGCACCTGTTTCATTGTGCTGTACCTTGAGCACTCCCTGTGTGTTTCTCAGGTTCTTCTGTGCCTCAGCAGCCAAGCGGTTGGCATGGCTGAGCTGGATCTCCATTTCATTTAAGTCTCCCTCCATCTTCTTCTTCAGCTGCAGGGCTTCATTCCTGCTCCTGATCTCAGCATCCAGGGTGCTCTGCATGGACTCCACAATTCTGAGGTGGTTTCTTTTCATCTGGTCAATCTCCTCATCTTTCTCTGCTATCTTCCTGTCAATCTCAGACTTGACCTGGTTGAGCTCAAGTTGGAGGCGCAGGATCTTGCCCTCTTCATGTTCCAGGGAAGCCTGAAAAAAAAAAGTAAATGTTTGTTAATTATATAAATATCAATGTCAATCATTTTGTTCTTGAGCATAATATATAGCATAAGGTTTGTCAGTGCAGGAAAGACTTCTGTATATCCAAAGACTTTAATAATGTCCAAATTTCCCTGATTTCGGTGCCTATAGATTATTCTCTATGCATGTAATTTCATAAATTGTATCTGAGGTTGCTAAACTGTATTGTAAGTGAACAGCTCAGAACAGAAGGATGTACCTCAGCTTCCTCCAGGGAGGCTTGGAGCTCAGATTTCTCCTGCTCAATCTGCTTCTTGACTTTCTCCAGCTCATGAATCGCTTTTCCTCCCTCTGCAATCTGCTCCGTGAGGTCGGAAATCTCCTCTGTGGAAACAACGATCAATGGCATGGTCGGGCACAGAGCAGAATGGGAAGGGCCCTGACACACCAAGGTGACAGGCATCTTTGCCCACCTGCAGGCACAGAGCCATGTGAAGCGGTGGGTGCTGGTGGGTGGTGAGAAAGCCCTGCCAGGAGCAGAGGGCCAGGGACTTACGCTGCAAGTTCTTGTTCTCACGCTTCAGCGTTTCCAGGTGGTCCAAGGACTCCTCATAGGCATTCTTCATCTTAAACAGCTCCGTGCTGAGAGAGCGAGCCTCCTTCTGGGAGGCTTCCAGCTCAGCCTGTGTTTCCTCATACTTCTGCTTCCATTCTGCCAGGATCTGAAGAGAAATGGGGTGTTAGGATGGATGTGACAATCAGGAGGGGATGCTCTGTCCAGGAGCCCCCAGGCTGGAGCCCAAAAGACCTTGTCAAAGTTCTTCTGCTTCTTATCCAGAGCTGCACAGGCAGCATTTGATCTCTCCACGTCAATCATCAGGTCCTCCACTTCATTCTGCAGCCTCTGCTTTGTCTTTTCCAGGGAGGCACATTTGGCATTGACAGCTTCAACATGTTCCTCTGCATCCTGCAGGCGCTGTGCCAGCTTCTTCCTGCAAGGTGTGAAGAACATGTCCAGGTGAGGAAGCAAATGGGAGCCTGTGCTGTCCAGCCAGTAAGTTTTTCAGAGGAGCACCCTATGCCACTTGGTTATGTGTGATCCTCATTTACACAGAGGTGTAGGACCTCTCCCAGCCAGCCACTGTATTTCTATGTCTGATTCCAGGTTTGAGACAATTCATGCTCTGCTGTTCACTTTGCTGCTCACACCAGCATGTCTCTGCTATTTCACATCTGAAGAGCTTTGCTGTTTCTGCTTTTCCCCCATGCATACCTGCTCTCGGTTATATTCTCTCTCTTCCTGGCACCCTCTCCCAAAGCAGAGCATTAACTTCCTGACAATATTACAATGGTCTCCTCAAATTTCCATTCTCATAGAATCATAGAATCATAAGGGTTGGAAAGGACCTTAAGATCATCTAGTTCCAACCCCCCTGCCATGGGCAGGGGTACCTTGCCCTAAACCACGTGATCCAAGGCTCTGTCCAATCTGGCCTTGAACACCGCCAGAGATGGAGCATCCACAACTTCCCTGGGCAACCCATTCCAGTGCTTCACCACCCTCACTGTAAAGAACTTCTTCCTTATACCTAATCTAAACTTCCCCTGTTTAAGTTTGAACCCATTACCCCTTGTCCTACCACTACAGTCCCTAATGAAGAGTCCCTCCCCAGCATCCTTGTAGACCCCCTTCAGATACTGGAAGGCTGCTATGAGGTCTCCATGCAGGCTTCTCTTCTCCAGGCTGAAGAGCCCCAACGTTCTCAGCCTGTCTGCATACGGAAGGTGCTCCAGCCCTCTTATCATCCTTGTGGCACTCCTCTGCACTCGCTCCAACAGCTCAATGTCCTTTTTATGTTGAGGACACCAGAACTGTATTCAGTACTCCAAGTGAGGTCTCACAAAAGCAGAATAGAGGGGCAGGATCATTCTATGCCAGCCTTGCCCAACATCCCCACGTACTTGGCTTCCTCCATCTCCTCCATGCGCTGAATAGCATCTGTCTCATATTTGGTTCTCCAATTGGACACTTCGCTGTTGGCCTTGGACAAGGCACGCTGCAGCTCCCCCTTGGCTTCCTGCTCCTCCTCGTATTGTTCCCGGAGCAAGTCACAGTCATGGCGAGCAGACTGCAGGGCGTGGGCCAGCGCGTTCTTGGTCTGTGGGGAAGAATTTTAGGGTGACAATGAGTGGAAGTGTCCTGGGAAATCTCCTAGATGAAGTGTTTATGGACCCTAGATTATTCTACTGTGAGAATGATGGCAAGCTACTGAAGGAGAAAGGATGATCTGGGAATCTGCAGAAGAGTTAATGACTAGGCTGTAGGGAAGGTGGAGCAAAGCTGGTATGGGAACAGTTGCACTGCATTACCCAAGTGTTTTTTTTCCTCCCTCATGGTTTGTTCTGTAATTTCATATATATCTGAAGCCTCTCCTAGACAGGAGAAATCCAATGGAGAAGACTGGGAATCTTTCTCACCTTTATCTCTTCCTCTAGGTGCCTCTTGAGCTCCTCAATCTGTTGGGTGAAAGCCTGCTTGCCTCTTGACAGCTGAGAAATCAGCAATTCTTTCTCCTCCACCTGGCGCGAATATTCCCCTGAGAGAGGTCAGATGAGTAAAGGAACATTTTTATGACTTACTGAAAAGTGTCAACCTTGATAATTAAATGCACATAAAAGTATTTGGAGTTTAACAACATTTTATTTCTTCCATGGAATCCTAATCACTTATACCTATCCATATCTCTGAGAATATGTATTTATCTTGGAGGTGAGAAATGAGATACATCATGCTCCTTTTCCAGTATCTGACTAGTCTTAGTGTATGTTTGCACTAAGTCCTGTGGTCACTTCAAGCCTCGGGCTTTCAGAATGAGTACTATATTGTGTATGTGCTCAGGTATATCCCTGTCCTCTCCTGAATGTCTCCAGGAAGAAGAAGGATAAAGTCAAGGTTATGAAGTAGATGAATTCTTCTTTGAAACTCCAGTCATAGAATTACAGAACAGTCCCAGGTGGAAGAGACCTTTCATGAGAAAGAGCGCCTAGATATGATTATGCGGCACCCTCTCCAGTCATGTTTTGTAAACCTCTGAGTGATCAGAGTGATCAGGCTCTACCACACCCCTGTGAAGGAAGTTGTTCCAGCCACTGTTTGTTCCAGCCCATGTTACTGGTCCTGCTTCAGGATGTCTGTATCTCTCTGGTACAGGTAGCCTAGCACAGGACACAGCATTCCAGGTGGGCGTTCACCTGTGCTGAGCAGGGAGAAGGATCACCCTTGTTAATCTGCTGGCAACGCTTCTTCTGCAGCTCAGGATTCTGTTGGCTGCATTTGCCACAAGAGCACATTTCTGGTTCATGTTCAACTGTGGTTCCAGCAAAACTCCATGATCTTTCTGACTTTTTTTTTTAAAGCCTCATGTCATATACAATGTTCTCTTAAACCCCACAAATGTCTTACCAGATTCTGTTTGTAGCCGAGCTCTCTGAGCACTAATGTCATTAATTGTGCGCTGTTGTTCCTCCTCCTTTGTCTTAATCTCACTGAGCTGATCTTCTAGGGAGTGACACATCTTCTCCAGATTTGCCTGTTTGCAAAAAAGAGAATGAAAGATGATTGGTGGTTCAACATATAATTACTGAGAATCTCAAGTCTTCTAAAGGACAAAAAATGAAGCCAATGATAGGAATGAAGGAATGTTAAGGAAAGGTAGAAATAATTTCTATTTTAGGAGAAAGAAAAAAATGGCAAGGTCAGTGCCTTTCATTTCATATCATAATATTCTGAATGAGGAAATGAGTTCCAATAGTTCTTTAGGTTAGGTGCTGCAGGTGAATTGTTTTGGCTGTCAGTCAAAGGTTATAATATATTCTTATACTACTACTGAAATATACAATTCAGTTCAAGTGATGAAGTGCAACTATTTATTTTTAAGCATGACTAACTTAAATTTTTATGTTAAAATATAAATACTTGCTTATGTTTGAATCACTACAAAGAAATATTCTACTGGAGCAGAAATAATCTAGAAGGTATTTGCGTACCTTGGCTTTGGAGATGGACTCCATGTTACTGGCCAAGTCATCAATCTCCATCTTCAGCTCACTCTTCTCCTTCTCCAGCTTCTGCTTCACTCGCTGCAGGTTGTCGATCTGCTCCCCAAGCTCAGCGGTGCTGTCCGCGTGCTTCTTCCGCAGGGCAGCAGCCGTGGCTTCATGCTGCAGCGTGGCCTCTTCGAGGTCACGACGCATCTTCTGGAACTCGGCCTCACGCTTCTTGTTCATCTCAACCTGAGCTGCTGTAGCCCCTCCTGCTTCTTCCAGGCGCTCGCTGATCTCCTCCAGCTCCCTCGAGAGGTCAGACCGATGCTTCTCTGCTTTTGCCCGAGAGGTTCTCTCTGCCTCAATTTCCTCCTCCAGTTCCTCAATACGGGCCTGGGGAACATCAGGGACCCTTCACACCTCTGCCCTCCTCTTACCTGACCTGAGTGGGAGGGAGAGGGGAAGGAACAGAGACTTGCCTGCAATTCTTTAATCTTCTTCTGTAATTGCATGCCCAGGGTTTGCTCATCTTCAACTTTGCTTTGGATCTGGCTAATTTCAAAGTCTTTCCTTTGGGCAGAGGAAACTGTGTTAGAGCTGAAAGAAAAATGACAAGGGCATGAGCCCAGCGCTCAGGTGCCCCACAGCCACACTTACTTCTTCAGTTTCTCATCCAGTTGCTGCTTATCATTTTCCAAATCCATGATATTGTCCTGGGCCAGCTTCAGGTCTCCTTCGAGTTTCCTCTTAGCTCTCTCGAGGTCCATGCGCAGTTTCTTCTCTTGCTCCAGGGACCCTTCCAGCTGAAATGAACAAGACCATCAGTGCTCTGCCCACCAGATCTAACCGCATACCTGCCCTGTTCTTGCTGTATGCCTGTGTGCTTACATCATCCACTTGTTGCTCCAGCTTGGTCTTAGCTTTCGTCAGTGTATTGACTTTGTCCTCTTCTGCCTGCAGGTCATCCAGTGTCTGCTGATGGGCCTCTTGGATGGCTTTCTTCTCTTTTGTCAGCTTGGCGATGTTCTCGTCCAGGGCTGCCATCTCCTCTGTGAGGTTTTTCACCTTTGAGAAGAAAGGAGGAAGTGAAAACAAAGGAAGTAGGTACAGAAGTCCTGTAACAACACAGTGTTTTTTTCTAGAGCATGAGTGACGGGTTCTGCCTCATACCTTGTTTTCAGTAGCATGTTTTTCTTTCTCAACCTTGGCCAGTGTTAACTCAAGGTCATCGATATCTTTCTTCAGCTCTGAACATTCATCCTCCAGTTTCCTCTTCTTGGCTGTCAGCTCAGCATTCATCTCTTCTTCCTCTTCTGCTCTCTCTGTCAGCTCCTTAATTTTGGCTTCCAAGTGGATTTTGGTTTTGATGAGCTGTTCACATCTTTCCTCGGCATCAGCCAAACTATCAGCTTCCTACACATGATTCAGTTAAATAAAATAGTTCTCATGTAAGTGTTTCTTCTTACTGATTTTCAAACCAGGAATTCTTATTTTCAAATAAGTCCCTTGTAGTTAAAATTCATTACTGTAAGAGTGTCTGTTTGGTTTGGACTACATCTAGCCCAGAAAATAAATGAATATGTTATCACATTATAAATATAGACTCTGAGGATTTTTTAAAAAGTCTTTAATTGCTCATGCAACTCCAACATTAATTTGAATATAGCTCCTGAAATCAGATATAGCAGTATCTCTCTTGCAACTTTTTATCATTTTACTAATGTTGCGTTTGACTTGACTGTAAAGTGGCATAGTGTTCTACTGAAGAGAACCATCTAGATTAGATCATTATTCAGATTATATATTAGGAAAAAATTCTTCACTATGAGCATGGTGAGACACTGACACAGGCTGCCCAGAGAAGGTGTGGCTGCCCCATCCCTGGCAGTGTTCAAGGTCAGGCTGAATGGGGCTTGGAGCAACCTGCTCTAGTGGAAGATTTCCCTGCCCATGGCAGGGGCTTGGAACTGGATGAGCTATAAGGTCCCTTCCAACTCAAACCATTCTATGATTTTATGATTCTATGAAAGGCAGATTTTATGATTCTATGGTGTAGGCAGATTTTGCAGGATACAGTCTTTAAAACCTGAAACATTTAGCTGAGAAAACTGTATTAAAACTGTTTCAAAAAGATTTACTGAGCATGAATTTATTTTCAGTTTTGGACAACTTTGTGTTAGGATCTCTGTTTCAAAGAGAGTAATTGAATCAGGCATTTTTCTAGCCTTTGTGGTCAAGAAGAACAGTTTGGAAGGGAGAATCATATATACCAGGGCTGTATCGATTACCTGAATTTCCATGCATTTTAAGATGAAAGTTACTAAGAAGTAATCTTTATTTTCTACATACTGCTTGTTCTTCTCCTCTTTGTTCTAGTGAAGGGCAATGATACTACGCAGGCAGAAGCCTTTTCATTGTTCAACAAGATAGCTAGGTTGGGGTTTGTCTTGTTTTTTAGATATCTGCCATGATATCAAGATGCAGCCCATTCAACAAAACCAAAACCAAAACAAACAAACAAACAAACAAAAAAAATACATCTTTAAACTAATTGTATTATACTCTAAAAGGGTAAATTTCTTGTTGTCAAAGAGCAAAGAGTAGCTGAGGCTACTAGCTCATACGTAGACTTTAAAAGTGTAGACATCAAAATGGGGTCAGATGAATTGTAATCCTTGCTCGTAAAGTCAGTTTTAAGGGGATTTTTATCGTTACTTCTTTATTTCAGGGAAAAAGGGGAGGACTCCACTTCCATCACTGTTTTTCCTGAGGAGACAGAGACAGTAAATGCTAGAGAAATCCCTGACACTCTCAGACCCTCCTACTCCACCTGAATCCACTTGTGATTCTCCAAGTAAAAGCTGTTAATAGAACCTCCAGACTACCTTCATTGATCAGATGATAGCACATCAGAATTATATAGTACATATGTGCTATGTATGATTTAAAATGTCATACTGTAAAATATAGTATTTGCTCACTGAAAATTGATGATTTCCCTCTTGATTTAAAATGTAAAGAGCCAGCTTCAATAATTCATTGCAAACTGATTCATATTTGAAGATTTTCCTTGCTATTTTATAAAACACATTTTAAAAATAATACTGTTCTTGATAATGTTCCTCTTACTGAGACCTTTGGAATCAGTTTAGAGAGGACATTATAAGCCAAAACCGTTAACAATACTCACAGCCTGCACTTGGAGCTGCAGATCATTTTTCTCCTGTACCAGTTTGACCATTTTCTCCTCCAGCTCCTTCCTCTTTGCCTCAGACTTTGCAAGCTCTTCCTTGGTTTTCTCAAACTCTTCCTTCATGTTGGCCATCTCCTTCTCAGATTCTGCACTCTTTAGCAAGGGCTTGATCTTGAAGAACAGCTTCATCCAGGGCCAGTGCTTCACATTCATGAAGGACCTAACATTGTACTGGATGCAGAAGATGGACTCCCTGAAAGATAATAAAAAATGTTATCTATTGTGAAATTTATAAAACATATTTAATCATATATATTGACACATATAACATGAACTTCTACGTACAATACTTTACAGTTCCATATATTGCTGTGCATATAAAATATTTATTATATATTATTAAATACATATATATAAACTATATTTAGGATATTTAATATATATAAATACATATATCTGAAGAAAACTCCCTAGTGTGATGCAGATTATTGAACTTTATAGACAGTTTTGAAGTACAGATGTTTGGCTCACTTTCATGGCTAAAAATGGAACAGCTCCAGAACTTGATTTGATTTCTTTCATGAAAGTTATCCAAGAGAAAAGTACATTTCTCTTGTGCTAAAATTATGTCTTTCTCAACTTTGATTATAACTGCTACTTAAAATAATTAGCTTTCACTAGATATCTGGTTTCTGGACATACATGTAATGTAGCCATTTACTGAATTTAGGAAAAAGTAGTACAAAGGGTGATACAAGCTAAAAATGATGATTTGTTCCATAGATCAGGACTTTATACTCTTCATCTACTGCAAGGGTATGGTCCCAAATACATCCATACTGGTAAACTGAATTAATGATAAATAAATGAGATTTGGTGAGAAGCTGGTTATCAGTTTCATTCATGTCATTGGTATCTCATGAGGATTGGCCCAGCAAGCCAAATAAGTATCTACCTCCTATCCACCATTTTCTTGAACTCCACTCTCATCAGGTAGCCTCTGCACATGGCTTGTGTGCGGGTGATGAGCTGTACCAGCTTCTCATCCCTCATCTCCTCCAGGAGTCCCAGCAGCCCAGCTTTGAAGAACACCTTGAGAAAGAGAATGTTGCTGCACATCACTGGCAGGTAGAGCAGAGCACAGAGATGCAGTGAATGACTCAAGAAAGGTTTGTACCTTGGTGTGACCTAATTTGTACTGGGTGTGGTCCACATCAATGGATCCAAGGAGCTTCTCAGAAGCCTTCTTGTTGTCCATGAACTGTCCCTCTGGGATTGCACTGGCATTAAGCACCTTGTACCTAAGGGATGAAGTAGAATTTGAAGAAATTCAGATTCCTGAAAACTCAAACCTGTACCAGCTGATGCCATGGTTAAGATTCTTGGAAGGGAGATCAAGAGAGGAAGAGAGGCAAATAAGTCTGAACTCTGTTCCATTGTTTAGAAATCACATTTTCATGGGTAAATATAGATTTTAGAAAAAACCTTGCACTTTCCTTAGTCGAGAAATTCTTGACAAAGAATGGGTACAGATTTCCATTGGGAACTGATGTATTTCACATGCCCTGTTATCTAATGCATTATCTCCAAATAGAATCATAGAATGGTTAGGGTTGGAAAGGACCTTAAGATCATCAAGTTGAACTTCATGTGCAAAGACAAAATATGGGTAGAAGAGAAGCCATTCTTCATCCAGAATATTGGCAGTATATACTATGTGAGTACTGCTGATACAGAACAAGAAGCAAGATCTTTTTATTTTATTTAGTTTTCCAGCAAGTTAGTCTAGAATATGTTGTAGATTCTTTATTCACATTTCTCTGCTGATGGCCGCAAGTTAACTTCTTTAACTTGCCCAGAAGTTTAAATAAGTGTGAGCTAGTCAACTTCATTTCTGGATAGCTAATTAAAAAATGCCTTATCCTGTATTAGAATATGAATCAAGGACAGGAATAAATAATTTGAAAATGCCTCTTCTACTATTTAGCTATAGAAAAAAACTGAATTACTAACTTGGACCGTTGACCTTTTTATGCCTGAAATGTAGGTACAATAAACCCCTCCCATAACTCCCACAGTAGTTAAAATAATTAGGAAATGCAAGATATTCAGCACTTGTGGATATGGTGGAGGGTGGATGACATGGAATCTGACCTTTGTTTAAAGTCTGCATAGACTATTCTGCTGGGGAATCCTTTCCTGCAAATTCTAATCCCTTCCAGCACGCCGTTACACCGCAACTGATGCAGCACCAGCTCGTGTTCCATGGCACCTAATAAATGACATAATGAATTGCTAATTCATTGTACTGCATGGAGAAGAAGAGATTTTTCATACTTTTGAACTTAAACAACTTACCAGGTGTTTTTGTTTCATTAGGAATGAGGCATCGCACAAAATGAGGATGTGTGCTTCGAAGATTGCTCATCAGCTTGTTTAAATTCTCCTTGAAGAGCAAGAGCAAAGACTTTAGCTAAAGAATGTCACGTGCACAATATCAGTAGTAGATGGAGTAAAGATACTGCAATAAAACCATCATCAGTATTTTCTTTTTTATTGAATTTTTATGCAGTTCTGAAAGAATACTTCTGAGGATTCAATGAGAATCCGTTATTAAGAAGCACATGCCTTTATTTTTTCTGAAAATAAAGATTTTGTATATGAAATAAATTAAGAACTTTTCTGAACTAGATTTTCTATCTTCTTTTCAGAAAATGAGAAAGTTATAATGATTATTTTACAGTACCCGGAAAAGAGCTGAGACAGTCTGGAAAGAAGAACCCTTCTTCTTGGCACCCTTCTTGCCACCACCACCACTCTCTAAACAGTAATATAATTTTTTGAAAAAGAGAACAGCAAAAGCATGCAGTTAGAATCCAAGGATCTTAAAATATAGAAAATATATAATGTGATCAAAATTTGCAAATGTATACAGTGTTACAAAGGGAAACTCATAAAAGTTACAATGGGAGACTAGATTTTTTCAGATGATAGCATAATGAAATCTAATGTATTCAAGCTGAAGTTAAGAAGACGCAAATATGAATTAAAATGTAACATTTTGCATAGGAAGATATTTAAGGATTTAAATACATCCCTAGTGAATACACTAAATGCAGACTTTATGGATCTTTACATCTAAGGATATGCATAAGTTTAGCGGCATGTTGGTACATTTTGTTCTTGAAGTATTTGGGAATGCCCCATATTGCAGAAATCTGGTTTATCAGCTAGACTATGTTAATGCTGTAGTACAGCTGTCTGTTCTTAAAACCTACAGATCTATTAAGGTTTCTAGGGAAATATAATATCCTTTATTAGTCTGAGTGACTGAGTTCCAAAGGTTAGAAGAAATTTGGGGTTTTCAGTTTTTAAAATGCAAATGTTATTTCAAAATGTTATTGCAATTTGTTTTTTTTTTCCTGTAAATTATAGTACAACTGATTTAAAAGAAATCACCTGCTTCTCCCCCACCAACAGAGGCGAAGAGTAAGGCCAGTGTCTTCAGGGATGATTTTTGGTACAGCCCCACAACACTTTCATTCAAGGGATCCTTGTTCTTCTCAAGCCAGCCAGTGATGTTGTAGTCCACTGTGCCAGCATAGTGTACGAGGGAGAAGTGAGCCTCAACCTTGCCTTTGGCAGGTTTAGGCTTCTGGAAGTTGTTGGACTTGCCCAGATGTTGGTCATAGAGCTTATTCTTGAAAGAGGTGTCAGTTGCCTTGGGGAACATGCACTCCTCTTCCAGGATGGAGAAGATGCCCATGGGCTGGAAGAAATAGCAACGCATAATGAACGAAAGTGTGGAAGTAAGAAGCAGACAGAATGTGTATGAGAGAGGAATGGAAGATAAAAATCATATAAAAAACCCTCCTCAGAATGTGTAATCTTATGTTTTTCCAGAATTGGCATTTTGTTAGTGGATATGCCATCAGTTACATGAAAAGAAGCTCACCAATTAGTTTCAGGCTTGTGACGTAAGAAAGACCTAGCATCTGCAAATTCACTATGTGCATGCTGGTTGAAGATGGAAAGCAAAAGGAATGAAATTAGCAGCATTCAGATGTAAGGGTTTACACTTTCTTAATGCTTTTTCCTGGAAACAAGATAAAATATTTCTTTATGTATATATTAAACCAGAAGTTGCTCAGTGTATTTACTCACTCAGCATGCATTAAAAAACACACACATTTGAGTATGAACTCCAGAACAGTGGCTAGGACTGACATTTTTGCCCCATGTAGATCATATGTACTATCCCGCAAGCAGTGAAGTAACAGACAAATTAAAATGTATGCGAAAAAATGATGTTAAGTACTGCATCAAGCGTGAGTGCCACATATTAGAGTGGTCTAATTGAGCACAGAAGATTCCTTTTACATTTTACATCCAGAAATCTATTAAGTGTGTAGGGCCCAGAACCTTCTCAATGAGCTCAATGCAGGCAGCCAGGTCCATCCCAAAGTCAATGAACTCCCAATCAATTCCTTCCTTCTTGTACTCCTCCTGCTCCAGCACGAACATGTGGTGGTTGAAAAACTGTTGCAGTTTCTCATTGGTGAAGTTGATGCACAGCTGCTCCAGGCTGTTGAACTGCAGAATGCAGAGATTTACTTACTTGTGTTCAGTTTCAGCAACACTTTTCATCTTCCAATAGGTTTTATTTTTAACTCATGTTTGGGATCCTGAATTTCTAGTCATGGGACTGGACAGGTGTCTGGCATAGTCCATCCTCTAATCTACCATTTCAGACCCTGTCACTGTCTTAACATATCTCTGATCTATGAAATGATTTACAGAGCTTAGCCCAAGTCCAGCTTTTCATCTGCTTGAATTTGTCTATACGATCAATCTACTCCCAAGCATTCAGAGCATTCCCAATGGCTTCAGCATCAAAAAAATCTTCCTACAAGATAGCATATTTTAACTTCCTCAAAATCTGTTTCTGCTATTACCTGTCAGCTGTTCTACATCCCCATATCACTTACCAATGCAATTTGCACTTCTGCATGCAACAATAGACATCTCTAAAAATCTGCAGCCCTAGTGGGATAATAGATACTATGAGAACCAGAAGAGTGCCATTCCTACAGGAATGTCAGGATTATCCAATAAATAAAGACAATCCCTAATTAAAAACAAACAAACAAACAAACAAACAAATGCAACCCAATACTATTCCCTTTTCTTAATGCCCCTTCCAGGAAACCTGTATGAAGACACTCCGCTTACATCAAAGATCTCAAAGCCAGCAATGTCCAGGACACCAATGAAGTACTGTCTGGGCTGCTTCGTATCCAGCTGTTGGTTGATACGAACAACCATCCACAGGAACATCTTCTCAAAGACAGCTTTTGCCAAGGCACCCACTGAATTGTATACCTAAAAGAAAAGTAAAAGAAAAGTTACCATCCAGAGCAAAAGAGGAAGTTCAAAGTTTTTAACTCATGTCATTTTTTTCTATTATCACTTGTTTCTTACCTGCTGCACGGTTTGACCCTTGGTCACATATTCATTCCCAACTTTGACTCGGGGGTAGCAGAGGGCCTTCAGCAGGTCAGCTGAGTTCAGACCCATCAGGTAAGCAGCCTTATCAGCAACTAAGGAACCAAGCATACAGCAGGATTGAGTATTAGCTCTCCAGTAGACCTATCTGGTAATTAAGAATCGTTTCTGCAGAAGCTACATATATTTGTCACATACTTCAAAATATTGTAATTTTTCCTGATTTACTGATTTTTTTCCCATTTAGTGTAGACAATTTGTAAATGTAAGGATTCTTCTAAATGCCTTTACAATTAACATGCAGGTTTTTGAAACAAGTGACCAGACAGACTAAAGGGCATAGGGCCATGAATGCAGGTCAAACTAGTCAGAATTTCGGGACAAACAGAAAAGGGAAACGGTTGGTATTGAAGTATACAGCACTGAAAATTTTAGTCAGTGAAACTGTACTGTCATTAGTGAGAGAGATTAGTGAAGTATTATGGCAAAAGCATGAATACAGTATCTCATATAACTTTTATAATGGGTCCACATTTCCTCCTAAGGAGACACTCATAAGTCTTTTTCAGCTCCCATTTTCTCTGAAACTAAACTATAAAATACAAGCACTATAGCACTGAATATACACTGTCATCACTTTCCAATTTGCTGCCTGTCTTCTCACAGCAAAGATAATAGCAAGCAACAGTGCTATTCTTAATATAAGAAGCCCAGACCTCATTATAGAATATATATTTACAGATGCTAATTTTGAGCTGCTTCTATTTTACGTGTTATTTATAACTATTTAATGTACATTTATCGATAGAAAAAGTAAGGTATGAAACAAGAACAAAATTTGAACTTTTATTTCACTTTTGAAGAGTTTTTTTTTATAATTATATAGTAATCTAATTCTATTATACTTATCTATAATTCTTTCCTTTGGTTATATTAATGCAATGATTAGTTATTATTTTACTATTGCTATTCATCATTTTCAGATTAATTGCAATTGTATTCTTGCCAGCCATTTTCATTTGCCTCAACTTTTCTAAAAGAAACTCAAAACACACTAAAAAACAACTTAAGACTCCTTGATAGTTCATGTTTATGATACATGTAAATAACTTGGTTTTCATGAAAATGCTTCCATAAACTTTTAAAGGAATGCAGCTTTCAACAATTGTAGGCAAAGCAAATGTGATAGACATATCTTAAATGCCTATTTTTCAAACATGGACATGTTGAGACATGTTGAGACCCTACAGAAAATGTAGAATATATAAGCCACAGCTTCAGTATTAAGTGATGTTCCTTTTTAACAACCCCATGTAAAATGAAGAAGCACAACACTCAATTCAGGCATTGTGACTTGTCTTCAGCCTCAAAGCAGAGCAGCTTCAGGATTCTGGCTGCTTGGCAGGCTGAGTCAATGATTCTGACCATGAATTTTACTGCCTGTGTTAGTGAGTGCTCTGGTCTATACTGTGCTCCAGTAGAGATTGTGCTGGTACCTTCTGTGCCATCTGGCTCTGCCTGCTCCTCACGCTGCTTCTGCTTAAACTTCAGGTTGCCATAGTGCATGACAGCCCCTGTCAGCTTGTAGATGGCTGTCTTCTCATCAGCGGTGAAGCCTAGGATGTCAATGGCACTCTGGCAACAGAATCATGAGAGTAAGTACCATGCCTGGTAAAGGTCAGAGCCCACCTAAGATAACTTCTGTGCATTACTCACATCTGTGGCCATCAGCTCTTCCTGGTCGTTAATGCTGGGAACTGTGATCTCACCTTGACTCACATACTGATAGTCATATGGGTTAGTGGTGATCAGTAACATCTCTGGAAAGAAGGACAAAAACACATACAGATCAACGGTAGTCGGCTCATAAAGAGTTAGTTGCTGTTCCGTGATCTTTGTCTGGAGAAGTTAGTGATCTTTCCTACCAATTAACTCTGGCTTCTTGTTGGACATTATCTGGTAGAATATGTGGTAGCTTCTTTCTGCCTTGAGCTGGAAAGTGACTCTGGACTTCTCCAGCAGATCTGGCAAGGATGGTAGGACAGAGTTAGAGCAAGAACTGAGGAAGGCTGGAAGGCAATGGACGAGGCCAGGAGGGCCACTTACATGTTTCAATGTCAGCAGAAGCCAGTTTCCCTGTGGCACCAAAATGGATTCTGATGAACTTACCCTGCAAGAAGCAGAAAAGCCAATGGAGATCTGTTTGACCAGTCCTGATAGCAAGAATATTTGAGTCAGCATGCTGCCAGCTAAAAAGTAATTTAGTCCCAGGCAACAACTTACAAAGCGTGAGGAGTTGTCGTTCCTCACGGTCTTGGCATTACCAAAAGCCTCCAGCAGTGGGTTGGCACTGATGATTTGATCCTCAAGTGTCCCCTAAAATAGAAATCTTTTTTTCATGATATAGCTCATCAATGAATTTGATAGTTGCAGGTTCCTACCCCTAGGACCTCACCTGCATTTTGCCTGATGTCTGCTGCTCTTCCTTCTTCTTGTCCCCGCTCGCTGCAATTGTTGCAAAGTATTGGATGACACGCTTTGTGTTCACAGTCTTCCCTGCTCCAGATTCTCCGCTGTGCAACCAAAGAGAGAAGCAGAGAGCATGTGGTCAGGCAGGAGGCCCCCTGGCACCTGGAAGCCCCTCAGGGACTAGAGCAGGGAATGTACATACGTGATCAGGACTGACTGGTTCTCGCGATCTGTGAAAGAGGCAAAATGAATCATAGTGTTAGTTGTTGTCCTAAGGAACACTAAGCTGAATGAGAAATAAAACTGTAAATGGAAGTTGGGTCTTCCCACAAGTCCAGGTGTGGTAGTCCAAGCAGTCCAAGACTACCCAATTCCCTTCCAGATCCCAACAGTAGAAAGTATAAACTGAAATGTATGTATTGGAGCATACCTCTTGCTGCAATTGAGCTGTAAGAGGCATGTGGTCCTCACAATATGTGTACCCTCTTGCCCTTCACATAGTTCTCATTAAGAAATCTAATCATACTGGCTGTATGCATCCAAAATAGAGAGTTATATAGAATAAGTCTTTCTGTCCAGTCAGGGAAAAAGAGTAATAAAGTCCAGTAGTATTTCTGCAATTGGAGAGTGACGAATTTCATACAATAAAGTGTAATAATACACAGTGCTGAGTCCAGGCTTGCTTCTGGGTCAGTTTCACTTAAAATTAATTCCTGCTTAACTTGCTCAAGCTTTCAGTCATACAGCTCAGAGGTGGTTTCGGCTGGCTTGTCACATGCCCCAGTGAGGTCAGTGGGGGTTTTGGTCTAGATTGCTGTGAGGGAATCAAGCACTCACCAGTCAGCATGAACTGATAGGCATTGTCAGAGATGGAGAAGATGTGTGGAGGGGCCTCCTGGCGCTTCTTGCCTCGGTAGGCCAACACCACCTCCGAGTTGTACACCGGCAGCCACTTGTAGGGGTTGACAGTGACACAGAAGAGACCCGAGTAGGTCTGTGGGGAAGGGAGACAGCACGTTGGCTTCCACTTAGCCTGGCAGAGCAGTTCCTCCCAAGAGCAGCTACCCAGAGGAAGACTGCTGCTGGTACTTACGTAGATCATCCAGGCTGCATAACGCTCTTTGAGGTTGTACAGCACAGCGGGTTCATGGAGGTGGGTCATCATGGCCATGTCCTCGATTTTATCATACTTGGGAGGGTTCATGGGAAAGACTTGGTCTTCCTTCACAGTCAGGGTCTGCCAAAGAATAGAAAGATTCATAATTGACATCTAAAGGTCCACAGTATGATTAAATTGTATTCTCAAACTATGAATTTTTGTTTAAGCCACCTCTCCATCTTCAGTCTTGACAGTGATCTTTCCTGGTTCTTTGCTCTGGATTTTGCTTTTCACATAGGATTCCTTAGAATGCACCACAAAGACCGATGACTTGGCATCGAAAGGCTTGTTCTGGGCCTCAATTCTCTCCTTTTCTGACTTTCGGAGGTAGGGAGCTGCCTCCCCAAAGGCAGCCATCTCAGCATCTGACGACATGGCTGCTCTTTACTAGGGGTAATGCAGCAAGTATCTGCGAGGATAGAAAATGCATTACAATAGCACATGGTGGAAGAAACACTCCCACAGCACAGTGGATCAAATGTTGCTTCGCTGTAGGCATCAACTGCTTGAATTGACTCCATTTTTCTGCTAAGTCATAGCAATGTTCTGTAGTTTTCTTGCCTTTATTTCTGTTTTACTTCGTCCACACCCCCCGGACAACAGCTTTTACAGAGGAATGCTTTCTGTGCATTCACTAGATATTCCCAATTCCGGTATTGTGAAAGGTGTCTCATGTCTTTTTTGTTTAGCACCTTTCAGACTCTGAGATTTGTTTACAGTGGAACACTGGAAGAGGCACAGTACACTGGACATGCAGAGAGCTAATATTACTAGCACTTCTCACTAAAGACATTCCCTTGCAATATAATAGCCCAAGTTGTCATATATTTTAATTATTCCACAGATCCATCTGCTAACAAACAAAGCTGATATATCCTCTGCTTTGATCTTTTTTTTGTAACAGAAACCGAGCAATCTTGCATTCCTTCACTACTTTTAAAGAACCCCCAGAAAAAGCAATAGCCCAGTTTATTATTGCCAAATAATTGTCTTGACTGAAAAGTTTTATGCAAATGTTTGATGAAAAGCTGGACTTTAAGTATATTGTTCCAAAATTAATACTGCTCCAAATTTATCTTCTTTTTTTTTTCTTTTTTAGCCTGATTTTATCTAGTTCATCACCTAGAATTTGGATTTTGAGGAGCTTTTCTGAATAAATTAAGAAGCTAATTTCTCTGTTAATAGCTTCATGTATGGCAGACCTCTGGATGAAAATCAAATAATTGGCTAACTTTTCCTTGAGAAACAGTTTCACTTTGATTGTAAGAAAGACATTCTAAACTTAGAATATTTTAAAACTAGTTTCTGAACCCTTTACCATCTAGCAAACTCCTCATTGCAGTATGTCCAGCCTAACAGAAATAATATTTTATTAATGATCACAGTATTTTTGTACATTATAAACCTTGTTCCACTCAGCATTCCACTGCTTACACATGAACAGAATTGCTTTGCCTTCTTAGCTAGCAAAGACAGACTTCGTGACACAACTTAGTATCATAAATTCAAATGCATGAGTACAATCTCCTGACTGATGGTTTTGTTTCTAACTAACTACCTGATTTTTCACTTCATTAAAGTGTTATTAACCAAATAAGATCATTTAACAAAATAATTAGGTAAGGTTGTAAAATGGACCCAGTCTTTCACTAACATTTTTATCATTGCCTGTAATATCAAGATTCTTAACAGGAATAACACTAGTATATTATATATATTAGGATATATAATGATAGCATATATTATAGTATAGTAGTGCGTATTATGTAAATTTCATATATACTGTATATTGCATTTATTTTATGTAGATATTGTATATTATTATTAGAGTTTATGGTATTATTGCAATTCATAGCATATATAGTAGGTTAGTATACATTATCTTACTATATATGTCAGTAGATTGCCTTTTTAAAGTCTTTTTTTACTATTTTATAGGTTTTTTTTCCCTGAAGCCAGTGATGTGCTAACTTTCCTCCACTTACTCAAAGCATGCTAGTTATGTTCTTTACACATCACAGCTTGTTGGCATTTTATTATTTTGAGAGGTATAATCCAGTGACAATATTTGTCAAAATTTACGTAAATTAATGTCAAAAGTAAACTTTAACAGTTAATTTTCCTGGGTGCAAATATTTAAAACTTTGTATGTAGTTGCTGTTCCATCTCTTTCTTTAGTTATCCAAGAAGGTGTCATCCTTTATTCATTTCCCTGTGATTATGAATATTTGCCTATATAATTATATCATAATTATGCAATATTTTCATAGGTATAAGCAAACCTATAAGAAAGCTCAGACTGAAATGCTTTCTTTTAGCACTTTGATGTTTTGATACACAACATTCTAATCCCATTCTCTAAGCTTCCCTGTGAAAAAAAAAAGAAAACATTAAGATTATTTAAATACATACATCTTTTCTTGTTGCTTCGCAGCTAGTGCCAGAGACCCTTGATGTTTGAGGTAAAGAATAGATTTAATTTATGGACGAGTAAGTGAAAACTATTTTCTGATGGGGTTTTTCTTCTCAGGACAGTTTCTCCTAAGCTTAGGACTTAATGTCTGTTAATGTAGGAATTTGCTCTCTATAGGAGAATCCGAGGGAGAATGTAGACAATGCAGCAGTGATTAGTACTAAGACCCATTTTTGAGAATCTTGTGGAAAAGATATCAGCAATCCAGCCCAATTGTCATACTATATTTATAAAACAGACATAAATATAAGGATCCAGGGATTGCCAGCACAGCTCTGCAAAAGTCCTACCATCTCTGTTCCTAAAGAGTGAATAAATCAGTATCTTACCTTTTGTGATGCAAGATGAATGGCTTACAGACTGGAAGCTGTTCAGTATAGTAAAATAGAATTAGCAACTTCCTTCTCAGTGCTGCACAGAGAAAATTTAAAGACAGAAAACATATGGATGCCTTGAAAGCCGACTGAAAATCACAGCTGACATTGGCAGACCCCACTGAATCAAAGTGAGCATCTGTAGGAGTGCGCTGGTGCTTGTGAAATGCAGGGCCAGTTCCCCTTCATCCCCCACCTCCCCAGTCCAAAGCCTCTGAGACTCTTACCTTAGAGATTTCTGAGAAAGGACAAGACACACAGATCCCAGGGTACTTTTATAGGGTCTGATCTGCAAACGTAGCCACCACCTCCTCTTTCTTAGGTCAAAACATTTTTGGCAATCTTACTGCTAGCAGAATTGCCATTCGTATTAGAAGTAAACGGATATAATTAGACATAACAGGTCTGTGAATCAATCTCCTATAAATAATTTGACAAGAGAGTCTGAGAAGGGGGTGGGGGGAAGCAGAAGGCTGTGCTAAAGGAGATGAAAAGGGCTACATCAGATGATGACTCGAGCAGAGAAAATGAAGAGTAAGAGACAGTGTATTGTAGTAGCCAACGTAGGGATGGAGAGGTGAAGGCACAGGCTCTGCATGCTGCAAATGCTCTGAGTCTGCAATGTGGAAGAGCATGAGGGGTCCTACTGAGATGCAGGGTCACTGTTAGAGGAAGGAAATCCATATGCAAGAGGAAGCATCTGAATAGGAACAAAAGTCTCAGGAATGAGAATCAAGGGATGATATGAATGACCAAGTAGTAAAATGGACTGTAGCCAAACCAAGAGAAGCAGGGGGATGGATGAGTCTGAAGGTAATGATAAGGAAGGTGTGATGGTTTAGGCTGGGATAGGGTTAATTTTATTCACAGTGACTAGTATGAGGCTGGTTTTTTGGATTTGTGCTGGAAAGAGTGTTAAAAGTACAAGAATGTTTTCCTTATTGCTGAGCAGTGCTTACACAGGGTCAAGGGCTTTTCTGCTTCCTACCCCACCCCACCAGCAAGGAGGCTGGGGGTGCAGAAGGAGTTGGGAGGGGACACAGGACAGTTGACCCCAACTGACCAAAGAGATATTTCATACCATAATAGCATCATGCTCATCATATAAAGCTGGTGGGGTGGTGGTGTGGTGTGTGTGGTGGAAAATAAAGAAAAGGGGAACATTCAGAGTTAACGGTGTTTGTCTTTCCAAGTAACCATTATGCTTGATGGAGCCCTGCTTCCCTGTAGATGGCTGAACGCCTGCCTGACCATAGGAAGTGGTGAAGGAGTTACCTGCTTTGCTTTGCTTGTGTGCGCAGCTTTTGCTTTACTTATTAAAGTGCCTTTATCTCAACCCACGAGTTTTCTCACTTTTACTCTTCTTATTCTCTTCCCCATCCCACTGGGGAGGGGGTGAGTGGCTGTGTGGGGCTTAGTTGCCAGCTGGGGCTAAGCCACAACAGAAGGTTATTGATTAAGGAAGTAATCCAACGGGATAGCAGCAAGACACAGGGACCAGTAAAAGGGCAGAACAAGTTAAGCCTAGAGTTGAAGTTAGAAGAATCTAAGACTGAAGTCACGGAATTTAGATCCCAGAGGAAAGGCATAGAAATCCAATCCTTGCTTCTGGGGCTGGAGGGTTTCAAAAATCATATGAACAGGACTATGGAACCATTGTACTGAACTGAAGACATGTATCCTGTATGAAGCAGCAGAAATAGGTGCTGTCTCAACATAGGGGAGTTATTCAGCACTAGTTTTCCAGGGTGATAGTGCTAGATGGAAGGAAAGGATTAATAAATTTGCATTATCTAGAAAAGAATCAATCATGCCCTATGCTAGTCTGGAGGACAGGCAGTTATCGTTAGACAGAACTGAACCCCATGTGAAAAATCCAATCTATTGTGCTGATCCCTGGGGTGTTCTCCACCGAATTAAGGAGCGGGATACCCACATTCTGCAACAGCAACAGCACAAGGAGGGGAGTGATGAAGAAGTCAGTGGGACCTTTCTCTTTATTGAGAAACAATTTCACCCTCATGCAACAGTGTTCTTTCACAGCACTTCAAGGCTGGCTGGAGGTTTAGAGAAGATATCCAAAAAGGACACATGAAGGTCAGCTAAGGATTGACAATTTTGACGGGATGACCAAAGATGCTTAGCACTTGCTTTAAATAAACAGCAAGTTTGAAGGTAGCTGCTGAAGCTTGTCACATATGCCAAAAATACCAACCAAGTTAATCTCTCACATTTTCTCTGTGGCTTCCCAAAAGCAAATTTATTTAACAGAACAGGAGTCCTTTTACAGTTTTACTTCTAATTTATCAGAGCCCTTAGTCACATTGAACGTAGTCCCAAACCATTTAATTTGCCTACCCATCTGTAAAGCGTGATAGTAATTAGACACCTTATACAATCAATGTTGTACTTGATCTTACATTCGCAATCAACATGTAGATGTTGAATGTCTAGTTCAGCTTAACTCAGAATACTATGGTTGGACCAATTATCTGTTCTTAGGATAATGAACAAGCCCAGTATGCTCTGTTGACCTGAGCAGCTTACTCGAAGCAGGCAGCACCAGGAGTGATGACCACCAGGCAGGACTCAGAAGCCTGGCAGGCTTAAGAGTTAAACTCAGCCAGCTGTCACCAAGAAGGTGCTCAAGGGTGGTATCCTCTTGGCAGAAGGCAAAGAAAACAAAGTCCTCTCTGCTGGCTAGAAAGGACGTGGTGACCCAGAGATCCCTCAAAAACATGTAGCCATCCAGGCTGTAGTGAGTACTAGAGCCTGTCAGTGTTGTTGGATGGTAGCTGTGCCAGATGTGACCAGGTTGATGATTTGCTCTGCATGGTGGTACAGCTACAGGAATTCTGTGAGGAGGCAGCTATGCCTTTACTATGGATCTGGTAAAACCACTGTTTCCAAGGCCTGTTCTTGGATGACTCTGCAATAGACTTTCCCTGGACAGAGTGAAGACTCCTAGAAAGGTAAGGGAGGGCTTGACTCAAATTATAAAGAGATTAAATATACTGTGATGGCCAAACCAAATGCCCACCAACTCTAGGGTGCCCTTCAGCTCCTCTAAGCAGCTTGTGAAATAAATAGCAAGGCAGTGTGAAAAACAAAGGAGGGGCTTGAGGAAAATCACCGTGTGGTTTCTGCCCCTTATTTACCCAGTAAGTCTTCCCTTTGGTGAAAGGGGTCTGAACCCAGAAGCTGTGGCAAGTATCACTCCTTCATCCAGCCTGGTTCTGCTTGTGTTCTCACACAGTGCATGGTAGAAAGAGCCTCCAGCTATGGTTACAATGTCCCTTATATTTTCCTTCAGGGAATCCAATCTCTTCTCGTCCCCTACGTTCTGGACAACACAGGATATTTCATAGCAAAGGTGTTGGTTTGTGAGAGCAGGAGACCTTTAGGAGACTGGCCTGAGCAGGGATCATCTTAAAGTGACTATTCTGCTTGTACAGGCAATGAAGAGAACAGACATGCTTTCAGGAATCTCCCCTGGTACTTTGCTCCTCTGGCACATTCTTCTAAGACAGCATTGCTGTCTGCCAAAGCGTATCAACACGATGGTTATATCTGATCTATTTTATGATTTTTGGATGATGAATCATGGTGATTGCCTCTCACAATTGAACAGCACAGGACAGTTCTCCACTAAGCACTTTTTCCCTGCTTTGATGGTACAGGACACGCCACTACATTTGAGATATGTACTGTGTGTTTTCAATAGTCCTCGCTCAGTTGTCCCACTAAGCTGACCACCCGGCTGTGCTTCTGTGCAGCTTTACTGCCCAACTTTACACAACCTGTGATGTAATAGCTTGGAGAAAGGGTTGGTTTTCTTAGGCCTTTGCATGATATTCCTTGAACTTTGGCTGGAATATCTTAGAAGTACATGTGAAACTGGCCTGTATAAGACTGATTGTGGAGCATAAGGGCATGCACATAGGGAAAGAGGGGTAAGGGTGCATTCTTAACTAGGAGGAGAGAGATTTTTTGCATGCTAATCTCTGTTCTTTGCAAAAATCTCTACTGTCTTTATTACCTAGACATAAATGATAGTTACAGAAGCAGCAACACTGAGATTTACATTTTATGCATGCCTCAGGTCACTTTTTAGCCTTGGGACCCTCGTTCTTCCTCTTCTATCTTCTTATGAAACTCTAGGCTCTTGGCTTGGAGCTTTTTGACAGAATTAACTGTAACAACCAAAAGCACTGCTTCTGCTGCAGAGGAATCTACGGTCTTTATTCTCTAGACATTGATATGGTTACAAAGACTAATTACAGGAGAAAGCAACCAAGAGTTCACATTTTGTGCAGCCCCCAGGTCACTTTGCTGCCTCATGGCAGCCTCACTCTTCCTCTTCTATCTTCTTGCCATGAAACTCCCGGCTCTTGGCTCGGAGCTTGTTGACCTGGGACTCTGCAATGTCAGCCCGCTCCTCGGCTTCCTCCAGCTCGTGCTGGATCTTTCGGAACTTGGAGAGGTTGACATTGGACAGCTCCTCCTGTGCGGGGAGAGAGTTGTGAAAACAACTGGCAGTGAGATTTAATATCTGAAAATTGGGCAAACAAACATTCAAATGCCACAGCTGGGCAAGCAGGGCAGGTTCAAAAACAAGGTAAGAAGCTGCTCCGGATGTTAAGTTTGCCAGAAGACAAAGAACATTGGAATGTCAAGAAGACCACATTACACACAGCATTGTCTAGGCAGTGTTAATGGCAGACTAGAAGCTGCCTCTGACACACAGGGTAGCATAGGGAGCAAGAAACAGATGTGAGAAGAGAGGCTTAGAGGAAAACAGAGACGAGGAAAACAGTTCCTCACAAAACTAGAAATTCTTAATTTTACATTCCCCACTCTCTTGTAGCAGCAAATGCATCAAAACAGTCAAGGTTTCAAAAAATTGGACAGAAGAAGACGCTAAGAATTCCATTTCTAACAGAAGGAATTCTGACTTGGGCCAGGGTGGTACTTACAGCCTCCTCAGCTTGTCTCTTGTAGGACTTCACTTTCATTTGCAGCTTGTCCACTAGATCTTGGAGCCTGAGAACATTCTTCCGGTCTTCCTCAGACTACAGAGAATGGCAAATAATAGAAAGCCTAACTTGCCTCTTTCTGCAAATTTCATGAATGTGAAACACAGGGAGTAACATTCCTTGTGCTGTCCAGAAAGACAGAGGCCAAAATCCTGTAAAGTGTGTCACTGATGGAGGTACAGAAATAAATCCTCCTGGAAGGCAATGTGCCAACATTTTGAAGTCCTGGAAAAAGAGTATGTCCACACAAAGAAGCCTCCTGCCTTACCTGGTAGGTCAGCTCCTTCACCCTCCTCTCGTACTTGCGCACACCCTTCACAGCTTCAGCGCTGCGCTTCTGCTCAGCATCAACCTCCCCTTCCAGCTCCCGCACCTGCAATCACAGGCCCATCTTTGGAGCTTCCCTGGTATCTCTCCAAGGCACATGTTCACTCATACACAAATACCAGCCCTACGCACTCTGGCCTCCAGCTTCTGGATTTGCTTCTTGCCTCCCTTCAGTGCCAACTGCTCAGCCTCATCCAGACGGTGCTGCAGATCCTTCACTGTCTGGTCCAGGTTCTTCTTCATCCTCTCCAGGTGGGCGCTGGTGTCCTGCTCCTTCTTCAGCTCTTCTGCCATCATGGCTGCCTGATGAGAGCAAAGGGTCAAAGCCACTTTGGGCCTGGAGACATTTTGGGGGAGAATACATCCATCATCAGCAATGAAAGGAGCGCCCGACTTACATCTGTGATGGCCTTCTTGGCCTTCTCTTCAGCATTACGGGCTTCCTGGATAGTATCCTCCATTTCACCCTGGATTTGGGCAATGTCTGTTTCCAGCTTCTTCTTGGTGTTGATCAAGCTGGTGTTCTGTTGAAGAGCATCAACACGACAATTTTCTTTTTATTACCTTGTGATATGATATCAAGAAGATTGCATAAATATTGTTTTTTAATGGGAATTGTGCCATCGGGTCACATGGGATTCTGTTCTAAAGGAGCTACAGCAGTAGCTGTTAGTTTCTCAGCCATGATGTGCTTCCTTATTTCAAGAACATCCTCCATAAAGTCTTTCCTCACAGTTTTTCAGTCATTAGAGAAGGAATTATAAAGACTTACAAAGATATAAGGTGTAATATTTGCTTACAGTTTTCAATCTTGTGGCAGCAAAAATTTTAAATGGTGATCTAGAATATTTAAAATGACATTGTTAAATGATGTCAGTAACTGTATTAGTGTATTCCTATTTTATTTATGATCAACCTAAGTTTGACTTTACAGTCTCAAAAGTAAACCTGAAACCTGTTAAGCTCAATTGAGTTGTAGGGTAAGAACCTCACACATCTCTCTGAATTTATGACTTCTAAGGTATCTGCACTGTAGTCTAGTGAAATTCATATCTGCAACTGAAAAATCATACTTAATATTTGTTATCCACAGTGTGAAATTTACAGGGTATTTTACAAATGTTACAGTTCAGCCAGTCTTCCGTTATTTCATCTGTATGGAGAAAAAATATAAATACTAAATGTATTTCTACACTGACCTGGGTATGGAGGAGCTGAACTCTCTCACTTGAATCCATCAGTTCCTGCTCTGCCACTTTTCTCGTCCGCTCCATCTGCTCCAGAGCTGCCCGTAGCTCCTCAATTTCAGACTGCAACAGGTTTGCTCTACGCTCCACCATGGCCACCTGCTCCTTCAGGTCCTCCTGTGCCCTGAGAGCATCATCCAAGTGTAGCTGAGTATCCTGGAAAGAAAGACAAGAAAGACCGTGAAGTATATTTTCCTATTCCTTATAGATCATTATAGATCTGATAGAACTGTACAACAGTGAAATATTTAGCTGATTCATAAGCCAGTGAGCACCTGTTTCATTGTGCTGTACCTTGAGCACTCCCTGTGTGTTTCTCAGGTTCTTCTGTGCCTCAGCAGCCAAGCGGTTGGCATGGCTGAGCTGGATCTCCATTTCATTTAAGTCTCCCTCCATCTTCTTCTTCAGCCGCAGGGCTTCATTCCTGCTCCTGATCTCAGCATCCAGGGTGCTCTGCATGGACTCCACAATTCTGAGGTGGTTTCTTTTCATCTGGTCAATCTCCTCATCTTTCTCTGCTATCTTCCTGTCAATCTCAGACTTGACCTGGTTGAGCTCAAGTTGGAGGCGCAGGATCTTGCCCTCTTCATGTTCCAGGGAAGCCTGAAAAAAAAAAAGTAAATGTTTGTTAATTATATAAATATCAATGTCAATCATTTTGTTCTTGAGCATAATATATAGCATAAGGTTTGTCAGTGCAGGAAAGACTTCTGTATATCCAAAGACTTTAATAATGTCCAAATTTCCCTGATTCTGGTGCCTATAGATTATTCTCTATGCATGTAATTTCATAAATTGTATCTGAGGTTGCTAAACTGTATTGTAAGTGAACAGCTCAGAACAGAAGGATGTACCTCAGCTTCCTCCAGGGAGGCTTGGAGCTCAGATTTCTCCTGCTCAATCTGCTTCTTGACTTTCTCCAGCTCATGAATCGCTTTTCCTCCCTCTGCAATCTGCTCCGTGAGGTCAGAGATCTCCTCTGTGGAAACAAGGATCAATGGCATGGTCGGGCACAGAGCAGAATGGGAAGGGCCCTGACACACCAAGGTGACAGGCATCTTTGCCCACCTGCAGGCACAGAGCCATGTGAAGCGGTGGGTGCTGGTGGGTGGTGAGAAAGCCCTGCCAGGAGCAGAGGGACAGGGACTTACGCTGCAAGTTCTTGTTCTCACGCTTCAGCGTTTCCAGGTGGTCCAAGGACTCCTCATAGGCATTCTTCATCTTAAACAGCTCCGTGCTGAGAGAGCGAGCCTCCTTCTGGGAGGCTTCCAGCTCAGCCTGTGTTTCCTCATACTTCTGCTTCCATTCTGCCAGGATCTGAAGAGAAATGGGGTGTTAGGATGGATGTGACAATCAGGAGGGGATGCTCTGTCCAGGAGCCCCCAGGCTGGAGCCCAAAAGACCTTGTCAAAGTTCTTCTGCTTCTTATCCAGAGCTGCACAGGCAGCATTTGATCTCTCCACGTCAATCATCAGGTCCTCCACTTCATTCTGCAGCCTCTGCTTTGTCTTTTCCAGGGAGGCACATTTGGCATTGACAGCTTCAACATGTTCCTCTGCATCCTGCAGGCGCTGTGCCAGCTTCTTCCTGCAATGTGGTAAGTACAGCTGCAGGTTAGAGGTGAAGGGTCTGCCACTGCTGTGTCCCAGCACCTGGTGATTATTAAGCCTGCCTTAACCATGCTAGCCATAATGGCGACATTTCTCCTTCCAGTCTATTTTTCCACAGGACACTTTTTCTTTCTCCATCTCTGCCCTCTACTGCAAAGACACTATACCCCAGTCTTCATCCCCCCATCATAACCCGGTCTCAGAGACTCCCATTTCCCTGCAGATTCTCACTCTTCTCCAGCCATTCTATATCCCTACATACTTGGCCTCCTCCAACTCCTCCGTGCGCTGAATAGCGTCTGTCTCGTATTTGGTTCTCCACTGGGCCACTTCGCTGTTGGCCTTGGACAAGGCACGCTGGAGCTCGCCCTTGGCTTCCTGCTCCTCCTCATATTGTTCCCGGAGCAAGTCACAGTCATGGCGAGCAGACTGCAAGGCATGGGCGAGCGCGTTTTTGGCCTGCAACAACAAGAGTGGGGAAAATTTTAGCGTGACAATGAATGGAAAAATCCTGAAAAATCTCCATTATTGATGGCTACTGCAAAACGAATTAATGGCTAGGCTGTAGGGCTGGAATACACTTTCCAGGTTGGTAAACACTGCATTATTGAAGATTTTTCTCCCTCTCATTTTGTAGATTCTGCGATTTCATACATTTATCATAATATCTTTTTACCTTTATCTCTTCTTCTAAGTGCCTCTTGAGCTCCTCAATCTGTTGGGTGAAAGCCTGCTTGCCTCTTGACAGCTGAGAAATCAGCGATTCTTTTTCCTCCACTTGGCGTGAATATTCACCTAGAAAAGCACAAATAAAGGAAAAATATGCAGTGTCATTCGTGACCCAAAAAACCTCTTTCGGGATTCTCTCCTATTCAAGGACACAGAGGAGGTTCTCTCACCTGACTCTGTCTGCAGACGAGCTCTTTGAGCACTGAGGTCATTGATCATGCGCTGATGCTCTTCTTCCTTTGTCTTAATCTCACTCAGCTGGTCTTCCAGCGTGCGACACATCTTCTCCAGATTTGCCTGTGTGGAAACATATGGAAGCAGAGGGGTTTTGTAATGCAAAAACTTAATAACAGCAGCAGCAAAAAGTCCTATTTTCTAGTTTTCTCTAGAAAATTTTTCTAGATTTCTATTGGGGCAGGAATATCTAGAAGGTATTTGCGTACCTTGGCTTTGGAGACGGACTCCATGTTACTGGCCAAGTCATCGATCTCCATCTTCAGCTCACTCTTCTCCTTCTCCAGCTTCTGCTTCACTCGCTGCAGGTTGTCGATCTGCTCCCCAAGCTCAGCAGTGCTGTCCGCGTGCTTCTTCCGCAGGGCAGCAGCCGTGGCTTCATGCTGCAGCGTGGCCTCTTCGAGGTCACGACGCATCTTCTGGAACTCGGCCTCACGCTTCTTGTTCATCTCAACCTGAGCTGCTGCAGCCCCTCCTGCTTCTTCCAGGTGCTCGCTGATCTCCTCCAGCTCCCTCGAGAGGTCAGACCGATGCTTCTCTGCTTTTGCCCGAGAGGTTCGCTCTGCCTCAATTTCTTCCTCCAGTTCCTCAGTACGAGCCTGGGGAACATCAGGGACCCTTCACACCTCTGCTCTCCTCTTACCTGACCTGAGGCTGGGTGAGAGAGGGGAAGGAACAGAGACTTGCCTGCAATTCTTTAATCTTCTTCTGTAATTGCATGCCCAGGGTTTGCTCATCTTCAACTTTGCTTTGGATCTGGCTAATTTCAAAGTCTTTCCTTTGGGCAGAGGAAACTGTGTTAGAGCTGAAAGAAAAATGACAAGGGCATGAGCCCAGCGCTCAGGTGCCCCACAGCCACACTTACTTCTTCAGTTTCTCATCCAGTTGCTGCTTATCATTTTCCAAATCCATGATATTGTCCTGGGCCAGCTTCAGGTCTCCTTCGAGTTTCCTCTTAGCTCTCTCGAGGTCCATGCGCAGTTTCTTCTCTTGCTCCAGGGACCCTTCCAGCTGAAATGAGCAAGACCATCAGTGCTCTGCCCACCAGTTCTAACCGCATACCTGCCCTGTTCTTGCTGTATGCCTGTGTGCTTACATCATCCACTTGTTGCTCCAGCTTGGTCTTAGCTTTCGTCAGTGTATTGACTTTGTCCTCTTCTGCCTGCAGGTCATCCAGTGTCTGCTGATGGGCCTCTTGGAGGGCTTTCTTCTCTTTTGTCAGCTTGGCGATGTTCTCGTCCAGGGCTGCCATCTCCTCTGTGAGGTTTTTCACCTTTGAGAAGAAAGGAGGAAGTGAAAACAAAGGAAGTAGGTACAGAAGTCCTGTAACAACACAGTGTTTTTTTCTAGAGCATGAGTGACAGGTTCTGCCTCATACCTTGTTTTCAGTAGCATGTTTTTCTTTCTCAACCTTGGCCAGTGTTAACTCAAGGTCATCGATATCTTTCTTCAGCTCTGAACATTCATCCTCCAGTTTCCTCTTCTTGGCTGTCAGCTCAGCATTAATTTCCTCCTCATCCTCAGCTCTTTCAGTCACCTCTTTAACTTTGGCTTCCAACTGGATTTTGGTTTTGATGAGCTGGTCGCATCTTTCTTCAGCATCAGCTAAAGCATCAGCTTCCTGTTAGAGAAACATAGTATTATTTGCTAATTGCCAGATTTAGCAAAAGCTGAATATAAAAAGGATATTTCCTGTTGAAAAATCCCCATGGAATTCCTATTTTTTATTATCTTGTGGGAAATCATTTTTGCACAACCTCTTTTAAATTAGGGTAGGATCTTATTCTAATATTTTTACTCTCATTAAATATTCTTTCTTGCTTATTTGGACATATCTAAGTATCCAAATATACTTCTTTTCTTACGGATTTTGATCGCTTTCCCTGAAAGTTGATATGTGAATATAATTGTGCACAGGTCTTTTTGTTTTATCTCTGTAAAATCTTTTCTTGGCAGGACTGACTTATTGCTGGTCTTGTTCCAGATAAAGTGGTACATAATCTATTTGCAATTGGTGGTTTTCATTTGAATCTGACTTTTTCTTGAAGATGTGAAGTAGACACTTAAAGACAGAAGAGTGTTGTGTAAATGTTACAAATCTTTTGATCTTCCATGGAACATTTGAAACCACATAGGGCTCACGGTTAAGATGTAGAAGGTATGTGAGTCTTTCTGGAATAGTAGCCGAGTAGGACAGATAAAATACCATGCACATAATTAAAAAACAGAAGGCTCTTTTAGTTCGGGTAACTGATTAAAATCAGAGTCAGTAGTCAACTGAATTGATTTCCAGACTCTGTTAATATGTACTATATCTCTAGTGACCACAGTTGAAGCTTACATTGCGAGCTTGCATGGAGAAACATTCCTGTAGACATGGAGACTTAAGAAGTCATTCCCAAGTTAGAACCTGACACGGAGTGATCCGTATTTTACCTTCAGTGTTTCAGATTAAAATAGTTTCTAAGGAAATTTAGTATGCGGTGTGAGACTTCCAAGCTATGAGAGAGGACTTAGACCTTACATGTTTTCCCCTGCAAGAAATATGCTAATAATACTTGCAGCCTGCACTTGGAGCTGCAGATCATTTTTCTCTTGCACGAGTTTCACCATTTTCTCCTCCAGCTCCTTCCTCTTTGCCTCAGACTTTGCAAGCTCTTCCTTGGTTTTCTCAAACTCTTCCTTCATGTTGGCCATCTCCTTCTCAGATTCTGCACTCTTCAGCAAGGGCTTGATCTTGAAGAACAGCTTCATCCAGGACCAGTGCTTCACATTCATGAAGGACCTAACATTGTACTGGATGCAGAAGATGGACTCCCTGAAGCATAATTAAAATGTACATTAAATATTTTCAGGAGGACAAGTGTCAACACTTTCCTCCAAGTACAATGACTTTAACTGCAGATGAGGAATGTCTACCTTCTCTCCACCATTCTCTGGTACTCCACTCTCATCAGGAAGCCCCTACATCTGGCCTGTGTGCGGGTGATGAGCTGTGCCAGCTTCTCATCCCTCATCTCCTCCAGGAGTCCCAGCAGCCCAGCTTTGAAGAACACCTTGAGAAAGGGAATGTTGCTGCACGTCACTGGCAGGTAGAGCAGAGCACAGAGATGCAGTGAATGACTCAAGAAAGGTTTATACCTTGGTGTGACCAAATTTGTACTGGGTGTGGTCCACATCAATTGACCCAAGAAGCTTCTCAGAAGCTTTCTTGCTGTCAATGAACTGTCCCTCTGGGATCGCACTGGCGTTGAGCACCTTGTACCTGTGGAATGAGGAGGAAATACGAATGAAGGCAATCTCAAGCTGTAAGGGTATAAGTCATAAGGGTTTATGCTCAGGTCGCTCAAGTCATAACTGTTTATTGAAATTACCATCAGTCTGTGCAGCAGAATTGGGCTGAGGAAGTTGGAATTTCACCTCTTGTTTAGAGATACAGTTATACTGAAGTTCTAGTCTGATAATAAAGTTAGGGAAACTTTTACTGCCTTTAGGTGATCAGTCGTAGATGAGAAAAGGACACTGAACTCCAGTCGTTTCAGCCCAAGATCTTTTTCACTTAAGCTATGCTGTAGAAAATTCCTAGAGAGGAACATTGCCACTATGTGTATAGGAAGAAAGCATCTTCCCCTGAAACTTGCAGCTGATACAATGGCCAAAGCACTCTACAGAGTTTGGAAATTTTATTTGAGAACGTGTTGAAGCCATATGCCAATCTGCATTTTTAAATCTTGTGATCACTGATTTGTGTAGCTTTATTGTGCTTCCATATTCAGAGACGCTGGCAAAGTTTAGTTGTGTGATGAACAGCAAATAGTGAGGACGCCTGACATCTCTTAATTTCTCAACAATTTCTCTTTTTCTAGCCTTACATGTTAGACTTTGGTTATACATTTCATTATTTTCCTCTTCTTTCAGTTTTTTGATATTTATCTTGCAATATTTATCATTCAGATATTAAAAAGTAATGACAAATCTTAAAATTGGTAGGAATTACAACTTATGTAATAAAGACAGAATGGAGAGCAGAAAAGAAACTGACCTCTGTTTAAAGTCAGCATAGAGGATTCTGCTGGGGAATCCCTTCCTGCAAATCCTGATGCCTTCCAGCACGCCGTTACAGCGCAGCTGGTGTAGCACCAGTTCGTGCTCCATCGCACCTAGGCAAATAAGACAATTATTTGATACTTCCTGTTAAAGCATAGAGAATAATGGCTGCATTGCAATATTGTTTCTCTCTACTTGAGGTTCTTACCAGGTGTTTTCGTTTCATTGGGGATGATACAGCGCACAAAATGTGGGTGAGTGCTCCGTAGATTGGTCATCAGCTTGTTTAGGTTCTCCTGTGGGTTCATGAGTAAAGGTTTTTCATTAACAAATGGTACCTCCACAGTTATACTGTCAAATGTGCGAAAACTGTTAGAAAGCTACAACGAGTTTATTATTCCCACCTATAGCCAGCCATATGTTTTCTTTTGCCTTTCAGTCTTAAGCATGAGAGAAAGTCACAAAACTGTGTAATGTCTTCTCATGAGACTGAGGGATACATACACTCAGACAAGACACCTATGGGGAATAATGACCAGAAGATCGTGGCAAAAATCATAATTTTGAGTGAAAGATGATTCTCACTGTACAGAAGATGCTGACTATTCATGGGCATGGAAACAAAACCAAGAATAGGACAAAAGGTAAGAGGGGCAAGGACTAGTTTTGCAGAGAGGGATGGGAAGGGGAAGGTTAATGGCATTGGGTGCTACTTGTGAAGATATAGTTGGTGGATCAGGGGAAGACAAGAAAGACTCCCTGTTCAGTGAGAATGGGGCCACAAGCTGTAGAGAAAAGGCATGAGTGACAGGTCCCACAGCACCACTTTCTAGAAGTGTTTCTAAAAGCAAATCCATGACCTCTCTCTGATTTTAGCAATTCCTTTCACTAGCTAGGTCCGAACAGTTCCCAGGTTAGCCCTGGTTTGGAGCAGGAGCAAAGCTGCTCAAGTACTTTTTTTATAGTATGAAAAACTGTTCAGGATGCCAGATAGTAGCTAGCTGCATGCAGGTGCTGAAATAAATGTATTTCCATCTGCCTTAAGCTCTGTCCATTGGTGGCATTTCCCTATTGCCTTGTCTTCATATGTATAATCATGTCCAAATGCACATACATTTGTATGTACCTAAGTACTTTTTCCAAGTACCTAAGTACTTTTTCCAAAACTGGCAGAAAGGCTAGATCAAGATGTATCTTTCTGAGCTGACCTCAGCTAACTTGCAGTCAGTTCTTTTATAAGGAAATGAAGAAATGTTCTTGGTGCAGAAAAATTTTCACAGGTGCAATAAAACAGCCTTGTTGGAGTTAGTGTGAGGTTTCACAATCTTTAACCAAAATCAAAATTAAAATTAAAATTACAATAGAGAGAGAGATGGAGAAAATAGAGAGAATGACTTTTGTACTTACCCTGAAAAGAGCTGATACAGTCTGGAAAGAAGAACCCTTCTTCTTGCCTCCCTTCTTGCCACCGCCACCACCACCACTAGCCTCTGAAGAAGAGCAAAAAAAGATTTAAAGTTTCAAAACTTTGTTTTGTAAAATTTTTCTCTATGAGACACCAAGAAGCTTCTTTATATGTATTAGTCATGCTAAGAAAGGAGCTTAGGAAGCAGCAGGAAACAGAGTCAACACTCAATCTAAAGGAACACAGGACGAAAGGTGTGTGATAAGCCAAGAGACTATTCTACCTGAGTAGAAGGCCTGAAATACATTTAATGTTTTCCTTTACTGAAAAATTGCAGACATGGGAGAATCTGAACAACATGCAGTTCCTTTACAACACTCTGGCTGATTAAAATATGAATTTCACAGAACTGACCTGCTTCTCCAGCAGATGCAAAAAGTAAGGCCAGTGTCTTCAGGGATGATTTCTGATACAGCCCCACAACAGTTTCATTCAAGGGGTCCTTGTTCTTGTCAAGCCAGCCACTGATGTTGTAGTCCACTGTGCCAGCATAGTGCACCAGCGAGAAGTGAGCCTCAGCCTTGCCTTTGCCAGGCTTGGGCTTCTGGAAGTTGTTGGACTTGCCCAGATGCTGGTCATAGAGCTTGTTCTTGAAAGAGGTGTCAGTTGCCTTGGGGAACATGCACTCCTCTTCCAGGATGGAGAAGATGCCCATGGGCTGGGAGAAGCAGAAGGAAGAAGGAAGAGGTGGAAAGGCAGAAAGAATCACAGATAAACAAATAGTTTCCTGAGTGGGACAACATTAAATCCCCGCTCCCAGGGATTTTTCTTCTCAGCATAGCAAGTTGTAAAATAAGCTTACAATGTATTTGTAATGTATTTACAATATCATATCTACCATTTCAAGCTACATTTATAAAGATATAAAAGACTAATGCATTTCTGAAATGTTAGGTTTGAATTGCACAAATACCTTCTCAATGAGCTCAATGCAGGCAGCCAGGTCCATCCCAAAGTCAATGAACTCCCATTCAATTCCTTCCTTCTTGTACTCCTCCTGCTCCAGTACGAACATGTGGTGGTTGAAGAACTGTTGCAGTTTCTCATTGGTGAAGTTGATGCACAGCTGCTCCAGGCTGTTGAACTGCACAATTGCAAATAAAGATTACTATTAATGTAAATTTAAAAAGTTAGGGATAAAGAACTGTGCTGGCTTTTTGTACCAAATCACAGCAGGATCTGCAATTGTTTCTTCTTTGCTCAACCAGGAGTTTGTAATTGCTGTCAGTATGTCTCTTTTGTCAATCTAAACTTTATCCAAATGTTTATGACCCCTGGAAGCTTGGGCCAGTTGTCAGACTTGTCAGTTTTGATATCTAGTAGACTGGGCAAATTCAGTTATTGGAGAGCCCAAACTGCAACAGTTTATCCAACATTTCCAAATGCTGATTTCAAAGCATGTCCCAAGACTTCTAATCACAAGTTTTGACTAAGGAACTGATGTCTCTGCACATAGATATGAAATGTCATGTTAGTCTACAGTTTGTAAACAGTAAAAAAACCTGCATTTACACATTTCCACTGGTATATGTACAACACCAAAACTTATTCCCAATTAAAAATCTGTGGGGATCATGATACTTTAGATTCAATCTCAAAAGATCAAACCATTTCTGAGGAAAAGAAAAAAAAGGCATAATTCCTTCTGAAGTACTTTGGCATATATTAGAGTTACTTCTAAAGGCAAGGTAATAAAACACTGTTCTTACATCAAAGATCTCAAAGCCAGCAATGTCCAGGACACCAATAAAGTACTGTCTGGGTTGTTTGGTATCCAACTGTTGGTTAATACGAACAACCATCCACAAGAACATCTTTTCAAAGACGGCTTTTGCCAGGGCACCTACTGAATTGTAGACCTAAAACAAAAAACCCAGAAGGCTCCTAGTTATTATGCAAATCAAAAGAGGAAGGCCAGAGGATTTGTCAACAAAATGGGGAGTTTTGTTACCTGCTGCACAGTTTGACCCTTGGTCACATATTCATTCCCAACTTTGACTCGGGGGTAGCAAAGGGCCTTCAGCAGGTCAGCTGAATTCAGACCCATCAAATAGGCAGCCTTGTCAGCAACTAAAGACCAAAATAAGGTACCAGCAGACATTAGTGTTCCTTTAAAACAAGTATTAGAAGTCAATTCTGGTAAAGATAACAAGGTAAAGAGTGTAAATTATGCCTTTAAGAATAAATATATAAGCCTGAAACAAAGTTTGGCATTTAACCTTGTGCTATTGCCTTTACCGCTGAATTCAAATACTGCCAGCAGACACAGCATGTGTCATCATACAAAAGTATAGCAGATTTCTGCATGAATGTTGGACATGATCTAACAGTCTGAAATTGTGTCAAGAGACACTTAGGCTAGAAACTGGAGAAAAGTTTCCAATGAGTAAGGATAGTGAAATACTGGAATAGATTGCGTGTTTTCCTCAATGTTTTCAAAAGCAGATAGAAAGATGGCACAGAAACAGGGTCCACAGGAGGTGGAGAAGATGCACTGCCACACTTTGTTCTCAGCTTTACGAGCAAATAAAATGAGCAAAATAAAAGATGACTTTGCCATGCTGATAAATTTGTTCATAGGTTTAGAGCAATCCTCAGAAGAGGATTCCAGTGTCTCTGCAACAAACCTGATTTCAATGGAATCAGTGCACACTACTCCAAACATTTTCACTGCAAAATACGTCACCAAAGTAAAGTTACAGATGTTATTTGTAGCCTATTCTACTATTACTGTTCATTGTTATCAGATTACTTTCAATTTTATTCCTTTCAGCCATTTTACAATACAATACTAACATATGCGGAAATGTGCAGGCTGAGTCAATGATTCTGACCATGAATTTTACTGCCTGTGTTAGTGAGTGCTCTGGTCTATACTGTGCTCCAGTAGAGATTGTGCTGGTACCTTCTGTGCCATCTGGCTCTGCCTGCTCCTCACGCTGCTTCTGCTTAAACTTCAGGTTGCCATAGTGCATGACAGCCCCTGTCAGCTTGTAGATGGCTGTCTTCTCATCAGCGGTGAAGCCTAGGATGTCAATGGCACTCTAGCAACAGAATCATGAGAGTAAGTACCATGCCTGGTAAAGGTCAGAGCCCACCTAAGATAACTTCTGTGCATTACTCACATCTGTGGCCATCAGCTCTTCCTGGTCGTTAATGCTGGGAACTGTGATCTCACCTTGACTCACATACTGATAGTCATATGGGTTAGTGGTGATCAGTAACATCTCTGGAAAGAAGGACAAAACACATACAGATCAACGGTAGTCGGCACATAAAGAGTTAGTTGCTGTTCCGTGATCTTTGTCTGGAGAAGTTAGTGATCTTTCCTACCAATTAACTCTGGCTTCTTGTTGGACATTATCTGGTAGAATATGTGGTAGCTTCTTTCTGCCTTGAGCTGGAAAGTGACTCTGGACTTCTCCAGCAGATCTGGCAAGGATGGTAGGACAGAGTTAGAGCAAGAACTGAGGAAGGCTGGAAGGCAATGGACGAGGCCAGGAGGGCCACTTACATGTTTCAATGTCAGCAGAAGCCAGTTTCCCTGTGGCACCAAAATGGATTCTGATGAACTTACCCTGCAAGAAGCAGAAAAGCCAATCTGTTTGACCAGTCCTGATAGCAAGAATATTTGAGTCAGCATGCTGCCAGCTAAAAAGTAATTTAGTCCCAGGCAACAACTTACAAAGCGTGAGGAGTTGTCATTCCTCACGGTCTTGGCATTACCAAAAGCCTCCAGCAGTGGGTTGGCACTGATGATTTGATCCTCAAGTGTCCCCTAAAATAGAAATCTTTTTTTCATGATATAGCTCATCAATGAATTTGATAGTTGCAGGTTCCTACCCCTAGGACCTCACCTGCATTTTGCCTGATGTCTGCTGCTCTTCCTTCTTCTTGTCCCCACTCGCTGCAATTGTTGCAAAGTATTGGATGACACGCTTTGTGTTCACAGTCTTCCCTGCTCCAGATTCTCCGCTGTGCAACCAAAGAGAGAAGCAGAGAGCATGTGGTCAGGCAGGAGGCCCCCTGGCACCTGGAAGCCCCTCAGGGACTAGAGCAGGGAGTGTACATACGTGATCAGGATCGACTGGTTCTCGCGATCTGTGAAGGAGGCAGAAAGAAATAGGTTTTGTAAATGAAGAACAAAGACTGAAAATTAATGTAGTTCATGTAAGTTATGACAAGAAAAGAATTCTACATGGTCTTCTTCCCTTTTCTACACATTTTTTTTTCTATTTCAATTCCTTGCAAAGCAATTTTACCATATTCTTACCTCTAACCATACGCACAACACTCTTGCCTTTAAGTTAGAGAGGTAGGGGTTTGGTGGGTAAACTGTCAGATGGGTAAGGAACTGACTCATTCCAAAGTGTTGCAGTCAAAGGCTTAATGTCCCAATGGTTAATGAGTTGTGTCACACAAGGTTTTGTACTGGACCAGTACTACTTAATAACTCCATTAATGACTTACATAGAGGGATTGAGTGCAGCCTTAGCTAGTTTGCAGATGACACCAAACTGAGTGGTGCAATTAATACACTGGTGGGAAGGGTTTCCATGCAGAGGGACCTTTACAGGCTTCAGGAGTGGGCCTATGTGGACATCATGAAGTTCAGCAAGACCAAGTGCAAAGTCCTGCTCTCAATTGTGGGAATCTCCAATATCAGTCTAGACTGCGGGATGGCTGCCGTGAGAGCAGCCTGTAGAGAAGGATTTAGGGGTACTGGTGGATGAGCTGGCAATGTGCACTTGCAGCCCAGGAAGCCAACCAAATTCTGGGCTGCATGAAAAGAAGTGTGGCCAGCAGGGCAAGGTACGTGACTCTGTCCCTCTGCTTTGCTCTTGTGACACCCCACCTGGAATACTCCTTCGGGTCTCCAATACAAGAAAGACATGGACCTGGTAGAGTTGGTCCAGATGAGGGCCATGAAAATGAATCGAGATCTGGAGCACCTCTGCTATGAAGAAAGGCTGAGAGAGTTGGAGCTGTTCAGACTGGAGAAGAGAAGGCTCCACAGAGACCTTATTGTGCCCTTTCAATACTTAAAGGGAGCTTACGAGAATGACAGAGAAAAAATTTTTACCGTGGTCTACAGTGACAGGATGACGGTCTGTAGTGACAGAACAAGAGGCAGCAGTTTTAAACTGAAAGAGGGTAGATTTAAATCGGATATAAAGAAGAAATATTTTATTATGAGAGTTGTGAGACAGTGGAACAGGTTGCTTAGAGAAGTTGTGGATGCCACATCATTACAAGTGCTTCAGGTCAGGTTGGAGAGAACTTTGAGCAACCTAATCTAGTGGAAGATGTCCCTCCCAATGACAGAGGGAAGGACTACATGATTTTTAAATATTCTTTCCAGCCCAAAGAGTTCTATGATTCTATGACTTTATAGTACTTTTCTATGGACATTGAAAAATCTTGAAAAGTCATATGCTTCCTCCCTACTCCACTCTATGGTCTTTTTTTTGTCCTGCATTAATTTTCTGCTACACAGACTGTATTTAGAGAGGCATAGTAAGAATACATGACAAAAGAATCCTGAGACTGGGTAATAGTTCTGAACTCAATAGCACAGGGAAAGAAAGGAATGGAATGGTGGAAGCAAAACTAGCAGCAGTATATAATTCTATTTAAATTTTTCATGTCATGGTTTTATCAAGACAAATCTGATCATTTGTGATATAGATGTTTTCTGTAACCCTTTGGTGAAATAATTTGACATCATTAGACAGAATTTTCACATTACATATGGATTTCATACCCTGCTCAGTTTCAATATTTCATTATAGGCATAATTATATTCCCTGCTCCACCTAGTCCATTTGGCTTATTGGTTTTCCTGACAACTTTCTGTGGAAATATACTTCCTTTTTAGAAATACTAGCATGAAAAAATCCTGTTTAAATTAGCAGTGATTAATGATATGACTGAAATAAAACTCTAATGATGCCTTAAGAAAAGGAAAATCTGTGATTATTGTTAAAATATCCTTTTGATAGAATCCCTCTGACAGCCACTCACCTGTTAGAATGAACTTAAACAAACAAGCAAAATGACAGAACACCTCACTGAATGCAGGGGTGTCTTTCACTTAGAACAGTAGAAACAATGGTGTGAAGATAGTAAAGCACACAGTGTATGCATGCATCAGAACTATGAAAGCTTTCAAAAAGTCTCCTCATATTACTAAGACAGAGTATTCCTTCAGAGAATTCCATGGTAGAATCCCTCTGAGAGAGAGAACCACTCACCAGTCAGCATGAACTGATAGGCATTGTCAGAGATGGAGAAGATGTGTGGAGGGGCCTCCTGGCGCTTCTTGCCTCGGTAGGCCAACACCACCTCCGGGTTGTACACCGGCAGCCACTTGTAGGGGTTGACAGTGACACAGAAGAGACCCGAGTAGGTCTGTGGGGAAGGGAGACAGCATGTTGGCTTCCACTTCGCCTGGCAGAGCAGTTCCTCCCAAGAGCAGCTACCTAGAGGAAGACTGCTGCTGGTACTTACGTAGATCATCCAGGCTGCATAACGCTCTTTGAGGTTGTACAGCACAGCGGGTTCATGGAGGTGGGTCATCATGGCCATGTCCTCGATTTTATCATACTTGGGAGGGTTCATGGGAAAGACTTGGTCTTCCTTCACGGTCAGGGTCTGACAGAGGAAAGAAAGGTACATGCATGTCAGCTAGGAGCTCAAAGTGGGAATTTCCTGTTGTTTATAAGTCTTGCATTTTACCCACCTCTCCACCTTCAGTCTTGACAGTGACCTTTCCTGATTCTTTGCTCTGGATTGTGCTTTTCACATAAGATTCCTTAGAATGCACCACGAAGACCGATGTCTTAGCATCAAAAGGCTTGTTCTGGGCAGCAATTCTCTCTTTTTCTGACTTTCGGAGGTAAGGAGCTGCCTCTCCAAAGACAGCCATCTCGGCATCTGTCGACATGGCTGCAGTTTATTGAGTGCAGCACAGCACGGGGCTGAAGTGGAGAGACATGATACAACGCTGAGTGAAGGAAGCAATGCCTTATCCCCACACACCTGACTGTCTGTAGTGTTCTCTGCCTATTCTTACAACTTTTCTCTTTGTCTTGTCTGTTTATCACTCTAGATATCCTTTAATTTATTTAGATCCTAAAGAAGATATGTGTCTTTGATTTATATTAACTTTCTTTCCCTTATTCCAGTTTCTGTGTTCAATTCTTTAGCTCTAATATGCTCTAGTATGTTCTGCAGAAAAATTAGACTAATTGGCATAATATAAAAGTTTTCAATACAAAGCAGCAGATACCAAGGGAAGTAATCTTACTGAAATCTTGAAAGCCCACTTATATCCTTTCTTTCTTGCACATTTTACACCATGTAATTTGCATCAAATATAAAGGATGAGCAACATAAGAAAAAATGTGTGAAATAAGCAGAAGCACAGGTGTGAATTGTATACGCAAAGCTTTTTTTCAGTTAGAAATCAGAGAGTTTGCTTCTCTGGTTTTTCTGTGTTTTCCATTTCAAGCTGATCCTTTAATATAAACTTGTATCAAAAGAGGAAAACTTCTCAATAAAAATAGAGGGATTTGACAAAATCTGTGTGTGCGCTGTTCATTCACCTTCTTCTTCCTGGATTTCTGTTTACAGTCAATCTCCTTTTAACACTTCTGTGTGTGGTAAAAGGTCAACTATTTTCCAGCAGGTATGAAAACAAATGTGTCCAACGCAATTATGCTATTTTAGGCAGTACACCTCAGATAAAATTGCACTGCATTAGTATGCACAGATGTAAAGGGATATAGGAAGTGCCCTTACTGCCGCATAAAATATATAAAAATAATAGAATCATAGAATCTCAGAATGGTTTGGTTCATAAGGAACCTTAAAGCTCATCTAGTTCCAACACCCTGCCATGGGCAGGGACACCTTCCACTAGAACAGCTTGCTCAGATCCCCATCCAACCTGGCACCGACAAGGATACGTATTCCTATGGAGTAGGTAGATCAGTCTTACCTCTTGTGATACCAGCTGGCTTTCAGGCTGGAGGCAGTCAATACTGAAAAACAGAAATGACAACTTCCTGCTTATTTTGCGTGGAATCCCAAGGGCAAAAATATGCTGGTGACTTGAAAGTGGAAAGAAAATCTATTGATACAGACAGTCCTTTGATGAAAGCAGTCCCATAAGCAGAAGGATTGCAGTGACATTCTGCTAGCACCCAGCCCTCCATACTCTTACCTTGAAGCTTTCTGTGGAGACAGAACAGACTTGGTCCTACCAGCACTTTTATAGATTCTGGTCTGCATATACAACTCCCTCCTCCTCTTTCTTAGGTCAAAAAATTTTTGGCAAAGCATTGTTTGGCAAACTTAACCGAGTGCATGATTCCCATTTGTGCTAATGGATATATTTAGAAATATATGAAGTCTTACTAGCTATGTGAATAAATCTCCTATAAATATTTTGACTAGGAATCTGAAAGGAGGAAGTGCTGTCTAGCAAATAGAGCAGGACACTGGGACTTGAAACAGTTGGCTTCTCTTCTCCTGACTCTGAATTGCTGTTTGACATAAAAGATTTATGTGTCTCAGGATTCAGCAGCAGTGGGCAGAATTACTGTTATAAAGAGCTTTGGGGAGACTCTATTCTGAAATATCCTGGAAGTAAAGGACAGGAACAATTTAGCCTAGTCCTAATCGAAAGTTTGGACAACCATATTGTGCTTGTGCTACTGCACCTGTTTACAACTCCTTAGCTATTTCCTGGCTACTTCCAAAAGATATGAGAAGACTATTTATCCCTCTTGATTCATAATTTAATTACATCTTTTTCCTTCTTCTGAAGTATTGCCAATTGGCTACAATTTGAAATTGGATTTTAAAAACATTGTTTTGCTATTCTTCATATCTGGCTGTGCTGGTTTGATCAGATGTATTTCTAGCAGAAGTATTGGTATGGTCACATTATCTGTGCTCACTGGCATTTTGTGTCCTTCATCTTTTAGGTTAATTGGCAGTTTTAAGTCACCAATTTGTTGCTATTGTAGAGACCTTGGACAGTAGCTATAGTTAACAAATGCAAGATAACAAACACACCTCCTCCAGCCTTCCCAAACACAAACTCCACAGAAATTCAGAGAACCCCTGAGAGTCTCTGGGTCTTGACATGTCTAACCTGTGGGTGTAGAGACGATTTTATTTCCCCCCTCCTCTCTGCATCAATCCAGTGAAAATCCTAGGTATTCTAGGTAGGTTTATTCTATCAGAGCTTCATTCAACAGAAAGTATTAACAAAAGTAACCTAAACCTCACCCTAAGAATACAAATCAAGATGAAGGAGGAAGTTTTTTCTTAATCTTAAAATACCTTGAAATTTCTAACACAGACAAAGAAAGAAAGAATAATTAGTTTAAGCAAAATTCACAAAGGTTTTGGATGTTGTTTGGATGCATAGAGGAAGAAGAGCACTTGACCTGTTTTGATACATCTATGACAATGAATTGTACCTTAAGAGAGGCATGTTATTTATCTATGGACAAGTGAGTTTATTTTTACAGATATCTTTCAAACTAAACATGATAGTTCTCAGCGAAGGTGAACTTAAGGTGAACCTGGGAAGAGACAAATTAAGTAATTGGAAAAAAAAGCCACTTGTGGCTCTTAGCAATTAATAGGGACTTAAAAAGCTGTGGCCACTTTATGGAATGTGGTGTGGCCATAACCTCTGGTGCTGCAGATATGCATCAGACAGCAGAAAATTTATATCATATCTTGTGGGAAGGGTGCAGAGGGAAAAGGCACAAGTAGAACACTCTAGCTGCTTTATATAATAAAAGTTTGAGATTCATGAGGTATATGGAAATACTTTCTGGGTCCTGCAGAGCTGTCATATTCTGGAGATTCATGCTCTCTCTCAGATGTCCGGGAGGTAAAGCACTGTAAGAAGGGTCAGAGAGGCTGACCAGTCTTCTCAGCTCACTGTTTTAAAGAACTTTTTTATGTTTTCAACACTGCGTGTACAACTGAAATATCTGAGACTAAGCATTCTTTTATGAGGCTGCCTATGTCTTTCTGAACAATAAATGTAGAGATTTTATTGTTTCTGTTTGAAAAATAATATTGAATACCTGTAGAAATGTCACTGAAGAAAATGGAAAAGTCTTATTGCAAAACAGGATAAAGGGAGGGAAAGAAAGGATAGATCTTCACATCTTCTAAGGCATTATAGAATTGTTCAGCAAAAATAGACTTGACTGTTCTTTCTATGACAATGAATTAACTCCAAGTTAGATCTGCAGTTCTTTCTTAAATTTGCCTCTGACTGTTGACATAGTGACTTCCAAATTGTTCAGGAATGGAAAACTTAGCAGCTGACATCCATAGAGCTGTAAGAAACTTTTAACCTTTGTATAGAATCATAGAATCACAGAATCGTAGAATCATAAAATCATAGAATCATAGAATAGTTAGGGTTGGAAAGGACCTTAAGATCATCTAGTTCCAACCCCCCTGCCATGGGCAGGGACACCTCGCGCTAAACCATGTCGCCCAAGGCTCTGTCCAACCTGGCCTTGAACACCGCCAGAGATGAAGCATCCACAACTTCCTTGGGCAACCCATTCCAGTGCCTCACCACCCTCACTGTAAAGAACTTCTTCCTTATATCTAATCTAAACTTCCCCTGTTTAAGTTTGAAGCCATTATCCCTTGTCCTATCACTACAGTCCCGAATGAAGAGTCCCTCCCCAGCATCCTCATAGGTCCCCTTCAGATACTGGAAGGCTGCTATGAGGTCTCCACGCAGCCTTCTCTTCTCCAGGCTGAAGAGCCCCAACGTTCTCAGCCTGTCTTCATACGGGAGGTGCTCTAGCCCTCTTATCATCCTCGTGGTCTTCCTCTGGACTTGCTCCAACAGCTCCATGTCCTTTTTATGTTGAGGACACCAGAACTGTACATAATACTCCAAGTGAGGTCTCACGAGAGCAGAGTAGAGGGGCAGGACCACCTCCTTCAACCTGCTGGTCACACCTCTTTTGATGCAGCCCAGGGTACACTTGGCTTTCTGGGCTGCAAGTGCACACTACTGGCTCATGTTAAGTTTCTCATCAACCAACACCTCCAAGTCCTTCTCTGCAGGGCTGCTCTGAATCTCTTCTCCACCCAACCTGTAGCTGTGCCTGGGATTGCCCCAACCCAGGTATAGGACCTTGCACTTGGCTTGGTTAAGCTTCATAAGGTTGGCATTGGCTCACCTCACAAGCATGTCAAGGTCCCTCTGGATGGCATCCCTTCCCTCCAGTGTACCAACCTAACCACACAGCTTGGTGTCATCGACAAATTTGCTGAGGGCACACTCAATCCCACTGTCCATGTTGCTGACAAAGATGTTGAACAAGATCAGTCCCAACACTGATCCCTGAGGGACACCACTCGTTACTGTTTTCCAACTGGACATTGAGCCATTTACCACAACTCTTTGCGTGCGGCCATCCAGCCAGTTCTTTATCCACTGAGTGGTCCATCTATCAAATTGATGTCTCTCCAATTTAGAGACAAGGATGTCATGCGGGACAATGTTGAACACTTTGCACAAGTCCAGGCAGATGACATCAACTGCTCTGCCGCTGTCCATCAGTTCCGTTGCCCCATCATAGAAGGCCACCAAATTGGTCAGGCAGGATTTCCCCTTAGTGAAACTATGTTGGCTGTCACCAATCACCTCATTGTTTTTCATGTGCCTTAGCATGCTTTCCAGGAGACTGTGCTCCAAGATTTTGCCAGGCACAGTGGTGAGACTGACTGGTCTGTAGTTCCCTAGGTAAATTTTTAATTCTGATAAAGTCTCTCTCTGACCCTGGCAATATCCGCGGTTACATCATTAATTTGCTTATGTTTCTAGTAGCAATTGCAAAATGATTCTTATTATTTCAGCTTCCTTCTTGGGTCCTCTGCACATTCTAAAGAGGATGACTTGAATTCCAGTACGCTAGTTCAAAGATCACACTTGAAGTGCATCATCTTCTCTGTCAGTTTGATGTCTTGTGTTTTGTTTCACCTTGTAGGGTAACGGAAATCATCTGGGAGGGCAACAGAGGGAATGACAGCTGACTCGTTTTTCTATTCCCTATGTCTTTAACTTCTCTTGCTAGCAAGCTGGTAATAAATGTCCACCTTCTATAATGCACGGCTTTCCTCTGCCTAGCTCAAGAAATAGCACCTCACATATATTCGCCCCACAGCAAGAACACTTGCCATCCTGAGGCCCTGAATTCTTATGGTTTGCCTTGCGCCTCCATTTAGCTTGGAAAAGAGAGAATCGTGAGACTCTAACCTGTCTGGAAAGAGGTTCTATCCATTACCTCTCTAGAAAGACAACTTGTCAAGGCAGAATCATTTCTGCTCACTTTGCTGCATAAGAAATGAGGTGTTCCTATTACTTCTATCCTGATTCTCAGCCTGCTGAGGGTATAAAGAGCAGTAAGTGAGCTGTTCCTACATTGCATAGCATATTCGGCCTAAAGATCCCCATTCCATCTTCTGAGTGAGGCTGATTCTGCCTGGAGTGTTAATGCCAGGTCAGAACACAGTAAAGGAAGACAGTCACAGAAGGCATCCTCAGTCCCAGCCAGGAAGTACTGCTCTGGTCTTCAATATCAAATTTTCTGTTCCTGAGGAGACTGTTGTTGCTGTAGCAAGGACTATGGTCAGATAAAGGCTTTCCTAAACAAGGTCACTACCCTACAATCAGCATTTTCTGGGCCTAAAACAGTTGGTGGAAAGGCACAACTATCATAAGTAGGTCTGGGAATTTGTCAAGTCAAGATCTTTCTTATTTTTGTGGTAAACTGATGGGTTTTCTTCCCCACAGCCAACAACAGAAGGGTGCAATAGAGGATGAACTGTTATGGAAACAGTAGACAATATCATAATGCAAGTATCTGCAGAATGTAAGTAAAAACTGGACAGATCCATAGTACACCCCCAAATTTGTATTTTTATTACTTGCAGTGATCTCTGTAATCTTCAGTGTCTAGAAAATAAGAAAACAGTAAGTTATTATTACAGAAAAGTGACAATTTAATGTTCTGTCAATCTTCTGAATAATTTTTCATGTTTATGACATTCAAGGATCCCATTAAACTCAAAACAGAATTTGTTCAACTAAGATAGTATAATGTCAACTTGCACTTCAGACACTCCCTATTTTTTTTAAGTTTTGGAAAAAATTGCATGAAAATTTTTCACTTGTGGATGGAAAAGGTTTCATAAATACAACAGAGTGATGGTTATACTTGTCCTGTGATTGGTTGTAGAGGTGGACTTCATGTTACTGGACAAATCATTGATCTTAATCTTTAACTCATCTTTCTCCTTCTCCAGCTTGATGCTTTGCAGGTCTTTGCTCCCCAAACTCACCTGTCTGCAGTAGTAAAAGAATAGTACCTCCATAGAACCACAGCCATGTTGGTGGTAAAGGATTTCTGGAGGGCCCTAGTCATGTTTTTGAGTCATGAAAACACCCCACGTCTTTCAAAAATCTGTTGCCATGGTGCACTATTGTTGTACTGAAAAACAATGTCAAGGCTGAAACTTCCAAGCCTCTACTTGTGTTTTATTATCTGACATTACCAAGAGTTTGCCTTCATCACTTTTTTAATAACATGTCAAGTAGTTATAGGCTGCTGTACCACTCCCAAGCCTCTTTGCCAGACTAAACTCCTTGTAGGTTGTGTGTGCTGACTAAGTTGTTAGCCTACTACTGCACTCTCCAGTTACTCCCCATCCTTCTTGAACAGAGGGGAAAGAAAAGCTTCCTTCAATCTGATGGTGACACTCTTCCTAATATAACCTAATATAGGGTTTGTTTCCTTTACAATAATACTGCACTGCTGGCTCATATTCACATTTGCCATCTGAAGATTTCCAAAGGATTTCCCTGTATTATCATTGTCCAAGATGGTGATGAGAACATTGAATAATATGGGCCACAGTGTTGAACCACCGTGCTGGTTATTGCCAGCTAACCGAATATCAAGCTATTCATAACTATCTCTTCAACTCAGAGGTCCAGCCAAAATTCAACAAACCTAATAGTCCATCTATCCAATCTATTGTCTGAGTAAGACTGCTGCAGGATACAATGTAAGATCCTTACTAAAGTTCACTTGTTTTTTCCGCTCATCCCTCTATCTATTTGTTTATTCATGGAAGAAATCTTTTCTAGCACAATTATTTTTCCTTTCTTCTTTTCTTCGCTTCAGTAGGTGTCCTGTAACGTTTGAGGGCTTCTTATGTTTTTCAAAGTTACAAAAAGGAAAAAAGAAAAAGAGAAATGAAGTAAAAAATGCTTAGAAAAGTATAATTTGATCCTTCTTCAAACATACAGCACAGATATTTTCCACTGCAAGAATAAACAACCCAGTGCTAAATGACTTAACTCTATGTATTGGGTGTCTGTGGCAACGTTTCTGTAGCAGTGGTTGCAGGGATGACCTCTGTGAGAAGAGACTAGAAGCTGCCTCCCTGTTGCACACAGTTTTGCCAACTCTGCAGTGAACAGACGAGCTACATAAATGTCAGATTTTGTTTCTAATTTGATAAGCCAACCCAATGTAAACAGCATCACATGGAGTCCCTTATAAAAATCAGCTGCAAAGTTTTGATCAGTTCAGGGTCCTGGCAGAATCAGACATCTCAGAGACTTCAGAAAAAGGAAGTAAAAAATGTGATATTCAAGAAAAAAAAAAGAAAAAGAGAAGAAAAAAATAGGTCAGAGCTTGGCAGCACTCAAAACATTAATATAATCTAAGCCAAGGAGACATGGAGACATTACTCTGATATGCTAATAAATTGATTGAATACCCACAATTAGGCATGGGAGTCCATGTAGTCACTTCACTTAAAAACTGATGTAAACAGTAGAGTCCCCCCCCCCAAAATCACCACCGGATAGTGACCAGGGATCAGGAGTGGCCTTCATGTAAAGAATACTACTTAGGACAGAACCCTTCTTTTTTGCAATGGGAGTGGCTGATGACACTTAGGTGTCAAAGAAATCTGGAAAATAATGTCAGGCATGCAACAATGAGTATGGAAAAATAGCTAAGGGATACCGACGACAAATGAAATAATAGTTTTTCTTAGAGTGTGCAATTTAACTATAGAAATAATTTCCACAGAACACTGTGAGGGTCAAAAGGTAAATGAGATTAAAAAGAATTAAAAATGTTTTTCTGGTTGTGCTTTTTTTTTTGTTTTGTTTTTGGGAGGGAGGTCAATTACATAAAAATTTAGACTAATTATTGGAGAATAAGTCCTTAAGAAGCAATAACTCGTATGAGCCCAGGTGAACCATCCTGTTCAAATCTCTAATCCACAATCTTTTCTGTTCTCTCTGGACAGTTCTGCTAGTCCTGCTAGCACTAGATAGAACTAAACAGTTCTATCTTGTTCTGCTATCTATCTCCTCTTTGATATGAGGGATAAGAAGAGCCACTGTATTCAGGTATTACAGACTTATATTGCAATCCAGCAAAAATCTGGGGACTCATTTGTTTGGGAGTTTTTTATTGTTTTGTTTATTTTGTGTTTGTTGTTGTTTTCTTTTTCTCTATTCCCTATTCTGATAATGTCTTCAGTTTGTTTTACCCCATTCCCAGTGCTAAGCAGTGGAGGAGGATCACCTCCCTCAACCTGTTTATGATGTTCTTCCTAATGCAGCTCAGGTTGCTTGGCCTTCTTTGCTGCAAGGGCACATCGTTGTCCACCAGGACTCCTGGTCCTTCTCTGCAAAGCTGCTTTCCAGACAGTTGGTTCTCAGCCTGTGCTGGTGCATGTGACAACTCTTTCTCAGGTACAGGAATTCACACTTCCCTTTTTTGGACTTCATGTCAGCCCTTTACTCCAGCCTGCTGCTGAAGTCCCTATAAACTGCCCCTCCCAATTTTGTATTGTGTGCAAATTTTGCTGAGCATGTTTTTGTCCTGTCATTCAGGTTGCTAATAATGATGTTAAACGCTATTGAACCTATATTTTCTGTCCCTGTAGTCCATATGGTTTGTGGTTTTTCAGTTGCACCTATTTTTTTTTGTTGTTAAACTAGGGGATCCCAAATAAACTTCTTTATCTCAGGGATGTCACTGGATATCATGCGTAACATGGGACTATCTGAGCTGGTGATAATGTTTCTTTTGTGGGAGCATCAGGATGACATCTTGCCTGCCAATCTAAACCAGCCTACAGTTAACTCCCACCTATACAACGCCATTTTCTATGCTTTGGATTCCTAGGTAAAGATCCTCATCTCAGTCTGAAGCATGGCATAATCACAGCCTTCTTCTCCGGAGGTACTAAACCTTTCATCTCGACAGGTGTCAAATGAATAACTTAGGGGAGATGCACATTATTCTTTGCAGGGCCAAGTAGAGGTGATGGAGAAATTTGATGAGATTTCTTTAAAACCATTGTTACTGTCAGCATGTCTCGTTGTTTTTTTCAATGTGACTCCACATACAGACATGACATTTTGCTCCCAGAATCCAGTCTGGAGCACACTGGCTGGTTCTCTCCAACCTGGCAGCTGTGGCGCAATGTTGTATATTAAGTGCACCCCAGATTCTGCTCCAGACAGACAGTATAGCTATGGGATAGGCCACCTGTAACCTAATGTAATGTGGTGCAACACATGCTTTCCTCATCGCACTGTGTCACTGTAGTGAGCTGCAGCTTGTTCTTATCGTACTGGCATCTATGAATCGGAAAACTGCAAAGCAGTTACTGTGTTTCAGCACCAGGGGAGCATAACATCAATGCTGTGCTATGTACCTCCGTGATCCTGTTAGCTCTGCTATCACACCAGGTATCCAGGAACACGTTTTTAAAAAAAACTAAAAAGAAGGTTAATTTGGTAAAGCATTTGGGATTAATTTTAGCCATTTATTTATTTTAACACTTTAATAGTTATAATTTCTTTTTGGTTAAAAAAAAAAAAAGTCTTTTAAGGCGAAATTTCCAGACTGTCACATTCTAAATTTCTCTGACCAGGCTCTTTGGGATATTCCACACAAAGGGTTTTTCAAGTTTTAATATCAGATTTAGCTATTTGAAGATATTTGACATTACACATTATTTTTATTTAGCAGACTGACACTGCAAAATATGGAAATCACAAAATCACAATATAGCACCTATAATATACAGTTGAATCACAACACAAACATGATTCCTGTTAAATCTCTAGGTGCTCACCATCATGATGCTCAGCATCCCCAGTCACTGGGAAGGAATATGAGGGTTGAAGCCAGCCCAAGCCCATTGCTCTCCTCTAAGTTTTGTTTTGCTTATTATTTGATTTTTATACTCTGTGTTGGCCTGAGCCACATACACATTTCCCCCCACCTCTTCTCTCCTCCTGCTTGGTCTCAGTGGCTCAGGAGAATTATACATTCTCCTGGTTGTTTTCAGGAAAATCATTTACATAAACAGTTGTGCCACTCAACTGATACAGCTATTTATCTTTGTGTTAACTTCAGCTCCCTTTAGTATTGCTGTAATCACTTCCTATATTCTTTTCTGAGCTTCCTGGGCACAGCATCCTTGCTTACCAGCTCTGAGCCTTCTGTTGCGGGGGTTTGTTGATCAGTCACTCTGTTGCTTGAAATGATGTTATTGAATACTCTTACTGTAGTGTATGCTTCTATTCAGAAGGACCTTGACAGGCTGGAGAAATGGAAAGACAGGAATTTCATGATATTCAACAAAGGGAAATGCAAATAATGTGCACAGGTTAGTGTCAGGTAGATACATGCCAAGGGAAGCTGACAATCACTCAAAACACCCACAAAATAAAATACAAGAAGTGTTCCTACAAAAGAGAAGGTGATTATGAACAGATATACAGAATAGCTTCTGAAATATGCCATGAGATTGCATTCAGTCTGTGAATTCACATGCCATATCTAATAAAGATTCAACTAGATGATGAGGACAGTCCTGAAAAAGCCAGCAACATTTATATGTGAAAAGAAAACCAAGTAGGGGGCCAGCCCATAACTGACCTTCTGCCTTGTCTGTTCCCATCTGTGCAGGGTTGGACACCACTGGCCCCAGAAGCAAAACATAGCCAAAGCCAAGTGGTTGATTGAAAGCCATCTCTGGATATAGAATATCCTGCACAGCAAGGCACTGGAGTGCTGACATTCCTACAGAGGAGGGGGGATTTGGGTATGCTGAAAATAGATCTTTCTTGAGATGGAGATCAGGCAGCTGCCTTACTTTCTCCCAGCTCTGAAGGTATGACTTCCCTTCCCTCATGCTGAGAAGCACCAGAAAGGACAGACAGGTATTTTCAGCAGTTCAGATAAAATAAAGTTGAAGTATCTCAGATTCTGAGTTTGTGGCCTGTTTCTTCCAAGACCCCTGAAAGAAATTATCTTCCCCCTGTTCATTGTGCTTTGGAGGTGACATTTGTATTCCAGGTAGGAATAACTGATATGAACAATGCACTGTTCTGAAAGGAGCATTTATTCATAAGCAATACAATTGTTACAATACTATCTTCATCCAATATTAGCCACTGATTTTAATGTAGCACAATAGACAGTCAAAGACAGAAAAGTCAACATTGCTGTAATACTTGCAAGAAATCTGTGAAAGCTCATGATATGCAGGTGCAAGAAAATAACTCTTGCCAGCTCTGGCATGCCCACAATAATGTTTTCTGTAACCCTAAAATTTTCACTGATGCATTTTGTATTTGGGCTCTAGCTTACATTAAGCTCTCTTTCGTTAATAGATTCGGTGCTTTTTCCTTTTCCCCCATGTCTGATGTTATTGCTGGACTCCTAGAGTTTCCATCTTGTGGTCTTTTTCCCACGCTGTAAATTCTGATCTTACTCTTCACTGGTGTGGTCTGAAGCTTCTCTACTTTGCCTAGTCATGCCTGCTCAGAGGAGAGGGTTCGAAGCTTGAGCCTGTAAGAATGCAGCAGCATCTCTCTCAACACGGGCTCAAGAAAAACACATGACAAGCGTCCCAGGACAGGTAGCAGCTCTAACCAACTGCATGTAGACACTGCAATGTAACAGTAAGAGATGTCTCTCTGGTTGGTCTGAACAGGTTCTTTTGCATGATCAGTCCTAATCTATAACCTTGAGATTATATACTATCACCCCAAGATGAGGAGAAGACTTTAATTTTTTTATCCAAAATTTTCCCCTGCTTTTGCATGCAGACAGAGACATAGAAGGGCATAAAGAACTTCAGTGAAGAGATTGGCAATCATGTTACGAAGAAGAAATGAAAAGAGTATATAAAAGAAATTTATGCCCTCAGAAACAGGTTTTTTCATGCTATACAAATTTTCCAAGACACATAAGGGGAAAGGGACTGGAGTGGGAGAAAAACAGTGACAGGACCTGTAACAGCTGATAACACCTAGTAGTCTGTACAGGCAGAGGCTCTGGGATTGGAAAGCAGGAGAAAGCTACTGTATAGGAGAAAGCAGCTGTAGCATTGATTGGTGATCCTTCCTTTTAATCTCTTTTTCCTAGGCAGAGCCTTCAAACTCTACATTCCACCTCTCCAGACCATTTTCTATAGGTTCTCCTCATGTCATGTCTTCTCCTCCCTCTTTCCCTCCCCACTCCTATTAGATACAGTCCCTGGAGAACCTAATTTCTGAGAGTGTGGGGGACAAATATCACTTACATTAAATATTGATCACATGTGGAGCAGTTCAGTAGCGTCTGGTGGAGTAGAGAGACCATGTGGAGAAGACAGAGGTTTAAGAACCTTAACTTTGATAGCTGGTAGCTGGGATAACACACAGGTTTTCTGCTAAACCATTCTCTACTTTGGGATGCTGAATCCTGCATGCTTTTTGTCTGTTCCCATAAGCTTCAGTTTCGGAATTAGGTAGAAGGTGAGTGGGAATCTGGGCATCTAAATTTTGTATATTGGCTCTGTCAGTACTCACCCCTCCCTACTGACCTGTCCAAGGTTCACTAATGTCTATTTAGGCCATTACTCAGCCTGTCTGTCTATTTCTATAGGAGGAATCCGGTGATGTGATGTTCTGTTCTGTAATTATGTGAAAAAACCCTAATGACATTTTTCTACAGTCATCAATTTTTTTCACAGTAATCAGTGTGTGTATTATTTTATTTTCATACTCCTCAGTTACATTTCATTTCCAGTGAAAATACACCCAAGAGCTGTGGCAGAGATTTGATTGGGGTGGTGGGTTGAAATATGAATCTTATTTGGAACCTTGTGTAAGACACTGTATTCAAGGAGTCAGTGATCTTGAACAAGCCATGTCTACTCTGTTGGTCCTTGTACTTAAGACTAACTTATAATATCTAAGAGAAAGGTAAACTGTATCTGCATCAAGGGGGGGAATGCTTTGATCCTGACCAGGAACCCACTGTACATAGAGGAGTTGGTGATCCACATCACAGTTAACCTGAACATACCCAGGCCTATGCTGTGCTGTGCTGCCCATCCAGCATGGCAGGCTGGATGTGCTGCACAAATCTCTTGGCTGCAGGGCACACTCGGCCACATCATGGTAAGGGAGCACCCTGCAGGCAGCTCCCTCTCTGTGCTGGTGATTACAAAACCTCCCTGGCCTTGCCTGTATCTAAAAGTGCAAAAAGAAGTTCTCAAGTGGGCTCTTCATCCTTTATGAATAGAATTGGTTTTTGTAAGAAAAATGTAGTAGCACAAATGACTGGAAAACAAGGAACCTCTCCACAGATGGCATTTGTGCAATGTGTCATGGGAAAATCCATCCAATGCTGCATGAAGACAGGGTGTCCAGCATCTGAAGGGATTTAAGTTTTACTCAGCATCTATGTTCATCTTTTTGTTCTATCTTATTCAACTGGCTTCTTTATTAAGGCATTTGTTGTTGGACCTTTCTTATTGAGATTGAATTGCCGAGGTGAGTATGAATTGCCGAGGTGAGTATCTGAATCGCCGAGGTGAGTATCTCCAGAGAGGACGCCTTCAACAGCGGAGCAGGGGGAAGCACACCGTCCAGGAGCCTCGGTTCGGAGCGGCAGAAGCCACCAGGGCAGCCTCAAGTCCTCGACAGGTCTTGCCCAGAAGCCGGCAGCTCCGCTGACGTGAGCAGTGACTCACAGGGGGCGGCGCCAGGAGTGAAGGCAGCAGCCCTCAGTGGGTAAAAACACATCCCAGGGTGTGCGAGCGACCAGGAGCGTGGCGAGCAGGGCAGGCAAACAGTCGGGGCGTGGTGCGGCAGTTCGCGCAGGCAGCGAGCGGGATGGTGAGCACTCACCTCAGGACCAGCGCCTGGCCTTGGAGCTCTGCTCTGGCTGCCCTAGCGGTGACCAGAGTAGGCACCCAGACAGAGCCAATGAGAGGGGAGGCTGCGACGCAGACCTCGGAGCATAGAAAGTGCTTCGACTGGTCTCTTGAGGAGAGGGCACACAAAGGACAAGGCTGCACTCAGTGTGCCCTAGTGGAGGTCCTCTTGCAGCAGGTGGCTGAGTTGCGGGAAGCTGTTGGTAAGCTAAAAGATGCCAGGGAAGCTGAGAGGGAGCTGGGCTGCTTGCTCCAGGCCCAAACTGTGCAGGGGCCGCAAGCGTCCGTCATAGCGCATACAGGAAAGGAGGAGGGCAACAACTCAGAAAGCTGGGAACTAGTAACAAGAAAAAACAACAAAAAAAGGAGGAAAAGGACAATTAACAGCAAGGGGCTTCCTCCTAAATCCGATGTCCCCACCCAGAACAGCTTTGCAGTTTTGTAGGGGGCTAACGAGAAAACACCCACCACACCTAATGAACATCCTGCTGATGCACCAGTAAAGAGGATCACTACTGGTGCCTCCAGGAAAAAGCGTCCGGTCACAGTAGTAGGTGACTCTACTTTGAAAGGCACAGAGGCAACCATCTGTCGGCCTGATCCAGTCTCGAGGGAGGTGTGTTGCCTGCCAGGGGCTCAGGTCAGGGATGTTGCTGAGAGGCTGCCTGGTCTAGTAAGTCCTCCCGACTATTACCCCCTTCTAGTGGTTCATGTGGGTGCTAGAAATATAGATAGCAGTAGTCTGGAGAACATCAAGAAGGATTACAGAGCCCTGGGAGAGGTGGTTAGGGGCTCTGGAGCTCAGGTAGTTTTTCATCGATTCTCCAGGACAAAGGAGAGGACCTTAAAAATGCTAGGCGCACTTGGCAGGTTAATAAATGGTTAGAACAGTGGTGCCATAGTCAGGGGTTTGGCTGTTTAGAACACGGGAGTCGATTTGGGGGGCCAGGTCTACTGGAGGCTGGTGGAGCTAGTCTGACAAAGGGGAAGAGCTGTGTTGGTAGGAGGCTTGCCAGGCTGGTCAAGAAAGATTTAAACTAGGTGTGTTGGCGGAGGGGAGCATTGATCCATCCCAACACTCCCGGTCAGTTGCCAGCACCTATAATAAGTGCTTGGAGCGATATAGAGGTATTTCAGCTGCTACAGCCATTGAGTTGGCTTCATTTGGAGCTCTGCTCAGATGCCTCTATACAAACGCCCGTAGTATGGGGAACAAACAAGAGGAATTAGAGATGTGTGCAAGGCTACGGGGATATGGTGTCGCTGGTATCACAGAAACATGGTGGGATGGCTCCTATTACTGGAGTGTTGGAATGGAAGGTTACAGGCTCTTTGAAAAGACAGGCCTGGCAGACAAGGAGGGGGCATTGCTATTTATGTCTGTGATAGGCTGGACAGTATGGAACTCTGCCTGGGCATGGGTAATGAGTCAACAGAGTGTTTGTGGGTCAGGGTCAAAGGGAGAACAGCGATGGGGGACATTACGGTGGGGATCTGTTACAGACCGCCTGATCAAGAGGACTCTGTGGATGAAGCGCTCTGCACACAGATAGGAGCAGCCTCACACTCGCAGGCCTTTGTCCTCATGGGGGACTTCAACCATCTTGATATCTGTTGGAGGGACGGTACAGCCCCGCACAAGCGATCGAGGAGGTTCCTTGATTGTGTGGAAGACAACTTCCTCTTTCAAGTAATAGAGGAGCTGACAAGGAGAGGTGCCATGCTTGACCTCGTGCTCACCAACAGGGAGGGACTGGTTGGAAATGTGACACTCCAGGGCAGCCTTGGCTGTAGTGATCACAAGATGGTCGAGTTCAAGATCCTCAGGACAGTGAGAAGAGCATGCAGCAAGCTCACTGCCCTGGACTTCAAGAGAGCAGACTTTGGCCTCTTCAGGAACCTGCTTAGTGAGGTTCCATGGGATATAGTCCTAGAGGGCAGGGGGGCCCAAGACTGCTGGTTGATATTCAAGCATCACCTGCTACATGCTCAGGAGTGTTGCGTCCCAACTAGAAGGAAGTGCAGCAGGAGGGCCAGGAGACCTCCATGGATGGATAAGGAGCTGCTGAGGAAACTTAGAGAGAAAAAAGAAGCTTCTAGAAGGTGGAAGTGAGGACAGATGGCCTGTGAAGAATACAGAAACATTGTCCAAGAAGCTAGGGGCCACGTTAGGAGAGCTAAGGCCCAGTTAGAATTAAATCTGGCAAGGGATGTAAAAGATAACAGGAAAGGATTCTATAGGTACGTAGCATATGAAAGACAGACTAGGGACAATGTGGGCTCTCTCCGGAAGCTATCGGGAGAACTGGCTACCGTGGATTTGGAGAAGGCTGAGGTTCTTAATGACTTCTTTGCCTCAGTCTTCACTAGCAAATGCTCTGACCACATCACCCAAGTCTTGGAAAGCAGATGCAGGGACTGTGAAAATGAAGACCTTAGGCCCACTGTAGGAGAGGATCAGGTTCGAGACCATCTTGAGAACCTGAACGTGCACAAGTCCATGGGACCTGATGAAATCCATCCACGGGTCCTGAAGGAGCTGGCGAATGAGGTTGCTAAACCACTGTCCATCATATTTGAAAAATCCTGGCAGCCAGGTGAAGTTCCCGATGACTGGAAAAAGGGTAATATAACCCCTATTTTCAAGAAGAGGAAGGTGGAAGACCCGGGGAACTACAGACCAGTCAGCCTCACCACTGAGCCTGGCAAAATATTGAAGCAGATTCTCCTGGAAAGCATGCTAAGGCACATGAAAAACAATGAGGTGGTTGGTGACAGCCAACATAGTTTCACTAAGGGGAAATCCTGCCTGACCAATTTGGTGGCCTTCTATGATGGGGCAACGGAACTGATGGACAGCGGCAGAGCAGTTGATGTCATCTGCCTGGACTTGTGCAAAGTGTTCAACATTGTCCCGCATGACATCCTTGTCTCTAAATTGGAGAGACATCAATTTGATAGATGGACCACTCAGTGGATAAAGAACTGGCTGGATGGCCGCACGCAAAGAGTTGTGGTAAATGGCTCAATGTCCAGTTGGAAAACGGTAATGAGTGGTGTCCCTCAGGGATCGGTGTTGGGACTGATCTTGTTCAACATCTTTGTCAGCGACACGGACAGTGGGATTGAGTGTGCCCTCAGCAAGATTACTGACGACACCAAGCTGTGTGGTTCGGTTGATACGCTGGAGGGAAGGGATGCCATCCAGAGGGACCTTGACATGCTTGTGAGGTGAGCCAATGCCAACCTTATGAAGCTTAACCAAGCCAAGTGCAAGGTCCTATACCTGGGTTGGGGCAATCCCAGGCACAGCTACAGGTTGGGTGGAGAAGAGATTCAGAGCAGCCCTGCAGAGAAGGACTTGGAGGTGTTGGTTGATGAGAAACTTAACATGAGCCAGTAGTGTGCACTTGCAGCCCAGAAAGCCAAGTGTATCCTGGGCTGCATCAAAAGTGTGACCAGCAGGTTGAAGGAGGTGGTCCTGCCCCTCTACTCTGCTCTCGTGAGACTTCACTTGGAGTATTGTGTACAGTTCTGGTGTCCTCAACATAAAAAGGACATGGAGCTGTTGGAGCAAGTCCAGAGGAAGACCACGAGGATGATAAGAGGGCTGGAGCACCTCCTGTATGAAGACAGGCTGAGAACGTTGGGGCTCTTCAGCCTGGAGAAGAGAAGGCTGCATGGAGACCCCGTAGCAGCCTTCCAGTACCTGAAGGGGTGTATAAGGATGCTGAGGAGGGACTCTTCATTTGGGACTGTAGTGATAAGACAAGGGGTAATGGCTTCAAACTTAAACAGGGGAAGTTTAGATTAGATATAAGGAAGAAGTTCTTTACAGTGAGGGTGGTGAGGCACTGGAATGGGTTGCCCAAGGAAGTTGTGGATGCTTCATCTCTGGTGGTGTTCAAGGCCAGGTTGGACAGAGCCTTGGGCGACATGGTTTAGTGCGAGGTGTCCCTGCCCATGGCAGGGGGGTTGGAACTAGATGATCTTAAGGTCCTTTCCAACCCTAACTATTCTATGATTCTATGAGATACAGAAAGCAACCTGCATTGTCTATTCCCTCCTGCCTCTCCTTGCAGTACACTATTGGATATGGAGCTTTTACAGCTTGTTCACATCTATCTCAGACCACGATTGCACCTTCGGTTAACGTGAAAGTCCTTCATTGGGGCTAGTTAGAAAGAGCACATTCTTTTCTTGGGAGCAAAAAATAACTATCTGAAAAGCTTTTTTCTTTCTAAGGATGTTTCTACTACTCTTAAAAACAATGGTGTGCTAGGACAATTCACTTAACTGCCTTTCCTACCTCTGGTGGAAGCAAGTAGTTACATTAGGAAGTGAGAGCAGGATAAAATGATGTAGATTTACCAAACTGAGTGAAGAAGGAAAAAAGAGCTGTAGCCTTCCCCAGCAGCTTTATGGTCTGTTGAAGATAAATTCAGATAAAATAAACAGTGTGACCAGCATTTAAGTCACAGCAATCTTCAGCATACAGTAGTTTGAAATTCTAAAAGCAAGTGAATTGCCAACTTGGCTTTCATCAAATTTGTATTAATTCTTTCACATTCTTCCCTGTTGGGAAGTTCCCAGAGGGATTTGCCTCCCATACAGATTCAGCAACATCACCAGCTCCTCAGTATATAGAAGTTGTGCCAGAGCCTACTTCCTTTCTACCTGTTGTGACAAGCAGCATATTTTCACCATGCCTGCCCACAACAGATCCATGTGCAAGCAACTCCTGTGGCATTATGTCAGAGACTAATACTCTTTGGTCCTTTTAGATATTCCACATAAGGATGGTTTAAGGTTTAATACCAAATTTACTTATTTGAAGATATTTGATGTTACATGTGTTTTGGAAATAGCAGAGTGATACAGCAGTGTGATGAAAACACAATACAAACACAGGAGAGCAATTGCAATATAGAGTTGAACCACAAACCAAAAGCGATTCCTGTTACCCATCTCTACATACTCATCATTACTGGCCATTTCCAGTTGCCAGGAAGGAACACCCTTCCTATGATGCTGGGAGAGTTGTTTTCCCACTCCATAATGGCCATCAGGTTACCATACAAATGCTGCTTGAGCAGGTGCACTGATGGGTGGGTGGAGGTGGCCCAGGTGTAGATACTCTGAGAGTCTGTGGGTTTCCTCTGCCCTTTCCTGAAATGCTATTCTGCCCCAGGCACTCTTCATCATCTGTGAATCACAGCTTTTCTGTGAGACTTTGCCAGATTTTGGGCTTACACATTTGTATATTTTCCCAAGGCTCACTAGGTCTTTATGAGGAAATGTTTGGTGTTAGAACTATAACTTGTAGTTGGGTTTGAACAAATTTCTGGCAGTGGTAAAGAGTGAGCAGTCTACTCAATTTCGATCTTTCCTCACATGCTTTTCAGAAAGAGTGGGTAATTAGATGCTGTATTATGAGCTATAACTCAAAATTTTCACGATTCCCGTCTCCCAACAGTACATTTCCCACAACTCTATTGCAGACACGAGTGCCTTATGGGAGTGCAGTGCTTGAGACCCTAAACAAGCAGCAGAGTCTCTTTTGGGGGGGGGCATCATATTAGAATAGATGATGTAATGGCCCCCAAACAGTATAGATCGTTGGTATGAACTCAGGCTTTGTCTGTGGTACTAAACTAAAAATATGGCACAAGCTGTTCTTTGGCTCAGAGGCCAACAAGCTTAGTTTTGCTTTGTCTCTGACACTAAAGGAATCACAGACACTCTGTAGGTCCCGCCTTGGTGTGCCAGAGATACTTGTGTAGGCAGCCCTACCCACTGATGATTCCTCACTCACACTGTTGATATCTGAATTACAAGTATCAGAAAGCTCACAGCAAGGAGGTGAATATGTAAGAGTTGTGTCTAGTGTTTTTATTTCTCTGTGGTACAGAGAAAAGTGAAACGTTATGGAGATGGGAAGAAATCTCAATACAGAGTGTCTGCTAGTCTTTCAGTCACTGCAAGCTCAGACCTTGGAAGACTATGTTGTCACCTCTCTAGGCATGATAAAAAATGTTCCAGCCCCACTGCCCTAGGAAGTCAGAGCAGGATTATAAGTCACCAGTATGATCCCTAACATGATCAGGAATTTGAAGTAATTCTGGTACAACTGTAGAAATGTTAAAGCTGCTGTATGAGCCCCTTTAGAATACTGGATGGGGTACTTGTCATTTCTGCACAATAGAAGAGGCATATTCAGGCTGGAACTGGTACAGGAAAAAAGTGATCTGGAAAACTAACTACTGATTTAAGTAGCAGCAAATAAAAAGGCTTGTTTGGTTTAGCCTAGTCAAACCAAGACTTTCAGTGAAAAAGTGTACATAAAGAGGGCTTATTCCAGTGGAAGGAAAGAATGTTTGGATCTAAAGAACAGCTTTACAAAAACTTACAAAAAAAAGTAAAACTTCCAAGAATATAACATGGTCACAAGTAACTCTAGGTGAGAGTTTGGTTTCTAAGGATGGTTTTGTAGAGTTAGGGCCACCAAAATGGTCAGAGGACTGGAGCATACTATATATAATGAGAAGCTAAAATAAATGGTTTAGTTCAACCTGATGAAAAGGAGGCTAAAGAGAGATCATACTGCTATCTACGGCTATCTGGTATCATGAGAAAGAGTGGACACAAGCTAGAATATAGGAAATTTAGATTAGATATAAACAGAATTTTTACCATGAGGGCACAGCAGCACCCAGGCTCCAGGGTCTCCATTGTGCAGCCTTTTTCCAGGTGCTGTCCCCGAGGGGACCTACCTGCCTTGCTGCTGTGTGTTGGCTTGTTGTGACAGGTATGTTAGGACATGGCAGTTGGTCTGGGTCAGCCCAAAGGACAACCTGGAGTATTGTCTCCCTGGCAGTGGCTGAGAGCCTCGATGTTGCCTGAGGCTGACAAAGTTCAGGAATTATGGGAACAGACACCTGTGCTGAGGCTTTCCTGATCATTGCCCCATTCCCCAGGTGCTCTGGGCTTGGGCACATCCCAATCCTGATGCTTTTGTTGTGTTTGAGATCAGGAATCTGCTCCTGGTTCTCCTCCCATGGATTTGTGTGGCAGCTTGAACAAATGGGAACATTCAGTAGCCACTCCATTGATGCTGAGGGGCTGTGCAGAGTAACTATGAGTGGTTTGAAGGATCCCATCCTTCTGTCTTTGGTTGCCTGCTAATTTCACTTGATGCCCTTACTTCTTGTGCAGGAAAATTCTGTCATCCATCTACTCCTCTCGTTGTCCTCTCTTGAGTTTACAGACCTTATCTTACACCTGTTGGCTGTCTCCTCTCTAGCTTGAAGGGCCCAAGGCTGACTGGGCATTTTCAAGTGCTAAAGGACATTTCAGACACTTGTGCCAGATGACACTGAATGTTCTTTCCAGTGGGATGGACTCCTGCTGGGTGCTTGAAAAGATCTCTCATTCTGATTCATGTTTGTGTTGAAGAGATGAAAAAGATATCTGTCTCCTCAGTGTACATAAAGTGCATGCTGTTCTCCTCAAAATGAACTCTCCTATATTGGGTGAACGCAGCGGAGCCTGATTTGTATGAAAATCTCTTTGCTTAGCAATTCCAATACAAACATATCTCTGAGCACCCAGCTAAAGTGCCTATTTTTATGGTTATTGATATCACTGCTCTCCAGGGTCAGGTTTCAGAAGAAAGAATCTAATTTTTCGCTGACATTGTAAAATTTGAGGGGGTGGTCAGAGGTCTCTGGGGAATAAGTGAAGCATTTGGCTCCACCAGCTGCACAGGGAATATGATCTGGGCCAAATATAAGAACTCAGGGATTTATACATTTGTTTTAAATGTTAGAAGTTCATTTAAAGTGATGGTTCTCCTTACAGCCATACTCACATATGCCTGTCCTGCAGCATTTATGGTATTCTAATGTTTCTCCTCTAGATTTGCTTTGCTGTTGTTGTTCAGAGCCTGAAGCCTTCCTGAGAGGGAATATCTGGGTAAATGTGTAAACAGACTAGTTTTTCCTCTGAGAACTATGGACACTGTTGACCATGACCATGTTCACCCTTTGTTTCATCATCCCAGTTCTCACCTAAGTACATGAAACAACATTCATAGGATCCTGCGTGCCAGTGAATAAACATTTTCCTCTCCTTATGTGATAAAATTGTTCTATGGAGAGGGATTTTTCCACGGCTGTTTTTGCAATGGGAGGTGGACTCATTTCCTTCTTTGGCAGCAGAAGTGTGGCTATGGAGCTGCAGGAAGAAAAAACCAAGAGTCTTCACATCCTTTTGGACTAATGCTTACCTGTTCTCTGTGTAACAGGAGCGACGTGTCCTGTGTGGCATCGGATTTCCACAGGGAACCAGGATCATCATGTGGTGTGCTCACGAGAAGTGTCTGCAGCAGGATCTCTGTCTTCAATATCAGGGGTCTTAAGAGGCAGTAACTGAGAAAAATTATAGGGGAAGTTTTATCCCTTGTATCTGAACATTATCATGGAATATTTCACTTAGCAACCTGCTTTATGCTCAAACGAGTTATCTCCTCTTTCTGTTCAGCGAGGAATGCTACATCTGTGCCAAAGAAAACAGCATACGCTCAGTGGTCACAGAAGTATTGCAGAAAAGTAAATTGTGTTATCAGGAACTTGACATTGTACCACAGGGACTGGAGAAGACTGGGCTGGTTTTGGCAGTGGCTTGCATTTAGCTCAGGGGAAGGTGCTGGGCTTCCACCAATGCACTCTTGCCAAAGCATCAGTTCCCTCGTGTCCTCAGCTGAGATGCCCATGCGGCAGTCTGCCAATGGCAAAGGTATTGTTAACATGCTCAGGAAACAATCCACACACGCAATGGCTACTTGGATTGTTTGGGAATAGCCTGTGGCATGGCATCTGCTAGACAGTGGATTATCTGCATAACAAGGAAGTTTGGCACTGAGGAGTTTGGCTTCCACATTATGCAAAGCATCCAGGCTACTTCCAGCACAGGCCAACCATACAGTGTGGTAGGAGGAAGACATGCACAGAACAAGTAGTTCAGAGCCAGGACAGGGTACAGACTGGATTCTGATTCTGAGCTTTGTCTTCTCAGAAAGGAGAAGGGAAAGGGAGGAGTTCAACCTCAAGATTTAGAGGAGAAAATGCTGGAAAGGTGTTTCCTGAATTGTGGCTGTCAAATTGCAGATGCCGAAAAGAGACCTTTTCAGGCTATATACAAGTGTGCAAGAGAGTGTGTGCATGTGTGAGAGTGTGTGTGTGTCTGTGGCAATGTGCAGGGGTTCCCACAGACACCTGCATTTTCTATTGGTTTGAGCCAAATGCTGTGCCATCTCTCCTACTGGGAAATATCCCAAGTGAACAAGGCTGGTTGGCCTATGGAAAAGGGCTTTTACCAATAATCCTTTGAGGGCATATTGGGCTAGACACTTTGATCACAAACGTGCCATTTTGGTTGGTTCCTCTCCATTTTATTTTGATTGATTTGCTTTCCATCAAGCTTCCTCCTTGTCAGCACCGAGCAAGTAACACATGTGGCTAATATAGAAAAGGAATAGCAAGGTTTGTGCCCTCCCAGACAGGTCAGCCAGAGGAACTTGTCAAATATGCTCGTCTCGTCATTCACTTGTTATCTCAGACACTGCCAGAATATTTTGAGCAGCAGTTGGAAGGGGTCAGCTGGCAGGCTGGCTCTTCAGTAAGGAAACACTCCTTTCCCCACCTCACAGTGCTCAATACCTGACTGTTTTCTACTTTAGCAAGAGTTTCCCTGCTAGCTTTGTTCCAGCTGTGGTTCTTGTCATGAAACAGGGTGAATCTGACAGTATGATAGGGGCAAGACTGCTATGGTTCCAAGCCCAGGTCCAGTCAAGTAGTGAGGCTGAGCATGTGCCCCATTGTGCCAGAAGGCACAATGCACATAGAGTACACATATGCAACATGTATATATATATACACAGCTGGCCACACAGATCAGCACAGCACAAAAAAAAATTTAGTGGCAGCAGCATGCTCAGCACTTGCACAAATACAAACAGCACAAACAGCCTCATCCTGTTCCCATCTGACAGTTCAGGATGAAGTTCCAGTAGTGGCAATATAGATACACATATGTACAAAATGAGCCTGCCTGTACCTGGGCCCAGATGCCCAGTGTGCCCTGTAACTATCCCTGGCTTCCAGTCTCACCCAGACCACATGACATGTTCCTCATGGTTGTAAGAAGGCAGCTCTGGAAACCCTTCCTGAAGAGGGGCTGGACAGCAGTTAAATATCCGAAGGAGTGGGAGGACTTTCCCTCAAAACCATTTGAGGTCACCTCAAAACCATTGTTGGTTTTTTTTTTTGGTGGTGTTTTTTTTTGTTTGTTTTTTTTTGTTTGTTTGGGTTTTTTTTTTTTTCTCATGCAAAACACTGACTTCCCCAGCTCCTTTGAGTTACACCTTGTTGACATCTGCAGAACCTGCAGCCTGTGATATTTCCAGAAGTGTTTTGTATGTCTGTGCCCCAGCAGCTCCAGTTCTCTGATGACTATACTGTTTTTGCAGTCGTCATCAGATTTGTCGTTGTTCTAGGAATGCCTTTCTAGAGTAACGACAGGCATGCTGTTGCTTACCTGTACTGCATGATGGGGCAGTTGCTCTCATTCCTGTAGGTAAAACTCTTCCACATTGTTCAGCAAGGGCTAGGTTACTGGATCATGCAAAGGAGTAAATGAATGTGGGTTGCATATTCCTTCCCTTGTATTGGACTTGGCTTCAGTGTGTACATTCTTGATGGAGGTCAGTCTCATTCCTGCCATTTGGAAAGAGGGTTAATGCCTGATGTGTGTTGGCATCTGTCTTGTCCCTGATCCCCCAAATACTACAACATTACTTATTTCATTAGTTCAGAAAAGGAATTGGACCACCTGGACGCATCTGTGAATTGGAAATCATAGCCTTTGGGCAATCCCTGTATGAGTAGCCCATAGGATTTTCTCTCCCAGGTCGTTTATGATAATGTTGTCTGGTTACAGGAATTGTATAGCAAATTCATGCTGTAGCTGCACTGTGCCCAACAAAATTTTCCTTGGTGTCAGAAGGTCTTTTGGCACTGCAAACCTATTGCTGCTCTTCAACCCAGAGGCTGCACTAACTTGCGTTTAATTTCTGCGTGGTTTCATTTCACAGGGAGACTAATTATCTATTTTTGTTTTATTTATTTGCTTTATGTCTTAATTCCTTTCTTAAAGTACAGTTGCTTTCTTACAGTTGATTTACAGTTCTAAGTGTGGAGCATGTCCCTTTTTCTTTCTTCCTTTTTTTTTTTCTTCTTTCTTTTTGGGCTTCTTATACCTATATCCTTTCTGATATTGTTCCACTGGGAACCCATTCCTGCAAATCTTTTCTATGTGCTTATCAGGATAGAAATCCCTGATAATGTTAGGAACATTAATTTAAAGTTATTTAGGTTGATCCACACCCAAGACTTTGATAATGGTTGTGAGGTGCTTCAGTAGCAATATTGGCTAAGCAAATTCTTGTGCCCTCCAGTGTAGAGGAACACATCTATTTCTGATACTGCAAATGAACTGATTAAAGTAGTGGACAGAGTTAAAAGTAACTTTGGCAAAAAAAAAAAAAAAAAAGAAGAGAAGGTGCCTATCTTTCATAGCTTTTTCTACTTTCTTCACAACTGGACTGCTGACATTGTATCCTATTGTCTCAGCAAATAGAAGGATCTTAGGCCTGAGATGAAAGTAACAGTGGTGTGCACAAATCTTTCTCATCTAAATAGAGTGATGATGAGTTACCATCAATGGACAATTCTGTTTTCCTTGATAACCTTTTTAATTTATTTTAGATCTAAACAGGCATAGCTCTGCTCTGGAGTGGATCTGGCCTCAACCAGACTGAGATCTAGCCTTAACCAAGTAAATTGGTTACTGCCAACTCAAGGTAGCAGCAACCTAATGCTGCTGCCACTAAATTTTCCCAGCAGAGGCATACTTCCAGAAAGCACTGACTAGCAATGACCTTCCTCCATGCCCAGATCCAGAGGCTTACTAGTGAGAGAAGTGCAATTTTGTCTTTACCACATCTAATGGCTTCTAAAGCATTACTTCATTCTACAAAAGCTGTGCTGGTATTATGTGGTGTATTTTCTTTCTTCCTTTTTTAGCAGTATCTGTTGATATAGAAATCACACATGCTGGGATGTGTTCTCAGATTCACTCCTGAATCCTTCTCAAAGCCTAACGTTGTATTTGCCATTTCTGTTTCTTTGGCATTGATTTATGCACTGGTTATATGCCACAGAAAATAATTCAATTTCTTAAGATTTTAATTCATTTAACAACATTGGGTGAGTACCATCTATTCCTGGTGCATTGTTCCTCTTCTGTTTATTTCAAAACATCTTGTATGGAAAAAGTGGGACTATCCTTAATTTCTCTGTAGTGAAAAATCAGCTTTCCCGCAGAGGTCTTATTTTCTTCTGTGCTCTTTTTACGCCTGATCATCTGTTGGCTTTTTAAATGCTCCTGAAATCTTCACTGCGACTAAAAATCTTGCAAGCAACTCCATGGGGTTTCTCGTAATCTAGAGTTAGCTCCAGAAGTTGCTTTTAACTTAAAAATAATCTTTCTTTTAGTCATATTGATGAAAATTATTCTTGCTGCAACACCTTTGCGGTGGCCAACCTTACTCACAGAAGCAATTTTACTCCCCTCAATGAACGATGTTTTTCCTTCTTTGCAAGTAGCTAAGTAGCCAAACCAGGTATGAATCTTGCCAGAGAAAGACTATACGGTGATTCAGAAGGAAATAAATCTATCAAGATCTCCAGAAAAAAAAAAACAAACCAAAAGCAAAACAAAAAAACCCCAAACAACTAAAGTGGTCAGATCTTATGAATCTATGGATTGTTCAGTACGACACTTTATTTGAGAAACATTCCCCATGAGATTTGCAGTTTGCAAGTGCTGTTGTCAGCCATGCTGTCAGTATGAACAGGGCATGCTGGAGGGATCAGTGTGCCCTGTGGACCCTGATGAACTGCCTGACAGGGAATGCCCAGCCTCTGTCATGGCAGCATTTCTGCTGCCCTCTGTGTAAAATGAGAACTCCCAGGAATGTTAGCACCAAAGAAACAGAATTGCTGAAACACTGATCGTTCAGAGCAAGATTTTTCATCCCAGGACTTCCCAACACTAAGATGAAGCTGGCCACTGGACTCTGGAGGTGGTAGGACACACTTCCCTTATGAAAACCTCTATTTCTTCTGTTGATAAATGAAATGCATGCTTTTAATATTCCCTGCAGGAAATGTCTAGTCCCAAGCAGTGGTGTGCTATGTAGTTTTAAAAAATGCTGTAATGAGCATGAAATAAAATCAGAGGCATTAAGTATCTTTGAGGGAAACAGATTGATGAACAGACCTACTGAGGGGAGACATACAGAGTGGGTTAAGGGCAATATTGGCCTTTCATGACATTGGCCAATGGCAAAGGTAGACTAACATTTCCTATGTTCTTCTGGGGCCAGACGTTACTTGTGAAGACTGACTTGTCCCATGCACCAAAGCATGGAGAGACTGCGAAGATCTTTCTGTCTCCTAACTGTACTCTTTTGACTCTACTTCAAGGTTAGTTTTTGCAATGCATTTGAGGTATAGCTCAATGGTATAGAGAAGTATTCCACCTAAGTATGTAAAATATTTCACACTTAAAATGTCTTTCAGAAGAGAGAACAGGAGGAGTGCAACTGGGACTCCAGAGGTAGCTCAGCACCACTTAATTGTGAAGTGGAGAAGAAGGTAAAAAAATAATATCTGGGCAGGTGTTGAATGAATGTCAAAGTTGCAGTTAGGCTCTTCCCAGCTTTCCAGCAAGCATCAGTGGAAGAGAACTGGAGAGTGGGTCTTGGATGAGGATGTGACATTCAGGATGCCCTTCCCATCACTCACTAAAGCAACTGAGGAGCTCGTCTTACAGAACAGGTGAGTGGGGTGAGAAAGCTGGCTGTTCTTTGGGTAGAACAGGCAAGAAGAGAGACAACAGGTGGTAGAAGGAGGTGAAGAAGGAGAAGGATTTGGAGTGAAGGAAAATTAGGGTTACTAGCATAGTCTAAGCTTTAGAAAGTGACTACTCCCCAAAGAAGGTCTGAGAACATGTGAATCAGTTGCAACATGTAACACACGTAACAGAGGTACCATAATATCAGCTAATTAATAGGGTTTTGATGCCATGCTTTTGAATGCTGTAAGTGGAAAGAACATGTGTATCATCCTTTGAGCTCTGGCTATACTCTTCTTAAGCACTGTCACAAACTACTTATGATCCAAACACCAGTTTGAACACACAAAACATCTCCTGAAGTCTCCTTCAGTCCCTTCCTTGCTCTCCCTTTCTCACTTTTCTGTCAATGGTGAGGAATGCACTTCTTGGTCAAGTCAATGTTTCTGTGGCTGGAGCGCATGGCCTGTGAGTACTTAGAGAACTGGAAGGCTGAATCAAAAGGAGCAAGGTCAGGTACCAGCAGCTAGATGATGTTCATGTGATTGTTCACTGTCTGTCCTTATCCTTTTCTGTCATTGGGTAGGAATGCACATTTTGGTGTTTCTGTGGCATGGTTTGTAAGTACTTAGAGAACCAAAAACTGAACTTGGCATTGTTGGCAAGAGGTCTCATAAGGAGCTTCTTTCTGCAGGGCAGAAATACTTTCTCCATGTCTTAGCACCTCTCACAGGGCTGGTGCTTTTGTGCTTAGGAGACACACCACACTCTTTCATGCCCAAGCTGCTTAAGGTCAGAGAACTCCATAGACCACAGGTGGCAGCAGCTCTGGTGGAGCTCATCAGCTGCATCTATTTTAAACCTTCTCTTAGCGATGCTCCTTTATGCCTATTATGGATCGATGTTTTTCCCAAGATCAGTTACCTGTGCATCAGCATGTATCAGGTCACAAGCCCTCTGACTCCAGAAATAGCGTGTCAATGCAAAATGACTCCTGTCCTCAGCTAAGGCAGCAAATCACAAGGTGAGGAGAAACTAGTTTTTTCCTTACCCCTCCCATTAATATTGCACTCTGATTCCAAGAAGTCTCCAATCATGCTTTCTAGAATGTCTGTTGGCAAGGCTGGGTCAGCCCAGTGCAATGCGTGGGACTTCTCTCCACTTCCCACACATGCATTTTGAAGTAGATAACCAGACCAAGATGTTGTCATTTAAGGAACCTGCAGCCTTACCTTTCATCAGTCAGAACATCATTTAGGAACAAATTCTCAAGCCATAATTTGTTACAGGTAAGAGGTGAACCCCAATGCTTTCAAGTGCATCCCGATTCTTCCACAGTCAGGCCAGGTTGTTCATTTTGGGTGGTCCTTGTAATGCTGTCCAGGGGGAACAGGGATTTTAGGCATCAAAACATGGTCTCCAAAGTTGTTGTGGTATTTGCTAGTCAGTCAGCAGGTTTGAAGGGGTACCTATGGAGTTAGAAATGCTTGTTCATGCTTTTACTGAGCCACAGTTGCAATACACTGACCTCCAAATTAAGCTTTTGGGGTTGGTTTTTTTGTTTAAAGGATTATGTGCTTTAGTAAAACAAAATCCTTTTGCTTCCTTTCAAGTTTTGACAACAAAGATTTTGTCTGGAAAGAAAGGATCCCACCTACTTCATGGTATCATAGTGTGCAAAGGGGGAGAGGAGAGAGATCGTTTCCCTTTGATGCCCAGATACCGCTGGCATTGATGCAGCTTTCACAGCTTCACACATAAAGATGGTCTTTCTCAAGAGCATCACTTAAGGTGAAGCAGGGGTCAACACAGGGCGTCATCTTTTCCTTCAATATATTTAGCTGTTGCCTAGCAAACTACTTCTTCCATATTTAGTTGGAACATGGGAAGATTCTTAGGGTGTGAACCTCAGCATGTCTGTGAGAAGGAGGACCTCCTAATCTTGCAAACACGCTGACAGCTGTGGTCAGTGCAAAAGGTTTTCTTCCTGCTGCCTCCTCTGCAGCTCCCCTCCAGCAACTCCAACTCTAGCTCCTTTCCCCAGCAACTTCACAGCTTCTTGAAGTATCCCTGGAAATGTAGCAGTGTAGAGCTAGCCAGGAGCCTCGAGAGACCCATAAGTGTCCCTGCAGTGTGAGAGATGAGTCTCCTTTACCATTCCTGACATCTGCCTGTAGAATCTGCCCTGAGTGATGCAGAATGGTCCAGTGTTGCAAGAATGGCTGTTCCATATTGTAAGATGCACTTTTGGTTCCTGTGCAGTTAATTAGGCAGTTGCTTCTGTTAAACACCTATTCCAGATAAATGAAGCACTAATGTGTCTTTGTGATCTCCCCAGTGGGTACAATGCTCTTTGCTTCAGGGTGGAAGCACCAATGGTATCCAGTTGCCATCTGCTCAGGCTGCACAGCCCCCTCGTGGCAGTGATGAGATTAGCTGGGGTTGGGAGCCATCCTTTCTGCCTTGAAACTCTTCCTAATGGTCAGCTTTTCCTTATTTTTGTCCCATCCACACATTATATTCTTATTTTAATTGTTTGCATAGTTACCCCATGTGGGATAAAAAAAGACAACCATCAGTGACTGTTGGCTATTTCTGTCCTCCCAGCGTTCAGTTCACTTACACAAAAACCTCACCCATTGCTGCAAAAGGCATACAAGCAGCACTGCTTGGAAGCATGAAGCTACCACGTTTAATTCTTCCCTGTATTATTAGGGTGTCAGACTCTGAGATTTCTCTCATACTGTTGTGATCCCAGAGTTTTTCTCATTTCCATATTTAGATAGCCAAATGCAGTTCCTCTTGATATGTATCCTTGTACACCTTGTAAAACATAGGTTTACAATTTCTCTTCTTATAGGAAATAATTCTAACTTTAAATTGCAATTCCATTGCTAGGAAACACTGTAGTGTAGTGCAAAAAAAGTTTGTTTGCTCTGACGGCTGTAACTGTTACAGCAGCTGGAGTAGTACAGTTTCTGGATCTTACTCCAGAAAATAAGTTAATTTCTTGAGCTTACTCCTACTTCAGTTATGTGAAAAAGCAGAAACACAAGGAAAATAATGGCTGCTGTTAAGCATGTAGGGCTTAACAGCACTGAAAAGGCAGAGGTTCTCAACACTTTCTTTACCTCTCTCTTTACCACAACTGTTGAACTCCAGGCCCTGGGAACAAAAATTCAGGTTGATTCAAATACAGACCTAACATCAGGTTATATGCCAACATATACCATATAGTTCAATATATTCATAGAACATATACCAACTAGTTCAATAGTTGGTATATGAACTATTAAAGGAGCTTGACCCTTACGAATTGATGAGCCCAATTAATATCCACCCAAAGGTGTTAAGAAAGCTGGCTGACGTTGTTGCAAGGCCACTCTCCATAATCTTTGAGTATTTATGGAGAGATGGGTATGTCCCAGAAGACTGGAAGAAGGCAAATATCACCCCATCACCCCAACAAAGGTCTCAGAGAAGGATCCAGGAAACTATAGGCCCATCAGTCTTACTTCAGTCTCCATGAAGGTAATGAAGCAAATCCTCTTGGGGCTATCACAAGTCAAATGAAGCACGTGTTAGGATAAGCCAGCATGGATTCACCAGGGGCAAATTGTGCTTGCCAAAACTGGTCACCTTCTACGATAAAGTAACCTGCTCAGTTGGTGGGGATAAGCAGTGGACATCATCTACCTGGGTTTCTCCAAGGCTTTTGATACAGTTTCCTACAACCTCCTCCTAGAGAAACTGATGAGTTATGGTCTAGACAAATGGTCTGTGTGCTAGGTGGGGAGCTGGTTGACTGGCTGCACACAATGCTCGTTTTCCACCTGGTGACCTGTCACTAACGGGGTCGCCCAGGGATTAATATTGGGCCCAGCGCTTTTAAATATCTTCATTAATGATCTGGAAAATGGGAATCAAGTGCACTAAGACCAGGTTTGACAATGATACCAAACTGAGTGGAGAAGTCGACACTTTGAAAGGAAGAGTCTCCCAGGAGAATAACTGGGATAGATTGTAAGAGTGGGCTAACAAGAACCTTGTGAAGTTCAACAAGGACAAATGTAAGGTCTTGCACCTGGGTAAACCCAATCCAAGAGTGCAGCACAGGCTGGGATTTACTTGGCTGGGGAGCAGCTCTGTGGAAATGAACTCCTACATAGGAGTGAAGAGTGTGCTGCTGCAGTAAAGAAAGCCAACAGGTTGCTGGGGAACATCAACAAGGGCATCACCAGCAGAGATAAAGATGTCATTGTCCCATTCTACTCAGGTCTTGTCAGGCTACCCCTGAAATATTGTGTTCAGTTTTGGTCCTTGCTATACAAAAATTATGTGGACAGGCTGGAGAGGGTCTAGAGGAGGGCCGCAAAGATGGTCCAAGGACCGGAAAGCTGTGTAAGGAAAGGCTGGAGAATTGGATTTGTTCAGCCTAGAGAAAAGAAGGCTCAGGGAAGACCTTATCCCCATACTCCAGTATTTAATGGGTGTCTATAAAGAAGATAGACACTCCCTTTTTACAGGGAGTCACATTGAAAATAAGAGGGTTAATGGGTACAAGTTACTCCTGGTGAGATTCTGGTTGGACACATGAAGAAAATTTCTACAATGAGAACAATCAGCCATGGGAATAATCTCCCCAGGGAAGTGATGGATTCCCCAACTTTGGACACTTTCAAGATTTGGCTGGACAGGGTGCTGGAACTTCTAGTCTACATTGTGCATTTGCCATGAAAATTGAACTGGATGATCCATGATGTCCCTTCCAACATGGTATTCCATGATTTTATGATACTATGAAAATGAATTGTTTATAAACAGCCAATACTTAGGTAACTGCAAAATTGAATTGTAACAACCGAAAGCACTGCTTCTGCTGTGTGTGCAAGGGAATCTACAGTCTTTATTCTCTAGACATCGATATGGTTGCAATGACTAACTACAGACAAGACAGAGGGTACACATTTTGTGCAGCCCTCAAGTCACTTTGCTGCCTCACGGCAGCCTCACTCTTCCTCTCCTATCTTCTTGCTGTGAAACTCCCGGCTTTTCACTCGGAGCTTGTTGACCTGGGACTCTGCAATGTCAGCCCGCTCCTCAGCTTCCTCCAGCTCGTGCTGGATCTTTCGGAACTTGGAGAGGTTGACATTGGACAGCTCCTCCTGTGGGGGGAAAGGGAGTTGGTGGTGAGGAGGTCCTGCAGAGCTGCGGCTCTTCTGTGGGAAGGCACACACTTACATCCTCCACCCACCACACAAAAGCGTCACACAAACCTCCTCATCCTCCCTTATTCAGAACCCCACTGCGACAAGCTTTACCAGCACTGTGTCACACTTGAGGAGCGATTTTGCCACTTGGTCAAGTCATTTGTGTACTTACTGTCCCACTTGTTTATCTAGATGTAAAGACCCCAAAACCTTAGAACGTTGATGACTTGGATATTCTAAATATCTGGTATTCATCTCGTCAGCACGTCTGACACCTACAGAAAGGAATGCTTGACTATTCTCCAAGCAATACTTACAGCTTCCTCAGCTTGCCTCTTGTAGGATTTCACTTTCATTTGCAGCTTGTCCACTAGGTCCTGGAGCCTGAGAATATTCTTCCGGTCTTCCTCAGACTAGAGTGGTTGGCAAACAGAAAAGAAAGTGAATTATTGGTTCTGCATCATGTGAGGTTAAGAATTCCCCTTGGGGATGATGTGTGCTGTGAGAGTTGCTGAGAGAGCAAGGACACCTCCTGCCTTACCTGGTAGGTCAGCTCCTTCACCCTCCTCTCGTACTTGCGCACACCCTTCACGGCTTCAGCGCTGCGCTTCTGCTCAGCATCAACCTCCCCTTCCAGCTCCCGCACCTGCAATCACAAGCCCACCTTTGGAGCTTCCCTGGTATCTCTCCAAGGCACATGCTCACTCTTGCACAGATACCAGCCCTACGCACTCTGGCCTCCAGCTTCTGGATTTGCTTCTTGCCTCCCTTCAGTGCCAACTGCTCAGCCTCATCCAGACGGAGCTGCAGGTCCTTCACCGTCTGGTCCAGGTTCTTCTTCATCCTCTCCAGGTGGGCGCTTGTGTCCTGCTCCTTCTTCAGCTCTTCTGCCATCATGGCCGCCTGATGAGAGCAAAGGGTCAAAGCCGCTTTGGGGCTGGAGATATTTTGGGGGGAGAAGACATCCACCATCAACAATGAAAGGAGCCCCCGACTCACATCTGTGATGGCCTTCTTGGCCTTCTCTTCAGCATTGCGGGCTTCCTGGATAGTATCCTCCATTTCACCCTGGATTTGGGCAATGTCTGTTTCCAGCTTCTTCTTGGTGTTGATCAAACTGGTGTTCTGTTGAACCACCACAAATATTGTCCCATTAGTTCCAGAACCAAACACTGGGTTTAGTAATTGACTGTGTAAATTTAAAGTTATTATCTATGTATCTAATATTAGCATTGTCCTTCAAATGATGCATCTTGTCAGGTACTACACAGCTAGAGAGCAGAGAGTTCTTGAAATTTTAAGAAATATTTCTGACTCCTGTAAGTACAATCCTACTCACTTAGGGATAACCCAATTCTTTGTACAAGTGTAAGAGTTCTGGTTCAGGTTAAGCTTTTTGTTACAAGAGGTGATTTAAGAATTCACACAGATGAAAAATCTGGAAAGGGAAACAAAAAAAGCTCTTGAGATTTTGAACTGCGTTAATCAACCTGAGTGTGGAGGAGCTGCACACGTTCAGTGGCATCCAGAAGCTCCTGCTCAGCCAATTTCCTGGACCGCTCTGTCTGCTCCAGGGCTGCCCGTAGCTCCTCAACTTCAGCCTGCAACAGGTTTGCTCTGCGCTCCACCATGGCCACCTGCTCCTTCAGGTCCTCCTGTGTCCTCAGAGCATCGTCCAAGTGTATCTGGGTATCCTGTAAAAGAGGCAACAGAAATTACAAGGTGGCAGTGTGAGCCTGGGTGTCAAAAATCTCAGGGATGTCATATCTCTTTCTGCAGCTTTGGTGAATGGACCTTGAGCACTCCCTGCGTGTTTCTCAGGTTCTTCTGTGCCTCAGCAGCCACGCGGTTGGCATGGCTGAGCTGGATCTCCATTTCATTCAGGTCTCCCTCCATCTTCTTCTTCAGCCGCAGGGCTTCATTCCTGCTCCTGATCTCAGCATCCAGGGTGCTCTGCATGGACTCCACAATTCTGAGGTGGTTTCTCTTCATCTGGTCAATCTCCTCATCTTTCTCTGCTATCTTCCTGTCAATCTCAGACTTGACCTGGTTGAGCTCAAGTTGGAGGCGCAGGATCTTGCCCTCTTCATGTTCTAGGGATGCCTGAATAAGAAAGCAGCACGGTGTCAATAAAATAATTTTATGTCCATTTATTTATGTTCTATTCCAAACTACCTCTTATAAACAAAAATGGGGCTCTTTTTCTTTGGATGATGTGGAAACTGAGGCCTTGACTTTCGTTGACATCCCAATCTTAAACTACTTGTCAGTAAACCTCGCTGAAAAACTATGAATATGTGTATGTACCTCAGCTTCCTCCAGGGAGGCTTGGATTTCAAATTTCTCCTGCTCAATCTGCTTCTTGACTTTCTCCAGCTCATGAATCGCTTTTCCTCCCTCTGCAATCTGCTCCGTGAGGTCGGAAATCTCCTCTGTGGGAACAAGGATCAATGGCATGGTCGGGCACAGAGCAGAATGGGAAGGGCCCTGACACACCAAGATGACAGGCATCTTTGCCCACCTGCAGGCACAGAGCCATGTGAAGCGGTGGGTGCTGGTGGGTGGTGAGAAAGCCCTGCCAGGAGCAAAGGGCCAGGGACTTACGCTGCAAGTTCTTGTTCTCACGCTTCAGCGTTTCCAGGTGGTCCAAGGACTCCTCATAGGCATTCTTCATCTTAAACAGCTCCGTGCTGAGAGAGCGACATTCTTTCTGGGAGGCTTCTAGTTCAGCCTGTGTTTCCTCATACTTCTGCTTCCATTCTGCCAGGATCTGAAGAGAAATGGGGTGTTAGGATGGATGTGACAATCAGGAGGGGATGTCCAGGAGCCCCCAGGCCGGAATCCAAAAGACCTTGTCAAAGTTCTTCTGCTTCTTATCCAGAGCTGCACAGGCAGCATTTGATCTCTCCACATCAATCATCAGGTCCTCCACTTCATTCTGCAGCCTCTGCTTTGTCTTTTCCAGGGAGGCACATTTGGCATTGACAGCTTCAACATGTTCCTCTGCATCCTGCAGGCGCTGTGCCAGCTTCTTCCTGCAATGTGGTAAGTACAGCTGCAGGTTAGAGGTGAAGGGTCTGCCACAGCTTTGTCCCGGTACCTGCTGATTATTAGGCCTGTCTTAACCATTCTAGCCCTAAAGGTGACATTTTTCCTTCCAGTCTACACATTTTTTCCCTCTCTTCCCCCTACCACAAAGACACTACATCCCAGCCTTTTTTTCCTCTCCTGTCCTAATCTGATATCAGAGACTCCCATCTCCCTGCAGAGTCCCAGTGTTCTCCAGTTCTCTCTACATCCCACTTGCCACATACTTGGCCTCCTCCAGCTCCTCCGTGCGCTGAATAGCGTCCGTCTCATATTTGGTTCTCCACTGGGCCACTTCGCTGTTGGCCTTAGACAGGGCGCGCTGCAGCTCCCCCTTGGCTTCCTGCTCCTCCTCATATTGTTCCCGGAGCAAGTCACAGTCGTGGCGAGCAGACTGCAAGGCATGGGCGAGCGCGTTCTTGGCCTGCAGCAACAAGAATATTGGGACAATGAATGTACATATCCTGGGAAATATCCTGACTGACATGTTGTTTTACACTGGATTATTCTTCTATGCAAAATGACAACAGTATGTTGAATGTGGAAAGAAGCTGGGATTGACAAAAGAAATAATGTTTAAACTCCAGGGAATAGCTAAGATGCAATGAATTAACTAAGAGGTTTTATGATAGTTCTATAGTTGCGTAAGTGTCTAACGAGCCTGTTAGAGAAGAGGAATCTAAAAGATAAAAATGAATATAGAATGCCTTCTCACCTTTATCTCTTCCTCTAAGTGCCTCTTGAGTTCCTCAATCTGTTGGGTGAAAGCCTGCTTGCCCCTTGATAGCTGAGAAAGCAGACCATCCTTCTCCTCCAAATGGCGTGAGTATTCACCTGCACAAGTTAGAAGATACAAAAGCTTTTTATTGTGTTGATGACAGTATTGTGGACATTTAGGGCTGAAAACCAGACAGTTAGCAAACCCTGTAGAAGCTTGTGATGCCATTTCACACATTTCGTGTTACAAGGGAGACAAAACATCTTGGACAAATTATGTGCCCAGAAAGGTCTCTGGCATTATTAATTTCCACTTCAGAGATGTATATGTCTTACCTGCTTCTGTCTGCAGACGAGCTCTTTGAGCACTGAGGTCATTGATCATGCGCTGATGCTCTTCTTCCTTTGTCTTAATCTCACTCAGCTGGTCTTCCAGTGTGCGACACATCTTCTCCAGATTTGCCTGTGTGGAAACATATGGAAGTAGTTAATGATGCAAATCCTTAATAACAGCAGCTGCAAAACATTAAATTTAATTTAATTATATTGGGACAGAAATATCTAGAAGGTATTTGCGTACCTTGGCTTTGGAGACGGACTCCATGTTACTGGCCAAGTCATCGATCTCCATCTTCAGCTCACTCTTCTCCTTCTCCAGCTTCTGCTTCACTCGCTGCAGGTTGTCGATCTGCTCCCCAAGCTCAGCAGTGCTGTCCGCGTGCTTCTTCCGCAGGGCAGCAGCCGTGGCTTCATGCTGCAGCGTGGCCTCTTCGAGGTCACGACGCATCTTCTGGAACTCGGCCTCACGCTTCTTGTTCATCTCAACCTGAGCTGCTGTAGCCCCTCCTGCTTCCTCCAGGCGCTCGCTGATCTCCTCCAGCTCCCTCGAGAGGTCAGACCGATGCTTCTCTGCTTTTGCCCGAGAGGTTCTCTCTGCCTCAATTTCCTCCTCCAGTTCCTCAGTACGAGCCTGGGGAACATCAGGGACCCTTCACACCTCTGCCCTCCTCTTACCTGACCTGAGGCTGGGTGAGAGAGGGGAAGGAACAGAGACTTGCCTGCAGCTCCTTGATCTTCTTCTGTAATTGCATGCCCAGGGCTTGCTCATCCTCGATTTTGCTCTGGATCTGGCTAATTTCAAAGTCTTTCCTTTGGACAAAGAAAACCGAGTTAGAACTGAAAGAAAAAAACCACAAGTGCAACAGCCCAGCGCTCAGGTGCCCCACAGCCACACTTACTTCTTCAGTTTCTCATCCAGTTGCTGCTTATCGTTTTCCAAATCCATGATGCTGTCCTGGGCCAGCTTCAGGTCTCCTTCGAGTTTTCTCTTAGCTCTCTCGAGGTCCATGCGCAGTTTTTTCTCTTGCTCCAGGGACCCTTCCAGCTAAAGCAAAGACCATCAGTGTTCTGCTGGTAGTGTCTGACTGTGTAACAGCTTTAGTCTTCTCATATGCATCTTTACTTACATCGTCCACTTGCTGCTCCAGCTTGATTTTAGCTTTGGTCAGCGTATTGACTTTGTCCTCTTCTGCCTGCAGGTCATCCAGTGTCTGCTGATGGGCCTCTTGGAGGGCTTTCTTCTCTTTTGTCAGCTTGACAATGGTCTCGTCCAGGGCTGCCATCTCCTCTGTGAGGTTTTTCACCTACAGATATAAGCAATTGTCAAAATGGGGTGGAAAACATGCAGCGAAATGTTCACTTTGCAGTACTTAGCCAGGAGTTGCATTTCTCTTTTTGCTACTCAAGTGAGGGCCAGCTCAGATGTTCCAAAGCCAACGCATCCTGGGGCAGCAGGCTCTTTTGCTCCAAGAAGCAATGATTTTTTGATCCCTTATGTGATTCCCTCTGTGTGTACCTTGTTTTCAGTGGCATGCTTTTCCTTCTCCACTTTGGCCAACGTTAACTCGAGGTCATCAATATCTTTTTTCAGCTCTGAACATTCATCCTCCAGTTTCCTCTTCTTGGCCGTCAACTCAGCATTAATTTCTTCTTCATCCTCAGCCCTTTCAGTCACCTCCTTTACTTTGGCTTCAAGCTGGATTTTAGTTTTGATGAGCTGGTCACATCTTTCCTCAGCATCAGCTAAAGCATCAGCTTCCTGGGGGTAAAATATGGGAAAGTTTATTTTATGCTGAAGGAACATATGTGCATCAGCAAGACCTTTGGGATTACTTTTTGGGAAAAGATTACTGATTAATTACATTGCAAATTAGCAATTTTGAAAATTGTTTTGATCACTTTTATTTTTTCCTGACCTTTTTCATCATCACACGCTGTGTCTACATAAATCACATTTCACCTGGTTTATTGCAGGTATGTGGGTGGCTTACTTGGATTTAATTGATGTTTTCCTTTTCTCCTTCAGAAAGTTATGAGTGATAGTATTTTATAATTCCACATATTCAATTTTATGTAGAAGCATTGAGAAACGTAAATAATTCCACCCCTGAGAAAATGTTTGAAACTCCCATTAGTAGATTTATACCCTGCCAATACAGTAAGTGGATACTACAAGTCAGTGTTCTAGAAGAAGATTCACCTTTCTCTGAAATGGACACTTCAAGGATACTGCCTACATACTGGCTAAGTTTCCCGAGAGGCCAGATGGCTCTGGGGCAAACATACAAGGCTGGGCTTGTGTGGTAGGATGCAATGAGCATCTGTGTCTTCTGGGAGCAATAGCTACAGGAGCCCGGGTGAGATATGCTGTAAGAAATGGCAGTAGGATTTTCATTTTGACAACTGAATGAAGGCATACTTGGTCAATCCAATCACTGTCGCTACTCCACTAAATACACAACAGTGACTGTACTGAGGCTTTATGTCATGAACTTGCATGGAGACGTGTAGGCGTTAGGACTAAAAAGTGATTCTTTAGCTTAAACTCCACTTTCTAATGGTGAGACTGAGTGGGAAAGAAGGTGGCCTGAATTTTACGTTTTTTACATGGTATGTAATGTAAAATATTTTGTAAAAATAAAAAAAGTTACTCACAGCCTGCACTTGGAGCTGCAGATCATTTTTCTCTTGCACGAGTTTCACCATTTTCTCCTCCAGCTCCTTCCTCTTTGCCTCAGACTTTGCAAGCTCTTCCTTGGTTTTCTCAAACTCTTCCTTCATGTTGGCCATCTCCTTCTCAGATTCTGCACTCTTTAGCAAGGGCTTGATCTTGAAGAATAGCTTCATCCAGGGCCAGTGCTTCACATTCATGAAGGACCTAACATTGTACTGGATGCAGAAGATGGACTCCCTGAAGCATAATTAAAATGTACATTAAATATTTTCAGGAGGACAAGTGTCAGCACTTTCCTCCAAGTACAATGACTTTAACTGCGGATGAGGAATATCTACCTTCTCTCCACCATTCTCTGGTACTCCACTCTCATCAGGAAGCCCCTACATCTGGCCTGTGTGCGGGTGATGAGCTGTGCCAGCTTCTCATCCCTCATCTCCTCCAGGAGTCCCAGCAGCCCAGCTTTGAAGAACACCTTGAGAAAGGGAATGTTGCTGCACCTCACTGGCAGGTAGAGCAGAGCACAGAGATGCAGTGAATGACTCAAGAAAGGTTTGTACCTTGGTGTGCCCAAATTTGTACTGGGTGTGGTCCACATCAATTGACCCAAGAAGCTTCTCAGAAGCTTTCTTGCTGTCAATGAACTGTCCCTCTGGGATCGCACTGGCATTGAGCACCTTGTACCTGTGGAATGAGGAGGAAATATAAATGAGGATAATCTGAAGTCATAAGGGTATAAAGTTTTTTGAAGTTACCATCAGTCTGTTCAGCTGAATCGGGCTGAGGAAGTTGGAAATTCATCTCTTGTTTAGAGATACAGTTATATTGAAGTTCTAATCTGATAATGAAGTTAAGGAAACTGACTGTGTTTAGGTGATCAGTCGTAGATGAGGACACTGATCTCCAGCTGTTTTATTACAAGATCTTTTTCACTTAAGCTGTGCTGAAGAAAATATCTAGAGAGGAACATTGCCACTATGCGTATAGCAAGAAAGCATCTTCCCCTGAAATTTACAACTGATTCAATGGCCAAAGCACTCTGCGGAGTTTGGAAATTTTATTTGAAAAATTATTGTAGCCACATGCCAATCTGCATTTTTAAATCTTGTGATCACTGGTTTGTGTTGCTCTATTGTGCTTCCACATTCAGAGACACTGGTAAGGTTCAGCTGTGTGATGAATAGCAAATAGTAAGGACATTGACTTACCTCTTCGTTTTATAGTTCTTACCTCTGTTTGAAGTCAGCATAGAGGACTCTGCTGGGGAAACCTTTCCTGCAAATCCTGATGCCTTCCAGCACACCATTACAGCGCAGCTGGTGAAGTACAAGTTCATGCTCCATGGCACCTAGCAATGTAGACCATAAATGAACACTAGTTTCCACTGCGGAGGGGAATGGCTATATCAGAGCATGTTCTCTTTCTGCTTGAACATCTTACCAGGTGTTTTTGTTTCATTTGGGATGATGCAGCGCACAAAATGAGGGTGGGTGCTCCGTAGATTGGTCATCAGCTTGTTTAGGTTCTCCTGTTGGACCATGATTTAGTGTGTGTTCATATGATATATGGAAAAACTAACTCTTAAATTCTGGGAACATAGCATAAAAGCCTATCAGTGAAGATGCACTGTGATGAAAATTATCAACTGATACCTCAGTAAATAGCTCAAGGCCCTCTGATTCTGAACACTGAACATCATCTTTTAGAGTAAGAAAAAAAGTTGCCATCAACCCAATGAGAGATAGAAGGTGAGTACTGCTTAGTTTTATGAGAAAATTAGTGTGTATTTTAAGTAGAAGTTTAGGACATTACAGAGTCATTTTTCTTTCATAAGTGGGGTGGGGTTGTTTTTTAATGATAATCTGAGCAAAAGTTTTTTACTTTTATTTTTTTTTTTACTGTTGTTGAGCCATTTCAAAGTGCAGTTTAATTCTAATTTGCATAGATGAAAAAATAAAGTGTTTGCTTACCCTGAAAAGAGCTGAGACTGTCTGGAAAGAAGAACCCTTCTTCTTGCCACCTTTCTTGCCTCCACCACCACCACTAGCCTCTGATAAAGTAAAGATAACAAAACATTGATGGCTCTGGAACTCATTCATGATTCCATAATTTTGAAGAACCACTGTGCAACAAAGAGATGAGATCTTAGAGAACTGACCTGCCTCTCCACCAGCAGAGGCAAAAAGTAAAGCCAGTGTCTTCACAGATGATTTCTGATACAGCCCAATGACAGTTTCATTTAAGGGGTCTTTGTTCTTCTCAAGCCAACCAGTGATGTTGTAGTCCACCGTGCCAGCATAGTGCACCAGCGAGAAGTGAGCCTCAGCCTTGCCTTTGCCAGGCTTGGGCTTCTGGAAGTTGTTGGACTTGCCCAGATGCTGGTCATAGAGCTTGTTCTTGAAAGAGGTGTCAGTTGCCTTGGGGAACATGCACTCCTCTTCCAGGATGGAGAAGATGCCCATGGGCTGGGAGAAGCAGCAAAAAAATGACAGCAATAAAATATAGATTTGCCTTTGGAAGGAGACTGCAGTAAGGCACAGGAAGCTGAGAAATGGGTTATGTTTTTGGATCAAAAAGTGGATCAAATCTTTGTTTAGTTTTGCACATGCATTTCTAGACAAGATATGAATTTGTGTCTGAAACTAATGTATTTCAGAAGTGATAGTGTCGCAATCATCACACAAAGTTTTCTAAATAATTTGGAAACTGATGACTCAAAAGAAGATTTTTATTTTCTGCATTAATGCTTTCATGATGTAGATTTTTGTAGTTGAAACTGTCTTACTAAAACTGTCCTTTGTTCAACAGATCAACAGATCTTTCAGCTACTTCCTGTAATTTTATTTCTTATGAGATATCTCTGCATTTTTATTCCTCAAGAGAATGATGTTACACAAAATGGTGTCAGCTCATAGTGATGGTGCTATTCCTCCCTGTTCATCCAGTACCTTTTTCTATATACACCTATGATTTCACTCTGAAATTGTGTTTCAGAAATCACAGTATTAACATTATTATCGTAATACTGAAAACTGTGTCTGGATTTCTGAAAAGAGATTTTTCACCTTTGCAGACTAGAAAACACACCTACAGTGAATACTTGTCATCAAATTATGTGTGATCACATTATTTCTTCTATTGCCTTTACCAAATAAGCAAAATTACAGTTATTTTTTTAAAATATAGTAGTTAATATAACGTAGTTAATAGGTAACCTAAAGTTCTTTCATTTGTAGCCTAATCAGAAGGGTCCTCAGAAATTGCTTTCTGAATAAAAACAATATTTGAAATGAAAAGGTACCCAAAGCTTTTTTGAAGTCAAAGAGCCAGATATGGCTATGATGGGCAATGATATATAGTTTTGTGAAGCATTAGGGCAAGAAAAAATAAAACTGAAGAAAAATCCTATAATTCTGTCACAAAGAAGAAATAATGAAATCTTAAATGCAATCAACATACTTTTTCAATGAGCTCACGGACAAAATAAGCTACATATTCAGGTATTTTGAATAACTGAATGTTTGGACATGAATGTGGAAAAGTCCTGTGAAAACTGGTGCCAAGTAACAAAAGAATTCCCAGATGCACAATGCACCTGAACAGGAAGGGTACCTTTTCAATGAGCTCAATGCAGGCAGCCAGGTCCATCCCAAAGTCGATGAATGTCCATTCAATTCCTTCCTTCTTGTACTCCTCCTGCTCCAGCACGAACATGTGGTGGTTGAAGAACTGCTGCAGTTTCTCATTGGTGAAGTTGATGCACAGCTGCTCAAAGCTGTTGAACTGCTCAGGGCAAAGACAAGATTTATTCGTTCTCAAGATGAAGAACCACCTGTATAGCTTCCTTCTGCACACTTAGAATCACATACAGGGAATGCTCAGTTAAAACAAAGATTTTTTTTTTTGATGTTAAAGCATTTAATTAATTACTTTTAAAGAGATTGGGGTTTTTTTGCTCTTTGCTACCTGACTAATATTTATGTATTTATTTTTTCAAATCAGATTCCAAAATTATTTGTTAGTCTTATCCCTATCAAGGTGCAATTTACATTACTCTGTTCTGTTGTATTATGTAAATTTTCCCATTGCCCTTATGAAATAATTAGACATTGTCAGAGTTTGCCAGTTCTGGCTTGGACTCAGGGAATCACCCTTCAGCTCTTCAGAAGGAAAGGATATATATTGCTCTCTTTTTCCAAAGCCTTGGCCCAATTTCGTGAGTGGGGCTCAGGTCTACCTTTCTCTTCCTGCACGTCATGGTATTCAGTATTTTTGTACTTTTGTCAGTAGATTTTCTTAATACTAAGATTAATACTAATGTGTATCACATAAAGCTATTACATGCAGATTCACTGAAGCTCATGGACTGTCCTGGAGAAAAAACAGTGACATATAAAAGGAAGAAAACATTTCCAGAAAATAAAAATTAAAATACTAATTATTAAAAAACAAAACCCACCCAAACAACAACAAAAAACCCCCCAAAAACAAACAACAAAAAAAACCACCCCCACAGACAAAAAAAGCCCCAAACAAACAAACAAAAAAGACAACAACCAAACCAACACACAAAACTTGATTTGAAATTGCAAGTGAATGGAATTTTTTCAAAAACTCTACTGGAATTCCCCAGTTTCTCTTGAGGCCTAGGTGCCTTTTCAAGATTTTACTATGATTTCTGCAGTACTTACATCAAAGATCTCAAAGCCAGCAATGTCCAGGACACCAATGAAGTACTGTCTGGGCTGCTTGGTATCCAGCTGTTGGTTGATACGAACGACCATCCACAAGAACATCTTCTCATAGACGGCTTTTGCCAGGGCACCAACTGCATTGATCACCTAAAAACAAGAAGAATCAAGCATAAGGAAAATAATACCCAGAGCAAGAAAATAAATCAAGATAGAGCTTCCCAGTCTCCAGGTGGCTGTTACCTGCTGCACAGTTTGACCCTTGGTCACATATTCATTCCCAACCTTGACTCGGGGGTAGCACATGGCCTTCAGCAGGTCAGCTGAGTTCAGACCCATCAAATAGGCAGCCTTGTCAGCAACTATACTCAAAGAGACAGTGACAGAGGAGAAGTGGTCACTGAAAGTCAATGTTAGACGTAGCTGTAGGTTTCATCACTGCAACCTTATAATAGCTTGAAGGGAAATTGAGAAACATGAATATGGTAGAAGATGAGATTTATGTCTTTATGAAAGTAACTTGGAGCAAGACACCTGAATGCCAGCTTCCAGCTATCTAACTGTTTCTATTCTTGGGAGTTCTAGATTTTGTTTATACCTTCTGTGCCATCTGGCTCTGCCTGCTCCTCACGCTGTTTCTGCTTAAACTTTAAGTTCCCATAGTGCATGACAGCCCCTGTCAGCTTGTAGATCGCTGTCTTCTCATCAGCGGTGAAGCCCAGGATGTCAATGGCACTCTGCAACAGTATCAGCCAAATAAACCTCTGGACCATTAAAAGGAACTTTCACCTTCCCATTATGCTCTGTGTCACTTACATCTGTAGCCATTAGCTCCTCCTGGTCATTAATGCTGGCAACACTGATCTCACCTTGACTCACAAACTGGTAGTCATACGGGTTGGTGGTGATAAGGAGCATGTCTGTAAAGAGGAATAGGATATATTTAGGTATAAGAATGAAGATGAATGTTAAACACATTCAGATGCCATCAAACAATTTCTAATACTTCCTACCAATTAGCTCTGGCTTCTTGTTGGACATGATCTGATAGAATATGTGGTAGCTTCTTTCTGCCTTGAGCTGGAAAGTGACTCTGGACTTCTCCAGCAAATCTGACAAGGATGGTAGGGCAGAGTTAGGTCCGAGAAAGTACACCGAGGTAGAAAGCAAAGAAGGAATGTGATCAGGTCAGGAAGTCTCTTACATGTTTCAATGTCAGCAGAAGCCAGCTTCCCTGTGGCCCCAAAGTGGATTCGAATGAATTTGCCCTTTAGAGGGGAAAGAAAAAAGGCATTTTGAAATTTCACTAAGATGGTAAGTATGTAATCTTACATTCTCCACAGAGGACAAGATTTAAACTTACAGGTTGTTGTATTGTTTGGTTTTGGTTGGTTTTTGTGGGGTTTTTTTTTTGTTTGGTTAGTTTTTTTTGTTCTGTTTTGTTTTGTTTTTTATTAGCGTTTATTTTTCTTAAAAAAGCAAAGTGAAACAAAGAAAATAAATCAGGAAACTCTCTTTACTAGAAATACTTAGGTAGAGAACTGAGCTGAGGTATTGTTTTTTAACAGATAATTCTGAATGCACAGGAACAAGAAAAACAGTAAGCAAGCCTTTCATTAGGGCAATAATTATGCCTCAATTCAAACAGATGGCAAGATGTAGTTGCTTCATGTTTTACTCAGTTATGAAGGTAGATTTTGATGGTATAAATGTTAGGTGAGATTTTTAGAACCTGCTGAAAAGGCAGCTGTTACTTTCTGAGTTGTGGGGATAGGGGCAACACACCCAGAACATGGAACTTTAAGCTGAGGCTGGGGATTTGTATTGTGATTTCTCAAGGACATTCACAGGTTATCTGATAAAATTTACAAATGTCTTTTTGCATTAAAATTATCAAAAGGACATATCAGAGATTAGTTTGGTTTCTGATAGGACGTCTCGAAGTCATCCCTTTCCAGAAAACTTGCATCAATGTTTGATTAATAGACCTGCTCAGTTCTGTGTCTAAAGAAAAAGAGATCTATATTTTTGCTGATCTGATGCAGGCAATTTCCATCTTGTCTTTTCCTCTCTCCCTCCCTTCCTTCTACATGATATCAATTCACATAAATGTGTATATTCAGGCTCTATGACAGATACCAGGAGTATGCATATATATATTTACAAACATTAAATAATAGAGATATTTATACATCTTTAAATAATCCCCATTTGTATATACTTCTTTGCTGTACTACACTTTTAAAGCTATATTGTTAATTAAATAGTCTGGTTAGGTAGGTTTTAGTTGACAAAAATATTAGTTCAATTAAGTCAATCATCTGACCATGACAGTTCAGAAGTGACAGCTTCTGTTGTGACATCCTTATTCAACTTTAAATGTCAACTTCTCCAGTCAACAACTTACAAAGCGTGAAGAGTTGTCGTTCCTCACAGTCTTGGCATTTCCAAAGGCCTCCAGCAGTGGGTTGGCGCTGATGATTTGATCCTCAAGCGTTCCCTGCAGGATGATAATTATTGCTGGTTATCCGTTCCAAAAACCATATCAGAAGCAGAGAAAAGCATAGACTCCAGCCAGTGTCTATCAATTTGCCTGCATTTTGCCTGACGTCTGCTCTTCCTTCTTCTTGTCACCACTTGCTGCAATTGTTGCAAAGTACTGGATGACACGCTTTGTGTTCACAGTCTTCCCTGCTCCGGATTCTCCACTGTGCAACCAAAGAGAGAAGCAGAGAGCATGTGGTCAGGCAGGAGGTCCCCTGGCAGTGGGCAGCCCTGCAGGGGCCAGAGCAGGGAGTGTACATACGTGATCAGGATTGACTGGTTCTCGCGATCTGTGAAGCAGAAATAAATGGACTTTGTAAATGAAGAACAGGAAAAGACTGAAAACTAATTCAGTGAATGTAAGTTATGACAAGAAAAATATCTGTACAGGTTTTCCTTTGCTTACTAGTTAAGAGTTTTTAAAAATTCAATTCTTGGCAGAGTAATGATTTTCCATGAAAGATAAAACCCCTTGAGGGGACATGTGTTTCTTGCCTACTGCACTCTTTACAATTTTTTTTCTCCTGCATACAGTAAATTGTTTCTTGTTTTATTGTTTTAATTTTCGGCTATACATAGTGTAATTAAAGTTGTAGAGAAAGGGATAATGAGATCCAATTACAAAGGAATCCTGAGATTGGGTAATAGTTCTGAACACAATAGCACAGAGAAGGAAAGGTATGGAATGTTGGAAGCAAAACTAGCAACAATATATAATTCTATTTAATTTTTTTATGTCATGGTCTTATCAAGACAAATCTGATAATTTGTGATACTGAAGTTTCCTTCAATGGTGGGAAGATAGTAAAGCACACAGTGTGATGTATGCATCAGAACCATGAAAGCTTTCAAAAAGTCTCCTCATATTACTAAGACAGAGTATTCCTTCAGAGAATTCCATGGTACAATCCCTCTGAGAGAGAGAACCACTCACCAGTCAGCATGAACTGATAGGCGTTGTCAGAGATGGAGAAGATGTGTGGAGGGGCCTCCTGGCGCTTCTTGCCTCGGTAGGCCAACACCACCTCCGGGTTGTACACCGGCAGCCACTTGTAGGGGTTGATGGTGACACAGAAGAGACCCGAGTAGGTCTGTGGGGAAGGGAGACAGCACGTTGGCTTCCACTTAGCCTGGCAGAGCAGTTCCTCCCAAGAGCAGCTACCCAGAGGAAGACTGCTGCTGGTACTTACGTAGATCATCCAGGCTGCATAACGCTCTTTGAGGTTGTACAGCACAGCGGGTTCATGGAGGTGGGTCATCATGGCCATGTCCTCGATTTTATCATACTTGGGAGGGTTCATGGGAAAAACCTGATCATCCTTCACGGTCAGGGTCTGTCAGGGGAAGAAGGAGATGCATGTATGTCAGCTAAGACCTGAGAGTGGGAATCAAATGGTGTTATTCAGCCTTGTTTCTTACTCACTTCTCCACCTTCAGTCTTGACAGTGACCTTCCCCGATTCTTTGTTCTGGATTGTCCCTTTCACAAAGGATTCCTTAGGATGCACCACAAAGACCGATGTCTTAGCATCAAAAGGCTTATTCTGGGCCTCAATTCTCTCTTTTTCTGACTTTCGGAGGTAAGGAGCTGCCTCCCCAAAGACGGCCATCTCAGCGTCTGACGACATGGCTGCAGCTTCTGGAGGGACTAGTCAGCAGAGAACCCTATAGAAGAGCAGATGCGTTGCCCAAATAAGTCAACTTGCTTCATTGCCACACAGTTTGCTGAAAATTTTAAAGAGCGTCATAGAATGTGTGATTTGGGAAGGCAGTTCTTAGGCCCATCTTTCTGTGCAAAGCAGGGCAAATATCAGATCAAATTACCCAGAGCCTTTTCCAAGTGAAATTTTCATTGTCTCCAAGCATGTAGATTCTTCATTCCCACTGCATCCCTGTTTAATGTTTGACTACCCTGATTGTGAATTTTTTCATTTTCATTCCTGATCAAATTTCTATTGCTTCAACACAGGCCTGTTGTCACTCATGCTTTCACTCTGCACATATAAGAACAGTCTGGCTCTTTTTACCATATAACCATACACTTTTTGTTAAAGATAGCAAGAAGACAACCACATTTCAACATTGTCTTCAGTCTACAACCCTCACTCCCCTTTCAGCCTCTCCTCATACAGCATTTGCTCCTGCCTATGTTGGAAATTCTCCACTGAACTCCCTCAGGAATGTCAGTGTCTTTCTTGCCATGGGAGAGCACCAAATTGAACACAGTGCTCCAGATATGGGAGCTGAATGCAGGTGAAGAATCAAATTCCTTTTACCTGCTGACTACACTGTTATGACTGCATATACTTGGGCTTCATTCCCCCAAAGGCACACTGCTGACACATGTGCACCAGGACAGATGACCTCTTTCTGCAAAGGTGTTTTCTAGCCAAATGACAGCGAACATATCCTGTTGTATGGGACAATTCTTTCCTATATGCAGGACTTCATATTGCCTTTAGAAAAAATCATGAGGTTCTTTTCAGCTCCAGGCAGAAGACTTTTAGGAGCCTTCTTAAGGGTAACTTTGGTCTGTAACATACTTGTGAGTCCCTTGGTTTGATCTCATCTGCTCAGTTCCTGAGGATACATTCCATCTGTCATTGGATTGCTAATGATGATGATAAATATCAAGCTCCTAGCACTCACATATTTCTAGCACTGATGTGTTCTATACCGTGGAAAGTGCCAACTGAAAGATTTGGGTTTCCTTTTTACATTTCTAGACATCGGCATAATTTTAGAAAATGGTTACGTCACGCCTTATCAAGCTAAGCAGGGTAACTTTTACATTCTTTTAATATTCTGTGTCTAGGGCTCCCAACCCCTCCTCAAAACTTTGCTCTTTCCAGTTAGATTGCTAGATCCCAGGAGATTGGAGATTTCACTAGGAAAATTTTAAATGAAAGCATTTGTGGGGGAACACTGCTGTGATTGACTGTAACATCAATAAAGCACTTGCAATTTGTTAAGCTCAAAGCTTTGAAAGCATGCTGCAAGTGCTTTGTGCCCCTTTGCAGGTAAATATTAAGCAATGGGTTCCAAAGCAGAACTGAAGCACCACAGTGAGCCACCATGCCAGAGGAAGAAGGTATTCACACCTACCTGGAGTTACCAAACCAAAAAGCCCTGCTTGCCAGTACACAAAATACAGATAGGTGAGTCCAGAAGGTGTTCTGAATAATGCATGGTGGTTTTCACTGCTGCTCTAAATACTTCACTAGAGTTGTTTGCTTCTCATCACAAAATGTTTAAGCAGCTCAACATGGTAACATTAGTGTTTGCAATAATGTGTGTACTTTCTCTCTGTCTCTCAAAGCACAGATTTAGGGGTAGAAACACCAAATGCAGTTTTCTAAATGGCTACACCCTTCCAGCAACTACCATCCTGCTTTTCCTGCCACACTAAAGAATGCTGCTTTCTTTGTTTCACAATGCCACACTTCCTCCAGCGGAAACAAAGGTCCTGTGATGAAGAATGCCTTCAAGCATGTGGCAAGGGCAATCATCTAAAGCATGAGTGGGGCAAATCAAACCCTGTCAGGCTAAAGGAAGCTTAGCTTCCAGCCTCTGCATTTTTTAGTATAGACTCTGATTGTAAAGTGGGAGTTAAATGCGTAAAACTGCTTTCTTACTATTGAAAGGACCTGTGAATGTTAGCTGTGCTATCAGTGGTATCAGTGCTCTCTGTGACCTCTTTGCCTATCAAATTGTGTCCTTTTGGTGTCTTAGAGATACAAACAAATTTATTTCTGGGTTTAAACAGACATATACCCAGGTCTAAATTAGAAATAATCCTGGGTGTAGACAATAGAACAATTTCAATTATTTAAGAAAGTCAAACTAGAAATTTTAGAGATCTCTTCTGTCTGAATAAAATACGTTTCCTCCCATGTTCTATTGTCCAAGAACTTTAAAGTCTAGTTTCCAGCTATTTGATCTCATGCTTAAATTTTAGTGTGACTCTTACCTTAAATTGACTGCACTGATATTTCTTTGACAGTAGTAGAAATCTGTTATAAGTGACTTAACTCTGGGAAGTAGTATTTGCAAATGATCTATAAGGACAGATAATATGTTAAAATACTGCATCACCAACTATTTCTTTGCATACTAATTGTGAAAAGAATTATATTCAAAGTTATAAACCTTAGTTCAAGAATTTACAAATCAAAACTGGATATCTAAATACAGTACTGGATTTCTAAGGAAATACCATGTCTAGTAAAAGAAAGCACCTGAGTTCCTAGGAAGTCAGACAAATAAGCAACTTAAGTAGATGTCATGTAATGACTTTTAGTTACCTAAATAACCCAACCAAATATTAACATTTACATCAACTCCTAGCAGCATGCAGATCCTCCACTTTACTCTGTTTTGTTTCAGAGGAATAGGAGCAGTACATCTCCTTTTTTGTTTGTTTGTTTAGTTAGTTAACTTTTAAATTTTTAACAAGCTTCCTAATACAAAGCTCACATGCAGATCATCACCCTGCAGTATCATCTGAAAAGTAATTTCATATAAACTTTTGGCCAGTATCATATACAGTAGTACATATAATTTGTTACAAACCTTTAAGATTTTATGATAGTCTGTTCTGCTGGCTGGCTCTATCTGTCTGTACTTTGTGCCAAAATGTATCATTTACTTCACTGATCCATAATTAAACATAAGGAATCCCCAAGAAGGATTCCCTGGCATGACATCAGTAGCTAGTGGCTTCAAGCACAGCCACTTCGGAGAGCTTTCTTGCCATGAGTAGCCTACCCAACCATGCTGTATTTACCATAACTTAGCAGGACGATGTGCACACACAGCAATTGCCCACAACATTTTACAGAAATCTGTCACCATGAAGAAATCTGTTCTACAGAAATCTACCACCTTTTTGTTTGTCCCTTAATTGTGAGTAAATTAGGCTCTTACCGCTTGTGATATGAGAAGTTGCCTTGCAGGCTGGAAGACAATCAATGATGTAAAGCAGAAATGGCAGATCCCTCGTTACTGTTGCACAGTATTCCACAGGCAGGTCAGAAAGTAAAAATAACAACATTCTTTATCTTACAGATATTAAATCCTTGCAGACACAGACACGTACACCAGGACAGCAGGGCTGAAGTGGGACGTGTGGACTGCAGGGACGCTATTGCTCTCTGCCAGCCACAGACATGCACTTACCATGAAGTTTTCTTTGGAGATGGGACAACCCAGATTCAAGGACTCTTTTATAGAGTCTGGTCAGCACATGCTGCAGATGCCTCCCTCTGTCTTTGGGCAAAGCATTTTTGGCAAACCTTGTTTTTGGCAAAGCATTGTCTGGCAAACTGAATGAACTGAAAATTGGGAAGTGATGCTACTAGATATAATTAGAAATATTTGGTCTCTGACTAGCTATGTAAATAAATCCCCTATAAATAATATGAGCAGATTCCCAAGGAGGGAATTTCGACTAATGCTGGCAAGAGAGATAAGGATAACTACTAATAACTGTAGACTGTGGATGCTGCTGTACTCTTGAGTATCTGATGCATCCAATACTGTTGTCCTTAGGTATGTCTTGATGCAGGAAAAGTGGTCATACCACTGTGGCTGGACTGCTTAAGTTTCATGCTCTACTATTTCATTTGTTTATTCCTCTGACATTAGACAGGGTCCCTTTCTGTGTAAAAATACTTGGTGGTGGTTACCTCGACTGCTGAGCAGTTCAGCCAGTCATGACTGCTCTTACTGACATTTGAATGGTGCTTGCTCTGTCCACCAGAGGTGGCAAGAACCATTTGGAGCTTTTTCTTGTTTTGTATGCTTTGACATTCTCTACTGGGTGGCACAAGAGGCTAGGTCTCATTAGTGAGGGATATAGGGAGCAATAGCTTCATTCTCTTCATGTTTTGCATGAAAGGTCTGAAGGCTTTGGAAAGCCAGAGAGAGAGAGAGAACTAGTGCTTGAACAATTTTGGCAGATGGTGTCGTGCGGACTGAAATAAACAATATTGATAAGATGGCTTACAATTACTGGTGTTCTGAGGTTCAAGTTACCTCGAACTGCTTCTTCCCAAGCAAAGGGAAATCCTTCAGATGTGCCTTTGAAAGCCATAGAGGAAGTACAAACATTTCCAGCACAGTAATACACCCCACTAGAGAGTATCCTGCTGCATGCCAAGTGTACCCTTTCACCTATCTATGCTATGTGCTGCCATAAGCATTCACTCATTGTATCACATACTGATATATTATTTATCTAGTCTACATAGGAATACTTAAATTTACCATCACTGTGGTGTTTCCTGCCTTGCAACCTCTTGTTCCCCTTCAGGCCATTAAGTTGTCACCATTTTGGTTAGATGAATCCTATACCGCATTTTTCTGCTTTGACTTGCAATTTCAATCCAAAGAAATTTTCTGCTACTTGTTAACATGTGTCTTTTGCTTCACAGAGTGACTCTAGTATTTTGTTTCATGCTTCCCTGGCATTATGTGCTATGTCACTGCAGCATCATTTCTTTTTCCTGTCTTCTGCAAGAGTCCAGGAATTTCTAAGACATCTCATGTGAAGGACTACAGCCTTCTGTTGAAAACTTACTTTTTCTGCTTGAAAATATGGTTGTGGCTTTTCTACTCTTCCTAGGAAGATTCAGTGATGTTATTCAGTACAGAGCTACCATAGTTACTATCTGTCACTATCTGTTGCTGTCTGTTTATCTCCCGACTGGATAATCTTAGGTGTTGCTAAGTGAAAGTCTACTGAGCCAATGGAACAGCTTACTTCTGATGGAAATAGCAGATTTTGTTCTCCCTGTTCTTCCCCTTGCTCCTCATTTTTGTTCAGTCCTGGAAAAGGAGGATTTGGAGAGGAGATGTGGAATCTCCCACCATATGCAGACCCTATCTGCCATTTCAACTTGACCTCATCTTGAGAAACTGCTTCTTTAGGTTCAGCTATGGTTTCAGTGTTAATAAATCTCTGTCATTGTCAGCTTTAAGGAGCTAGGTGAGGTTGGAAGGCCAAGTCAGGTTCATTTGTGAGAGCTCCCAATGAAACAGCAAGCATTTAGTTCTTTTTTTAAACCTATTGAAAAACAAAGAAATGTCTTAACATTTACCATGTAAAACTGCTCAAAATTCATTTGAGCAATGTTTCCTTTCATCTAATGAATGAAACAAACTTTGAAGCAAAAAAAAAAAAAAAGTGAAGTGGTTCCTGCTAACCATTATTTTTCTTCCATTCTTGTTCCCATCCATCTCTGCAGGGCTGGACTCCAGCCACACTGGAAGCAAAGCATAGCACAGCTGAAAGAAAAGAAGCAGATTGAAAGACAGCTCTGGATATAGACTGCCCTGCACAGCAATGCAGCTTGGGCAAAGTGCTGGAGTGCTGATACTCCCTGTCGAGCAGAGGGGATTCATGCTGAAAACAGATCCTTCTTGAGAAGAAGATCGCAAATTACAGAATGACACAGTGACTGAGGTTGGAAGGGATCTCTGGAGGTCATCTGGTCCAATGCCCCTGCACAAGCAGGGACACCTAGAGCCAGATCAGGCAGCTGCCTCACTTTCTGCCACATCTTAGATACTACTGCTTCTCCTCTATGTTCTGTGTATACTAAAAAGAGTCTGAGAGTGAGAGGCCATGTTTTTGTGCAATTTGAATTGTGGAAGTAAGTGGAAATGTCTCAAGAATGCCTGTCTCTGACCCTGTGAAACTTCCCTTGCCACATTTGAGTCCTAGTTGTTCATATTATGGGAAGGAAGGTAAGCCCAGTATCTTCTCTCTGACACTTGCCAAAAGGAGATTGCCAGTTAGAATATGTGAACATAGCAAGTGTGTAGTGATCTTACTGCAAATACTTCCACAGCCCCTCTGATGTATTGTTTGGATACTTTCTAAGGCAGTGATAATGTCTTTGTATTTTGCATCTAAACCTAATTTTTATTCTATGTACTTGTCCATTTCCTGGAGCTGGAGTTTGGTAGTTCTATACCAGAGGGGCAAATTGTACATCACTCTGGTGCAAAACCTAATGTATTCCATTGCAAAAAAATTCCATGTTATCATAGTGAAGCATCATTATATAAACTTTGCTATCCTAACTCATTGCATCATTCATGAACTTTCTATAATAAAGTGCCTTACAAAAGAAGTTATCAAGGCCTTTCATTTATTTGCAAGAACAAAGCAACAGTTCTGCAAATGTAGGAGTATATTCCACAGTGGGGAAATCCTTTCTAAGCAAAGCTCCTGACAAACTCATACGGACCACAAGAAAAAGCGTGGTCTGCAAGATGTCAGCCACCAGCAGGCTTATGGTGAACCAGCTCATCCAGTTAGCTCAACACAGTTTTGTTGAGTGAGACAATCCCAGACTCCAGAGGAGAACTCACATCTCCATTGAGATTACCTTGTGTTGCCTATAATAGGTCTGTAGTCTCGCTGCTTAGTACTTTTGCTTAATAACACAGGTCTGAGTTGCGTTGCTGCTGGCAACCAGGCCATTAAAATCACATTTGGCCTGGCCTTAGGCCACTGCATGGAGGTGGCCTCGAATCAAATCCTCAGTGTCATTGGCTTTCTATGGAAAGCATTAGATAAGTAGGCAGCAAGAGAGTAAAAGAAGTGCTAAGGAGAAGCTAGGATTTGTTTGGGAAACAACTCCTTTTACAGTGAATGCTGTTGTGCTCATGAGTTAAGTGGCACAAAAGTCACATGCACACTGTGTGCAATAAAGATCAAGGTTGTGGATATCCAGAGAGCTATGAAACAGTAGTCACACCACAGTGTCCTGCAGCCCATGCACAGAAGGAAGACAGCACGCCATTCCAGAGGCCGCAGTAGTGGTGTTACCAAGGCTGCACTACATGCTGCTGTGCTCAAGACATGATCTCTTGGGCACAAAGATTATGTAGATGTTGAGTAACCACTCTGAGGAGGTAGTGTGCTTGAAGGATGCTTTGCTGGGTGCATAGCTGGGCCACTGGCTGTGAGGATTCATCCTGCTGTGTCTCCCAGAGACACTGCAGTTGAGCACTGTGGACTGTCACATGAGGTGCTGTTTAATGTGTTCCAGATGGCACAGGAAAATTTATCTTCTGTTCCCTCATGTACCAGCTGACAAAGAAATGCAGAAAGGCATGTCTGTGTTACTAACATCAAAAATAAGTTTACTTGCTTACACATGACAATCTATTTATCTTGCCCTTCTCCACATGACTTAATCTTATAGATGTCTATCAAATCCTGCCTCAGTCATCTCTTCTCCAATCTGAAGATGTCCTTGTATGGAAACAGTTCTCTGTCTCTGATATTACTTGAGACCCTTCTCTGCACTTTTTTGGGATCTGGTTACCAAAACTAAATTCAATATCCAAGCTTTGGGCACATGAAGAATTTCTACCATGACATAATGATACATTCTAATCTGTCATCAGTGTCTTCCATAAAAACATAAAAAAAATTTCCATCTGTGTTGTCAATCTGCTTTTGGGATGACAGTTCAGAGAACCATCATAAATATACCAAGACCTTTTTCATGAATAAACAGGTTTTAGGGATGTAGAGAAATTATTAGTTTATAAATGTTAAATACCACTAACTTATATTTCAGCTAACCTGTAAGAAAATCATCCAATTATTCTGTGTCATGACATTTTGTGTCATTTTAGTGTCACTGCAGATCTTACCATGATTTTGTCATTTTTTAAAGTCCTTTTTCCAAAACCATTTATGCATAAATGTGGAACTGCACATGTCCTAACTCACATCTCTGTGGGACTCTGCTGATGGCTTCCCACCTCAGCTAAGCATTCATTTCCACATTACATGTCCTGTCTTTTGATTCACAAGGTAAATATTTCTTTCCAGTCAAAGCAACTTTTGCCCATGTCATGTGGGAGCATGCATATACTTTCCAGAAGCTCATCCTACTGTGTTGACTAGGTCCATGTCCCTGTTGATTCTCTTGAAGTGAAATGTATTGTGAGACATTGCTTTCATTTGCAAATTCTGTTCCTATTGTGGTTTCTACCAGTTTGTCTTATGCAGGTGTCATACTGACAGATCTACTTCCCCACAGTCAGGGAAGTTTTAGAAGTCTAATATCACAGATGGAACATTTTATTCCTGTCATACTAAGCATGATTTAAACAGCAGGTCACTTCTACAACAATTCAATCCGTTTGCTGGTTTGTTTCAGCTATTCCTGGGTATAAAAAATTTGCTGCGACAGATGTTTTCAATGTGTTTTTTTCTCCTACAACCTAAAGTATTGAATGAAGACCCTAAGTTAGCAGGGTTTCTCAAGTTTTTCTCTACTAATAGATGTTCTTTCTGAAAACTTGCTCCCTTCTGAAGTAAAAACCTGCACAAACTGTTCAGGTTTTCTGCTTGTTTTCCTTTAGTGCTCTTTTTGTACTTTACTTGTTACTGTTTCTTACGTAATCTCTCACACAGGCCCTCTGTTCATAAAACGCTTATAATAGGCATATAAATATATAGACATATAACCATCTGGGTTATCTTTTGGAACCTTTTCTCACATTGGAACAAATTAGTCCCAGGGATGCAGTTAATGTAATCACTCTTCAGTGATAGTTTTTGTCACTTTCAATGTTAATATTGAAGTTGTCGGAAATGCTGTAGCAAACACTGAAAAAGACGTTCAGAGACATCTACTATGCAATAAATTACATTAAAAAGCTCACAGCACAGACAAACATACCAACATTCCCAGTTAAATTGAGTTTCTTACTTTTTTGGATTATCTATCTGATACACTATGTTATTTTATTCAAAAATGTTCCCCATGAGATTTGCAGTTTGCAAGTGCTGTTGTTGGCCGTGCTCTCAGTATGAGCAGGGCATGCTGGAGGCATCAGTGCACCCTGTGGACCCTGATGAACTGTCTGATAGGGAATGTTCAGCTTCTGCCACAGCAGCATTTCTGCTGTCCTCTGTGTAAAACGAGAGCTCCCAGGAATGTTAGCACCAGGAGAAAGGAAATGCTGATGCTCTAATCTACCAGTGCAAAACTTCTGATTACTGCCCTTCTGCTAAGATGCAGCTGAGTACTGGACCATTGCAACGGTAAGAACACCCTTTGCATATAAAAATCAGTAAGGACTAGGTTAGATTAAATTAAAGCAAGGAGATATTTTGTATTTCTTGAAGGCAGCTTGTGTGCCATGCTGTGGCTGGCACAATGTGTTGCCTGATAAGGAAAAGTGTTTTGGAGATCTGCTCTGGCATTCCTAATAGGGAATTCCATGCTGGTACAGAGAGAAAAAGTCAAGAAGTGGGAAATGTGTACTGACCTCAGGAAGAAAGTTGGTAAACATCATAACTAACAAGGGGCTTGAATGCATCCTCTTGGATGAAAAGCAGTTCAGCATGTTCATTGCATGGGCTATGAGAGATACAAGCTAAAATCCATGGAGCTAGAGCATAAGACTGAGGATAGTGCCTCTGGTGAAAGTTGTAAGTTCTTTTACTTTATTTTATTTTATTTTATTTTATTTTATTTTATTTTATTTTATTTTTGTTTTGTTTTGTATTGTTTTGTTTTATTTTATTTTATTTTTATTTTTTTAAATCAATGCCTGGCTTTTCTCTCTTCAAGTCTTGTCCCTCTGTTCTTAATGCTTCGTAGGTATACTTGTGATTTTGCTTCAGTTAAATGGAAATCAAAGTGGTTACTTCCTCTGATACAGAATGTTGGAAGCTGCATTTTTGTAAAGGTGATGCCATTCTTTTTCAGAGTGAATTCCAAATGGCTTCCTGAAAAGCTACAGTGACAGATAATCTGCAGTTAAAGAGAAGATATTTCACTGAGCAGTGGAAGGGAAGGTGATGTTCCATGGAGGAACTATGACCTGTGATGTTAGGATAAGCAGTTCTCGAAAGTGTATCAGAACTAGCTAATTATCTTCCTCCTACCATCAGGGCAAACTTGAGAGGATGATATCTGAGCAGTGTTTTAAATAAAAGGAGGGTGGTACAGAGGATACTTTTACCACCACACAGTGGAGGTTCAGTTACGCAGAAGAGGACAAGGGTGGAAAGACTGAGAAGTCAATGGGAAGAAGAGGATCTCTGGAAATGTCTGAGATGTTGGAAAATGAATCAGAAATGACAGAAATCAGTGTTCAAAGTTCAATATTAGAAACAGCAAAGAGCTTGCATTGAGACAAGAAAAATGATGATGAGGTGTGATCTACCTGCAGTAGAAACTTTAATATCTTTGTATGGAAGTATATCAGCTTCATTTTCAGTTTAGTTGTTCAGACATTGCATCTCTTTTGCCACAACCTTCTTTATGAAAAATCTCAAAAATCATAGAAATGTTGAACAACCCAGGTTGAAAGGGACATCAACAGATCACCTGTCTCAGCCTTTCATGAGGAAAAAACCCTAGCTGAAATTACTTAGCACACTGTCCAGTCACATTGTGAAAACCTTCAGTGATTGGGTGTCCACCCATTTCCCTGGGGAGGTTTCCCTGAGGAGGTTGTTCCAGTGAATGATCGTTGTCACTATAAGAATTTATTACATATATCAAGGTGAAACTTCTCCTGGTGCAATTTGCACCCCTTACCCCTTGTCCTCTCTATGTGGCTCTTTGTGAGAAGAGAGCCTTTAGCCTCTTTGTAGTGACCTTTAATTACTGGACAACTGTGATGAGGCTTTCCCCTGGACCATCTGTTCTCCAGAGAGAAAAGATGTAACTCCTTTAGTCTTTCCTCACAAGGCAGGTTCTGCAGTCCACTGATCATCTTTGTGGTCCTCCTTTGGACTCTCTCCACTCTGTCCATGTCTTTATGGAATTGTAAACATCAGAAATGGACACAGTACTCCACATGTGGTCTGACAAGTACTGACTAGAGCGGGAAGATCACATCTCTAACTCCGCTAGTAATACCCTTAAGGATGCAGCCCAGGGTCAGATTTGCCTTCATTAAATGGTGAATTTCAATTCTTTGTTAGCTCACATAAGGCTACTGGTCTACTGGATGGAATATAATGGTGTGGCCCTGCAGGATAGACTTATGCCAATGCTAGGAGAAGGTTGAAGCTGTGAGGAGAAGGACCATGACATCACTGCTCTGTACTTCATTGTTTGCATGAAGGTCACATTCACACTAACTGTACCTCAAAGAGTTACCTGCTTATAAAAAAGCATCTCATGCAAAGGTAAGTGTGGCCTTACTTTCCCCACTCTCCCAGAAGCATCCTACACTCTACACATCCACCCAGTTCCCATCAGTACCTCAGCTTTCCCAAAGTGCACCTCTCTTGAGTGTTTTCAGCCATTTGTTTGGCACAATCACTCAAAAGGACTTGGGGTGTGAGGAGGCACCAGACATAAGCTGCTGACTGCTTCTCCTGTAGTGCCAGGACAAAGTAGAGATTCAGAAAAAAAATCTGTTTCCCAAGGCACTTTTAGCCAGTAAGACAGCCACTGAGGTACTAAAAGCAATGAGCATGAAATGGGTCAAGGGACAATGGGTCCACAAGATCCGTGTGGATTCCCCTCTCGGGTGTAGGTACAGCTGTTACAGACACTCCTGAGTTCCCTGCATCTCTTTGTTCTTCTTGCCACATATCTGGTAACTGAAGCCGCAATTCTGCACCTAGTAACAGCAGCTGCATGCACCACGACCCAACTATTTTCCAGAAGACTGATGTTGTAACTAGTAAATGCTCTCACAGATGATCAAAAGGAGCCGGCTCCAAGTCCAAGGTCAGGTACCAGCAGCTAGACGATGTTCATGTGATTGTTCACTGTCTGTCCTTATCCTTTTCTGTCATTGGGTAGGAACGCACATTTTGGTGTTTCTGTGGCATGGTTTGTAAGTACTTAGAGAACCGAAAACTGAACTTGGCATTGTTGGCAAGAGGTCTCATAAGGAGCTTCTTTCTGCAGGGCAGAAATACTTTCTCCATGTCTTAGCACCTCTCACAGGGCTGGTGCTTTTGTGCTTAGGAGACACACCACACTCTTTCATGCCCAAGCTGCTTAAGGTCAGAGAACTCCATAGTCCACAGGTGGCAGCAGCTCTGGTGGAGCTCATCAGCTGCATCTATTTTAAACCTTCTCTTAGCGATGCTCCTTTATGCCTATTATGGATCGATGTTTTTCCCAAGATCAGTTACCTGTGCATCAGCACGTATCAGGTCACAAGCCCTGTGACTCCAGAAATAGCGTGTCAATGCAAAATGACTCCTGTCCTCAGCTAAGGCAGCAAATCACAAGGTGAGGAGAAACTAGTTTTTTCCTTACCCCTCCCATTAATATTGCACTCTGATTCCAAGAAGTCTCCAATCATGCTTTCTAGAATGTCTGTTGGCAAGGCCGGGTCAGCCCAGTGCAATGCGTGGGACTTCTCTCCATTTCCCACACATGCATTTTGAAGTAGATAACCAGACCAAGATGTTGTCATTTAAGGAACCTGCAGCCTTACCTTTCATCAGTTGGAACATCATTTAGGAACAAATTCTCAAGCCATAATTTCTTACAGGTAAGAGGTGAACACCAATGCTTTCAAGTGCATCCCGATTCTTCCACAGTCAGGCCAGGTTGTTCATTTTGGGTGGTCCTTGTAATGCTGTCCAAGGGGAACAGGGATTTTAGGCATCAAAACATGGTCTCCAAAGTTGTTGTGGTATTTGCTAGTCAGTCAGCAGGTTTGAAAGGGTACCTATGGAGTTAGAAATGCTTGTTCATGCTTTTACTGAGCCACAGTTGCAATACACTGACCTCCAAATTAAGCTTTTGGGGTTGGTTTTTTTGTTTAAAGGATTATGTGCTTTAGTAAAACAAAATCCTTTTGCTTCCTTTCAAGTTTTGACAACAAAGATTTTGTCTGGAAAGAAAGGATCCCACCTACTTCATGGTATCATAGTGTGCGAAGGGGGAGAGGAGAGAGATCGTTTCCCTTTGATGCCCAGATACCGCTGGCATTGATGCAGCTTTCACAGCTTCACACATAAAGATGGTCTTTCTCAAGAGCATCACTTAAGGTGAAGCAGGGGTCAACACAGGGTGTCATTTTTTCCTTCAATATATTTAGCTGTTGCCTAGCAAACTACTTCTTCCATATTTAGTTGGAACATGGGAGGATTCTTAGGGTGTGAACCTCAGCATGTCTGTGAGAAGGAGGACCTCCTAATCTTGCAAACACGCTGACAGCTGTGGTCAGTGCAAAAGGTTTTCTTCCTGCTGCCTCCTCTGCAGCTCCCCTCCAGCAACTCCAACTCTAGCTCCTTTCCCCAGCAACTTCACAGCTTCTTGAAGTATCCCTGGAAATGTAGCAGTGTAGAGCTAGCCAGGAGCCTCGAGAGACCCATAAGTGTCCCTGCAGTGTGAGAGATGAGTCTCCTTTACCATTCCTGACATCTGCCTGTAGAATCTGCCCTGAGTAGCTACATGATGCAGGACAGTCCAGTGTTGCCAGAATGGTTATTTTGTATTTTAAGTACTACTTCTTGCCTTGCAGAAAACAGGCTGTCATTTGTTTAAGAATTCATATCAGCACACATTGTGTAGGTGACTTCTTATTTCTTTATCCAGCCAGGATGCACTTAGTATCTACATTCCAACTCATCCACTGATGCAAGAGTCAGACAGGTAGGATGTTTGAAATTATCATCTGGGTTTTTTTTCCACTGTAACGTTCTAGGTATTGGGATTTCTTTAAAGCTCTAATGATCCCAGAATTATTCCCACTTGGAGTATCATCTTCATGATCAAAAATAGTTCCTTTAGCTTTTTGCATTTATATAACTACACATTATTCTTTGGCACAAAAGCTTATTATAGAATTCTATTAATATTTCAGTACTGGAAAATGCTATAGCATACTGCAGCAGTCTACTGCAGTTATGCTGGCTTTACACATTATGTTGGTTGGGATTTATCCTGTGGTGAGTCTTCTTGTTCACACTTACTTCTACCAATCTGTTCATCAATCTGCATTTAATTTACAACAGAAACATTATGTCTTAGTTTTGGTTCTTCTGTCTAACAATGAAAGTAAGGAATTACAATGTCTTCTTATCAAAATGCATTACTTGTTTTGGTTTAGAACTAATTATTAATAATGTCTTCTATAAAAAAAGCTTTACCTGATCTTTAGTTTTGCTCAATAAAAAGCCACTTTCTACAGTTCATGGCCTTCGCCTGCCTTGTTCAAAGAAGGCAGCACCTCAGTTCTTCCATAAGCTACTCCATGAGGACTCAGAGACATTCAAATGGATTTGGGACTCCATTTTTTCCTTTTTAATGGGACAACTTGCCTCCAAATCCAACTTGTCGAAGTGTGATGGAACCAGCAAAGAGAGCCTCTGTGTACTGCACCCATTCAGAAAAAGGACTTCCCAAGGTAGAAACATTTTTGCTGTGCTAGGACAGACAAGATACTTCTCCTGCCTTTGTCGTGATCCTAACCTTTTCCAAGCATGAGAATTAAATCAGTGTTATTTTCTACCCAGTAATGTAATAAGATAGTGGAGAAATACTGGAGATGGGATAATTAAGACTCTACTGCTATCCAAGGGTTAAGCAAAATAAAATGTTTCATTTGTAAATGCCTCAAACTTATGCAACTGCAGAACCGAATTCTAACAACCGAAAGCACTGCTTCTGCTGTATATGCAAGGGAATCTATAGTCTTTATTCTCTAGACATTGACATGGTTACAAAGACTAATTACAAGAGAAAGCGACCGAGAGGTTCACATTTTGTGCAGCCCTCAGGTCACTTTGCTGCCTCATGACAGCCTCACTCTTCCTCTTCTATCTTCTTGCCATGAAACTCCCGGCTCTTGGCTCGGAGCTTGTTGACCTGGGACTCTGCAATGTCAGCCCGCTCCTCAGCTTCCTCCAGCTCGTGCTGGATCTTTCGGAACTTGGAGAGGTTGACATTGGACAGCTCCTCCTGTGCAAGGAGAAGGAGTTGGTGGTGAGGAGCCCAGGGCAGAGGTTTCACTCCTGCTGCACCTCAGCCTTGAAGGGCTACAGCTCTTCCCTGGGGAAGGCACAAACTTCCATTCTCCAGTCACCACACAAAAGCGTCACACAGACCTCCTTCTCCTCCCTTATTCGGGACCCCACTGTGACAAGCTTCAGCAGCACTGTGTCACACTTGAGAAAATATTTCGTTACTTGGATTTGTCATTTATGTGCTTATCCTCCCACTACTTCATGCCCAAAGTGTGACATTTTCAGTTGAAGAAGAACCTGAAGCCTTCTGCTGTTGATTACTAGCAGAGTCATGATCTTCTGAGTCAATTGTTGTGGCCCCTGGGATTGTTTAGTCTGACCTGCAGCATAACACAGGCTGCAGAACTTCCCTCAGTTCGTCCCTGCCTGCTGCAGGGTGCCCAGAGCTCAGAAAGGCCTCCTGACAGGAACCAAACGGCATGGCCAAGACTGGTGTGTCTCAGCAGTTTCTTTCCTGACCCTGTCCTGGCATTCACAGTCATGTCAATGAGCCTGCTGCCCCAATGGAAGGTGCCCATTCTCCAGGCAATACTTACAGCCTCCTCTGCTTGTCTCTTGTAGGATTTCACTTTCATTTGCAGCTTGTCCACCAGATCCTGGAGCCTGAGAATATTCTTCCGGTCTTCCTCAGACTAGAGTGGTTGGCAAACAGAAAAGAAAGTGAATTATTGGTTCTGCATCATGTGAGGTTAAGAATTCCCCTTGGGGATGATGTGTGCTGTGAGAGTTGCTGAGAGAGCAAGGACACCTCCTGCCTTACCTGGTAGGTCAGCTCCTTCACCCTCCTCTCGTACTTGCGCACACCCTTCACGGCTTCAGCGCTGCGCTTCTGCTCAGCATCAACCTCCCCTTCCAGCTCCCGCACCTGCAATCACAAGCCCACCTTTGGAGCTTCCCTGGTATCTCTCCGAGGGACTTGCTCACTCTTGCACAGATACCAGCCCTACGCACTCTGGCCTCCAGCTTCTGGATTTGCTTCTTGCCTCCCTTCAGTGCCAACTGCTCAGCCTCATCCAGACGGAGCTGCAGGTCCTTCACCGTCTGGTCCAGGTTCTTCTTCATCCTCTCCAGGTGGGCGCTGGTGTCCTGCTCCTTCTTCAGCTCTTCTGCCATCATGGCTGCCTGATGAGAGCAAAGGGTCAAAGCCATTTTGGGGCTGGAGATATTTTGGGGGGAGAATACATCCACCATCAGCAATGAAAGGAGCCCCCGACTCACATCTGTGATGGCCTTCTTGGCCTTCTCTTCAGCATTGCGGGCTTCCTGGATAGTATCCTCCATTTCACCCTGGATTTGGGCAATGTCTGTTTCCAGCTTCTTCTTGGTGTTGATCAAACTGGTGTTCTGTTGAACCACCACAAATATTGTCCCATTAGTTCCAGAACCAAACACTGGGTTTAGTAATTGACTGTGTAAATTTAAAGTTATGATCTATGTATCTAATATTAGCATTGTCCTTCAAATGATGCATCTTGTCAGGTACTACACAGCTAGAGAGCAGAGAGTTCTTGAAATTTTAAGAAATATTTCTGACTCCTGTAAGTACAATCCTACTCACTTAGGGATAACCCAATTCTTTGTACAAGTGTAAGAGTTCTGGTTCAGGTTAAGCTTTTTGTTACAAGAGGTGATTTAAGAATTCACACAGATGAAAAATCTGGAAAGGGAAACAAAAAAAGCTCTTGAGATTTTGAACTGCGTTAATCAACCTGAGTGTGGAGAAGCTGCACACGTTCAGTGGCATCCAGAAGCTCCTGCTCAGCCACTTTCCTGGACCGCTCTGTCTGCTCCAGGGCTGCCCGTAGCTCCTCAATTTCAGTCTGCAACAGGTTTGCTCTGCGCTCCACCATGGCCACCTGCTCCTTCAGGTCCTCCTGTGTCCTCAGAGCATCATCCAAGTGTATCTGAGTATCCTGGACAGGAAAATAAGAAAGATTGTGAGGTGGCTTTTTTTCCTATTTTCCTTTTTCCTATTTTTACATCATTATAGATCTGATAGAATTGCACAACAGGGAAATATTTAGCTGATTCATAAGCCAGTGAGCACCTGTTTCATTGTGCCGTACCTTGAGCACTCCCTGTGTATTTCTCAGGTTCTTCTGTGCCTCGGCAGCCAAGCGGTTGGCATGACTGAGCTGGATCTCCATTTCATTCAGGTCTCCCTCCATCTTCTTCTTCAGCCGCAGGGCTTCATTCCTGCTCCTGATCTCAGCATCCAGGGTGCTCTGCATGGACTCCACAATTCTGAGGTGGTTTCTCTTCATCTGGTCAATCTCCTCATCTTTCTCTGCTATCTTCCTGTCAATCTCAGACTTGACCTGGTTGAGCTCAAGTTGGAGGCGCAGGATCTTGCCCTCTTCATGTTCTAGGGATGCCTGAATAAGAAAGCAGCATGGTGTCAATGAAAGAATTTTATATACAGCTGTTCTATTCCAAACTACCTCTTCCAGAAAAAAAAATGGGGCTCTTTTTCTTTGGATGATGTGGAAACTGAGGCCTTGACGTTCCTTGACAGCCCCAAGCTTTTATGTTTCACACTGTTTGTCAGTAGGCCTCTCTGGAAAGCAATGAATACAGACATGTACCTCAGCTTCCTCCAAGGCAGCCTGGATTTCAGATTTCTCCTGCTCAATCTGCTTCTTGATTTTCTCCAGCTCATGAATCGCTTTTCCTCCCTCCGCAATCTGCTCCGTGAGGTCGGAAATCTCCTCTGTGGGAACAAGGATCAATGGCATGTTTGGGCACAGAGCAGAATGGGAAGGGCCCTGACACACCAAGATGACAGGCATCTTTGCCCACCTGCAGGCACAGAGCCATGTGAAGCGGTGGGTGCTGGAGGGTGGTGAGAAAGCCCTGCCAGGAGCAGAGGGCCAGGGACTTACGCTGCAAGTTCTTGTTCTCACGCTTCAGCGTTTCCAGGTGGTCCAAGGACTCCTCATAGGCATTCTTCATCTTAAACAGCTCCGTACTGAGAGAGCGACATTCTTTCTGGGAGGCTTCTAGTTCAGCCTGTGTTTCCTCATACTTCTGCTTCCATTCTGCCAGGATCTGAAGAGAAATGGGGTGTCAGGAGGGACGTGGCAATCAGGAGGGGATGCTCTGTCCAGGAGCCCCCAGGCTGGACCCCAAAAGACCTTGTCAAAGTTCTTCTGCTTCTTATCCAGAGCTGCACAGGCAGCATTTGATCTCTCCACATCAATCATCAGGTCCTCCACTTCGTTCTGCAGCCTCTGCTTTGTCTTTTCCAGGGAGGCACATTTGGCATTGACAGCTTCAACATGTTCCTCTGCATCTTGCAGGCGCTGTGCCAGCTTCTTCCTGGAAGGAGATGAGCACAGCTCATGATTTGAAAGCAAAGCGGAGGCCGATGGGCTTTTCATTATAGGACATTTTAACACTTTGTGAGTATTTATCCTATGTACAGATGCCCACTACTAGCCAGTCATTTTTTTTAATATTTCTGATTTCCAGGCTTGAGTAAACAATGTACCTTCTATATCTACTGTCCACAGGTTTTCTATACCATTCTCTGGGTCAGGTTAATGTTTTCCTCTACATATCCTACACCACAGCCTTTGGATCATATACCTTACCTCAGGACTTACCTTGCCCCAGCGCACAGTTTTAACTTTTTATGACAATATCACAGTTGTGTCTTCAATTTCCTTAGTTAGTGTACCCCTTTTTTTGTCTTCCCCAACTTTCCCACATACTTGGCCTCCTCCAACTCCTCCGTGCGCTGAATAGCGTCTGTCTCGTATTTGGTTCTCCACTGGGCCACTTCACTGTTGGCCTTGGACAGGGCACGCTGCAGCTCGCCCTTGGCTTCCTGCTCCTCCTCATATTGTTCCCGGAGCAAGTCACAGTCGTGGCGAGCAGACTGCAAGGCATGGGCCAGCGCGTTCTTGGCCTGGGTAGAGAGTGGGATTGTGACAGGAATGCTAAAATCCTGGGAAATCTCTCCCAGTGAATTAATTTAACAGTGGGAATATGATGACATCTGGGAGAGTGTTTGCAATGAAGGACAGATGTAGACCTGAGGATAGAATCCAGTAATCACATTCCCTGCAGAAATTTAAATTTTCCCCCATTAGGGCTTGTACTAAGCACACCCTATTTCCGCTAGGTAGTGTGGAGGTTAGAATGTTTCAACTGGCCAGCTGCAGGAGAAGTCATTACCTTTATCTCTTCCTCTAAGTGCCTCTTGAGTTCCTCAATCTGTTGAGTGAAAGCCTGCTTGCCTCTTGACAGCTGAGAAATCAGAGCATCTTTCTCATCCACTTGGCGTGAATATTCACCTAGAAAAGCACAAATAAAGGAAATATATGCAATGTCATTTGTGACCCAAAAAACCTTTTCTGGGATTCTCTCCTATTCAAGGACACAGAGGAGGTTCTCTCACCTGACTCTGTCTGCAGACGAGCTCTTTGAGCACTGAGGTCATTGATCATGCGCTGATGCTCTTCTTCCTTTGTCTTAATCTCACTCAGCTGGTCTTCCAGCGTGCGACACATCTTCTCCAGATTTGCCTGTGTGGAAATAGATGGAAGCAGAGGGGTTTTGTAATGCAAACACTTAATAACAGCAGCTGCAAAAAGTCCTATTTTCTAGTTTTCTCTAGAAAATTTTTCTAGATTTCTATTGGGGCAGGAATATCTAGAAGGTATTTGCGTACCTTGGCTTTGGAGACGGACTCCATGTTACTGGCCAAGTCATCGATCTCCATCTTCAGCTCACTCTTCTCCTTCTCCAGCTTCTGCTTCACTCGCTGCAGGTTGTCGATCTGCTCCCCAAGCTCAGCAGTGCTGTCCGCGTGCTTCTTCCGCAGGGCAGCAGCCGTGGCTTCATGCTGCAGCGTGGCCTCTTCGAGGTCACGACGCATCTTCTGGAACTCGGCCTCACGCTTCTTGTTCATCTCAACCTGAGCTGCTGTAGCCCCTCCTGCTTCCTCCAGGCGCTCGCTGATCTCCTCCAGCTCCCTCGAGAGGTCAGACCGATGCTTCTCTGCTTTTGCCCGAGAGGTTCTCTCTGCCTCAATTTCCTCCTCCAGTTCCTCAATACGGGCCTGGGGAACATCAGGGACCCTTCACACCTCTGCCCTCCTCTTACCTGACCTGAGGGTGAGTGAGAGAGGGGAAGGAACAGAGACTTGCCTGCAGCTCCTTGATCTTCTTCTGTAATTGCATGCCCAGGGCTTGCTCATCCTCGATTTTGCTCTGGATCTGGCTAATTTCAAAGTCTTTCCTTTGGACAAAGAAAACCGAGTTAGAACTGAAAGAAAAAAACCACAAGTGCAACAGCCCAGCGCTCAGGTGCCCCACAGCCACACTTACTTCTTCAGTTTCTCATCCAGTTGCTGCTTATCGTTTTCCAAATCCATGATGCTGTCCTGGGCCAGCTTCAGGTCTCCTTCGAGTTTTCTCTTAGCTCTCTCGAGGTCCATGCGCAGTTTTTTCTCTTGCTCCAGGGACCCTTCCAGCTAAAGCAAAGACCATCAGTGTTCTGCTGGTAGTGTCTGACTGTGTAACAGCTTTAGTCTTCTCATATGCATCTTTACTTACATCGTCCACTTGCTGCTCCAGCTTGATTTTAGCTTTGGTCAGCGTATTGACTTTGTCCTCTTCTGCCTGCAGGTCATCCAGTGTCTGCTGATGGGCCTCTTGGAGGGCTTTCTTCTCTTTTGTCAGCTTGACAATGGTCTCGTCCAGGGCTGCCATCTCCTCTGTGAGGTTTTTCACCTACAGATATAAGCAATCGTCAAAATGGGGTGGAAAACATGCAGCGAAATGTTCACTTTGCAGTACTTAGCCAGGAGTTGCATTTCTCTTTTTGCTACTCAAGTGAGGGCCAGCTCAGATGTTCCAAAGCCAACGCATCCTGGGGCAGCAGGCTCTTTTGCTCCAAGAAGCAATGATTTTTTGATCCCTTATGTGATTCCCTCTGTGTGTACCTTGTTTTCAGTGGCATGCTTTTCCTTCTCCACTTTGGCCAACGTTAACTCGAGGTCATCAATATCTTTTTTCAGCTCTGAACATTCATCCTCCAGTTTCCTCTTCTTGGCCGTCAACTCAGCATTAATTTCTTCTTCATCCTCAGCCCTTTCAGTCACCTCCTTTACTTTGGCTTCAAGCTGGATTTTAGTTTTGATGAGCTGGTCACATCTTTCCTCAGCATCAGCTAAAGCATCAGCTTCCTGGGGGTAAAATATGGGAAAGTTTATTTTATGCTGAAGGAACATATGTGCATCAGCAAGACCTTTGGGATTACTTTTTGGGAAAAGATTACTGATTAATTACATTGCAAATTAGCAATTTTGAAAATTGTTTTGATCACTTTTATTTTTTCCTGACCTTTTTCATCATCACACGCTGTGTCTACATAAATCACATTTCACCTGGTTTATTGCAGGTATGTGGGTGGCTTACTTGGATTTAATTGATGTTTTCCTTTTCTCCTTCAGAAAGTTATGAGTGATAGTATTTTATAATTCCACATATTCAATTTTATGTAGAAGCATTGAGAAACGTAAATAATTCCACCCCTGAGAAAATGTTTGAAACTCCCATTAGTAGATTTATACCCTGCCAATACAGTAAGTGGATACTACAAGTCAGTGTTCTAGAAGAAGATTCACCTTTCTCTGAAATGGACACTTCAAGGATACTGCCTACATACTGGCTAAGTTTCCCGAGAGGCCAGATGGCTCTGGGGCAAACATACAAGGCTGGGCTTGTGTGGTAGGATGCAATGAGCATCTGTGTCTTCTGGGAGCAATAGCTACAGGAGCCCGGGTGAGATATGCTGTAAGAAATGGCAGTAGGATTTTCATTTTGACAACTGAATGAAGGCATACTTGGTCAATCCAATCACTGTCGCTACTCCACTAAACACACAACAGTGACTGTACTGAGGCTTTATGTCATGAACTTGCATGGAGACGTGTAGGCGTTAGGACTAAAAAGTGATTCTTTAGCTTAAACTCCACTTTCTAATGGTGAGACTGAGTGGGAAAGAAGGTGGCCTGAATTTTACGTTTTTTACGTGGTATGTAATGTAAAATATTTTGTAAAAATAAAAAAAGTTACTCACAGCCTGCACTTGGAGCTGCAGATCATTTTTCTCTTGCACGAGTTTGACCATTTTCTCCTCCAGCTCCTTCCTCTTTGCCTCAGACTTTGCAAGCTCTTCCTTGGTTTTCTCAAACTCTTCCTTCATGTTGGCCATCTCCTTCTCAGATTCTGCACTCTTTAGCAAGGGCTTGATCTTGAAGAATAGCTTCATCCAGGGCCAGTGCTTCACGTTCATGAATGCACGAATATTGTACTGGATGCAGAAGATGGACTCCCTGAAGCATAATTAAATTGTACATTAAATATTTTCAGGAGGACAAGTGTCAACACTTTCCTCCAAGTACAATGACTTTAACTGCAGATGAGGAACGTCTACCTTCTCTCCACCATTCTCTGGTACTCCACTCTCATCAGGAAGCCCCTACATCTGGCCTGTGTGCGGGTGATGAGCTGTGCCAGCTTCTCATCCCTCATCTCCTCCAGGAGTCCCAGCAGCCCAGCTTTGAAGAACACCTTGAGAAAGGGAATGTTGCTGCACGTCACTGGCAGGTAGAGCAGAGCACAGAGATGCAGTGAATGACTCAAGAAAGGTTTATACCTTGGTGTGACCAAATTTGTACTGGGTGTGGTCCACATCAATTGACCCAAGAAGCTTCTCAGAAGCTTTCTTGCTGTCAATGAACTGTCCCTCTGGGATCGCACTGGCATTGAGCACCTTGTATCTGTCAAAGGAGAAAGGAGAAAGGTACTTTTTCCTGCTCAGTACCCACTAGCTACTGAATCCGCCAGCTCAAATGTAACTAGTTGTGGCAACATAACACAGCCTGAATAAGCCATATGACTGAACCAGAGTTACTTCTAGCGATGCTTAGAAGTGCAGAGCTCTTACCTCTGTTTGAAGTCAGCATAGAGGACTCTGCTGGGGAAACCTTTCCTGCAAATCCTGATGCCTTCCAGCACACCATTACAGCGCAGCTGGTGAAGTACAAGTTCATGCTCCATGGCACCTAGCAATGTAGACCATAAATGAACACTAGTTTCCACTGCGGAGGGGAATGGCTATATCAGAGCATGTTCTCTTTCTGCTTGAACATCTTACCAGGTGTTTTTGTTTCATTTGGGATGATGCAACGCACAAAATGGGGGTGAGTGCTCCGTAGGTTGGTCATCAGTTTGTTAAGGTTCTCCTATGGGAGCATGTGTTGTAGTTTAGGTAAAAATTTTACTTCTCTATATTCTGTATCTTCATGCCACAAAACTAATATGGTGAATCTTAGGAGGAAGTAGGTGTCAAATTCAAAATATAGATTTAATTAAATCTTTTGTATTCTCATTAAAAAAAAAATATTAAATCCTTCACCTTAATCTGGAAGAAATAAACAGTACTGTGTGAATATTTTAACACAAGGCTTTACAGGATTAATATTTATATTACATCCCAGACTCTAAAAGATGTTTTTCACAAAGAACATAAGTGAACTTTTAATAAAATTCAGGGGGCCAGCTGAAGACTGCTTGAAATAAATCCCAAATGTGAACAAACAATTACTGGGAAAAAGCAGGGAATAATGTCTGCTCAATTAACAATTTCTATTGTTTCATCATAAAACCAATGTCATGAAAAGAACAGGATTTTATATAGATCAGATTTGAAACCATGTTCATGTCAATTTACTGGTAATGCAATTCATACTTTACCCGGAAAAGAGCTGAGACTGTCTGGAAAGAAGAACCCTTCTTCTTGCCACCCTTCTTTCCCCCACCAGCACCACCACCGCTAGCCTCTTCAAAAACAAAAATAGTTTTTAAATATTATGGAGGTTTTTTTCTGCACTTTTTCATATAAAAAAATGTTCATAAAGAAAAATTTTAGGAAAGAAAGAATTTTAGAAAACTAACCAGCTTCTGCTCCACCATAGGAGGCAAAAAGTAAAGCCAGTGTCTTCACAGATGATTTCTGGTACAACCCAATAACTGTTTCATTCAGAGGGTCTTTGTTCTTCTCAAGCCAGCCAGTGATATTGTAGTCCACTGTGCCAGCATAGTGCACCAGCGAGAAGTGAGCCTCAGCCTTGCCTTTGGCAGGCTTTGGCTTCTGGAAGTTACTGGACTTGCCCAGGTGCTGGTCATAGAGCTTGTTCTTGAAAGAGGTGTCAGTTGCCTTGGGGAACATGCACTCCTCTTCCAGGATGGAGAAGATGCCCATGGGCTGGAGGATGATAGTACAATAAAGAAGAGAAAATGCTGTAGAACAATGTGATCACTACTTGTTCTTAAAGAGTATATAGTAAAAGACAGGAAGCTGAGAAACGAACCAATACCCTTGCCATGAAGAATACTTCTTCCTAAAAAGCTGTGTTTGAAAGATTCATCTGCTCTAATCACAGTTTGGCAGAGTCCTTCAGGAATGCTTTTTCTGCCAAAAACTATGTTAAAAAATCAGGAGGAGAAATATTCTATTTAAAAATATCTTCCACAAATGTGTCTATTGTATATTTACTCCAGTTTCTCTATTTTAATCAAATTCCTACGTTATACAGAACTACAAGAAATCTCAGTTTCTTGAACTCAGAGGTTAGGTACTGACTGTATTGGCCTGTACTTTCTTTGCTATGAACCATCTAGAAAATAACATATTGTCCAGATAACTTCATGTCACAACCTTAAGAAAATATTTTGTTTTACTTTGGGTGGTAGTCTGTGTTTTTGAAGTAAAAAAAATTTAAAAATCCTTTAATCGAGCAAGTGCAGATACTTTCCACTCAGAGAAGGTGTGTGAGGAATAACTTCCATAGTTACCTGTGGACTTCTTAATCCCTCTAATGGATAGTAAGCAACAGTACAGATTAAAAGATATTTCAAGAACTATAATGGAATACATGAATCTGATCATGGAAGAAACCTTATTTTCTAATAGCATTTACCATTTTCAATTTAAAATAATGAATTTCTAAAAATACGAGGCATTTTGAATTAAAAAATTACCTTCTCAATAAGCTCAATGCAGGCAGCCAGGTCCATCCCAAAGTCAATGAATGTCCATTCAATTCCTTCCTTCTTGTACTCCTCTTGCTCCAGCACGAACATGTGGTGGTTGAAGAACTGTTGCAGTTTCTCATTGGTGAAGTTGATGCACAGCTGCTCCAAGCTGTTGAACTGCCCAGTGGAAAATAATCAAGAACCACCCATCGTCAACATGCACAGTTCTTGATCATTCTCAACCCTTTATAAATCTCTCCAATTAAAACACAACTGTATTATCAGGACTGCACTGTAACAATACCTATATGCAGCTCCCCACAGAAATATCTGCATCATGAAAATGGAATTTTTCCAGAACAGATATTTCTAGTGAATCTCCTAAAATTCATGAAGTACTTTTGCATTTTTTTTTAATTCGGCCAAAACCGTTCCAGTCTCCAATTTTTAAACACTTGATATCTCTGATTAAACACTTACATATTCATTCCTTGGTTGTCAAAAGAGTTTACACATTTAATCTCTTATATGTTTGTCAATGGGTCTTCAAATCTTAGTTCTGCTCTAGCACCTCTCCTATAGTATTATTAAAATTAATAAAATTATAAAAATCACTGACATTAAGCTCAAACTGTTAAAATATTACAACATATAAAATTCTGCTTGCTACTTCTACACAAACAATAAAACTGTTCTTGTACAGATGAAGCTTCTGAGGATTTGCTCTGTGCTACAAAAGAAAATAAAGGACTTTTCCCAGAAAATTGCAAATGACTAGCATGTTAAACCTTCAGAAGATTTTTACTTAGAAGCCCTGTGATATAGCAATCTCCCCCTGCAAGAGTAGTCCTCAAACCTAGAATCCTTACATCAAAAATCTCAAAGCCAGCAATGTCCAGGACACCAATGAAGTACTGTCTGGGCTGCTTGGTATCCAGCTGTTGGTTGATACGAACAACCATCCACAAGAACATCTTCTCATAGACAGCTTTTGCCAGGGCACCAACTGCATTGTTCACCTAAACCAAAAAAGAATGGAGAACAAAAACAATATTCGGAGCAAACAGTAAGAGATACAAACCAGAAGTTCCCAGTCTCCAGGTGGTTGTTACCTGCTGCACAGTTTGACCCTTGGTCACATATTCATTCCCAACCTTGACTCGGGGGTAGCAAAGGGCCTTCAGCAGGTCAGCTGAGTTCAGACCCATCAAATAGGCAGCCTTGTCAGCCACTAAGAAGAAGGAGATATAGAAAAATTAAGACTAAGAAGACATGCAGCTTTTTGAGTCATGAACCTTTTCCAAAGCAACTGAATTATTGAACAACATTATTGAATGTCCTAGTGGTCAAATTCTTCTTAGTGGATCTCAGAGAAAGCACTAAAGTCATTAAAACAAAATTCATCTTTGTTTTGAAAGCTTTTCAGAGCAGTACAACTAAATACTATTTGTGTTTTTGAAAATCCCCACAGAAGCATCCAGAAACAATGTATTTATTAAAAATTCATCCCAAAATCTGAATTTCATTACTTCAGTCCATGCTAATTGGCATTTATAAGCTAGGCAACAGAATACCAAAATATTAGCAGGTTGGCCACCTGAGTGGTGGCCACTAATCCAAAGCATACACTTAGGTACTTGGGCTACCTGTATTCTTTGACAGCAGCTATAGTCCTAAACAGGAATAGATTCTAAAACTAGAGGTAACAGTTAAGAAGTGCCCTCTTCTGTAGACTTACTGTTATTGTCATAGCAGAAAGGCAAGCATATTCATTCATTCAGGATCAAAATCTAAAAATTCAGTCCTGAAGCTGGCCATCTGAGACCATTCTTTTGAAGCAGACAAGGCTTAGTCATTTTAAACCATGTATGCATTAGATTACATTTGAATGATTAAGTAGTCAGCTTGAATGATTAAGCAGTCAGTAGAGATCTAAGTCAGTCCTTCCCTAACATGGTATACCTATGCTTCACTTAGACTGATGTGCCAATAATACTACTATGTAGTGGCAGTTACGGATTTGAATCTCCAAAGGAGAAGAAAGAAATTGAAAGAAAGTTCCCTTTTACCTGGGCAAAATTCCTAAATGACATGTGATTTATGAAGGAGAAGTTCTAATACTGGTGGCCCAGGAGAGAATTATGGACACAAATGCAATTTATACTTCAAATAAAGATTAGGTAGTAATTGAAAAAAGGGTATATTTTGTGTGGCAGTTTCATATGCATGTACTTGCTTACCTAAACACGTTTTCATACATTTCCATTGTTCTCTTTTGCCATCTTCCAAGTACTTTATTGTTATTGCTACTTCTATTTCTAACAGGTAAACCACAGACTTTGCTAATACCTTCGGTGCCATCAGGCTCTGCCTGCTCCTCTCGTTGTTTCTGCTTGAACTTCAAGTTCCCATAGTGCATGACAGCCCCTGTCAGCTTGTAGATGGCTGTCTTCTCATCAGCGGTGAAGCCCAGGATGTCAATGGCACTCTGCAAGAGGTATAATAAAATAAAGCTTTGTCCAGAAGAGATGAAAATAGGTACAACATTTTTGATTCTTACTTACATCTGTAGCCATCAGCTCCTCCTGGTCATTAATGCTGGGAACAGTGATTTCACCTTGACTAACAAACTGGTAGTCATATGGATTGGTGGTGATGAGAAGCATGTCTAAATGTAAGAACAGAGGGCATTAAGGTTGAGTTTAGCCATGCAAGTAATAGTGTGAACTGAAGTTCAGCAATTCTTCCTTCAAGTTGGTCAGTCTTCCTACCTATTAGCTCTGGCTTCTTGTTGGACATGATTTGATAGAATATGTGGTAGCTTCTTTCTGCCTTGAGCTGGAAAGTGACTCTGGACTTCTCCAGCAGATCTGGAAGAAAAATGTAGTTAAAAACAAGAAGAAAGAGTAAAAAAAAAAAAAAAGAGAGAAAGAAAGTAAGGAGAAGATGGGGTGAAAAAGAAGAGAGAAAGCAGGATAGATAGTTGGGTGAGAAGGTGTTGGATGGGTGGATGAATGGGTGGATGGATGGATGGATGGATGGATGGATGGATGGATGGATGGATTGTGAGTAAACAGTTCAGGGAAATGTCTTACATGTTTCAATATCAGCAGAAGCAAGTTTTCCTGTGGCACCAAAGTGAATTCTGATGAATTTGCCCTTTAAAGGAATAAAAGTGTCTTAATATTTACATCATAAAAATATATCTGAAATTAAGAGGTTTGACATTTATTCTACTGGGCACAATATTTCTACTTAGAGACATTTTCTTAAGAATCTGTTATATTTCTATTGACATAAAGTTGTCTTCTAAATTTTTGACCATGAAAATTGTCAACAGAGGCACAGCTCTATAAGTATTCTGAATGTACAAATGGAAAGGAATGGGTGGATTGCATTAGCCAAATTCTTCTAACTATATCCTGCATACAGAAAGCAGTCGCCTTAACGATATAGAAATAACAATTCAAGTAGTTCAGCTTTTAAATGTTTTATATCGAATAAGCCATTTCAGTTCTGATTATTATTTGAATTTGACATAAATCAAACATATTATTCAAGTAGAAACTCTCTCTCCCCACCGTCTGTCTCCCCACTCCCTGCCTGTTTCTTTCAGTCCTCTTTTACTTTCTCTGTCTCTCTCTGTCTTTCTTACCCATTTTTCCTAATCTCCCTCCTTTTCTACCTGGCATTCTGTCTGGCTGCATTTTAGCAAATGAGCAGAGATGTAAGTAAAAATAAACAAAACTATTGTTTAACACTACAATACATAATAGGAAAACGAGTATGTGATCAGTTACTTTGATTTGCACCTCAGCACAAAGCAGAATGAATTTATTTTTTTTCTATAGAATCACTCTTCCTGAAGTCTGGAGAATTACCTTTAGGAGAAGTGATGAAGTCATGTTAAGAAAATACAGTCTTTCTCTTGAAAAAACAATGGCTGAACAAAAAAAAAGAATGACTGCCATAAACTCCTGTTTACTATTTTTTCTGGAATCTTTTGCTTAATCCACTTACAAAGCGTGAGGAGTTGTCGTTCCTCACGGTCTTCGCATTTCCAAAGGCCTCCAGCAGTGGGTTGGCGCTGATGATTTGATCCTCAAGCGTTCCCTGCAGGATGATAATTATTGCTGGTTATCCTTTCCAAAAACCATATCAGAAGCAGAGAAAAGCATAGACTCCAGCCAGTGTCTATCAATTTGCCTGCATTTTGCCTGACGTCTGCTCTTCCTTCTTCTTGTCCCCACTCGCTGCAATTGTTGCAAAGTACTGGATGACACGCTTTGTGTTCACAGTCTTCCCTGCTCCGGATTCTCCACTGCAACCAAAGAGAGAAGCAGAGAGCATGCGGTCAGGCAGGAGGTCCCCTGGCAGTGGGCAGCCCTGCAGGGGCCAGAGCAGGGAGTGTACATACGTGATCAGGATCGACTGGTTCTCGCGATCTGTAAAGGAAGCAGAAATACAGTACATTGAGTTTTAAAACTCAATGAACAGCACAGAAAGAATAAAACATAGCTAGGTAAGTTTAATGTTTTCAACTCTATTCTGTCGTGTTGACTTAAAAACCAAACCAACCAAACAAAAAAAATCTCCACAACACCTCAGTAAGCACAGGAGTGTCTTTCATTTAAAATATTAGAAAAAAAGGTGTGAAGATAGTAAAGAATACAGTGTTACGTATGCATCAGAACCATGAAAGCTTTCAAAAAGTCTCCTCATATTACTAAGACAGAGTATTCCTTCAGAGAATTCCATGGTACAATCCCTCTGAGAAAGAGAACCACTCACCAGTCAGCATGAACTGATAGGCGTTGTCAGAGATGGAGAAGATGTGTGGAGGGGCCTCCTGGCGCTTCTTGCCTCGGTAGGCCAACACCACCTCCGGGTTGTACACCGGCAGCCACTTGTAGGGGTTGACGGTGACACAGAAGAGACCCGAGTAGGTCTGTGGGGAAGGGAGACAGCATGTTGGCTTCCACTTCGCCTGGCAGAGCAGTTCCTCCCAAGAGCAGCTACCCAGAGGAAGACTGCTGCTGGTACTTACGTAGATCATCCAGGCTGCATAACGCTCTTTGAGGTTGTACAGCACAGCGGGTTCATGGAGGTGGGTCATCATGGCCATGTCCTCAATTTTATCATACTTGGGAGGGTTCATTGGAAAAATCTGATCATCCTTCACAGTCAGGGTCTGTCAGGGGAAGAAGGAGATGCATGTATGTCAGCTAAGACCTGAGAGTGGGAATCAAATGGTGTTATTCAGCCTTGTTTCTTACTCACTTCTCCACCTTCAGTCTTGACAGTGACCTTCCCCGATTCTTTGCTCTGGATTGTCCCTTTCACAAAGGATTCCTTAGGATGCACCACAAAGACCGATGTCTTAGCATCAAAAGGCTTATTCTGGGCCTCAATTCTCTCCTTTTCTGACTTTCGGAGGTAAGGAGCTGCCTCCCCAAAGACTGCCATCTCCGAGTCTGACGACATTGCTGCAGTTTATGGAGGGACTCGTCAGCAGAGAACACTGCGGAAGAGCAGATGTGTTGCTCAAATATGTAAGCAGTTTTCAGTAGAAGATGGGAAAAGAAAATACTGTATTAATATTATTCATAACTTTTTTGGATATAATTGTACATTTTTGCATTGGTGTGAGTCAACATTTACGGAAATTGTGGAAATTATGTTTCAGGATATCATTTATGTTAGGGTCCACTGTACTGAAATCACATTTGAAATAATCCATTGTCACTTAATAGTCAACTGTTTAGGCACTGTACTGTGGAGTTAAGAACCTGAAAATTCCTTTCAGCAGCTGAGGCATTCTTTTAAAATTCACTTGAAATCATTATAATGCAGTTTCTTCCCAAGTGATACTAATTCAGAAAGCTCAGAAGTATCATACATCACTGTCTTGAATGGTATACAGACAAGTCAAGAATTTTAATGGCTCAGTTTCATTCTCTAAAGTGTTTTTATCATTGTATTAACACTACAATTATTTGCTAATTTTAGTGAGTTCTTGAATCCAGGAATAAATGGCTACAATGCCTGTGAAATGAAGAGTAATACTGTTCCAAAACACACTGATAACTCTATTGCTATTAGCTTCTTTACTTTTTAAACCTTAATATAATTTCAGGGGATAATAAGTTAACGCATGAAGATTGAAAGTCAGGAATTTTAAAAATTAGGTATTTTAAAGCCAATATTATTTCTCTGAAAAACTACTTTTTCTTCCCACATAAAAACTGTGGGCAGCTAAGGAAATTTTTTTGTTTTATTGCTATCCTGTATAAACATACATACCTACCATTCACACAGACTTTAACATTGTGTTATACTAAACTGAGAGAGCAACATGATAATTCTTTCTTTGTCCCTGGAAGAACAGGTGGCTGCTTACAGAGGAGGAGGGCTGCAGCTTCCATTTTTTGAGGTAGAGAACAGTCGGAGTGGCAAGAGGAAAATAAAGTGTTGTGTTCTACAGAGATGACAAACAGAGCTTGGTTGCTTGTATTACAGCTCTCTCTACTCCTACTTCTTTAGTTATTTCATAACAAGTTTTGGGCATAATAACACATTAATTCACATGCTCTGTTTTAATTACTCTGCTCATCTTGGTCCAATTCTGCTACTGAGAGAGCAAAGATGGAAAGCCAGCATGTCTCGCTCCTTGTTAAGTCAATTAAGCAGAAGTGAGGAATGTGCCCATGGGGATTTACTGGTCTGCCATCAGTGGTCAGAGACTTCAAACACAGCCACTTGTGATTGGACCTGATGATCTTTTGAGGTCACTTCCAACTTGGACTGTTCTATGATTCCATGATTCACTTGAGAACTTTACCAACCTTGGGTACCCCACTGCCTTTAATCACATTGGGTTTGAATATAGGGTGAAGCAGTGACCCTTCCAGAAATTCCACCCAAAAGGATTTTTCTATGCCCTCTAAGAATTAATAAATCATGTTCTTACCTCTCACAATACCAGATGGGTGGCTTGCAGGCTGGCAGCTGGTCAGTACTGTAAAACAGAAAAGGCAAATCCTTACTTGCTGCTGCACAGAAATCCAGAGTGAAAACAGGCAGGTGGCTTGAAAGCAGATTTAAAACTTGAGCTGAGAAAATGCATGCTGTCCTGGAAATGTGCACTGGAGGCAGCAGGAATGTTGCGGCAGGCACATAAGGGCACCATCCTTTCCCTCCAAGCCTGCGGATACCATACACTTACCTTGAAGCTTTCCCTGGAGACAGGGCAGACTTGTCGCAGGGATGTTTTATATGATCTAGTCTGCAGATGCTACAGATGCCTACTCTTTCTTCGGTCAAAAAATTTTTCGCAAACCTTCTTTGGCAAAGCATTGTCTGGCAAACTGAACTAAGGGCATAATTGTCATTTGACATGACTAGATATAATTAGAAATTTTTGCTGTCTTACTGACTATATGAATACATGTCCTATAAATAATTTGACAAGGGTGTTAAGGAGGGAATCTGGACTCTTCAAGGCACTTAGGGAACTTGGATACTGGACTTATGGATTCTATTGCTGGCTTTCCCACCGACTCACTGTATGACCCAGGGTGGATTGCTTGGTATGTCTGTGCCTCAGCTATCCCAGCTGTACAATGGGGATGGCAACATTAATCACACTATGCGATGGTGTGAGGCTTATAAGAAATGCCTGAGAGCAATACATTAAGCAGGACACTAAGAGGGAAATAAGAATTACTGAAAGCATTTTGCAGTTGTGTTGGTAAAATTCTGAAAGTAAAGGAGGAATCTGAATCTTTCAGTGTGATAGTGCTGGTGTCTGTAAGTCACAGACACGACAAGATGACTGGCCAAGAGCCAAAGATTTGGTCACAGCAATAGGAGGCTGGGGTCTAGCTGAAATACTGGGTTGGAGTGTCAGAGAGAGATATAAGTTCATTTGTGATGTATGAAGAAGAGCATACATACACTCATGCACATGTGTCCATATGTACACTTGAATGGGAGATTGTCCAAGAAGGGTTGTTAAAAGCCTGTACATGAAATCATGCTGAGAGGGATGTCATAAGATATTCTGTGATTCCTTCTGTCTGTCTAGGTCAGTGCAACTAAACAACAGATGCTCCTTTCTTTTCTTGATGATATTTTAATTCATCAGAAAGTAGCCACATTGGTAATTCAGGAAAGGACATCAGTTTCATCTTATGTCTTTTTTCTAAGTCTGACCTGTCAATCTGTACCATAAATAAAGCAAATTGCTGAGGTAAAGATTTGGGCCTGTAGAAATCCATGTAATTTGAATATTCATTCCTCTTTTCAACAAGGAGTTGGGAGTTGGTAGTCTATAAATCAACTAAGTTTTTTTTCCATTCCTTCAGAAATTTCTGCTCCTGAAGAATTACAGAGCCCTTCCACCATTCTGGAGCTCAGCTGTCACATCCACCAGACAATCTAGGTAAAGAGACTTGCACTCTTCAATCTATACATCAATACACAGCACTTCTTTCCTATTCCTCTAACATAAAAACCCCACAGTCTCATCTGAAGCCTGTCTCCCATATGCATGCTCCCACTGCCAAATTCACTAACCAGGATAAAAGCCAAGACCCCTTCAGTCCTTCCCTACCCAAAACTTCCAGAAACTAGTATCTTGCACATTCACATATTCATATAGTTCCTGCAACAAAAGTTATCAACCAGTTATGCAGGTTGCTGCCTGCATCAGAGCACTAGATGTAGGTGGAGGACAGTCCTGATACTCTGAGAAAGGGGGATTTGCTGGTAGTCCTGGGGAATGACTCATCTAGTTTTAGGGAAAGGGCGCTGTTATTTGAGCTGGTTTAAATGCTGTCAGATCTAAACACACTCTTCTTCTGGTCATTGCCATTTTGGTTATTGAAAGAGGTCAAGGACACAGGGACAGGGTTAGAAAAATGATGCCTAGTATACAACATAATATCCAACATCAGATGCTACCTTGTGCATGAAGAACTTGCTCCAAGAAGGGCTCTGACACTGCAGCACCCACATTTTGTGTGGCTGGGCCTCAGTCTCGAACCCAAATCTGTTCCAAACTGAGGCACTGGGGTGTTACGTCATGTCCAGCAGCCCAGTGGGTTACTGGTCCTGGTCAAGAAGGGGACAGGAGGGCCTTGGCAGATCAGAGAATAGGGTTAAGAAGACCATGGGAGGAGCAGGGATGGCTGAGATCTCTCCCAGGACATGAGAGTTGAGGATTTTCTCCCACCAGGTTAGAGAGGGAACTGTGGTCTCCTATTCCCAGGAAGCTGTAATATCTGAACTGTAACGGCAGCTTCCTCCTGCAGCAACAGGTGAAGAATTAAGTAGAATGATAAAATGACTTGCATTGGAAGGGACCTTCAAACATCATCTAGTCCCACACACCTGATGTGGGCAAGGATATCTTTCATTAGATTAGATTGCTCAAAGCCCCATCCAATCTGACCTTGAACACTTCCAATGGTGGGGTATCTATAATTTCTCTGGGAAACATGTTCTAGTGTCTCACCACGCTCGTAGTAAAATATTTCTTCCTTATATTTATTTGGAATATACCCTCTTTCAGTTTAAAACTATTGCTTCTTGTCCTGTCACTACAGGCACTGATAAAATGTCTTTCTCCATCTTTCTTATGAGCCCCCTTTAAGCATTGAAAGGCCACAGGAAGGTTTCCTCAAACCTTTCTCAACTCTAGGCTGAACAACCCAACCTTTCTTCATAGGAGAGACGTTCCAGCTCTCAAGTCATTTTTGCGGCCCTCCTCTGGACCCACTCTAGCAGGTCCATGTTTTTCTTGTGGTGGAGATCCCAGAGCTTAAGGGAATACTGCAGGTAGGGTCTCAAAAGAGCAGAGTAGAGGGGGAGAATCACCTCCCTTGACCTGCTGCTCACACTTCTTTTGAGGCAGCCCAGGATCCAATTGGATTTCTAGGCTTCAAGCACACATTAGTGACTCATGTCCACTAGCATCCCTGAGTTCTTCCTTGAGTGAGGAAGAACTTTTATGTGAGGTCCTCCTCTCAGTAGTACGTAGCAAGCCTGTCTTAATGCAGTGCTATAAGGCTGGGACATAATGTCCTCGGGATGTTCCTGGATCTCCAGGAGCTATATGGAGAGTCTAGCTGAGTGTGACTCTGGGGACTCAAAATCTTTGAATTTCCAGTGGCCAATGATAAAGCCAGTCTTCTCAGTAAAGCTCTTCCGGGGTTTTGCTGGGGTTTTGTCTAGTTTGTGGACCCAGCTGTGTAACAGGCAGGAGTAAGGCACATGGCCAGGCAGCTCTGGGCATGCAGTCAGCAGATGGAAGGTCTAGTTTGGAAGGGAAGCAGCCAGTGAGTTGAGGTGTCTCTAGGTATTGACAGTCACTTAGCAGTGCTTTTAGGATGGCAAACTTCAATGCAGGTCTGTTCACAAAAGAGTTTAGAAACCAAAAGCCTTCTGTGGAATTGGTTCCAACCCCAGGGTAGCTTCTCACATGTGATCCAGGCTGTAGGAAAGAATTCCTTGCTCCCTAATATCCTCTCAGTAGTCAACATTTCCTCTAACTGCAAAGAACTGTTAAAGTTCAAGTAGGTTTGATCAGTGTTCCCAGGACGACATAACTGTACCCTCTGTGCTGTTCCAGAGCTATATTTTATGAGGCAATTACACTAAAGGTACATGAAAGATATGCCCAATTCCCAATTTTACTTAAGGAAAAATTGTAGTATTCTGTACATTTCCATATGGTATATCATGAATATCAGGAAAGATAATTGAAACAATGTTCATAAAAATTCTGAAAAAATAGTGAAAATATGATATCTTTAAGTTTTATATCCCACAGTCCTACAACATCCATACATAAGCATATACGGATATTGAGGTCTTAACTGTCATGCTGCTTTACGACTTTTCTGTGCATGAGAAACATGCTGTCTTCCAATATATTTCACAGTCCTAAACTCAGGTGATGCCCTGTATTGTTATAAATAGAGTTAGAGCGCTTTTTCTGCATTTTCAAATACTGTAAATTCTCTGGATTTTTTTCCAGTCTTCATCTTTACTTAAAAGTCTTCTTTACAGAACTATCTTTTTACTGAATTGTGTTATCAAATTCAAACTATAGACAGCTTCCCCCCTGTGGTTGTCATATATTGTCCAAAGACAATGCAAAAAATCCAAATTACAAAATGATGAAGAAATTTTGGTTAGTTTATGGAGCCTCACACAATTTCTACACATTGAGTGAAATGAATTCGAAGGGAATTTAAACTTGATGATGTGTATGTGCACTCAGGCACAATGTCAAATTCAGTTAATTTTCAATCTACAGGGGGAAGAATATAATCATCTGTGCTCTGCCAGGATGGTTGAGGAAAATGGCTATGTACTGAGTTCATCTAAAATATGAAGGCTTCTCATAGAAGAAACTGTCCCGCTGCCTTTTCCAGCAGCCACATGGTGTAGGGCAGCACTGACCTATCTTCTCAATATGACCTTGAAGTGAGCTTTTTGAGGTTCTTTTCAGGTTACAGCAACAGCTGAGAAAAGAAGTAGCTGATTCTAACTGCTGCCAGGATTTAATTGAAACTCAGCAGAGGACGGCTGGAGAAATGAATTCCTTCTTATGTCCCCTCTCTGGCATTAATGTCCCCTGTTCTTTGCCCCCATTCCCAGGGCGATATATAACTGAACCCTTCTCATTGTCCCTCTCATATCTCATTCTATGATCAAGCATAGTTTCTGAGGGAAATAACACCATGTTGAACCAGCATGGCAGAAGTTTGTAGTGCATCAGTCTCTGCTTCAAAAGATCTAGAATCCAAGGTAATGGAGACAGTCACAGCAGGATACGTCAATAGAACTGAAATTCTCCAGTATGTTTATCCTTGACCTAACTCTGATCCTACTCAGTAGCAGATAATTTTTGTTCACTCAGGTATACCTGGGGCAGTACTATGTGTGTTGAAGAACATGTTCTTATATTTGAGTCAAGTATGTCTGTGCTATAGTTCAAAGAGAAAATTCAGTGTGATTAAAAGTATTTTAATGATGTTCTGATAGTTGCACCCTCTGTCCACCTAAGTAGCAAGGAAAGCCATAGTTCCCAAAGATGTATCATACGAAGGAAACTGTGCCATCTCAGAAGGCGATGCTGCAAACATCCTCCTGCAATGCATTCAATATCTTGCAGGAATGGGAAGCTATGTTTCTTTCAAAAGCAGGTGATAATTTAGAGACAGCTTAGCTAAGGGATTGAGAGGAAATCAGCCTCATGACTTGGAAGAAACTCTCAACTATCTGATGAATTTAAAGACCAATTACACTCTGGCTCCCTATAAGCTACAAGTACTTCATTGTGACATGAGATTTAAATAATGATGTTTTCAATGTCAGAAAGAAGAAACAGTGTAATTACATAGCTGGAATGCAAAGCTAAATTCACTGGTCCAGATTTATCTTGCTCAACGTTGTTTGGTTGACACAGATGCCAAAGTCAGGAGTTCAGACATCATCAGGTCCCTGTTAGCTCCAAGAGGCCAGGAAGACTGAAAAGGCATGGGCAGGCAGCACTTATATCCATTCATTTCAAGCATACTAGAGGAAAATCTCCTTGCTGTGAGATTTTTTTACTACCATATAATTACATCCCACATTACTAGAAAAACTCTCAACATAAAAAGACATTTGTATGTCTTAGTTGTTTAGGACAGCTTTCATTAGTCCTTGCAAATCTGGTCATCTTCATCTCACAGATCACAGCTGACAGCCCCATATTGGTGACATCTCACAGTTCATTTCCTGTTCTAGAGGAATCCCCTTGCTGACATTAGATTTGACAAACTGAGAAAAAGAAACATGTTTAAATCTTTATTTTGCTAGTTGTCTTATACCTTCACCTGAGTAAGAATACATAAAAAGGGATAATTCTTTACTTGATATTTTAGTGATCAGCTGTAAAACACGTTGTTCATTGAAAGAAAGAGCTATAGACTACTGAAAAATGCTGCCAAGATTTGACATTTTGACTAAACAAAACAAAAAGTATAAAGGGAATTAAGATGAACAATGTAGCTTATTTATGTATCTTCCTTGAAAGTACATCGGTAACATCATTCCAGAACAACATGGTGTCATGAATAACTTGGATGTATGTCAAAAGTTTGCCAGAACTTACAACCCATAATATTAGCACAGTGCTACATAAGTCTTCCAAGAGCAGATTGATAGATTAGCAGCCTCTTCACAGAGACTGGCTGGCTATTTACAGTTCTTGGTAAAAGCAGTTGGTGTCCAAAACAAATAGTTACTTAGCAGAGACTTAATCAGTATTGTTGTTTAGTGTTTTGAACTGGGAGAACACACAAAGACAATAGCAACACAGACAAGAAATATTGAAGAGTAATATAGGTGGAAAATCTGAACTAAACCATATGGAAACTATAGCCTGAAACATTCCCAGGTAATCTTTACCAAAATACCAGTGATTTTCCTGCTTTCTGCAGCTTTCAACCAAAAGGTAAAATATTTCACTGATTTTTTTTTTATTTTTTTTTTTGTCCGTCTCTACTCCATGGTCATAGGCTGAGGATTTTGGGGAGTAATCCCAGTGATTATTACCAAGGAAAATAAACTAACTGTTAGACTGAGGTTTTCAAGGCAAAGTGGACAAGTAATGTGGACTGCATTTATAGAGGTCAAAGGTGGATGTGAGCACCAGATGAACATCATGGAAAAATACTGGATATCCAGCACTTCTGTGTCACTGAAGCTATCAATACAGATAGCACTTCTTTAAATTCCTGCAATTGAAAAGGCATGGTGAAATCAAAGAAAGTTTGTAGGCAGCCTATTCTAGAGTGTTCTTCTGTAAGAAGCAAAAATTTCAAAGACTCACATTCAGTCACTTGGACACTCACATGAATATAACCTGAAGGGATTTGAACTACTCATCCTTTGTGGCAGCTTTATTTTTTTTCACAAAGTTGATCTTTCTCCCAGCAGTGATTAATTTATATTTCCTGACATGTTGGCCTGTAAGCAAAGACGTCTATATCCCAAAGTCCTCAATTCTATTTATCTGCTCTAAGTTCACAGACATTGGTGAATTACATTGGAGAAAGCTCCATCTTGTGCTAAGTCTTTGCTAGTATAATGCACTATCCAAAGGAACATCTGCTGATATAGAAAGCCAATTACTTACACTGATAAAGTATTAGAAGAGTCCTTGTCAAGCGTTTGACCTGTGCCAGCTACACAACTCCTAAGCAGATTCAAAGACATAACTGGACAGCTGGCATTCTCTGGGACCAGTCCCAATACAGCCTGCATCCAGCCTCACCATGCTTGAAACAGAAATAGTTTACTCCTATAAGCATAAGCAGTCTTGTGCCAGTTGGCCAAAGTTCCTGGATATGTTTGATTTGCTAGGGTAGCTGTAGTGCTCCTGTAGAAAGGTTTGGAACAGCCACAGAGATAGCTGTCCCAAGGGAAGGAAGGACCTGATGGAAGAAGCAACAATAACTTAATGGAAAAATAGAAAGGAAATGGATCTTGCCTCTGTTAACTTTCTCACTATGTTTCCATCTCTGCAGGGCTGGTCTCCACTGCAGCTGAATGTAAAGCACAGCAGAGTCAGAAGAGACAGAATGAAAGTAGACCCTGGACACAGGCTGTCCTGGACAGCAATGCAGCGTGGGCAAGGTTCTGCAGTGCTGACATTCCCATGGAAGGGGAAGGATTTGGGTGTGCTGAAAATAGATCCTTCGAGATGGAAACCAGGCAGCTGCCTCACTCTCTGCCACTCCTTAAGACATGGCCCTAATATTCTGTGACTGTCTGTGAGACCAAGAGCAAGAAGTCACATCTTAGCAAGGCAGCACAAGTCAAGTGAGAAACTGGAGGTATCTCAAGGCTGCTAGACTGTATCCCATTAGGACACCCCACCCTGCACATCCCATCCATGTATTTTTCTTAGTGCCATTTATCTCATGAATTCAAAACTTTACTTTAGCTGAGATAAGTGTGTGAATGAGGAGACAGCGGTGGAAGCAATACACCTTGTGAAATACCATGTTAAACAACTTCAGGTTCTCTGTAAAGGTGTAAGGATTTTCTTAGTTTATCTTGCAAGTGTCTCATTTGGAAGCTGAGGATGTATGGGGTTGCTGTGACATTTGAAAATTATCTGGGCTGTTCAAGGGGTAGCAATCAGCAGCTAAATAGTGGCTAGCTGGCAGCTGTTAATGAGAATAGTACCCCATGGTCCACAGTGAGGCCTTTATCTTTCAAAATCTCCATCAGCACCCTGAGTGATGACACCTTTTGCACCTTTAGCATATAACACTAATCTATGGGGAATGGCTGAACATCACAAATGGCAGAGATTCAATTCAGTGGGACCTTGGTAAACCTGAGGGTAAGGCAAAGAGAAACTTCATGAAGCACAGCAAGGAGAAATGCAGTTTTCCATCTAGGGCAGAATAAGACCATATGGACAGGGAAGTGCCTTAGCAGTAGCCCTGTTGGAAAGGATGTGTGAGTTTTGGAAGATGTTAGTTTGAATGTAAACCAGTGCTGCTTTCTCACAATGAGGAAAGCAAATGCCATAGCGGGCTGCATCACGAACAGTGTGTCCAACAGTGTGAAGGAAGTTACTTTCTGTCCTGTACTTGAGGCTGGTGCAGTTGCACCTGGAATACACTATTACATTTGGAGCTTTGCAGTTTAAGAGGGATGTAGAAACACTGGACAGGGTCCAGTGAAGGGCTGCAAAAATGGTGAATGACCTAGAGCACATTGCCTGGGCTACAAACCACCACCAAGTAGAAGGCAACAACTTGCCTTTTAATCTTCCACTATTTCCTATCTGCACTTCCCTTGAGCCCTCTGCTCCTTTGGTCAGAATATTTGTGACAAGTGATAAATTCTTATCCCCTTTCCTGTAATGTTTACCAGGATGCTGCAGTTGCACACAAATGATCCTTAGGAGTGCAGAGCAGTCTGTGCAATCCTAGATGGTAAGGACTTGTGCTAGTGATTTAGTGGCACAAAAATAAAAAATATAGTTCTAGAATGACTGAAAATAAGAGGTTGGAGTACTAGGGGAAACGACGTGTGCTGTGGGTTTCCCAAACAGTGACATTGAGTGCACCACTGTGCTACTTTGGAATCTGTTAGGGGAGCACTGATGCCTCTGTATTAAAGCTCTGGTGACACCTGCTTTGAAGTATTCTGAACTGTCTCAGAAATTACTGACTGAAGCTTTATGGGGTGCAAAGTGAATTGATGAGACCACAGGGGAACAGAGAAGCTCCCTTGAGGGAGAAGCCTGGAAGAGTTCAACTTAGCAAAGGTTTACTATTGCAGGGCGAAGGCTGAGGTGGGAACAAGCACTGTAAATAAACCTGCATAACTCTCCCATCAGCTCTTGTCTGGGAGCAAAGCTTGAGTCCACTTCTGGAGATCACTGCTGGGTTCCTATTTGATGTCCCCACTCAGCAAAACCAGAGCTGTGAGTGAGCTCCCATATTTGTAAATGATGATGACAATGCCCAAGAAAACAAAGAGTTGCATGCAAGGGAGAGGAAGGTCAGAGAACATAAACCACCTAAACTTTTCCTTTCTGAAAGGACAGACCTAAGATTATTGAGACAACCGGGAGAGGACTGCGGTGACTACCCTATGCCTAAAACAACAAATATATTCTTTGTAATATGTGATTGGCAGGGCCCAGAGACCTGTGATATATCCTGACAGGAGACAAGACATCCTTGAGCTTCAACTGATCCCATAAAGGAGCTGCTCATTGAACTGCTGCTCAGCTTCAGCCCCAGGGCAACGTGCTGGAGGGTGACCGTGTCTGTCCAGCTGCCACACATTCAAGCCGCCATACCTGCCTGCCTTACTGCTGTGTGTTGGCTTGCTGTGACAGGCACATCAGGACATGGCAGTTGGTCTGGGTCAGCCCAAAGGCCAACCCAGAGCAGTGTCTCCCTGGCAGTGGCTAAGAGCATCACTGTTGTCTGAGGCTGACAAAGTTCAGGAATTATGGGAAAAGACACATGTACTGAGGCTTTCTCTGACCACTGCCCCATTCCCCAGGTGTTCTGAGCTTGGGAGCATCCCAATCCTGATGCTTTTGTTGTGTGTGTGATCAGGAGCAGGTGGGATCTGTACCTGGTTGTCCTCTCATGGATTCGTGTGGCAGCTTCTTGAACAAGTGCAAACATACAGTAGCCACTCCATTGGTGCTGAGGGTTTGCAGAGTAATTATATGTGACAATAAATGGTCTCTAAAGAATGGTTCTTCTCATAGTGGAGGCACCCTCTGGGTCTGTGAACACCCTCTCCAGAGCCTCGGGGTTTTTTGACCCTATAGCAAGCTAAAATGAGACAGAAGGCTGATCCTATTCCAGCACACATGAACTGTGCAAGTACCTTTTTCAGATTTGTGTTGCTGGTTTGAAAGGACTGAGTGACATCTAATTTGATATGGACATCTGCACTGTCTTGGCCTTAGCAACTCCATCAATGATACATTTCTTAAGGATCCCAGGCCATACAGTTATTTTCATGGATGTTAATATCATTACTCCTTGGGGTTGGGTTTTAGCAACATAGATCTCATTCTTCACTGACATCTTAAAATTTGAGGGCGAGGTTCAAACTCTCTGGAGAGTGAGTGTAGGATTTGGCTCTGTCAGCAGCGCAGAATATAGGATCATAGCCTATAACAAGAACACAAGGATTTTTACAATTCAAGACATCACAAATTCATCCAAAATAATTATTTCTTTCTATGTTCAGGAAATGAGACACATGGAAAAATGAAAGTGCACCCACATATGCCCACACACTGTTGATGGTACTCCAATATTTTATTTCTGTGTTGGTCCTCCGATGGCTGTGCAGAGCTTGGACTCTTTCTGGGGAGAAATCTCTATAGAATACAGAGTGGTGACCTTTTCCTGAGAGAGCCATGAATGTTTCTGGACACGAATTCCAGGATTCCACCCTTTTTCATCTTCCCAGTCCTCACTGTATTTATTGCCAAGTAAATTCATCCAAATACTCACTTCGCTTTTTGGTAGGAAAACAGGTTTCTTCATGTCAGGAGGGTGAAAACCTTCCTAGGCTGATGTGAAGAAAGGTTTCCTGGAAGAGACAGTTCTGGTCTTCTGTGGAGGGGGGCGGACTCATTTTCTTTTTTGGCAGCGGGAGTGAGGTGGTAGTTATGTCCCCTTTTTCTGGTCTCCATGAAATCCGCCTGGAGAGAGGTCTCCTAAATGGCATCAGAGTTCCTTAGGAAATCAAGATTAACATGTGTTGGGGACATCACAGGTACCCCTGAGAAATGTCTGCAGCAGCGTCTCTGCCCCCTCCATTTTCAGTATCAAAGATTGTAACAGGCACTAAATCAGCAAAGTTTTGGGGAGTTTCCTGAATTTTTCCATGGAAAATTTCACACAGCAATATGCTCCATGCTTAAATGTGTCCTGTTCTCCCTCCATTGCAGCATTACTAAGCAGTTCCAGAGCTTTGCGGAAAAGGAGACAGTGAGTGGGAGTGTGGTTTGGGAAAGCCGTCCCTACAGCAGCATGAAGGAGACAAGAAGAAACCTTTGCAGAGATATTCTGGCTCCCCACACTGTGCCCTCCTGTGCCCTCTTCTGCTGTCATCCCAGACCCACCGAACAGAGAGGAGTAGGAAAGCCTGGAACCTCACTACCACACAATCATGGCACTGTCAGCCCTGGGTTCTAAGAGCATCAACATGCCCTAACGGGGTGGGGATAGAAGGAAGGTAAAACTGGGCCAGAGAGGAGTCTTAGAGCTGCTTTGCTGCTCTGGTGCAGTGCAGCAGTAACACGCCCGCTCCAGAGTATGAAAACATCACTGACCTTGTGTCAATCTGACAGTCTTTTTTCCTCCTTCTCCTCCTTCTGTGGCAAAATTCTGGTCCCCTGCCATGGCAGGACAACCGTGTTATAGGTTTCCCCTTAGCTGTATGATGGTGTCTTGCAATTATCTCACAGGAAGGTGCTGAGATTCCATCAGTTCAGTCTTGCCAGAGCAGCAGTTCCTTCATGTCCTTAGATGAGATGCCCATGTGGCAGTCCTGCCAGAGGCAGTCCTGTAGCAAAGGGCTTGTTAACACACCCAGGAAACAATCCACACATTCAATGGCTACTTGGATTGTTTGGGAAAAGCCTGAGTGGAATGACATATACTAAACAGTGGATTATCTGCATAACAAGAAAGTTTGGCTTCTGCCTAATGCAGAGCATTCATGGCTCTTCTGATGCAGGCCAACAAAGTGTTAGGCATGTGCAGGGAGAATGCGCTTCCCCTTTTAGTGTCATAATCAGCAAGTACAATGTGGCATGAATGAAGTCTTCCCATAGCACAGAATTGTATAACCTCCAGCAAGCAGCTCATCCGGAAGAGAACTGCAGGTGGGTGCCAGAGAGTATAGAAAGCAGTGATTTCCTGTTAATAACAGAAACAAAAAGAAGCCAAGTGTTAAAAAAAAAAAAGTAATGATGTGCCATAGTAATTCTGGAAAGAGGATTCAGTCATTTTAGAAGATGAAAAGCCACCAAGAGTCAGTGCAATATTCCCACCCCTTGTTATAAACTCAGTATTTAGAGGGGATGCATATTCTCTTCTTGATGGTGAGAAATGTTTGGCATGTCATGTAAGTTTTTGTTAAATTATTTTTGTCCTTTACAGATTGCTGTTGCTGAGTGGGCATTTTGGCATATGAATTTGTCTACCTAATAATAATACAGTTTGTGCTTTACTAATCTGGACAGATAAAGAAACTTGACAAATATTCCTGTCATTCATTTGCTATCCATGACACCGCCAAAACGTCTTGAGCAGAAGGACATTGTCCTCCTGACAGTCCAGCTGGGATCAAAAGAATAATTTTAAGCTTTGAATTAAAAGCAAGAGTGCTTTTAAACAGAAGGATAGGAACACAGAATTAAACACCTTCCCAGTCTCTCTGTATCAATCAACATGTCTTAGAATCAATTCTGCAATCTCATCAGGTCCCAAATTACTACCATTTATAATGAAGAACAGTACAGGGATGAAGAAAAATTTATAATACGATGCTCACCACTGCAGTGACCAGAATTTGATGGCATCTTTCAAATTCTCAATTTCTACAGAATATATTTGTTTGACTTTAAGATTCTCAAAAGATGGATCTAGCATATAGGTGTTTGAGGATCAGAAATTGACCTCTAATTCTCAAAATGAGTTAGCATATGGTCTCTTTACAATCATTCATTTACTATTAATATTTTCTTTCAGCCTAAAGAGATTCTTTTCCTTCTTGTGTTTTTCTCAGCAGTACACTTCCACAAACAAATCCATCTTGTATCAGCTTCATTTTGCTGGACTAACCAAGCCGATCTTTTCAGGTCACTCATCATAAAATAGTCCATCCATTCTCTTGATCATTTGAATAATTTTGAGCTGCACTCATTCCACATAAATGAATCTTTCTCCAGTCTTTCATCACTTTTTTTATTGAGATCACTCTATGGTGAACATGGTTTGCCTATTTTTCAGTCCATCTGGGTTTTTTTGTTATAATTGACTGCCAGTTTGACGGATTCACATGATCACAGAATGGCGTAAATAGTCTCTCGCGCTGGAAAGGATCACAGCCACATTTGCTGCTTTGCAGGAATGTGTCTGTGTCTTCAGCACAGGCAGCTGAACTGACATGCTGGTAGAAGTTGCTGTCTTCCAGCTGGAGCCACATGCTGCAGGAAGGCAGAAGTCATAGGTCGGATAAGAAGGAGCCAGAGGCACTCGGAGTAAAAGGTATCTAGGTTTCAAATGTGCATCCATTTCATGACTATGATTATGGAAAAACATGAAAAAAAATGTAATGCAGGTTTTAACAGGCATTTAACCTCTGAAGGTCATCTCAACTAAGTATCCTTAGCTATTTTTTATCACCTAACATTGTTTCAAAAGTTAAAGTTCTGGCTTGCCCCTTTCAACTTTTTTTCTGTAGATCTCTGTTGTTCCATGTTCTTCTTTACTACCCTTCGGAGATGAAGGGAGACTCTAATGACTCAGTCATTATGACCAGTTCAAGTGTGCAAGCACCCAGAAGAGTTGCTTGCACATTTTAATATACATGGAAATCTTCTCAGACTTTGCCATTTTGCTACAGCATTTGCCACTCTGCATTTGTGAAACTACAGGATTCAGTTAGTTCTGGGCTCCAGACCTAATATTAATATTACTCTCTTCTCATTCACTGCTCTATGCTTCATAGTTGATTGCAGTCAGATTACCTGTATCTCGAAGAGTAACCTCGTAAAATATCTTCTGATGCACTGCCTCGTGCACACACACTCTCAGCTCTCCCAGGAGTGTCCTAAACACTTTTGGTTCTCCCAGTCCCCACCAGTAGCTCTGCTTTCCCTTCTTTTGTTTTTTTCAGCCATTTCTTTTGGCTCACAAGGACCTGGGATGTGAGGAGGCACCAGACAGCCTGCCTGCTTGCCTCTCCTGCAGTGATAGGACAAAGAAAGATCTGACAAATGGATTCCCAAGGCACTCTTTCAGTACCCAGTGAGACAGTCATTGATGTACTCAGGCAACGGGTACGAAATGGGTGGAAAACCACAGAATATGCCCAAGGCTGATAGATATTTTCTGCAGACATTTCTGAGTGATTCACCTCAATTCTTTCTTGTGAAATAATACATTTGGCTTTAAAGATTGCAAACCTCCACTCACCACTGCTTAAATAATATTTATATATACTAGTACCCTTTTTATTTTGAAAGAGCCCAACAACATGTGCAAATGGTGAACATTCCCCACTGTGAAAGAACCCTGCCATTATTGAGCCTTAAATTACATCTCAGGAGTCAGATATAGTTTCTTCCTTGGCATCAGATTACTAGGGTTAAAGCAGTTTCACTAGTTAGTCTTACAGGACTTAAATCCCTCAAGAAAAAATACTTTCTGTGGAACTGAGATATGTTCATCTAACTCTGACGGTAAGAAAGGGAACGGAGCTCATATATTCCTAGAAATTCATATCACTTTCACATCAAGGTTGTTGTGGACTTGAAAGTCTGTGCAATACAAGCAAGGTATCAGATGCATCTATTTTAAACTTCCTCTCAGAGATGTTCATTTATGCCTATTATGGATCCATGTTTTTCCCAAGATCAGTTACCTTTGCATCAGCACTTACCAGCTGACAGGCAGCCTGACTCCAGAAATAGTGTGTCAATGCAAAGTGACTCCTGTCCTTCTGTGCATGACAGCAAATCACAAAGGGAGGAGAAATTAATTTTCCATTCCACCTCTATTAATATTCCATTTTGATCCTGATAATCCTCTGTACTTCATAGGGTGTCTAGTGGAGTTCTGCACAATGCAATGTGTGGGAATTTTGTGTTTCCTGAATGTACCATTTTTTAACAGAAAACCCAACAGATATTTTTAGTTTTAAAAACTTTCAGTTTTCCTACACAAAAAAAATCTACAATAACAGTAGTTTGTGCAAAACACTGTGAGAAAAAAGCTTATTAATAACAAAGAAATAAAAATCTTTGATTTAAAATATTTGTGATTGCTTTAAAATAAAAATATATGATCTATTCTTTATGAGACAATCTAAAATAAACAGAATGGATTATGGTTAATTATGTAGCGCATATAATAGTGTATGACTATTTGCCCTTTAGCAAATAGTTATACAAATACAAATAGCAAAATCTTCAACCTTTTCTACACTTCAAATACAAACTTTTTATGGATTCATGAAAGCGGAATGTAAACTAAAGGCTTCACATTCTTTCTCTTACTCTGTGTTATGGAAGACTGTAGGATGGCTTCAACCACTTTCAGTCGCTCTGGTGTTCACTGGAGTGGTATCCAGATATCAGATATTGTAACTAGTGGCCAATAATCATAGACTCATGGAATGGTTTAGGTTGGAAGAGACCTTAAAGCTCATCCAGTTCCAACCCCCTGCCATGGACAGGGACACCTTCCACTAGAGCAGGTTGCTCCAAGCCCCTGTGTCCAACCTGGCCTTGAACACTGCCAGGGATGGGGCAGCCACAGCTTCTCTGCGCAGCCTGTGCCAGCACCTCAGCACCCTCACAGGGCAGAACTTCTGCCTAAGATCTCCAAGGACTTGCTCCTACAGCTCCAAGTCCCTCTTGTGCTGTTGCCCAGAGCTGGACACAGGACTGCAGGGGAGTCTCCCCAGAGCACAGCATGGGGGGAGAATCCCCTCCCTCGACCTGCTGCTCACGCTCTGCGGATGCAGCCCAGCACACAGAGGGGTTCTGGTCTCAAATGCACACTGAATGCACACCCCCAAGTCCTTCTCAGGGTTGCCCTTCATCCAGTCTCCCCCAGCCTGTGTTTGTGCTTGGGATTGCCCTGACCCAGGTGTAGGACCTTGTACTTGACCTTGTAGAATTTCTTGATGTTAGCGTTGGCCCACCTCTTGAGCCTGTCCAGGTCCCTTTGGATTGCATCCCTTCCCTCCAGCGTGTCAACCACACCACACAATTTAGTGTCATTGGCAGACTTGCTGAGGGTGCTCAATCCCTCTGTCCATGTTGCCGACAAAGATGTTAAACAGCTGTTATAATTCTGTAATGATAAATACACCAAAAGAATAAACATAAACAGGCTGAAGTTCTTACCCCTGTGCAAGGTCCCACATTGATGCATATTCTGAGGACAAACCTTTTTCTATTCTGTGACAATGAATACTGTAACTCTGAGCAACAGCCCGCAGGAAAACATCAAGCCCCTGCCATGTTTTCCTGTACACAGATCTTCGTTTGGCTATGAGATTCTTTGCCACAGTTGAGCATCCCAGCCTTTTCCCTTGCACACAAAATGCTAGTAGGATGTCAGCTATATTAAACTATGTATCAATGTTGTCCAAAACATTTTATCGGTTCTCTGTATAATCACAAGATATTATGTTGTAATGATCAATCTAGATCAAATAGTTAAGAAATGCCAGGACAAAAGAAGACATTGGAGAGAAGGAGTCAATTTGCTGCATTTGAAGTGTGTGTGAAAGAGTCCACTGACTAGGACTTCCTGCAAACGTTAGTTCTTAATAAACACAGTTCATGCTCCATAGCAAGAGTTCTTGCTGGATCAGCAGTAGTCCATTAAACATGACATGTTAGTAAATCACAGAAGAAATTCAACACCATATTTGTCACTGACAGAAGAACAGGTGCATCACACTAACATTTCTGGACTTTGGCAAATCCTCAAGAGTGTTTAATTTCATTTCACAACAAGCAAAAGAAAGATGAGCATTTTTCAGATTGGCCAGTAGCTTACTTCTCCTTTGACATGTTTCTTTTAACAAATTTTACCTCTACAGCCACACAACTAGGCATGCTAATAGTTTCAGACTGGGATCATGAACGTAACCAGCTGAGACAAAGCAGCTGGCAAAGCACCAAAGCCATCGTAATCTGGTATCTTTTCTTCATTTCAGTCTCGAACACAAAAGTGAGGCATAAATTCAATGTGTTGTAAGACAGAGGGACATGTCCAGTCAAGATACCTCTAGACACCAGAACATGTTGGGCAACAGATGACATAGTTATCAAGGAAAGATGATTCTCAACCATCACCAGATTCTTACTCAGCAGAGTAAGACACTGGTCTACAAACAATTTGTCTGAGGGTGAATAGCAATACTACAGTGAGAATAAAGGTATGCTATCCTTCCTGGTGCCCCCAGAGACTTCTGATGGACATTTTACTCTGTGTTCAGTAATTAAATTCTTGGCTACAGTTTCTCCAGATTTGGGTTCTGTAAAATTGTTCTTGAAACCTTTTTGAAACTTTGGTGTCTCTTTTTACATGCTTAGTGGACTGAGGCAGAATGAAAAGTTATGCAGAAGACAGAGTAGTTTTGAAGCTGTTAGCTCTCCTGGGAAACTGCCTTTCCAAGTTAACATGCTCAGGTCTTGGCAAGTTATCAGCTTCCAAAACTTCCTCTTCAGACTCATGTGGAAGGAGTTTGGGAAAAGATTCTCTTTGAGCATCCAGTATAACATTCAGATTTCTGAGTCTGTCATTATATGACCTCCTTGCTCAAAGGAGAGAAAACTTGAGACAAGTAACTAAGACCAAATGAACTGCCACATTTTGTAGCCCATTCTCTTAATAAACTGTCAACAGTCAATTAAGAAGTCATTACAGCACTGATAAATCAGATATTAGTGGAAATTATTCTTTACAGTTAAATTTTCTTCATAGATCATTCAAACCAACTTTCCCAACAAGGGAAATAAGGGAGAAAGCTCAGATTCCAGTATATTGGTTCAAAAATTGCATTTACAATATATCATCACCTTGGTTTGACATCTTATATTTAGTTTCACCTCCCAGGCTAATAGAAATTATCTAATCAGGGAACAGATTTAAGAAGGAATGGTGGATGAATTGTTATATTACTCTACTACTTTCACTGTCTCACTTGATATCTGAAAGTTCTCCACCCCGGCATCCCATTCTATGAGCAATATTTAACTTTTTTTCTTATGAATTAAAAAAAAAAAAGAATAAAAAAGAAGTGTATATATATATATAAAAAAAAATAGAGAATACTCCAGTATTTCCAAAGGAGGTAACTCAGATCCACACAGGAAATACTGCTCTAGCCAACTGCTATTTAGCATCAAACTTCTCACATCTGACTCTGAGCAGGCAGAAAAGGCCAGCCAAAAACTCTTCTAACCAAGATAATTATTTTAAAACCAGCACGGTCTGGCTGGTGTAATGAAAACAGCTCTTTAGTGGCTCTGATAGATGGTGCCCTGCTGCCAGTAGATGGATACAGAAACATTCATTCTCGTACTCCTCCGCAGCATCAGCACTGCCAAACATGATAAGGCTGTTCTGCTTAGGTTATCAGTGACAGAGAGTTTCATAAGATGTTTAATTATCTGGATTTCAGTATGTATATAATATACAGAGAAAATTTCCATTTGACATGAAAAATAAATGCCACTATCTGCATAGCTTCAATGGGAAAAGACTGTCTTGCCCATGTAGACTCAGACATTTTCAGTATAGTAGGTTTCACTGTCTAAAAATTTGACTTCTGGTCTAACTTGGTCTTCTAAACTCATCTTCCTGTGGAAAGAAATAGGTACCTCTGTAAGTGATAAACTCTTTTCAACAAAAGATGTCATGGCCATAGAAAGAAGTGCCTTTCAGAGCGACTTACTTCTTTCCCTGTGCTACAGATTGAAACTCAAAGTTAATAGCTTGAACCATGACAGTGACCATTCCAGGCCAGACCAAATGTGGAACCAGTCCAAAAGGTATCTAAAGCAGTTTTCTAGTGTAATCCCATAGCATATTACATTTCCTGTTGCCATTACTATCAGAAGGCCAGAAGCCATGAACTAGCTTAGCGATACAAGGGCTCATCTGAGCTTGCCTGGACTTGTTGAGGCTTAGGCTTGATTAGTTTTGCTTAGCTGAAGCAGCAAGTTTCCCAACAGTCTGGAGCCAAATGTGTAACTTGTTTTTAGCTTTAGCCTGGTTTGTGGGAATAAATTATATCCTATAAGTTAAAGACCTAAAAAAAAAACCCAAGTGAGCACTGGGTAACTAGGTTTATGGACTGAAAAAAAAAAATAAAAAAAAAAATTAGCAACAGACTATTCAATAGCATATAAAAATAATGGCAAGAGGACCCAAGACAGAGGACAATGAAATCCCAGCAACATCATATTCTATGCGGCAAAGAACTCAGGATGCTGAAGACTCACTCTATCGGGAGGGATCCTTGACCTCAGAAGGCTAGAAAAATGAGAACTTTGCATTTTTAAAGAAGGAGTAGATACTATTAAATTTGTTATTTATTCATTTTGACTGTATCACTAAGCACCACTGGGAGAAATTGGGCAGTTTAAATTATAGGTACTGGTGACTGGACAAATAACATGTTTTTTTTTACCAGACTGTTGAAATAGTGATTAGACTAACAATATATATTCTTGGATTCAAGTGTGTCTTACCACTGACACCTGGGAATGTACTGGATGTGTAGGTCATGGCGTGGTCCATTGCGCATCCACAGGAGAGGGAGTGGCAAACCTCAGTACTGTTTTTCCTCCCCCAATAGCTCCAGCTATATGTGGAGTATTTTATCTTGTCCCAGACACGTTGCTCAGGTTCCCTGCAGACCTCTTTGTCAGCTCTGGGGATGAAAACAAGGAAAGCAGCTCTTATTCAGCATGCCTTGCTGTTTCTTTTGGGATATTGCTTGAAGGACGAGGCTCCCATCTAGCCCAAAGCCCAGGTGGGGACCCCTGTACAAAGCTACCACCACAAATCACCCTCTGGGCTGAGGCTGTGGCAGGCTTCTGCCCAAAAACCCCTCTCCCATACAGGCTGGAGGCTAGAGCCCATCACGTGCCTGACTAGTAACTGGTTTGCACTCCTCCAGCTCTGTATTGGCAGTGGCACCTCCCCAGCAGCTGGCACCACCCTGTTATTTGCACCCCTGACCCAGGGGGTCCTTTAGGCACAGCAGCAGCCCTTGCAGTGGCTAACCTCCTTTTCCTGGACCTGTGGGAAATATTATCCTCACGCTGGAGCAGGCACACTCTTATGGGACTGTGGCCCATGGACGAATGCTTGCAGATCACACCTCAGCATCTCAATCCACTGAGCATCCAAGGCCATGGCTGGGCAGCTGTGAGGTGAATGCATGGAGTGCTATGTGCGGTGGCTGCGTCTGAATCTGCCTGTGCTCAGCCTGCCTACCCATGCAAACAGAGAGATGTCCTCCGTCCCATGGAGCAAAGCCTGTCCTGGCACCAGAGCAGCAGCACATGGGCTCCAAGCTCTCTGTGGTACAGCTTCTTTTTGGTTGATCCCGAATTGGACCCGTAGCCATCTGTCAGTAGTAATAATGACAACAGTAATTTTCAAAGAAAATACAATTTCTTAGAAATACTGGTAATTTTCAGTTGGGAACATACAGGGACACATGGAAAACTTCTTTTCCTGCCATACATGAATTGTGCAATGACTTCTTAAAATGGACCAAGCTGAAATAGGGGTCTCTCGGGGTCTGACTTGCTGTGAAAATGCCTGTTCTATACTAGGCTCAAGAATCCAACAGCAAACACTTCTCTAAGGACCCCAGCCCAGGCAGTTATTTTTATGGATGCTTGTGTCACTGCTCCTTGGAGTTGGGTTTCAGCAGAAAGAGGCTAGTGTTTCGCTGACATCTTAAGATATGAAGGAAAGCTTTGAGCTCTCTGAGGAGTGAGTGAAACATTTGGCTCGACCAGCTGCACAGGGAATATGATCTGATCCAAATATAAGAACTGAGGGATTTATACATTTGTTTCAGGCATTGTGAATTCACTTTAAGAAATTATTCTCCCTGCACACATGCACACACATGTACTCCCTTACACCTGCACGTACTCACACAGCACTTATGACGCTCTGACATTTTCCTTCAGGTTTGGTCTTGCTGCTGCTGTGCGGAGCCTGAAGTCTTCCTGGGAAGAAATCTCTACATGATGTACAGAGTGCAAAGAAATTGAGTTCACTCATGATCAGCCAGATATTGCATTATGTTGGCATCTAGGTATTTCTGTTACTCAGAAGACAAAATGCTTGATAATTCAGTGAAGTTTATGCTTGAGTTGTTTCTGTTACTCCAACTAACTTTTGAATAGAAAAGAGCTCTTCCTGACTATGTATGTATCTTTCATAAGCCAAGTGCTCCTTAGATGTGTTCTCCATCTCCACTGATACCTGAGGGAGTGGTTTCCACATAGGTCTGAATTTGGCTTAATAAATCAGACTCTGTTCAACATGAAGACATAAGATTCAGAAGAAGCACAATTTGCCTTCCTGAGTCCTGTTGCTTTTGAAGTGTTCTTCTCCCTTCCTCTTCGACTGGCTTACTTTCCAACAAACCTTCTATCTGTCAACACTGGTTAATTATTACATTTAAAATAGATGAGAAATGCTAAGATTTGTGTTTCACAAGACAGTCAGGCTGTGAAGCTTTCCAAACACGCTTGTCATTCACTAGTTACCTAAGACACCACCACAATATCTTGAGCAGTGGTTATTGAATTTCTCCCAGTCCAGCTAAGGCCAGCTAAAAGGTTAGCTTTATCATAAGAAAACAAGCCTAGAGGAGGAGTGGCATAGGAACATTGAACAGGCAGTGAGTCTCACGCTCCTTTATTATAAGCCTCAATGTTAGAAATAGAGGAAAATGGCAATTGCTTAAATTCTATTAAATGCAACACTGATTGTCCTCTGTAGCATTAGTTAAACTTCTTGTTGCTTAAGTAAGTGCCAGATAGAGTTGTTCTTAAATGTTCAGTGTTAGCTGTTATGGTCACTCAGAAGCAGCCTCAGCCTGGGGAGACAGGTGCCTTTTTACTCCCTAAATCTTCTGGGATCTTTTAGGTTACACAAAGCGTAATCTAAAAATCTCTTTCAGTTTTCAGGATGTGTAATCAGACGTGTGGTTCAGCAATGCCTAGTGATTACAGCACATGCTGAGATAGCAAAATTGCTGTGCTGTGGGGTGGGCTCTCAACAGCCTGAGTGACCATCAAATAATATTCTATGACAATTCTGTAATCATTAGGATATAGACCACTTCATGTAGAACAGCATTTAACATTCAAGATTTGTGGACTAGAAGAACAGCAGACAAGAGAATACAGTTAGCAGACCTCTGATTCTTTATCAGCTTGTTTGACAGTTAACTTGAGCCAGTTTGTTTGTGACAATATCGGGGGTGTTAGAGAGTATAAAAGGGAAGCATTTGGGGATGAGAATAGTGGAAAAGGAAAGAAAGAGAAAGTATGTATGTAGCAAGAACAAGTATCCTACAAACATTCACCTGACTGATCTCTGAGATGTAATTCTCTTTTTTTATCCAGAAAGAATTGAGTCAAACTCAACTCTACCTACCAGGAGGTAGTTCATCCACAAAATTCAGCCTACCATTTTTTCCACAAAAAGAGATCTGGAACAAAATCTGAATTTCCTTGAGCTGATGGGTACATTCATTAAAAAAAAATAAAAAATAAAATCATCTTTGTGCGATCTGCAACTTGCAAATATTGTTGTCAGCCGTGCTATCAGAATTAGAAGAGAATGCTTAGAAATATCAATACGGCCTGTAAACCATCAGTGTATATGGTATGATATAGGAAGCATAGACTCATTCTGCTGTTCCCTGCGTAAAAAGAGCTCCCAGGAATGTTGGCAGATGATAAGCAGAAATGCCAGGACACTAATCCTTCAGAGTAAATATTCTCATTGCTACACTTTGACTTACATGTTGCTGTGAATGGGACATGGAGATGGTAAGGACACACTCTTTTTATTAGATTTGATAAGTATTGGATCAGATTAAATAAACTCTGGAGAATACATTCTATATCCCCCACGGAACTTGTCTGTTAAATATGGAGCTTAACATGCCATGTTACCTTCTTTAGATTCTAAGAATCTGTTTGAATGTTCCTGGTAGAGACTTTGTGCGCTGAGGTGGGGGGGCAATGGAATTTTGAACTGATTTCTTGAGATAACCCAATAATTACAATTACTAATGTGGAGTAATTCTCTGGGAAGAAAGGCAGTTGGGACCAATGATGTAAAAGGCAATGTCTGGCCCTAAACATAAATCTCCTGAGAATATTATTTGTGAAGACTGGCTTGTGCTACAGTTCTTACAAGGCAGTGGCAGAGATGTCCATCCTCTTTCCTAACCCTGCTCTTGCCCTCGAGAACTAATATCTGCCATGCACTGTGTAGTTGTAATTTAGCCTTACTACACAAAGAGGGAAGCAAACATTCTATGTCTCCACATAGGGAATTTGGAAAATGTGCTTTCATGCACACGAAGTCTTTTTCCAGCACCAACTAACTGTTCCACACACACACTAAAGCAACTTAGTCCCTGGAAAGTTCCTGAAACAGCCAACTGAGAGTAGAAAGGTGGGTAAATGTAAAACCTTTGGTTGAAAATGGACAGTATTGAATGTGCAGCCAAGGTAAACAATGCTCGCACCTCCTATTTCATAGCAAATATTAAGTAACTCATAGGTGACACTCAGAATGCCATTTCCTTCACACATTTAAGCAGCTGAGTGACTCCAGTTACAGAGCAGGTGAGTGAAGTAAAAAGGCTTAGAAGCCCCTGAGTAAAGTGCAGAAAGCAGAGGGACAACAGGTGGCAAAAAGAGTCAGAGAAGGACAGAGAGGGATGTAAGGGAAGTTGGGGCTGCTAGCACAATGTTACTATTAGGGTGCCAGTGACTCAGAAAAAGAGGTTAGGTGGCATGTTCTGTCTGTCACAGAATTGGAGAGGTGTCGTGATGCCAGCAGATTATCATAACACTGATGTGTGACTCTCAGACACTATAAATGGAAAGTACAACTAAACTATGTGTTGCCTGAACTTTGTGTGAATATTTCCCAATCATCTTCAGCTGTAAAGAGTTTCACTTAATCACTGCTTTACCAAGCATGCAGGCATAACCTTTGCCTTCTGCATCCATGTTCTCAACTCCTTGATGCTCACTCCAGGATTTCTCCAGCTAGCCTGAGTCCTCCTGGAGCAGGGTGACCTCTAGGGGCCTCTGGGCAGAGATGGCATGGAATGAGTATGTCAGTGCTCTGCCCCACACTGCCTTGCACTTTTGCAAACCTTGGACTTTGCTTATTAGTGCCGTAGTCTGAGACCTTTATGTGTCTTGAATCACATATTCCCAGCAGTATTGTCTTGTCTTCCAAAGGGCTGCCCAGGTAAGTAGAATAAGACACTTCAACAAACTTATCTCTTTCATGAGAAAGATGGGATCTTTTTCAGCTAGAAGTTTCTTCTGGGCTTTGAATAGTCATGAAGAGCTGAATTGATAAATTTGAGTTGTCAGAATACACTGAGTAGAAGTTTCTTTCTGCAGAACAGAAATGTTGGAACTAGATGATGTTATGGTCCTTTCCAACCCTAACAACTCTGTGATTCTATGATTTTCAGTTAATGTTATTCTGCCAATGAAACAGCATTTATTTACTTTGGAGGCACATAACTGCTGTCTAGATTACTATAACTTTAAGAGTCTTTGTAATCCATGCAGCCCTGCTGGAGTACACCAGCTGCATCTATTCTATATTTATATTTACGGTAATTATGAACCACTGGTTTTTTCAAGGTCCGTAACCTTTGCATTACTTACCAATTAGTAGGCAGTCTGACTACACAGGGTGTTTATACAAGCTAATTCTAAACTTCAAGATATGGCATCAAATTATAAACACATGAGAAATTAAATATGCTTTCATTTATCTGAATGAATGAGATATATTTCCCCAATACAAATATGAAACATTTCCAGATTCATAAGAACTAAACAAATAATTAGGACATAATAGTTATTGTTTGAAGTTTTCTGGACAGATGCAGCCTAGTGGCATATGCAGGTTGAGTCGCTGCTATTAAACACAATCACCACCATAAATGTTCATCATCTTAATCATAAATGTAGTTTATTATTTTGCTTTAAAAAAAACCCTGAACTCCTATTATAATTATGGAGTACTCATCTCCTATTCAGAGAAATTATCAGACCAAACATGTAAAGTCTTCGCAAAATTTCATTGCAAAATAATACTGTGGCTCTGTGTATGAATGTTATGAGGTCTGTTTATTGGATTCTACCAAGATAATTTTTCTGGTCACTGAAAACGAAAACAGACAGAAAACGAAAGGTTTTGTAATAACACCAACTAAAAATGTTTTAGACTGCCATAGGCTTATAGTTTTTCCCTAAATTATACTGACTTTATACAGATTTTTCTTTATGTGTTCAGAAATACCAGCATAGGAAATGTTGACCAGGAAAGTTTTTTCAACAAAAGAAAACTCAATTGCCACTTTTTTTCTTCACAGACATTTTCCTTTATTCACAATGCTTACAGTGACCTTAAATGTTGTTAAAAAAAATAAGAGATATAATCTTTCATATGTAAAGACATCTGCTCAAATTGCCTTTTACTAGTAAAGCAAAAGAAATATTTGGTTAGAGTAATGTAATAACTATGGTTATAGCTGCTCATGTAATCATAATACGTTACACATTTAAAGCCTTAAGCCTATCAATTCTTACAATAGAAAGACAGCAAATGTTCTTGTCACTTTTTCCCACCTCTAACTCCTATTCCTTTATCTTTGATATCATTCTTACCTGTAGCCTAGCATTTACAATTTTTTCCTTATTTTCCTTCCCAAAGCTAACAGCAATTTGCTTCTTATTCCCAAATGTCCTTGGCCCTTTACATATTCTTTCATTTTATATATAACCACCTTCCAGCCAATGTTCCAGGTATTTCAGCTATAATCAATCCTCTCCTCATCTCAGACCTCATATGTGCATGTCCAGTTCCACACAGCTGTTGTGGTTACTTCCATCCCCACTCATTTCTCATTCTATTTTCATATTTTCAACATGAGCCAGATGGAGCCAACTGTGGCTCTTCATGCTCATATACCCTAATTCATCAGGACCTAACATCTACCTGAGGATACCAATGGAAAAATTTTATTGTTCATATGTTCATATCCCAAACCCTTCTGCCCCTAGAGACCCAGGTCTCTGCAGGCTCATGCTGGGACAGCCTGTTACTGTCTCAGTAGCTGTATGATGAAGGAAATTCATTCATTCTCACCATTCTCGCCACAGACTTCCCCTTGGAGAGGGGATCCGCAGAGCCAAGGGCATGCAGCACATCACACCTATGGGCAGGGACACCTTCCACCAGATCCAGTTGCTCAAAGCCCCTGGCCTGGAACACTACCAGGGATGGGGCAGCCACAGCTTCTCTGGGCAACCTGTGCCAGCGCCTCAGCACCCTCACAGGGAAGAACTTCCTTCTGTCAGGTGAAAGCCATTCCCCTTGTCCTGTCCCTACAGGCCCTTGTCTAAAGCCCCTCTCCAGGTTTCTTGTAGCCCCTTTAGGCACTGGAGCTGCTCTAAGGTCTCCTCTTAAGGAGCCTTCTCTTCTCCAGGCTGACCCAGCCCAGTTCTCTCAGCCTGGCTCCAGAGCAGAGCTGCTCCAGCCCTCGCAGCAGCTTGGTGGCCTGCTCTGAATTCTCTTCAACAGCTCCACGTCCCTCTTGTGCTGTTGCCCCAGAGCTGGATCAGGACTGTAGGAGGGGTCTCCCCAGAGCACAGCAGGGGGGGGAATCCCCTCCCTTGACCTGCTGCTCACACTCTGGGGATGCAGCCCAGCACATGAAGGGGTTCTGGGCTGCCAGCACACACAAGTCACACGCTTCCAAGCACCTGTGAGGTGCCCTTCCTCAGCAGAGTGATCAGTGCAAATAAGGCCCTTCACACTGATCTGTGGCTGCTTCTGTCAGCTCAGGGTCTTTTCGTTCAGCGCTATGTCCCTAACATTTCCAGGCCTTCTTTGGCCCATTCCACCTGTCTTTGTTCTGTCCCAGTGGAGAACACATGAGACTGGCTGACCCGACAGGCTAGTTTTTAACCCATCTGCTGTGACTCGACCATAATCCGTGGGCCAGGCAGTGCCAGCAGCTTCAGAAGCACCATTTCTAAGTGAGACCCAGGTGCTGGTGTGCAGCGACCAGGCACCCAGAGGAGGCTCCACCTCGGCGGCTCCATGGTGCCACCCCCTGGCAATGGGGCCTCGAGCCTGGCTGAGCTGACAGGAGCTGCTGGAGTACCAAATCGAGAAGAAAGCAACGCAATAGGAACAGCCACGGTCCTAACTGATGTCTCTGAGCCCTACAGGAGCACCACCTTGGGGTCTCACCAAGGCTGGCTGCACTTCCTCACGTGTGGCCACTGCTTGGGTAGGTGTCAGTGTGGGGCAGTGGCTGCTGCTTCATGGCACTTATGTCCTCTTCAGGGTCTCTCCACCTGGGGCGTGAGCAGGAAGGCAGCTCCTTTGCAATCCATGCCAATGCTCACCTAGCAGGCTCGCCTTTCAGGAACCTGGTGGGGTGCTTGCCTTCCTCCCTTATTCCCACTGCATTCTCTTGGGCTTCCAGCCTGGAACTGCCCTCTCTGGTGGCTCTTGCTTTGTTCATACCATTTCACCCTGGGGAAGAAGGTAAGGCATGAAAATCTTACTGGGATGAGGATATTGTTGTGTGAGCACATGATAGAGTGGCTTGGCATCGCTGTTTAAGATGCAGATCATCTGCCTCCAGGCCATATTTCTAAGGGAAGGGGATAGCAAAGGCTAAGCATGACCTGTCTGAGCAGGTTGTTAGCAATAATCTTTCTCTCCAAAGACTCTTTGCAAGTTCTGAGAAGAGATTAAAGGAAGTGCTTGATGGTAGTACAGCCTATGCTCACATTCACCTGACAGGTGTGCAGGAGCATGTGCTTCATACCTCGGTTTGGATTAGGTTTTCCCTCTGGGCACAGGCAAAAGTATTACTGGTGATGGCTCAGTGAAAAATTTTTAAATCTGATTTAAGTATGCCAGTAAAAATGGTACACCAGATTTCTTCTGGCCTCCATTTATAGGCTGGAGATGTGCTGCTCAGGTAGAACCTCTATAAATCCCAAGATCTTAGGTCCACCTGCAGGGTTCAAATCTGTATGTCTAGTTCATGAGATGGGAAGGGATCTGCTAAGTAATTTTACACATTTCCAATAAATAGACCATCTTCTTGCAGAAGTGCAGTTTGCATTTTTCCTTATATACAAGGTTATGTTAGGAAGTCTCCCAAAAAAACGGAAAATGGCATTTGACAGAGGCTCAGACCACTCTATCCTGCACTCATTTCTAATAGGAAAGGTCCATCATACTCAGATGCTGCTGATAAAACCTAAAGATCTCACAGTAATGTGTGCATTGTCTGTTGAGTGTGATTTTAAATTGTCTCTAAAATCTATTCTACATCAAAATTCACACCTCCAGGTTACTGGGAACATGGAAGGAGATATTTCCTTTGTACAGGCAGTTTGGTACACAACAAACTATATGGATCTAAGTTCCCATTCTAAGTCTAAGAATAAAAATAATCTCACTGATTATAGAAATAATCTCACTAATTATAGGCCTCAGTAACAAAACAGTTAAATTTTTTTATACAAAATACTTTCTTGTAATAGCCTCTTTTTTGTGGTATTATACTTAGTCTCCCAACGTTACTTTCTGTCTTGAGGCTGAGTCTTCAGTCTTAAGAATGGTGATGTGGCAAGGATTGAGCTTAATACGAGTTATCAACATCCTTAAGTCTTTGCCAGGAGGAGTATGGTATAGCAGGGATTTCTTCTTATTTGCATTCTTGGGTTTTCTTGGGTTTGTTTTTATCTATTTCCTTATCAGAGTTGTCTTCCCTTTCACTGATTCCAAAGTGAAGTTTAAGAGGTGCAGAGTAGCTTTTCCTGCCTCAGTTATCACTGAAGGTAATTCTTTATTTTGCAGTGACCTCCCCAAGGCTTCTCATTTCTTTACCATACATGGTATTTACAAAGCGTAACGTAAAACAGTTGGGTAATAGTTGCTTGACTAGAACACAGTTATTAAAGCAACCTAAAAGCAATTCAGGCCCAGACAAGCCCTAAAACTATGCAGTGTCAAGTCGCTACAAAGCCTCAAACCTTTTACTGTTAATGGAAAAAAATTCTATCTACTGCTCTACAGTAATGGAAATTTTAAGGAACTGAAGCATCTCAGTAGAGACAGAGAATGGTCAGGTATTCAGAAGGAGGAGTGAGAAGGTAAACTGATGGCAAAGACAGTATCAGAAAACAGGCGGGTCTCTGTCATGGAGCATGAGTGGAGAGAACAAAATGGAGTGAAAGAAATATGAAGTCTACTAGGAAAACATAGCCTTCTAGTATGTCATGGGAAGGAGGAACTGGGCTGGAACAGTTGCTAGGTGTTAGATGGATTTATTCAGCTCTTTGTGGCTGAAAACTGATCAGCTTTGAAAAAGTTCATTCTAGTAACTCAGACAGTAATGACAGAGACATCTTTCTCCTTTCTCATTCTCACCTGTGACAGCAGGACAACCTCAAAATCACTGGCGTGTTGCTGAGTTTCCATCTTGGAGACAGATAATTAAAGACTCATTTTAACTGATTCTGTCTTAGCCATGCAGAAAAGGAGCTGTCAGATGAAATTTTCCAGCAGACTGAGCAAAGCTCACTGGAAGCTCACTCAACCACAGTCATACCTAGAGCTTAAGTGTTTTTGAATTTGGACAAAACCTAACCCAGGTATTAGGCACCCAGTGAGCAAGCTATGTAGAACAGAGACTGGCAACTCCTGAGAGAAATTCAGAAGCCTACGTATCCTTCCCAAACCATGTTCGCTCTTCTGCCCTAGGCTCGCAGCCTCCTATTCCACCCCCACACTGACTTGAAGCAGAGGGTGCCCTCCCTTCTCCCAAATGGATTTTTGCTCTGCTGGCAGCAGATAAGCCTGTAAGAAAAGAGAAAATAAGCGTGCCGTTACCTTCAAGTACTCTCTGAACTGCTCTCTTTCTGTACAGCTCTGAGTCTTTGCACCATGGACAAAGTTTCTTAGCAGCTGGGAAATTCCGGTAGATTTCTTCTCCGCGAACATGTCCAGGTCTCTTTTTGATCCATGTAACCCTTTAGTTCACAGTGACAAGGAGTTCCACAGCTTAACTGCACGCTTTGTGGAGAACCACACAGAACCACAGATGTATAGTCTTTGTGGTTTTGAGTACCTTGCCTTGAGGTAGTTTCATTTGATGTACACACACACACTGCCCTCTGCCTTCTGCCCTCTGCACTCTCCTGTTGAAGGCAGAGCCGGTTAGAAGATTGATCCCTGTCAAGCTTCTCCACAATGTGCTGAGTTTATAGCTCTGCTTTGTATGCCAAATCAGTTCTCTCATTTGCTATCTTAAATTTCTGGTTTGTTTAATTCACTATGTTTCTTTTTATTTTCTCTTTTGTTACCACTACTGAGAAGTGAGTGGATATTTTCACATAGTTATGCAGCACACATGGAATACCTTGATTCTGATGGGTAATTGTCAGCTCAGAGTCCATCTTTTACATTTCCTCGCAAGTAAACATTTGTGGTTTTAACTGCACTGAATTTTGTATGCTATTTAATGACACTGTTTGCTCAGGGTCATGAAAGCTTTCTGTGTTCCTTTGGTGTCAGTCATTGCCCTTACTGCCTGGAATGGTGTTATTTCATTGGGAAACATTGTGTTCCTTCCTATCCAACACCCCTTCAGCTTGCTTTACCAATAGCTTGAACACTGGCTCCAGCACAAACAACTTTCTCTTTCATTCTGTGTGTTTAAGGATTATTTATCTGAGTGAGGAGCTTTCTTTTTATCACTCACTGAAGTAATAGAGAAGGGATAAGCAGTTAGGAACTAGATGACAAAAAGCTGTATCCTGGCATAACTACAGAAAGGTTATAAGCCAAAATGGTGTCCAAAGGCTAATGATGACACAGAACTACACCAGTAAAAAGAGAAACAAATGAGAACTACTAGTCATGGTGCGAAGTAATCGGCTCTTTATTCCCTACATATTGAAGTGGTTGCAAATCTAAACTATAGAAGAAAGCGACCGAGAGGTTCACATTTTGTGCAGCCCTCAGGTCACTTTGCTGCCTCCTGACAGCCTCACTCTTCCTCTTCTATCTTCTTGCCATGAAACTCCCGGCTCTTGACTCGGAGCTTGTTGACCTGGGACTCTGCAATATCTGCCCGCTCCTCAGCTTCCTCCAGCTCGTGCTGGATCTTTCGGAACTTGGAGAGGTTGACATTGGACAGCTCCTCCTGTGCAGGGAGAGGGAGTTGGTGGTGAGGAGCCCAGGGCAGGGGTTTCGCTCCTGCTGCACCTCAGCCTTGAAGGGCTACAACTATTCCCTGGGGAAGGCTCAAACTTCCATCCTCCACCCACCACACAAAAGCGTCACACAGACCTCCTTCTCCTCCCTTATTCGGGACCCCACTGTGACAAGCTTCACCGACACTGTGTCACACTTGAGAAAATATTTTGTCACTTGGATTTGTCATTTATGTGCTTATCCTCCCACTACTTCATGCCCAAAGTGTGACATTTTCAGTTGAAGAAGAACCTGAAGCCTTCTGCTGTTGATTACTAGCAGAGTCATGATCTTCTGAGGTCATGACTTCAATTGTTGTGGCCCCTGGGATTGTTTAGTCTGACCTGCTGCATAACACAGGCTGCAGAACTTCCCTCAGTTCATCCCTGACTGCTGCAGGGTGCCCAGAACTCAGAAAGGCCTCCTGACAGGGACCAAACGGCATGGCAAGACTGGTGTGTCTCAGCAGTTTCTTTTCTGACCCTGTCCTGGCATTCACAGTCATGTCAATGAGCCTGCTGCCCCAATGGAAGGTGCCCATTCTCCAGGCAATACTTACAGCCTCCTCTGCTTGTCTCTTGTAGGATTTCACTTTCATTTGCAGCTTGTCCACCAGATCCTGGAGCCTGAGAATATTCTTCCGGTCTTCCTCAGACTAGAGTAGTTGGCAAACAGAAAAGAAAGTGAATTATTGGTTCTGCATCATGTGAGGTTAAGAATTCCCCTTGGGGATGATGTGTGCTGTGAGAGTTGCTGAGAGAGCAAGGACACCTCCTGCCTTACCTGGTAGGTCAGCTCCTTCACCCTCCTCTCGTACTTGCGCACACCCTTCACGGCTTCAGCGCTGCGCTTCTGCTCAGCATCAACCTCCCCTTCCAGCTCCCGCACCTGCAATCACAAGCCCATCTTTGGAGCTTCCCTGGTATCTCTCCAAGGCACATGCTCACTCTTGCACAGATACCAGCCCTACGCACTCTGGCCTCCAGCTTCTGGATTTGCTTCTTGCCTCCCTTCAGTGCCAACTGCTCAGCCTCATCCAGACGGAGCTGCAGGTCCTTCACCGTCTGGTCCAGGTTCTTCTTCATCCTCTCCAGGTGGGCGCTGGTGTCCTGCTCCTTCTTCAGCTCTTCTGCCATCATGGCCGCCTGATGAGAGCAAAGGGTCAAAGCCGTTTTGAGGCTGGAGACATTTTGGGGGAGAATACATCCACCATCAGCAATGAAAGGAGCCCCCGACTCACATCTGTGATGGCCTTCTTGGCCTTCTCTTCAGCATTGCGGGCTTCCTGGATGGTATCTTCCATCTCACCCTGAATTTGCACGATGTCTGTCTCCAGCTTCTTCTTGGTGTTGATCAAGCTGGTGTTCTGTGCCACAGAGAAGACACGAGTTGTACTTTTAGACCTACTGCCTCCATATCACTTGCTAAAACTGCAACTATTGTTTAGGAAAGTCTTTAATGCAAGAGTCATCTTTGGAGCCGTAGCAGCAAACAAGACATAGGTGGCTGGCTGCAGAGGCTTTAACTCAGCATGTTGCTTTAAGAGATTACATAGCAGTCACTTACAAGATGCCTAGCAATCACATTTTGTGCTATCCCTTGCTGATAGGATTGATTTCCAGCAGAGTGCCTGACCTGGGTGTGGAGGAGCTGCACACGTTCAGTGGCATCCAGAAGCTCCTGCTCGGCCAATTTCCTGGACCGCTCCGTCTGCTCCAGGGCTGCCCGTAGCTCCTCAACTTCAGCCTGCAACAGGTTTGCTCTACGCTCCACCATGGCCACCTGCTCCTTCAGGTCCTCCTGTGTCCTCAGAGCATCGTCCAAGTGTATCTGGGTATCCTGTAAAAGAGGCAACAGGAATTACAAGGTGGCAGTGTGAGCTTGGGTGTTAAAAATCTCAAGGATGTCATATCTCTTTCTGCAGCTTTGGTGAACGGACCTTGAGCACTCCCTGCGTGTTTCTCAGGTTCTTCTGTGCCTCGGCAGCCACACGGTTGGCATGGTTGAGCTGGATCTCCATTTCATTCAGGTCTCCCTCCATCTTCTTCTTCAGCCGCAGGGCTTCATTCCTGCTCCTGATCTCAGCATCCAGGGTGCTCTGCATGGACTCCACAATTCTGAGGTGGTTTCTCTTCATCTGGTCAATCTCCTCATCTTTCTCTGCTATCTTCCTGTCAATCTCAGACTTGACCTGGTTGAGCTCAAGTTGGAGGCGCAGGATCTTGCCCTCTTCATGTTCTAGGGAGGCCTGGATAAACAGGAACAGTGACTGAAACTACTGCTTCTTTTCTAAGTAATCCTTTATGCAGCACTTCACAAATCGAGGCTTGCTTTCCTGCCATCTCTGTGGATAAATGTTACCATACGCTCAAACTGGACATGATTATGAACTCTGGTGTACCTCAGCTTCCTCCAGGGAGGCTTGGAGCTCAGATTTCTCCTGCTCAATCTGCTTCTTGACTTTCTCCAGCTCATGAATCGCTTTTCCTCCCTCTGCAATCTGCTCCGTGAGGTCAGAAATCTCCTCTGTGGGAACAAGGACCAATGGCATGTTTGGGCACAGAGCAGAATGGGAAGGGCCCTGACACACCAAGGTGACAGGCATCTTTGCCCACCTGCAGGCACAGAGCCATGTGAAGCAGTGGGTGCTGGTGGGTGGTGAGAAAGCCCTGCCAGGAGCAGAGGGCCAGGGACTTACGCTGCAAGTTCTTGTTCTCACGCTTCAGCGTTTCCAGGTGGTCCAAGGACTCCTCATAGGCATTCTTCATCTTAAACAGCTCCGTGCTGAGAGAGCGAGCCTCCTTCTGGGAGGCTTCTAGTTCAGCCTGTGTTTCCTCATACTTCTGCTTCCATTCTGCCAGGATCTGAAGAGAAATGGGGTGTCAGGATGGATGTGACAATCAGAAGGGGATGCTCTGTCCAGGAGCCCCCAGGCTGGACCCCAAAAGACCTTGTCAAAGTTCTTCTGCTTCTTATCCAGAGCTGCACAGGCAGCATTTGATCTCTCCACGTCAATCATCAGGTCCTCCACTTCATTCTGCAGCCTCTGCTTTGTCTTTTCCAGGGAGGCACATTTGGCATTGACAGCTTCAACATGTTCCTCTGCATCCTGCAGGCGCTGTGCCAGCTTCTTCCTGCAATGTGGTAAGTACAGCTGCAGGTTAGAGGTAAAGGGTCTGCCACAGCTGTGCCCCAGTACCTGCTGATTATTAGGCCTGTCTTAACCATTCTCGCCCTAAAAGCGACATTTCTCCTTCCGGTCTACAATTTTTCCACAAGACACTTTCTCTCTCTTCCTCTCTGCCTGCTACCACAAAGACACTACATCCCAGCATTTTTTTCCTCCCCTGTCCTAACCTGGTTTCAGAGACTCCCATCTCCCTGCAGAGTCCCAGTGTTCTCCAGCCATTCTATATCCCACTTGCCACATACTTGGCCTCCTCCAGCTCCTCCGTGCGCTGAATAGCGTCCGTCTCGTATTTGGTTCTCCACTGGGCCACTTCGCTGTTGGCCTTGGACAGGGCGCGCTGCAGCTCGCCCTTGGCTTCCTGCTCCTCCTCATATTGCTCCCGGAGCAAGTCACAGTCGTGGCGAGCAGACTGCAAGGCGTGGGCCAGCGCGTTCTTGGCCTGTGGGGCATTGGGCTTTGTAACTGGAATGTCTCTTGACAGTGAAATTGACAGTGAAATTAGAACACAACTCTAATCAGGCAATGCAAAGCTGCCACCTGATGAAGCTTTCAGCGATATGTTCTGGAGGATCAGGATGTGTCAGTGAGAGGTGCTCTGAGGACAGTAACCTGCTGTTTCTGTAAACGTTTAGACCTAAGACAGGCTGACTCCTGTCTTAGAGACTGCCGTCAGAATCTCATGGGAGCCTTGTGGATGACTTCCTCCAGCATCAAAATCATTACGCTTCAATCCCTCTCTAGCTTAGGAGTTGATCTATATTCATTACTGGTGTTGCCTCCATTGTTCCATGCGTTTGGAGAAAGAATACTTGAACCAGTCTTAGATCAGACAGGGTTCTCCAGATGCTTCTAAGGGTGATGCAGCTTGTGGACACAAGGGTTCTGCCATACCTTAATTTCTTCCTCTAGATGTCTCTTGAGTTCCTCAATCTGTTGGGTAAATGCTTGCTTGCCCCTGGACAGCTGAGAAATCAGAGCATCTTTTTCCTCCACTTGGCGTGAATATTCACCTTGGAAGGGTGAAGTGAAAGAAGGTAACTGGAATGTTCACAACAGGACAGTTTCTGACTGTGAACCCATATGACCAAGAGCGGCCTGAGAGCTAACACCAGCTGTCGCTTTGCACCCTTTGGTGTCCTCCCATTGTACCTCAGGAATGAAGATGCCCCTTACCCGACTCTGTCTGCAGACGAGCTCTTTGAGTATTGAGGTCATTGATCATGCGCTGATTCTGCTCCTCCTTAGTTTTAAGCTCACTCAGCTGGTCTTCCAGGGTGCGGCACATCTTCTCCAGATTTGCCTAGAGAGCAAACACAAGGAAGGACCAGTGTTGAACAGCTGGACTCTTCCCTATTCTCACAGTAGGTAACATTTTTTCATGAGAATGTGGATGGTAGATGTAGCCTGCACCTTCTCACTGTGAGCATGTTCTGCTGCAATTGCGTACCTTGGCTTTGGAGACGGACTCCATGTTACTGGCCAAGTCATCAATCTCCATCTTCAGTTCACTCTTCTCCTTCTCCAGCTTCTGCTTCACTCGCTGCAGGTTGTCGATCTGCTCCCCAAGCTCAGCGGTGCTGTCCGCGTGCTTCTTCCGCAGGGCAGCAGCCGTGGCTTCATGCTGCAGCGTGGCCTCTTCGAGGTCACGACGCATCTTCTGGAACTCGGCCTCACGCTTCTTGTTCATCTCAACCTGAGCTGCTGTAGCCCCGCCTGCTTCCTCCAGGCGCTCGCTGATCTCCTCCAGCTCCCTCGAGAGGTCAGACCGATGCTTCTCTGCTTTTGCCCGAGAGGTTCTCTCTGCCTCAATTTCTTCCTCCAGTTCCTCAATACGGGCCTGGGGAACATCAGGGACCCTTCAAACCCATGCCCTCCTCTTACCTGACCTGAGATTTTGTGAGAGGGAAAAGAACAGAGACTTGCCTGCAGCTCCTTGATCTTCTTCTGTAATTGCATGCCCAGGGCTTGCTCATCTTCAATTTTGCTCTGGATCTGGCTGATTTCAAAGTCTTTCCTTTGGGAAAAGAAAACCGTGTTAGAGCTGAAAAAAAGACAAGCGCATCAGCGCTGCGCTCACATGCTCCACACCACACTTACTTCTTCAGTTTCTCATCCAGCTGCTGCTTATCATTTTCCAAATCCATGATGTTGTCCTGGGCCAGCTTCAGGTCTCCTTCGAGTTTCCTCTTAGCTCTCTCAAGGTCCATGCGCAGTTTCTTCTCTTGCTCCAGGGACCCTTCCAGCTAAAACAAGCAAGGTCATTAGTACCCTGCTGGCTATTCTTTTCCTTTTCATTTAACTACACATGTGCTTACATCATCCACTTGTTGCTCCAGCTTGGTCTTAGCCTTGGTCAGAGTATTGACTTTGTCTTCCTCTACTTGCAGGTCATCCAGCGTCTGCTGATGGGCTTCTTGGAGGGCTTTCTTCTCTTTTGTCAGCTTGGCAATGGTCTCGTCTAGGGCTGCCATTTCCTCTGTGAGGTTTTTCACCTAGTGATTAGAAGAAAACAGTCTGTGTAGAAGACCTAACTGCTAGCGCAGGGTCCTTTTCACCTTGCAGTGCTTAGCCACGAGTGCGTTTTTCATTTGGGCTGCCCCGCTGTGATGCTGCTGGTATGTTCCATACCTAGCTTCGTTCTGAGGCTACCGGGCAGATGTGGGAAGCATCTGTCCCTTCAGCCTTTTCGTGTCTCCCCATGAGTGTACCTTGTTTTCAGTGGCATGCTTTTCCTTCTCCACTTTGGCCAACGTTAACTCAAGGTCATCAATATCTTTCTTCAGCTCCGAACATTCATCCTCCAGTTTCCTCTTCTTGGCTGTCAGCTCAGCATTAATTTCCTCCTCATCCTCAGCCCTTTCAGTCACCTCCTTAATTTTGGCTTCCAGCTGGATTTTGGTTTTGATGAGCTGGTCACATCTCTCCTCAGCATCAGCCAAGCTGTCTGCTTCCTGGTGGGGAGACACAAGTTTTTGTGGGTTGTAATGTCTGGAAGTTTCACCCCTTTGTCTTTGCTATCACTGAGCTGGCATGTGCTAAAATGGCGGCTGAACCTGTCTTTCAGCTCCAGCAACTGGAAGATCTTGCCTGGAGTCCACTGGGAAACCTTGTCATCTGGTAACAACATTGATTCCAAATCTTTTGTGTCTCTTAAAAATGCCTCATATAAAGTGGAGCTGACAGAGTAATCAAGAGTCTTATAACATTTGGTGAGTAAAGGCTTTGTGAGAATAATTTAGTGCAGAAAGTGGTGTTTTGTTTACTGCCCAGGACCTGCCATTTCCTGAGTCTGCAGGGAGGTATCCATGTTTCTGAAAGCAATCAAGGCTTTCTGGTGTAGTTCTAAGTAGGAAAAGTGGGTCCTTCTCAGGTTTGCTTTTACTCTATTAGATAGATGCACTGTTTTGAAAGTTGAGTAGATGGAGATACTTTCCTTCCAATTGAGAGATCTCTGCTGTGGGTTACATGCTGGCAAGCCTTACCTGGATCTTTCCTCAGACAGGATGCCATGAGTCTCAACATGCTCCTGCCAGTGTCAGTTCACTCCACATCAGAGTGCCTTACAGTGTGTGATTTAGACTGTTTCTTACTGCACGTTAGTCAGCTTCCTGCAAGTCTCTAATTAGAGTCAGCAGCATTCTCACTGTACGCCATTTTCTCCTGCAGACAAGTGAACAGTGATACTCACCGCCTGTACTTGGAGCTGCAGGTCATTTTTCTCCTGCAGCAGGGCCACCATTTTCTCCTCCAGTTCCTTCCTCTTTGCCTCAGACTTTGCAAGTTCTTCCTTGGTTTTCTCAAACTCTTGTTTCATGTTGGCCATCTCCTTCTCAGATTCTGCACTCTTCAGCAAGGGCTTGATCTTAAAGAACAGTTTCATCCAAGGCCAGTGCTTCACATTCATGAATGAACGAACATTGTACTGGATACAGAAGATGGATTCTCTGAAATGACATTCACATGGCTCTCCCATAGCTTTGTTGTGATAAATTAGGCACGTACCATGAGAACAAACTAAATATGAGAAATGTGTACCTTCTCTCCACCATTTTCCGGTACTCCACTCTCATGAGGAAGCCCCTGCATCTGGCTTGTGTCATGGTCATAATTTCTGCTAGTTTCTCATCTCTCATCTCCTCAAGCAGACCTATCAGCCCGGCTTTGAAGAACACCTTAAGAAAGGGAATATTCTAGCATGTTAGCCTCAGATGGCGCATAACACAGGCACAATGTATTTGAATGCAGGACTTGTTCCTACCTTGGTGTGACCAAATCTGTACTGTGTGTGGTCCACATCAATGGAACCAAGAAGCTTCTCTGAAGCCTTCTTGCTGTCCATGAACTGACCATCTGGAATAGCACTTGCATTAAGCACTCTGTATCTGTAGGCGAAAGCAGAACATGATATCTACAGTGCCAAAACCACCACTGCATCTGAACTCCACAGTCTTCTCAGCAACACCTGTCTCAGTAAAGTCATGTCTGATGGTGTATTCTTTCAAGACAGTGTAAATGAACTGTCCATAATGTTAACTTGGTTAAGTCAAGAGAATGCTCACCTTCAACATAAAATCATAAACTCAAAATAAAACATCTTCTTTTCTACATATGGCCTTTATATGTATAATATACTTTGAATATACAAAGAATATATACTTTCAAATATATCACGATACTCAGGCTCTTCAGCTTGGTCTGAATGGGCAGAAAGGTGGAGCATTCTTACCTCTGTTTGAAGTCAGCATATAGGACTCTGCTGGGAAATCCTTTCCTGCAAATTCTGATGCCTTCCAGCACACCGTTACAGCGCAGCTGATGCAGCACCAGCTCATGTTCCATGGCACCTAATAAAGGCCACAGTTAGAGACTACCATGTTGCTTGACACTCAGGAGGAGTGTTTCTGTGGCTTGTATTTTCCTCTTATTGAATCCCCTTACCCGGTGTTTTTGTTTCATTTGGGATGATGCATCGTACAAAATGAGGGTGAGTGCTCCGTAGATTTGTCATAAGCTTGTTTAAATTCTCCTGTGAGATTTTAAGGTAAAGTTTAGATCAAGAAGTGAGAGATCTGCTTCCCTGCAGCTACATGTGTTTAATCCACAGAAAGGAGTTAATAACTTGTCAGATTTAAATGTGATAGCAAAATTTCCATAGTACTGTGCAAAATCTTATGCATTCATCCATGGAAATGTAATTTGGTTTCTGTGCCGTTGTAATTAATTAGTTACAAAAACTGGCATAGAAATTTTTTGATACCCTGAGACTCATGGCTTTGAAAGTCATAAGAAATTTCATATGCTTCTCTCCTGAATCAGTAAAATTTGACTTTTCTACGTGATAATCTTAAAGAAAGCCTGACCGTTTTTTAAAACTGCTGCACTACTTATGAATCATGCATGGCAGTAGGCTTGAAAGATTGCAGAAGTCCACAGTCACTATTTGATAAAACATTCTAAACTCTGTGCTACAGCTGAAAGAAACTGACCTATTTCAATGTTATACTTCGCTTAAAAAATAGAAGTGCATTATAAAAGATCTGAATGACAAGATCCTCAAACATTTAAAAGAGTTTTTGTTTAGCTATATTATTCAAAGAACATCATTCCATGTTGACAAAGAACCTAGTCCATTATTAAAATTGAAAGAAAATTACCAATAGTACACGATGTTCATCCTCTTGCTATAGGACTTATAATGCCAACATGCACAATTTGATTTTGCTTTGTTTAAGTAAAAAGAAACAAATGGAGGAAACCAGTACATACCCGGAAAAGAGCTGAGACAGTCTGGAAAGAAGAACCCTTCTTCTTGCCACCCTTCTTGCCACCACCAGCGTCTGCAAATGGAAGAAAAGAAAAAACAACAACATTAAAATACGGATGGTGCATACTGCAAACTACAGAATGCAAAACAACATTGAATGTTTTCTATTTGCTGCTTTAATTGCATGTCAACATTGTCCCACTCTAAAAGCACAATTTTCACAAAGCTGACCTGCATCTGCTCCACCATAGTTGGCAAAGAGTAAGGCCAGTGTCTTCACAGATGCTTTCTGGTACAACCCAATGACTGTTTCATTCAGAGGGTCTTTGTTCTTCTCAAGCCAGCCAGTGATGTTGTAGTCCACCGTGCCAGCATAGTGCACCAGCGAGAAGTGAGCCTCAGCCTTGCCTTTGGCAGGCTTTGGCTTCTGGAAGTTGCTGGACTTGCCCAGATGCTGGTCATAGAGCTTGTTCTTGAAAGAGGTGTCAGTTGCCTTGGGGAACATGCACTCCTCTTCCAGGATGGAGAAGATGCCCATGGGCTGGAAAGTACCACAAGCAGTGACAGAGAAAAATTGTAGTGATGTGAACCACGTTCCATGAACATCAAAGGTATGAGCATATTCCTGGTAGCATCTCAGCCTGGATAAGGGCCTATGGTTTTTAGGAGTTGTTCTCATCCAGGAAGCTTATTTCTGCCTTCCCTTGCCTTCCTGCAGCCTATCTTCATGGAATTGGTAAGAGCATCTGTCCAGTTCAGGTTAGAATTGGGAACAGAAATGGAGGGAGAAGTGGTATACGGAAAAATTATTTGAACAATAGCTACAAGAGGTCCAGTTGTTTTGGGAACTCAGGGAAATAAATATTGTGTTGCCTCATATGTTTGTGGAGGAGTTCCGGTTTGAGTCTTCAGAGGAGAAAGGAAAGGAGAGAGATCCCAGTTTGTTTTAAGAAAATCTGTTGCTGGGAGTCCAGGCTACCCTTTCCATGCTTGAAAACCAGGCAATGCAGGATTGATGGCACAGGTTTGCATTTCCTAATTTCTACTCTAAATTTCTAATTTCTACTCCAGACTAAAATACACTTCAGGGCAAAATACTTTGTTTACCTGACACTGAATGTCTGGCTGTGAGTTCTTTCTGAGCTGAATCTGGCTCAGAGAAACCACAGAATTCCACTTGCACACTTGTATGGAAAAGGTACCTTCTCAATGAGCTCAATGCAGGCAGCCAGGTCCATCCCAAAGTCAATGAACTCCCATTCAATTCCTTCCTTCTTGTATTCCTCTTGCTCCAGCACAAACATGTGGTGGTTGAAGAACTGTTGCAGTTTCTCATTGGTGAAGTTGATGCACAGCTGCTCAAAGCTGTTGAACTGCCCAAAGCAAGAAGAGGAACACAGGTTCTCAAGGTGTGGCAAACACCACACAAGTTTGCTAGCATAATCCTAGTGTTGTTTGAAGTTCCCCAGCTGAAACACCACTCCTAACTGTTACAGCAGGTGTTTCCTTCAGGAACCTTAGCTGCATCATCATGTAGGTGTCTCAGCTCTCTGACCTCCCAGAGGGTGGAAGCCTCCTCACTATCCCACCCAAGCATTTCTCTGCCCTCAGATCAACAATCTGGAGGTTTCTCTACTGTGGCACAGATGTCGTAGCACCATCACTGCATTCGCAGCAGAGGAAACATGCTATGAACTTTCCAGAGCACCACCCTTTCCTTATCTTTTCCAAGGAAATCCACACTTTTGGCCCACATCTGTGTGAGCCTGAGTCCTACAGCTGTCTCTTTGTTTGCAGAGCCTAAGACCTTTGCAAGCTCAAGGGCCTCTGAGACCATTTGTCAGAAAGCAGAGCTTTCTTCACTCAGTGTTGGTGGGTAAATCCGTTTAAGGGTACTACTGTGACAGTGAAGTGGGAAGGGTTTCTAGAAAACTGCAGATGAGGAGAATAAACTTCTGATTCCTTTTAAGAAGTGTGTTTCTGAGTCCTCATGACCCCTCCTCGCCTCTCCCTTGACTACGGTACCAAATCCTTGTTTCTTACATCAAAGATTTCAAAGCCAGCAATGTCCAGGACACCGATGAAGTACTGTCTGGGCTGCTTGGTATCCAGCTGTTGGTTGATACGAACAACCATCCACAAGAACATCTTCTCATAGACGGCTTTTGCCAGGGCACCAACTGCATTGTTCACCTACAGTAGAAAAGAAAGGACCAGAGTTACCCCCTAGGGTCAATGAAGAAAGCTCAAGTACTCTCTGAAGCCATTTTCAAACTATCCTCTATTTACCTGTTCAACTGTTTGACCTTTGGTCACGTATTCGTTCCCAACCTTGACTCTGGGGTAACACATGGCTTTGAGCAGATCAGCTGAATTAAGGCCCATCAGGTAGGCAGCCTTGTCAGCCACTACAGAGGGAGGGAGAGAGAGCGAGGGAATCATGTAACTTTGGACAATGGCCAGAATTTGACAGTGGGAACAGCTCTGCTGTTCATGTTCTAGAAATAGAAAAGTGATGGTCTGATCTCATATTCCCCATGATCGTGGAAGCACCTCAGTGTTAGACAAGGAACAAATGGTTTTCCACAGTGTTTTATGTGGTGACTCTGGCCAAGAAAGGCCTTTCTTTGGAGGCTGGCATGTCACCTCCGCAAACAGAAAATTTCTTTGAAGAAGTCAGTTGCTGAATCTACTGTTACCTTCAGTGCCATCAGGCTCTGCCTGCTCCTCTCGTTGTTTCTGCTTGAACTTCAGGTTCCCATAGTGCATGACAGCCCCTGTTAGTTTGTAGATGGCTGTCTTCTCATCAGGAGTGAAGCCCAGAATATCAATGGCACTCTGCAGTTGAAACAATGCAGTAAAAACATTACAAAACCACCTTAACAATCTCAAAAAAAATGTTTTCTTCAGGGTACTTACATCTGTAGCCATGAGCTCCTCCTGGTCATCAATACTGGGAACAGTGACCTCACCTTGACTCACATAGTGGAAATCATATGGGTTGGTGGTAATGAGGAGCATGTCTGAAAACAGCAAGAGGCAAGACACAGGCTTAGTTTTGCCAACCAGGTAATAGAGGGAACTGTTGCTCAGCAATCAGCCTTGCAGTCATAATGATCCTTCCTACCAATTAGCTCTGGTTTCTTGTTGGACATGATCTGATAAAATATGTGGTAACTTCTTTCTGCGTGGAGCTGGAAAGTGACTCTGGACTTCTCCAGCAGATCTGCATGGAAGGGAGAAAGATTCAGGCACGGGAAGGCACACAGAGGTGGGAATTTAGGAAGGAAAGGGATCAGGCCAGGAGACTGTCTTACAAGTTTCAATGTCAGCAGAAGCCAGTTTGCCTGTGGCCCCAAAGTGGATTCTGATAAATTTGCCCTGCAAGGAGAAGCAGCAACATGTCAGCGTGGATGGGTTCTTTTCATGTCTTCTTTATGAGAGAAGAACACTGGTAGGGCCATCATGTGTCTTGTAATGAGAGGGAGAGATTTTGTCTAAAGCAACAACTTACAAAGCGTGAGGAGTTGTCATTCCTCACGGTCTTGGCATTTCCAAAGGCCTCCAGCAGTGGGTTGGCGCTGATGATTTGATCCTCAAGCGTTCCCTGCAGGATGACAATTGTTTCTGGTTATCCTTCCAAAAATCATGTCAGGAACATAGGAAAGTGTTGATTCAAACTGGTATTTCTTAATTAAGAATTTCATCCTCAAGCATTCCCCACAGGATGACAATTATTCAGTTACAGTATTTAGTTGGCATCGCAGTCGCATACCAAGTGTTGGGTCTGTTCTTCCTGACTCACCTGCATTTTGCCTGGCTGATCTTCTTTCTTCTTCTCCCCGCTCGCTGCAATTGTTGCAAAGTACTGGATGACACGCTTCGTGTTCACAGTCTTCCCTGCTCCGGATTCTCCGCTGTGCAACCAAAGAGAGAAGCAGAGAGCGTGTGGTCAGGCAGGAGATCCCTGGCACCGGGCAGCCCCACAGGGGCCAGGGCAGAGAATGTACGTACGTGATCAGGATCGACTGGTTCTCACGATCTGTGAAGGAGGCAGAAACAAACATGCTGTCAGAATTCTTGAGTAATACAATACACAATGTGTGTGATGAATACATCAGTGCTTTTAGAGAGCCTATGTGTTATAGAGAGAGAGCGGGAATTTTCAAGTTTATATTTCGTCAATGTTCTTTTCACCTGTGGGGTATTCATTTAAACTGCCTTTTTGGTCATTGAAATAGCACATTTTTTTCTTGATTTACTTAATTCTCATAGTAATCGCTGTATGAAATGAATACAGGTGCAGGAATGCCTGTTACTGCAAGAAGTCTGGAGGCTTATCTTCCTCTGTGAAGTTTGTTATGGATATTGGAAGATTTTGGCATGAAAGAACTCCTTGTAGAATCCACAGAGATTAATATCACATTTCTTTTGTGCCTTTTTAAGGTTCCGGCAAATATAACTATACATCAGTGAGCCCTCAAACAATTTAAGAATCTGAGATCAGTTCATATTTGTTTTCTTTTATCAAAATGCTTTTTGGGATGTCTGATTAATCATCTCTAAGGTATTAGGTATTACCTCTAAGTAGTAAGGGGTTGTAGCCACTAACGATATGGGTCAAAAGAATTCTGATCTCTCCCTTAATTAAGCTATTCGTAGAAATGTAGAGATTTAATCAATGTTGCTAATCTTTAAACAAGATTTTTGTTCTCCCTTTTCTTATTTTTCCTTTTCACCAGTGAATTCAAAGGCATGAATTTCTGAGGTAGGAAAGAATGTCGTCTTTTCTTGTTTTCAGCATTTTTTGTTCCGGAATGTTCCTGCTCATTGTTTGTTTATGTGCGTCTTTATAAGTCTGCTCTCCAAGGCACTAGTTAGTGCCTGAAGAGAGGAAAGAAAGATAGCAAATGTAAATAAAAATGCCAAACTACTTGCTATACATGAACCTGATCCAGAGGTGGAAAAGGAGAAAAACAAACCCCATTCAAATTACCTTTCTATCTTTATCCAATATTCAGTTCTTTTTTTAACAGTCAGCATGATTATTCTCTCATGTTCAGTTATGCTCTTGTGGAATCATGAAACAACTGTATATGTGTGACCATAAAATCACTGATTCCCTTCTGTATATTGCAATTTTGGTGCACAGAATTCTAGTCCTTTCTGGTCAAGTAACTGTCATGCCTAAGAAGCAAATCTGTAATACAGGAGTACTAATTAAAAGCTAATTTGAAATGAAGGCATTTATCATTGTTTCCAGATAGTGCAACTTCTCTGGGATTTTGGCTCTTATTATTTCCCAAGAAGTTGAAAATATCAGAATAACACCTGAAATCAGATCATTTGCTTTTTCAAAAAAGTCTCCATGAAGCCAAAAACAACACAGTTTTGGGAAAGACTAAGCAATTTTTTCAGTTCTGTCACATTTGGAAGAAATCAAACCTCATAACAGGTAGGGGAGAATTTTTGTTTCACCTGAGCCAACTCATCATATTAATTATTTTTCACTGTAACTTTTTCAGTGCTCTTGTCTGTATGCTATCAATTAGAGTTTTAAAAATCATTAGGACAGAACTGGTTTTCATGCGTAATGTCAGCAACTGCTAAAAGAAATTAATTAAAGGCTCAAGCTGAGGTTTACAAAAAAACACTTTTCCTTTTTTAAAAAACCCCAAATGTTATATCATGATGAAGATGCTTCCATTTTCTCACCAGTCAGCATGAACTGATAGGCGTTGTCAGAGATGGAGAAGATGTGTGGAGGGGCCTCCTGGCGCTTCTTGCCTCGGTAGGCCAACACCACCTCCGGGTTGTACACCGGCAGCCACTTGTAGGGGTTGATGGTGACACAGAAGAGACCCGAGTAGGTCTGTGGGGAAGGGAGACAGCACGTTGGCTTCCACTTAGCCTGGCAGAGCAGTTCCTCCCAAGAGCAGCTACCCAGAGGAAAATTGCTGCTGGTACTTACGTAGATCATCCAGGCTGCATAACGCTCTTTGAGGTTGTACAGCACAGCGGGTTCGTGGAGGTGGGTCATCATGGCCATGTCCTCGACTTTATCGTACTTGGGAGGGTTCATGGGAAAGACGTGGTCTTCCTTCACGGTCAGGGTCTGTCAGATGGAGAGAGAGATGCATGTATGTCAGCTAAGAGCTGAGAGTGGGAATTACATACAGTTATTAAGCTTTGATCTTTCCTCACCTCTCCAGCTTCAGTCTTGACAGTGACCTTCCCTCCTTCTTTGCTCTGGATTGTCCCTTTCACAAAGGATTCTTTAGGATGGGCCACAAAGACCGATGTCTTGGCATCGAAAGGTCTGTTCTGGGCCTCGATTCTCTCCTTTTCTGATTTTCGGAGGTAAGGAGCCGCCTCCCCAAAGGCGGCCATCTCAGAGTCCGGAGAGGTCATGGCTGCACTTTATGCAGGACACGTCAGAAGAGAACCCTGTGGGAGAAAAGAAATGTAACATCAATAGATCATTAATGTACCTTGCTTGTGAGGAGACATTTTCCAATGTCTTAAAATCAAGCATGTACTAGAACTGCTAAAACTAGCAAAACTAGCCTTCCTCCTCTTTAATGCTTTAAACCCAGAAGAGAAAAATCTTGTTTCCATGCTTGAATACAGACTAACCTTTCAAGAGTTGCTGTTATTTGTATCTTGTGACACTGTATACATTGTACTTTGGCTTTACACAGTATAGAGTGTCACATTTGAGAATATGAGTTATGTGAAAGGAACCTTCTTATTCTTATGGAAAATTAAAAAAAGAAGTATAGATAGAAAATGTATGGATGCCATAAAAGCAGACGGAAAATCTTACATGGAAACCAGCTTCCGGTGGAAAAATATGCATCATAATATGCAATAATTATGGACGCCTAATCTCGACAAATCTCTAGACCCAGCACACTTACCGTGGCACTCTTCTTGGAGACAGTGCAGACAGTTGCAAAGACACTTTTATAGAGTCTGTTTGGCAGATGCTTTGGATTCCTCCTCTTTCTTCGGTCAAAACATTTTTTGGCAAACATTCTTTGGCAAAGCATTGTCTGGCAAACTTAACCAAGGGCATAATTGTCATTTGATTTGAACAGATATATTTAGAAATATTTTGTATCTTGCCTATGATGTGAATGTATTGACTATAAATAATTTAACAAGAGACTTCAGGAGAGAATCTCAATTAGTCAAGGCACTTGGAGAACTTGGATGTATGACTTACGGATTCTATCGCTGCATTTCCAGTGATTTCCTCCTGGACTCCAGCAGGTTTTTATTGCATGTCTGTGCTGCAACTCTCTTGGTTGCACTGTGCAGATAACATTAATGTTTTCTACATAATGAGACTAATGAGGAAATGAAATATGGACAGTAGAAAAACTGTGTAAAAAAAAAAGCTAAAATGTATTTGTTAAATTAATTGAACCCTTATGTTCATCTAATATTTCAAATGAGAGAAACAAAGTGTATTAGAAATGATTGCATTCTTTTTCTAAACATTTCTCTTAAAGATAGATTACATAAAATAATGCATTAGGTACACAGCTGAGTAAGAAGAAATGTGTAGTATTTGGTGACTAGCACTAAAGTAACAAAGTTTTTACTGTACTGCCACATTTAGTACAGATTTTTATGAACATGATAGAGTGAAAAGTGCAAAGTAACATGCTAAACAGCTTAAGCCTCACCTGTATACCAATCGTCAACATATATTAAGCAAGGTCCTCAACCAGCTCAGGAAGCAGGAGGTCCCTCTAGCCCTTCACTACCTACAACTCCCCCACAAAACACCCATCCACCTAAACACAACTCTACACACAATCACGCACCCAGCACACACTCCAAGATCTCCTGCACTCTGACACTCTCAGTTCAGCCCTCCCATCCCATCACAATGTCTTACACACACAATCACACAGTTCCAGCAACAAAAGCTACCAACACAGTGGTGCCTATACCAGGGCATTAGAAGTGGTAGGCAGCCCTGTAACAATGCTGATACACTGAGAAAGGGCGAATTTGCCAGTATTCTTTGTAGGGTGACTGATCGAGTTGTAGGAAAAGGGCACTGTCACTTGAGCTGCTTTAAACACTGTCAGTTCAAAACACGTCCTTCTGGTCATTGGCATTTTGGTTACTAAAAGAGCTCAGTGGGTAAGGCTTGGGCAAGGGCACAGAGGCAAGGTCAGAAAACTGATGCGTGTGATTCAAGGTAGTATCCAGCATCAAGCACTGGCCTGTGCGTGAAGAGCTTGTTCCGAAGAGGGCTCTGGCACTGCAGCACCCACTTTTCTGGAGTTCGAACTCGAGAGCTCATCCATGGGCTCCCTTTGCAGGACATGGGGAGGCTGATGGAAGCACCCTGTGCCCTGCGCAGACGGAGCACAGAAGCAACCAATGGGAAACAGTGAGCACAGGGGTACATCTGAAGTCTCTGAGCAATCAGTGACTCCCATGGGCATGCAGAGGTTAGAGGACAGAGTCATAGAATGATTTGGGTTTGAAGGAGCCTTAAAAAGGACTTTCAAAATCCATCACCTGTGCTAGGAATCTGTCCTCAACATACTCCGGTAGTTTACTAGGCTCAGCAGATGTTTGAGTGATTAAAGATTCCTGTCAGGATCAGGGCCTGCGATAGCAATCAGGTCATAGTTTTCCATCTGGGCAGCAGCCATCAGGTCCTCCTGTTTATTTCCCATGCTGCAAGCACTGGAATAGAGGCACTTTAGCTGGGCTATTGGTCACATCCCCTTTGTAGAGGAGTTTGCCGTAATTCCCTTAAATAAATTCACAGGCATTTACCTATTCTTTCCTAATGCATCAGCAGCCCCTGGCTCTTCTCAGGTGCGTAGAACTCCCTCCCCTTCCTCCACTAGATCGAGTTCAGTATGTCATTAATGGAGATACTAAATAATATTGATTCCAGTACAAACCCTTAAGGGACGCCGCTGTGAGGGCTGTCTTTGGAGTGATGGAGCAAAACTTGAAAGGTGATTGCTATTAATCAAGAAAGAGTCAGGAGGATTGTTGAAGGAAGGCAAAATTCTCCAAACTGCTACATAAGTTCAGCCAAAGAAACACCAGACCTCTCCATCAAACAGTGATACCACCACCATTGTGTGGCTTCTGCAAGTGGCACCAGATGTGTCTTTTTATCCTTCTGTCATTTGTCTTGTAGTGCAAAAATGGTACAAGCTCAGTCGGTCAAGCCCAGTATTGGTGATGACAGAGTTGAGCATTACACTATTCCAGGCTCAGCTTTAAACAGTTAACTGCAATAAAAAGTAAAAAGAAATAGTAAAAAGAACTCTGGAGCAGTCCCATTCCATGTCATGCTACTCATTCAGCATGCCCACCATTCCTAACTGTAAGCTGTAACACGTCCTGTTGGAAATTAATGATAATTAATTCTTGGAGCAGCAGCAGCCTTGTAACCTGTCTAGTTAGAAGAACATTGCAGTGTCCAGTGTCTCCCTGTCATTGTCAGAAAGGCCTTCAGGCCTCCTGCTTAGGTCCTCCACTCCTTCCACCCTGGACCGAGATGACCAGGACCTCCTGACAGTTGCAATATCAGGAAAAGAAGCATGATTGCAAGCCTCTAGCCTCCATTTTCAGGCTCATTGTTCTTTTCTGCTCAGAGAGAAGCAACTAAAGCAAACCCAGCTGAACCATGTGGGAATCAAACAGCAAAGTTCAAGAAGACATCTTCCTGGGGCTCACTATGTGTGGTGTAAATTATAACCTTGGCAGTAACCTAGTGAATTCCAGTGGAGAAAGGTAGCTGAGCTGGTGAGCTCTCATCCGAGTTCAGTGCTGAACCCAAGGCTTTTAAAGGTAAAGCAAAAGCATTTTGCACATGATCAGAGACAAAGCATGTTAGAAAACATACACTGTAAGAAGTGCAGCTTTCAAATCGTGTTGTCACTTACGTTGCAGTTACTTGTTAAGCATGCTGAGAGAAATGTCACCAGACCCGATGGGCAGTCTGACAGGGAATGCCCAGCCTCCACTCCAGCAGTGTTTCTCCAGACAGCAGTCCTCTGTGTAAAAGAACTCCTTCCAGGAATGCTAGCCCAAGCCAAACAGAAATGCCAGCACCCTGATCCTTTGGAGGGAAACTCCTCTTCCTTGCCCCTCTTCTAAGACACAGTTGAGTGCTGGAGTCTACATATGGTACACACACACTTTCCTCATTAAGAAGCCTGTTTATTCTGCTGATGGGCATTGTCTCCTGGAACTAAACATTAGGAGTGTTTTCTCCACACCTAGCGTACTATGCCTCCTCCGTGTAGGTGTTTGTGGTTTTTCTGGTTGAGATGCATCCCACCTCAGGATAGCCATGAAGAGACCGGGATGGCCTTTAGCCATCTCCTCATACTGCTTCTCTGCTCAGGGATCAGTTTCTGCAGGTCTTTCCTGACCTCGCAGCAGGGAAAAGGGGAAGGAATGCATCTTTCCTTTAGGGAGTTTATGCACAGCTTTTTCTATTGGTCTTGTCTTCTCTTTCCAGCGAGAACATTCTTACTTGGCTTCCTGCAGCCTGAGAAAGACTGAGCATCTCCGTGGAGAAGGACCAGACTGTCTAACTGGAGAGGTAAGTAGAGTGGCTGGTAGGACAGACCTGCCATTTGAAGTTGGGCTGTGCTTGAACGAGTGCCCAAGATGCACAGTTCCTGAGACACCTCTTGCTTTCTAAGCTAACATCTCTGGAAGCAATCGCTGCTGGGCAGTGGGTCCTGGCTGAGAAGGTGATCTTCTGAGTGCCCTTTCCATCACCCACCAAAGCAACTGGAGGGCTACAGGGCAGATGAGGAGGGACATTACATGAGCTCTAGTCAGGTAGATTTGGGAGAATGCGTCGCATAGCCTCTCCAGCTCAAGCTGCAATGGCCACTTCACTTGGCCACTGCTTTGTTAAGCAGCAGTGGTGTATACTGCCTTCTGCCAGATCAGTATTGTCAGCTCCCTTAGAAGTGCCTCCAGTTAACCAGTATCTTGCAGGGTGACTTTTAGGATCTCAGAGCAGAACCATTCCGTGACTTGACACTGCTTTCAGACTCACATATTTGCTAAGCTTGAACTTTACCTCTTTGGGCTCCAGTTCCAAAGCTTGCATGTATGCGAGACTGCATTTCTCCCAGCTTTCCTAGGGAGGCCCAGTAGTTCTGTTACTGTGGCAATCCAAACATCTCTTGCATAAAAACAGTGAAATTAGACAACTATGTGTTTACACCTGTGTCTCCTAAGGGTACCTCATTTTGTTGGTGTGCTATGACTGACAGCCTCATTTTCTACTGACATAAATGGATATGGAGTGGTGGATGTCCTCCATTCTCTCAAATGGTGACAGCTGTCACTATCAGGTGCTTCCTGAGCCTTTGCATGACAGGGTTTCTCTGTAGTTACTTCCAGTAGATTTTTTTTCCATGAACATGTCCAAGTTACTTTGGAATCCATGTAATCCTTTAGTTCCCAGTGATGTTTGAGGTTTCTGCTTTCTCATCCTCACTAGTGACAGCAGGACAACCTCAGAATTACTAGTGTGTTGGTGAGTTTCCATCTTGGAGACAGATAATTAAAGACAAATTCTGTCTTAGCCATAAGGAAAAGGAGCTGTCTGCTGGCATTTTCCAGTAGACTGAGCAAAGCTCACTGGAAGCTCACTTTGCCCTTTGGAAGCAAAACCCATGCTATGACAGTGGTTTCTACACATACTGACTGAGGGTCCACTGTCAACCCTCAGCACTTTCCAGGAAATCTCAAGAGCTCCAATAGCAGGCTCTCCTTTGGAAGCTTTGTTGATGAATAGAGCCAAAGTTTTTGGAGATCAATGGTATAGTCATGGTCTGCCTGACCAAGCAGGTGATAGCTTCCCCTTCAGTGCTCTTTGCTCGACAATGCATCTTCAATTCAACCACAGTCATACCTAGAGCTCAAATGTTTTTGAGTTTCCTTTTAGGGAAGACCTAATCCAGGCATCAGGCATCCAGACAGCAAACTATGTAAAGCAAAGACTGCCAGCTCTTGAGAGAAATTCAGAAGCCTACGTATCCTTCCCAAACTTTCAATTTTCTGCCCTAGACTTGCAGCACCCTTTTCCACCCCCAAACAGACTGGAAGCAGAGGGTGCCCTCCCTTCTCCCAAATGGATTTTTGCTCTGCTGGCAATAGATAAGCCTGTAAGAAAAGAGAAAACAAGCATGCTATTATCCTCAAGTGCTCCCTAAACTGCTCTCTATAGAGCTCTGAGCCTTTGCACCATGGACAAAGTTTCTTTGCAGTTGATAAATTCTGGTAGATTTCTTCTCCATGAACACGTCCAGGTCTCTTTTTGATCCATGTAACCCTTCAGTTCACAGTGACAAGGAGTTCCACAGCTTAACTGCATGCTTTGTGAAGAACCTATGGGTGTTTGTGGTTTTGAATACCTTGCCTTGAGGTAGTTTCGTTTGATGTACACGCACACTCCATTCTCCACCTTGTGCCCTCTATGCTCTCCTGTTTCTTTTAATGGGCATTCTGATGCTTCGTTTCCAAGTTTTTGGCAATGCATTTCAGTTGCATACAGTCTGTAGCCTCCAGAAATCAAACAAAACATGGGCATTACAATCAGACTTTCTAAGTAAAATCTTCAGGCTATTCACTCCTCGTGAGAACTTTCATAGACATCTAACTGAAACATCATCTGTTCTTTCTTCATCTTATCCTATGATTATTTTCAGACCCCAAAATGGCCAACCTGCACTGTGGTCCTGTTAGGCAAAACCTTACCACTTGACAAGGTCATTTGGTTTCTATTGAAGGAAAAGAAAGGCCTAGGATCCAGACTAAGACATTAACCACAGACTAAATAACCACTTTGAATAAATAACAAGACAAAAGCATTCAGTACTATTCTGTTCTACACAGAGGGATGATCTTCTTCCATTATGACCAGAGATCCTGGAGTTAAATTTTACACATCCATGTCACTTTACTTTGGATCAAACTTCCTCCAAGGGTGGATAGTCCAGGAATTCTCCACAGATCAACCAATGTTTCATTCTCTTCTGCGAAGTGGGTAAACCACAGGGTTCAGTCACTGGCTCTTGACAAGCTACTGGTCATCTGTTCAGAAAGTGAAGTGATTTCCAGGTGATGTGTGAGTAGATCAAGATGAGATGTACGAGATGTTTCCTTGAGAAATCCATACTTCATAGTACAAAATACCTGTTCTCAAAACTTTCTATACAAGCCCTTTGCGTCCCAAGCATTTTCAGATCTAAAGCCTATAAAGCAAAAACTCTCAAGATTTGAATGTTTTAAAGAATTCTCTTTGTACTGGTTATCAAAATAGCTCAGTTTCAGTAGACTGAACCCAGAAAACAAAACAAAACAAAACAAAACAAAACAAACAACTAATTCAAATGCTATGGCTGGAACCCATGTACATCTCACATGGATTTAGGAAGTGGACTTAATACCCAGAGGTTTACAAGAATACTTAATCTTGGGAATGAGAGTGTTAGGACATGACAAGCTTTTAGCTAAAGGAGTCAAATGATCAATATGAAACAAAGCAGGTTGTCTCATAATGCTGAATTACTCACAAAACGCAAGCACCCATGTTTCTTGTTGAAAATGAAAGACGTTGAAAAATTTTTATTGTTTAGTGTTAGTTTTTAAACTAATCTTGAAGAAGATTCCTGATGGTATTTGCAGCTTGCAAACGCTGTTCTCAGCTATGCTGTTGATATTTATGAAACATGCCAAGAAGAATTTTTGTGCCTGTGGATCCTGAATGAACAGACTGATAAGGAATGTGTTGCCTCATACTGAAGATCCCTGGGTAAAATAAGACCTCTCAGGAATGCTGGCTTGAGACAAGGAGAAATGCCAGAACACTAATTCTGTGGCGCAAAGCTTTTCATTCTGACACTTCTGCTAAGATGTGGCTAGGCACTGGATCCTGGAGATGGTAAGCACAGTTTTCACATAAAAAGTTCTTTTTATTCTACTGAAAGGTAGTTGTGCTGAATTTGAATCATAGAGTCATAGAATAGTTTGGGTTGGAAAGGACCTTCAAAGGTCATCTGGTCCAACCCCCTGCAGTGAGCAGGGACATCTTGAACTAGAGCTTGAATTAAAGGAAATATGATGAGTCTTTTCTCTGTTCCTGCCATATCATACTTAGTCTGGGTAATTGTTTGTAGTAAGAGATGTCCTTCAGGGATCTGATCTATTATTGCGGATAAGCAGTGTTCAAAAAGATGGAGTAGGAAACAAGTTTGAGATTATTTCTAGGGAAAAGCCAGTGATAAGCCTAAGAAATTGAAGACTAACTAACCTAGTAACAGGTAAGGAACATTGGGACAGTTACTGATTTGGCTACTGCAAAGACAAAGCACAAGTGAGTTAACCTTTGTGTCTGTTGCTGTTCAGAACATCCTTGTATCTCAGGCTAATCATGAATGGACTGATATGGCCTTGCTGTCTTCTGATCCTGTTCCTTTGTTTGGAGACTAATTTCTGCAATGCTTGATACAGTTATTTGACCTCACAGCAGGGAAAAAAGAAGTGACTCCTACTTCAGAAGTTTCAACAATAGTTTTTAAACCCAGGAATATCTTTACTTTGTTCTGATGAAACCTAAGTAGCTGGCCACTGAGTAAAAGCAACAGTCATGCAAAGAAGGATGAAGAGGGAGGGCAAAATCAGCTGGAGATAGTTAACACACAGCACTTTGAGATTTAAAGAGGAACAGCTCTTGAGTGTGCATGAGATTTCTATGGTTACTCAAATTCCTCCTATCTCCACAGCAAATGTCAGAGAAGATACGTGAGCAGTAGGTCCTGGCCGAGGAGGTGACATTTAGGATGCCCTTTCCATCACATGGTAAAGCAGCTGAAGAGCTTCAGTTACAGAACAGGTGAGTGGGGCATGGAAGGGGAAGGAAAAGGCAAAGGAGTTGGAGAATGACATGAAAGGAGAAGAAACAAGGACAGCAGTGTAAACTAAAATTACCAGACACTTGATGAATTGGCTGATTTCTCTGTTGACAGTACACCTGCAAGAGAAGCAGGGAGAGGCTACCCTATGGAGATAGATTTGTTTAGATTTTCACAACTAGCTTTTTGTTTCTATAAGCAGATGCTACAATTATATCCTGCCTTTTTACCCATCTTTGTTATAAAACAAGAAAGTCTTCTGAACATTAAAACTATTTAGATTACACAAGGCATTCTCAAGTGAAGGAAGAGTTTGCAGTATTGATACCATGTGAGATGTTTTCTATTGGTAATTCTGATATTCATTACTTACATTGAAAAAGGAGGATTCTCAAAACTTGCTTTCAGTTTGGAGAATAATAGGATAACACCTCGCACTGGAGGACAGGAGACATACTGGTATTCACACAAAATTACCCTTTTTTAATATTAGACTAACAGCTAAACGTGCAACGACCACTTCATTTGGTCACTGCCATTTTTGGCAGCCAGATCAGTCCTTGACAAATCCCTTCAGCTGGCCATATATTCCTGAAACAGGGTGCCTTGTACGCTCTCAAAGCAGAGCCATCCCATGACCCCACACTGCTGTCTGCTTCACACATCAGCTAAGCTTGAAATTTACCTCCTTGGGCTTCCAAAGCCTCCATGTGTATTGAACCATATTTCTCTCAGCAGTACTGTGCTGGTGTTGGGGCTGTGCTGCTGGCATGGTGGGGCTGGGGAGATACCTATACTGTGGAAGATGCACTGGCATGAGCCTTGAGTAGCAAAGCTGAGGTGCTAGTTGATATCCTCCTCTTTGCTTGGGGTGTGATGGGGAGCTCACAGTGTGAACTGTTGAATATTACTTTATTGACAAAGAGTGTCTGATGGGAAATACTTTCAACCATTTGTGCTATTATTACTGGACCACTGCTTTTGTGCTCCAGATATTTCCTGTCAATCTCCTGCTGACCATATGGGCCACAAGCTCTATTTGAGCCCATTATCTGCATTTATTTTAAACTTTTCTGTGAGAGTTCCACACATAGAAGATAATCACAAGTCAAGAAAAAGAAAACTTCTGTTTTTCAATGGTGTTCTACATGCCTTCTAGTAATGTAATATGTCACATCCTCAATAAAACTGCACTGTAATTCAAGCACAGAACAATATGTAGGGCTAGAATAATCTATCTAAAGATGGCTTCAGGAAGAGAACAACTTGACTGAGATGATTAGTTCAGGTTGAAAAGTGCAGCGTGTTGCAAGGATCCAAAAAAATCCCTGCACAATAAAACACTTTATAAGAGTGATGCGAGTTTAAAATCCTAAAGAATATGATATTTTTCAAGTAAGGCAGATCATATCTTTAAGGTATTTCTAATTCACACTAGATATTTTCGTTATTTTATTCAAAATATATTTTCCACAGTAAAGGCAATGTTTTTCTTATTCACATAATTACCATTCAAACCTATTGAAACGTGAGTTGTTTCCCACTATAGAAACCTTCCAGGTCTGCAAGAACACATCCAAACACCAGCACAGACCAAAAACTTGCCTAGAAACATTCAAAACTATCAAAATGTCCTCTTTTTCCCCAACATTAACATCTGTTATCTTACAATCCCCACTTCCTTTCCTTCTTAGTTTAACAGCCATAAACCATGCATTGTCTGCATCTTCCCCAAAGTATATTGTTTCTCTTCATTATATTTCCTTCTGAAAATCTGAGAAAACTTCTCCTATTTCCCGTACCTACTTTTAATTCTGGTGCCGTTTCTCCCTGAAAAAGTGCCTGGATGCCCCTCTCCCATAGGCTCTCAGGCCTTTCAGAAAAGGCAATGTAACAACCATATGAGGTAATCGCAGCAGGTAGTCACGGTAATCATGGTGTGGTTAAAATGGCTGCTCAAGTTGCAGCTATATGTGGTGGTTCCTAAGAGTAGCACTGAATACCCCTGCTTTAAAAGCCAGCAGAAATCCAAGGACAGGATGCCCTAGCGCTCTTTACTGAACATTGTGTATTTTATCCCAGAGACTCAGCCCTGAAGATCCAGGTCTCTGACAGGCTCATGCTGGGGCACCCTGTTACCGTCTCAGTACTTGTATCATGAAGGAAATGTCACATTCTTGCCACAGGCTCCTCCTTGAGAGGGGATCCACGGAGTCAGGGGCATGAAGCGCAGCTTACCTAAATAAGGCAAGTATCTCTACTTGGCCTTCCAAAGCCTTCTCCTCCTGCAGTCATTGCTAACTCCCTGCCACATAGCAGCATAGAAGTAGAGGAAAGACTTCACCCCTATCAACAAGAGGAAGGAGAAGGTTTTAAGGCACTGCAACTGGAGGGAGCTTCTGTAATTGCAGCCTCAGCTGCACAGAGACTTCCAGATTGGACCATCCCGTTTAGGGCAGAGACAATGTCTTTGGAGTAGGTGTTGCCCAGCCCCTGCCTCACCTGGGGTCTATACATGCTGCCATGGTGCAATCACCATTAATTGCATGGGGAGTCATTGGTGCTTAGTTTCAAACAGGAAAATGCTATTGAAGCAAATCTCTCTCCAATATGCCCCCAAGAGCACACCTGATGGGCATCCACCTCCAACTGGCATTCAGTTCTTGTCACTGCCACTCCTTCCCCCTAAAGCCCATTTAGTCCGCATGCCAAATCCTCAGCACTTGCTGTTCTGCCCCACTGATCACCTTTCCTGCCACTCTACTCACTAAGGGAGACAGCCTGTGTTCCAATTGTGTATTAGTGACTGATTGTGCCTGTCACAGGAGCCCTCTCTCCCAGGGAGCTAGTCCTTTTGGCATGTCCCAGCAGGAAAGGGGATTGCTCTCACCCCAGCCTCAGGCTTCCTCTGCAGGAGGAAACCTCAGGACAGGAGAGGCAGATGAGGGGCAGAATTTCTTCTTCCCACCATAGCCCTACTCTGCTTTCCTGTTTAAACAGTGAAGGTCTAGGTGAGCTTACCTTGGGTCACAGTGTCATTTTCACATCCACTTCACAGGGGAGAAAGTTGTGATTATTTATGCATTTTGAGGTAGCATTAAGGTAGACTAGGAATGGCTTGTCTACACTTTAGGCTGCAAAGGGCTTTCTCTGTCACTCTTGCCTACCTAATTGCCTAGGAGGACCTCATCTATGGAGGATGGATCTCATGGCCATCCTAAGACGAGCAAAGGTGATCCAGAACTCTGGGCCTCTCCTGGTATCTGCACTATGAAGCTCAGACAGGAGGTGCTGCAGTCACCCTCCTTAGGCTGCTCTGCCAGCTGTGTGGTGGAGTTGACAGGGCCATTCCTCATGTTGTCCTTTCGATAGTCACGCTTCCAAGCACCTATGAGGTGCCCTTCCTCAGCAGAGTGATCAGTGCAAATAAGGCCTTTCACACCGATCTGTGGCTGCTTCTGTCAGCTCAGGGTCTTTTCGTTCAGCGCTGTGTCCCTAACATTTCCAGGCCTTCTTTGGCCCATTCCACCTGTCTTTGTTCTGTCCCAGTGGAGAACACATGAGACTGGCTGACCCGACAGCCTGGTTTTTAACCCATCTGCTGCGACTCGATCATAATCCGTGGGCCACGCAGTGCCAGCAGCTTCAGAAGCACCATTTCTAAGTGACACCCAGGTGCTGGTGTGCAGCGACCAGGCACCCAGAGGAGGCTCCACCTCGGCGGCTCCATGGTGCCACCCCCTGGCAATGGGGCTCCGGGACCGGCTGAGCTCCGTGGGACTGACAGGAGCTGCTGCAGTCCTGCGACCGGTGCCCTCTGGGAATAAAGCCACCGTGTTTCTGCCAAGGATCCCTAAAAGAACTTGTCTGTCCTTTCAGTGTCAGGTGACAAGACCAAGCTGAGAATAAAGCTGGAGGGGCCCGTGTCCTCTGGACTACAGTGCAGGTGCTGAGGCGAAAGGCACAGCCACCAGCCCAGCTGATGTCTCTGGGCCTCGGTTTCCTCGGCCTGATTGCCTTTGGTGACTGCACCAGGCAGTGACTCTGGCTTTACTGAGCTCTCCCGAGGGCTTGTGCAGCCAGGCTGCAGGCAGAGCTGAGTCTCCATAACCACCCTGTGATAGCCACCGGTCTGGCCAGAGCTTCTTCTGCAGCCCTGATACTCCAGTGGCCCTTGAGGGATCTCTGATGTACAGCACAAACACCTTCCTCCTCACCCAGACAGGGACTCAAGGGGAGACAGCTGTAAAATCGTGCACATTCTGAGCTACAGCCCAGCTCACCTTTTTCCTTTTTTGTTTACAAGAGAAGGGATGCCCCCATCCACCCCAAAGTGAGCTGACTGCTGAAAGTACCCGGGCAGCTGCTGTTTTGCCCATGGGATAGCATGTTTTTAACCTTTCAGCTGAGGAAGGAGCTGTGCCGAAGCAAGTCTCTCTGGGGTAAGAATAGCATCTGCCATCTTAGGACACAACACAGTTGTCCAGCTCCTGCATGGCAGCACGTTCTGCTGAGATATAGAAGGCAACCTACCCGCCAAGGAATGTCTTCGAGAGCTATTAGTGGAAGCGGATCATCTTCACAAACAGGCATGACCCCGTGCAGGTGTCTTGCAAGAGCAGTGCTATTCTGAGCTTCTGACACTGAGGATGTAGGGAAACACATGATGGGCTGATCCTCCTGGCACGGACCACCTCCAGAGCTCTCTGTGGCCCTGTCTCCTCCCCTGGGAATGACTCTTGGGAAGGCTGATGGGTGGATTTGTGGGACCTCAGAGCCCAGGAGGAGGGGTCCAGGAGGGAGCTGGGAATTTGCTGGGGACACAAGGCCAAGCCTCAGCCCATCAGCACTGCCCAGCCATGCTTATGGCAAGTCCTGCCTGAGGGTGTGTACCTGTCCCTGAGCTCAGGGCACGTGCCTACCTGCTTCATTTTCAACCACATCCATGAAACCTACACAAAACCAGAGGCTGTGTAATTGCATGCAGGTGAAGAAACAGTTGACTTTTCAAAACAGAGTCTGAGAAAGGCTGTGGTAGGTCAGAAGAGACAGTGCCATATCCGTCATGCAAGAGCTGCTTCTTCAGTGACTTGCCTGTCCTTTCCCATCAATGTCCCTTGTGACAGTGTTTTTGTACAAGCCATCAGAGAAGCTATCATCTCCAGGCATCACACTTTGGAGATGCCTGCAGGTGGGGCTAGACATTCTCTGGATGACCGAAAGGAGCAGCTAGCTCATAGGTGGGCTTAGCAGGCAGGGCTCCCACGAGAGACCCTGGCTGTGGACACAGACCAATGCGTGCTGACAGGCAAGAGAAAGGCTGCAGGGGATGAGGGGTGATGAACAAGGTTGGGCGTCTGCTAGGGGCCCATGGGGAAAGGTTGTGCAGTGTCATGAGAAGGGATGACTAGTCTGGCGTCCCTGCAAGGTGCTGAGTTGCTTTCTTAAGGTCCTGGTTAAAAACTGATGTCTGCTCCTAAAGAACCATTTCCTAATTGCTCTCTATGTCAGTGACAGCACTGCCATAGCATCTGCTCGCCAATGCTCAATAGTGACACTGGAAGCAGGCTGGGCTTCCTTTTGGCAGCTGGTGTGCTGATGAGGCTGCACTTGGGAGCCAGGAAGGTGAGAGCCCTTTGCATATTGTGTCATAGGTGTACAGCTGTGAAGCTGTCAGTTGCAACTTCCCTGCACTGTAAGCATCTATTTGGAGACCAGGCCTCTGGCACTGGCTTAGACCAAGCAGACAGTGTCAGCCCTAAGCATAACCCCAAGGATCCACTGGCAAGCTCTACCTTGAAGACAGTGTAGGTAAATTAAGGTGGAAAGCATTCAGGAGCTACGTGCCTCAGGCTTGGGCACAATCATTTTCTTCACAACCTGTGTCCCTTTAGCCCACACCACCAGCCCCACTCCCATCCTTGCAGCCCTGCTAGGCTATAATGCCTCATGGAGGATCCACCTCTGCTTTTGAACACTAGCGCTTTCTATGGCAGTAGATAAAGGTGCAAAGCTGTGGACTGTCACAAGCTTTCAACATCAATATATACCTTGGCCTCTGCTCCTGAGTCTGCTGCTTCTTTCCTTTTAGTGCCAGCTGCACTTCACTCCTCAGTTGCTGTTACAGTGCTTCTCATTCCCTCCACACTGGTCTGCATCAGGAGCTCCTGCAGCCTGGAGTCAGCTGGGGTGCCTGGCAGTGAATGCTTCACATGAGCAGAGCTGCAACAGTGGGTGCAAATCTGCAAGTTGATATTGCCAAAAGGATTTCCAAATTAACTAAACAGCTCCCCGTTACTGCTAACCTGTGGTTGGTGCACTGTAGACACAGCCCTGGAGGCTGTGAGGCTCCTGAGAAAATCCTCCAAGGCAGTGTGGTCTCCCTGAAAAGAAGGGACAGAAGTTATTTGGATGCCGAGAGCTGTGGGTTCTATGAAAACATCATCTTAGGCAGACATTTGGTGGGCTTGTCTATAACATACCTTGGCACCGGGCCTGTGTTCTTCACTCAAACTAGAGGCAAGGCTTAATGCATCAGAATAATCCAGTTGAGATGGCTGATAGAGCACATGAGGCACCACAGTTGCACGTGCCCACTGTGCCTCTGCTGTTCAGACCATGGTCTGAATGAAGGAAAAAGTGTTTAACAATTCCCCCCTTCCCTTCTCCAGAATATATTGTCTCTTTAGCCAGTAGGTATGCCAGAAGCAAGAAAAGGTATGTGAGAAAGGAATAGAGGTGATGTGTTGAGGAGGATGCTGGTGCCATCCAGTGCCCAAAGGGACAGTCCTTCAGCATGTGGCCCCATCCGATGCTCAGCGCTTTGTCCACTACAGAGAAACTAAGAGCAGGTGGTGGGAGCAGCTGAGGGGATCTCAGGTAAGAGAGTGACACAACTTAGGGGCACTATCGATGTGTCCTGACACTGCTCTGTGTGCACAAAATCCTCTCTGGCAAGGAAATGTCGGTCGTTCATGGTGCACTGCACTGGAACTCCTGATAACTGATGTTTAGGGTTTGTGACTGCCAGGATCACAGACAAAAGCAGGGAAAGGAAAAAGGAAAGGGACCAGCCTCTCTTGCCTCTCACGTGGGAAGTAAGCTGTGATGAAAGGACAATGGGAGAAGCCTTACGGCTACGTGAGGGCAGGAGCAGGGCGTGGAGATGGTGGAGATGCACAGGCTGGACTATCAGTAGCCTCCACAGGAAAGGCCAGCCTCTAAGTTTGTGGGTCCTTAATGCAGAGTTTGCATTTGCTTCTCCCTTCCCCCAGCCAGGAAAAGTGAGAAAACTTGTTCTGCAATGCAATATCCCAAGCTTGATTGAAAAAAACAAATGAAAACAAAGGCAGCACCATTTATAGTATGCATGCAGAGCAATCTACGGTCTTTATTCTCTAGACACTAAGGTGGGTACAAAGACTCATTGCAGAAGAAAGCAACTGAGAGCTTCACATTTTGTGCAGCCTTCAGGTCACTTTGCTGCCTCATGATAACCTCATTCTTCCTCTCCTATCTTCTTGACGTGAAATACCTCCCGGGTCTTCACTCGGAGCTTGTTGACCTGGGACTCTGCAATGTCAGCCCGCTCCTCAGCTTCCTCCAGCTCGTGCTGGATCTTTCGGAACTTGGAGAGGTTGACATTGGACAGCTCCTCCTGTAGGGAGAGGGAGTTGGTGGTGAGGAGCCCAGGGCAGGGGTTTCACTCCTGCTGCACCTCAGCCTTGTGGGACTTTAGATCTTTGCTGAGGGAAGGCACAAATCTCCATCCCCCACCCACACTGTTCACACATAAGCCTCTCACAGACTTCCTCATCCTCCCTTGCTTAAACTATTCCACCTAAACCAACCAAAACAGCTTTTGAATTGTCCCAGTTCTGTCTTCTGGAATGTGCAAAGTGGAGTGGACAGCACAACAGTTTCTGATATTAGCTGCCAAGAAAAAGCTGTTTGGGCTGCAGTTTGTCACTCTTCGCACTCAAACGTTAGGGCTAAGAAAGAGCAGCAGCATCAGGAAACCACATGTACACTCCCCAGAGGGGAGTTTATATGGTGTCCTCAGAGACGAAGTACCTGCCCCCTCCTGCCACTCCCCGCTAGGTAAGTATAGCTTCTCATTCTTTCTTCATGCCTGCTATGACAGCACTGTCAGGTAACTGCCTATCTCTTTCTTCTTACAAACCAATACAACACCATGCACAATCAACCCCTCTATTCTAGCCATTGTCTCCAGTCACACATATCATTGCTTTGTCTTATGAAGATAGCTGCTTTGCAGAAGAAATAGAGACTTATTTCCAGTTCATCATATGAGCTAAACATCTTTGCCTCCTGTTCTGGCTCAATGTTCTAGGTCTGCAATCTCTGAAATAAGGTAAAGAACTTAGAGGAGATGAGTCAGAACTCATCCATGTCCCTCTGACAAATCATTCACTCATTATAAAACAGCAAAACCTGTCTATACTGGCCAAGGCAGGAAAGAACCTGACTCAAAAATTTATCAGTTGAGAGGCTGGTTGTGAGCTGCATCTCTCAATCTGTCCTCTTGTACAAAAGACTGCAGAACATCCCTCTAGTTCATCCCTGACAGGACCGTGGCCAAAAGAAAGCAATGTCAACCATACTCAGGATTCTGTTCCTAGGATCATTACATTTCTCATGGATAACCACTTCTTACAAGCTTTACAAGGAGGAATTTCTTATGGGCATACACTAAACTATTCTGAGGCGACCGACATTTCTTTCCTTGCACTTGCAGTCCATCATTGTTCACCAGATTCTATGCATTCAAAAAAAACACATATTCATTTCTCATATTTGTGTTTCTCTTCAGAAAGAGATGCTGGTTACCACTACAAGAAATACTTACAGCCTCTTCAGCTTGTCTCTTGTAGGATTTCACCTTCATTTGCAGCTTGTCCACCAGATCCTGGAGCCTGAGAATATTCTTCCGGTCTTCCTCAGACTAAAAGAGTTGGAAAACAGGAGAGTGAATTGGTTTCCCCACACGTGTTAGCAATTCCCCTTGGCAATCAGGTGCAAAAATTTTTCCTGCAAGTGTGTGAGGCCAAAGACACCTCCTGCCTTACCTGGTAGGTCAGCTCCTTCACCCTCCTCTCGTACTTGCGCACACCCTTCACGGCTTCAGCGCTGCGCTTCTGCTCAGCATCAACCTCCCCTTCCAGCTCCCGCACCTGCAATCACAAGCCCATCTTTGGAGCTTCCCTGGTATCTCTCCAAGGCACATGCTCACTCTTGCACAGATACCAGCCCTACGCACTCTGGCCTCCAGCTTCTGGATTTGCTTCTTGCCTCCCTTCAGTGCCAACTGCTCAGCCTCATCCAGACGGAGCTGCAGGTCCTTCACCGTCTGGTCCAGGTTCTTCTTCATCCTCTCCAGGTGGGCACTGGTGTCCTGCTCCTTTTTCAGCTCTTCTGCCATCATGGTTGCCTGATGAGAGAAACAGGCCAATACCATTTGGGGGTTGGAGATATTTTGGGGAGATAGCACTTCTTTTTGAGCAATGAAAGGAGCCTCTACTCACATCTGTGATGGCCTTCTTGGCCTTCTCTTCAGCATTGCGGGCTTCCTGGATGGTATCCTCCATCTCACCCTGAATTTGGGCAATGTCTGTTTCCAGCTTCTTCTTGGTGTTGATCAAGCTGGTGTTCTGTGCAAAGAGAGATGGCAACACTTGTAATCTGAGGTCTGCAATGCCAAACCTACAGCAGCAGCCAAGTCTTTGCTCTTCAAGCCTGCAATTCAGAACCTTTGTAAAAACAGTTTATAAAATGCCAGTAGTGGCCTTAAATGATGGGCACTGAGCATGCCTCTCCTTGTGGACAAGAGTAGACAGCCCATTCCAGTACTCCCTATCCTCTGGTATACAGCAGCACTCTCTGTTTGGTAAGCGTCAACACAACTGCTTTTACACCACGCCCTGACCTGGGTATGGAGGAGCTGCACACGTTCAGTGGCATCCAGAAGCTCCTGCTCAGCCACTTTCCTTGACCGCTCCGTCTGCTCCAGGGCTGCCCGTAGCTCCTCAATTTCAGCCTGCAACAGGTTTGCTCTGCGCTCTACCATAGCCACCTGCTCCTTCAGGTCCTCCTGTGTCCTCAGTGCATCGTCCAATTGAATCTGGGTATCCTGTAAAAGAGGCAACAGGAATTACAAGGTGGCAGTGTGAGCCTGGGTGTCAAAAATCTCAGGGATGTCTTATCTGTTTCAGTAGCTTTGGTGAACGGACCTTAAGTGCTGCCTGAGTGTTTCTCAGGTGCTTTTGTGCCTCAGCAGCCACGCGGTTGGCATGGCTGAGCTGGATCTCCATTTCATTCAGGTCTCCCTCCATCTTCTTCTTCAGCCGCAGGGCTTCATTCCTGCTCCTGATCTCAGCGTCAAGGCTGCTCTGCAAGGACTCCACAATTCTGAGGTGGTTTCTCTTCATCTGGTCAATCTCCTCATCTTTCTCTGCTACCTTCCTGTCAATCTCAGCCTTGACCTGGTTGAGCTCAAGTTGGAGGCGCAGGATCTTGCCCTCTTCGTGTTCTAGGGAGGCCTGGACAAGTCAGCAGGAACAGTAACTTAACCTAGTGCTTCTTTTCTAAGTAATCTTTTATGCAGCACTTCACAAAGTGAAGTGAGAAAGCCTCACTTCTAGGCTTGCTTTCCTGCTGTCTCTTCAGGTAACTGTTATCATATGTTTAATCTGGACACAATTATTAGCTCTATGTATACCTCAGCTTCCTCCAGGGAGGCCTGGAGGTCAAATTTCTCCTGCTCAATCTGCTTCTTGACTTTCTCCAGCTCATGAATCGCTTTTCCTCCCTCCGCAACCTGCTCCGTGAGGTCAGAAATCTCCTCTGTGGGAACAAGGACCAATGGCATGGTCGGGCACAGGGCAGAATGGGAAGGGCCCTGACACACCAAGGTGACAGGCATCTTTGCCCACCTGCAGGCACAGAGCCATGTGAAGCGGTGCGTGCTGGTGGGTGGTGAGAAATCCCTGCCAGGAGCAGAGGGCCAGGGACTTACGCTGCAAGTTCTTGTTCTCGCGCTTCAGCGTTTCCAGGTGGTCCAAGGACTCCTCATAGGCATTCTTCATCTTAAACAGCTCCGTGCTGAGAGAGCGAGCCTCTTTCTGGGAGGCTTCCAGGTCAGCCTGTGTTTCCTCATACTTCTGCTTCCATTCTGCCAGGACCTGAAGAGAAATGGGGTGTCAGGATGGATGTGATAATCAGGAGGGGATGCTCTGTCCAGGAGCCCCCAGGCTGGAGCCCAAAAGACCTTGTCAAAGTTCTTCTGCTTCTTATCTAAAGCTGCGCAGGCAGCATTTGATCTCTCCACGTCAATCATCAAGTCCTCCACTTCATTTTGCAGCCTCTGTTTTGTCTTTTCCAGGGAGGCACATTTGGCATTGACAACTTCAACGTGTTCCTCTGCATCCTGCAGGCGCTGTGCCAGCTTCTTCCTGGGGGAAGTTCCTTAGTTAGCACAGAGAAACCAATGTGTTTTCACAAAAGCATGCTTAATTACTTTGCAGTCTGCAGTTAAACAGAATGAAGGGCTTCACATATGCTGGTCTTACCCTTTGCTTTTACTAAAACACTCGGCCTTCTACACGATAAAGATTCCCACTTTCTGTTACCCTTCCCCAAAGCACAGCTGTGACTTTTTCCTCAGAATAACTTGGTGCATCTCTTTCCAATGTTGCCTTTATATTCTCAGTCTCCCATTGGCTTCTTCACATCCTACCAAAACATACTTTGCCTCTTCCAGCTCCTCTGTGCGCTGAATAGCGTCTGTCTCGTATTTGGTTCTCCACTGGGCCACTTCGCTGTTGGCCTTAGACAGGGCGCGCTGCAGCTCCCCCTTGGCTTCCTGCTCCTCCTCGTATTGTTCCCGGAGCAAGTCACAGTCGTGGCGAGCAGACTGCAAGGCGTGGGCCAGCGCATTCTTGGCCTGAGTAGAGAGACAGTGGAATTAGGAGAATGAATTGCTTATGAGATAATAGAACGGCAACTTAGGGAACATTGTTGAAAATCTTAAAGGCCAAGGAAGAAAGGTGCACTGATTCCATGTGCTAAGAAGCTTCTTATTGCTTCATTCATCAGAATCTAGAATGTTACCTCAGGAGAGATGATGGGTAAACTGTAAATGACAATTTTAAGGCTGGGAATTGCTGAATCCTTTTAGGTATGTCCTAAAATTTCGGCTTCCATTACGGAACAGCAGAATAAGAAGCGAAGTTTTTTAGCTATATCTCAACCTTTTTTATATGCCATTTGTAATATGAATAAAGTCCTGTCTCAGTAACCAGGTCAGAGGTGATGCTACCCTCATCTTTTATGCTCACATGAGAGATGGAAGTGGCAAAATTGTTAGTCTAGTTTGAAAGCTCCCATACCAAAACTACATGGCTAAGATATTCTGATTTTATGGGAGTGTAGGAAAAACCCAGAAAGAAAACAGAATCTGATTCCAAAGTCAATCCCCCTACAGGAAATATGTTTACCTTTACTTCTTCATCTAAATGTCTCTTTAGTTCCTCGATCTGTTGAGTAAATGCCTGTTTGCCTCGGGATAGCTGAGATATCAAACCATCTTTTTCTTCTATCTTGCGTGAATATTCACCTGACAAATTTTACAAAGAGACTGTAATTTAAAAAGCAATTCTAAACCTATGTGTCTTCAAAGCACTGTATACCAGCTTACAAAGTATAGACCAATTTGAGTAAAACACCACTCTTTTTCTTCTCATCATCAATTACAGGTTCTCCCATTCCAGGGAGCGGGAGGGGTGTTACCTGCTTCTGTCTGCAGACGAGCTCTTTGAGCACTGAGGTCATTGATCATGCGCTGATGCTCTTCTTCTTTTGTCTTAATCTCACTCAGCTGGTCTTCCAGAGTGCGACACATCTTCTCCAGGTTTGCCTATAAGTCAAATATGTTTAAGGAAAGAGGACTATCAATAAGTTCTCAAATCTGTTCTTATGATGAAAACAACGCAACTCTGTGTGACAGAAAAACATTATCAGAAGTTTCAAAATTATCTATCAGGTCATGTACCATAGGGCAGCATCCTGACAGGTGCTCTGTACCTTGGCCTTGGAGACAGACTGCATGTTACTGGACAAGTCATCGATCTCCATCTTCAGCTCACTCTTCTCCTTCTCCAGCTTCTGCTTCACTCGCTGCAGGTTGTCGATCTGCTCCCCAAGCTCAGCAGTGCTGTCCGCGTGCTTCTTCCGCAGGGCAGCAGCCGTGGCTTCATGCTGCAGCGTGGCCTCTTCGAGGTCACGACGCATCTTCTGGAACTCGGCCTCACGCTTCTTGTTTATATCGATCTGAGCTGCTGTAGCTCCTCCTGCTTCTTCCAGGCGCTCGCTGATCTCCTCCAGCTCCCTCGAGAGGTCAGACCGATGCTTCTCTGCTTTTGCCCGAGAGGTTCTCTCTGCCTCAATTTCTTCCTCCAATTCCTCAGTACGAGCCTGGGGAACATCAGGAACCCTTCACACCCATGGCCTCCTCCTACCTGACCTGAGGATGGATGTGGGAGGGTGTCCTGGGTTCATCTGTAACAGTAATTTTTCTCCTTCTTAGTATCTGGTGCAGTGCTGTGTTTTCAACTTTAGCCTAAGAACAACGCTGAAAACACCAATGGTTTTAGTTGTTGCTAAGTGACATTTACTCCGATCAAGGGCTTTTTCAGTCTCATGCTCTGCCACTGAAGAGGGGCATGGGAAGCCGGGAGGAAGCAGAGACAGAACACCTGACCCAAACTACCCAAAGAGGTATTCCATATCACAGCACGTCATGCCCAATACATAAACTGGGGGGAGTTACCTGGAAGGCCTAGTTTGCTGCTTGGGTCAGGCTGGGTATCGGTTGATGGGTGCTGAGCAATTGTGTCCTCTCTCCTTGTTATTTCCCTCATCATTATTATTATTGGTGGTAGTAGTAGTATTTTTACAGTTACTGGACTGTTCTTATCTCAACCCATGGGATTTACATTATTTCAATTCTCCTTCCCATCCCTCCGGGAATGGGGATGAGAAGAAGGGGGGAAAGTGAGTGAGCAGCTGTGTAGTTCTGAGTTACTGGCTGAGCTTAAACCACGACAGAGGGGAAAGAACAGAGACTTGCCTGCAGCTCCTTGATCTTCTTCTGTAATTGCATGGCCAGGGTTTGCTCGTCCTCGATTCTACTCTGGATCTGGCTGATTTCAAAGTCTTTCCTTTGGACAAAGAAAATCGTGTTAGAGCTGAAAGAAAAAAAGAAAAGCACACCAGCCCAGCACTCAGGTGCCCCACAGCCACACTTACTTCTTCAGTTTCTCATCCAGCTGCTGCTTATCATTTTCTAAATCCATGATGCTGTCCTGGGCCAGCTTCAGGTCTCCTTCGAGCTTCCTCTTAGCTCTCTCGAGGTCCATGCGCAGTTTCTTCTCTTGCTCCAGGGACCCTTCCAGCTAAAATGAACAAGACCACCAATGATCTACCAGGCAGGTCTAACTCCACATCTGTCCTGTTCTTGCTGTATGTCTGTGTGCTTACGTCGTCCACTTGTTGCTCCAGCTTGATTTTAGCTTTGGTCAGTGTATTGACTTTGTCCTCTTCTGCCTGGAGATCATCCAGTGTCTGCTGATGGGCCTCTTGGAGGGCTTTCTTCTCTTTTGTCAGCTTGACAATGGTCTCGTCCAGGGCTGCCATTTCCTCTGTGAGGTTTTTCACCTTTGAGAAGAAGGGAACGAGTGCAGATTAGAAATGTTTAAACTTTATCGTGTATAACAAAATGTCTTCTCTAGAGTGACAGTGTCATCTTCTGCCTCATACCTTGTTTTCAGTGGCATGTTTTTCCTTTTCAACCTTGGCCAGTGTTAACTCAAGGTCATCGATATCTTTCTTCAACTCTGAGCATTCATCCTCCAGTTTCCGCTTCTTGGCTGTCAGCTCAGCATTTATTTCCTCCTCATCCTCAGCCCTTTCAGTCACCTCTTTAACTTTTGCTTCCAACTGGATTTTGGTTTTGATTAGCTGGTCACATCTTTCCTCAGCATCAGCCAAGCTATCTGCTTCCTGGTGGGGAGACACATGTGTTCTTGGTTTGTTTTCTGGACTTCTTAATGTAAGTGTGTGTTAAAATGTGACCTGAAGTTGACCTCTTCTCAAACAACTCTAAACTTGCTTTTTGTTTTCTTCTGGAATGCTTCTTAGTTGGAAACAATTTTATTTCAGAAACTTTTTTCTCTCTCCTAAAATTGACTCATTGATGTGGTGGGTGTGTGAATTTCTCATTTACATAGAAGAGAAAGTGTTTGAAGACATTTCTCTTCACAAACATAGTATTCAATATGTTTTTGTAACTGAATCCTTCTGAACCCTTTATTAAGCTGGGTGTAAAAGCTCCGGCAGTGTCAACAGTAATTTAATGAAAAAAAGTTTGCTATCTCTACATGTATTAAGATTGCTGCTTGTGCAAGTGGGCTCTTACTCTTGTCAATCAATCAGCTGTGTGTCATCCTTCCGTACTGTGTCTGGAGTGGCATATGTGGCTTTCAGCTGATCACATCATCTTACTCTTTGGTGGGCTTTTGGTATAATGCATTTGTTTTGTCCCAAATGAATTTGAAAGGCAAATCTTATAAGAAAGTCCAATGGGATATACTAAGGAAAACATGTAACACAAAGTTTCCTTCTTCTATTGCAATTCTCAAATAAACAGGTAATTAAGTACAGTGTTCCGGTTTTAGTTGGTAATTTAAGAAATTCAATGTGTACATTAAGATGAATTTGTAAAGTGACATTTGAATATCAAATACTTTTGTGTATATTTTAAAGCAATGTTTTATTTGTGAAGTGCTGTGTATCTACAAGGTTCACAGGACTGTGGTGGTAAAATTATTAATATTTAAGATTGAGGGGTCTGGCTATGAAGTATCTTTACTAAAAGAATATTCCTTTCAACTAAAAGCAGTCCATGATTGTTTTCAACTCCCCACTTTTGAGTTAAGATAATACTGGCTATGCCACTCCACCAAGAGCCAGACTCTCCATATTGTCATGTTGTTTACTGTTTGACTCCTTAGAACTGTTGCAGTTAACAAGCTACTTCAGTAGAATATGGCCCCCAAGGATGGATAGCTGGCTTTGTTAACACTGAGCTAGTTGGTTTTCTTCACTGCTTTCTTTTTTTGTGATACAATATATAGTCTGCATGTCTGCAATCAGTTGGCAGAGAACAGGAGACCAGAAAGGGAGATGCTGTCCCAATGCACTCTCACAGTATTTATAGTTAAAAAAACTTCAGTCTAACCTGTTCTAAATTGTGCCACCCATACTGGAGACCCCAACACAAGAACATTATGGAAAGGTGGCTTTTAGAGAAAAGGAATGTTCTTATATAAAGATAACTTCTTAGCTAGCCTCTCAATATTAAATATTAATATTTTACCCCCACAGGATGTTGTTTATATCGGAACTACCATAGAAAATCCAGATTAGAAATGAAAAAAACTACAATGTTCAAGAAAAAGTAAAACTTCTATTTCATTATAAATTTCATTTATGACCTTGATTCATACCAATAAAGTCTAAAGCATACAGAGCTCTTTTGTGTATAACAACTAAGGGAAGAAGAAACCCCCTTTGGATGTTGTGAGTGTTTCTCAGAAACAGGAACTCTGTGGGGTTTTTTTATATATATATATACACACACATAAATCTGTATATACATAGACTAAAGAGAAATTTGAAGCTGCCTTTCACAATCACTGAATGAATGATTAACTATTAGTTATTAGACACAGGGTGAATGGCTTTTTCTGTACCTGAATTTACAAGTGCCACTTTCAACTCTGGCTCGCATTTACACTCCAAAATTAATTCATTGTTCTGCATCCTGGTGAGATGGAGATACCCCATGAAGGAATCACCAGCTCAGAGGGAGTTGAGGGTTCAGGCAAAACTGTGTTCTGAGTATTTCATGTTGGCTAGCTGAATTGCCCCCTTCCTCTGAAGGCAAGACCACTGACTCCCACTTTGAGCTTTCTGCTTCTTTGTACTGGCTGTCATAGTGCTCACAATGCCACTGCCAGACACTTGTTTCCTCAACTTCACACACATATGATTGATAATTCACCAAATATATGACTTTTGGTCTTCTATACTCTGATCTTCTGCTTCGTAACTAACAGTCTGAATGCATAACTCTTTTTCTGAGTGATAAATTAATGGTGACAAACTCACAGCCTGCACTTGCAGCTGAAGATCATTTTTTTCCTGCGCCAGTTTGACCATTTTCTCCTCCAGCTCCTTCCTCTTTGCCTCAGACTTTGCAAGCTCTTCCTTGGTTTTCTCAAACTCTTGTTTCATGATGGCCATCTCCTTCTCAGATTCTGCACTCTTCAGCAAGGGCTTGATCTTGAAGAACAGCTTCATCCAGGGCCAGTGCTTCACATTCATGAATGCACGAATATTGTACTGGATGCAGAAGATGGACTCCCTGAAGCATAATTAAAATATACATTAAATATTTTCAGGAGGACAAGTGTCAACACTTTCCTCCAAGTACAGTGAGTTTAACTGAAGATGAGGTATGTCTACCTTCTCTCTACCATTCTCTGGTACTCCACTCTGCTCAGGTAGCCCCTGCACACGGCTTGTGTGCGGGTGATGATCTGAGCCAGCTTCTCATCCCTCATCTCCTCCAGGAGTCCCAGCAGCCCAGCTTTGAAGAACACCTTGAGAAAGGGAATGTTGCTGCACCTCACTGGCAGGTAGAGCAGAGCACAGAGATGTAGTGAATGACTCAAGAAAGATTTGTACCTTGGTGTGGCCAAACTTGTACTGGGTGTGGTCCACATCAATCGATGCAAGAAGCTTCTCAGAAGCTTTCTTGCTGTCAATGAACTGTCCCTCTGGGATCGCACTGGCATTAAGCAGCTTGTATCTGTCAAAAGAGAAAGGAGACACACACTAGCTACTGAACACCATATATATCTATTTTTGACAACAGAGTGCAGCCTGAAGAAGCCATATGAATGGACCAGAGTTACTTTTAATGCTGAGAAGTGCTGAGAAGTGCTGCACTCTTACCTCTGTTTGAAGTCAGCATAGAGGACTCTGCTGGGGAAACCTTTCCTGCAAATCCTGATGCCTTCCAGCACACCATTACAGCGCAGCTGGTGAAGTACAAGTTCATGCTCCATGGCACCTAGCAATGTAGACCATAAATGAGCACTAGTTTCCACTGCAGAGGGGAATGGCTATATCAGAGCAAGTTCTCTTTCTGCTTGAGCATCTTACCAGGTGTTTTTGTTTCATTTGGGATGATGCAACGCACAAAATGGGGGTGAGTGCTCCGTAGGTTGGTCATCAGTTTGTTTAAGTTCTCCTAGAGGGACCGGTTAGTAATGTGAGTGTCTTATGTCCAGTGTTTGATGCATCAAACCCATGGTGATGACTTTACAACTTCTCAATATTAGCTATGTTTCAGAACACAGATAAAGCCCCAGAAACCAAGTATTTCTACTATTTGAAGATACTGAACACCATTTTTAAAGACTGAAATACTGCTACTGATCCAGTGGGAACATCTATGATTTCACACTTTCCCACAATGTAATTAACTTTTCAGGTTTTTATGTTCTGCCATTTAAAGTTGATCTACTTAAGTTTAAAAAGGGGTTTTTTTCAGATAAGATGAATATCTCCTTGGAGAATGTTTGTAAGGAGATTCCCAATTCCCTAACATCTCAACCTCACAGAAATGCAGGAATGCTAAAATTATAGTTCTAGTCTGACCCACGTATAAAGATCTGAATAATATCCTCTCCAAACAAAAACCAAACAAAAGAAATTATTTCATTTTTTATGATTTTTGAAGACTGAATGCTTGTTTTTGAACATGACACGTTAGCAATATAAAATTGATCCTGGAAAACCTGATGTGGAATTTTACCACTGTTACAGCAATACAAAATATTCCCTTCAAATTTAATATTACATCCCCTCCTTCCTTCATATTACAAAGAGAGAACAAATGCATTACTGTACCCGGAAAAGTGCCGAGACAGTCTGGAAAGAAGAACCCTTCTTCTTGCCACCCTTCTTGCCACCACCACCACTAGCCTCTGCAAATGGAAGAAAAGAAAAAAAGCAGTTCAGTGTTCACTGTTTTAATTCTGTTTCAACATTGTCTCACAGTGAAAGCACAATTTTCACAAGGCTGACCTGCATCTGCTCCACCATAGTTGGCAAAGAGTAAGGCCAGTGTCTTCAGGGATGATTTCTGGTACAACCCAATGACCGTTTCATTCAGAGGGTCTTTGTTCTTCTCAAGCCAGCCAGTGATGTTGTAGTCCACCGTGCCAGCATAGTGCACCAGCGAGAAGTGGGCCTCAACCTTGCCTTTGGTAGGCTTTGGCTTCTGGAAGTTGCTGGACTTGCCCAGATGCTGGTCATAGAGCTTGTTCTTGAAAGAGGTGTCAGTTGCCTTGGGGAACATGCACTCCTCTTCCAGGATGGAGAAGATGCCCATGGGCTGGAAGACATTACAACAAGAGGGAGAAAGAGATTAGAAAGGAAAAAGATTGGAAAGCTGCTGGAGTCAGAAGAGAAACCTGTTCCCATGCATTTTATAACATTAAGTCAAAGAAAATTAACTAAGGCTCTACTTTTTTCAGTGTTGCCGTTCCATTTAAACTTACACAAATGCCTTTGCCAATGAAAATTACAGATACATCATTGTGAAATACAGTCCTCTCCATAAAACCTCTCTACTGATAGGTACTTACAGAACATGGCAGTCTGTTATATAACTTCATTTTGTGATCTGGAAATTAATGCTCTCACCAAAATATTGATATCTGAGTATCATCTCCAAAACCACTTCCACCCTGTTGTGACTTTCACACAGTATGTATTTGAAAAAGCTAGAATATTCCTACATGCTTCTTCAATATGTCTCTTGGCAAGTGTGGAAGATCCAGCATATAATAGACTTGAATAGGAAGGATACCTTCTCAATGAGCTCAATGCAGGCAGCCAGGTCCATCCCAAAGTCAATGAATGTCCATTCAATTCCTTCCTTCTTGTACTCCTCCTGCTCCAGCACGAACATGTGGTGGTTGAAAAACTGTTGCAGTTTCTCATTGGTGAAGTTGATGCACAGCTGCTCAAAGCTGTTGAACTGCCAGACATAAAAAGACATCCAGAGTTTTCTTGTGCAATCCTAATTCATCATGGGTCATACTTTAAATACAAGGCCTCTTCCTATGTAGTTTTCCCATGTTATCTCTCTAGGATAGGCTTTGCATTTCGAAAAGAGAGGAGGTTAGGAGACTAGTTTTCTATTATAACTTTTTTTTTGGCGGGGGGTTAAAAACGAAAGCCCTGCAAATAAGTGTAGGAAGATACTAATTGCTACTAAACATATGTCTCAAATTTTCCTTTATTCTCAATTGTACTTCAATGAAAATGCTGAGACAACTATTTTCCTTACATCGAAGATCTCAAAGCCAGCAATATCCAGGACACCAATGAAGTACTGTCTGGGTTGCTTTGTATCCAGCTGTTCGTTGATACGAACAACCATCCACAAGAACATCCTCTCATAGACAGCTTTTGCCAGGGCACCAACTGCATTGTTCACCTAAAGCAAGGAGAAAGGTTTGGAGGTAACTATATACCGTAGAGGAGAATCAACAGGAACCATCAAAGCATATTCCAGGTTACCACATTTTTCTTACCTGCTGCACAGTTTGACCCTTGGTCACATATTCGTTCCCAACCTTGACTCGGGGGCAGCAGAGGGCCTTCAGCAGGTCAGCTGAGTTCAGACCCATCAGGTAGGCAGCCTTGTCAGCCACTAAATACCAGAAAAGAGAGAGAAATAAATATTGGCAATTCCTAAAATTTGGTGCTTGAGGGACTGTCTCAAAAGCAACAGTAAATGTTCACTGTTAGAGAGTTGCACAAAAATATCTGAGTCAAAGCAACAAAGCTAATTTCTCTGTGGTTTCGGGATTCAGAGTCTACAGCACTTCCTGAGCTTTGGTTTGTACAAATGTCTTCAAATAGAACTCATTGCTTTCATTCTTTTTCAGGCATGACTATGGGACTTTACACTTTCTTTCTAGTTGTATGCCAAAAGGATGCATCACTCAGAGAGCTGGAGGCATGGATTGTACTTACTGCTGTGGCAGAGACTAATCAAATACACATCTCGCATCAGAGTTCCCCTTATCAGGTGAGGGTGCATAGGAGCATAGTCTCCTACTCTGCAAGGACCGAGCCACTTTACAGCACTATATTCCACTATACAGCAGATTCTTTACAGCAGTTATTCCACTATACAGCAGATAGCAAGGTGTATTCCAAATAAACTGTGACTAATAATATAACTGTGTTAATATTGTTAGCAATAATGTTAATAAATTTTAATGTTAACAAAAATACTAATGACTATAATAATGTTTCAGGAATTGACATCCATGCTTCCTGGCTTCCTGGCAGGGTATACCATATCTCTTCATTATTAAGTAGTAACAGAATAAAATTACAGGTATCATTGAATGAGATACATGTCTTAACTGCCATCTAGCCACTAAACAATTTTTTTTTTTTTTTTTTTTGTTTACACATTTGCATACTTAAAGCCTGAAATCTGCCTAAAGTCCTTCGTTTGGTGACAAAGAATCTCCTTTGGAATGTTTGCTGAATCTGCTGATACCTTCTGTGCCATCCGGCTCTGCCTGCTCCTCACGCTGCCTCTGCTTGAACTTCAGATTGCCATAGTGCATGACAGCCCCTGTCAGCTTGTAGATGGCTGTCTTCTCATCAGGAGTGAAGCCTAGGATGTCAATGGCACTCTGGCAACAGAAACAGTAAAGTAAATGCAGAAGTACCAGGGCGCATATCCACTACATGACCTGTTTGGTAAGTTACTTACATCTGTAGCCATCAGTTCCTCCTGGTCATTAATGCTTGGAACAGTGATTTCACCTTGACTCACAAAGTGGAAATCATAAGGGTTGGTGGTAATGAGGAGCATGTCTGAAAGCAATAAAAGAGTGAAAATGGGCTTACTTTAGCTTTCCAAATGACTGTTGCTCATTGAAATTCCTCCATAACGTTAGTGATCTTCCTACCAATTAGCTCTGGCTTCTTGTTGGAGGTGACCTGATAGAATATGTGGTAGCTTCTTTCTGCCTTTAGCTGGAAAGTCACTCTGGACTTCTCCAGCAGATCTGGCAAGGAAGGGAGAAAGAGTCATGCACAAGACTTCACTCAGAGGTGGGAATTTAGGAAGGAAAAGGATCAGGCCAGGAGAGTGTCTTACAGGTTTCAATGTCAGCAGAAGCCAGTTTGCCTCTGGCCCCAAAGTGGATTCTGATGAATTTGCCCTATTAAGAAGAAACAGCAGCATTTCAGCCAAGATGCATTTCACTGTCATCTCCTTATGTGAGAATACCACTAGCCCATCACTACTGTTATAGTGAGGAGGGATTTTGTCCAAAGCAACAACTTACAAAGCGTGAGGAGTTGTCGTTCCTCACAGTCTTAGCATTTCCAAAGGCCTCCAGCAGGGGGTTGGCACTGATGATTTGATCCTCAAGTGTTCCCTGCAGGATGATAATTATTCAGTTATAACTATAACTGAATATATAATTATATAGTTATAACTATAGTGTTTAGTTGATACAACAATTACATGCCAAATGTTCAGTGTGTTCTTCTTGACTCACCTTGCCTGAGTGATCGTCCTTCTTCTTGTCCCCACCCGCTGCAATTGTTGCAAAGTACTGGATGACACGCTTCGTGTTCACAGTCTTCCCTGCTCCGGATTCTCCGCTGTGCAACCAAAGAGAGAAGAAGAGAGCATGTGGTCAGGCAGGAGGTCCCCTGGCACCGGGCAGCCCCGCAGGAACCAGAGCAGTGTACATACGTGATCAAGATTGACTGGTTCTCGCGATCTGTGAAAAGACAGAGATAAGAAAACTTTTCCTAGTGGTCATGAACAACAAAAAGCTCAGAAACTAGGAGAAAAATATGAAGCAAAGCTTCCAGGGAACACAGGAACAAAAGATGGTGAAAAGCCCTGGTAATTCTAGTGGGTACTTTTGATACTCCCACCTACTTCAGATGTTATCAATTGGGTCAATTAAGACATCACTTCAGAAGAGCTTTTGTAGCTTTCTGCCTTTCAAGATATTGTCTTATCAGGCTACTTATTTCACTCTTATAACATAAGAAAATGTAACAAAAATGTTGAGGTTGGGCTCTGGCAGCATGTAAATTCTTCTGAAGCTAAAACTTTCCTGAGTGATCTTATGGCTTTTATTCTTTTTTTAATGCCTATATATACAGAAATTCTGTATTCCCAAGATCATACATAGACAAGGTTAAATTTTCCTTTTTGTATTCTGGATCTATTTCCCATTTTGTAACAAAAGATCAAGAATAGAAGGGCTAAAATCCTGAAAATGTTTGATTTCACTGCACACATAAGAAAGAGAAAATAAGAGGTGGAAGGAATAAAGGAAAGGAGATTATTTTTTTTTTAAGCCATTCAGTTTAAATCCTCAAAGCTTTATTTTTTCCTTGATATTTTTTTTCTGAAGTTTACTTTTCACTATAAGGTACAACTGATTTGCAGTTGCATAGATCAGTGTAGGAGTTACATAGATCATTAAAGTCTGCATGTACTTTAGATGACTTGGTCATCTTTTCCATCATGAATTCCATTTGCATACTAATCTTACTAAGCTTATGTACCTGTTCAATGCAGAGATACTGTTTTACTTGTTAGCACTGATACTTGCAAATTTGAATTGACCTATCATTTATAGGATAGGTGTGATATTATTTTACTTTGTAGTCTCCAGCTGACACTAGTTTAGTGATTACGATACATAAACATATGCATATATGTAAGATCCCCTTACAGTCAGTAAATTCTACACCATAAAATAGGTGACTTCTTTCCAGTGAATTTCCTCCTTTTAGATTGTTTTCTTTAGGTCCAAGTCTTTATTGATTCCAACGGGAACACAGACACTCAGCTTACACAGACCATTACAGTTAGGTGCATTAATCTTCCATTAATATCACACACACTGTATTTTAAGTGTTACACCATATTTCCAGAGAATTTCCCTCTACAGACAGATCATTGCAAGAGACGTTCAAAAGAAATCGAGCACTCACCAGTCAGCATGAACTGATAGGCATTGTCAGAGATGGAGAAGATATGTGGAGGGGCCTCCTGGCGCTTCTTGCCTCGGTAGGCCAACACCACCTCCGGGTTGTACACCGGCAGCCACTTGTAGGGGTTGACAGTGACACAGAAGAGACCCGAGTAGGTCTGTGGGGAAGGGAGACAGCACGTTGGCTTCCACTTAGCCTGGCAGAGCAGTTCCTCCCAAGAGCAGCTACCCAGAGGAAGACTGCTGCTGGTACTTACGTAGATCATCCAGGCTGCATAACGCTCTTTGAGGTTGTACAGCACAGCGGGTTCGTGGAGGTGGGTCATCATGGCCATGTCCTCGATTTTATCATACTTGGGAGGGTTCATGGGAAAGACTTGGTCTTCCTTCACGGTCAGGGTCTACAAAGGAAGCAAAAGATCTGTGTATGTCAGCTAAGAACTGAGAATCGGAATCAAATGGTGTCTTTCAGCCTTGTTTCTTACTCACCTCTCCAGCTTCAGACTTGACAGTGACCTTCCCTCCTTCTTTGCTCTGGATTGTCCCTTTCACAAAGGATTCTTTAGGATGGGCCGCAAAGACCGATGTCTTGGCATCGAAAGGTCTGTTCTGGGCCTCGATTCTCTCCTTTTCTGACTTTCGGAGAAAAGGAGCCGCCTCCCCAAAGGCGGCCATCTCAGAGTCCGGAGAGGTCATGGCTGCACTTTAGTGAAGGCACAACAGCAGATGTGTCTTGTGGGGAGAACAAGGTTATGGATCACTGTGAAAAATAATATAACCCATATAAGTGAGAAAACTTCCTGCTGTTAGGCTAGTAAAGTACTAGCTATTCTCCCAGAAACTCTCTTAGACACAACCACTGAAATCCACTTTGATTTGAACTTAAAAGTATCCTAGTCCCACTGATAAGTAAGACTTAGTCTTCTAAACCACACAGGCCTTGGAACAATAAATAGAAATTCTTTTGAATATTTACTACATTTTTGTAATTTTATAAATTCTGACCAGATTTGAAGCCTTCACGCAAAAGAATCTACAGCCAGAGGAAATCCATGTTTGTTCTGTTCCTTAATTATGAGTGATGCATCTTCAAGAGAGTACTTTCTTGTTAAAAATATTACCTTATGTGCTCAAAATTAAAAATTACTTCACTTTTCAGATCTTCTCTATTTTCAACAGTCTTGCCTACACAAAAGTCAGCAGAAATAAGAGGATTTATGAAAATAACTCATGCAGCTTTATAAAATTCTGTATAAAATTCCTGCAGTCTAGGAATGCATTATTTAAGGTATTACCTTTGGAGAAGGCTTGTATCCTGGAAACCGGCCAACTCTGTGAAATAGGAATGGCAATTGTTCCTTATTGCTGCATGGAATTCCAGAGACAAATCATGGGCTGAAGATCAGACATACATTAAAATGATATTGAAAAATTTTGTTCACATGGAAACTCCCTCGTGGAAATAGTTGCAAGAGGCAGAAGAAACGGAACGGGTTATTGCAAGGACTTTGTCCTCTTTCCTTAAGCTCACAAAATGCATGCACTTACCTTGGAGCGTTCCGTGGAGACAGGTCAGGCTTGCCTCTGGGAGATTTTATAGTGTCTCGTCTGCAGATGCTGCAGATGCTCCCCCTTTCTTCGGTCAGAACATTCCTATCAAACCTTCTTTGGCAAAGCATTGTCTGGCAAACTAAGGGCATAATTTTCATTTGATTTGAATGATATAATTAGAACATTTTTATATCTTACTATGTGAATACATCTATAAATAATTTGCCGAGACTGTTAAGAAGAGAATCTAGACTACTCAAGGCACTTAGAGAACTTGGATGCAGGGACTTATGGTTCCTGTTGCTGGCTTTCTCAGTGATTTGCTGATTGGCCCATGGGAGTTTCCTTAGGCTTATACCACAACGTTTCAGTCATGCAATGGTGATGATAATGTCTGTGATGCTTTGAGAACACATGCATTGAGAAGAACGGGAAAAGTATGTCAAAAACCAGCAAATAATTGTTCTTGAGACACTTTTCAGTGGTATTTTCTAAAAAGTAGGAAGTCAAAATGTATTACAGCTGAGATTTCTGTGTGGGACACTCTCAATAGCTGAAAGGGTTTGAAATACAGCGAGTAATGGGAGACTGCTTTGAAATGCAGCTCTTGAATAGGATCCTGATCTGACTTCTGAGGTATCAAATTAAAGTATATACTTGTGCATGCATTGATAATAGTTTTGTGCATATTTCATGTAAAAAGTAATTCCCCAGAAACTGCTTTCTCACAGTTTACACTCTTACACTTTTTATTTGCATTTGACCTATGTTTGCTCCTATATTATGTGCATAAATAACCAGTTCCCTCTGTTAAATCTGAAGTTCCAGAGGTACCAATAGCCTTTCTCTACCTACAACTCCCCAAAACAATGTGGCTCACCCTGGCATGCTTGTACATACAATCACACATATCACCTCAGCATATAGTTCTAGATATCATGCATTCTGAGAAATTCTCAGTCTAACACCACCTTGCCATCAAAATATGCATATTTACACATTCACAGTCCCAGAAAGCTTTGTACCAAAGCATTAGAGGTAGCAGCCAGTTCTGTGTAACGCTGATGGATTGGGAAAAGGAGATGTGCTGGTAGTCCAAGCTGATCTAGTTTTAGGAAAGGTTGTAAGGACTTAAACCTTTTCAGATCCTGCAGATCTAAACTCATGTCTAAACACATGCTTCTCCTGGTCATTTACATTTCAATCATTAAAATATCTTAGCAAACTATGCAGGGAAAAGTTAGAAAAACAGCGTCTGGTGTCCAGGGTAATATATAGCATCAGATGATGCCCTATGCTATAGAAGCCCCTTCTAAGAGTGCTCTGGCACTGCAGCACCCACATTTTGGGCCCCAGACTGGAATTCAAACCCAGAGCTCACTACACAAGGTACAGAGGTAGTTGAATCTCTCAGAAGGCTAATATTTTCACATGGATTAGGAAGAAGAACTGCCCATTACCAGAGGCCTAGTGTGGTAGTTCTAAATTCTTGTACAGTGCAAAACAGCAATGTGCAGGGCATTTGATATCTGATTTGATCACACAACCTTCACAAAATGATCCGTCATAGAGGAACAGAGGCATGCCAAATTTCCCTTTATGTCTAGCTGCCACTCACAGATTCTTGGAGAAAGATGTTATCGGGAACATATACTGCCTTGTCTTCCTTTTAGGTTGAACAGCAAATTCATACCAAACAGATTACACTCAAGAAAGGTGGAAATTGTCAAGCTGAATTCCTTTTAGCTCTTGATGTGTCCTGCACTGAAGTCGTGTGTTAATATTTTTCCATGCTTATGCTGTTCAGGGAATTCAGGTCCCTCAAGTTTCCTGCTTCAGGCCCTTTAAAAGTCTCTCTTCATTTCTTAACAGCTGTCCTCTCAGGACAGTAACACCAACTGCAATTGAGAGGACTAGCAGACTGCTAGAGCAATGAATTTGACACCAATAGGAGACCACTACTACTCCACACAAATGGGCAGGTGTTATTTTAGATTGTAGTACCAAAACTGTATTTGCAGATACTGACAACAAATGCTTCATGAAACCACTAGTTAGAGTATAAAGGAAAGGCGGTGTTGGCTTACCTGATTTAAATACAGCCTTGGACATAGTTGAAAATGAAGCTGTTTAAGGATTGATCTGTGGCAATATATGTAGTATAACATCCTTGGAGGAGTTATAATAGCCCCCCAAATCCTATATGATTGTGTTTTAAAACACATAGAAATAAGGAATCAAAGGGAAGTGGTTCAGTTTTAGTAGACTGAGGAACAGCTAATGATACCATAGTAGAGGTCCAGGTCAAAGATCGTCAGAAAAGAACTGATAAAAGGCAACAGTCACTTCAGCCACTTCAGCCAGTCAGGTCGATCAAGCATGATTACTTTCCCTGTTAAATACACGTTGGCTGCTTTCAGTTATTGTCTAGTCTTTCACATCCTTAGCAATAAATACCAATACATATTCTGTGATCTTTCAAACAACTACAGTGAAACTGAGCAGCTTACAGTTTCACTCCTTTTTTAAAAAGATGGGCATAACACTAGCCTTTTTCTAGTCATATGGGACCTTCCCTGTGTGTTATCATTTTTCACTAATGATAAACATAGGCCTTGCAATTACATGGGCGAACTCCTATAGCATCCTTTGATGAGACACATCCACCCCATAGGTATGAATACATCCAGCTTCCCTTAATAATTCCAGCTTTACTAAGCAGCAGGTTAGGACTTACCCACTGTTGGCTACCCCTTTCCTTCTCAAACTCCATTGGAAGATGCAGATGCCTGGGGACAAGTTTGTCTATAAAGACTGATGCAGAAAACGTGCTACATACTTAAGTGCTTTCTGTATCATCTCTCACTAGGTGGTCTTCCACTTTCAGCAGTAGATACGTATTTTCTCCGAACTCCCTTCTGCATCATTCATGCAGAACTCTTATGCTTAATGTCTGTAAGTGCCCAAGCATTGTTTTATATTCCTATTTTGTTACCAGTCCTCGCCTGAACCTCTTATACATTTCCGTGTTTTAGTTCATCAAGAAGTTTGCTACTTAGCTAAGATCAAAATCCCAGTCTTCCTGCAGAACAAGGTAGTTTGCTCCTGAGGTGTCCATAATTTTCCTTTAAACCCTAACCATCTCTCCTGAGCAGTGTTCTCTTTCACAGCTGCTGCCAAGTGTGTTCTAACTAGCAGTTCCCTGAATACAACGAATTCCAGCCTTATGAACTTTAGAGTGTTAATTCTGTTGCTCACCTCCTCAGCTTTCCACTAGATCCTTCACTCAGTCATCATGTGGTTGCTGCTGCCTGAGCTGTCATCTGGGATCATATTTAACCCTGCTTCCAATACTCAGCATTACCCATCCAGTATTTACACTAGGATATTGTCATTAGCACAGTCTAACAACTTTGGGTATCCATTTCCCGGTGCTCTTGCCCTCCTAGCAGATGTCCAGATGGCTGAAATCATCCCGATGGCTGAGGAGACTTCTGCCTTTCTACAGTTGTAGAAATATTCCTTCACTACTTTGTCTTGGTTGGGTGGTCTATAACAGACCCCATCATAATATCCCTCATTTTCCTCCCATCTCTGACAGTTTCACTCTGGAGCTTTGCACAAGCAAGGAGCATTTTGACATAAAGCATAAATCCTCCTCATCTTCTCTGTCTATTTTTCCTAAAGAATCCATATCCTCCCATCACCATGTTCTAGCAGTGCATACTATCCCACCATTTCCCCATGCTTCTGCCCAAGTTCCCCTTCTCCCTTGCAAAATTCCTACATTTGCAGCTATTCCTCTACAACTTCTGGGCTTACACCTCCTTCCCATGATGAAGCTGATTTCACACCCTTGTCACCAGGTTAGTAGTCTCATTGCAAAGACATCTTTCTTTCTTAGTTCTCAAATACAGATGTCCAAAATGCTAGAGGAACTCAAAGACGAAGTTGCTAAGCTTCCAAACATGGTGTGTAAGCTCCTACTTAAAAATCCATTTGGATATCACAGGACTGCTAGGTGACCAATGTAATCCCATGGTATTAAAGGGGCTTACGGGGAAATCAAGGGATATATAGTGTGGTAAGGCTGATGGCTATACCACACAAATCAGTAGAAATTATAACAGAACAAAATTAAACGGTATAGGAGAAATTGACAGTCTTTCATAGATAAAGGGAAGTCTTACTTCATAAACCTGCTTGCTTCTTTGAAGGCATGTATATTTAACTATCAAGATGCATCTATAATGCTAAATAAATCTGCTCCTGAATGCAGCCTCTGGTATCAGGCAAAATTGTACACGTTGCCTTGCGGCCAGCCTTCAGTGCTTGTGACCACCAGAATTGCCTGGCCACATCTGTACTGCATAACCTTTGGCTTGGGTCTCAGCCATTTAGCACATGCCTACTTTCTCTTTCACACCAACTAAATTGAGTATCAAGCTGAAGCTTCTCCCCTGAAGATTTTAATAGGTAACATTAAACAGTGGTATAGAGAGAAAATTGCAAACTGCAGCACTGGCTGCATGCACACTGCTCACAAAAATGGAGCATTAGCTGTCAGTAGTTTTCAAAATGAAACCACCCTTACCCTATGGAATAGATCTGGAGGGACTAGAAAAAGGAAGAAGAAAACAAGAGAAGAAAACAAGAGAGAGAAGAGAAAAAAAATGAGGGAGAGAAGAAATCGAGACCTAAACTTTTACCGTTTCCCCCACATGTTCTTTATGGAAGATAAAGATTATATTAATTCATATTTGCAGGCAAACTAACTTGAAGACTTTTCCTTCCATAGATTTAAAAATCCTGGTCATATGGACACTCAGACAGGTATCTTGGAATAATCTCTGGCATACACACCAACTGCTTTGGATCTGGTTTAGTTCATAGGGATTATCCATCCCATACAAGTGATAAATTTTTGATACATGACCTATTAGGCATTCCAGCTTCTTGCAAAGGAGTACTCTGTAATTTGACTTAGAGATCCAGACTCCAAACAGATTTAGCTCCACAGTTCTCAGTAAGTTAGGCCACAGAAGACTGGACAATTTCCTCTGTCCAAACATGGGGCAACTGAGACACCACATGTCCTTGGGAACAGGGATCTGCTGAAAGAGGCAGCTATGCCCTGATGCAAAACAAAGAGGGAAATGGATCCAGCCATTGACTTTCTGCCACTTCTGATTCCATCCCTACAGGGTCTGGAGTCCACTGGGACTAGGAGCAAACCACAGCACAGTTAAAGAGGCAGAATGAGAGAAATCTGTGGATACAGATAGTCCTTCACAGACACATGGTGTGGGCAAAGTGCTGGAGTAATGACATCCAAGATTGCTGAAAATTGATCCCATCCCACTTTCTGTAAGTCCCTACAATGCGATTTCCATTCTCTCTTGTTCAGTGAGCATGAGCTGGGGAGAAAGAGGGTGGTGCATGACGGTAGGTGAAGAGTGAAAGTGGAGCACCATCAAAGGCACTTGAGTTTGTGGCCCAATGGAAACTTCACTCTCTGCTCTGCTTCTTAGAGCAGCAGAAACAGCAGCCTTATAACCTACCTAGTTAGAAAGATATTCCAGGACCAGTATCTCCATGTCACTGTCATGGAACCACCTTCAGGCCTCCGCTCCTTCAACCATTGACCAAGGTGAACAGAACCTCTTGGTCCTGTGGTAAGGCTGATGGCTATACTGGACAAATCAGTAGAAATTATAATATAGAACAAAATTAACAGGTGAAGCATGATTGCAAGCCTCTGGCCTCCATTTTCAGGCCCATTGGTCTTCTGCCCAAAGAGAAGCAAACCCAGCTGGACCATGTGGGAATCAACCAGCAAAGTTCTAGAAGGCATCTTCTTGGGGCTCAGTATGTGTGGTATAAATTATAACCTTGGCAGCAGTGAATTCCAGCACAGGAAGGTAGCTGAGCTGAGTCTTTGAAGGAGCACATCAAGGTCACCCTCACAATAGCATTCAGTACCTTTGTTACTCTCATTAGTTCCTTTAACAATGCAGCCGTTCTAGACCAGCTACACCGTGGATTTCATAGACATTTTGTCAGGTGCGCATCCAGTTGGTGGATATCAAAACAGAATGTCCCGATCCATAGAATCTCCCCACCAAATGGAGGGTGCTTTTCAAAAGATAAGTAGTTTCCTCCTTTGCACTGAGCTTGGCTGTCTCTTTCATGCTGCTTTTCCTGAAGATTGTCACCAATGGTATTAAATTTTCACCCCCTGCAAAAGTGGAGAGCATTTAGTCACATAAACATACATATATGAAAGTATGCTTTTTTTTTTGTAGGCTGCTCTGTTAAGTTTGAGTTAGGTCATTCATAGTTCTCTAGTAGGCAATGAGATCTTTGATCAGCTTTAACAGCCTTTTCTGCTAAACCACGCCTCCAGCAGCATATTGAAGATTCCTTTAATCATCCTGAGAATTTTAGCTGAGAAGCTCAATATTGCAAATTTATTACTTTTTCCATATTGTCTACATTGTAGCCTATGGTGAGATGAGCACTCAACTCCCACTTACCAGACAGGGCAAGATTCCCAGGTGAAGAGATAGATCAGATTATTTGTGTTGTACAGAAGCCACAGGGAGCACTGTACAATGTGAGTTCCATGAACAAAATGTCTGTGCTGCAGAGATTACAAATGAATAACTGAATGCATTTAACAGTACTTGAGGTGTTTAAGTGGGCTGTTGCCCAGGAGGAAAAGGTCTAATTCCATCCATATTCATAAATCTGCATAGACCAAAGGCTGAGGAGATAGTGCAAAGTGGAACCCAGGCTGGAGACTAGAGCATGATGCAGATACTTGTAAGGTATTGCAGACAGAAAGAAAACCATGTATGTCAATGTGAGACCTAGCTACTAAAAGATCACTTTCTGGTCTTATGCTTCTTCTTTCCAGATTCTGTAACTCATACAGAGTGGAATAGCATCAACCCCAGAATATATGGCATCATTTCTATTCTGGAATAAGTACATTAACATACAGCACTTTCCAGGTCAAAAAAAAATAAAAATACAACAAACCAAACCAAAACACTCACGCTCTGTAACAGCAGAGACTGAGATAGTGGCAGACCTGGGAGATGTAAAAATCCTGTGGAAGAGAGCTACACTTATGACTCTTCTAGAAAGAACAAAGATACAGGATGGAGTCTAAATTTCCCTGACTTGCTCATGATTTTGCTCCTTGCAGGATTTTTAGCTTGCAAGTGCTGTTGTTGGCCATGCTGTCATTATGGTAGGACCTGCCTAGACAAATCAGTTCGCTCTAAGCCTGTCATGCACAGTCTGACAAAGCATGCCCAGCCGCTGCTGGCCTCTGTGTAAAACGAGAGCTCACAGGAATGTTAGCACAGACAAGCAGAAATGTCAGAACACTGCTATGTAGCAAAATTGCTCATCCCTACACTTCTGCTAGGATGTGGCTGGACACTGAAGTCTGGAGATGGTAAGAGCACGTTTTCCATATTAAAAGGTTATTTGTCAATTCAGTGTAGATTTGCTAAGGTGCATGCTTTCAACATTACGTGCAGAATGTGCTCAGTCCATATTTTTGATGTGTCACTGCTTAGGAAACGTGCCACTAAACTAACATTTCTGATAAAGGTGGCTGAAAGAATAGGCTGAGAGAATTGCTGGAAGCTGTAAGTGATATCCCAGGAGGAACTACTGAGGATCATAGCTACTGAGACTTGAAACCTGCTGGTTAAAAAGCGGTGTGCGCCATCCCTTCTTTATCATGGCAAATGTAAGCAAAAATGCAGGGTCTAATGTGAGCACTTGTGAAGACAAGCTGATGTCACAGGCTGTCCAGAACAGGGCTATAATGGCCTTGCTATCCCCTGTCCCTTCTTCTCTATTCAGAAACTAAATCTGCAGATCTTAATACAGTTGTGTTTTACCTTCACTGCATGTCAATGAAAGTAAGTGCATCTGTCCTAGGGGGAACTTTGATGACTAATTTGTTTCTAAGTATTTTCTCACAGTGTGGTATTCTTGGAAGTTCTCAGAATGAGTTAACTGAGCATGAGAGTCAAATAAAACCCACAGCCTGGGATTAGAAGATGGGCAGCTTTCAAATGTGCACCCACCATAGGTGCCGCATTACTCACACTCCTTCTATCTCCACAGCCAACATCAGTGGAAAAGATCTGGGCAGTAAATTCTGGCCAAGGAGATGACATTCAGGATGCCCTTTCTATCACCCACCAAAGCAGCTGAGGGTCTCCTGTTACACAGCAGGTGAGTGGGGTGGGCAAGCTGAGAGACTACTTGGGTAGAAAAAGGTAATTGAAACAGCAAGCAGCCGGAAGAGGAGGAAGGAAGGGGAAGGAAAAGAAAGTAAGGAGGGAGCATGGCATTAATCCCTGCAGGCAACTGTAGCATAACCTAAAATAAGCTCTACTTATGAGATCAAAAGCCCATGTCTTTGAAAGTGATGCACAGGAAGGAGTGTCTTCTTGACTAAAGCAACGTAGAGTAGCACTTCTCTAAATACTCAGTAATTTGTATTTATGGAATCCCTGGGCAGGACACCATATCTGAGTATTTAACAGCTCATGATGGATTTTTAGCTGATTCATTTATCCAAACACTTTTTGAACCCATGAACTGTTCTCTGGACATATGGCATTTTACTGTCATACTCTACAAAGGCTAACTCATAGAAAGCAAACATTCCCGTATGCAATTAAATTCACCTTGTTATTGTCTTAGACTGTTAGAAATAATATATCTTCTTTGCACTTTATCCAAATTTTCATATCAAGTCACATATTTGAGGAAGTAAAAATAGTGATTAAACTGCAGAGAGCATCTTGCGGATGCTGAGGTAGACTATGCTGCAGTTAATCTGCAGTACATATTTATACTACAACAGGATTTTCTTCTTGTAGTATTTCAAGGGAATTTTTTTTTTCCAAACACTAAGGCTCCTGTCACTTCAGAGACTCTACCACAGCCTTCTATGTAAAATCAGCGGAGAGATTTCCTTGGTGTCAGCCTAAATGTTTCCTCAATTTCTCTCTGCATCCCTCTGAGATGCCACAGGAAGGATACAAGTCCCTGCTCCTCCTGAAGGGCAAATCAGTTGTGTAAAGCAGAACAGCTCCAGCAGGAGACAATGACGGTGACGTGCCACCAGACAGCCTGGAATAGCTAGCTGAGGAGATAAAGATGTCCCTCTAGTCTAGGAGTTCACAGGTCTGAGATCCTCTGCAGTGAGGCAGCAGTTCTGTTGAACATATGCACTGTATCTGTTTGAAACTTTCTCACCAATACGGTCCTTTACAGCCACTTTGGAGCAATATGTTATGGCAATAAATAACCAACAGGAAAGAATCCTTGGTTTCTCTCCCCCTGATATGGTATTTGGATCCTGGTAATTTATCATAATTTATGGCCTCCTCAAGTGAGTAGTGCTGTTAAATCAGCACGAAAGAAAACCTGAAAATACAACTTTTTTTCTTTATGTTCCAGATATACGTGAGGTATCTTGTTTAGGTTACCACATTGCTATAATTCATATCGCACCACTAGAGAGGTATTTTTCTACAAGCTAAAGAATTCTTAAAAAACAGTGTCAGAACAAGAGTTCTCATTTTTAAAGGGTGATTACAATGTGTCTTACATTAAAGGCAAATTATTTACTCTATATACATACCCTAAAGTATATATTAAATATAAATTTAAATTTAATAATTTAAATTCAATTAAATTAATTTACATTATTAAATTGATATATTAATAAATTAAGAAATAATTTTAATTAATCCATTTTTAAAGTTTAATTACATATAAATTTATAAATCAAATATACACCTTAGAATGTATTCCCCAAACTAAACTTGTTGTTCAAGGAAGCAAATAAACAGACCCTTAAAATGGGAACTCTTTCCAACTGGAAAAAGAAGCTTGTAATAGATAAAAATAATATTTCAGTATTAACGTGTCTACATAAGTTTGCTAGCTATGAGGCAAAGTGGGCTATATACACCTTCTCATAAATTCTAGCACCTTAGCACCTTTGCTAGGCAAGGTCAGTAGCTGACTATGAAATGTAAATATAAAAATAGACATGATGGGCATCACAGTTGCAGTTGCATGAAAGCTGTTGATACACTTGCTATTTTTCTATAAAAGTGCATATGATACCATCCAAATCTAGACAGCCCTTGGGAGATGCGTGTCTAAAACAGAGCCTTAAAAGCATAGAGTGAAGGAGATGACGCAATATTATCCATATTCTGTTCTACCACACACTTTTTCTCATTCAAGTATTTCCTTAATATTTACTCCAAGTCCTTTTCACTTCAAATGAAACAGTTACAGTCCTGGCAATATAACCTTCTATGTTTCTTAATGAAAATATTTTTCATTTGAAAAAAATATTTTCATACTCCTACACCCAGTCTTTACTTTTATTGTCTCTTAACTTAAAAGATGAAGTTCTGTCCATATCTTTTTCAATCTTCATACTTGTCATCCTGGTTTCTTTCGTCCTTACTTGTAAAATTATATTTGTTTTTCATCTTTGGCCTAATAATTATACTCTATTAGGGATACTCTAGACTACTACTGAGATTAGCCATTGTTGAGGAAAGCAAATATTCACATCCGGCAGTGTAGAAAGGATGCTTCTACTAATATTTGCATTAATAAGGTATACCATTTTTGCAACTGTTTGTTTGACATTGTTGAGTCTGTATAAAATGGTGCCCCTGATTCCTTTTCTCCCTGTCTCAGATAACATAGCCCATGCATTTCCCTGTCTGTTTTCATCCTCCAAATGTACTTTGTTTACATTCATTAAATTTCCTTCTGAAAATAAGAGATATTTACTTCAATATTACAGAGCTACTTTTAAGTCTGGTCTCACTCTGCCCCGCTAAAGTTCTTAGGTGCCACCTTGCCCAAAGCACAGAACACCGCTGCTTCTGTCAGCTTAGGGTCTTTTCGTTCAGCGCTGTGTCCCTAACATTTCCAGGCCTTCTTTGGCCCATTCCACCTGTCTTTGTTCTGTCCCAGTGGAGAACACATGAGACTGGCTGACCCGACAGCCTGGTTTTTAACCCATCTGCTGTGACTCGATCATAATCCGTGGGCCAGGCAGTGCCAGCAGCTTCAGAAGCACCATTTCTAAGTGAGACCCAGGTGCTGGTGTGCAGCGACCAGGCACCCAGAGGAAGCTCCACCTCGGCGGCTCCATGGTGCCACCCCCTGGCAATGGGGCTCCGGGACCGGCTGAGCTCCGTGGGACTGACAGGAGCTGCTGCAGTCCTGTGACCGGTGCCCTCTGGGAATAAAGCCACCGTGTTTCTGCCAAGGATCCCTAAAAGAACTTGTCTGTCCTTTCAGTGTCAGGTGACAAGACCAAGCTGAGAATAAAGCTGGAGGGGCCCGTGTCCTCTGGACTACAGTGCAGGTGCTGAGGCGAAAGGCACAGCCACCAGCCCAGCTGATGTCTCTGGGCCTCGGTTTCCTTGGCCTGATTGCCTTTGGTGACTGCACCAGGCAGTGACTCTGGCTTTACTGAGCTCTCCCGAGGGCTTGTGCAGCCAGGCTGCAGGCAGAGCTGAGTCTCCATAACCACCCTGTGATAGCCACCGGTCTGGCCAGAGCTTCTTCTGCAGCCCTGATACTCCAGTGGCCCTTGAGGGATCTCTGATGTACAGCACAAACACCTTCCTCCTCACCCAGACAGGGACTCAAGGGGAGACAGCTGTAAAATCGTGCACATTCTGAGCTACAGCCCAGCTCACCTTTTTCCTTTTTTGTTTACAAGAGAAGGGATGCCCCCATCCACCCCAAAGTGAGCTGACTGCTGAAAGTACCCGGGCAGCTGCTGTTTTGCCCATGGGATAGCATGTTTTTAACCTTTCAGCTGAGGAAGGAGCTGTGCCGAAGCAAGTCTCTCTGGGGTAAGAATAGCATCTGCCATCTTAGGACACAACACAGTTGTCCAGCTCCTGCATGGCAGCACGTTCTGCTGAGATATAGAAGGCAACCTACCCGCCAAGGAATGTCTTCGAGAGCTATTAGTGGAAGCGGATCATCTTCACAAACAGGCATGACCCCGTGCAGGTGTCTTGCAAGAGCAGTGCTATTCTGAGCTTCTGACACTGAGGATGTAGGGAAACACATGATGGGCTGATCCTCCTGGCACGGACCACCTCCAGAGCTCTCTGTGGCCCTGTCTCCTCCCCTGGGAATGACTCTTGGGAAGGCTGATGGGTGGATTTGTGGGACCTCAGAGCCCAGGAGGAGGGGTCCAGGAGGGAGCTGGGAATTTGCTGGGGACACAAGGCCAAGCCTCAGCCCATCAGCACTGCCCAGCCATGCTTATGGCAAGTCCTGCCTGAGGGTGTGTACCTGTCCCTGAGCTCAGGGCACGTGCCTACCTGCTTCATTTTCAACCACATCCATGAAACCTACACAAAACCAGAGGCTGTGTAATTGCATGCAGGTGAAGAAACAGTTGACTTTTCAAAACAGAGTCTGAGAAAGGCTGTGGTAGGTCAGAAGAGACAGTGCCATATCCGTCATGCAAGAGCTGCTTCTTCAGTGACTTGCCTGTCCTTTCCCATCAATGTCCCTTGTGACAGTGTTTTTGTACAAGCCATCAGAGAAGCTATCATCTCCAGGCATCACACTTTGGAGATGCCTGCAGGTGGGGCTAGACATTCTCTGGATGACCGAAAGGAGCAGCTAGCTCATAGGTGGGCTTAGCAGGCAGGGCTCCCACGAGAGACCCTGGCTGTGGACACAGACCAATGCGTGCTGACAGGCAAGAGAAAGGCTGCAGGGGATGAGGGGTGATGAACAAGGTTGGGCGTCTGCTAGGGGCCCATGGGGAAAGGTTGTGCAGTGTCATGAGAAGGGATGACTAGTCTGGCGTCCCTGCAAGGTGCTGAGTTGCTTTCTTAAGGTCCTGGTTAAAAACTGATGTCTGCTCCTAAAGAACCATTTCCTAATTGCTCTCTATGTCAGTGACAGCACTGCCATAGCATCTGCTCGCCAATGCTCAATAGTGACACTGGAAGCAGGCTGGGCTTCCTTTTGGCAGCTGGTGTGCTGATGAGGCTGCACTTGGGAGCCAGGAAGGTGAGAGCCCTTTGCATATTGTGTCATAGGTGTACAGCTGTGAAGCTGTCAGTTGCAACTTCCCTGCACTGTAAGCATCTATTTGGAGACCAGGCCTCTGGCACTGGCTTAGACCAAGCAGACAGTGTCAGCCCTAAGCATAACCCCAAGGATCCACTGGCAAGCTCTACCTTGAAGACAGTGTAGGTAAATTAAGGTGGAAAGCATTCAGGAGCTACGTGCCTCAGGCTTGGGCACAATCATTTTCTTCACAACCTGTGTCCCTTTAGCCCACACCACCAGCCCCACTCCCATCCTTGCAGCCCTGCTAGGCTATAATGCCTCATGGAGGATCCACCTCTGCTTTTGAACACTAGCGCTTTCTATGGCAGTAGATAAAGGTGCAAAGCTGTGGACTGTCACAAGCTTTCAACATCAATATATACCTTGGCCTCTGCTCCTGAGTCTGCTGCTTCTTTCCTTTTAGTGCCAGCTGCACTTCACTCCTCAGTTGCTGTTACAGTGCTTCTCATTCCCTCCACACTGGTCTGCATCAGGAGCTCCTGCAGCCTGGAGTCAGCTGGGGTGCCTGGCAGTGAATGCTTCACATGGGCAGAGCTGCAACAGTGGGTGCAAATCTGCAAGTTGATATTGCCAAAAGGATTTCCAAATCAACTAAACAGCCCCCCGTTACTGCTAACCTGTGGTTGATGCACTGTAGACACAGCCCTGGAGGCAGTGAGGCTCCTGAGAAAATCCTCCAAGGCAGTGTGGTCTCCCTGAAAAGAAGGGACAGAAGTTATTTGGATGCCGAGAGCTGTGGGTTCTATGAAAACATCATCTTAGGCAGACATTTGGTGGGCTTGTCTATAACATACCTTGGCACCGTGCCTGTGTTCTTCACTCAAACTAGAGGCAAGGCTTAATGCATCAGAATAATCCAGTTGAGATGGCTGATAGAGCACATGAGGCACCACAGTTGCACGTGCCCACTGTGCCTCTGCTGTTCAGACCATGGTCTGAATGAAGGAAAAAGTGTTTAACAATTCCCCCCTTCCCTTCTCCAGAATATATTGTCTCTTTAGCCAGTAGGTATGCCAGAAGCAAGAAAAGGTATGTGAGAAAGGAATAGAGGTGATGTGTTGAGGAGGATGCTGGTGCCATCCAGTGCCCAAAGGGACAGTCCTTCAGCATGTGGCCCCATCCGATGCTCAGCGCTTTGTCCACTACAGAGAAACTAAGAGCAGGTGGTGGGAGCAGCTGAGGGGATCTCAGGTAAGAGAGTGACACAACTTAGGGGCACTATCGATGTGTCCTGACACTGCTCTGTGTGCACAAAATCCTCTCTGGCAAGGAAATGTCGGTCGTTCATGGTGCACTGCACTGGAACTCCTGATAACTGATGTTTAGGGTTTGTGACTGCCAGGATCACAGACAAAAGCAGGGAAAGGAAAAAGGAAAGGGACCAGCCTCTCTTGCCTCTCACGTGGGAAGTAAGCTGTGATGAAAGGACAATGGGAGAAGCCTTACGGCTACGTGAGGGCAGGAGCAGGGCGTGGAGATGGTGGAGATGCACAGGCTGGACTATCAGTAGCCTCCACAGGAAAGGCCAGCCTCTAAGTTTGTGGGTCCTTAATGCAGAGTTTGCATTTGCTTCTCCCTTCCCCCAGCCAGGAAAAGTGAGAAAACTTGTTCTGCAATGCAATATCCCAAGCTTGATTGGAAAAAACAAATGAAAACAAAGGCAGCACCATTTATAGTATGCATGCAGAGCAATCTACGGTCTTTATTCTCTAGACATTAAGGTGGGCACAAAGACTCATTGCAGAAGAAAGCGACTGAGAGCTTCACATTTTGTGCAGCCTTCAGGTCACTTTGCTGCCTCATGACAGTCTCACTCTTCCTCTTCTATCCTCCTATGGAAATCCCGGCTCTTGGCTCGGAGCTTGTTGACCTGGGACTCTGCAATGTCAGCCCGCTCCTCAGCTTCCTCCAGCTCGTGCTGGATCTTGCGGAACTTGGAGAGGTTGACATTGGACAGCTCCTCCTGTACAGGGAGAAGGAGTTGGTGGTGAGGAGCCCAGGGCAGGGGTTTCACTCCCACTGCACCTCAGCCTTGTGGGTTGCAGGTTTTTGCTGGGGGAAAACACAAATCTCCATTCCCCACCGACACTGCTCACACATAAGCCTCACACAGACTTCCTCATCCTCCCCTTTTCAGAAGATACGTTGTAGACTGAGCACAACAGGCTTTGAACAGAATTCTGCTCTGCAGTGTGAGAAGGAAACAAACTAGGCAGACGGAAATCAGATTTTTTTTATATCTGGAATTAAATGTTCAACTACCTCTGTGGACCTTCAGATGGGGCTAGGAATTTGTAAGAGACATTGAGCTCCTGATATATCCTCAGTGTCCCTCTCATAAACTGCATCAGTGTCCCTCTGAGTCCAGAAACCCTTATCTTTAGTGGACTGTTTGCAACAGCAAAGAAGTGATACTGAGACATTCATAAATTCAGGGGCTGCAGGGCTTCCCTCAAGTCATCCCTGGTGACTGCATGCTGAGAAAAGGGCAAAGGCTCCTTGCACAATTCTAAATGCAGTGCTCAATGTGATATATGGGTATACTTCAGACATCTTCTCTACCTGCTGAAATTGCTCTGGCCATATCCAAAATATGAAATTCCCTGTGGTAGATGAGCATATAGTGAATCAGGATTTATTATGCAAAGTTTTCTGTGTTCCTAGGCACAGAACTCTGGAGTTTTGGCAAGTCCTTTGCTTTGTAATAACTAGCAAGCTTCTCCAAATTCCAGGGTCACAGGCATCTTTCGTAAAGTTATTTATATAAATTTCAAATCTACTTTAGTTCTAACGCAAAAAAAACAATTAGCCTTCTTATTTGCTCATTGATTTCATTCTCAAAGGCTAGGCTACTGTATAAGCATTTCACAGAACTTGAAGAACTCCATTATTGACCAGAGAAACTTTCCAAGTTTCCTATATTCATCTCCTCAGTGACTATTCTACCCACTTAGAAAGTGTTTCTTGCCATGCACTGAGAGTGATACTTACAGCCTCTTCAGATTGCCTTTTGTAGGATTTCACTTTCATTTGCAACTTGTCCACCAGATCCTGGAGCCTGAGAATATTCTTCCGGTCTTCCTCAGACTAAAAGAGTTGGAAAACAGGAGAGTGAATTGGTTTCCCCACACGTGTTAGCAATTCCCCTTGGCAATCAGGTGCAAAAATTTTTCCTGCAAGTGTGTGAGGCCAAAGACACCTCCTGCCTTACCTGGTAGGTCAGCTCCTTCACCCTCCTCTCATATTTGCGCATACCCTTCACAGCTTCAGCGCTGCGCTTCTGCTCAGCATCAACCTCCCCTTCCAGCTCCCGCACCTGCAATCACAAGCCCATCTTTGGAGCTTCCCTGGTATCTCTCCAAGGCACATGCTCACTCTTGCACAGATACCAGCCCTACGCACTCTGGCCTCCAGCTTCTGGATTTGCTTCTTGCCTCCCTTCAGTGCCAACTGCTCAGCCTCATCCAGACGGAGCTGTAGGTCCTTCACCGTCTGGTCCAGGTTCTTCTTCATCCTCTCCAGGTGGGCACTGGTGTCCTGCTCCTTCTTCAGCTCTTCTGCCATCATGGCCGCCTAATGAGAGCAAAGGGTCAAAGCCATTTTGGGGTTGGAGATAGCACTTCTTTTTGAGCAATGAAAGGAGCGCCTGACTCACATCTGTGATGGCCTTCTTGGCCTTCTCTTCAGCATTGCGGGCTTCCTGGATGGTATCCTCCATCTCACCCTGAATTTGGGCAATGTCTGTCTCCAGCTTCTTCTTGGTGTTGATCAAACTGGTGTTCTGTGCAAAGAGAAATGGAAAGATTTTTATTATAAAGCCTGCAATATGAAACCTACAGCAGCAGCCAAGTCTTTTCAAGCCTGCAATTCAGAATCTTTGAATTGCAAAGAATTTGGAATTCTTTGTAAAATGGTTGTTTACAAAATGTCAGTGGCGGCCTCAAGTGGTGGCTGTGAACAGCAGTAGACAGCCCATTCCAGTACTCCCTATCCTCTGGTATACAGCAGCACTCTCTGTTTGGTAAGCGTCAACACAACTGCTTTTACACCACGCCCTGACCTGGGTATGGAGGAGCTGCACACGTTCAGTGGCATCCAGAAGCTCCTGCTCAGCCACTTTCCTCGACCGCTCCGTCTGCTCCAGGGCTGCCCGTAGCTCCTCAATTTCAGCCTGCAACAGGTTTGCTCTGCGCTCCACCATGGCCACCTGCTCCTTCAGGTCCTCCTGTGTCCTCAGTGCATCGTCCAAGTGTATCTGGGTATCCTGTAAAAGAGGCAACAGGAATTACAAGGTGGCAGTGTGAGCTTGGGTGTTAAAAATCTCAAGGATGTCATATCTCTTTCTGCAGCTTTGGTGAACGGACCTTGAGCACTCCCTGCGTGTTTCTCAGGTTCTTCTGTGCCTCAGCAGCCACGCGGTTGGCATGGCTGAGCTGGATCTCCATTTCATTCAGGTCTCCCTCCATCTTCTTCTTCAGCCGCAGGGCTTCATTCCTGCTCCTGATCTCAGCGTCAAGGCTGCTCTGCAAGGACTCCACAATTCTGAGGTGATTTCTTTTCATCTGGTCGATCTCCTCATCTTTCTCTGCTACCTTCCTGTCAATCTCAGCCTTGACCTGGTTGAGCTCAAGTTGGAGGCGCAGGATCTTGCCCTCTTCGTGTTCTAGGGAGGCCTGGGCAAGTGGATGCAAACATTTGTAAAGTTGATAAAGCTTTCTAGGTAATTACAGAATATTTTAGGAAATCTCAGCTGGCTGCACTCCCCAGCCAGAACAGAGGATCAGCAAGCAGTTTTTAACCATATTTGCCCATTGCTCATATTTTATTGCAGAAACCAGTGATTATTGGCATGTACCTCAGCTTCCTCCAAGGCAGCCTGGATTTCGGATTTCTCCTGCTCAATCTGCTTCTTGATTTTCTCCAGCTCATGAATCGCTTTTCCTCCCTCTGCAATCTGCTCCGTGAGATCAGAAATCTCCTCTGTGGGAACAAGGACCAATGGCATGGTCGGGCACAGGGCAGAATGGGAAGGGCCCTGACACACCAAGGTGACAGGCATCTTTGCCCACCTGCAGGCACAGAGCCATGTGAAGCGGTGGGTGCTGGTGGGTGGTGAGAAATCCCTGCCAGGAGCAGAGGGCCAGGGACTTACGCTGCAAGTTCTTGTTCTCGCGCTTCAGCGTTTCCAGGTGGTCCAAGGACTCCTCATAGGCATTCTTCATCTTAAACAGCTCCGTGCTGAGAGAGCGAGCCTCCTTCTGGGAGGCTTCCAGCTCAGCCTGTGTTTCCTCATACTTCTGCTTCCATTCTGCCAGGATCTGAAGAGAAATGGGGTGTCAGGATGGATGTGACAATCAGGAGGGGATGCTCTGTCCAGGAGCCCCCAGGCTGGAGCCCAAAAGACCTTGTCAAAGTTCTTCTGCTTCTTATCCAGAGCTGCACAGGCAGCATTTGATCTCTCCACGTCAATCATCAAGTCCTCCACTTCATTCTGCAGCCTCTGCTTTGTCTTCTCCAGGGAGGCACATTTGGCATTGACAGCTTCAACATGTTCCTCTGCATCCTGCAGGCGCTGTGCCAGCTTCTTCCTGAAAGGTGGTAAGCAGAGGTCCAGGTGAGGAAGCAAATGGGAGCCTGTGTTTGGCAGCCATTATCTTTTTCAGAGGAGCACGCTACGCCACTTGGTTATGTGTGATCTCCATTTACGCAGAGGTGTAGGATGCCTCCCAGCCAGCCACTGTATTTCTATGTCTGGATCCAGGGCTGAAGCAATTCATGCCCTGCTATTCACTCTGCTGCTCACACCAGCACATCTCTGCTATTCTGCACCTGAAGAGCTTTGCTGCTTCTGCTTTTCCCCCATGCATACCTGCTCCCGGTTATATTCTCTCTCCTCCTGCCACCCCATCCCAAAGCAGAGCATGGACTTCTTCCTGACAATATCACAGTGGTCTCCTCAAATTTCTATTCTTAGTCTCTCCCAGCCTTGACCAACTTCTCCACGTACTTGGCTTCCTCCAGCTCCTCCGTGCGCTGAATAGCGTCCGTCTCGTATTTGGTTCTCCACTGGGCCACTTCACTGTTGGCCTTAGACAGGGCGCGCTGCAGCTCCCCCTTGGCTTCCTGCTCCTCCTCGTATTGTTCCCGGAGCAAGTCACAGTCGTGGCGAGCAGACTGCAAGGCGTGGGCCAGCGCGTTCTTGGCCTGGAGATAAAATGATTGCTGTAAGGAACAGCTGTATCCTGGGAATTTTTCTCTTAGTGGTACTTAGACCCTGTAATATATACCAGAGAAGCTGTGATTAATTGACTGCTTTTAGAAGCCAAGGTCTGACATACTGCAAAAAGCTGGGAATCCTGCACTGACAGGACCTCGATTACATGACCTAATGGGATCAGCTTTTGAACTCATGAACAATGCACAAAAACAGTGTGATGTAAAAGATTTAACATATCTAACATGAAATATCGTCACCTTTATCTCTTCCTCTAGTTGCCGCTTCAATTCTTCAATCTGCTGGGTGAAAGCCTGTTTCCCTCTAGACAGCTGAGAAATTAAAGCATCTTTTTCCTCCACCTGGCGTGAATATTCACCTGGAAAAGTTTGTAATGAAGGAGCTATTTTGACAGCCAAGAGACTCAGTTATAGGGTTGTCCCACATCCTGGTTTAACCTCAGCTGGCAACTAAGTATCACACAGCCTCCAGCCTCTTGCTCACCCCTCCCAGTGGGATAGGGAGGAGAATCGGAAAAAAGGTAAAACCCGTGGGTTGGGATAAGAACAGTTTAATAATTAAAATCAAGTAAATAATAATAGTAATACTAATGCGATAACAAAAAGAGAAATAAAATTTAAAAAAATAAAACCAAACAATAATCCCAAGTGATGCCCAATACAATTGCTCCCCACCCGTTGAGCGATACCCAGCTCTTCCCAGGCAGTGATTTGCCCCTTCTGCCTAACTCCCCCAAGTTTATATCCCATTTCCAAACTAGAGGAGTAAGTGCCATACCAGATTCTGTCTGCAGACGAGCTCTTTGAGCACTGAGATCACTAATCATGCGCTGATTCTGCTCCTCCTTTGTCTTATATTCACTTAGTTGGTCTTCCAGAGTGCGGCACATCTTCTCAAGGTTTGCCTAGGTGCCAATCACATGTAAGAAAATGGAGTTAATACCTTAGTTCTGCCTTAGTTACAGCAGGAAATTGTGTCCAGAGATGCAGTTTACATATCTGTGCATCGCACACAGATATAATAGTTAATATAATAGTTAAATATTAAACACAAATATTACATGGTTTTCAAATTATTAATAACTGAGACAAAGTATTTGTGTACTTTGGCTTTGGAGACAGACTCCATGTTACTGGCCAAGTCATCAATCTCCATCTTCAGCTCACTCTTCTCCTTCTCCAGCTTCTGCTTCACTCGCTGCAGGTTGTCGATCTGCTCCCCAAGCTCAGCAGTGCTGTCCGCGTGCTTCTTCCGCAGGGCAGCAGCCGTGGCTTCATGCTGCAGCGTGGCCTCTTCGAGGTCACGACGCATCTTCTGGAACTCGGCCTCACGCTTCTTGTTCATCTCAATCTGAGCTGCTGTAGCCCCGCCTGCTTCTTCCAGGCGCTCGCTGATCTCCTCCAGCTCCCTCGAGAGGTCAGACCGATGCTTCTCTGCTTTTGCCCGAGAGGTTCTCTCTGCCTCAATTTCCTCCTCCAGTTCCTCAATACGGGCCTGGGGAACATCAGGGACCCTTCACACCCATGGCCTCCTCCTACCTGACCTGAGGATGGGTGTGGAAGGGGAAAGAACAGAGGCTTGCCTGCAGCTCCTTGATCTTCTTCTGCAACTGGATGCCCAGAAGTTGCTCATCCTCGATTCTGCTCTGGATCTGGCTGATTTCAAAGTCTTTCCTTTGGACAAAGAAAATCGTGTTAGAGATGAAAGAAAAAAAGAAAGGCATACCAGCCCAGCACTCAGGTGCCCCACAGCCACACTTACTTCTTCAGTTTCTCATCCAGCTGCTGCTTATCATTTTCTAAATCCATGATGCTGTCATTGGCCAGCTTCAGGTCTCCTTCAAGCTTCCTTTTAGCTCTCTCAAGATCCATGCGCAGTTTCTTCTCTTGCTCCAGGGACCCTTCCAGCTAAAATGAACAAGACCACCAATGATCTACCAGGCAGGTCTAACTCCACATCTGTCCTGTTCTTGCTGTATGCCTGTGTGCTTACATCATCCACTTGTTGCTCCAGCTTGATTTTAGCTTTGGTCAGTGTATTGACTTTGTCCTCTTCTGCCTGGAGATCATCCAGTGTCTGCTGATGGGCCTCTTGGAGGGCTTTCTTCTCTTTTGTCAGCTTGACAATGGTCTCGTCCAGGGCTGCCATTTCCTCTGTGAGGTTTTTCACCTTTGAGAAGAAGGGAACAAGTGCAGATTAAAAATGTTGTTTAAAACTTTATCATGTATAACAAAACATCTTCTCTGGAGTGACAGTGTCATCTTCTGCCTCATACCTTGTTTTCAGTGGCATGTTTTTCCTTTTCAACCTTGGCCAGTGTTAACTCAAGGTCATCGATATCTTTCTTCAACTCTGAGCATTCATCCTCCAGTTTCCGCTTCTTGGCTGTCAGCTCAGCATTTATTTCCTCCTCATCCTCAGCCCTTTCAGTCACCTCTTTAACTTTTGCTTCCAACTGGATTTTGGTTTTGATGAGCTGGTCGCATCTTTCCTCAGCATCAGCCAAAGCATCAGCTTCCTGGTAGGAAAATAGCATTTTTAGGGATACATGTTTTTGAGGCAATATTGAGGTGCTTACATTCATAGTTCAGGGTTCTGTATAGTAAATTTGTCATTAAAAGTTTTGTTTATGTTCCAACAGAATGAAATATAATATAGAATTGATTGCATATTGTTAGCTTTGAAACAGGTAGTTTTGAAAGCTAAAACTGAGTAAAATTCTTTTCAATCTACATGAAGACCCAGGTATTTTTGCAAGGTATCGGATCCAATATTATTCCATGATATCAAACATTAGAACAAAGTACATATATTTGGGTTTAATCATAGGAATATCTCCCACATTTATGAAGTGCCAAGTCATAACCATATTCCAAGCTGCATATAAATACCACAGTTATGCTCACGTGATTCCTGTATTTCTCTTTTTTTCACCCTACTGTTTTTGTGGAAGAACCGTTTCTGATTTAGATTTTCATCACCACGGCCCAAAAATACTCATCTAACAGAGCTGGCTTTTCTCTGCAAGACTCTCATCACCTAAGAAGAAAGGAGTTGCTGGGAAATTTGTCTCTAGGCTTTTTTTTGCAACAGATGTCCTGGGGTATTTGTTATACTTTGTCTCAATACTCAGTCTAGCAGAAATAATATGAAAGAAAGAAAGGTATTCTTAGCAGCAAGTGGATTTTTTCATCTTTTTACAGTTTAAGATACTTTAAAAAGTGAGCCATATAAATTTTCCTATATGCCACATATGCTGCGTAGTGTTACTTTGAAGATACAGATTTTTCTATTCTGTGAATGATTTAATTTAGAAGGCACAGTATTACAACACTGCAGATGTAGCACATAATTTTAGGTAATGATACTGAATGATTTAGGAGGGCAAGTGAGAATATTAAATTCCATTTCCTCTCAGTTAGTTCAGTATTACAACATAGTAATATTTGTAACAAACATCTATGTCACCACCTACACTGGTAAGAAACAAGTTATCTTGGAGGATAAACATGTGAAATAGATGTCCTTTTAAGTTGCCCTAAGAATTCCTAATCAGGTTTGTATAGGGATAGTTATACTCAATTTTGGAGAGGTAGGAAAAAAGTCCCAGGAGAATATTATATAATAAACATAAATGTTTCCAGTTTGGTCTAATGCAGTTTAACTGAATGTAAATGATAGAGACCTCAGAAAAGTCTCACCCATGTAATATCTTAACTGCAGCCTCCTAAGTCCTTACTGAAGCTAGTTATATGTTTAAGAGAACCACTTAATGAAATACAGTTGAATTTAATTAAGTTGTAATTTCTACGTGTCTTTTGAAAACATAGCTCTAAACATCAGCCTGCTAGTCACAATGCACTTAGGATGAAGCACACTGGTAGTACTCACAGCCTGCACTTGGAGCTGCAGGTCATTTTTCTCCTGCACCAGTTTCACCATTTTCTCCTCCAGTTCCTTCCTCTTTGCCTCAGACTTTGCAAGCTCTTCCTTGGTTTTCTCAAACTCTTGTTTCATGTTGGCCATCTCCTTCTCAGATTCTGCACTCTTCAGCAAGGGCTTGATCTTGAAGAACAGCTTCATCCAAGGCCAGTGTTTCACATTCATGAATGCACGAATATTGTACTGGATGCAAAAGACGGACTCTCTGGAACGTAAGTCAAATTAATATGAAGTATTTAGACGATGATGACCTAATAAGCCATATACAGGGAACCTAATTTGAAGAAATGTCTACCTCCTCTCCACCATTCTCTGATATTCCACTCTCATCAGGAAGCCCCTGCACCTGGCTTGTGTGCGGGTGATGAGCTGTGCCAGCTTCTCATCCCTCATCTCTTCCAAGAGGCCTACCAGCCCAGCTTTGAAGAACACCTTTGGTAAGAAAAAGAAAATAGGTGCAGTGTATGTGCTTGTTATTCAGTGCAGCCCAGTACCCTGTTCTCCATGGCAGATAATATGGGAAGTTCAGAAAAAGAACAAAAGCACAAAAAATGTATGTAGTGACAGACTCTTTTTTGTATCTCCAAGTTTCCAGTTACCTGCAGTTGAGGAATTATAATAGCCAGACATTTTGCTTTTGTTTTTATTAACCCTTGATTCTTTTACTCTACAACTTTGTCTTAAATTAGGAACCTTAATTATCCCTTAATTAAATAATCCTATGGCAATGAATTTAAGTTTTATTCAAGTGTTGAGTAAATAAGTACTTTGATGATTTCTTTTAAATACACTATTTGATCATTTCACATGCTACCTGGAGAATCTGAGTATCATTCTCAAGCCACACAAACCAAAAACTGAAACAAACAGTTTTGTACCTTGGTGTGACCAAATTTGTATTGAGTGTGGTCTATGTCAATTGATCCAAGAAGTTTCTCACAAGCCTTCTTGCTGTCAATGAACTGTCCCTCTGGGATAGCACTTGCATTTAACACTTTATATCTGAGGGAGAAAATAGAAGGACTTGCATTGAACTCGATGATCTTAAGGGTCTTTTCCAACCTAAATGATTCTATGATACTATGAATATAAAGAGGTCCGTTGTTGAGACCAATTGGCTGATACACTCCAAGAAAGAGTCTAAGAACTGTTCAGAACATAAACTTTAGATAAAGCGTTAGTCATCAGAGGTGAAACTTTAATTTCACAAGCTACTCAAAATGGACAAAATGATCCAGTAAGGGGAAGAAATCTGACCTTTGTTTAAAATCTGCATACAGGACTCTGTTGGGAAATCCCTTCCTGCAAATCCTGATGCCTTCCAGCACGCCGTTACACCGCAGCTGGTGAAGCACCAGTTCATGTTCCATGGCACCTAGCAATTCAGAGCACAAATATATGCTATGTTCTGTAATACAGAGGGGAAGAGCTGTACCATACTGAAAAACTTCTATATGTGAGTATCTTACCAGGTGTTTTTGTTTCATTTGGGATGATGCAGCGTACAAAGTGGGGGTGGGTGCTTCTCAGATTGGTCATCAGCTTGTTTAAATTCTCCTGGGAAAAGTATTAACAAAAGTTTATATTAGTAAATGTAACTTCCACTATAAGCATCAAGCCCTCTGAAATGAGATCGTGAGACAAAAATCAGCTTGCAGAATCCTGAACTGAAGCCCCCTGCACCAGTTTTTCTGACTTCCCACAGATCTTTGCAGCTATTAACTTAATGTATAAAGTTCTTCTGAATAACCTTCTGAATAATCAGGCATACTACAGTAGGCATTCAAGATAGGTCATATGGAACACACTACATAGAACCTTCCTGTTTTCTCCACTGAAGGCAAAAGGAACAAAAATGACAAGCTGAGTTTTATATTTTTATCTTGTAAGGTGGGATGAGAATAAGGTGAGATGAATCCCAGTCTTGGTTTGTAATTAATACTGTATACTAATTTATAAATAATTATTGCCCGTAGTTAATGGAGTGATGCAGGTGCCTCTAGAGGCCATTTCAGAGTACATAAATTAAGTAGACAAAACATGAAGATGTCTAAACACCAACATGTCTAAACAAGAGGGATAGTGGAAGAAAGTTTGAAAACATTACAGAAATGCAACCCAAATGCAGCGAATAGCGTTTCTCCTACAACATCGCATCTTGAAGTCTTACGACCTTTAAACATTGGCTTGTTGCATTATTTTTGAATGATGCATCCTTGCAGTAATTTCCCACTTGCCAGGGCAAGGAAGTACAGCTATGATTGTCTTTCTTTAGGCATATACACATATGCCCATGTCCTGTTTCAGAGCACTGGCTAGAGGCTGTCAGGAGATCAGGAATCATATGACAGCAGATCTGTTGAAGAAATTAGGCTATATCAAGAAGGGAGTCCTAAATGAAGGATGAATATGGTAATAAATAACCTTGGGAGAAGCTAGGTGTTTCAACTGGCAGAAGTGTATGGAGCAGCCAGGCAGCAAGCCTTGGTTATGACAAAGAACTGCCAAGTAAATGACATCTTAAAAATCCATAACTGAAGTGGTGGTATTTCAACTATAAGAAACCAATCCCTGAATCACAGAGAAAAACCAAACATATAAATGGAGCAAACAGGTCACTCTCCAGGCCAGTGGGCAAAATGTTGTTAAAGGGCAATGAAAGGTTCTGAAGCCAGAGGTGGGCACCTGAGGGAAAGATGGTATATTTTAGAAGTTTTCTGTATGGCATTTTCCATCTGGAAACATCATCCTAGGAGAAGTGGAAAAACAGAAGATTCGTGCATTCAGTGAACTGGAGCATAAACAGATTACAGCAAAAGGTGTCGCAAGAGCTTCAGGATATTTTAGCACAACAAAACCAAAAAATAAAAAAAGACTAGCCATTTTAAACGTGGGTTTATCCCTCATCTTAGGAAAAAGCAGTGAAAACTCTACCGTACTCGGAAAAGAGCTGAGACAGTCTGGAAAGAAGAACCCTTCTTCTTGCCACCTTTCTTGCCAGCAGCAGCCTCTGCAAAATTGAAATAAATAAAACAGGTTTTAGATTTTTGCTTTTGCCTTTCATGATTCCTTTTTTTAAGGTGTACATGAGTGAAAATATAGGACCAACCTGCATCTGCTCCACCATAGTTGGCAAAGAGTAAGGCCAATGTTTTCAGTGACGATTTCTGGTACAACCCAATGACTGTTTCATTCAGAGGGTCTTTGTTCTTCTCAAGCCAGCCAGTGATGTTGTAGTCCACTGTACCAGCATAGTGCACCAGGGAAAAGTGAGCCTCAACTTTCCCTTTGGTAGGCTTTGGCTTCTGGAAGTTGCTGGACTTGCCCAGATGCTGGTCATACAGCTTGTTCTTGAAAGAGGTGTCAGTTGCCTTGGGGAACATGCACTCCTCTTCCAGGATGGAGAAGATGCCCATGGGCTGGAAGAAATGCACAAGGGAGACAGATTGTAATTTAGTTTTCAGGGCGATACTGACCTTCAACTAGGCGGAGTAGCAGAACGCAGACTGAGATACACATTGGAAAGGATTATAATTCAATTACATTTTCTGCTAGAAAGGGAGATTAAGCATATTGATACTTACATGCTTTAACCCCAGATGAATCATAAAGACTAATGGAAAGTCATGTAGTTTGTGTTGAGAATGTGCTTTAAAGAATCAGAGCACTACCTTCTTATCCAGAGGGAGTCAGAGCACACACAGGTGTCTTAGACAAATTGAACATGAGGCAACAACGCACCCTTGTGGCAAAGGCAGCCAACTCATCCTGGGCTGCATTAAGAGTGTTGCCAAGGGAGGTGATCAGCCTCTAGTCAGCTCTGATGAGAACCATCTGGAGAGCTGTTCCAGTTCTTGGGTCCTCAGTACAAAAGAAATGTGGACATAGTAGAGAGAAAAGACTCTAACTGTTTTGGAAGAACAGTCTTACTGGGAGTTTAAGAATCTTTTGGCACTTGAAAGGAGATCAGTACAGACTTGCTGCAACAAAGCTATGTGAAATGTCCTTCATGTTACACTTCACAGAAAAAATAAACTACAGGGCAATGTGTTTTAAATAATAAAAGCTGAATATTTGGACATGAACACAGAAGATCCCTTTGAAAATATGACACTAAGTAATTATAGAATTTACCCATATAGTGCATTTCAAAGGAAAGATACCTTCTCAATGAGCTCAATGCAGGCAGCCAGGTCCATCCCAAAGTCAATGAATGTCCATTCAATTCCTTCCTTCTTGTACTCCTCCTGCTCCAGCACGAACATGTGGTGGTTGAAGAACTGTTGCAGTTTCTCATTGGTGAAGTTGATGCACAGCTGCTCAAAGCTGTTGAACTGGAAATAGATAAGAAAGATCCATATATTCATGAAGCAGCAATAATTGCAAAACCTCATCCTTTAAAAATAAGGAATGCAGTTTTGTTGACTTCATTGTCAAGTCCGTGAATTTCTTCAGTCTGCTTTATGTCTATGTAATGAAACATAAAGAGAAATGCATCGAAATAATTGTCCACAAGGATTTTTTTTTTCTATTGCTAAATGTGTGAGGATAAAATATATTTCCTGTATAATCTGAGACCAAGTTACGGGGAGGAAAAAAAACAAACTTAGGCTTATCATGGTATACATGTTCTTATACTCTCTTGTCCTTCATCATTTTAACAAAGACATTTTTCTTATTGGACCATTCTGTGCTTTTGAGTTTGTACAACCTGAAATATGACAAGCCTTTTGAAAGATAATTTTTTATTTCATGAGAAAAAAGGCAAATAGCTGCAAATACTTCCGTGATGATACTATGTATTCTTTAAAAATGTGTCTCAGAGTGATCTAGTACCCAGTGTTCACTTCCAAATAGCTCTTACCTAATCTTTGTTACTTACATCAAAGATCTCAAAGCCAGCAATGTCCAGGACACCAATGAAGTACTGTCTGGGCTGCTTGGTATCCAGCTGTTGGTTGATACGAACAACCATCCACAAGAACATCCTCTCATAGACAGCCTTTGCCAGAGCACCTACAGCATTGTGCACCTGTAAGAAAAATAAATACCTGGAGTTAGAGGAGAATAGATGCCTAGAGAGCAGAGGAGAATCAAAAGGATCTTCATTCTAAACATGGTTCCAGGTTACCACATTTCTTACCTGCTGCGCAGTTTGACCCTTGGTCACATATTCATTCCCCACCTTGACTCGGGGGTAGCAGAGTGCCTTGAGCATGTCTGCTGAATTCAGACCCATGAGGTAGGCAGCCTTGTCAGCAACTAAAAAGACAGAGGAAAAAGGAAAAATTTAGTGTCACGTAGACTTTGAATCCTGGACTCTTCCCTAAAGGCTGCCAGGTTCAGAGTTTTGTTCTTTGAAATCTTTCAGTAGACTCTCAGAGAGGAGGGAATCTTGGTAACAGCGAAGTCATCATAATGCATATAAAGCTTAAAAATGCATATTGAGATTTTCTAAAAGAATTCACGTTCAAAAATCTTCGTTGAAGCATGTAGAAACTAATGACGTTTTCAAAAATCTCCTGGCACAAAACTGAAAGCTGTGGCTTGCCAGTCTGCATATTTGTAGTACATGTGTATCTTGTGAGCTGCAGTGCGATCAGTCAGGTACTGATCAACATTCAGGTGATCAAACAAACCAATATTTAGGGTGGAACACAGCTACATTGTCTGTTCACTTTCAGATCCACAGTCTACAACCCTTTCTGAGCTTTGGTTTCTGATGTTTGGTAAAACTCACTGGGTTTCATCCTTTTGCCTACAGGACTTCCCACTTTCTGCCTTGTCCTTTAACAACAGGAGCCATTGCTCAGAAAGCTGGAGACATGGGTAGTAGGTCCTGCACCAACAAAGGAAAGGAATCAGGAATCAAATGCACGTCTCACATCAGAGTTCCCTGAATGTCTGACAGGTAAGGGTGAATGGGAACATGGTCCCCCACCCTCTTAAAGCTGAACCACTTGGCTGTTTCACAATTGCAAGCCATATTCTAACAAAGATATAACTAATTATGATACAGGAAGGACATCCATTGCTCCTGACTTCCTGGAAGCATATAAAGAAAACTTTAAAATACTAATTGTTCATAGCATAAGATACAAAAGTCCTGAGATCAGGGAACTTGATGTACTGAGAAGAGGACAAGAGACAGGGGTTTTTTCTAGCTTACTGTTTTCTTTAGGATCCTAAAGTCCAACAAAGAACAACTTTTGCTGTTGTCTAGTAGCTTACAGAAGGGATAATTATTGAGTTTGATAATACCTTCGGTGCCATCAGGCTCTGCCTGCTCCTCTCTTGGTTTCTGCTTGAACTTCAAGTTCCCATAGTGCAGGACAGCCCCTGTCAGCTTGTAGATGGCTGTCTTCTCATCAGGAGTGAAGCCAAGTATGTCAATGGCACTCTGGTAATACAATCAGCAAAGTATTTGCATATTATGTGATATATGACCTGTATCTGTTGACCTGCTTTGTAAGTTACTTACATCTGTAGCCATCAGCTCCTCCTTGTCATCAATGCTGGGAACAGTGATCTCACCTTGACTCACAAAAGGGTAGTCATATGGGTTGGTGGTAATGAGGAGCATTTCTGAAAACAAACGGGTTCATGGGTTAAATTTCATTGGTTTTGTATGTAGTTAAATGTTGCTCAGTGATCCTCCTCCAAAGCCTCCTACCTATTAGCTCTGGCTTCTTGTTGGAGGTGACCTGATAGAATATGTGGTAGCTTCTTTCTGCCTTTAGCTGGAAAGTCACTCTGGACTTCTCCAGCAGATCTGGCAGAGGGCAGGACGGAGTTAGCACAAGACTGTACTCAGAGGTGGGAATTTAGGAAGGAAAGGGATCAGGCCAGGAGAGTGCCTTACAAGTTTCAATGTCAGCAGAAGCCAATTTGCCTGTGGCCCCAAAGTGGATTCTGATGAATTTGCCCTATTAAGAAGAAACAGCAGCATTTCAGCCAAGATGCATTTCACTGTCATCTCCTTATGTGAGAATACCACTAGCCCATCACTACTGTTATAGTGAGGAGGGATTTTGTCCAAAGCAACAACTTACAAAGCGTGAGGAGTTGTCGTTCCTCACAGTCTTAGCATTTCCAAAGGCCTCCAGCAGTGGGTTGGCGCTGATGATTTGATCCTCAAGCGTTCCCTGCAGGATGATAATTATTGCTGGTTATCCTTCCAAAAAAATCATGTCAGAAGCAGAGAAAAGCATCGATTCCAGCCAGTGTCTATTAATTTGCCTGCATTTTGCCCGACTGCTCTTCCTTCTTCTTCTCCCCGCTCGCTGCAATTGTTGCAAAGTACTGGATGACACGCTTCGTGTTCACAGTCTTCCCTGCTCCGGATTCTCCACTGTGCAACCAAAGAGAGAAGCAGAGAGCATGTGGTCAGGCAGAAGGTCCCCTGGCACCGGGCAGCCCCGCAGGGACCAGAGCAGGGAGTGTACATACGTGATCAGGATCGACTGGTTCTCGCGATCTGTGAAAGAGGCAGAATGAAAGATTAGTAGTTGGCCTGGGTAACACTGAGCTGACGGAGAAGTAAAGGAGTAAATACAAAAGTTGGGGCTTCATCTGAAAGTCCAAAGGTCCCCAGTTCCCTTTCAGGTCCTAACAGTGTTACAAGCCAAAAATGATGCATAAAGCTGTCATTGGCATGTAGACCCAAAACAAGCTGTGCATGCACTTGCCCTCAGTTCTCATCAGGAAATAAATGCTTGTGTTAGAAATAGTGGGAGACATAGAACAACAACTTTTTCTTTCCTACCAGTGAAAATAATATAGTAAGCTGAGTCAAGTACTATTTCTTCAGTGGGAGAGTGAAGAATTTCATACAATAATGTGTAAATAATACACAGTGCTAAGTCCTGGCTTGCTTCTGGGACAGTTTCACCTGAAATCAATTCCTGAATAACTTGCTGAAGCTTTCAGTCATACAGCTCAGAGGTGGTTTTAGCTGGCTTGTCACATGCCTCAGTGACGTCAGTGGGGGTTTTGGTCTAGATTCCTGTGAGGGAATCAAGCACTCACCAGTCAGCATGAACTGATAGGCATTGTCAGAGATGGAGAAGATGTGTGGAGGGGCCTCCTGGCGCTTCTTGCCTCGGTAGGCCAACACCACCTCCGGGTTGTACACCGGCAGCCACTTGTAGGGGTTGACAGTGACACAGAAGAGACCCGAGTAGGTCTGTGGGGAAGGGAGACAGCACGTTGGCTTCCACTTAGCCTGGCAGAGCAGTTCCTCCCAGCTACCCAGAGGAAGACTGCTGCTGGTACTTACGTAGATCATCCAGGCTGCATAACGCTCTTTGAGGTTGTACAGCACAGCGGGTTCATGGAGGTGGGTCATCATGGCCATGTCCTCGATTTTATCATACTTGGGAGGGTTCATGGGAAAGACTTGGTCTTCCTTCACGGTCAGGGTCTACAAAGGAAGCAAAAGATCTGTGTATGTCAGCTAAGAACTGAGAATCGGAATCAAATGGTGTCTTTCAGCCTTGTTTCTTACTCACCTCTCCAGCTTCAGACTTGACAGTGACCTTCCCTCCTTCTTTGCTCTGGATTGTCCCTTTCACAAAGGATTCTTTAGGATGGGCCGCAAAGACCGATGTCTTGGCATCGAAAGGCTTGTTCTGGGCGGCAATTCTCTCCTTTTCTGACTTTCGGAGAAAAGGAGCTGCCTCCCCAAAGACAGCCATCTCAGCATCTCCAGAGGCCATGTCTGCACTTTAGTGAAGGCACAACAGTAGAGGACTCTAATGGGGAGGTGAGGAAGTGAGGAAAAAATTCTTTACAATGAGGGTGGTAAAACACTGGCACAGGTTGCCCAGAGAGGTGGTGGATGCACCATCCCTGGAGACATTCAAGGCCAGGCTGGATGTGATTCTGGGCAACCTGATCTAGTTGGAGATGTCCCTGCTCATTGAAGGGGGGTTGGACTAGAGGAGCTCTGAAGGTCCCTTCCAATCCAAACTATGCTATGATTCTATGATTATGGCACTCATTATTCAGGTCTGTTCTGTAAGATTGGGAAAAATTTCATATCCCGTGCCTTGGTTTCTCTTCATTCTCTGAGTATATGGAACATCTAACATGAGCTAACTAGAGACTTCTTTTTTAGGTCAACTTAGAAAATAAGAGGTTTTCATTGATGAATCTAGGTCTTCAAACATTTAGGAGGGCAACTTTTCATAACCTTTCAGAACTGTGGGTTTGGTGCTTTAAGAATACTACATCTGTGAGATAAGAGCAGATTTGCGGAGTAAGTTTCACTAAGACATCACCGTTAGGAATGTGACCTTTTAATATTCCACCGTAATTGAATTTCTTATGTGCATTTGTCATTCTTAGGTACAATATCTGAGTAATTTCAGCCCCAATGTTCTGACTTAGGTGAAATAAAATTCAAGAACTGAAAGTGAAATTGCCAAGCCTGTATGAAGATACAGACTAAATACTGAAAAAAATCCAGGAATAGGTAAGTTCTCAAAGCTTTAAAATACTTACAATATTTCTTCTGATGCTTTAATAAACATGAAAGTAGTTAAATTTAACCAACAGCACTTGAAAATTCTCTAGCTACATCAGTAACATTTATTCCCTCTTTATTCATTAGGTAACAAACACTTCATTATTTTTTTGTCTGGAGTAAGAAAATGGGTATCTAGGAGCTCTGCCATTTTACAAAGGTGGGTAGGTTTGTATGCTCAGATGAGTTCTTAATTCATACATTCTCAGGTAGAATGTAGAGTTTTGCATGTTTTCCTGCTGTGCTCATCTTGGTCCAGTTCTATTGCTGCTATAGCAAAGATGGGAAGCCAGCATGCCTTGATCCCAGTTAAGCAGAAGTGAAGAATTTCCCCATGGGGATTTTTTGTTGTGTCATCAGTGGTCAGAGACTTCAAACGCATCCACTTGAAAACCTTGGGCACCCCACCACCTTCTACTCTAATCACACTGGGTTTGAATATAGGGTGAAGCAGTGACTCTTCCAGAAATCCCACCCAAAGGATCTTTCCCTGCCCTCTAAGAATGAATAAATCAGGTTCTTACCTCTCACAATACCAGATGGGTGGCTCGCAGGCTGGCAGCTGGTCAGTACTGTAAAAGAGAAAAGGCAAATCCTTACTTGCTGCTGCACAGAAATCCAGAGTGAAAATAGGCAGGTGGCTTGAAAGCAGATTTAAAACTTGAGCTGAGAAAATGTGTGCTGTCCTGGAAATGAGCACTGGAAGCAGCAGGAATGTTGTGGCAGGCACATAAGGGCACCATTGCCTTCCTGTGAGCCTGTGAACACCATAGACTTACCTTGAAGCAGTCCCTGGAGACAGGGCAGACTTGTCGCAGGGATGTTTTATATGATCTAGTCTGCAGATGCTACAGATGCCTACTCTTTCTTCGGTCAAAAAATTTTTGGCAAACCTTCTTTGGTAAAGCATTGTCTGGCAAACTGAACTAAGGGCATAATTGTCATTTGACATGACTAGATATAATTAGAAATTTTTGCTGTCTTACTGACTATATGAATACATCTCCTATAAACAATTTGACAAGGGTGTTAAGGAGGGAATCTGGACTAGTCAAGGCACTTAGAGAACTTGGATGCAGGACTTACGGATTCTATTGCTGGCTTTCCCACCGACTCACTGTATGACCCAGGGTGGATTGCTTGGTATGTCTGTGCTGCAGCTATCCCAGCTGTACAATAGATAAATCAGGATGTTAAAGGATAAATTAGCATTATTAAAAGCTTTTGGTGGTTGTGATGGTAAAATCCTGAATGCAGAAGTGCAGAGGTTATGCAGAGGAATGCAGAAGTTTATGAGGGTTACAGACACAACAAGATGGTCAGCCAAACACTACAGCAGTGAGAGGCTGGGTTCTACCTGGGCTTTTAAGCTGGTGTCTCAGGCAGAAATGTGAGGCAGATTCAGGAATTTCAGGAAGAGTGTGCATGCACACCAGCACACAGAGAGACATGTGCATGTGTGTGCCTCTGTACACACTTCAGATTGCAAATAAGTGGGAGATTCTCCAAGGAACGTTGTTGGGAACCTGTGCCCCACCTTGTTCTATGGGAGGGATTATGGCTGCTGAGACTTCAGATCTGCAGGTCAGTGCCAGAGAGCAAGAGATGCTCCCTTCTTTAGCAGGCAATTTCTTAGCTTATCCAGCTGTTCCCATGCCTATAACCCTAGGAAAGATAACTCTGATCTAGGAATGGCCCCTTACCCCCCTTTTTTTTTCCTATGTACAACTGGTAGAAAAATCCTCTAGTCAGCCATAACTATACAAAAAATTGGAAATGTGCACAAACACATCATCTCAGTGTGCAGTCCCAGATGCTCTCCACACAATATATCCTCAGTCTAGCATGTCCATTTCATCACAAATCATGCACACTTACAAAAAAACACAGTGCTACGTTTATGAGAGCATTGTGGGTGCAGGCATGCCTGTACAATGCTGATAGACTGGGGGAGAAGGGGGATTTGCTGGTAATCCTGGCGAGAGATTCATCTAGTTTTAGCAGAAGGGCACTGTCATGTGAGCCGCTTTAAGTCCTGTCAGATTTAAACACATTCTTCCCCTGGTCATTGGCATTTTGATTATTAGAAGAGCTCAGTGGATAACACAAGGGCAAAGTTAGAAAAGTGGGGCATGGATCTGATATAATATCCAGAATCAGGCAATATCTGGTGCTTGTAAAGGCTGTTCCAAGCAGAGCTGCAGCACTGCAGTGCCCATGTTTTTGGAGCCCAAACCCAGAGCTCACTGCTGAGCTCCATGCAGAGGGCATGGGGAGGCTGATGGAAAAACCCTGCACCTTGCCCAGGAGGAGCCCAGAGCCAGCCAGTGGGAAATGGTGAGTGCAGGAGTGCACCTCATGTCCAGCCTCTCTGGGGAGCAGGCACCAAGGGGTGCTGGTGGGGACACCTACCTCCAGTGAGACCTGGCTTCGTCATCTTTGCACCCTTCCTGCAGGTGTTCATACATATTGATGAGATCTTCCTGAGCCTTTTCTTCTCCAGGCTGAACAGTCCCAGTTCTCTCAGCCTTTCCTCATAGGAAAGATGCTCTAGTCCCTCAGTCATCTTAGTGGTCCTTTGCTAGAGTCTCTCCAGTAGCTCTATATCTCTGTTATACTGGACAGCCTGGAAGTGGACAACCAGTGCTAAGCAGAGGTTGAAGGGTCATCTCCCTCAACCTGCTGGCAACCCTCCCCCTAATGCAGCCGAAGACAAGGTTCACCTTCTTTGCAGCAAGGGCACATTGCTGGCTCATGTTCAATTTGGTGCCCACCAGGACCCCCAGGTCCTTCTTTGCAAAGCTGCTTTCCAGCCTGTCAGCACTCAGCACATACTGGTGCATGGGATTCTTCCTGTCCATGTGCAAGACTTTGGCCTTCCTTTGCACTACTTCTGGGTTAGGCAAAACCCAGAAGTCAATACTTCTGGGTTTTGCCTAACCAGTACCCTGTGGCACACCATCCTTAACACAGAAAACACTTTATGTTAAATGGGCCCTAACAGTTGCAGAATCACAAAGACTTCAAGTCTTATCACCATGTTTACCAGTATTGTTAATTGAGTGAACTAAATCATGTGTGGACTTCCAGCTAAAGACCTTTTTTGACATTAAAGCAAAGCAACCAAAGTGCACAGGCACCTCTACATTTCAACAATAAAATCTGTGCTTTGCATACAAAGAGGGTGAGATACCTGTAGGTTCAATATAATGTCCATGGAGTTAAGAATGCATATGCTGTTTTAGAGACCAAATAATTCGTCATTTACTTCAGGGACTTGGCTCTCACTATCTCAAATATGGGACTATCCAGTTCACTGAAGCTAGTCTCTGTTTGATCCTTGGAAGAGAGTCTGGGTGGTAGGTCTACTAGCTAGCAGGATCTGGTTCTAATAGTGGTTCTGGCCCACTCGGACTTAAGCTGTTTTCAATATAGGGCCATAACAGCCAAGTGGAAATAACAGACATCCTGAAGGTTGAAGGGTAAAATCTTGTGACCCCATTCAGCAGAAGAACTAGCATCATTGTCGTGAAGGTGTGAATCTGGAAGCTTTCCTGTCACCAGAAAGAATTACCATTGACACAAAGAAATGGCAGCTATAGAGCTATTCCCTGAAATGGGAAGGAGCAGATCCTCTGTCCCCGGAGAAGATAATTTCTGCCAAACTATTCTTCTTGGTCTGAGACTACAGGCTCTGACAGTCTAGGTATACTATGTCTTTGGCCATCTTAGGAGGGAAAGCTACCTTGTGTACAGAGAAATGGCACAGGATTTACACAAGAGAACTCAGATAACTGCAGACAGTTACATCCTGCAAGGAAGACTGGGAATGCTGCCTTATTGCCCAGTGTGTGGAGAGGCTGAAGGACATACTGTCCCACCTAACAGTGCATCAAATGTTGGAGGAAGTCCTACTATGGCTGAAGGTTTCTGTAGACAAATGCAGAATGTATGCTGGCTTCAGTTCAGAGAGGAATAAATTATTGTCACAAATTAGTGAATCCCTAATTTGTATTTCTGTGCCCATCAGAAGTACTGGCCTATGTCTACAGTAATAGCTCTGTATTACTGTCTCAGTATCACTATAAACCCCAAAATTACAAACCCCATAATGTGACGACAGGCATACACACTTTGCTTGGTATCTTGGAGTGAAATCCCTGAAAGGTGCTTGGTATTCAAGAGTCTGAAGGATTACTGAAATGTAGCAAAGTTCTCCAGAATGTTGCATATGGAGATGCAGCCCTTATGGCAAGAACAATCTGCATACTGAGTTCACCTAAAACTTATATACTTTACATTAAATAATACAACCTCCACCACGAAGCAGCACTTATAGACGACACCAAGTGTGTCTGCTTATTTTTCTGTCATCTGCACTGTAATATAGAAATAATCCTGGTGAGTTAGACCAGCAGGAGTGAAAGGGCCTGAGTGAATTCAGCATTAAACAGTCCAGTGCCATTCAAACTGAGTATCAAGGCTATTCTAGAAACTCCTCTGGAAGAACCAGCATTAAAAAACTCTTTCAGACAGTGAACAAGAAGATAAAATGTTAAAGCATTGACTACTTTCACTTGAAAACTCTAAGTTTAGATCCATTTCCTTTTCTTTCCTCCTTTTGCTTGAACTAAATAAAACACGGGAAACACGAACTTCTAATTCAGTGTTTTCAGGAGATGTTTTTTAAATACCTTTCTGAAGGAAATTATTAGGAAAAGCAATGGCAGTTGTAACCGCATGTGTTGTGAACACAGGTAGTATGTGAACTCTCAGTGAATGTTGATGGGGAAAGACACCTGATAATTGTACTAAGTTTGTGGAGGCTGGAAGAGCAGGCAGAAGAAAGTGCAAAAAAGGCTGGCAGAATAACGCAGCATTCAGTGGTTTGGTGTATGACATCAAGATCACAAAAAGATGACAAAAAGTGTTTGCTCAGCTGGCATAAGCATCCCTGGAAAGCATTCTAAGCTACTGAGCTTCCGCTTTGTATTGGTTTTCATTTATGAAGCTCACCTCTCCCACCCAGGTATCAGTTATTGACACTGGCATAGTGGCGTATTAGAAAGCTTCTTACAAAGAAGCAGCGTCTAATCTGAAGTAGATGATACAGATTTCACTGTAGTTTATTGATCGCAGTAAGTTATATGAGGGAAAACTCTGCCCTGTTTCCCATATCCTGGTGCAGCCAAGGATAAACCTGTCCAGAAAGGTATCTGTTGAAAGAAGTGCAAGTGCCTCAATGCAAAAGAAGAATGCAACATTTCCTGCCAGTCACTCATTTTCTGTCAATCCTATTTCCATCTCTGCAGGGCTGGACTTCACTGGGACCAGAAGCAAATCACAGCACAGTTAAAAGAGGACTGAAAACTATCTCTGGATACAGCCTGTCCTGCACAGCAATGCATTGTCGGCAGTGCACACATTCCCCAGGGAGGAGAAAGGATTCAGTTGTGCTGAAAATAGACCCTTCTTGAGACAGAGATCAGGCAGCTGCCTCCCTTTTGCCAGCCTTTAAGATGTACACTTTCTTCTCCTGATCCCTGTGGTTAGCTATAAGACAAGGAGGGAGAAGGCATTTTTTAGCTGGGCAGCACAGCCAGGCTGGAGAGAGGAACTGGATGTGACTACAGATTGCTGGAGTTGGCTAGCGGAAACCTCCCTCTCATGCATGTTCAGGGTCATCAAGCTCTTGAACTGGAAATATGAGAAAGAGGAGGTTTTGCATTAGGAAAAGGAATAGAATTATAGAATGGTTAGGTTTGGAATGGACTTTAAAGACGATCTGTTAGAGGGGTGGTTAGCTGATTGTAGGAAGCTATTACCCCTTTTGCTTGACATTGGTGAGTCCTCACCTGAAACAGTTTGCCCAGTTTTAGGCTCTCCAGTTCAAATGGGATGTGAACTAATAGGACAGAGTCCAGAAGAAGGCTAGCAACATGGGCAAGGGTCTAGAATACTTCTGTTATGAAAAAGGTTTGAGAGCATCTTAAGTCTGAGGAAAAAAGATGAGAGCAGTTATAAAGACAATGAGACAAGCTGGGTTTTTCATGTGTAGTAGACAATGTAACAAGGGGCAATGACAACAAATTGTTGCTTGAAAGTATCTAGTTAGACATTAGGAAAATTCTTGACTACTGGGTGATACAGAATGGCACAGGCTCCCAGAGAAGCTGTGGAGCCTGTGTCCAAATAGCTTGACTAATCAAAGCCATAACTAATCTGACCAGCACTGGCAATAGATCTGCTGAAGGGGTAGAATGAACTACAGATCATCAGATATTCCTTCACAACAGCATTTCTGTGGCTTTAACGTAGAGGTTCCCTTTATCTCTCCAAAGTAGATAACTGCTCAAAGCTAAGCAGCAAAGGTATCCGCAGCTTCACTTCTAAGAAACAGAAATTTTCCTGGAGTGAGTCCTGAAATATAGCTTTTTTCAAGTGGACCACAGGCATGAATTTTTGATCTCAATGCATTGTTCAAGATAGTTAATCCCATGCAACTTGTCAAAGCGTGTACTCCCAGAACACCAATTCCAGAGCAGCAGTAGGCTTTGGTAGTTTTCAGTCCTTGAAGAACAGTGTGACATGGAGGCAGAGAACTGTAGAGCTCTCTGGGGCAGCAAAGTGCATCACATAACATAAAGTTCTGCCAGGTGAGGAGCAACATGGCAGGCAGAGTACAGGAGGGTCCTCTTGTTATCACAGGCCAGACACATTCACAGTGGTAATTGCATGCTGGTGAGTATCTCCCTGGTACCATTTGTCAGAAAATGTGTGTATGATATAGTGAACAGTGACTGACATCACCACTGGGTGTTATTTCTGATCATAACATTGAAGGAAGTAAGATTACATGATGCCCCTGCCAATGGCACAGGTGTTGGACAAGATGGTCTTTAAAGGTCCCTTTCAACCCAAACCATTCTGTGATTCTGTGAATGGCTGTACTGGGTAAGATCAAAGGAACATGAAGATTCTCATACCTGGGACATTTCTTATCATTCCAATCTCCGCAGATACCCACCCTCCACGCAATGTCCTACTTGTCCCTCCACATGGAATCTATAATGCTCATGGGATACAGCAGACATTCCCTTCAACAGGGATCCCCTTGCACACCCTGCAAGCTGCTCAGCTTCTGCTCTAGCAGGACACCTCCTGTGGGCTGATGGCCTGTAGGGCAGGCTGAGGTGCCTACACAGACAGCAGTGTCTCCTGTGCCTGGGTACAGGTCACTTCAGCTACTCATACTCAGGTCCCTGATAAAACACTGTAAAAACTCTGTAACATAGATTTTGTATACATCTGTTCAGTGTTTATATACACATCAATGTTTGATGTTTTACCAACTGTCTCTAAACATTATGTCGCACAGGTGACAGACTTGGTGACAAGCAGCTTTGCTTGGATGTGCTTCTGAAGTTAGGTTCCTCTCTTTTATAGCAACAAAATATGACCTGGTGTTGAGAAATTCAGACATGTTTGTCCATCCTGTGCATGTGTTACTCACTTTCAGAGGAATTAGCATGTATCCCCCAAATGTCCCAAAGGAAGAACATCCTGCCTAGTCATTAGTACTAAAGAAACGGATTGAACAGCAAACCCATTAAGAACAAGCATCAGTTTTGCTTTCTTTTGTTTGCCAAAACTCCTTGAGGTACTATAGCACTAGGATGCTTCCTAATTACAGTCTGATGCTGTTTCAAGCTATCTTCTTCCTTGTGTTGATACCTGTTCAGTGATAAGCAGCACTCAAGGAAAGAGGGGTTTTAGCAAAGAACACGGACCAGCCTGTTACTGCAGAGAGGTGGAAGTGGCTGAGCTTGAACAGATAAATGTAGGAGTTTACAAAGCCCAAGTTTCCAGCCTTGCAGCTGCTGGGATAGATGGGGAAAAGCAGTGGCTGTAGTTTCTGGCAGTGGCTATTCAACACTACCCACTGCTCCGTGTGCCTTCCCACAGTGTGGTCTGGCCTTGCAGAGCTCTGGCATAGGCAAAGCCATTTTGCTGTGATCATTGTGTGATTATTATCCCCTGCTTCACAAAACTACTGATTACAGCAGGCTTTTCTTAAGCACCAGGGTTTTGGTTTACTCCCTTCCCTTTCTCCAGGTCTTTAGAGAATTTTACTCCCAAATAATTTGCTTTTCCAGCTGCTATACAAAACTTAACCTCAGCCCATTTGAGTGAATATGAAACAGCAGCTGTGCATCCATCTCTCAGCTGAAAACAGGGAGGATCTGTAAGGCTTGCTCAGCTGTCAGCAAGCAGGAACAGAAAAAAAGCATCAAGCAGAGATAGTCTCATAGATTTGAGAATCAGCAGACAGAGCAAAGGTCCAGTTGGTATTTTGTGCATGAGTACATTGGATGCTTGGTAAAAATCCAATTTCACTTTTTCCATACTATTTATAATATTGTGTAAGCATATCATCTTCCCACCTGGTTGTTCCTTTCCCAAAGTGAAAGATCGTCCACACAGCTGTGTCTTCAGTGCTCCCATCAATTCTGTCATCTTTCTCTGTATCATTCCAAACTGCACAAGCCAAAACTGCGGAGAGCAGGTAGGTTTGTGGGCCTGATACAATGATTTCTGTTTTGTTTGCAGCTGATCTCGATAATTCCTAATACTCTGCCCTTTGTGGCCACCAGTGAGCACTGATTTGATGTTTGGATGTAATTATTCACTATTCTAGTGGTCTTCCTATCTCCTAATCCTGGTCCTCCTTGCCGATATTGACTTTCTATAGGTTTTGATCTATATATGGCTCAGAGTCATCATAGACAGAGAAGCTGATGTTCTTTTTCATCTGCATAAAGGGTTTTTATGAATGATGATTATCCAGTTTGCCTTACAAGGATGACATCTTTCTTAGTGGCTCTCAGCTAAACGATAGTGAGACTCAAGAGTAGCACAGCCCAGCTAACAGAGCAGTAGAGACACGGGTAAAACAGCAAACTTACGTGGAGGTGAGCAGCTCTTCACTGAGTATCAGAGTTGTGCCATTTACTCACACTCCTCATGTTCCCAGCAAACATCAACGGAAGAGCTGTTCGAGGAGGTGACATTCAGGATGGCCTTTCTATCACCCACCAAAGCAGCTGAGAAGCTCCTGTTACAGAGCAGGGGAGTGGGGTGGGCAGGCTAAGATGCCTCTGGGTAAGATAAAGAAAAAAGAGAGCAAATGGCAAAAGGGGGAGGGAAGGAAAGTCAGGATTAGGTGCATAATATTAGCACTAGCAACAACTGTATCCTAAAAAAGAGAGTAATGAAGTGATATCTTCCTAGGCTGACACTCATCTGTGACAGATGCACAAATCCCACTTCTGGGCAGATTTCAGTGCTGTGAAGTGAATTATACTGGTATGGAATTTGTATAAACCTGCTCACTTTAAGCATTAGACTTTTCAAGGTTAAGACAGCCCACTGGATTACCATAGGATTCTTAGTCACTGCAGAGAAGTCACCAACATCATACTAGCAGAGTTTTCCAGTGGCATTTCCTGAACTAACTTTTTATGATGCAGAAAAGTTCCTTTTGCATCCTCAGGAAATTTGTCAACAGCCTCATTATTTCATGTTGGCAGACAGCTTTCCTTGGTGTCAGCCTAAATGTTTCCTCAATTTTTCTCTGCATCCCTCTGAGATGCTGAAGGAAGGATACAAGTCTCTGCTCCTCCTGAAGGGCAAATCAGTTGTGTAAAGCAGAACAGCTCCAGTAGGAGACAATGATGATGACATGCCAGCAGGTAGCAGCAGCCAGGGTGTTTTACAGCTCAATCATGACGATGGCCTGAGAAGATGTATGCAAAGTCTGCTGCAGCTCAAGATGCAGTGCCAACACCATCACTGCTCTGCTGAGCAACACAGGCGTATGTTGCCTTCCCTCCAAACCAGTCCCTCAGGTCCCTCAAAGTGCCTGCTGCTCCCTGAGAAGTGCCTCCAGGGGGAAAGAATCTTGCAGGGTGCCTCATAGGGTCTCACAGCAGACATCCCATGACCCCACACTGCTGCCTGCCTCTTACGATAGCTAAGCTTGGACTTTACCTCCCTGGGCTCTGATCCCAAAGCCTTCATGTGCTGAAATGTGTTTCTCTCAACAGTACTGTGCTGACATCAGGTCTATGCTGCTGGCAAGGGGCTAGTGGGAGGCAGGCCCTGCAAGACCAGTCATGAGACCCTAACAGCAAGGCTTAGATGATTCCTCCTCTCCTGTGGCTCCCAACAGGAGCTTATGGTGTGAACTGTTGAATTTGACTTTACTGACAAAGAGTTTCTGTAGGGAAATATTTTCAACCATTTGCTCTACTATTACTGAAATGCTGCATTTGAGCTTGGGAGATCCCTGGCCATCCATATGGGACAGCAGCTCTATACGAGCCCATCAGCTGCATCTATTTTAAACTTTCTTTCAGAGATGTTCGTTTATGGCCACCATTGACTGATGTTTTCCTCAAGACCTTTGCACAAGCCCTTATCAGGTGTCAGGCAGCCTCACTCCACAGATAGAGTGTCAATGCAAAATGACTCTCCTTCTCCATAAAGCAGCAAGCAATTCATCTTCCTCACACTGGTATCCCACTTTGATCCTGATAATCCAGCAGGTTTTATAGCAGTGGCTGCCGGTGGGGATTTTTTCCCAGCGTCTGCTTCTCCTGCAGCCTCCCCTGGCCCAGAATCATTAATTTGTTCCTTTCCCCTTTATATGCTCTAGTGGAAGGTGTCCCTGTCCATGGCAGGGGGTTGGAACTGGATGATCTTAAGATCTTTTCCAATCCAAATTATTCTATGTTTCTGTTTCCATGATCTATCTACACCCTCCTCCCAGGACAGGCAGGACCAGCTGGCATCACTCAGACACTCAGCTTCTGCTCCCACCTCCTCTCCCACTTCTAAGCTGTTTATTTTCTTGGAAGATTCTTCAAAACATACATGCATGGGTGGTAGCCACAGGCTGGGCTCACACAGAGTGACAAGCTGGGTCCCCGTGGGGCAGACCACAGCAGCAGTTCAAAACTTGGGCCACTCTGCACCGTCCCCATCCACTTACCCCCTACCAGAGAGGGCAGTTGCTCCTGTGGACTCATCCTGGGCTGCCTTCCCTGGCTGGGGAGCTGAGATCTGGCCATTTTTGGGGCTTCCAGACTCCAGCTGGGGTCTGCCAGTATCCCTGAAGTCTTCACAACCCTCTGGGAAGGTATGGCTGTTCACTGCCTCCTCCCAAGCACAGCTTGTGCTCCTGGCTTAGGGATGCTTTCTTCTCTGGAACGCAGGCAGCTCCTCACAGCACAGTGTGCAGGCATGAGTGACGAGCCATGTGCAGGAGTAATGAAACAACATACTGCTTTACTTTACAGATTCAATGCAGTAAATAAATTATTTCTCCAAAACTAAAGCTAAGCTTTACAACGCTCTCTTGAAGCGGCCTACAAGCTAGACTGGCATTTGTGGGTTATCACTGTAATGTTTCCCAGCAGTTCTCATATTCTCCCGACCTTTTTTCCCCAAACCTGATGCTGAGTTGTCATTTCTTCCACTCCCACATTCTCTATCAATCAATTATCTGGTTTCCTCATAACCTCCATCTCACTCTCCATCTCCCAAACCCCTCCCTGCGCTCCCCAGCCCAATGTCAACCCTACCTCAGCACTGTGCTTAGTCTGACCTCCTCCATCTCTCACTCACAAGCTTATTTTTCTGCAAGGAGAGTGGCATGAAGGCAAGTTCAGCTGCTGGCATCACACTTGACACACCAGGGCCCCAGCTCCATGCTGGATCTGAACACGCTCATGGGCTGCTGCTGCTCCATGGCTTTCCAGTCCCAGAGCAAGCTTGGAGCAAGACCTGCCTTCCCACAGGGGAAAGGATTCATGGATTGGGGTCTCTTGCTGATCAGCAAAAAACAGGCTTTCAGGTCACTGAATAGTAGAATAGCTTGGGCTGGAAGTGACCTTCAAAGCTCATCTAGTCCAACCTTGCTGCAATGAACAGGGACATCTTCAACTAGATCAAGTTGCCCAGAACCACATCCAGCGTCGCCTGGAATGTCTACAGGGATTGCTCTAATTCATAGCTTCACAAGAGAAGGGGTGCCCCCATCCACCCCAAAGTGAGCCCTGGCTGACTGCTGGAAGTACCTGGGCAGCTGCTGTGTTCCCCGTGGGACAGCACGTCCCATGGGGAGCACAGTGAGCACCCAGGCGCTGGGTTGGCACAGCTCATTGCACAGACTTCCAAGGGGCCACTCTTGATCTGTCTCTTACCAGAGAGGGCACACTCATGCCTGTTTCTGGTTTTTAAACTTTCAGCTGAGGAAGGAGCTGTGCCGAAGCAAGTCTCTCTGGGGTAAGAATAGCATCTGCCATCTTAGGACACAACACAGTTGTCCAGCTCCTGCATGGCAGCACGTTCTGCTGAGATATAGAAGGCAACCTACCCGCCAAGGAATGTCTTCGAGAGCTATTAGTGGAAGCGGATCATCTCCACAAACAAGCATGACCCCGTGCAGGAGTCTTGCAAGAGCAGTGCTATTCTGAGCTTCTGACACTGAGGATGAAGGGAGATACATGACGGGCTGATCCTCCTGGCACGGGCCACCTCCAGAGCTCTCTGTGGCCCTGTCTCCTCCCCTGGGAATGACTCTTGGGAAGGCTGATGGGTGGATTTGTGGGACCTCAGAGCCCAGGAGGAGGGGTCCAGGAGGGAGCTGGAAATTGGCTGAGGACACAAGGCCAAGCCTCAGCCCATCAGCACTGCCCAGCCATGCTTATGGCAAGTCCTGCCTGAGGGTGTGTACCTGTCCCTGAGCTTTGGGCATGTGGCTGCCTGCTTCATTTTCAACCATACCCATGAAAGCTACACAAAACCAGAGGCTGTGTAACCACACACAAGTGAAACAAATCCTCTGGAGCCAGAAGTGTATTCACCTATTACCTCCTGAAGATCACTATCTTTGAGTGGTCTTTGGCACCATGGATGTTTGAGAGGCCCCTTTTCCTCTTCCCAGCCATCAAAATTCCCTCCCCGACTTATTTCAATCCATTTAACATCATCTTTCTTGTTGTGGTATGGATTTTTTTCATGCTAATTTATTTTTGTCTCATTTTCATTGCCTTGTCAAAGCTGGATCTGCACATTAAGGTCTCAGGGGGAGTGAAAAACACTCTCTCAGAAGCTTTCCAGCTGGATCAGCTGGCCAAGTCAATCTCCCTCGGGACCCCACATTCAGCTGGGCGGATGCACCGCAGCAGCACTAGCAGGCAGGAACAAGTGGTCATGGAATTCAATATGTACTAAGTAGCTTATAAAGTGCTGCCACTAAATGCTGTTCCACACCCTTAGGGGATGGATCTCATGCTGGCTCTTGGAACAAGGCCCCTTGGCAGAGACCCAGTCTTCTGAGCCATTCCCAGGCATGCGCAGCACTCCTGCAGATGAAGACTTGGTTGATTCAGCAGACCAGAGGCACAACTATTCATTCCAGCACCCTAATAAGTTAAACTGACTCCTCCTCCTCCAGCAGTCTGGCCTTGCCAGGAGCCTCTGCACTAGCTGGGCATCTCCCTGTGTCTACCATAGGACAGTACAACTGGGTGTGGGAAGCGTGACCAGCCCCTCCTTGGCTGTTCACATAAAGACAGGCGGGTGATAAAAACAAAGGCTTTACCCCATCTTGGTGCCATGTGACGAGGCTTGGGTTCCTACAAAGAAGCCTTCCCAGGTGTAGACTCACACAGGATTTTAAAACCGTCTCCCTGGTATGGCAGACTGTGTGATGGGGATGCAGACAGAGCTGTGTGCACCTCTCAGACTCTCCAGCAGCACAGTGCTTCTGTTCATGTTGTTCTGAGCCACCATGGCTTAGCATGGGCTGAGGTTCCTTGCTGCAATTCAAGCTGTGAAGCTTTGTGACCATGGACATGCATTTCTTTCAATCATCTGTTTTATGCTTACTGCATGAAATTGGCAGTACACAAAGTGGGCCACAGGCTTTCAACAGAGCTGCACTGCTACCAGCAAGCCCTGAGCCTCCTGCAGTTGTGCTCTCAGCTCCTCAATTCCAAATGAGGAGCTGAAACAGAAGTCATCCCTTGGGAGAGCAAAAGAGCAACACATCCACATCTGTCTCGGTGTGAAAAACTAAAATTCCAATTCCCTCAAATCACAGGCTGGCAACAGTGGATAGAGGCCCCTCTTGAGAAGATCATGGTGTGAAGACAGCTTTTGGGGAAACTAATGGCTAGACTGACTGAGAAGGTTTATCAAAGTTCCAGGTTTCTCAGACAAGCTGAAGATCTTGCAGCTCATCAACTCAGTATTTCATGAGGTTATTTTTTGGGCAGAGTGACAGGAAACCTTTGGCCACTGCATAACAATCATTACCAAATACTCCTAAAGGAAATGTGAAAACCCATGTGTGTAACTAGTTCAGAGGCTGGGGGGATAAACTTCAAGCAGCTACTCAGATTTTGCTGCTATTATTATAGACCAGTTGATAACTATTTACAACTTAACAAACATGTGAGACACTGAAGTTCAAGTCCTCACCTGCTCAGAGCTGCAAAACTGGATAGCTCAGAAGTGGGGCAACTTTCTGAAATGCAGATTGACTACAAGGAGAACAGAAATACTTGATTTGTAATGCACATAGATGGCTGTTGGTTCACAGGCTGGACTAGTCTTCTTCTCCCATGCAGAGATACAGCAGTGAAGCTAAGCAGGAATGCTGTAATTCTGTTCACATTGCATGTTTGACATACCACATCTGCTCTGACAGTAGTTTATTCTCAGCTTCATTTGACAAGGTCAGGATATCTGCTTTCAAGCAGAAGGCATCGAGGGAGCCTGTCAAATACCTAGATTTAAAGGTCAGGACAAGATTGCTCAAACATGGTCAGAGAAGCAGTGGGACTTGAACCCTTAGCTTAGAAAGAAAATTACTCTCATCTGAACATCAACATTTGGAGCATCTGAAGTTGCAGGTGTCTACTTTATTAACACTGGTACAGCAGCAGAGTGGCAGAAAATGTTTGTGTCTTTAAGCAAGTGGAAGATTTCCTCCTACCAGCATAGCTCTATCTATCTACTGCAAATCCACAGGTAGGAAGATGCTTTGTGTAAGTTCTGGTTATCCAGAGGAAGCTCATTTTTCACTTCTGAACACTACCTGGAAAGGAGAAGCTTTGTTTAGTCCACACATATTAAGATGAGTCTTTTGGTCCCCAAAATTATCTCTCAATGCACCATCCAGCTAGGATGTGCAACCAGAGCCCAGGTCAATGTAGTGGTGTCTGTAACCCTGAAGACCACACATCACCAGATGTCATGCTGTCAGACTGGTGGGTTGAAATGGAGAAACACTGTTGGCTTTTCTGAGGTGCTGCTTTACTGTTGCAGTGCTCCAACACTGCACCCCCATCCTCTGGGATAAGTTGTATCCCAGCATTTCCGAAAGTGAATGGAAAGCACAGAAGGATGTATTGATCCATTGGATCTATTAAAAGATTTAGGCATTACAATCCTTAATTTTTAGGCCTCTCATAGCACAATCCAGAACTCATGCCAGGTGCCCAGGCTCCCTGTATACTGCACAATATCAAAGCAGGATGTAAAACTACAGCATATTGCAGAGAAAGTCACCCATACTCACTAGGTTCAACCTGCCTTTACCTGGGGATACCCAATAGGAGATATCTGAAATCTGTCAGGCTTTCAATTCAACTAGAGATTCAGCATTCCCTCTATAAGGTAATCTCATGTCTGTAAACTTTGTTCAGGACTGGACTTAACCTTCCAAGTGCTTCCCCTGGGGTCTTGGTGAGATAACCTGATAAGCACTGAGCCATCAAAGCCTTTTACTGGAGCATCACATTAAGGGACTCACTGAAAGGTGCACACCATCCTCTGTTAGAACCAACATTGTCTATCGTGTGTCAGGACAGAGCCTTCAGGAGAAAGCATGTCTCCCATAGCATCTCTCTAGAGTTAAAATGCTGTATGAGTAAGAGGATGCTGTGGGGAAGCAGAAGGCAGCCTGGAGCCAAGGTTCTCCTAGATATGTGCAGTCAAAAGGTGTTACACCTGCTCAGATCACACTAGGAAAAACAGGCTCTGGATCTTGTACCAACCAGTCCTGGGCTGAAGATAGACAACTGCCCGGGAAGTTCAGCTGAGGACACAGTGCTGCTGCATATTACTTAATCAGAACATTAATTCTGCCTAAGGCCCACAGGAAGGTTGTTTTAGGGATGTTCAGAGTTAGGTTGGCTCTCATTACTGCCACTTTATGAGGCCGCTTCTTAAATCTGAAACAAATGGGATGAAACTAGCCAGAAGGCTCATGAGCCTTCAGGCACCAGAGCCTGAAATGCTACTCACAGAATCATAGTAGCATAGAATGGTTTGGGTTGGAAAGGAGCTTCAAGGATCATCTAGTTGAAAACTCCTGCCATGGACAGGGACATCTTTCAATAGATCGGGCTGCCCAAAGTTCCATCCAGCCTGAGCTTGAACACTTCCAATGATGAAGTATCCACAGTTTCTCTGGGCAACCTGTTCAGTGTCTCACCACCCTCATTGTAAAACGTTTCTTTCTTCTGCCCACCCTAAATCTCCCCTCTTTCAGTTTAAAACCATTGCCTCTTGTCCTGTCATTAGAGGCTCTGGTAAAAAGTCTTTCTCTGTCTTCCGCATAAGCCCCCTTTATATATTGAAAGGCCAGAATAGGGTCTTCTCGAAGCCTTCTCTTCACCAGGCTGAACAACTTCAGCCCTCTCAGCCTTTCTTCAAAGCTTCTTCCTTCCAGAACACTCCTTTCTGAGTGATGGCTATGTCCACCAGCAAGGCACAAATCTACTGCTTAACTTGCTTGAGCAAACACTACAGACCGCACAACCTGCCTCCTGCAATAAAGGCTTACCTTTGCGGAAGGGGCTGCTTGGGTTTTAGCTCTGAGCTTGTTTACTTGGCTTTCAGCAATATCTGCCCTTTCCTCAGCCTCTTCCAGTTTGCGCTGTGCTTTTCTGAATTTGGAGAGATTGGTATTGGCTTGTTCATCCTGAAATGGCAAAACAAAAGGAATTAAAAATCCCCCTGACAACATGCTGGGGCACAGAGATGACTTTTAAACTGACAGTCCTAGGAAATGGTGCATAAGTTTTTGCTTCAGTTTAGTGACTCACAGCTTCCTCAGCTTGGCTTTTGTAGGATTTGATTTTCATCTGCAGTTTATCTACCAGATCTTGTAACCTCATCATGTTCTTCCTGTGTTCTTCATTCTGCAGAAAGGGAATGTGCAATTATGCATCCTTGGGAGACAAAAGATCAGGAGAATTGCTTTCTCTTTACACCCACCTGGAAAGTCAGCTCTTTGACACGCCGTTCGTATTTGCGGATGTTTTTCGTAGCCTCTGCAGATTGTTTATGTTCTTCTTCCAGATCAGCTTCTAACTCCCGGATCTGGTGAATAAATCAACAGTTGGCTTGAGCCCTCACATAAGACACAGAGAAGAAAAGCATCTTTGACACCCATGTTCAGCACTGGTAGTCACCCTGGCCTCCGTCTTCAAGAGCTGTTTCTTTCCTCCCTTCAGTGCCAACTGCTCAGCCTCATCCAGACGGTGCTGCAGGTTCTTCACTGTTTGATCCAGGTTCCTCTTCATCCTCTCCAGGTGGGCGCTGGTGTCCTGCTCCTTTTTCAGCTCGTCTGCCATCATGGCTGCCTTAGAAGGGAGATGACACAAGAAACTGGAAGAATGTGAAAGAACAGTGCACGCTGTATACCATCTGAGGATGTGTTACCAGTTCCTGATGATCCTGCCACCACATTTCCTGCTTTGTGGCATGACAGTGGTAGAAGCATGATAGGAAATAGCAGGAAAAAGAATAGGAAAAAATCTGCCTTACTGCACATGCAGAGCTTGGAACAAAGAAAGGGTAAATGCTCCATCCCAGTGTATGGCCATTACTGTGACCTTCACTGACACCCAGGTGCCCTGCAGTAGAGCAACAGCCACAACAAAGCTTGAGATCAGGACTTGGCACAGCTGAGAGGCTTCTCTGCATAATACACATGAAATGTGATGGAGTCTGTGTGTTGTGCCTTAGTGCATGCCCTGTTATTGCCATGATTGCCTGGATGGCAGTGTTACAGGGCAGAAACCAGTTTAAAACCAGTTATGTTATTGAAGACAAAACTAGGATACATTTTGATCTCAAACATTTGATTCCACAGGGTCAAATTAAGTGTTTTGGTGAAATATTGAGTAATGTTGCTTACAAATAATGTAAAATTCAGCAAATTGCTTTGGCAGCAAAATACATTAAAAAGTCTAAATTGAAAAATGTGAGAATGAAATAATGGCATTTAAATTTTTTATATGTATGTATGTGTCTAATTCATTATAATGTTCTATTTCTGTTTAATTAAAAGTGAATAAAAATGTTTTTTGTTTTTTTTTTTTCATGAGCAAATGGAGAAGTTTTCCTTCTATTTTAACTCCAAATAATGTTTTTAAGTGTTAAGATTTTGGTTTGATCCTATGCATCAAAAATCATCAGCAGGTTGGGTCCCATGATACACCAGCTCTATTTCCTGGCTGGAATTCACTGGCCTTTCAAAGGAGGATATAGGACCAATTTTGAACGGAAAGTCACAATTTTCAGTTGAAAAGTTCTTCAATAGGATTTGGAAAAGATACATCTTTAAATTCATTACCCACTTTACTAGTTTCAATACAGCAAGGTTATTTTGTGGTTGACATTTTCATGCAGCACTGGACAAATCTGGTTTAGACTGACTAAATGTGGGTTTAGTTCATTACAACGACAACAGCCCTAATAACTCATTTGTCAGCAGGACAAGTTCCCTGTTGTTCTAATCCTCCTCTGAGGGCCTCTTCAACCAGGCCAACAGACTAGTTTCTCTGTCCAACTTGTGACGAGCATTTTCATTAACTCCCTGCAGCAATGCCATTGGGAAGCCCTGAAAATTCGAAGAGAAAAGCACAGTAACATCCTCACATCTGTGATTGCCTTCTTTGCTCTTTCTTCAGCATTTTTTGCTTCATCGGTAATATTTTCCATCTCAGTTTGGATTTGTGCCATATCAGTTTCAAGCTTCTTCTTTGTATTATGAAGGCTGGTGTTCTATAAGGGAGAAAAAGAGAGGCTTTAAGTGTTTGTATTTGGTCTCTTACACAGTGAGACCATGAATTACTATTACTTTATGAATCTCTGGACACCCAAAATATGTCTCTCTTAGCAAAGCAAACACCTGGGTATGGAGGAGCTGCACACGTTCAGTAGCATCCATCAGTTCCTGCTCAGCCACTTTCCTGGACCGCTCTGTCTGCTCCAGGGCTGCCCGTAGCTCCTCTACTTCAGCCTGCAACAGGTTTGCTCTGCGCTCCACCATGGCCACCTGCTCCTTCAGGTCCTCCTGTGTCCTCAGAGCATCGTCTAAGTGCCGCTGAGTGTCCTAAATGTGGAGAGCCAATTTTGTCCTAATGAATTTCTTGGATACTGTGCTTACAAATAAATCAACCAGAAAGGTAAACAAGGACCTTGAGAACTCCCTGGATTCTGTGCAGGTGTTTCTGTGCCTCAGCAGCCTGGCGGTTGGCATGGCTCAGCTGGATCTCCATTTCATTCAGGTCTCCCTCCATCTTCTTCTTCAGCCTTAAGGATTCACTTCTGCTCCTGATCTCAGCATCCAAAACACCCTGCATTGTCTCCACAGTCCTTTGATTATTCTTTTTTAACTGGCTGATCTCCTCATCTTTCTCAGCAATCTTTCTGTTGATTTCTGATTTAATCTGAGTCAGTTCTTGGTTGATGCCAAGAATTTTCACCTCTTCATGCTCAAGAGTTGCCTTTGAATGGGGAAAACCAAACACAAAAATAACAGTTCAGAGAATACAATCATTGTGATGGTACTCAGTGACTTACACAAACTCCTAGTTTGTGGCAGTCAACCTTGCACATAGCCACTGCCGAGGAAAGAGAACAGAAAGCTCTTCAGACTGCTGTCTGCTTTTCCCAGTAATATTTAAACTAACTCACCTCTGCTTCTTCCAGAGCTAATCGCAGCTCAGATTTTTCTACTTCAGCTTGCTTTCTGGCTTTCTCAAGGTCTCCAATCGTTTTGCCATTTTCAGTAATGTGTTCAGTCAGATCAGCTATTTCCTCTGTAAGATAAGAATGACATCAGCCTGGGACAGCCAGAGAAGTTGAACTCTCGGCTTTGTGACTGTGTTCAACACACAGACGTACAGGTGTACACAGTTCTATATATATGTACAGATAAAACCAGATACAGCCAACTCATGCATGATGACATAGACACAGGGGCATCAGTGTGGTTTCACAGCCCTCCTTACACTGGAAGATACCTGCATGTGTTTATGTCTCTGGGTAGGCCATCGGGTTAACACTACAAGTCTTGTTATTATATGTTCACAGTGCATCTGCAAAATTCATTTTCACAAGCTGCCCAGCCTCTTGAGAGCCTCTTGCTCTTTACCGGGAGCAGCACCTAAATGCCCTTGATCTTATGTCTCTGCAGTAGATAATGGAAAGCCAGGACATTGGTTTTATTTGCTTAGTCACTTTACTTACTTGCTCAACAACTTTTGGTGAGACATTTATATTCTCCATTAAAATAGAGAGGATAGCAATGACAGAGTCCTGTAACTTAGTGTACCTCTGGCAGCCACAACCATGCTTGTAGGGCATGCCTTGCTGTGGTAGGATTGTGGACAGCTAATGGGAAACCAGAGCCAAACACTTACGTTTGAGAGCGTTGTTCTCCCGTTTCATCATTTCAAGCTGATCTAAGGTTTCCTCATAGGCATTCTTCACTTTGAAAAGCTCTGCGTTTAGTGAGTGTGATTCTTTAGAGAGAGCTTCCCGCTGCAGTTGGCTCTCCTCATACTTTCCCTTCCATTCTGCCATGACCTGAAAGACATCATGTTTCACTTCCTGCTAGTACAGAAAATGTTATTTGTGGTTATTTTCTGTACTAGATAAACACTGCAGTCTCTGAAAACAGGGCAAATCCCTACTGCCATGCTCTAGAGGAGCTTATAACTTAGTCTCAACTTGATTTCAGTACTGACTTAAGCAAGGAGTATTAGTTTGGCCTTCTAGGAAGGCTAGACTTAAAAGATACTGTGCTCCCTCCTCACCTTATCAAAGTTCTGCTGTTTTCTGTCAAGGGCAGCTGCCAGTGTGTTTGCTCTCTCCCTGCCCACTGTCAGATCCTCCACTTCTCCCTGTAACTTCAAGTTAATCTTCTCCAAGGAGGCACACTTTGAATTCACAGTCTCTGCCTGCTGCCCTGCTTCCTGGAGATGCTGACAGAGCTTTTTTCTTAAGGAATATAAAGAAAACAAGCATATGATTCAGAAAATCATCGTATTATCACAGAATCATAGAATGGTTAGGGTTGGAAAGGACCTTAAGGTCGTCTAGTCCCAACATTATAGTTATGAACATAATTTCCTGAGTACAGTATCAGAAGTAATTGTTTTCATTAGGTGCCTACACAAACCCCAATAAAATAATAGACCCTAAAAGTAGGTCTATGTTCTGCACAATGTACATAACATCTGGATAGCTCAGTTCGTCTACCACATACTTGGCCTCCTCCAACTCCTCCGTGCGCAGAATAGCGTCCGTCTCGTATTTGGTTCTCCACTGGGCCACTTCGCTGTTGGCCTTGGACAAGGCACGCTGGAGCTCCCCCTTGGCTTCCTGCTCCTCCTCATAGTGTTCCCGGAGCAAGTCACAGTCGTGGCGAGCAGACTGCAGGGCGTGGGCCAGCACGTTCTTGGCCTAAAAGTTACTCGTAATATCATGTATGTATGTTAGCTGTGACCAGCAGGTGACACTCTCACCATGCACACTAAAGATATGGTCACTGCAGCTTGGGCAGAAGACAAAGGGCCAGAGCTTTATAACTGTTCAGGCAGCTATCTTCAGCTGCAACCAATTTTTCTCACTGACAAAGCTCTACCACTGACAAAGACCAAGGGTGGTGCTTTCACCTTGGCATATGCTGTAGCTTTTCTTCCCTGGGGCTACAGAAGCAAAAGAAATCACATAGACCATTGCTTTAAAGTTAAAAAATTTCACCAAAACTGAAACTACTTTTCACATGTCAGGGACATCCTTAGCAAAGCACTTAAAAACAGTGCTCCCTCTACACATCCTGCCCAGTGGTAATTTTACTGGGTTAGGCTGTAGGTAACAATACTTACAAACTTCCAGAAGTGTTTTTTAAATGAACTGAGGCCCTGATTCATTTTGAAGCCTTAGCATGTGCTCAGTGGTCAGCACTACCTTGCTCTCTTCCTCTAGCTGCCTCTTAAGCTCTTCTATTTGCTGTGCAATTGCCCGCTTGCTTCTGGCCAGCTGCACAGTTATGGTTTCCTTCTCTTCGAGTTGACGGCTCAGTTCACCTGTGACAGGAGAAGACAAGTTTCCAGTACTGTCAGGATTAAAGATTCTGAAAACAGGTATAATATATAATAATGCATAATAATAATCAGTAACAGACAAGTGAAATCACACATCACATGTTTATCTGATCACTTGTTACCTTTACCTATATACTTTTACCATTCTTATTTTACTATTCTCATTGCATGTATTTTTTTACCATGTCATCTTTATCCTCAGAGTAATGCAGGGTTTAGTAATGAAATTATGAGACAGATGTAACCAACACGTATCTCCTTCAATATTACTCCTATTCTGCTTCAGTCATGAGTTTTACTGTTCATTCAGACTCCCATATATGCATGTTTAACCCACAACTCTCTCAGCTTTAAGTGCATAGCACTTAATTTCTCTAGGGTTTCAAACCTACTTAGTAATATCCTGTACTATCTCCACAACTATTTCCAGATAGGTTTCCCTATTTTTTTTCCACACAGGCATTTGCAATATACAGTGCAGTGCATTTGGGCACCCAGTGCTACAAGGAACCTGATTCATCGTTGCTGCTGCCAGAGGACCAGAGCTACCTGTGCTCCATCAACAGGAAAGGGTGAGTGGCACATGGTATTTCGTCTTGCCTGTATCTGAGTGACTCCCCATCATGTCTCAAGGATTAATATTAGTGCTGCCAATGCTGTTTTTGTCTTACCTGTCTGTTGGGCAATCTGACTTAAGGCAGTCAAAAGAGCCATATATAGATCCCCTGGTGCATGATGTTTAACCTGGCTAAGAGCTGCTGTCACACAAAGTTTGTGTGACATCAAAAATCAGTTTACCTGTTTCATTCCTACTTTATTAAATGTTTGCAACAGATTCTAAAAGTGCCACAGCCCAACCCACTACTGTTCTTTCTTTCAGCTTACATAAAGTCTTACATTAAAAGAACTCACAGCAAAGGATGGAACAACACTGGTCTGATCTGCAGTACCTCTCTGTTGTGGGATGGTGGTAGTAGTCACTGCTATTACCACCTCCTCTTCTTTTTTCCATTCATATGTATTATCCCAGAAACTGTTTTCTCCTGACTCCCATTCTAATTCTTCATCACTTTCAGCAGGTCAGCAGCTCTTCTTCATTTTTACATCCTGATCTGCTTTTTGCAAGCATCCAGTTTTAGCTGCACATTTTTTATGATCAGGTCCCTTTGGAGCCCTCCCTTGCTTTGAGGTGAAACATTTCACAGTGTATTTTAATCCTTAAAAATGTTCCTGTTGTTTTTCTTTTTTTCTGATTCTCTAATTCCAGTTGTATCCCTTCTTACACTTTTGAACCACTAGATTATATTCTTTTTCTAAAGAGAAAACGTGCTTTAGACTTGCTCAATTATTTCTTTTAAAACACAATTTCCATGTTAAAGCAGTAGGATTTTATGCTGTCACACTGGCTCAGCTGACACAGAATGCTTTAGCAGCTTCCCATAGTGGTTGGACAGAGCCTTGGGCGACATGGTCTAGTGGGAGGCATCCCTGCCTGTGGCAGCGGGTTGGAATTGGATGATCTTAAGGCCCTTTCCAACCCAAACCATTCTATGATTCTATATAGGAATCCTGTTCTGTGGGCTGAAGTAACATCTCTCTTCTTTCTTGGAATGGTACCTATAGCCCATGCTGTCACCTCTAGAATTCTTGGGTCTGCTTGTAGCCCTCTAATACTGTCTTTTTCAGACTTCCTAAGCCAATTTATGTTTTTTGTCAAGCTTTCCATTTTGTTATTAGATTCCTCTTGAGCACTATGCACAATGACATTACAACAAACTGGTCAGATCTATACCATCATCTTGTAAGCATGGTCACTTCAGAAAGGTCGCTCAGAAGAAAAGAAGGAAGAATGTGGTTATAGTCTGTGTATCCCACGTGACATTCTCCACCAGACGGTGTTTAAATGCCCTTTTCCCTGTTAAGGGATGGAGATGGGGGAGTCACAGATCACAACCTGTATCTAGTTGAACACCTTTTATTAATAAAGTCACTACAGTTATTAGCCTCGAGCTCTTAATGCCAGGCAACTCTGAACACAGCACAGGTATGTATTTCTTCACAGCCCACTCACACACACATTCACTCATATCTCCCTAGTAGGAGCAATACCTGAAGGCCAACCCCATATCTTTCCTCAGAAGCAGAGGATCATAGTGATGGGCCAGTCTTAGTCAAAAAGACCCTTAGGGGCTCCTGGTTTCATCAGGTGGTATATTTAATGCTGTAGTCTTTGCATACAGCAGCCACCATCCTCCCGGATGTGGTCCCAGTTATACAACCCACTGTTGATGCTGTTGATGGTGTTTGCCAGTGGCTTTGGGCTGGTTTTACAGGTCTTAGTGTTCTAAGTTTGGCAGTTCTCGTGGGTTCATCAGGACTACTAGCCTCCAGGGATTACCAGATTTTGGGAGACTTTCACATGCAATGAGCTCTTCGGCATGCTGTTCCCTTGTAACTGTATCGCCACTCACATACAGATGTGGCTATAGAGCTCATTCACATAAATCCATATGCATTCACACAAAAAGGGGTTTCATGGCAGGTGTAGCTCTGTGCTTCAGCTGCTAGAACAGCAAATTCCAGAACTCCCTGACCTGCTGTTCTGTAAAATCCCTAAAATTCAGGTTAGTTTAAGTCAATTCAGTGGCATTTTAATTTGAGATGCCTGACCTTGCAGTCAACCAGACCAAGGAGCATTCATGCTCATCATACCCACTGTTCCAACAAGTCTGCATGGGAGCAGTTACAAGCTTCATGAGGGCAGCACACACAGAGACACTGTGCACACAGTGAATATGCATACTCTTGGAGGAGTAACTGCAGTTCTAACAGGTTGCTTAAATCATTTGGAACAGTCCTGAATTCCCAGTGCCTCTGCATGGAATCAGCTATGCCACATCACTCTAGGAATTAGTCACCTAAGCAAATAATGCTTGTAATTGGCATATGAACTTTAAAGTGTCACTCATGGACTCACTGCCTTGGATTTATTTCTAATGCTGTCTGTGCCTGTACCAGTGAGTCTGGAAGTAGAACATGCACCTTGGGTACAACTAAGTCTTACTCACGGTACACCTTAGAGGGCATGGGAAAAAATATGCCCTCAGCAGATCTTTGCGCCTTCCTTACCAGACTCTGTCTGCAGCTGAGCTTTTTGGATCACCATCTCATTCATGTTTCTCTGGTTTTCCTCACATTTGGCTTTTATATCTCTCATCTGGTCTTCCAGGGTGCGGTACATTTTTTCCAGATGAGCCTGAAAGAGAGTAAGAAAGTGGAACCTGTGTATGTGTGTTTGTAATGTATTAACCTCCCACCAGAGAGAAACAAAGCCAATGCAAGTATTTAACTTATAAAGAAACACCTTGGATTTAGTAATGGTCTCTGTACTACTGGCCAAGCTGTTGATCTCCATCTTCAGCTCACTCTTCTCCTTCTCCAGCTTCTGCTTCACTCGCTGCAGGTTGTCGATCTGCTCCCCAAGCTCAGCAGTGCTGTCCGCGTGCTTCTTCCGCAGGGCAGCAGCCGTGGCTTCATGCTGCAGCGTGGCCTCTTCGAGGTCACGACGCATCTTCTGGAACTCGGCCTCACACTTCTTGTTGAGGTCACTTCGAGCAGTGGTGGCTCCTGCAGCCTCTTCAAGTCTTTGACTGATTCCCTCAAGTTCATTCGACAGCTCATGACAATGCTTCTCTGCCCTTGCCCGCATCGCTTTCTCACTCATAGTCTCCTCTTCCAGCTCTGCCACACGGGCCTGTATAATGAAGAAAAAGCACATCAGGAATTACTAAGGGAACAGACAATTCAGTGCTTAGTGTAACACCTAATTGTCATAGTAGAATACCAAGGCCATTGTTTTGGAGACTATAAGCACCTGCAGCCCATGGAGGACCCCACGATGGAGCAGGGGGATGCCCAAAGGAGGCTGTGACCCTGTGGGAAGTCCACGCTGGAGCAGGCTCCTAGCAGGACCTGTGGCCCCTTGGAGAGAGGAGCCCACGCTGGAGCAGGTTTGCTGCAGAACTTATGACTCTGTGGGGGGCCCACACTGGAGCAGTCTGATCCTGAAGGATGCACCCCATGGAAGCGATCCACGCTGGAGCAGTTGGTGAAGAACTGCAGCCCATGGGAAGGTCCCATGTTGGAGAAGTCCATGGAAGACTCTCTCCTATGGGAGGGAGACCCATGCTGGAGCAGGGGAGGAATGTGGAGAGGAGGTGAGGTGCCCTTCCTGAGGAGGAAGGAGTGGCAGAGGCAGCATGGGATGAACTGACCAGAAACTCCATTCCCTGTGCCCCTGCGCTGCTGGGGTGGAAGAGGTAGAGAAAATGGGAGTAAAGTTGAGCCTGGGAAGAAGGGAGGGGTGAGGGGAAGGCGTTTGAGATTTGGGTTTGTTTCTCATTACCCTACTCTGGTTTGATTGGTAATAAATGAAACTAATTTCCTCAAGTTAAGTCTGTTTTGCCCATGATGATAATTGCTGAGTGATCTCTCCCTGTCTGTATCTTGACCCACGGGCCTTCATTATATTTTCTCTCCCTGTCCAGCTGAGGAGGGCAGTGATAGAGCAGCTCTGGTGGTCACCTGGTGCCCAGCCAGGGCCAACCCACCACACTTCTGTGGAGAAAATTATTACAGTGTATTGAGGTAACTACTGTGGCTAGGTCAGAGATTTTATGTTACCAACCATGGACAAGCATTTTTCAGGCTACTGCAGCTTAAACAAGCAAAAAAGTAGTTCCAGAAAGTCTCTTGCCTGCAATTCTCTGACCTTCTTCTGCAGTTGAATACCTGAACTCTGCTGTTCCTCAATTTTATTTTGCATCTCGTTAAATTCCAAGTCTTTCCTGTGAAGGAAATGTTCTTTTAATAAAGAGAAAATATGTCCAGAGAAAAGCCAAATAATAAATTTGTTGCTATTTTTCAATCATACTTCCTTAATTTTTCATCTAAGTGTTGTTTATCATTCTCCAGATCTACTATGGTTTCCTGGGCAAGTTTCAAGTCTCCTTCAAACTTTCTCTTTGCTCGTTCAAGGTCCATACAAACTTTTCTTTCTTGTTCTAAAGATCCTTCAACCTGTAACATGAATATATATAAGGATGACTGACGGAACAACTGAAGAATCTGCCTTGTCTCCTTGTGTTGAACATGCTTACATCGTTCACTTGTTGCTCCAGCTTGATCCTGGCTTTGGTGAGGGTATTAGCTTTGTCCTCCTCAATTTGCAGGTCATCCAGTGCCTGCTGATGTGCTTCTTGCAGGGCCTTCTTCCCCTTGTCTAACTTCACAACAGTCTCATCTAAACCTGTCATTTCTTCAGTTAGATTTTTAACCTATTGTAAGGCAAAATACTTGAAGGTCACTAATAATTTTGGCTTTTCCATAGGCTAGTGATCACACAAAGGCAATAAACTCATTGCTAGACTACATGGTCAAACTATACAGCCTTTCTGCTTATATATTACCCTTCTGAAGTCACAAAGCAACTCTGAACTTGCATTTTAATGCATTGTTGTATGCTTACAGGTTGGTTTTTCTGTGCAATAGAGGTGACCAAATTCTGCACCAGGCCCATACATCATGTTATTGTTCAAGTTGGCTGCACCTTTACATCCTATCTACAGACAGAGCAACTATTAATAAACATGTAAATAGCAGAAATTTAAAGTACCTTGTTTTCTGTGGCATGCTTTTCTTTTTCAGCTTTGGCCAATGTTAACGCAAGGTCATCAATATCTTTCTTCAGTTCTGAACATTCATCCTCCAGTTTCCTCTTTCTGGCTGCCAGATCAGCATTTATCCCCTCTTCATCCTCCAGTTTTTCCATTACCTCCTTCATTCTTGCTTCCAGCTGGAATTTGGCTTTGATCGCCTGGTCACATCTTTCTTCAGCATCAGCCAGATTTTCATTTTCCTTTTTACAGAAAACAGACACGTGTTTCATTGCCACACATTGGAACTGACACAGAAACCATGTGCTCATTGTGCAAATGGGACACGAAATAACAGAATTTCCATTCAGTCCTTTCCTGAACACTCAGACAAACCTAATGTAATTGAGGAGCCAAAAATGGTCTTAAATTACTTACAGTCTGTACTTGCAGCTGCAGAGCCTTTTTCTCATGCATCAGAGTCACCATTTTTAGTTCCAGTTCTTTCCTCTTGGTTTCTGATTTAGCCAGTTCTTCTTTTGTTCTCTTAAACTCTTCCTTCATCGTGGCCATTTCCTTCTCAGTTTCCACACTTTTCAAAAGGGGTTTTAGCTTGAAGTACAGCTTCATCCAGGGCCAGTGCTTGACGTTCATGAACGCACGGATGTTGTACTGGATGCAGAAGATAGACTCCCTGAAATCAAAGCGATCCATCAGTACTCTGAAAAAAACACATCTTGAGAAAGCAGACCTCGCAGAAGATACACACCTATGATCTAACATTCTTTTCAATTCAAGCCTCCTGAGGTATCCCCTGCATAAGGCCTGTGTCTGTGTGATGAGTTTTCCTAAGCAATCATCTCTCATCTCTTCTAGGACACCCAGCAAACCTGCCTTGAAGAACACCTGCAAGGGAAGAACGGAGATCAGTCATTGCTGGCCTTCTATTTGAATGCAGTGAATGATTTCGCATTTTGGGGAAAAAAATAGTATTCACCTTAGTGTGTCCAAGTTTGTATTGAGTATGATCTATCTCAATGGAAGACAGCAACTTTTCACACGCCTTCTTGTTATCCATAAACTGTCCTTCTGGAATGACAGCTGCATTCAGAAGGTGGTATCTGACAAAATAAAGGGGAAATCTTAACCATCAGTCTCATGGCAGGGCACAGGACACTCCAAGAACAGCTCTCACTTTGAAGATACAGAGGAAGGCTGAGGCTGACTTACACCTCCAGCCTTCAATAGCAAACCAGTAAGAAGCAGGTCAGATCAGTATTAGATGTATCTTTATACTTTCCATAGTTGTTAAATATTAAAACACTCTTTTCCTAAGAACTACATCATTGACTTGTTTAGCAAGTCTCTTCTCTCAAATGAATTCAGCTCAATGCAAATACAAGCATGATGTTACAGACCTTTGTTTAAAATCCCCATATAGTATCTTGTTAGGAAATCCTTTCCTGCAGATTCGAATGCCTTCCAGGACACCGTTACATCTCAGCTGGTGCAGAACAAGCTTGTGATCCATCAGGCCTGGGACAGAGCACCATGGGGATAAGACTGACTTTTCTAGCATTGGTTAATCAGTCTTCCTGCCAGTTTCTCATCTCTGTTGTGTGAATTACCTGGGGTCTTTGTTTCATTGGGAATGATACAACGCACAAAATGAGGATGGGTTGTTCGCAAGTTGGACATCAGCTTATTTAGGTTTTCCTGTAAAAAAGAGATCATTTGCAATCTCTATCTTACTTCAAGACATATCTCAGTATAATTTGACTCGGATGGAAAATGAAACTTGAGAAGTTTTTTCTTACTATTCTAGTGAATATTCTACAATCCTGTACGGACATCAGCAAAGTAAATAGCTACTAACAGCAGATACAAGTGATAAACTTGCCTCCTGTCTTAAAAGGAAAAGGTGTCCTTAGTGGTTAGAAGCTAATCGTAAGAGCTATTAAGCAGGAGGAGAATGGAAAGAAATAAACAATATTCTGGGATACCAGCAGTGGTTTTTCTTGATCAAACACATGTTTGATCAAATTAATTGATGGGTTCATTTGTTGGTTCTGTTACTTAGATATATAGAGAGATATTAAAATGTATATATAGATACACATATTAGTTATGTGTATTCAAAAGAGAATTGAGCCACAAAATCAATGTTTGTCTATGACATCAGAAGTCATCTGCTCTGCAGCATAGTTTTTGTGAGCATTGCATTTCTTTAATCATTTCATGCAATAATGATATATGGCCCATGTCACTGCCAGCACTTGTCATCCTGCCAGGAAGGGCTGAGCCTCTTCCTGTTCCCAGAATACACGTGTCACAACAGCACCTAGGGGCTGCAACATGTAATTCATGTTGCTCACACTGACTGCAAGGCACTGATTGCCACACAACATCCTGTACTCAAAGAGGTACATCCTGGAAGAATCCAGTTGCAGCCAGATAAGGGCAGGATGCTGTTATCATCAAAGGTGCTAACGCCAAAAGCCAAACTGTTTTGGCACCAAAGCCAAAACAGCCTTTGGGCTGTCTTGAAACTGTGCAACCTGATCAAAGCACATGAATTCCCTTCTCCACCACCAGACCTCATCAACGAAGCAGAATTCAAATTAACCTTTACCAGATCCCAAAGGTAACATTCCACAGCATTGTATGGCAACAGAAAAAGATGAACTGGTGACCTAGTGCAGAAGGTCTGACAAACTGCCTTCTCAGTGTTTTCTACAGCTGGCCCAAGCTGTGCCAGAGAACACACCTACCCGAAAGAGTACAGAGACAGTTTGGAAGGAAGAGCCCTTTTTCTTGGTTCCTTTCTTCTTAATCCCACCACCTTCAGCTGGAAAATGAGATGACAGTCCCAACTGAGGTACTGCTGTAGATCCCTTTGACAGCATTATAATTGTGCATCTAATATACAGAGCATGAATACTGACTCAACACTGATTCAAGTCAGGTGATACAGTTGGAAACACCAGACAGGAGACATGATTCTCTGATCTTACCTTCATCTATGGAAGCAAAATTGGCATAAAGATTGCATAAAATTTTCATAGATGATTTCTGATACAGCCCCACAACAGTTTCATTCAGAGGGTCTTTGTTCTTCTCAAGCCAGCCACTGATGTTGTAGTCCACCGTGCCAGCATAGTGCACCAGTGAGAAGTGAGCCTCAGCCTTGCCTCTGCCAGGCTTGGGCTTCTGGAAGTTGCTGGACTTGCCCAGATGCTGGTCATAGAGCTTGTTCTTGAAAGAGGTGTCAGTTGCCTTGGGGAACATGCACTCCTCTTCCAGGATGGAGAAGATGCCCATAGGCTGAATACAGAAAAGGTGTTTTCAAATAAGATGAATTCGAGTTATAATAATATAAGGAAATGCTAAAGTTAAAGTACTGGAAGTATTCTATAGAGAATTAACTTGGGAAAAGCAGGGAAGCAAGATTTTTTATCAACAGCTGACAAGATATTCAAAAGCACCAGATTTTCATAAGTAGGGTTTTGAACTACCCAGATGTTGGCTAGAAAACTAAGAAAGCCAAGCAAAAACTGTGCAGCAACTTCCTGGTATACAGAAGTGACTTCTCCTTATCCAGAAGGAGCAAAAAGCAGTCAGACATGAGGCTTTCTAACATTTGAATTTAACTGAGAGGAAAACCTGAAGAGGAACCAATATGCAAAGACAGAAGAGAACTGGGGTAAATATGACAATGGAATGACAACTTCTAATGGTGCAGAAGACAGACAGATAGAACTGAGAAAAAAAGCAATGTCTTTTTAGAAGGCAGAATACATTTCCAGTTGGTGGATGCTCAGTCACAAGTGTTATGTTTAAAGGAAAGGAGGAGGTAAGGAGACCTGGAAGCTTCACAGAGAGACTGCATTGAAGGCACTTGGTCTAAACACTCTTGAGGATCTCTTCTAGTTCTGATCTCTGTGATTGCACACACTGCATCAGAAACTCACCTTCTCAATGAGCTCAATGCAGGCCGCCAGGTCCATCCCAAAGTCAATGAACTCCCATTCAATTCCTTCCTTCTTGTATTCCTCCTGCTCCAGCACGAACATGTGGTGGTTGAAGAACTGTTGCAGTTTCTCATTGGTGAAGTTGATGCACAGCTGCTCAAAGCTGTTGAACTAATATTTGAGTAAATGTTTTAACATTGCTAAGCTGACTCAAATCAACTTATTTCATAGAGATATCAAGGTAATGTCAGACAGAATATCCCTGAAGGGTTTTGGTAATAGTGTAAAGAATATATCATGGGTTGTCCTGGCTTACAGGAAAAGTTGTGCTGTGCAGCACATGGTTCATATAGCCTGCACTGGTGATGGTTTTGGGTGACCCTAAATACAGATTCTGTGGGAATAGAGACAGCAGCTTCATAGCTTTGCTTCTGCTGTTTCTTTTCTCTTATGTAGTGGGTGATGGATCTACAAAGGCAGAAGTCATTTCAGAGGGATTTGCCCTGTTCTTGAGGGCTGCATTGGGGTGAGGAAGAGGAAAGGTCAGAAAAGTCAAACAAGCAGAAAAAAGCATTTAAAGAGAGTGCAAAACCAAACCTCAAAAATCTCAAAGCCGGCAATGTCTAAGACCCCAATAAAGTGCTGTCTTGGAAGCTTTGTATCCAGTTGTTGGTTGATGCGCATCACCATCCAGAAGAAGAGTTTCTCATAGACTGATTTGGCAATGGCATTCACTGCCTGGTGCACCTGCAGGGACATGGTTCACACAGCTCTGCTAGGGCACTGCTAGTGCACCACCAGAATAAAACACCCCTCCACCATGCACAGATGCTGTCAGCCCACAAAGTGCGCTATAGGCCTTAATGGTCCTGACCATCCTCAGCTGTGACCTGCACCCACTCCTGTACCTTAGGGAGGTGCCGGTCCCTGCTGCTCCCTGACACCCACCTGATGCACTGTTTGGCCCTTCATGACATAGTCATTTCCCACTTTTACCCGGGGATAGCACAAAGCTTTCAGCAAGTCTGCCGAGTTCAGGCCCATCAGGTATGCTGCTTTGTCAGCCTCTGTAAAACAACACAAAACCATGCTGAAAGGCTTTCCCTCTTGGCTGGGACACACAGAAGGTGTTGAGGCCAGCCAGAGCTCACTCTGAAACCAGGCAGAGTGGTGCTTTACCCTATCCACAAAGCTTGACCAATGTTCTCATTTACTTTTCCAAGCAGCCTTGGAGGGCTGGTCCTCATGATCTAGTGGCTATGGCAGTCCCAAGAGATGCAGTAGAAGAGTGAGTGTATTGATGATGTCCCTGCTCATTGCAGTGAGGTTGGGCTACATGAGCTTTGAAGGTCCCTTACAACCCAAACTATTCTATGATTCTATGAAGTGTTTTTCCCTTCAAGCCACTTCTCCACAATTGGCACCCAAGTCTGGATGTGTAACCAGAAACTGGGGAGCACTACCGTAACATGTCCCAGGCACAGGGTCCTTCAGCAGAGCCATTGGGAATAAAGTGGATGCAGAAAGTGACTGTACAGGGTGGTAAGTTGAAGGTTGAACCTCCTTTTCCTTTTCATAAAGGAACAACTTCTTTTCCAGAAGAGTGCGTGGATTTCTAGTAAAAAATGATATGAAAACAGTTGGAAATACACCTCTCCAAGCCATGAAGGTTTTACCTTCTGTGCCATCTGGCTCTGCTTGCTCCTCACGTGGTTTCTGCTTGAACTTCATGTTTCCATAGTGCAGGACTGCCCCTGTCAGCTTGTAAATCCCCATTCTCTCATCAGGGCTGAAGCCCAAGATGCCAATGGCTGCCTGCATACCAGAGAGATCAGCTGGTTATAATGGTGGTGATAGTAAAAGTGATACTGTCTCTCCTTGCTAAATGTACTCACATCTGTGGCAACAAGCTCCTCCTGGTCATCAATGCTGGCCACAGAAATCTCCCCTTGGCTGATGAATGGGTAGTTGTATGGGTTGGATGTGATGAGGAGCATCTCTGAAAGGCAAATGAAGGAGTAAGAGCCAGATCATGGCAGTGAAAATGGAACAACAGCAAGATTTCACAGGCTCTTCTTCCTGTTGCATCCCCAAGCTCCTGGTTTTCTATTAAGAGACAAGAAAGAGTAAAGCCATTCATCTGCCTTCCACTGGACGAGCAGAAACTCCCAAGCAGGTTCTCAGTCCTACCAGTTCAATATGCTCTGAACTGGAGCTGAACATTCAGCACTGGCAGACAAGGAAGAAGGGAGGTCCAAATAAACAGCTTTAAGAAAGATGCTTTTAGGTGAGACTCATACATGCTTATCCTCTTATATGACATAGAATAATAGAATCATAGAATGGTTTGTGTTGGAAAGGACCTTAAGATCATCCAGTTCCAACTCCCTGCCACTAGCAGGGATGCTTCACACTAGACCATGTTGCCCAAGGCTCTGTCCAACCTGCTAGGGACAGAGCATTTACCATTTCACTGAACAACCTGTGTCAGCACCTCACCACTCTCACGGGGAAGAACTTCCTTATATCCAACTTGAACTTCCCCTGTTTAAGTTTAAACACATTACTCTGTTTTGTATTACAAACTGAGGCCAAAATTCACAACTCATTTTCAGTCCCCAGTCCTATGGCAGAGTAAGAGAAGTGAAGGTGGGCAGATGTGCAGTGGGGTTGTGCAGCATGCAGAAGATGAAGCCCTCCACACATTGAAGATAAATCTGTGTCCTTGTACACACATGCAGCCCCCTGGCACATAGCTGTCTCTGTGGGAAGGGAAGAGGGAGGTGGTAACGTCAGGAGGGGACGTAGTGGGAAGAGGAGTGTAGGAACGCCACCTTGGGAAATGTTCTGTGGATAGTTAGGAGTGATGGGCAGAGTGGAAGGAGGAGAAGTGCAGTAGTTCAGTGTGTGCCAAAAGGGACTGGGACAGATGTGGCGCATGGGTAGGGTATGACATGGCAGTGGGAAGGGGGAAAAGGCTGGAGGGGCTATGCTGGAAACAGGAAGAACTTTTGTCCATACAATGGAGAGTTCAAATAGGTGGTTTGTAGATCAGGGTATCTGGCCATCCTGCAACCAGAGAACTCTCACCTTTCTATTGAAGATTATTCACAGGATCTGGCCCATATATGCTGGAATTTCCACACCAGCAAGAACAGCAAGGTGTAAGGCAGAGTAAATAGCCACTGCTGCGCCTCACCTGCACACAGTTTGCATAAGAACTTACTCAGCAAAGATAAACTGGAAGTGGAGTAACCCCTAGTGCGACACTGTTATACAGAGAGAACAGTGCTGTGTACAGCTTTGGTAACCCAGTCATCATAGAATAGATTCATAGAATAGCTTGGGTTGGAAGGGACCTTCAAAGCTCATCTAGTCCAAAACCCTGCAATGAGCAGGGACATCTGCAACTAGATCAGGTTGCCCAGAACCACATCCAGCCTGGCCTTGAATGTCTCCGGGGATGGTTCATCCACCACCTCTCTGGGCAACCTGTACCAGTGTTTTACCACCCTCATTGTAAAGAATTTCTTCCTCATGTCCAGCCTGAATCTCTCTCTTTCAGTTAAAACCCATCACCCCTTGTCCTGTCACAACAGGCCCTGCTAAAAAGTCATTCCCCATTTTTCTTACAGGCCCCTTTTAAGCACTGAAAGGCTGCTCTAAGGTCTCCCCAGAGTCTTCTCTTCTCCAGACTGATCAAACCCAACACGCTCAGCCTTTTCTCATAGGAGAGGTGCTCCAGCCCTCTGATCCACAATGCTGGAATGCAGATGACACAAATAAGAACATGAACAAAGCTTCAGTGCTTCACACAGCCCGAGGCACCTGCCTGAAGGGGAAGCTGGATGCCTGTGACACATGGTGCCACTGGACCCTCTGTCACTGAGCTGGCATATTCAGAGAAAAGTTTCCTGTATGATTTTACTGTGAAATGTTATCATGTGATGGCTGTCCTTACCAAGCAGCTCAGGCTTCTTGTTGGAGAGGATCTGGTAGAAGATGTGGTAGCTTCTCTCCGCTTTCAGCTGGAAAGTGACTCTTGACTTTTCCAACAAGTCTGTAATATGTATGCACATATTAATGTTTCAAGCATTTCTTTACTTTCTAGTAAAGCAATAAGCCCCCATCATTAACTCACAGGTCTCAATGTCACCAGAGGCCAATTTTCCAGAGGTCCCAAAATGAATACGAATGAATTTACCCTGGCAGGCAAACAAAGGTAATGGTCAGTGCAGCATTCTCAAGTAGCATGCCAGGTTGTTTTCTCTCTTGAATCTCAGTCACAGCATTGCCAAATCAGTCTGAATTAGAAGATAGATAAAGAGGACAGTTTGTTGCAGCCCAAGTGTTCAAGGCCAGGTTGGACTGGGCTTAGAGCAACCTGGCCTAATGGAAGGTGTCCCTGCCCATGGCAGGGGGTTGGAAGTGGATGAGGTTTAACGTCCCCTCCAACCCAAACCAGTCTGGGATTCTATCATCTGACAACCAACCAAGATATTTGTCAGCAAGAACGTTTCTCTCAGACCAGTGGCTCCCAGTTGCAAGTAACAAGCAAGCAAGCAGGATAAGAAATGCAGGAGGGCAGAGAGAAATACAGTGACTCACAAAGCGCGAGGAGTTGTCATTTCTCACAGTCTTGGCATTCCCAAAGGCCTCCAGCAGTGGGTTTGCACTGAGGATTTGATCTTTGAGTGTACCCTGTGAAAACAGGTGAATAACTACTGAGAAACACCCAGGGCTATGTGGTAGGAAGAAGTGACCATACTGCTGTTCACCTTATTACATGTGCAACCATGTGCCCTTCATTTCAGCTGTACAGAGTTACTACAGCATCTTTTTGACTACAGCACCAAGAACCAGCAATGTGTAAATGGTAAATAATTCATTTTCCTCTTATTCAGAATTTCTCCCATGGTCAGAGCTCTCATCTTTCAGCCACATGGATAGACTGGTCTGTGTGAAGAAACTGGAGCTCCTGATTCTTCCTGGAGACCAATCCCCCAGACCTGGTTTCAGTCCACTCTGGTAGCTCGTATTTGTGGTGGTCCTAACTGCATATCAACTCCTGGTTTTTTGGAGTTGATACAAACCCTACAAAAAAACTGCCTTTTGAGGGGGTGGCTGAAGCTAATGAAAGATATTTTGACATAAATGTTTGTCACAAGTGCTGTCCTCAGCCACAAGTTGGTAACATCCCAACTGCCCCTCTGCCAAGCCTTTCTTCCTCACACCTTCATCCAAGACTCCTTCTTCTTGGCTAGGTCCCCACTCGCTGCAATCGTGGCAAAGTACTGGATGACACACTTTGTGTTCACAGTCTTCCCTGCTCCGGACTCCCCACTGCCAAAAGAAAGCACAGAGTGAAGAATTATCTGCCCCCTTTTTGTTGGAGACAAAGGTCAAAGTGGCAGATGTACTTACGTGATCAGGATGGACTGATTTTCACGATCTGTCAAAGGAAAAATACCTGCAGTCAGAGAAGCTGTAGGGAAAAGTGCTGCTTCTCTGGTAACCCTGAGCGTCCATTGGAGGGAAAGAAACTAAACCTCTGCAGGCAAAACTGAAAAGATGAATGGCCTTTTTCTCCTCTCTCTTCCCCTCCCTGCACTGCACTTTTTGTCTTCTCTCCTCCACCTTTGCTCCATCCTGCACTCTCCTCTTTGCTTCTGTCTTTACCATATTTACCTTTATTACTATTTAGGATCATAGAATCATGGAATAGCTTGGGTTGGAAGGGACCTTCAAAGCTCACCTAGTCCAAAACCCTGCAATGAGCAGGGACATCTGCAACTAGATCAGGTTGCCCAGAACCACATCCAGCCTGGCCTTGAATGTCTCGGGGGATGGTTCATCCCACCTCTCTGGGCAACCTGTGCCAGTGTTTTACCACCCTCATTGTAAAGAATTTTTTCCTCACGTTCAGCCTGAATTTAATAAGGGACAGGACTTCATTCAAATTAAAACCATGTATATTGGTGAAAATATTTCTTCCAGCTCTGTTCTGAACCTACCTGCTGTTGCATGAAGCCATGTGCTGGTGTGCTAAGGACTTCCCAGATAATGTGTCCTATCCAACTGCAACTGCCCTTTGCAGTGGTTCCTGTTATGGTGCTTAGCTTAGTACTTGGACCAGAAATACAGATAAAGTGCAGTACAACAGCATAGCACTTCAAGAATAAAAAAACTAATTCAGGAGACAGGGAAAACTGCGTGGAGCTGGTTTTGCATCATCTAGAGATAAAATAAGCACATCTAATTCTACAATACAACAGTTGGGAGCTCAATCAGACAATCTGCAACATGACACAGGACAAGGAATTGGGGTAAAGCACTGTAAGAGATGGAAGAGGCAGCTGAGCTCACGGCAGGTGAGGAGTGGCATTTGGCAGGAGCAGTGTTTCTGACACAGCTTTTTTTCTCTGAGTCTGGTCAAACTAGAGCCACTCACCAATCAGCATGAACTGATAGGCATTGTCAGAGATGGAGAAGATGTGCGGAGGGGCCTCCTGGCGCTTCTTGCCTCGGTAGCCAGCCACCACCTGCGGGCTGTACACTGGCAGCCACTTGTAGGGGTTGACGGTGACACAGAAGAGACCCGAGTAGGTCTGTGGAAAACAAAACTGGAAGAGTCACTGCAGTCATCTCCTGGCAGCTGGATTTTCTCCTCTGCCAGAATAGGGAACTTACATAGATCATCCAGGAGCTGTAGCGGTCCTTGAGGTTGTAGAGGACAGCAGGTTCATGCAGGTGGGTCAACATGGCCACATCTTCAATTCTGTCAAACTTAGGTGGGTTCATGGCATAGACATCATCAGGTTTGACAGCAAGTGTCTGTAATTCAGAAAGAAAGAGTTAACCTGGATTCAGCAACTCTCGATGCTCCTTCCATGTACACACACAGAGACACAGGCAAGGAGAAGTAATAACATCTGTAAGGCTGCTCTAATTCATAGTTTTCTTTCTGTTTCACTGTGCAGAATGAGATCATGGCTATTACAGGGCAGACACTGATGCCAGCTAGGAATTCTACAACACTGGCAAATTTACAGCATGTAAATTTATTGTCCTGGAATTGCTACAACCATACAGACAGCATTTGTGCTGGACCAGATCTTTCTGCACATTGTTGCTGCTTATGAACTTCAGGTCGCTGCTGCTCATGGCTGCTCCTGGGTACAACTGCTGGAGGCTGGTCTACCTTTCATCCTCCAAGACTCATACTGCACAGTGCCTGAGACACTGTGCACAGGACAAGTACAAGAGCCATCAACAGCTAATCCTTCCTGGGAACGGAATTGTTCCACTCTGGCCTGTTGCCATTCCTAGTTAAACAAAGGCTCTAGCTCTATCAAACAGCACTGTCTACCGACACTTGTTGTAGGTGACTGTCCTGTCACACTGCCAGAGCCTGTGGATGCAGGGACGGGGGGCAGATGTGCAGGAAAGCAGATGTACACCGATGGCAGAAGCTTATCTCAGGCACACTGAATTAAGGAGCTTGAAAATCCTGCTGTCACTTCATAGACTCACAGACTGGTTTAGGTTGGAAGGGACCTTAAAGCTCGTCTAGTTCCAACCTCCTGCCACAGGCAGGGACACCTTCCACTAGAGCAGGTTGCTCTAAGCCCCTGTGTCCAACCTGGCCTTGAACACTGCCAGGGATGGGGCAGCCACAGCTTCTCTGGGCACCCTGTGCCAGCACCTCAGCACCCTCACAGGGAAGAGCTTCTGCCTTGTATCTAACCTGAACTTCAGAAGAGGGCAGGAAGCTCTAAAGTATTAGGAATTATTACAAAAGAAAGAGAGAAAAGAAGAGAGTGTTATGTAGGATGTGTCTGTCAGTTCATTCCCACTTTCATTACTGAGCACACCTCTTCAAAAGGATATAGTTGTAGTGGAAATGCTCCAGAGAAGAGAAACAAAGATGGTCGCATGTATGAAACAGGTTTTCTAAGAGGAGAGCATAACTTGATTGGGATTTGGGAGTGACAAGGGACACTTTTGCAGTCTGCAAAGTCAGGAATAGCAGAGAGCCATGGCCATGGCAAGGAAGAATTAATATTTTCTCATGAAAAAATAAGTTGAAACAAGTTGAAATGACCAGGCTGCATATTGCAGAGGAAAGGAAGCACTTGACACACATACTCCAATTTTAAACTATGGAAATCTTTCCCACAGGACATTACAAAGGCAAAAAACCTCAAATGGATCTAAAGGCCCAGCCTGCCGGAAAGCAGGTCCTTATACACAGGTGTCGGTGCAGGCTCTGCTCAGCCACATACCTGGGAATGCTGGAGGCTGGGGTGAACCAGTGGATGGCTGCTTTATTCTTTACTTGCTTTCTGAAGAAGCGTGTAGCACCTACTGCCAGGATGTTGGTTGCTTTGGGCTGCTGCAGCTATTTTTACAGCAGTTATCAGGCCATGAGCTGCTAAGACCTGTCAGCATTTTTGCAAGATTAACACCTTGGAGGCTTCTCTAGGAGACTGCAGCCAGTGACACTTCACATGCAAAAGGGACTTTCAAAGTAGCTGCCTGCTCTGCTACCAGTGAAAGAAGAAGTTTATCAGGGGGTATGACAGGGCTACATGAGAAAGAGTTAAAAGCAGCCGTTGAGAAATGCTAGGACTGGCAAGGCTACAACCAAACCTGGTTTTGAGCACTGCTGTATCTTTAAAGCCTAAAGCAAGAATAATTACCCAATGAACACCTTCATCCCAGCATTCTGAGCAATGCTTTCCTCTGGAAAAGTGCTGGTCCCAGTCAGAGGGCAGGGCAGGGCAGATTTCTTGCCTGAGCTAGCCTAACTCTTTCTGTGCTCCTTGCCTCCCTATCAGACATCTCAGCAGGGCAAGGAGGAGGACCAGGAGGAATCCACTTACTCTGCCGTCCTCTGTCTCAACAGTTATCTTCCCATCCTGTGCAGCCTTGATCTTCCCTTTGGTGTACACCACTTCGGGGTCAGCCACAAAGCAGTAGGTCTTGGCATCAAACGGCTGGTTCTGGGCTTCAATTCTCTCCTTCTCTGATTTGCGCAGGTACGGTGCAGCCTCCCCGAAAACCTCCATGCCAGCGTCTCTGCTCATGGCTGGAGCTGAAAGACAGATCCTGCTGTGGTGGTCCCCCTCTGAGAGCACCCTTCCCACCTCTCAGATGTGTGCTGCAAGGTCTGAGGGAGATATTTGCCTCTCAGAGCCGGAATGCACCAAGCAACAAAGAGCTGCCACCCTTCATGGCCCCGAGGAAAGGGGATCCATGCCTGAAGGAGCAGGAGGTTCCCTGGGGGAGCGTGGCAAAGGGGAGAGATCTCTGAAGAATTCACACAGTCCTTAGTAAGACTGAAGCCCTGAAGCCCATTTTAGTTCCAGTTCTTCAGTTATGATCTCCCCCACTCCCTTTTAACATGATGCCTGTCCTAGTCCTCTGGTGCACAGCCGCAGCAGGCAGGAACGGACACTTGCCATGGCCCATTAGAAATCATGTCAGAGGGAAGAAGGGGGACCTGCCCACAGTGAGTGCAAGGGAAAAGCCAACTCAAGCCACTCTGGGCAAGCTATTAGTTTCCATGCCTTAAATTCTCACCTTAAAGATCAGTCAACAGAAGGAAGGAACAGGCTGACATCTCTGATCTCTGAAAGAGAGAGTGGAAAGGTCAAACTCCAGCTAAACTACAACCTCTCTGAAGGCCCAGTATCTCTCCCTTACTGCAAGCAACCACTCCAGTTGAGGACCAGAGAAGTAAACTGCAGATACCAGTCCTTCCCTATCCAAGGAATGTCCCAGCAAGGAATCTACAGCCTTGCGAAGCTCCAAGCACGGAGAACAGCACCATTGGAGGAGCCCTCCACCCCTCTGCAGGTCAGTCACAGCATGGCCATGAGATCAGGAGGCACCAACAAGGGCTTTCTCCCTGACAGCTTTTAAAGGCTCAGCCCCTTCCCTTAGCTCGGCCCCTTCCCTATATTTGGAAGGAAGGGATCAACACTCCTGCCTGCTCACCAATTCCTGTTCATTTTCTGCCATATACAGTATGCAAAGAAAGGAGCTGCTCTTTTTTTTCCAAGTTTAGTAACTTTGAGACCTGATTGTGGTTTGTAGCCTCTTTGTTGTGAGGATGTCCTCTATTGGGAACATGCTCTCCTGACAGCTACGACTGCAGCCAGCACTTCACTCCTACCTTCTCTCATTTAGATGTCAAAGACATAATAGTCCAGAAGGGACCTGCCCCACTGCTCCTGCTCCTGGGATGCCAGGACAGAGTTCACAGTGGGAAGGGAATGCAAAGCAGCTGCGCGTGGGGTGGAGGGCAAGGCCATGTGAAAGGAAAAAGGTGATGAGGATTCATGCAGGATCAATTACAGCAATTCTTGCAGCTTTCCCATCACTGTATGGATCAGGGAGGATGGGAGGAAAGGCCATGACTGAAGTATGATGTGACAAACCATGGCAAAATACAGGCTCATCAGAAAGAACACCCAAATCTACCCAGGTCTAACCTGTCACTCTGGTTGAAGAGTTTATTTCCTGGATTTCAGTGTCACAGGGATGGATATTTCATGAATTCCATACCCTGTATATGCTACAGAAATTGAGCTTCAAATACCACTTTGGCTGCCTAGGAGGTTCATTACCCTTGCTGCCAAAAGGAGCTGCAGAAGCCATGTCACACAGTGCTATCAGGTCCTTAAACACAGCTGATGGCAATTCCCAGGTGAGAATAATATTGGTAAGGGAACATAGTAGCCACCAAAACACTGGGCATCAGCCACCTTTGCATGCCAGCTAGGACAGGTCAGCTCTGCTCAATCCTGAGCACTCAATCCTGACCCAGAGCACCACTTCCATGTGAATCCCCGGGGCTGTAGGCTTGACAGTGCCTGGGGAAAGGCAGAACTGTGTCTGAGGAGACCCAGGCTGTGCAAGGATACACTACGCTTATGCAACTCTTGCTTGGGCAGCATAAACCCAGGACTGGCAGCAAGGCATGGCCAGCACAGGCTTGGACACCCCTCTCTCCCCTCCCTGGTGCAGGGCTGTGCCAGAGGCTTCCAGGACCACGCCACTGAGTCCTCTTCAGCCCATGTGTTTGCCCTGGAAAGCATTGGGAAAAAAGTGGGAATTAGCATGGAGAAAAACAAAAATGTAGCAAAAAACTCCAGCTCTGCAGGAGAGGTTGAGGGTCAGGCAGGACCAGAGCTGAGCTCTCCCATCTCAGGGCACAGCACCATGACCATGGCAGCACAGCCAGGCTTCTGCTGAGTTATGGTTACTCTTGCAAAGCTGACTCATGAAGTCTTGCAGAGGGCATGAACACCCTTTAGGCTGTGGTGGGCTTTAAGTGGAGGTCTTCCAGACCCAAGTGCTCTATTTGGTTGGTGCAGAGTAGACAGGCAATGGCTGCAAACTAAGCTCACCTTGTAGAGCAGGGCAGGAGAGCAGTTGGCAGAAGCAATGGGAGGCTTCATGCTTGCACACATAGTAGCTCCTGGTTCATGAGCAGAAGGGTCTCCCCCACTCTGAGTCGTCCTGCCTGCTTTGGTCATCTTCTGTCACTGTCCAGTAGCACCCATTTGCCCTCCGCACTGCCTGGCCACTCATCAAAGGCTGATCATTCCCTCAGCAGAACAAAGCCCGCAAGACTTATGTGATGCCAGAAGCCTATCCCAAATAGCTCCTGCACCCCACAAAGCACCATTCCCAGCTAGAGCACCCTGGGGCATCTGCTTCTGCTGCATGGGGGACATTACCTCATCTTGCAGACACTGCTGGCCCTGCTTGCGTTTGCCCCAGGAAAGCTGACCCTGTGGCCTTGCAGGAGTGTCATTGTCACTAGTGTTTTGACAAACATGTTCCATGTTGCCCTTAATTTCATTGAAGGTCACTAAAAATGGACACTACAGCCCCACAGCTCATGAATCATGAATTCCTAGAATCCCCCTAAGCCTGGAGGATGAGGGAAAGCTTTTTTTAGCAAGCATCCCCTGTGATCGTCCCTTTGAACTCGGCACAGTGGATGTACTGAGTGTCTGCAAAAGGCCAGACACACCACACCAAGTACCAGCTTGGGGCTTTGTCCTGATACTGAACTGTCAGTGTGATTCAGACAGGGCCTTTCCTGCTCCCTGGCATGCCTAAAGCAAGGGGGATGGTCCCTGCTCCCCATACCCAGCTGCAGGATCAGAGCAAAGAGCACACGCAGGCAGCGAGAGCCACTCTTCCCATATTCCCTCACTGGTTCAGGTGCCCAGTTGGGAGCAGAATGCAGGAAACCAGTTAGCAATGAGCAGTGACCCACAGGTAGCCCCTGTGCCAACTAGTCACTGGCATCTGCTGGCCACCACACCAAGAACATATTCCACTGTTTAAAACCATTTGCACACTGCCACTGTCTCAACTGCTCTAAATCAGGACCATCCAGTATATCCACAAGATGGAATTTCATGTTCTTTCCAGCCCAGCAAGGGTTAGCAACTAAAAAAATACACATTAATCTTTCAGATCTCCAATTCTGATCCACGCACCATGCAACCAGCTACAACAGCCACTGCTGCTACCTGACCGCTACCTGCAAAGGCTCCACTTTTCACTGTAACAGTTACACTTATTTCTAGCAGTTTTCCATTATTACACAAAGCATGTCTCAAGAGAATAATTGCTTTAAAATCTTATCAGAAGGCAGCCTGGAGCAGGGGCTTAGATATAGAAATGTGTCTGTTACACTGCAAAGCAGAAATGCCAAGAAACTTGGGGAATGCAGATGAATCTGCACATCTAGATTTTGGGTTTTCCTTTGGTGTTAAGGACAAGCATTAGATTCTTCTCAAGAAGTAAGTGTTTAGATTTGTCTGTGCTTTGGAGCCTTTGGATGCTTGACAAGCTGTATGAACAGGGATGACAGAGCTTTGTGCAAGTGAAAATCACAAAATGCCATGATAGATCTGAAACTTCTATCTCTGTTCATGCATGACAATGTGAGACACTTCAGGTCTTTCAACCCAACCAAGGAAATGCCAGATTTTCAGCAAGTTGAAGAAATATTATTGCTTTTATTCCATTTCTGGGACTTAGACTTGGAATATGCACTACAGGGAGATGCAGTGGGCGCACTGAGCACATGTATAGGCAAGAGCAGGCCAGGATGAGCAGACCCAAAACCAAAATGAAGACCATAGAGTCAGCGCCAATCCCAGCCTGTGCCATCCTGATCTCCCTGCAAAGCCCTTCTCTCTGATTTGGTCCCTCAGATAACCCAACTCAGAGCACCAACCTGCGACCCAGCATGGGGAACGAGTCACCTGCTAGTCTCCCAGCGCTCCTCCAGAGACCTCAGTGTCTCTACCATGCTCTGGGGTTGTCCCTCTTTTCCCAGAGACACCTCCTAGGCTAATGAGTGCCCCTGTGCCTCACTTCACGGACCCAGGCTTGGGTGCAGGGGTACGTCTCATACCCCTGAGTCAAGGAGACAGCCCAGAAAAGCTCCCCATGCATGGGGTGGGCAAGGGAACAGTGCCAGGTCTAGCAGCTAGCAGGACCTGGCCAGGAAAGAGGGTCATCAGCTGGCTGAGGCTGAACCTGAGAGTCATGGCTGATGGTGGGGCACCTGCTGCATCTGTCCCAGCAACTGGTGCGAAGACCCAGCACAGGCTATGGGGACCATAGCTTGCTCAGGACCTACAACAGTGCCCACCCAGGGAGTATGGAAAAAGAGGGCAAAATTGCAGCAAATGACACTGCAAGCTCCACAAGTTACAATCTGAGGACTCCCACATAACCCTCACCATGACAAAGAAACACCTAAACACAACTAGGCCACTTCAGAGGACATGGGAGCCAAGCGTGTTACACATTCTGGGCAACATTCATTCCCAATATTTTCTTACAGAAGCAAAGGATGCTTATTTCTTGGCCTTGCAGGAGCTGGATAGGAAAAAGCATCCTTTTAATTTACTTGTAGAGTGCCTGGATCTCCTTTCTCAGCTGAGAGGTCTTCACCCCTTGCTCCTCTGGGCTCAGTGCTACTTGTGCCCAGGGCCACGCTGCCCTGATGTTCCATGCAGAGGTGAGATCCAGGGTGAGTCCTAGGCCAACGATACCCTGCTTCAGCTTCTCACAAGCAGAGGACACTGAATCACCTTCCTTTATCACCAGAATCTCCCTGGGGCACTGCAGTGAGGCCCCAGAACGCACATGTGGGTGCACACCCTCTTGCTAACAGCCCTTGGGAACAGCAGCTGCATTTCTGTATGTTGCTCCATGCTGCCAACATCATTTGCAGACCCAAAGCTGTCCTGAGGTGAAGGTCACAAGGGTGCTACCACAGCAAGCTGCATTGCCTTGCAAGGCTCTCTAGTCCTGGTGTTGCCAGGGAGCTTTTATTACTGCCCTTCATTCAGAGAAGGGCACTCGTGGCTCATTATACCCCCACAAATTAAAGGTGGATTTACTGGTTGGTGTCTATCTATTTTTGCACAAAGAACTTTGGGAGAACAAGGAGGTTTTGTAAGCTTGGAGCTGAGTAAGTTCCCTGGCATGCTGAAGGAACCTGCTTTATTAAACTAGTAATACACAGCTTAAAACATGGAATGAGCTGGCTCTTGCACAGAGACAGATGCAATCATTCCTGCCCAGGTCTCCCCAGCACAGCTCCCCACGCTCCCAGGAACATGTACAGCTGATGCAGAACCACTACAAGCCAGGGCTGGATACTCTGCAAGCAGCACAGCTTGCTTTAAAAACATGAGTTTCTGTTTGAACCAAACCAAACCTTTTAAATTCTCTTCTGGAGGGAAACACTTTGCTTTTGACTTTTCTTTTTAGGCCACCAAACCTAAAAGTGATCCAGTAAAACTGACCTGCTTATCGGTTCACATCTAATAGCACTGACTGCAGCCGTTCCCCTGCAGCACAGCCCAGCATATCTGCTTCACCAAGTATAGAGTCACTGCCCCAGGGCTGGGGAGCTCCTCAGCAGCTCCAGCATGTGCTGTCCTGGAACCACAGCTCCTGGGTCTTCTAGGTGAGCACACTACACCAGCAGCAGGGACTGGAAAGCTTTGGCTGCAAGCAGCAATTTCACTGCATCATGAGGCAGCTCATAGCTCTGCTTCATTCCTCAGCAGTCTGCACATTGCTTGTTTTACCTGAGTAAAGATACATCCTACTTGCAGCGAGGTGGTAAAGACCTCAACAAATGCTCAGCCTTCATCTCCATCCTCATCAAAGAGCACGTGAGACCCCTCATTCGTCCCACAGACCTGGCTATGGGCTGATAGGAGCACATCTTCATTATGGGGTCAGTGCTAGGACCACGCCAGTCTGACGAAGTGAGAAAAAGCTCTAGAAAATGTAGATACCTGTAAAGTTACTGGAGAAAGAGCTACAGTATTTCAAACAACGCATAGCCCTGAACCAAGATAGAGATGAGAAAGATGTGCCAAGGATTAAATGGTTCTGGCTGGCTGCAGGAGGACACCAAGGTTCAGCCAGCTTTCTTCAATGGCCAGGCAACTTTGCCACTGAAGCTCAGTGCCACCAGCTGCAGTTCCTGAAGGGCTGCCACGACAACAGCCTCATTGTACCACAGCTTGCAGTCATCTGAGGCCAATACTGCCGCTCAATCTATCGCTGCAAAAATGCCACCAAGCAGGGCTGACTGTGGCATTTCTATCAGCACTCAAGAGCCTAAGCTCTGCGTGCTTCAGAAGCCTGAGGCTCCATCACCTGAGCCCCTGTGCGAGCAGCACACCCCAGGGGAGGGGGTCAGGGAAGAGCAATAGGGCTGGGAAGAGCCTGGAGGGATGCAGGGCGTGTGGTAGCCACACACACCCTGCATCACAGGAGGAGACACAAGCACAGGGGCAGCCACGTGGCCAGGCACCAGCTCAGGTGCACACCTTGCTCTTGAGTCCCATCCCTTGGCCTCATGCTGGTGTGGTTTCGTGCCCTCTGCACAATCTGCTCTAGCCTGTACTTAAGCCTGCTGTGCCTGCAGCAGCCTCCCTGCTCCCTCCCTGTACCCCCAATACCCAGGAAGAGGGGCACATAAAGACAGCTTCCAATCAAGGAACCTGTGCAAGAAGCACAGAAGAGCTGTCCTGACCCGCAGCCCTCTTCCCGCCCTCTCACCATCACTGCAGCTTGCCCCTGAGTCAGGCTGGCTGGTTCGTGCTTTGAAGCGACTCAGGAGTGGTCCTGAGGTTGCCTTTGTCTCAAAGAAGGTGCTGGCACACCCCTGGAGCACCCTGCAGGTGCCAGGCCAGCAAGCTCCATGTCAAGACACTCACCAACCCCTGGAAGCACAGCAGCCCTGCTGGCACCATCAGCAAGTGTTTGCTCAATAAAAATTGGCAAGGAAGATGACTGATGACAGTGGATCTGCAGCATCCCAGGACACTGCACCTTGTTTCAAGACAGCAGAAATGTCTATTTTTCCTCCCTCCTGGTAGTTACTCCACCAGATATGGAGTTTGTTTGGAGGCAGTAGGCAAATCCAGCACTGTGGGAAATACCTGCCCTGGAATTGTCCTGCTCAGTCCCTCCAGGGCACAGCAGGCTGCTCTGGTTGGGGACAGTCATGAGTGATTAAAGACACTTCCGTCACTCAAATATACGACAGAACTGCATCCAAAGCATGTGAGAGCACGTATGACCCAGGTAATCCTCACCACCCAAGTGCAAGGTACAGGCTGAAGCAAGAGATTGGCTCCAAAAGCACGTGGTCCCATAGAAGTCCAGAGGAGGCCACAAGGATGACCAGGGCCTGAAGCACCTCCTGTATGAGGACAGGCTGAGAACACTGGGGCTGTTCAGCCTGGAGAAGAGAAGCTGCGTGGAGACCTCAGAGCAGCTTCCAGTGTCTGAAGGGGGCTACAAGGATGCTGGAGAGGGACTCTTCATCAGGGACTGTGGTGGCAGGACAAGGGCTGATGGGTTCAAACTAAACCAGGGGAAGTTCAGGTTAAATATAAGGACGAAGTTCTTTACTGTGAGGGTGCTGAGGCACTGGAACAGGTTGCCCAAACACTCCATCCCTGGCAGTGTTCAAGGCCAGGCTGGACAGAGCCTTGGGTGACATTGTCTAGGGTGAGGCATCCCTGCCCAAGGCAGGGGGTTGCAACTAGATGATTTTAAGGTCCTTTCCAACCCTAACTATTCTATGCTTCTATAATTCTATGCTGGGGCACTGCTCAAGCTCAATACAAGTGAAGAGCAGAGCTGCTCAGCACCTCCTAGTTGAAGCAAGCTGCTTTGAAATGAACACTGAGGAGCAGGCACTGAGCAGATGAGGCCTGGGAGCCACGTCCTCAGCTGCTCTGGCCACAAGCAAGCTCTGGGGGGCAGATAAATTCCTGTGTCATGGGACATTTGAGCCAGGGCAATTCTGCTCAAGATCCAGACTGGATTTGGACTGAGCTCTTTGGCTATCACAGCAGTCCCACCGAGTATTTTCACATTGGCAGTACACTTGACAGAGTATGGAAAAATAAAACCTGATTTGGACTTTGCTCTGATGACAGTGGACTGATGCCCAGCCTGGCTCCCACATCTCCTCAAGAGACACCAGCTCAGATAAGGTGCAGTTTTCCTGAGAGGTTTCTTTTTTAAGTGCAGAAGAAAAAGGCTCAATGAAGAAGAGGAAAAAAACAACCACTTCAATGTGTTTGAGCATGTAAAAGAAAAGGTGACCCGGAACAGTCAGTGTGGATTTACAAAGAGATAAATCGCATCAGAGCATCCTGATTGCCTTTTATGATAAAGTGACCAGATTGGAGGATGTGGAGGGAGCAGTGGATGCTGTCCAACCTCAGCTCCCAAAATTACCTGCCACAATAGTCTTGTGTCCAAGCTAGTTTATGATCTGGATGGCTGGGCAACTGACCTCTAGGTCATAGCTCCTATCCAGAGGGACCTAGACAGGCTGGAGGGATGGGCTGACAGGAACCTTCTGAAGTTCAACAAGTCCTGCACTCAGTAAGCAAAATGACCCTACAAAATCCCATGCTGGGAACTGACTGGCCAGGGACAGCCTGGGGAGAAGAATCCAAGGTCAAGATGGTCAGAGGCCTAGAGCCAGCCATCGTGTACAGCACGAGGAGAGGCTGGTGGACCAGGACTTGTTCAGCCTGGGAAGGAGAAGGCTGCAGGGGGATGTAACAGCAGACTTCCAATGCCTATGAAGAGGCTATTGAGAAGGTGGAGTCAGGCTCCTCACTCCGGTGCGTGGTGAAAGAACAAGAGTTAAAATGGCAGATGAAACCTGAATGGTGCTAAAGATTTGCTCTAGTGAGAAACGTTTTACCCATCTAGAGAGGTTGTGCAGGCTCCATCCTTGGAAGTTTCCAAGCCCTAGCTGTTTAAAACCTTGAACAACCTGCTCTGAACTTCCTGCTCCGAGCAGGAGGTTGGACTACAGACCTCCTGAAGCTCCTTCCCAGCCAAGTTATTCCATGATCTGGACTGCAAGTGCAACATCAGGCTTTGCAGCCATTTAAAGCCACAGTCTCTGTACTTCTCAACTCCTGGCTCTGCCCATGCTGGTGGTGAGAGCATTCCTAAAACAGCCAACTTCACCCATGCTGCTCAAGTATCACTCATTAGTTCAGCTCCTCCATGGGCTACGTGCGCAGCACACAAGGAATGCGCTGCCTTCCTTGGCTACACAAACAGAACCATCCCTCATTCCTCAGACATCCTGTCACTAGTCCCCAGCCTGCGATGGCATCAGTTCTGCAGTCAGTGGTACAGACACAGCCACTTTGAAGAGGTGTTGTTTTCCAGCAGTAACAAGTGGGGTGCAGGCATCAGCCATCTGTCTGGGGGGTGGACCCAGGGGTACCCTTTTGCCCGAGGTAACTGAGGTTCACCTTCACAGCACCAGACTCCAATTCCCTTCCCAGGTGAAAACTCTAGTGCCATGAAGTTTCCACAGGGACACTCAGGGAGCACAGCCATGAGCCAGCAATCCCATCATAAACCTTCCCCTGAGCTCCCTCTTTGTGGGCTGGGCACAGACTCTGGGCTACTGTGGAGAGCACAGGAGGAGTTTGCTCTGATACTGAACAAACACTGCCCATCACTGAGAGTCTCCAAGCCCCCCCCCCAACATATTCCCTTTCCCCCACTGTGTGTCTTCCCCTTGAACAGCTCTGCCGCCTCCTGGTAAGCATTCAGGACGCTCATGCTCGGCGCTCCTCAGCATCAGGGAGCAGAGCAGCGCTCCCTGCTGCCACTAAGGCCTGGCAGCAGAAGTCTGACACTTGCCTAAACAACAGGGGGGTAAATTATTTTTAAACAAACACCTTCCCCCACACACACCCCCCAGTTTCAAAGAAAGTGGAAAGACCGAGGGAAAAGAGATGGGCGGAGCCAATTTGAGGGGCAAAAAGAAGCAGGACATGAGCTGCTCCAACTGCCAGGAGACAAAGCACAACTTCCTTCTCAGCTGCTGAGTTGAATTCTAGAAAGACTTTTAAAAACTCCCACTGTAAACTGATACAGAAAAGTTCCTGTGATCCTTTAGAACAGAGGAAAAAAAAAACCCTTCTTAAAACTATTCACTCTTTGGGGAAGGGCAGAGGGATGGGATCTGTCCTGGAACTTCAGGAATCTTCCTTCCTTGACAGAGCTTTATCAGAAGGGTGCAGTCTTAGACATACTCTGTCAGAGTAACCTTCCAAACACCTTCAGGAGGTCACCATAGCACAGGGCAGCTGATGTGGAGCTACACTACTTTATCTTGCTTTATAACTGCTCTGGAACAGGTTACATTTACCTTTATTCAGTATTTTGGAAAGATGGAAATGCCCCATGGGGGTAAAGGGGAGGCGCAAAGAAGTTCATTTCCAACCCCCACACTCAGGAGAATAGCAGTGGTACCAGTGGCAACACTTGTGTTCAGTGTGAAGCACTCTGCCACCAAGAACATGTCTAGTTTGGCTCCTGTGGGCCATTCTCTGGGGTTCAGGTACCTTACAAAAGCACATTCAGCTTATGGTTTGCACTAGCAGAGATAACCACTTCTCTCGCGTAAGAGATAAACCAGCAAGAATATGAAACTTCCCCAGTATATAAAGTACTGATGATATTCTAGTCAAACCTAACTAAGAAAAAATAAATATATAAAATATATACTTTGCTTATACAAAGCAATCTTTATTTTCAAATGCCACACTGCATCAAGTTGATCTGATTGACAGCCCTATGCATGGACACAGCCCGCCTTCACCCTCCCCACTCCACTATTCAGCATAGCACAATCAGGCTGACTATGCATCAAATGATTTAGGCCAGAAGAAAGATTGGATTTGCAAACTATTCCTCATTTCCTTACAAGTTAACAGTGTTCACCGGGGAAAAATCAAGAAAAAAACATTAATTTCAGCATTCCAATGAAAAAGACCCATTTCATTCAGCATTCAGTCAGGCACACTACCGGGCTGGTCCCATGCGTAGAAGCTGCTGATGCTTTCAGTGCTCTTCACCTTCTTAACCTCTTAACCTTAAGTGCACTCTTAAGGCTCTTCTGCTTATAATATTGTAACTGCCTTTCCCAGAAGGCAAAACAGTGCAGAAAAGAGGGTTCTCTGGCAAATGTGGCTTTTCCTCAAGTAACCATCCTCCTGCAGTGACCGTCCTTCACTGAAGTCTTGCCAAGAGATAGCAGTTAACTTTACCAGTGATAAATATTCTTCCCACATGAGAAGTGCTTTCCATTTTCTGCTCCCAACAATGCTTCAGAGAAGTCCCAAATCTTGCTGCAAATCATACACACAAGGAAGGCTCTATTAAGAGTTTTGATGATGGTATTTTGCAGAAGCATGGTTGCCTTTCTTACCTAGAAGAAAGGAGGCATGTGATGCCAGGATGTCACACTTGCATGCTTCTGCTTTAACTCCCAATGCCCAATTCCAGCCAAACCTAGAGGTGATGTTCGCATCAATCTTTGAAGACCTTGTGGTTTAGGATCTGTATTTTCTCATGTGTGCAGCAATAGAGGCAGAAATCTCACCACTTCTCTTATTCTGGCCATAATAGTCCACGAAGTCACCATCTGGCCCAAGGAGGTACATTATTATTGTGTGATCCACCTGCAAGAGAGCACAGCGTGGCTTGGTAAAAAAGATCACAGAATCATAAATCCCAGGTTGGAAGGAACCTCAAGGATCATCTGGTCCAAGCTTTCCTGGCAGACCATGATCTAGACAAGACGTCCCAGCACCCTGTCCAGCCAAATCTCAAGAGTGTCCAGTGTTGGGGAATCCACCACTTCCCTTGGGAAATTATTCCAACAGCTGATTGTTTTCATGGTGAAAAATCTTTCCTGCTGGGTCCAGTGAGAATCTCCCAGGAGTAACCTGTACCCATCACCCCTCCTCTTCTCCATGTGACTCCTCAGAAAAAGGGAGTCTCCATCTTCTTTGGAGCCACCTATTCAATACTACAACATCCTGCACATCTCTCAGTCATCAGCAACAGTGACCCATTCAGCCTTTGCTTCAGCAGTCTGACAAGACTTCTCACCAAGAAGCTAAAGCATCACCTCGGTGACTTCTTGTTTTACCCAAGAAGATAGAGAATACTAGTTCACACTCAGAATGTGTGAAGGAATACTTTTAAGGAATAAAAAATAGCTCCCCTCAGCTGCTGGCACCCTTCCTGCAGCACAGACAAGGCAAGGGCAATGTGTGGGCTAAAGGTCTTTCCTCCTCACTTTTCCCAGTTTCCTTATACTTCTCATGATGCTCCATGAAGCCCACAGGGCATTCCAAGCTCCTGCTGCTAATACGATGCAAACCCAGTAGAAACAGAGGTGTTTCACTAAACCAAGCTGGCAGTACAAGCAATGGGAGCAAGAGCATCCCTGGGATACAGGAACTGCAGATAGAGGAGCTGGCGCAGAGGGAAACACGTGTGCTGGGCAGGGGCTCCCCCTACTGTCCCCATTGAAATAACCTTAAAACATGTTCAAAATATCAATTCCATGAATCATGGAGTAGTTTGGGTTGGAAGGGACCTCCAAAGCTCATCTAGTCCAACCCCCTGCACTGTAAAGTTATTTTAAATGCCAATGCAGGTACTGTCTGGTATCTTCATGATTGAAGAGTAGATTGAGATGAGCTCTTAGGCAGAAGTTCTTCCCTGTGAGGATGCTGAGGCGCTCAAAATTATTTGAATTAAAACCTCCTGCAATAAATTTTACTCTAGTTTCAAATTTTCAGTATCAGACCACAAAATCCAATTGCAGGAGACAAATCTGAAACACAATTGAGATCCTTCAACTGGAAGCTAGCAAAAAAGAAGGTAGCCTGCTCAGAGCATCTTTACTCCCTGGCCTGGGGAAGGTTAAATGCAGTGAGGCTGGAGTGCAGTTTCTGTGCGCTGGTTTTCAAGCTGTGCCTGAAGCCTGCACTGTTCCCACTCTATGCACATGAAGATCATCATTTGAGTTTCAATGCAGTCTCGTAAACCACAGAATAAAAAAAGTACATTGGATATGCTGGTATTGAGAATTGGAAAATTGAGATTATTAAATAGGAACTAGTAGTGTTCAAGTAATACTTGAAAAATGCAAACAGATGCTTAGAAAATACAGTTGAAGTGCTCACCTCCAGGCTCTTTTCAAGTCTAAGCAAGCAGCACAGTTGAACTGGCTGTAGGGGACCTATTCCTCTTCCCCACCTCCCAGCAGCCTGCAGGGAAAACAAAACCTGCTCCTGCACAACTGGCAGTGTTAGTCACCAACTGGCAGGACAGGGCCAATGAGGAAAAACCACAGTGTAGTAATTACTTGAGTAAATCCCAGGTAGGCACAAAAGCAGCCTCAAGCTCCCCCTCCCAGATCTGCTCTTGCTCTTTCCATTTTGTTTCACAGCCCTGTGTCCTGTGGCCTTCCGGCCCTGAGCACCCAGAGCCTGACAACTCTTGAGGACACGCAGGTAATACTCTTCCTCCTTGGCACCACGGCTGGGGCTCCCAGGCTGCTCTCCTGCTCCCAGTCCTCTGGCCTTTCCTCCTCACTGCCCTTCCCTTCTCTCAGGCTCCCAACCCTAGCACAGACAAGTCGTCTTCTCCCTGGAACCCCAAATCTCTTCTCCTACTTCATCACACGCGTAGTCACATTCTCCAGTTCAGTTTCACTCTCCAGCCTCCCGTGAAGCTGTCATCATCTGTAGAGTTATTTTCCTTGGCTGAACCCCTACACTTTCCCTTCACAGCCATGCCAGAATCCAAGAGTGGTTTGCCAGAATCCACGTGTGGTTTGCTTCCTAAGGAGCAGCACTCTTTCAGCTTTCCTGGCCTCTTTCCATCATCCCTCCTCAACTTCAGTTCACTCAATGTCAGATTCTACTGATTATCTTCCCTCTCCTAAGCAGGCATCCTTTGCCAATCCTGCTCCTATAACCTATTCTTGCATTTCCACCAGCCCCTTCTATAAACCCAGTTTTAAGCAGTGCCTTTAGATTGATTTTGGATTGATGCTTTTCACATTGACTGGAATTGGTGCTGAATTTCCCCAGCAGGCTTCTCTCCTCCATTCAAATACAGTACCTTACACACAGACTTCTGTAGCTATTGAGTTGCCACTAAGTGAAAACAGTTTCTTCATCTCCCACTTCACACCCCTTTTAGTAACACATCACCAGTGTGATTCCACCTCCTCTTTACTGGTATCACGTGCTACTCTTGCTGGTTTTCTCTGTTTGTTCCAAAAACCTTTGTTCACGTGGATAATCTGTTTTCTGCAGTCAGGTGGTTTTTAAAACCAGATTAAGAATAGACAATACTGGATTAGACCCAACCTCATCTGCCACAGCATCCTACCTCAAACAGTAGCCAGCCATGGTTGCTTTAAAGAAGAGTACAAAAACACCATCAAAAATATGCTTCCTCTATTACCTCCCAGTTTCCAAACATGTTTTAGCTCACAGGCTTCCTGAACCAGGCAACATTCCTGTGCATTTCATAATCCTCAACAGATTGGGTGCTCCACAGACTAACAACAAGTCTCCCTGTGAACTCCCATAAACTTCTACCATTCCCCTCTGTAGCAAGGGATTCCACTTCTCATGTGCCCAATGCAACAAGAACCAACAGCTTTCATTGGAACCTGGCTTTAGATCTGACGCCCTTAGTTCTTGTAATGAAGAATAAGAAAATAAAAAAGGTCATATAATATGCATCCTCCTTTATCATATCACTTTGTCGTGGTTTAAGCATACACACTTGTACATACTTTACTCTTCCAGTCTGCTGAGGATGTGGCAAGTCAGGAAGGCCTTGGCAGCAGCTCTGCGCCCTATAGCCAGTTCTATTCACACCCAGATTTTGACTAACCAGTTTAGCCTCACTTAAACCTCACTTTCCCCCATCACACCGTTACTCTACGTATTTTACTCCCATTAACATGCTCTCTCTTTGAGGTCATTTGATACAGGAGGAAGATCCTTATGGTATCTGCAGGCAGACTTTGCATCATCCAATTCTCCTGCCAGGAAGACCCTGCTCCTTAGTATCTGTTTGGCAGCATATGAGTGGTTTCTCGCTTTTCCCTCTCGTTTCTCTCCCTTCCTATTGCCTTAATTTCCTAGTTCCATTTTCACTTTGGAGCACATAGGAAAACGGCCAAAAACACTACATGCCAGGCTTGCTATTTCATCTGCAGGCCTGGGACTGTACATTTTAGAACACGTTTCAGTGAGGTTCTGAGCCTGAGGTAAGAAAGCACTTTGATTCTGACTGAAACCTCTAAACTGCAGCGTAACATATCACTGCAACAGGGCTCTGTCATGTGGGACTTCAGCATAGATTGCAACAGCTGCCTTCTGATTTTAAAATCTATATGCTGCTCTTATCCAAACTCTTTCATTAGGCAAAGGCCCTACATTTACTTACTATGTAATCATTATCTTCATCTTTGGGACCTTCACTGTAATACACACGATAAGCTTTGGCCACTTGGTCAATCTGTGCCCTGGTGCCAGTCAATCCAATCAGCTTTGGAGAAAATTCTAGATAGAAAGAAGGCATTTGGACATTTTAGTGAGAAGAATCCCAACAAGAGCCTCCTTTTCAGTGCTCTATATTACATGCTGCAAGACATGGAGGAAGAAAACAGTAATACCTTTAACGTATTTGGCGATGGCTTCTTCACTGTCCCTCTCAGGATCAATGGTGATGAAGAGTGGGGTTAGATTTGGCAAAGATGGAATTCTATCTGTGACATTAACAATATTTCTCTTAGAAAAACAAAAATCATTTCTCGTCTCCCTTCAAACAAGCTCACAGCCAAGCTACTGTAACATCTGAGCCCACCCTAAGTGACAAAAAAAGGCCATTTTCTGCAGCTTAATGTATGCAATTTGTGAATGAAATCCAAGGCTCCGTGCTTGTGCTGGGTGCAGGCTCTCAGCTGGAGTCCCTGCTCTGCTTAGGGGAGACAACAAACTGGCTCTGATGCAGAAAATGCCATGGCATGATGCACATATAAAGCACAATGGTCAGGACAAAGGGGGCCTGTGATGGCCACTTCTTGGCCACAATACAATGCAAAGCACCATTCCCTTTAACCTGCCACCATCATGTTTTATTACCAACAAGCCCCCAGTTGCAGGAAGCGCTGCCATGCTCTAAATAGCGGATCCTAGTCACAGGCAGATTGACCTATGTCTCACTTAGCAATTAAGACAGCTACTGAATAGTCAATGGCATTTTTTAAAAGATCATCGGTTATTACCATTTGCAATATTTCACTACAATAAACCCAGACCTCCCATGAAGAGGACCACAATGCCAACCGAATTCCCATACCAATTTCATCTACCACTTCAATCATTTTCTCCAGTTCATCTGGACAGATGTCAGGGCAGTGTGTGAAGCCAAAGTAGATCAGGACCCACTGGCCGATATAGTCCTTGCTGGTCTTGGGCTGTCCCTCGTGACTGATGAGTGAGAAGGGCCCTCCAAGCAGTGGTTTCCCAATGCCTCTGTTTCTTTCCTTCTCCAGAGCTACAAAAAACAAGAAAGAATCAGACACATCCATACCACAAATCCATGATGCTTCCCAGGCAAGCCTCAGAAGCTGAATAGCCTGGCAATGGCAACCTCACACAGTCACAGCCCAGGGCGTTGAAACACCATGCTCACCAAAGCCCATCATGCAGAAAACCAATGTGGACAAGACTTCCAAAAAGCACTCCATTTTGGGCAAAACTAAACTCCTTTGAAACATAACCACAGAAGCACAGAATGGTTTGGGTTGGAGGGGACCTTACATCTCATCCAGCTCCAACCCCCTGCCACGGGCAGGGACACCTTCCACTAGAGCAGGTTGCTCCAAGCCCCTGTGTCCAACCTGGCCTTGAACACTGCCAGGGATGGGGCAGCCACAGCTTCTCTGGGCACCCTGTGCCAGCGCCTCAGCACCCTCACAGGGAAGAGCTTCTGCCTAAGAGCTCAACTCAATCTCCCCGTTGGCCATTTTAAGTGGCCACTTTAAAGCCATTCCTCCTTGTCCTATCACTACATGCCATTATTGCCATCTGAGTGTATTTTTATATAAAGAAGAGAAAGTCAGGTACCCAGCATAGAGCAAAACAGAAAAATCAGCATCCTTTACAAACTGAACATATCCTAAAAGCTGCAAGATCTCCAATTTCCCACAGTAAAAGCATGAAAATGAAACACGTGAGCAGTCACCAAAGGACAGGGAAACGCACATGCTACGCAGAAGAAACCCCGCGTGCACACAAAACCTCACCTCTGTGTTTGCACTGCATCGACGGGCAGCATGATCAAACACAACCATCCCAGCAGCAAAGGCATGTTTAGGAACTTTAAAATGCTTAACCTTGAAGGAGTGTTTTGATTTTTTTTTTTTAAGTTTTCTGTGGCACTTGTATACACAACGGGCACAAAGCAACAGTGTACAAAGCATGATATAGCAAAAGCGCATAAAATCACAGAATCAACCAGGCTGGACAAGACCTTTAAGCTCATCCAGTCCAACCGTTCCCCAGCACTGCCGAGGCCACCACTAACCCATGGCACTGGGGGCCTCATCGGCTTCCTCTGAAGCGCGGCTCTGCTACTGCTCCTCCCGCCGTGCTCCCCCCTGAGGCGGGCAGGGTCCGGCCCCTCACCCCGCACTCACCCTCCTCCTTCCACTGCTTCACCTTCTTCATGGCAGCCAGCAGCCCTCCGCACAGCACGAAGGTGGCGGCCAGCGACCGCCACGACACCAGCTGCAGAGAAGAAGCTGTTTAGTGGCTGAAAAAGCCGCGGAGCACAGCGCGGCGCGGCCCGGCCCGCCACCCCGCCTGAGGAGGGACGCGGCTCCCCCGCACCCGCACTCACCCTCCACTGCGCGCCCGTCCGCGGGCCACTGCCCGGCGGCAGGCGGGACACTGTGCGGCTGCCGGACGCAGGCAGCACCGCCCGACCCCTCGGCACAGCACCCAACAGCCGCCAACACAACACTACCCTCCCGCCGCACCGCGCGGTTGCCGCCATCTTATGGCCGCTCTTCCGCGCCCGCCCCTTCCGCCTGCGTCAGCCGGGCGCGGCCGCCATGGAGGCGGTGCCGCCGCTCTTCTGCTTCGGTGTCATCGCGGACATCCAGTACGCGGACGCGGAGGATGGGTACGATTTCGGAGGGTGCCGGCGCCGGTACTACCGGCAGAGCCTTAACCTGCTGCGGGCCGCGGTGGAAGCGTGGGCCACTGAGAAGCCGCCGCTCGCCTTCGTGCTGCAGCTGGGTGACAGCATCGACGGCCTCAACGCCCGCAGCGGCCAGTCCGAGCGTGCCCTGGAGCAGGTGCTGGCAGCGCTGGGGCGGCTGCCGGTGCCGGTGCATCACGCGTGGGGCAACCACGAGTTGTACAACTTCAGCCGGGCCCGCCTGGTGCGCACCGGCCTCAACAGCCGCTGCTGCGGGGCCGCGGCCGGGCCCCCCGCCAGCGACTGCCAGGCCTATCACTTCAGCCCGGCCGCGCCGTTCCGCGTGGTCGTGCTCGACGGCTACGACCTGAGCACGCTGGGCAGGGAGCCCGGCAGCCCCCGCTACCAGGAGTCCCTGCGGCTGCTGCGGAAGAAGAACCTCAACGACAACCTCAACGACCCTACAGGTACCCCCCAGCTCGACTGATATTTAGAGCATGGAAGCGTGAAGTTCTGAACTTCTTCCATAGAAGCATGGGTGGCTGAACCTCTGCTTCCCAAGGCAGCTCCCGGAGCTGGCATCTGGTTGCCAGAAGGCTGAGGCATGTGCCCTCATTCTGCTCTCCTCCTTGCTGTCAGCTGAGATACAGTCAGTGGGTCTCTAGGTGGGCACAGGAGGTGCTCTCCTGTATCCGTCCTGGTGCTTTTGGGATGGGTTTATGTTGTGCTGTGTGCCCTGCAGTATTGTAACAACAGCCTATGTAACTGCTATTACAGAGTCTAGAGTGATGCCCACCCTAGCCCATGCCGTGGGGGACCCACTAGTTGAAATCCTGTGTCTGCAGCATGACCAAACCCTCCCAAAACAGTAACAAATAATTTTGCTTCTCCAAAGAGGCTGGAGTTCTGATCCAAGAGTTGAAAAAAACCCAAACAAAACAGTTCTAAGAGTAGACTATCTATCATAAGCAGACTTACATAAGGCAAGGAAATTCAGGAGACACAGAAGTGCATGCATCTGTGCCTAACCTCCTTCTTCATTGCAGGGCTTCAAGAACCTCAGTTTGTAGAGTTTAACGGAGGATTTAGCCAAGCCCAGCTGGACTGGTTCAATGAAGTCCTCAAGTTCTCCGATGAAAACCAAGAAAAAGTCATAGTTACGGGTAGGTGGATGTAGGAGATACATGGGGATACATGTAAAAAGACTTACCTAGCCAATGGATGTTAGCTGAGGAAAACATGTAGCAGCTTTGTAGCTCTACTGAGGTACACGGGTAACCTGTGAAGTAGAATAGCACCCATGTCTCGCACTCGTGTGAGCTTTGTGTACACAGTTAGATGTCTGAACTTCCCAGCAATGAAGGCAGAGTTAGGTTACACTTAAAGTAACTCTCCTGCTTCTTTCCTTCTCAACTGCAGGTCATCTGCCCATTCATCCAGATGCCTCAGACAGAGTTTGCATTGCCTGGAATTACAAAGATGCCCTTTCGGTCATACACTCCCATCAGTGCGTGGTCTGCTTTCTTGCAGGGCACGTGCACGATGGTGGCTATTGTTTAGACTCTCATGGAGTTCACCATCTGACTTTGGAGGGGGTTATTGAAACTCCACCAGAAAGCAATGCCTTTGGGACTATTTATGTCTATAAAGATAAAATGATACTAAAGGGAAGGGGCAGAGTTTCAGACAGAGTTATGCATTTCTGAAAACAGTGAGCAAATATAAATTGCTCTTCTTCAGGAAGTACTTGAATAAAAAATAAGGATTCAGCTTATTATTTGCTTGTGGAAAGATGTGAATGGCTGATCCTTATATGTTTATTTAATTAAACATATAAACTTATTTAATTCAAACATTTTTCTCTTGGATACTCAATTTTAGAAATTATGTTTCTGTAAGAAAACAGACCTAATTTCTTCATGGAGAATAGAGAAGGCCAGTAACCATATTTGAAATAAATATACTTGAATGCATAATGTTGACCTGAAACATGCTGAATGTTGACCTGAAACACCCATTCCTGACTAGATTAGTATGTACTGTGAAAAAAATGAACCCTACATTATGAATATTGTCCAAAAAAAAAAAAAAGCCACTTTTTTTGTATCAGTCAGAATTAAAGCATGCAGAATTGTACCTGCCCAGCCATTTCCATTGTAGGTGTTTTTTTGAACATCATGATCAGTAATGTCTCATGTCTGGCAGAATTACTCCGCCTTCTAGCCTAATGCAGTCTTCTTAACATTGCTTTACAAGACTAAAACAATATTCAAAACCAGCTAAGCCCAAGGGAAACAGAGACCATTTATGCTACATCCTGTAATGCTGCGGATACACCCGCTGGGATCTAGGCAGCAGCACTGGGTAAAGAAGCCCTGACACGGAAGGATGTTGCTGCGCTGCATCTGGACCTGTGTGGCTTTCTCCCAGCCCAGTCCATCCACCTGAGCTTCCTCCTCCAGGATCAGCAGCAGTGGAACATGCTGACTGCCGCTGGGCTGCTTTCCAGGAACAGAAATGCTGTGAGAAGCAGAGCTGCGATAGTGACCGCGTCTGCTGGGGGCAGTCAAGAGTGCACATCCCACGGAAAATAAAAGATACAGAAGCTTTCACTGCATTTTCTGTAGAAAATTAGTATTTATTACTCTGTAAAACTAAGAATTTTCAGTTAAAGATAACAGCAAAAATATTTCTTCAGATATATTCTACATATTTAGGGCAGAAACAGAAATACAGACTGCTCAAATATTCAGTTAGTCTCAGTGGACTATCCAGGCAAGTATCTGGAAGGTTTATGGCTGTAAATAGTCATTTATTGAAACAAAGTGTTTGCTTTACTTTTATGATACAGAGCAGCAGGTTTCCCAAAACGGTCAGAAAGTGATCTGGGGATGCCAGGATATCTTGGCTATAACATTAGAACACACATGAGCTCAATAGTGCTTTGAAAATGTAGGAGGAAGCCAGGTGAACACCTCTTCCCATAGGAAAATCCTCCACTCAGATTTGACAGTGTTCCTCAGTTTCTGTAACAAACCTCAACCCGCGCTGCTGGAAGCAGCCAGACATTCTTGGGTCCTCTCCAACTGATATGAACCCTTCATTAAGAACCAAAAGCAAAGGCAAATAAGGTCAGAATATTTATTCTATACTATCTACCACACATTAAATTACTGTTTTACAGTGTGTTGGCCAAGATGCTCGCATCTCCTTGTTCGCATAAATGTACAGCCATGACACAAAGGGGAAGAGCGCGACCACCACTGCAGCAGTCAAGCGAACTCCAGCCAGGGGGTTCCTAAAAAGAAGCAAACACAACAGAGCTGTTTCAAATCAGTCTGCTATGAAACATTCACACCTGGCTGCTGTTGGAAGGACAGCAAAGAGCCTTTGGCCACTCTGATGTAGCTCCCGCAGGTGCATTAGCACAATCCTTTACCAAGAGGCACCACGTGCCAGCAGGAAAGTTTCTGCCACCTCATAAACCAGGTAAATAAATAGATAAAAGCACCCTATTTGCGCAGAGGCATGTGTGTGTTTGCCAGCACAAAGATACTGTTTGGCAGATTGGGAATTTTCATGCTCCCAGCTACCAGGAATTTAGCAAAACTGCTATAGCACAGTGCTCTGAAGAGGCTGGAGGGGGAAAACGTGGAGCCACTGCAGCCACCCAGAGCCCTGTGCAGCTCTGGTGGATGCAGGGGACACCAGTGCAGAGACCCTCACTGGGAAGTTCCTTAACCTGGGAGCAATGGCAGAAATGGCGTTGCAGTTCATTAGCAGTTGTGGCCAACACTCACTAGGCTGTTCCACTGATGGGGCATGCTGTGCTTGTGCAAAGGGAGGGTGTCCCCTGCCATTATGGATGGGGAGGAGAAAAACTCACATTCCTTTACTCCCCCCCGCACACTTGTATCTGTGCAAGATCCTCCAGGCTGTAGCACCAGCTACTACTGCTTAGGTATCTGAGAAAGTTCAGGCAGTGGCAGGACGCAGAAAACCAAGCAGTCAAAATGAACTATGTGTTTTTGAGAAGCTCTAATGAGCTAATGAGAAACAAAACTTACTTGGCTGAACTGCGACAAAGCCTCATCCATACTGCGATAATCACCAGACCAAACAACTCTCTAAAAAGCCAAACAAAAACCAGGTCAGAAAATAATACAAGCAGGTGTTTATTTAAAAAAAAAACCAACCCAAAACCAACAAGTTTTGCCTCCAAACCAGCACTGTTGCTCCTGTGAGAAGTTCAATGTATTTTACTAGGATTGTAACTGTAAAGGTATTTACACAGAGTAACTTTGCTTCCCACCACAAACCTACAAACACACATGACCCAGCTATACAGCTGCAGAAATTCCTGCTTCCACTTTTTGTTCTGCTGCTAAACTTCTATTCCCCAGCACATTTCCCTCCTTAACACAGAGCAAAGCAGCATTCCAGTATTCCAGACCATAAACAGCCACAGTCACCTCAATACTCTGCAAGCACCTACTCGAGGCCACAACCGAATACCCAGGAGGGAAATCCTCCCTCCCTCGTCCCTGGCAGTCAGAGCACTCAGCAGCCTGTGCTACATAAACATGCATGTGTTAAAAACACTGATTCCCATTCCTGCAGCTCCAGCAAGAGCACCCAAAGCTGTTTCACTGTGCCAGTGCCCTCCTCTTTGAAAGCCAGAAGTTCCCCCACTAAAATCTATCTGCCACAACCAGGCAAGCAATCAGGACTGATCGCCCTCCCTTTGTCCAAGAAACCCCTGTCTGGAGCACTATGGTCCCTCCTACTTGCTTTGATTCTCCTGGACCAAGAGAACTCACTGCAGCAGCCCAGCAGATAAAGTTTAGAGGGTGACCACCAGAAGGAGATGGCCTGGAGTGTGGAGTTCATGCAGGGGGGATTTATTCACCACTTACCGGCCTTCTTCTTCATGTAAAATGTTTCCTTGAGCGTAAGCAAACAAAGAGCAAGCCAAGGCAATGGTCCCAACGATACATCCAGCAGAATGAAGGTCACAGAGGCTCCTCCAAACACCATTACCTGAGTTAAAAACAGACTGGCAGCAACTGCAATGTCACATGAAGTAAACCTATAAATCAAAAAGCAACTGAGTCGCTAAAAAAGATGCCTCCAGCAAACACACACACCCCTTAGGCAGGAAGACTGAATTAATACCAGCATCTCTATGACTAGGGAAATCTGTTTAAAAGTGCTGATGAAAATAAACACTAGTGGGCATGGAGCTTGCTTTCTTGGCAGCAGCACCTCAATGAAGAGTTTCCGATTCTCTCCAGCAAACACAACAGGCTCCAGCATTTGACATACATGGGCAAAAAATCATGGAGTGGAGCACAAAAAGGAGTTCTCTTAAGCAGGAGGAACAGCCTTTCTGGAGCTCCCAGCCAGAACCAGATGCTCAGCATGACCCAGAGGACACCAGAGGCCAGGGGAGCAGCCCCAGCTCCCCGCCAGCCTCAGGGGCACAGAGCAACCACCACCCTGCAGGGAGCCTCTTCCCTCACACTCCCCGATAAGCCTCTGCCTGAGGTTTGCCTCTGATGATGAGCATCGCCGCTGACATCTCTGCCTGGGGAGCTGATGTTTAAACAGAGAACTATGGATGATATGAAGAATCTGGATGGGCCCAAAGATTCCTGTGGTTTTCCATGTCTGTTCCCAGACATGGGGAATAGATGGGGGGGGAGATGGGCAAAACCTGGGTGCTGACCCCTCCAGGCAAGCATTAGAGATGAGCTGCCAAAATTCAAGAGCTCAGTATGACCCAACATTGTAACTCATTTCCTATTTGGCTGAAGTTACTGCAGCTCAGCAGAGGCAGAATCTGGGTCTTCCACAGACTGGAATGGCAAAATGTCCCCTGGTGAATGTACATAAATATGCAGTTATACAACAGTTGTGCTATTTTAATCTTTATTTTCCACATATCTTGGCACAAAAAACTACTTGTGAGTTTAACATGCAGATTCTCTTGACCAAATGCCGTTAGGTTGAAGTTACACCTATTGCACAAATAAACCTCCCCTGCAGCACTGATTAACCACTGGCAAACAACCCTCATGGGTTTTGGCTTTATGAATGCTTCATATGCTTAGTGTAGCCAGAGTGCTGAGAGGCTGCAATGGTATGATCTGTGACAACAGCATACACTCCTGCAGCTTTTCTTTTTTTGGCATAAGTGGAGTTTATTCAGAGTAAGGATTCATCCAGAAAAGATCCAGTCACTTCGTGTATACAAAATGTCAGGTTTAAAATTATTTCTACTGGATGAAAATGCAAAAAATTAACCATTTTCCAGAGTCCTGGACCAAATCTGATCTGATTCTCTCACTTAGTGTATGCCCTTAGAAACTCAGCCACAGCACTGAAGCCTCTAACAGGTCCCATCACTGTCCGTGCACTTTGAGGGGCAGCTGCAGCACTTGATACTGAACGAGACCTTTAGCTCTTTCTGTGAAGAAGTCAACTGCTCTTCTATGAGGTAGATAAGCAAAACCACAATTTACAACAAGGAAACAAAGTGTATTGATGTGCTAACGTTAACACCAGAGCCAGGCTTATGCTCCGCTCAGGCTCTGAGCACTGGAAGCAGGGTGCAAAGGTAAGATCACTCTGCCCTTTACCCAGGGCTCCTCCACTCACCTGCAGTTCATCAAACTGATGACCAGCTTTTGTAGAAGCAGATTCCACAGATTTTTGCCCTCAAGACATATTAGGACATGTTTCTTAACTGATCTTAATCTACAGTCAATAGATAAAATTGGGTTTTGAGCAGAGACTGTTCTGCACACTGATATCATACCTGTTATTGAAGGGTTAATGCTGACAAGCAGTGTCAAGGCAGCTGGCACTAAGTAGATGACCTGTTAATGAAATACAAATCTATTCTGTAGCAGAGCTTAGTGAGACACACAGCAGCGCCCACCCACAGCACTTGCCAGATGTGGGGAACAGCTGCCAGTTCCCCACCCCTGGCATGTCCTGGCACTGGCAGTGCCCATCTCCACCACTGCCACCCACCACCCAAGACCATCGGCTGAGCGCCAGCCCCTGCTCCTCAGCTTCTGGGTTACCAACCAGCCCCTGCACTGTGTCTCGATCCCAAGGAAAGCCCCTATAGGACACCCCCAGCTCCCAACCCTCCACCTGTACTGGGCAGCTCTGCTGGGAGCAGGAGCCCAGCTGGGCTCACCCACCCACACAAGGGATGTCCCCAGCACAAGGGACAGCCCCTGCCACCCAGCAGCTCCTGTCACACAGCCCCTGTGCCCCTCAGCTCCAAGCCGGGCACAGTGTGCCAGGGCCGCCAGGCTGCTCCTGTGCCCGAGGAAGGGCTGGCGAAGTAGACTGGGAACGGGAGGGTTTCTCTGATTTCCTCTTGAGACCGAGGCAGCCCTGTCAAGCTGAGAGGGACAGGACAAGGGGAATGGCTTTAACCTGACAGAAGGAAGACTGAGATGAGGTCTTAGGCAGAAGTTGTTCCCTGTGAGGGTGCTGAGGCGCTGGCACAGACTTTTCCCAGAGAAGCTGTGGCTGCCCCATCCCTGGCAGTGTTCAAGGCCAGGTTGGACACAGGGGCTTGGAGCAACCTGCTCTAGTGGAAGGTGTCCCTGCCTGTGGCAGGGGGTTGGAACTGGATGAGGTTTAAGGTCCCTTCAACCTAAAGCATTCCATGATTCCAGGACTCCAGCTGTTGCTGCAGCAGGGACTGGTTGCCCGGCGCCTGCTTGCTCTCCAGGTAAAAGCAGGGAGCAGGGGAAAGGCGGTCCGTACTCACAGTCCACAGCCCGGCGTCGGGGTCGTTCACCTACAGCGGAAGGCGCGCACTGAGACCTGGCCGGGGCCGCGCTCGAGGGGAGCGGTGCGGAGCCTCCTGCCGCCCCCCGCCCGGGCGGCCCCGCTCTCACCTGCACGGCGGCCGCCAGCCCGAAGAAAGCGGCCATGAGGAGGTTGCAGAGCCGCCACAGCCGCCCCGCCATGGCCATGGCCGCCGCGGAGGGCCGCGGGGAAGGGGCGGAGCCGGGGCGGGTCAGCGCGGCTCGGTCGCAGTTACCGGTCTGTCAGAAGGGACTTTCCGTCCTGTCCAGCGCCCCCCGTGAGGAAGGATGCGGAAGACCTGGAGTAGGTCCTGGGCGGCGGCCCCGGCTGATCAGGAGCGCAGGGAACTTTGAGCAGCCGTGGGCAAAGAGGAAGCAAAACCCAGCAGTAAGGTGGAACTGCCTGTGGAGTGGCTGCAGAGAGCACAGAGGCGTGTTCTCCTTGCTGGCATCAGATGATATATCAAGGGGCACTGGCCACAAATGGTGGCTTGGAAGGTTTTCACTAGGCAACTGAGCAGGAGGGTGGTGCAGCCCGCAGTAGCTGACCCAGCCAGGCTGCGTGATCCCCATCCTTGGAGACTTCCAGCAAAACTACGTAGACAAAGCCATGGCTCACCTGATCTGATGTGGGAGCAATCTTGCTTCAATTGGACTGTTGGACTAGAGACCTCCAGCCATGCCTTCACAGGAACATTGCCATGTTTCTGCCATAACTCATGTGCTTGAAAGAGAATTAGATCCTTGCCTCAGTGAATGCACACCAACAAACTTGTACTGTAAAACTGGCAAGTGGTTATGCAAAAGTTAAACCCCTTGAGAGGGGCCCTGCAGCCCCTCCTGAGCTGTGGCAGGAGCGCTCGGCACAGCCCATGGAGCCTGGTGATCCAGTCCTTGACCCATGCACTGACTTCTCAGCTTGACCTCAGAGCTGCCATATCACCATGGATCTCACCAGCCATCTCTGAGCCAACCCATAGGCTGACTTCCCAGCTTGACCCCAGGCTTGCCTTGCCTCCATGAATTCGGCTGGTGGTCTGGGCTCTCGATTGGATCTGGCTGCAGTCCCTGGGTCTGCCCTGCTTGCCCCTCCCCAGGGCAGTGGGACAGCCATTGCCCATGCGCTGTTGGCTGTGGTGTCCTCCCTGGTGTAGCCTGGCTGAGGTTGAGATGGCTGTAGAGCTGCACCATCAGTCACCACAGTGAGCTGGTGGGTGCTGGGGCATGTCTGAGCTCAGAGAGGTCCGTGTAGGTGTTGGGAAGAGCCAGGGCCAGCAGTACAGCTGCATATAAGACTGTGGTGGTGACACTGCAGGGCATGGAGTGCCTATTACTGCTGTTTCTATAGAGTCATAGAATCACAGCCCACCTGGTTTCTGGGCTAGGCTGTTGTTGGCCATGTCATGGGTGGAGGGGAGACAGCAGCTAATAGGGAACAGCTGGGAGAAACTGGTGGAGACGTATCCTGAGCCCTTGTGGGGTGGGACAGGTCTCATGCTGAGGGGAAGAAGCTGCTGAACAGGCAGAAAGCAGCTTCTCTTGAGCACTTGGGAGGGATGTGGAGGGTTTTGCAATCGTGCGAGCAAGCAGGGTTAAGTGACACAAGAGCAAGAGAGGGCAAAAGTCCTGCCTGTGTCCTATGAGGACAGGACAGGAAGGATGGGGTTGATTTACCAACCATAGTGTCTGGATCTATCTTGTTCTTTGCTGCTCCAATTCAAAAGCAATCGGGCTGTAGTGTCTTTTAGAAATAGGAAGGATTTTTAGTGTTAGGTGTGCAAAGGTCGAAGTTATTCACTTTAAAGCTTTACCAGCTCCCATAAGCAATTCCTATACCTCCCTCCTTCTGTGGAGCCGGGAGACTCTGAAGAGAGCCTCCAGCAATGCTGCTTTCGCCCATAAGAGGGAGGCCGAGAACATTCAGTACCCCTGAGTAGAATTCGAGCTGCTTGAAAATCAGTTCCTCATTATTGGATAAAACACTTTCCCTCCTTATGCCTCTCTAGAGTCGCTACTTAGCCCATTGAAGCCCAAGCTTAGCTTCAGCTCAGCTGTAAAGGACAGAGGCTTCCAAGGAGAGCACTGCTGAGGGAGAGTGCTGCTGGAGAGGGACTCTTCATCGGGGGCTGTAGTGATAGGACAAGGAGTGACGGGTTCAAACTGAAACAGGGGAAGTTCAGGTTAGATCTAAGGAAGAAGTTGTTCCCTGTGAGGGTGCTGAGGCGCTGGCACAGGGTGCCCAGAGAAGCTGTGGCTGCCCCATCCCTGGCAGTGTTCAAGGCCAGGTTGGACACAGGGGCTTGGAGCAACCTGCTCTAGTGGAAGGTGTCCCTGCCTATGGCAGGGGGTTGGAACTGGATGAGCTTTAAGGTCTCGACCAACCCATCCCATTCTATGGATCCAGCAGCCAAGCAGTGATATCATGAGAGCCAGGCTGTTTCCCAAGAGCCTGTACCAGAGATGTTAGTGAAGCATTGCCATAGTCACCCATCCCAGTGGCCCTCTCCATCCCTGTGGACGCCAGTGATGCTGCCATGAATGGCCATAGATGTGGTTTGGTGCGATCAAAACTGGATAAGAGGCTCCAGGTGGGCAGGTGAAGGGCTCAGGAGCCTGAACTACAGTTCACAGAGGAGCAGCTGGAGATAAGTGAATGTTGATATGCATGTGCATATGTATACACAGTTGATATTGCCAAAAGGGCTTTGGGTTTAGTTGCCTTAACTGATGGGCTAGGTGCCATGAGCAGGGCAGGAAGGAGCCCACCTTACTGAGAAGGGGAGTAGCTCCACATTCACTCACTTACTAACTTCAGGGAATTCGAGTCTAAAGTGTTCAGCAGATCGACCTCCTTCTTGTCCTTATAACCCTATAGTAACAACCTTCTTCCTACCTTATTGGTTTTATAGAGCTCACCCAAATTGATCTTGTTTATGCTTTGTCAGATGCTTCTTTAATCCTAATTTAAAGTCCTTCTCAATTCCCGGAAACATTCTGGAACGACTCATGAAACCAGGCATTTGTATGCACCTAGAGTAGAACAGGGGGATGGACAACACACACTGTGAACCCATCAGGAACAAACCAGTCTGGTGTCCTGGCATGGCACAAATTCTTAGGCATCAAGTGAGAAGTGGCAGATGTCATGTATGTTGGCATGAGGTAGGGGTTTAATACTCGATGTCCTGACCCCTTCTTGAGAAGATAAGAATGGGAAGTGTAAAACTGAGGTAATGGTACCTCAGGTTCTAATTATCAGTGGTTGTCAAGATGGAAGGACATATGGAAGTGATTTTTGCAGCGGTCCATTCTGATGCCAGATCTTTCTAATTCCTTCAGTTACCAGCCTGGATAATTAACACCTCTGAGTGCCTTATTAAACCTGCATGTTACTGCAGGCTGTGAAGGACAGCAAAGACAACAAGAACTCAGTATTAGTTGATGAATGTTACAAATGACCTGAAACTTTTCTTTTATTCAGGGTAAAATTCAACAGGTACAACTTCAAGCATTACCTTTATGAACATGTAAGTGAACTGGGTGGCTGCAGCTTTTCAGAAGGACTCCAAGGTATAATGGAGAGCAAACTGAACACCAGCAAGGGAAAAGGCAACCACCACCCTGGAGTGTATAAGCCAGAAGCAGCCTCCAAGACAAGCTGGAGTAATGTGCCTAGCTAGTAATGTGCACATCAAAATGCAGCTGAACAGAAAACAAAGTCAAAGGAGGTCAGTGAGGATGCTGGGAGGCACAGTAACAAAGAAAGGCTCAAAGAATTGAGTTGATGAACTCTGTAGAGGAGGAAGCCAGAGTGAGGAGGGGAAGGGAAGCATTACAGCCACCAAGTGCATAAGAGGTCATTTCAAAGAAGGCCATAGCCATAGCAAACAGGCCATGAAAGATTTCAGCTCAGACAAACCTAAGTTAGGCTTTCAGGTAACATTACGCTAGAAGTGTGCCAGAACAGATTGCTGGGGATGGCGCAATCTCCAGCACTGGAGGTGTTTCAGAACTGGTTTCACAAACCTCTGCCAGGACAGGTACTGCTGATCCTCCCAGCTTTGGGGGTTTTTTGGGGGGAGGGTAAGACTAAACAGTATGATTTTACCTAATTGTAAGCAAACCACATGCAAGTGGCATAAAGCAGAGGGGGAAGCCAGCTGCTGCCAGTGTTTGCCAGCAGACACTGGGTTTCTGTGCCACAGCCTCATGGTGCCAGCTTCGGACCTGCACTCTTCTATATGGCAGAAGAGAAAGTTTAAGCAAGAGAGGGAAGGGAAAGGAAAATTGTGGAACTTGGGGGGGGGGAGGGAATACGTTTTGTGTCAGGACCTGGGCTGCACTCCCCAGGAGTTCAACTCTCAGCGTTTAAGGCCGGTTTGCTGGGAAGAGCCAGGTGGTTTTGGAGCACTTTGGAAAAAAGCTGGGAGAAGTCTGAGGGGGGTGGTGGAGAACCACCCTTCGCTCTGTCTCTTGGGAACTGTTTTCAGCCAACGCTTTTACTTTGTCTCCTACTTAAGCTACATTACAGCTCTGCTGCTGCTGTGCCTGGCCGTGTCCTGCGGCATGAGCCAGACCATGACCTGGAGACCTGACTTAACCTCAGACCTGCCTCATTGCAGTAAACTTGCCTGGTTACAGCCATGGGACCTGCCCTGCTCGCCCCACCACGCTGTGCTGCACTCCTGTGACTCCCTCCTTGCAGAGCAGCCACCCTTGGTGCTCCCTGGCATTAGGTAGGTAGATACGGGATTGGGAATCTGGCTTTGAGCTAGGTGGTGATGTGTCCCAGATGGGAATATGGGAGGAGAGGGTAAGGGCGCACCTTCACCTGGATATATGTGCTGCTGTGTGCTGTGGGGTCTGTGGTTAGTGCCAGGCGCTGGCACTGATGGTTACTCCCCATGGTGCCCACACAAACCACATTAAGGAAGGACTGCTCTTGTGGGAAGCTCTGGGTACAAGTGCTTCTGTTCCTCTCCAACCAAAGCAATGGAGGGGACAGACTGTATGCAGCTTGGAAAGAGTCAGCAGTGTCCCCAGAGAGAGCAGAGGCCAGGGTGGGACAGCATAGGGTAGCAGCCTAAGTTCAAACCTAGCAAATAGGTTACTGGTATTTTGGCCTGACCACATGAGGAGGTGATGGTGTTCCCCAAGGCACAGGAAAGCTGCATGCCTTGCAGGGAGGAAGATGGCTTTGCTGGACTAGCAGGAGTTGGGAGGATAGAGCAGAAAGAGGGAGATGGTCAGGACCAGGTCTGCCCCCTTCTCCCACCTCCTGAAAAAGAAGAGCTCTGCAGAGTGTGAGATATTTACAAGAGAGCAGGGCTCAGGCAGAAGGCTGGGCTCCTTCTTGGGTTTCAGCCCATCTCCTTGACCCCACGGGCAGCTGAGCAGGGAAACCAGAAGACTCTAGGATGGGAGAAAATGCACTCCCAAGCTCAAAGCACGAGATGAAAGAGGCCTTAGCATGAGGCTAAGATCTAAATATGAGCTAGGATGGGGGAGAAAGAAATAAAAGGCCAGAAGGGGAGGCAGCTCCTGCCCTGACCTCTTTTCCCCATTGCATTTGCACTTGCACAAAGGGTAATGGTTGGCAACTTCTGGAGACACATCCAGTGCATGTTGAGGACTCTGTTTGCTCTATCACCACCTTCACAAGAAGCACAGAGAAGCCTGGATGGCAGAGGCACAGGGGAAGTCTGCTTAGCACTTGGGTGTCCAGCTCTTCCCTCACTGGATCTCAATCATAAAGGAGGTCAGTATTATTTCTGTTACACAGGTTAGGAAATGAGGACTCTTGTAGGTGAAGGGACTTTCCCGAGTTATGCAGCGGTCGGAGAGAGAGGCCGGGTCTCTGTGGGACCCATTTCACTGCTCTGATTCCTAGCCCTGAAGGCTGTTTGTCAGTTGTCTGGAGTTAGCGGTAGGATCAGAAACAATGTTCTAGAATGAAGAGCAGCAGCTAAGGGAGGAAAGAAAATGCAGAGAAGACTGCTGGTGGCAGAAAGGGGATGATGCCCTGGATACCTTGGCAAACACAGGGTGAAGTTATGCCCTGTAGTGGCCAGGGAAGAGGTCTCCGGGAAGACAGGAGAAGTTTGCATGTAGCCACTTGTGCAAGAGGAAAAGCCATAGGTGAAGATGAGAAATTCGGTAGAACTCCTGGGCCCAACAGCGGCCCTCGAGGGGCTGCCGGGGCCGAACATGTGGGACACGCTGCGGCGGTGGGGCCCGCACGGTGCAGCGCTCCCGGGGGGGGGGGTGCTGAGGGCGAAGCGAGCGGGCGATGCCGCTCCGGCCGGGGGGAGCGGGAGCGAGCGGGGCCGGAGCCACCCGGGACACGCAGCTCCCGGGGCCGGAGGGAGGCAGCGCCGCTCCCGCCCCGCCGCAGCGGCTGCCGCAAGGCGCCGGGGCTGCGGTCGCCCCGCCTGGGAGGGGTTAAGCAGCGGCCCCAGCCCGGGGGCGGACGGGGCGGCTGCGGCGGCGGCGGCTGCTATACGGCGGCGGGGCTCTAGGTGTCCTGCCTGGGAGGGTCCCTGCTGCATTGCAGCCGCCGCGCTGCTCCCTCTCCGCGCACACAATGGCGACTCCCAGCCCCACCAGCGGCTCCGGCGCCGGCGGCGGGAGCGGGCCGGGTCCGGGCGGGCCGCAGGCGCACGCCGCCGCCAGCAGCATGCAGGGTAAGCAGCCCCGCGCTAGGCCGCGGCCCGGCCGCCGCTTCCGGGCCGGGCGGCGCGCCCCGTTCTAGGCCTCGGCGGGCCAGGCCGGGCCCGGTGGAGCGCGGTGCCCGTCGTGGGTCTCGCCCTGCCCGGGCCGAGCGCGGAACTGCCGGGCGGGCGCTGCCCCGGGCGGGGATGGAGGGTGGGCCGCTGGGCCCCGACCGGGACGGGCCGCGGCTCTGGGGACCCCTCCGGGCGCGGCCGTGCTGCCGTCCGGAGCGGCGCTGCCCCTCGGCGCGGCCCTGCGGCGCTGCAGTGCTCGCGGGGGGTGTGTGTGTGCGTGTAGGGATCGGCCCGGCCCCGGCAGGCCCCGCTGCGGGCCTGCCCCGCCGCTCCCTGCGGCTGCCGCCTCCCGCCGCGCCCGGCCCCGCTCGGCGGCTCCCCGGGAGGAAGGGCGGCCCCGGCTCCGCGCCGCGGGCTGCTGGCGGCGGGGACGGGCCCCGAAGCACTGCCCGCGGCCGGCGCCCCGCTGCCCTGGGCGGCAGGAGGGGGCAGCGGGGCGGGACAAAGGCCGGCGGGACGCGGCTCTGGCTTCGTCCAGCCGGGGACGGTTTTGCAGCCTCCCCGGGGTGACCCGCGCAGGCCCCGTCCCCTCGCCAGGAGCCCCGCGGTGCTGCGGCCGGGCCCGGGCCGGGGTTTGTGGCTACTTGGCCGGCGGCAGGACGGCTCAGCCCCGGCGCCGTGTGCCTGGTCCCTGCGCTTACCTGTGCTTCCCAAGGCAGGTGTTTGGTAAGAGCAGTTCAGCCGTGAACTTCTGCTTCAGTTTGGTTTCCTCGTGATGGAAATTGACAGTGCTAGAGCAGGGTCGTGTTGCCACGTTCCCGCCTGCACTTGTTGATGCTGGACCCGTCTTGCAAAAATGGTGGGTATTTATTTTTCAGAAAGGCTACAGCAAACACCTTTGAGTTTTGCTTTGAAGTTAGACTATTGGAAAATCCCCTCTGCTTGAGCAACATTTTAGGCTTTGTTAGGCCGAGGTGATGCAGTGCTGGGATTTTTTTATTTGTTTTTTATTAATCTAGTACAGGGATGGTAATACTTGAGCTGTTTGCCCTGTTTGGGGAACTTTCTTTTTTAATAGAAGGAAAGGTTGCGCTTGCAGCAGACAATGTTGGTCGCAGTTGTTTGCTGTAGCTCTGCTAGGACTGATGGCACCAAGACTGATGGCACCTGTTTGACCAGAGAAGTGATGGTACAAACTGAAGAGTTTGGTGTACTTGGAATAAAAAGGTGCATTTCTGCTGGTTGTAGCGTCCCCTGTGTGAAGCTCTTGTGCTTGCTGGATGGAGGAGCAGGTACCTGCTGGGCTCAGGGAAGGTGACGATATCTGTGTCCACAGCTGTGGAAAACTAGAATCGCAAACCTTATAAATGAAATGCATGGAGTAAACACTTGACCACGGTATATTAGAGTGGCTGTGGTAAAACAAGCCATCGCTTCGCTGCAGTGCACTTACAACCCTCTATGTTGCCCCTTGTATTTTCACCTGACCCCCGTTTTTCCTGTCTGTGAAACATTCTCCTGAATCCTGATTATCCTCAGGGCTGAGAGTTAGGTTTGCACCCTGACTCCAGAGCTGGTGATGCCCCGTAAGCTTGTGGTGGTGTAGCATCTCCATCCCTTCTCGGGTGGAGGAAGGGCAGTTGTTGGTTTAAAGTGCCCATTTAAATATGAATTCAGGACAGGAGGGCCAGGTTGGTGATATCCAGGTGTTTGTGGTGGAAGCTGGTGTTGGGGTGGTTTTCGTTCAGGTGCCGTGAGAGAAGCTGAGTGTAGGATCTGCATGGGCTCTGGAGCATCAGGTTGGTGAAGCAAGCTCTGGAGCAGCAAGAAGCTCCATCCCAGGACGAAAGTCCTGTGCCAGGATCCCTCTGCTGCCACATAACCCCTGTGCAAAGCTGCTCTCCGAGGTGCCGTGGCCTTGCTCCGTGTGTCCCGCTGGCTCCATGCTGAGGCCAGGTCAAGCTGAGCTGCTGCAGAGCAAACCCACCACAGAGTGGTGAGTGTTCCACAGCTCGGATGCCCAATGCTTGCTCGTGGTGGGGTTGGGCAAGCGCTGGGGCGAGGGAGGTGTGGGAAGGCATTGCTGGGTGGGGAGGAAGGTAGGTAGGGCTGCGTCAGTCTGGGTTGAATTGGCTTAAACACTGTGCCGAGGTGGAGCAGGGAAGTCATTAAGTTGGAAACAAGTAATTAGAAAAAAAACAAACCCACCCCAACTTTTGCTCTGTTAATTTTCAGCCTTCTGGCTCTCTGACCTGGCTTCTGCAACTGCTGCTGCGAGGGAGGTGGTGGGACAGGGAAAGGGTGGGATATGTCCTACAGCGTTGACCTGTGCCCACCACGAGGGGCTGTGGCAGTGTTCCTCTGGACAGCCATCCATCGCTTCTGGAAAATGCCCAGAGGGCACGTGCTTGGGCAGGCTGGGCTGAGGTGAGAGCCTCTCTCTGGAGTTTCTGTTTCAGTACGAGGGCCAGTGGTTTCATAAGGGGTATCTGCTGTCGGAGAGTTTGGCAGGGGCTGAGGGGAGGGAGGAGGCAGGAGGTGGTGGTAAAGGGGAGAAGTCTTCATGAAAATTGAGGCCCACCACGCTGATGTCTGGAGCTAGGGCAGCACCTCCAGAAGGTCTCAACAGGCCACCCTGTTTTGTTTCAAATTTGACATCCTACAGCATTTTTGATGCCCCTCCAGGTGACAGTGCTGAGACGAAGGGCCACCTCGCTGTCCTCACACTGGGCTTCCTGTGTAGCCGTGGTACTCAAGCCTCATGATCAAGGAAGGGGTTGCTTCAGGTCTCCTCACCCTTAGTGTTCTGCATGCCCAAGCTTCATGCTCGTGTCTTTTCTTGTCTAACTGCACCAGCCGTTCATGCCCATGGACGTGGGAGCTTCCTTTCTTCCCAGACATCCCCTGGCCTGGTTCATGGTGCCGTGTTCAAGGCAGCGTCGCCAGCTCAGAGACAACACAGAGCTGCAGTTCTCAGTGTTGGAAATAGGTTCTGGTTTATGATCTTTGAAATTCCTGTTTGCTTTCTGGGTGCTGGTGACTGCTGCTGTGAAGAACTGTTGTCCTTAGTTACAGGTAATGCTGGAGCAGTCCTGCATGGGTAGCCTCCTGAATGTTTTGTGGAGAAAAAGGAGGTTCCGTGGGAAGTAGGGTATCCCACTTGGACAGTGATTTAAAAGAAACCAACACCCAAACTGTAACTGGAACAGGTTTGCATTTCTCATAGCCATAATAAGTGATAGTCTTTATTGCTGCCATTGTTCGAAGGCTGGTGGTGTGGAATCTAGACATGTAATGAATTCCATGGCATAGGAAGAATTTTGATTGTAATTGCAACCTGTGGAGTCACTCGTCCTACCTCCAGTGCCACACAGGAGCTGGAACCACTCCTAACTGGCTGTTACAGATTCAGCCTCTGCATCCAGCATTCAGGAACACTGGATGCAGCTGGGACTTCATGGAATTAATGAATGGTTTGTGTTGGAAAGGACCTTAAGATTGTCTAGTTCCAACCCCCTGCCATGAGCAGGGATGCCTCACACTAGATCATGTCACCCAAGACTCTGTCCAGCCTGGCCTTGAACACTGCCAGGGATGGAGCATTTACCACTTCTTTGGGCAACCTTTGCCAGCACCTCACCACCCTCACAGTACAGAACTTCTTCCTTATATCTAACCTGAACTTCCCCTGTTTCAGTTTGAACCCATCACCTTTTGTCCTATCATGACAGTCCCTGAGGAAGGTCCCTCTCCAGCATCCTTGTAGCCCCCTTCAGACACTGGAAGCTGCTATGAGGTCTCCAGCAGCTTCTCTTCTCCAGCCTGAACAGCCCCAATGTTCTCAGCCTGTCTTCATACGGGAGGTGCTCCAGCCCCTCGTCATCCTTGTGGCCTCCTCTGGATTTGCTCCAACAGCTCCATGTCCTTCTGATGTTGGGGACACCAGAACTGTACGCAGTACTCCATGTGGGGTCTCACGAGAGCAGAGTAGAGGGGCAGGATCACTTGGTGAGGTACATGCTGCTTGCTGTGCTCTGGTGTCTTTCTGAAGCAAAGTATGTTACTGTGAGTGTCTTTCAGAGTGTACCTGATGGTTCAGATGTATAGGGGTGGGAATTCCGGCCCTGTTCAGCTGCAGTTTGGGATTCCCGGTTCCCTTCACATGTGTGGTCCTGTCTGCTCCCCCCACTGAGGTCTTTGCCCTCTCTACTCCACGCCAGCCATATACCTTTCTGTTTTCAGCAAAAATCAAAGAAGGTCCATATGTGGTTAGAGAGTCCTCTGTGGATATGGTGAGGAACCTGAGGGGAGAGTTGCCAAGGGGTCTCTGTCTGAGTGCATCAAGAGATGCTCTTGCCCTTGGAAGCCATTTGTGCATCAGTGACTTACTGGAGCTGGGAGGTGGGTTTCTGCCTGTGTACAAGCAATTTCTGTCCTGTTCCTTTCTCTGCCCGGTGGAAGAGAGCTGCTGAGAGGCTCTTTGAGAGGTCAAGAGTTGTTCGTGTTAGGCAGAGGGCAGAATTGGCGAACACTGCGGTGGACTTTGTCAGTCGCTGCAGTCAGATGAATTTGGTGTCAGGATGTAATCCATGCTGTGTCTTTCATAGTTACTTCAGCCATCACAGTAAAAAGCAGAATATTACTTGAAACCATTCGTGGGCATTGCTGTGGCTGGTACAGGGGTTCAGTCAGAGATGCTTTGACTCCTGTATCCTCCTCTTCTTTGTGTTGCTACCTTTGTGGGTGCAAGGAGTGGCTGGAGCAGCTCTTCTCCCCACTGCTGAAGGCGTTCCTGGATCCAGGCCCAGCAGAAGGAGAGGAGTGAGACGTTGATGCCTTGATGCTGAGATGTACTGGGGCGCGGTGTGAGCACTATCAAAAAGCTGATGTGTGGACTTACCTCTGGGAGCAGAGGGGCAGAACGGATGGAGAAGGTAAAAGGAGCCCCAGTAAATGTGGCAGTTTGCTCACTCAAAGAGGGGATTTGGAAATGAGGAGATAGTGGAGAGGTGGAAAGGTTGTGAAGCAAAGGGAGCAGTAAGCAAGCAGCAGATTGAGTATGAACCAGTGTATGAATGGCCAGGTAAAATGAGACATATGATGTAGATGAGAAAACAGGGAAAACATAAAAGAATGAGAAAAGAAAAGAGGGGACAGGAAGGGAGAATTAGTTAATCCTTGTCCTCAGTAGGTGGTAAAATAAGCACTGTCTGTCACTGTATTAGTGACCTGCTCTTAACTCGAATGCAGGCAAAGCAAGTTGTCTCTCCAGCAGGTGGGCACTGGTTGGGTACAGTCAGAAAGTGGCTTCACAACAGTGGCTGTGTCACCGTACGCTGGTGCAAGCTGACACTGCCAGGTGTGTCACATTGATGGCTGCATGGCTACTTGGACGTGTTCGCATTTATTATGGAAAGTAAAGATAGTTGTGTGGTGAGCAAAGCAGTGTATTTCAGTTTGTTCATGCTGGCCAGTTTATTCGTCTATGGTGGCTGTGCAGGGACATGGGTGACCATATCTGCTCTGTGTTTGAGTCTTGGTGTCCACCTAAGCGTGTAGGACTGTAGATGTATGTAACTGGGTGTTTTTGCACTTCAGCTTTCCATTTTGGTTTAGTTGTAATCAATTGACATTCTTAATATAGAATCACTGAATAGTTTGAATTGGAAGGGACCTTCACATCTCATCTGGTCCAACTCCCCTGCAATGAGCAGGGACATCTGCAACTAGATCAGGTTGCCCAGAACCACATCCAGCCTGGCCTGGAGTGTCTGCAGGGATGGTGCATCCACCACCTCTCTGGGCAACCTGTGCCAGTGTTTTACCACCCTCATTGTAAAGAATTTCTTCCTTGTGTCCATCCTGAATCTCCTCTTTCAGTTTAAACCCATCACCCCTCGTCCTGTCACAACAGGCCCTGCTAAGAAGTCTCTCCCTGTGTTTCTTACAGGCCCCATTTGAGTACTGAAAGTCGGAATACGGTTTCCCCAGAGTCTTCTCTTCCCCAGCCTTTCCTCACAGGAGAGGTGCTCCATCCCTCTGATCATTTTTGTGGCCCTTCTGTGGACCCTCTCCAACAGGTCCATGTCTTTCCTGTGCGGAGGACTCCAGTACTCCAGGTGGGGTCTCACGAGAGCAGAGGGGCAGGATCACCTCCCTTGACCTGCCGGCCACACTCCTTTGGCTGCAGCCCAAGATACGGTTGGCCCCTGGGCCTCGAGCGCATATTGCCCGCTCACGTCCAGTCTTTCATCCCCCAGTACCCCCAAGTCCTTCTCTCAGGGCTGCTCTCAATCCCTCCATCCCCCAGCCTGTATTCATACTGGTTTGCTGATAAAGGGGCAGCCTAGAAGTACCAGTCAGTCTCACCAAATGCTGGGAGGCTTTTTCACTTATTTGATGCTGATGTGATGGAGCCACCAGGAGTGGAACTCACACTGTTGCCTGTCAGAATGAGGGCCATGGAATGAGAGAAAGGTGAGTTTTGTGAGGAAGAAAAGGATAATGTGTACTTTACAATCTGACTTTGTGGAGGAGTCCCCCTCAGATTAAGTCTATTCATAGGTGTGTATGCAGTGAAGCATTACTTACATGAGACTTGTGTAACCACAGCAAGCACTGCATGTATCAAATGAACATAAACACCTTGTTAGCATCATACAGCTGGGATGTGATTGCTGCCTTTGAAGTCAGATCTCTTCTGTTGGATTTAGGTTTGGTAAGAGTTTGTGTTTTGAAAGTAAAACTGGAGATCTGCTTCCCAATGGGAGGGGTCTGGAAAGAAAAACTGCATGAAAGCAAGAAGCCGTGTGGGGTGTTTGTGCAGGGCTCTGTCCTGCAGATGTCCAACCAAGTTTCACTGAAGTGATGTTTATAAAGAAGGTACAAAAATCCCTGAATGGATGTGGTGCTTCTGGCATCCCCTCAAAGGCTGGAGTGCACTGATCTGGACCAGCTTTCCAGAGGTGCTGGTTATGTTCCCAGATCTCATGTACCTTGTTTGCAATGGACTGTGTTGTATTCCCCAGAGCTAGAAATGCCTCCTTAGATGTGTATGTGTTTGTTGCATCCCCCTCGGGGAGGTGGGAGTTGCTGTGCTTAGAAGAAAACCCAGCTGGTTTGGGCAGTTGAACCTTTTCATCGTGGTTCAGGGGTGTCACCGTGGGGCATGGGCTTTTCCATGGATATTCTGATCAGGATGGATTATTTGTATTGTACGGGCTGGCCTTCTGCTTTGGAGGGATGAACAAATGTTTTGGGGATTCCTGTGTGATCCTTGTCATTTATGGTTGGTCTGTAACATCTCTTTTACAATGAGAAAGCCAGTCCCTGTAAAGACACCAGTTCAGGAGAAGCTGTGTCTTTAAGTCAATAGGTCCAGTAGTTCCTGCATTTATAAGCTGGTTTGTTTTGTTTTATGTGTATCAGTTTGGTCGGTTTCTGTTCCCAGTTGCAGTCCCTGTGCAGTCACTGTGCTGCTCACTTGGCCAAGTTCTTCAGTAAAGCAAATCCTGCATCATATCACGAGGATGCTCAGGGGCTGGAGCACCTCCTGTATGGAGACAGGCTGAGAACATTGGGGCTGTTCAGGCTGGAGAAGAGAAGCTGCGTGGAGACCTCAGAGCAGCTTCCAGTGTCTGAAGGGGGCTACAAGGATGCTGGAGAGGGACTCTGCATCAGGGACTGTAGCAGTAGGAGAAGAGGTGATGGGTTCAAAGTGAAACGGGAGATTTAGGTTGGATATAAGGCAGAAGTTGTTCCCTGTGGGGGTGCTGAGGCACCGGCACAGGGTGCCCAGAGAAGCTGTGGCTGCCCCATCCCTGGCAGTGTTCAAGGCCAGGTTGGACACAGGGGCTTGGAGCAACCTGCTCTAGTGGAAGGTGTCCCTGCCTGTGGCAGGGGGTTGGAACTGGATGAGCTTCCAACCCAAACCATTCTATGATTCTATATTACTGAAGTCTGCTGGCATTCCCTGCAAAGGGTTTTGGTTTGTCTTCTAGATCTTCAGATTCCTTGATATGTTTCAGGCTTGTCTGATTGCAGAAGAAAGGTGTGAACAGTGGGTGAATGATGGTGCAGTGCCTGTCGAGCGCTGAAAGATTTCTTCCTTTTAAAAAGGTCTGTTGTTGTAGCTGGATTAATTAATGTGCAGTAGTTAACTCATGGTAAATCCCTAGTGAGAGACACTTCACCCCTGTTTCTTCACTTCAGCTAGGAGATAACTTGAATATTGTGTCTCTGCTAGGCTTTGGCAGTGGAATAGCTAATGCCTGCCTCTGTATACCCATGCCACTTGTAGGTGATGATGGCACTTCTGTTTGAGGGTATCTGAAACAAAAGCTATGAGGCTCACCCCTCTCAGTAGGCAATGGACTTGAATGTTTAAGGTGGATGTTAAAAGATCAGAATAGTTGATTATCAGAAGCAAAGTGCTCTATGTTATTCTGAAGGTGTGTTGGGGTTAAGTCATTGTCCATAAAGCATGTAACTGCAGGGAGGATGTGTTTCATCTTGTTCCCCTGGGATGGGGTTGCAGAAGGGATTTGTGCAGCCTTGAAGCCCTCTTTGATTTTTACCTGGGGGTTCTTCTGGTTGTCTGGACAAGACACATTTTTGCAGTGAGTCTGCACCCACTGTTATGCCCACCCCACCTCCTTGTACCATCGCCAAGTTGCTGGGCAAGCTCTCTCTGTTACAGATCTCTTGCCAAGGTTTGCTAGGTGGACCTGTATACAAACTATACGTAAGCAGCTTGGAGAAGTGCCACTGCAGGAGGCACCACGTATGGCAGCCCCTTGAGGGGGTATTCCTGTGTTACAAGCTTTGTATTGACTGCAGGTGCTGCTGTGGGTGTACCTTTCACATATGTGCACCTTTAACATACAGAGCTCCTCAGCCGAGTCACCCAGTGGGCATCTCCCTTGTTGACCCGTGCTGGTCCCTTTGCCTGGTGACTGGTCCCGCTTTGGGAGCTCCCCCAAGAGGTAGGACGATGCTGCAGGGGGTGGCAGGAGGGAGGAATCCCACCTTCCCAGAGGCAAGCAGAGAGCATGGTGGCTTGGCTCCATCCCTCACTTGTCACACCGTGCCAGTACAGCACACTGGCTGTATGTTGATCCCAAATCCCCTGCCCACTAAGCTGTGAGAGTTGGTTGCTCTTGTCGGGAAGCAGGTCCTATTGCAAGCTGTTGGGTGCTGATACAGCGTTGAAAACCAGGTAGCGCTCATAGCTGACGTGGTTAGTGGTGGACTTGGCAATATTGGGGTAGAGGCTGCACTTGATGGTCTTGAAGGTCTTTTCTGACCTGGTTGATTCTATGATCCTCGTGCTGCTGGCAGGGCAAAGGTGTGTGTGATGTCCAGCCGACAGCCTGATGCTCCTAACTCACTGAGGAGCTGCTTCTGCCAGAACCGTTCCTGCGGCCTCCTCAGCACTGTCCTTCCTGGGTGCAGCGTTTCCCTCTCAAATGTGGTTAATCCTCTGACTTCAGCAGCAAAGCTCTGGCTGCCCAGTGTTTACGTCCTCACAGTAATCCTGTGCTGGCATGTCCTGAGTCCTTGAGACCCAGCCCCAACACAGCGAGCACTCTGTGATGATGGTCTTCAACTGGTTGATTGCCCACGCTGTGGAGCAGTGCACCAAACTGCAGGTATAATAGCAGTGGGGTCAAAATCTTGCTGTCCCATTGGACATCACATGGGTTTAGCAGCCAGCGTTGATTGCTCCATGGCAGCTCAGCTGGTGAAGTTTGGGTTGCTTTCATCCATCAGTGGTGTGGGCAGAGGGCTCTGTTTGGTCATTTGGCTCCTCTTTTTCTGTTTTTTTGTGTTTTGGAGGTTTTTTTGAGTGTGTTTGTTTTTGCTTGTCAGGGATCAAGCAAATTTCCCCTGTTGCACTGCACTGACAACTCACAAGTGTAAGAAATCCGTGCTCTGGTGTGCAGTAACCTTATGAGTTCAAAGAGTGCCATATTGCAGCTAATGAACTTCCTGCCTGCCTTTAATCCCGGGGTTTTGCCTTCATAGTAACTGTTTCTGACTGGATTTGTCTTTTTTTCTGAGGCACTTCTTGATGTTGGGGGAAAACTGCAGTGGGACAGCCTTGAAGTAATGAATGTGATTTAATACGGTTAACTCCAAGAACCCAGAGGACAGGAGGGCTTTTAAAACAGAGGATATACAAGAGACTGATAGACTTTGGCAGCCAAATACATCTGGAAATGACAATAAGGGAAGGAAGGGAGAATTGACAACTTTCCCTCAGTGTTTGAGGTGTTTTTATCTTGGCCATGGCAACAAAGCTTTATGTCAGCCTGAGCATCAGTGCTCAGGATGGTGTTCTGGATGGGCTGTGTTGCTCACTTGGATTTTAAAAAGAAAGCAGAGTGAAAAGTTAAGTTAGGTTAAGCCAACTCTTTTGGGCATCTACAGTTTTACTGGGATTCCTTTTTGAGGGGAGGCTTTAGATCTTGAAGATACCCACGATGTGCATTTCTTGGTCTACTTAGGTGGCTGTTGCTTCAGGACACGTTCTGCTGTTCGGGCAGCTGCTGTGTTTGTGCCTCCCCATGGCTGGGTGTGAGGTGCAAGCATGACTTTTGCCAGGTATCGTGGGTTTATTTCAGTTCCTGTGGTAGAGTGTGAAGTTTTAAGGAGACCAACCCATCCCAGGGGTGAGCAGAGGTCCTTGTGGAGCTCTGTGCTGGCAGGTGAGGTGGCCTTGGCCTGGATTTGCATCACCACCATCATGTGGTGCTGCAGAGCATCTTCCAAAATGTATGCCCTTGACTCCTGGGTAGCCCTCTGAGGAGGGACCTCTGCTACTGCTGTTTGTGAGGAAGTACAACATGGCGTTGCCAAGCATCTGCTCCCATCTCCCTCTTGGTTCTGCTCTCAGCCGTTTCAGGTGAACACGTGCAATAGCTGTGCTTAGCTGGGTACAGCCCATTAATGTCAGTATGAGCATCAAGGGAGATGGAGAGTATGTATATTGCACAAATTATGTATTTATTAGCTGCTAAATTGATTTCCTCTTCTGCAAATCGAAGCTGTTGTGTTTGCCCTTCACTGGAGGCTGCGCCAGGCCTGCAGGAAGCAGACGGCTGAGCCCGGCGTGAGCAGAGTCCAAGCGCCAGGAATTAGGCTGTGTTTTGAATAATATATCTGATCTTTCTGAGGTGCTTCAGGAGATGCCCTGTGGCATGAGTAAGACAGCTGGTGTGGAGCAGAGCTGAGCTGGAAGGGAGGCTCCTTTTATCAGGTTTTCTCTAGGCTTATTTTTGTTTCTGTGGACCAAAAGGGGTTTATGGTTTGCTTTGGAGCCAGTTCTCTGGAAGCGGTTCTCTGAGCTGAATTAGCCGTCAGTTTGCTTTTGGAGCAGAGAGCAAAGGGTTTGTACTTTGAAGAGGTTTGTGGACAGAGATAAAACAGTTTCCTTTAAAAACACATGGTTGTGTTGCTTTAACCTGGGAGGGGTTATGGACTAAGATAAAAGCATTGCATTTGGAAATCCTTTCTGGGGAGTGATGGGACCATGTCCGAGTTTTCCTGTAAAGACCAGTTCCCCTCCTGAGCAGTGTCAGTTCGCGGCCTGATATCATGCCAAACACTGGAAACCTCACCCTTCCTTTGATGTCCTCTTCTTTACCCCTGTCCCACTCAGAAACGTGGATGGGTGGGAGTGTAGGAAGGGGGGAGGTTATTCAGAACCACTTCATGTAGGGCTGGCCAAGACTGGCAGCCCAGAGCTGAGGATAGACATGGGAGATCTGTCCTTTCTTCAAAGTACTTTTTGCCTTGGAGTAGTGGGAGCAGCCAGCATGTGGAAGCAGGGATGTTTGGATGTCTGCTTTTAAAGCTGGTTTCCTTACTGACTTAGGGAAAAGCAGAGGTCAGCTCTCCCCTTTCTGATCTGAGGTAGCCCAAGTGTTGTAACTCGAAGTGTGACTGCACTGTGTAAGTATGTGTGCAAGTTTCTGCAGAGGGGCTGTGAATGAGCTCGGACGCCTGTTGGAAGAAGGGGTTGGTGTAAAGGTTTGGAGGCGTGCTGCTTTAGGCAGCAGCTTGGCAGTGGAGTTCTTGCTGCACTGGGGACATTCACGCATTGTTGAATATCCAGCCTTCTCTTGGAGATGCAAAGCCTATTTTCAAGTATGTTTCTAATAAATGTATTTCATTTTGAGAAGAGTTGGAGTAACATCCTGGAGCTCATCTCCCAGCTGGTTACACCAGAGCTGTGGCCACATATGCTTCCTACGGATTAAGCTTTGCCACTGTGCATCAGCTCTGGGCATCCTCAGGGCTGAGAACAAGAACTTGCTCTCTGGCCTGTCACTGTGGCTTCATCCCTGCTGATGTGGGCTGCAGCTGAGGAAACGGGAGAGGGATCTTTCTCAGCAAGCGTGAAGTGGCAAAGATTGAGCCAGGAATGGTGTCTGGCCGTATGCTTTGTGCAGGAGGGCCCGGGTGGCTTCCCCATCAGGGACATGATTTGGGATCTTCTGTGGCTTGAACTGGAAATTCCAAGTCTGGTTTGTCAGTATGGCTGCTCCTTTTTTTTTATCCGCTCCTGCCCTCAAACCCAAGCTGTAAATGAGGACTGTGTGAATGCAGGGTTTATTTCAGCAAAGATGTGGAATGTTTCTGGGGCTGGTCATTTGCTTTAATATAGACGGGTCTTAGCTAAGACTGACTTGAACGGGAGCCTGTGACTGGGCTGGCACCAGGGAACCTGTTTCATTGCTGAGCTGCCAAAGGTTGAGCTGCACCCTGCCTTGTGCCAGGGCACTGCTGCTCTCACAGCACCTGGGACTGAGGCCAGGAGCTGCTTGTCCACAATGCTATTTCCATTTAGTAAATAGAAGCTTTCTGGGAAGGTTTGTGTTGGGTTTCCCTCCCAAATCTGATTAATGCTCTGACTTTGGCAGCAAAGCTCTGACTGCCCAGCGTTTATGTCCTCATAGTAATCCTGTGCTGGCATGTCCTGAGTCCTTGAGACCCAGCCCCAACACAGCAAACACTCTGATGATGTTCTTCAACTGGTTGATTGCCCACGCTGTGGAGCAGTGCACCCAGCTGCAGGTGTAATAGCAGTGGGGTCAAAATCTTGCTGTCCCTTCGGGCATCACGTGGGTTTAGCAGCCAGTGTTGGTTTCTGGTGGGGTTGGGTTGTCTTTGTCCAAGCTGGCAGGAGCTGCTGCTGCTTTACAGGCCATCAGGAACATTGACTCCCATGCCAGAACAAGCGCCCACTTGGTCAGTGTTAGATCCAGAGAGGTCCATGGGATGACAGTCGAGTGTCCCCATTCACCATGGGTGGCAGCAGGGTCTGCCTTCACAGCAGGCTCTCAGCAATAGTTTCTTCCAAGTTTCTCCCCATAGTTAATGTCCAAATGCTGCCACTGTGATGAGCTGGAGGAAGACCCTGTTCCCAGTACTTTGGATAGTGAAGTAACTGTGAACAGAATTTGGAAGAGATCCTGGGAAGTAATTTTGCCCAGAGGAGTGCTTCAGAGGAGCAAGGTAACCAGTGTGTTCCCTCAGTCCCATGGATGGTGATTGGTTTAGGTGAGTTTGATGTGCTCTGGTCCATGTCAGCACTCAAAGAAAGACAAAGACCCTTGGCAATCTCTTTAAAAATGAACTAAAAATAATCCCAGAATGGAAATGGAATGAGGGAATTCTGTGCACACACACTCACACTGCTGGGATTAGCTGGAGCACACCTTAGAGGATAATCCCTTCGCTTCCTGCTCAGAGATCCCAGCAAGCTGGATGCCCAAGAAATCATAGATGAACAGTTTGGGTTGGAAGGGACTTTCTAAGGTCATCTGGTCCAAGCCCCCTGCAATGAACAGGGACATCTTCAACTAGATCAGGTTGCCCAGAACCACATCCAGCCATAATCCAAATCTTACAAGCTTCATATTTTGTCTTCAGTAGATCTTCCTTTCTGCCTCATCCCTAAGCGTATCAAGCTCCTCTTTTTAAGCAGTTTGGGCTCTTTGCTTTCCCGAAGACAATTTCAGTCATTAGCTGGAGATGTTCTTTTAGTTGCCAGACCATGGTGGTTTCATGGCAGCTGTGTAGCTGTTGACGTGTCATCTTCAACACGTGTGCTGCTACTCTCCGGAATGCCTGTTTCTTGGAGGTGTTTCAGGGTGTGATGGTATTCCTGCCCTGGTGTGCCTTGGGCTAGGCAAGGAACCAACCTCTGCTACCCTTTCTGGGAAACAGATGCTCTGTTCCTACTGATGGGAGGTTCTTTGTGGTGCCTTTGGAGTTTACTTTGTCTCTGGAGTTTGCTGATGGCCTTGCATGGGGCAGCAGGACCAGGCTGGTAGCTCCAGGTTCCCCCTTCCTCCGGGGGGACCTCCCAGGGCAGCAGCACCTGCAGCAGGGCCAAGATGTGCTGGTGCAGTGTTTGGTCAGCCCTGAACAGGGATGAATGGGGCATCCGTGAGACAAGGGCAGTGTCAAGCAGCTCCCCCCTTCCCAGGTGGAGTCCTACTGTAGTGGAGGGATTGTGGCACCTCAAACCAAGGCATCACAGGTTGGTTTTCTCTGGGGCGAGACTTCAGGTACACACTGAGCAGCATTGGCTCTGGCCAAAGGCTGCTCACAGATGGATGTGAGGGTGGAAAACTTATATTTGTGGTGCTCTGTGACACCTCGTAAGAGCCAGGAGGACCCTTTAGTGGTTTTGTGGGGGACAGTCAGATTTTTGTATGCAGAACTGGTGCATGTGTTCCTTTTTACTGGGAGCTCCAAGGGAGAAGGAGTTAATGGGGACGCGGGCAAGGGAAGAAGGTAGCTGGATCTGTGTTGGGGCTACTGGCTGGTATTTTTGCAGCAGTCTTCTGTTACCCAGCATGAGGCCGTGGGGATTAGCTGGGCAGACTCTCAGGCTCCTGCCGTGCTGAAGACCCGCCTGCCCTCTGCACAGCAGTGGAGCTCTTTTTTTTTCCCCCCTCCGAGAACTTTCAAAATCCAGCAGATTGGGGGAATTTTTGTTGAGAGGCTCTCTGGTGCTTATTTCTTTAGCAGAGAAATTCGCCCCTAGTTCTGGGACTTTGAAAGAATGGGAGAAAGCTTGTATAACCCCCAAAAGAATCATGCCTGGTGAGGTAGCTTATGATAACATGACTGAGTAGGAAAGTGGGGAGGTGATCAGAAAGAAAACTGGGAGCAGATACAAACAGCATTCACCACCTCTGAAAATCTAAATGTGTTCAGAGTATGTTTGGACTTCAGATCCTGTTTGAAGAAGCGTGGTGCAGCTGAGCAGTGTGGCAGTGTGAACGCGTGTCCCTCAGCCTGGAGCAGAGAAAGGAGCTGGGCCAAAGGAATGGGAAGGAGTTTTAAGGCAAGACAGCGCACTTGCAAGCTCGTCAAAAAGCTGAGTTGGTTTGGTAGGCGTAAGAGGAACTTTCCTTGCGGAATGACATCAGGATTTTTTCTCTTTCTTTTAGATGTTCATGTTTTCTACCAGTCAGGTGGTTAGCTGACGCATTGCTTATTTTCATTAATCAGTATTCTTAATATGATTTCAGAGCCTTAAAACTGGCATTTGTAGACTTTGTGGCTTGTTTGGAGGTGACAACACTGGTTCAGGTGTAAATGTCCTAGAAAAAGCCAGAGGTAATACCCGTTTCCATTGGCTTCATCAGCTCTGGGGGAGAGGGACGGGGCTGGTCTTGGCTCTGCCTGCATCACCATAGCCTGCTAGATCACACGTGCCTCTTAGGAGTTTTGGTGGGTTGTCTTCACTGCTTAAGGAGTTGGAGCTTTTCCATGATCTGCCATTTATATCAAGCAACAGATCCATACCCAGGTCTGAAGTGGGGTTACTCCTGGTGTGACCCTGGGCAAACTATTGTATGATTCTGTGAGCAGGTTTACTGCAAACCTCCAACTTCCTGCGTACAAAACAATCTCTTTGGTCTTAAAGAGTGCTACTTGTTATCACTCTCATGATAGAGCTGTTCTGTGCCAGTAGGCTTTTTATAACAATTGGCAAGAAATGCTTAAATAGTGCCTGTTGTCATTGTACTAACAGCTGGAGGAAACTCATACTCCTTACAGTAGGTCCCCTGATCTCCTTTTTGCCTGCCAGATACCAGTGCAGGTTTCCTTGCTTATCTGTTGAGCTGTATTGTCTCTTGGTTTATGATCCTGTTTGGATCCTGATGATGGTGACAGGATTGTTCTGTATTCAAAGCAGTGCAGTCTAAAGTTTAATCTAAAAAATTCATTTTCTTTATGATTTTACAGTTAATATTGAAACATAGAAGGTGATTCTTAACAGTGATGTGCTGCTTTGACTGTCGGTGAATGAATGGCAATGGGTCTCTTTCGCTTTAGGTTTTCAGATAAACTTCTGTCAAAAGGCACAAAGGAAGCTACTGGAAGGTGTCCCTGCCCATGGCAGGGGGTTGGAGCTGGATGGTCACTAAGGTCCCTTTCAACCCAAACCATTCTGTGATTCCAAGCTATGCATTTTGTTATGTATTATCCTGCTTTTGTTATCAGAGTTGGTACTGGGAATTTGTGTTTCCTTCCAACTGACCAGCTATGTCATTCCGGCTTCCACGCCAGCCTGTTTTTCACAGTGCAAGTGAAGAAACAGCTTAATTCTTAAACCATCACTAATCATTGAGGTGGCTTCATGCCTCTGCTTCACCTGTGCCAGAAGAGCAGTGCTCCATCCCCATGCAGCTACACCACTGCATATGGCACACTGAGGATTTGCTGCCTCCTGAATTTCCATGGAATACCACTGGGGTGGGATTCGGCACTTTCATTTGCACCCCATAAAACTCCCGCTGAACGAAGATCCAACTTCTTAGTTCTTTAATGTGACAGTGAGGGGTGATCATCAGCTTACAGGTGAATACCTCCAGTTTGTGTCTCGAGCATGGGTGCATGGGCACTGGATCATCTCATGAGTCACTTCTGGTCCTGCTTCTTCATGAGAGGTGAGAGCAGATGGAGGGGTCCAAGCCGTTGTTCCCACAGGCAGTGCTGCGGTGCCCATCGTGGCCGAGCAGCCCCAGGATTTGGGAAGCTCTGTAGGGTTCGTCTTTCTGTTCTCTGTGACTGGGAAATCACTTGGACGCCACTCAGAGTCCCCTCTGCACCATGGAGGGACCTTTATTAGAAACCTGCATGTTGGTTTTTTCTTTAAAACCTGACTCGTAGTAATCTTGTGACTCTGCATTTCATTCCGTTGGCATTTAGAATTTTTTAGTTTGCACTTAATAAGTGTGTTTGTTACAGCGATTCCAGGATCTAGAGAGAAAATTCTTACTGTTTTTTAAACTATTTGGGTCTTTGGGTTTTTATCTCAGTATATCTGGTGACCACTGTTCAGACACGTTTCTTTGAGATATTGTGCATAGAAAACCCTTTGCTGGCCATAGCAATAAGACAAGGGGTGATGGGTTTAAACTGAAACAGGGGAAGTTCAGGTTAGATATAAGGAAGAAGTTCTTTACTGTGAGGGTGCTGAGGCGCTGGCACAGGGTGCCCAGAGAAGCTGTGGCTGCCCCATCCCTGGCAGTGTTCAAGGCCAGGTTGGACACAGGGGCTTGGAGCAACCTGCTCTAGTGGAAGGTGTCCCTGCCTGTGGCAGGGGGCTGGAACTGGATGATCTTAAGGTCCTTTCCAACCCAAACCACATGATAGCTTTTCACAGACTGATGCTTTTCTGTCTTGGAAGAGCTGCAGAGCATGTACGCTGCAGTATCAGGGAACAGAGCGAGCCTGCGTGTTGGAATTGCTCCCCTGGGACAGCGTTGGAAAACGTGTTAATTCTGGATTCATCTTCTATTAGCACAGGATATACAAATCTTTAGGAAACTTGATGTTTGAAGCAGGAATTTCAGCTCTCTTTTGCAGCTAGAGCTGTGTGGCAGGGCTGGGGTTACACGTGCAGGTCTTTGTGGTAAATCCCTGAGATGACAGTGGCTGAAATGTGGAGAGAGGTGAAGAAAAGCATCTGCCCATGTGGAGCGGTGGCCTGCTGGAGTCTGGGTGCTGGAGCTGTGTTCATGGCTCCACACGTGAGACTCAGTTAGAGACAGGACTTCACACTGGGAAGAGCAGGCACACGGTGTTTCGTATGAACCCTGGCAGTGTAAGAAGGTTGATTAATATTTATTGAGGACAATTGGTCTGCTTTTGTGTCAGTCTTTGCCAACTCCCAGTCATCTGGCACATTAAAAAGACTGTAAATGCTTCTCCAGGGTTTTAGCTCCTTCCCCAGCAGTGTTTTCCATCTGAAGCTGGGGTGATCTGTCAGACATAGGCAGTCTGTGTGCATTGCAGCGGTTGAGATCTCCTACAAACCAAAAAATCCTCAATAAATTGTTTGTTTGTTTGTTTGTTTTTGTGGGTGAGAGGAACCTTTGTCATCAGAGGGGTTTGCAAAATAGGTTTTCCACATCTTGGCAGCTGGATCTGGTAGGTGTAGCCCATGAATCAAACTGGTAATGAATGGAGTCTTAGCTAAGGGAGTTTGTTGTGTTCCCATTGCAGGAATGGACAGGCTGTGAGGCCGTCATAAGCTGAGCACCAAATAACCAGGGAACCCTTTGTAAACAGCTTGGGTGATTGTGTTGGGTGTCTGAAAGCACAGGACAAACATGGGAACTGCTTTGCAAGTGGCAGGAGAGGACAGTGCAGCACGGTGCCAGGGATGCTGCCATGGGGACTGGGCAGGGAACAAAACACCTTCCAACATCACCATGGATGCCCGATGGTAGTTGTTTTGAAATGAACACTTGTTAGTGTTTCCTGCTTTGGTATCTGCACGGTGGTGGGGATCTGCAGCCTCAGGGGATGGGGTGGGTGGTTCCCACCTCTGGTTTCACGGTGACACCATGGAGGTGGGTGCTGTATGGCCCCTGCAGCAGTGCGGTCAGCCATGGGCCCCGCACAGGGGCTCACGGTGAGCGAGGTTGTAAAGTATCTCCATTAAAATCTCTTGGCTGACTCCAGTAGCTGAAGGGGGCCTACAAGGATGCTGGAGGGGGACTCTTCATCAGGGACTGTAGCATCACAACAAGGGGCAACTGGTTCAAACTGAAGCAGGGGAGATTTAGGTTAGATATAAATAAGAAGTTCTTCTCTGTGAGGGTGGTGAGGCGCTGGCACAGGCTGTGTAAGGAAGTTGTGAATGCTCCATCCGTGGAGGGGATCAAGGCCAGGTTGGATGGGGCTTGGAGCAACCTGGTCTAGTGGAAGGTGTCCCTGCAGGGAGTTAGAGCTGGATGATCTTAAGGCCTATTCCAACCCAGAGCAGTCTGGGATTCTATGATTCTATGACTCCTGTGCCTGGAGGTAGAGATGCAGGTGGGTCAGAGGCAGGAGGCTGAAAGACATCAAACTCCCCAAATCAACACTTTAGCACCTGCCTGCCACAGCACTGCACTTTACCTTAAAAATGGGGGAGATACGTAAAAGTGGTTGAAAACATGGGATTATGCACAGGTGCTTTTGCTGCTGAGTTGCTCCTGAAGCGTTGTGTGGTGGTGATCTTCATCCCCAAGAGGCGTTGTGACAGAAACGACACGTTTCTTTAGGAGTAGCCACTGTTGTGCATCTGAGGGTATGTGTCTTAGTTTGAACACCCAAATTTGTTGGTGGCCTTTATTTATTCATTCCAGGGAAGGTTTCATGTGCTGCTAAGGGAGAGGAGTGAATGCCTCCTTGCACGCTGTGGGGCTGTTGGCCTGGTTTCCTCACTGCTGGGGAAATCTGTGTAAAACATTGTTAGGGTTAGTCACTGAATCCCAGACTGGTTTGTGTTGAAGGGACCTTAAAGCTCATCCAGTTCCAACCCCTGCCACGGGCAGGGGCACCTTCCACTAGAACAGGTTGCTCCAAGCCCCTGTGTCCAACCTGGCCTTGAACACTGCCAGGGATGGGGCAGCCACAGCTTCTCTGGGCACCCTGTGCCAGCACCTCATGACCCTCATTGTGAAAGGTGTCTTCTTTATGTCCAAGCTACATCTCCCCTCTATCAGTTGAAAACCACTGAAGGTATAGATGAAAGATCTAAATTTCATCAGCAGGAATTTGAACCTAGTGTGAACAAGCAAAGACAGATCTTGATGTTGAGTATTTTCCATTAAAATACTGTTGACTGTTACATAGTGGTAGTGTGTTTGCTTGAATTACTCAAGAGTATACTTCAGCTGTAGTTTTCTCTTTAAACCACGTTTTAAAGTGTTAGGAGTGTACTAGCTGGCTCTGTACATGTTACATGCATATGTCACTTGATTTTGAAGGAAAGGACGATGGAAGTATTAATGTGGTTGGGAATTCTCTTACCCACTTTCTGTTTCACAGGCAGATGTTGTAGATCGTGTTCTCCAGCTGCTGGTAAGAATCACAGGAGCTGTTGGGTTTGATTGATTGATTGGTCTTCAGCCAATGCTCTGTAACTGGTGATAGTGAAACCAGTGGCACTTTCAGTGGGCAGGAGGGCACGTTGGCAGGTACTTATTGCCCTCCCCGGTAAGTTATGGTTTCTGCTGTGGATCCATTTTTTTCCCCAGAAGAAAACCTGTAATCTGAAGGTGGATTTTTCGTGCTGAGAGGGGAAAAGGCTGTTGCTGTTCTCCGTGCTGGAAGATAAGCAGTGTGCAGCAGAGGGGATCCTGTTTGTTGCATCAGACATCACAGATGTCTGAAGTTCTCTTGTAAGCTGTTGAGGGGTTGCAGGCTTTGATCTCCAACTGTCTACAGCTCTTTGATAGAAAACCAGTAGCACGTATCTCTGTTCAGGTTGGCAGCTTTGCCTTCTTGAATAACTTGACTAAACTGTGTGCTGTCAGGTGAGGCACGAGGTCTGTTGATCTTCTGTTGGGCTGTGTTTGAGGGTAGGTTTGAATTAGACATTAGGCAGAAGCTCTTCCCTGTGAGGGTGCTGAGGCACTGGCACAGGGTGCCCAGAGAAGCTGTGGCTGCCCCATCCCTGGCAGTGTTCAAGGCCAGGTTGGACACAGGGGCTTGGAGCAACCTGCTCTAGTGGAAGGTGTCCCTGCCCGTGGCAGGGGGTTGGAACTGGATGAGCTTTAAAGTCCCTTCCAACACAAACCAGTCTGATTCCATGACATTACAGTGCTGAGCACAGTGAGACCCAAGTCCTAGGATCAGGGCCTGCAAATAGTGCTGCAGGATAAACACATAGTATTAAAAAGCACTTTTTTTACACTAATGAAGAGGTGTAGCAATGAAAAGGCAACTTCTTGTCGTTGGAGTTCCTGCTCTGTTGAAGGACAGGGTTTGTGTGTCCTTCAGGTGAATGTGTGTCAAGGAGCAGAACGCTTTGAGCTGGGTGGGAGAAGGAGCACAGAGCTCTTGACAGAAGTTACACCTCTAGACTGTGGTTCCCATGCTGGAGCCAAGCTCTGCAGAGGCTTCCGTTTGTTCCAGCTGGAAACACTGGGATTTTACTTATCTGGAACCATACAGAAAGGGAAAACCACAAAACCATCAGCTTCCTGCCTTGCAGGTTAGTGGGATGCAGCTCTTCCTTTTGTTATACTCTTGCTTTCTGAAGGGTGTTTCCTGGCATTAGGAATGGCTATATCAAGATCAGTAGTTCCAAATATATATATATATGTATTTGTATCCTCTTGGATCCATTCTCTCTACACTAACGGGGTGTAAGTTCTTTGTTTAGGGTGGCATCAACTGATATACCAAGGCTGTAGTCTGTGTAGTTTGTTGCTGCAGATACTTTGGCTGTTAGTTTAGGGTCAGAGTTGGTTGTGTGCAGTCCTTCAGGTCCTCCTTTGGGAAGATACTTAAATTCCATAACATTTCCCCCTGTATTATCTTTGCTAACAAAAAATGAAGATTTCTGCCACATTTTAGAAGCACTTTGGACAAGGGCCTTTAGGGACAGGACAAGGGGAATGGCTTTAACCTGCCAGAGGGGAGATTGAGATGAGCTCTGAGGCAGAAGCTCTTCCCTGTGAGGGTGCTGAGGTGCTGGCACAGGGTGCCCAGAGAAGCTGTGGCTGCCCCATCCCTGGCAGTGTTCAAGGCCAGGTTGGACACAGGGGCTTGGAGCAACCTGCTCTAGTGGAAGGTGTCCCTGCACGTGGCAGGGGTTGGACTGGATGAGCTTTAAGGTCCTTTCCAACCCAGACCAGTCTGTGGTTCTATGATCCTGTGATAGGAAAATACCAACAGAAATGGAGAGCAGCCACCTGATGGCCTCTTGGATGCACTTCCAGCCGTTGCCGGCCTCTGGAAGGTGGCAGCACCATGACCAATGCTTGCATTTGTCCTTCAGTGGAGCATGGAAGAGATTTGGTCCCTGCTGCCTTCTGTCTTTCCAACAGAACAGCAAGGTTAACTCCTGGTGTTTCAGGTGTTTAGACAGGTAAACAAAAACGTTGGGCAAGAGTGCTATCACCATGGGTCTTTCTGGAGCAGTTTTGATGCTGCCAGGCTATTAAAGCTGCAAATCCTGTTGGAAACATGGATCATTGCCTGGCATGTCTCAGCAGTGTGAAATGGGGGCTTCTTCCTATGCTGCTCTTCTTGCTACAGCATGTTACTGATTCATATTGAAGGCTGCAGAAGACAGCATAAAGCTTTTGTTGAGCACACAAGATGTTAATTTGTTTTTCCTTGTAAGCAAAATGTGAACCCCAAAGCTGTGAATGTGAACAGTGCAGCTGTGGTATGTTTAGTGAGGCCTTGGAGTGCTCCTTAGAAGTGTGTTATGTTGGTGCTGAGAAATTGATGTCTTTGGCTGTTTGTGCTGGATTTCAGCACAAAGAAGGGTTTGAACTGAAGTTTAAAGTTATTTTAGGGTTTTTGCCCTTTTCATGCCTGTGGTGTGAATTTTCCTTTGTTCTCCCTTCTCCAATTCCTTGAAAATCAAAGTACTTGTGCTCACAGCCAAGCTGTGCTGTGGTAGCAGCATAGTCCTCATGGCCAAGGTGAAGATGTGCTAGGCAGACCCTGGTGCTGGTCGCGTACGTCCGCTGCAACATCGAGGATTTGCTGCCCTGTGAGACATATGTGGACCTTGTGGGGACAACCAGACCTGCTGCATGGCCGTGGTGAGGTCCATGCTGCTGCTGTGGAAATTCAACAAACTGTGTCTCAAATGGAAGTGCCAGGGAAGGACCTGGGCGATAAGGGGAGAGGGTGGATGGTGACAGGGCGTTGGGCATGGGTGGCAGGTCTTGTGTCTTCTGACAGCCTGCATGTAACTGAGCTGCTGGCTTGGGTTTGGGTTGTGTAAGCTTCATGTCCAAGGGCTGGAAAGCCAAGTGTTGGGTTGAGTTGCGTGAACTCCTGCCAGTCTGGCACGATGGCAGCTCACAGCTCACAGGGAGACAAGAGGATGGGATGTGATCATGGAAGTGAAACCCAGTGATGGTTATTAAATACAGGGATACCGTGGTTGGCTAAGGAGGTCCTTGAGCTGAAAGTGTTTGAAGGCTGAGAGAGTATGTGCAGGAAGGATGTCATGGGGTTGGTTACTGCTCTCTTCGCTGGCATCTTCCTGGGGTAGAGTGCAAGGTGCTGTGCTAGATGGACTCTGTGTCTTTGGGTCTAGTCCTTACCTCTTGAATTAAAACATCTTTTTCTGCAATTCCAAATAGGAGAAGTACAAGAATAGATCATTACCTGTGTACAGGTACTGCTTTTGAAGCTTAGCATAAAATTGCCTTGGATTTAGTGTCTAAAAATCCTCTGAAGAAGTTACAAAAATCCCAGAAGCGCTTCCAAAGCACTACAAGCTTTGTATGTTCTGTAACTTGTGTTTTGATTCCTTGCTTAGCAGTTGTCCATACCTCCATTATCATTTATCAGAACTAAGCATGGGACCATGTGTTCCCAGGTGTTTTTAAGATCCAGACCAAAATCTTTCCCAGTGTAACAATGCAGGTAGCTAAATACATTTTAAAGATGTTGCAGGTGAGACCAGGCTTTGGGAAAGGCTCAACTCCTCTTCGAGACTGTGAAAGCAATGAGGACATGTTTGAAAGAGCAATACCCCTGGGAGCTCACAAACAGGGAAACCAGCTCATGTGAAGCAGATCCTAACTTGAAACTTTGGCTTGGTGTGGTTTTAGCTATGCATAGCTATCAGCTGATAGCATTTGGAACAACAAGCATAGAGTGCAAAGCTTAGGATCCAACCATGGAGATCTACCACCATTGCGTTGCCGAGGATTATTTCTTGTGGAAATAGTGGTCAAGCAGAGAAACAGCCCAGTGCTGGGGTCAGAGCATCACCCCTGCCCAGTGTCTGGTGTGTGTTAAGTCTTGCTCCAATATGAGTGTCTTCACCATAGCACAAGGTGTTTCCAAGGTTTTATTCATGCATGTTAGTGCAGGTTAAACTTTTCTGTGCACACACACTTTTTTTGCTTTACCTTTTGAGTTATTCAACCAGTTGGTGACAGCTAACATGTGCTGGTAACTGTTCTTCTCCTGACTCTGAAGGATTCCCGAGGTGTTCCTCTCAGCCTTCTCCTGCCCAGTTTGACTATTGTTGTTTCAAAACAACTTAATTCATTTTCTTAAATGTGGTCTAGGTGTGTCTGCTTCATGTGGCTTAACAGCAGAAGGAGATGGCAGTGTTACAGTGGAGACATCATGTGTGTGTGCGCCATGCACTGCTCTCATGGCTTAAAGGTGAAGCAAGGAGACAGCGTTGCAGTGGTGGCATCCTCAGGTGGTCCTTGGGCTGAGGACTGGCTGGGCACATGGTGTTGCCTGCCTTGTTGGCTCATCCTGTGCTGCTGAGTTGCATTTTGTGTTACCTGGACCTCAGCTCAGGGAGGAGGTTGTGTCCTGTCCTGTCCTGCCTGGTGGCCTGCAGTGCTGTCCAAGCTCCCATCTGAGCAGATGGCCTGTCCTTGTCCCCCGTTTTGGTACCTACACGTGTCACACGGGCTGCCAAGGACTCGTGTTAAGGGGAGAGGTGGATGTGAGGGTTGCATCAGGAACAATTATCTGTCGGAGTTGGTTTTGCCTGACTGACCCTGTGCCAAAGCCACTGGTGGAAAAGCAGCACTTTGCCAGGCAGTGTCCTCCATGGAGGTGATACAAGGCTCAAAAGATTCCTGCTTGGTTTTGCAGGCTTAACGGGGAGAGACAAAAATGAGGCCTCCTGTGCCACAGGGATCTGGAGCAAAACGCTGTGTGTGGGGGGAGAGCAGCACTGGGGCAGGGAGGGAGCTGGGGAAGGGGAAGGCAGCAACAGGGACACTGAATCCCGTTTCACAATGTGCTCCTTCCTGAAGGGTGGCAAATGACCTGATGAGCAAAAGGCTGGAACCTCCTGTGCGACAGCCCTCGGGAGAAGAGCGAGGGGCAAGAGGGGGAGACCTGGGCAGGAGGAGTTGGACACTTCCCTTGTTTCTCTTGGTGTCTTGGGGAAGATCTTGCTTAAATGAGTCCACATTTGCTCTGCTCATCCCACCTGACACATTGGTGAGGCACTGCCCCATGAACTCCTGTTCTCTTAGAGAATTCTCAGCAGTTAGACTTAGAAATACAGAACTGCTGTGTCAGGAGATGCCACCTGGCTTAGTCGCTGAGGACTTTCATCATCCTTCCCTACGGACATCAGGACAGCGATTCCTAACTCCCAGTGTTGTTTATTGCTTTCAGCAGGATCTGCTTGTGGTTTCTTTCGGTCTTCACAATTAAAAAACCCAATACACTAACGTGGACAGAATGGGTTGCTCCCCCCAGAATAATGTTCCTTAAAATGGAAAAAGCCCCCCCAAGTCCTCTGGTTCCTGCTCTTCTTCCTGACCCATGGCTGCGGGGCTCTTGGTGGCTGGGCCCGAGGTGTTTATCAGAGCTGGTGGGATGCGGGCTGTGATTGACGTTGCCACTTTTCTGGCATAAGGTAGCTAGAGGGATGATGGAAACATACTTGTTGCTTTATCCAAAGAAACTAAATCCTTTCCGTTGACCTTAAGCAAAGGCATCAAGGGCAGATTTTTTTTTTTTCCTTGCTTTTGGTCTAAGGACAGGCTCCTAAAATGAAAAACCCCTAAACAAACAAGAACCCCCCAACCAAACCCCTCCCCAGCTCTCCTCCCTACAGTGTCTTTTATAACTCTTGCTCTGCTGTTTCATAATGAAAAAAGTACCTGGCACAGCCTTTTGCTTAACTTATTCTTCTTTTACATCAGGAAGGGCTCCAGGTGCCTCAATACCTCCAGGTCAGTCAGGCAAAACATTTCCTTCTGACAAATGCTTAGGCATGGTCTCCACTTGATTATACCATGGTACCTCAATCTTAGAATCACAGAATGGTTTGTGCTGAAGGGACCTTAAAGCTCATCCAGTTCCAACCCCCTGCCACGGGCAGGGACACCTTCCACTAGAGCAGGTTGCTCCAAGCCCCTGTGTCCAACCTGGCCTTGAACACTGCCAGCGATGGGGCAGCCGCAGCTTCACTGCTGGGAGTTTCCAGTCTGAGGGAACTAATCTTAATCTGGTTGCAGTTTCTTGCACTTGAAGCCTAACCTGCTTGAGCCAGGCTTCATAGTGGAGGTATTTATAGAAGCTGGTGCAAGTGCTGTTGGATGTAGCGTACATGATGTATTGCAGGTCACAGAGGTGCATGTCTGCTGGTGCAGGCAGCGGCTGCGCGGCTCCGAGCCCCCTCCCAGCCTTACATGAGCGAGATGTCCTGCTGACAGTTTGTTTAGGACAAATGTTTTCCTGTGTAGGGGTTTCAAGAAGGGACTGGCCAGTAACCCTACAGAGCCCTGTCTGACCTGGGCTTGCGTAGTAGTGTGCTCCGTAAGTGGAAGCACCCTTGGAGCTGTAGGTGAATTAGGTATAAATACTCTTTATAAAGAGGTTACGTCTAAAAATGAGTATACTTAGTACATTCCTGCCATGCAGAATCGACATCTCGGATTTGGATGTTGCCTCTTGGAATATACTAAATTGCAGTTTTTATTGAAAGGCAGTAAATGTCAGTAACAGATAGACTTGGACCCTTGAAAGTGAGTTTCTATAGTTACTGTCCTTAAAACTACTAATTCCTTCCAGGCTTCTTTCATTCTGACTTCTCAAACACAACTGCACCATATGCTGAAGTTCTTTGTGGTTTGTTCCAAAATTTGACTAGTTTTTTTCTTGGAAAATGGTTTGTCTTGAGGGCAAGGCTGGAAACTACTTTCCTGTCAAATTAGCTGTGCTGCTGTTGGAGTCCATCCATGAGCAAGACTGGAAAGGAAGGAAATACAACTGAAACCGTGTAGGTTGGAAGGGTCTGTGGGAAGGCAGCACTGTGCTAGCAGCAATGGAGATAAGGAGCTGTGAATCCCGTTCAGGATGTCAGCAGCTCTGAATGTTCCTCTGCTGTCTCTACATCAAAGCAAGCGTTTTGTTAGCAGACAAGATCTAACAGTTTAGATAGTAAAAGCTGTTGGAAGAGCAGAGAGATCTGTGTTGCTGTGTTTGTTTAGTGTCTCAGGTGAGAGTCGGTACTAGCTTTGCTTTGAGATGCCCTGGAAGAGATAAGACCATATAGTTTTCTCTTGAGAAGATAACCTCAAACATTCAACTCCCTTTCCAAAAGGAAGCAAATCATCCAACCCATTGGGCCCCCTGACATCCCTTCCTCCCCATTTTGATTTTACAAGGGCGAGGTAAAAAGGTTGCACAGTTCGTATAGGGGTGTGGAGCAGTCAAAAGCCTTTTTTGAAGGCTTAGAGAGTACATAGCTGAAGTACTTGATTTTTGAAGGGGTAGAGGAGAAGACAGCTTGCATTGACTCTCATTGGACTTCCAGTTCATTTTACTGTGTTGTTTCATTTAAAGTCCATGTTTCCATATGGCTTGTGCTGAATGGAAATTCCCGGCATTTCTCAGGATCATAGAATGGTTTGGGTTGGAAAGAACCTTAATATCATCTAGTTCCAAACCTTCTGCCATGGGCAGGGAATACCCCACCTGACACCGTGTTGCCTAAGGCTCTGTCCAGCCTGGCCTTGAACACTGCCAGGGATGGAGCATTTACAATGGATGTCTGTTTCGCCCTGGTCACGTTCCTTGTTCATCACCTGAGCAAAAGCAAACCATCCTGCTTGCTTCCCAGGGACAGGTTGTGTTTCTGTGTTTGTTGGATTTGTAGAAAATCCAGCTCTAGGTTGTGGATTGACATCACTGAAACTGTTCTTAGGAACCTACAGAGAGAGAAATCAATAGATTGGGTTTAACTGTGTTAAAAAATGTTCTGTCAGTGTGAAAACAGGAGGAAACTCAGTGTGTAACAGTTGCAAATAGTAATATAGGAGCAGGCTTTGAGAAGAGGAGATTTTCTGGTAGGAGTTTAGTTCACTGCTGGGCCACTTCAAACACAGATGCTCTTCTGAGTTGTATAGATGTTGCTGCTAGGGAAAATCTCAGGAGTGTTTATTATTGCCCTTGGAAGAGGGGTGTCAATAAAAGTCAATAACTAGAAGAATGGTGAACGTTGTAAATCCCTGGACCCATTCCGAGAGTGGAGGACAAGGAGCAGCCCAGGTGAGTGCAGGGCTGTATGCTCTGCATACACCACCACCCAGCGCATGGAAATCTGCTGCCGAATTGTCGCCAAAAAATGGTTGATGCAAAGCTTTGAGTAATGGATTTCATGCTGCTGGACCTTGTGCAAGTTTCTTGTGTGGGGTTTATGTGAAGCAAATGAGGTGATTTTTTAGAAAATGCAACGTGCATGCAGATATTTCCAGGTTATTGTATTGCACTGGGGTCAGAACTGAAAGTATGTACCAGGAATTTAGAAGTGCAAGGTGTGATAGAGGAAGTAGGTGGTCATCTCTATGTGGAAATCACAACCAGGGAGTCGTCAGAGTTGCACTGTGGAGCTGCACGTGCTGTACATTGGGTAACTCCAGCAGCAGCACCCATGTCCTGCAACAGCACCTCTGTCCTCGGGGCACAACTTCACCCGAATATACCTGAACCTATCACTCAGCATCCAGCTTAGTCCATAGGGGACGGCAGGTTTTGAGGGGGCAGATGGGTGTTTGCTGGCTGCAAGCTTTCCTGTGCCTTCCAGACTGGAGGGGGTGTGTGTTTCTTTTGAGTGCATCCTTAATTCTGAGGTTTGTTGGGTTTATCAAGCTGGTTTTGGATGTATGTTGTCACAATGATCTTAAAAGTCCTTTCCAACCTAAATGATTCTGTGATAGTATTAGCAGCGTGGGAATCAGTCTTTTCTCCCAACTCACAAGTGGCAGGATAAGAGGAAATGGCCTCAAGTTGCACCCTGGGAGGTTTAGGTTGGAGATTAGGAACAATTTCTTCACCAAAGGGGTTGCAAGCTTTGGAGCAGGCTGCCCAGGGCAGTGGTGGAGTCACCATCCCTGGAGAGATTTAACAGACACATAGATGTGGCACTTGGTGACATGGTTTAGTGATGGGCTTGGCAGTGCTGGGGGAATGGTTGTGCTTAATGATCTTAAAGGTCTTTTCCAACCTTAAAGATTATATGATCCTTGTAATATTTCATGCCCTGAAATTGCTGTAAAGTGCTTTGACCTGTAACTAGTTTTTTTCTTTTCTTTTTTTTTTTGTGGTCTTGGAGTTACCCAAAACACCTCTTTGTGCAAGGTAGAGGAATGCTTCAGAGCAGGATGGTGCCTTCTGGCTTTTCCCAGGAGGGCTGTGAGATGGTTGGGGATATGACACCCACGTTAGGGTGCAGGCAGAGGGAGGTAGTTGTAGGAACCCAGGTATGGTGCCAGCTTTGGGTGGCCAGAGCCTCTGGAATGAGCAGCAGTGAGTTGTTTAGACATCACTCAGGCAATGGGAAGCCCCGGGGGGGGTTCAGTTGCAGGCTCCTGGAATGTTCGGTGGAAGAGGCACCCATCTTGGCATGTTTTGGTGGAGAGGAGCGCAGCTTTCCTGCCACCAAATGGGGACAAGACAGGGTCTGCTGCAGCCTAGCGGGAGGGCTGGGAAGGGACATCTCTTTTCATAGTCCCTTATCCTGCTGCTGCTCAGCAGATCATCTCAACTGCCATGAGAAATATACAGCCACTCGCTGGAGCAGTGGCCAGGAACTCCTCACACCCTACTATTAATTTACTTTCCTTTCCCCCGTGCTTTCTCAGTTGGCTGCAGAGCAAAGCTTTCACACCTCTATTGGGCTGAATTGTGCTCTCTGCTTGGAGACCCTCTTGGCGGAAGGAGCGCACAGCAGAGCTCCTCCATCCCTACTCAACCTGGTTACATCAGTTTGCTGTCAGGCTGAGGATGGTCAGCCCTCCTACAGACACCCCAAGGTGCCCCTTCCCCTCCTCTGCGCTGTCCACCCCAGGTCTGGTGGCATACCCAGGCTGTGCTGAGCAGGTCGGGCCCCTTTCCCACTGTGGCTGGAGTTGAGCCTACACCATGGACCTGTTTAGGGGAGTGATGGTGTGAGGAGGATGCTCAGAGCCCTGGTGTGGAGGTGCCATGGTAGACCTGGCAGCCACTGCTGGTACTTCAGCTGTCACAAGAGGAACTGGCTTGGAATGGGATAGGGGAAGATGGGGTGGGAGCTGACTCCAGTTCTCCATCCCTGTGTCCCTAATCCAGGCTATGATTTGCTAATGTTGTTGTGAAATGTTTTCCTTTTCTTACAATACATTGTTTTTCCCCTGTTGATTTCCAGATACTCTCAATACTTTGTTGCTGACCAGAAGTTCACTTTGTCTCTTGCCTCCCAGGTAAACGCAAAGCGCTGAAGTTAAACTTCGCAAATCCACCTTTCAAGTCCACAGCAAGATTTACTCTAAACACTTCTGGAGTTCCCTTCCAAAATCCACACATGTGAGTATAAAGCCAAAGGCACAACTAGTGGGACAACTTTGAAATTACTTAGCCAACAGGCAGTGTTATTTTAAATGCACTTTGATGACTTTAGTTATTTCTAGTTTGTTCAAAACTGTCAGTTAGAGTCACTGTAGAGATGATTTTCCTCCCACGACCCCCAGAATTAAACAAAGGTGAAAACTGGGATCTTCCTGTTTTGCACTGGAGCTACTGCCTTCCAGAATGGATTAAATTGAGTTAAGTTGTAGTTGATAATGCAAGGTATGCCTAGAATTAATTTCCAGACCTATTTACTGTCATTTTCCTGTCTCTTTATTCAGTGCTTATTACTTTTCATTAGAGGGAGGTTCTGGTTTCTGTGTTACTTGTGGAAGACATAACTGTGATAGATTTTTTTATTTATTTATTTTTCAGCACTAAACTAAAAGGTTTGAGGATTATCCTCTTACCACCACGGCGATGGCAGGGAGTTCTGCAGTGGTTAGTTCTCACTGGGTTTTCTAGCCAGGTAGCTACAGGGTATCCCTGTCCCCAGTTTGAATGCAGGTGTGGCACAGAGCTGTTCCTGACACTGGTAGATAACACTAGTACATCACCACAGGAAATAGCTTTGTATCCTCAGATCCACCAGTGTAGATGGATGGGTGATGAACCCACAGCCTGTACGTGTGGCAGAATGCAGCTAGCATGCAAAGACAGCCCAAATTTTTCCTCTCTAAGTTCCCCAACAGGTCTCAAGAGTTTTGTCAGTGGCAAGTCTCAAACTGTGCTTGCAGCTTCCCCCACTGCCTGGACTCTCCAGCGTGTCCCTGGCCATGGGCTGCTTCTGCTTGGCTCTGCATGGCGCTGCCTCTCTCCTTGAGCTCAGTGCCTTCTGCTTCCCCAGGACATGCCCTCTGGGGTCTGTTCTTGTTTCTGGTAGCTTCTTTATGCTGGGGGTTTTCAAGCAAGCCTTTATCGAGTTAGAAACGTGTTTCTGGTGAGTTATCAGTGATGATTACAATACCTAGAAATGTTATGGAGTACTTCGAATGATTCTTCTTACCATCCCACCTGACCTTTCCAGCAAGCCCTCCTCTCTCCTCTCTCTTTTCCTCTCTGAAATAGAGTATTCTTACTGGTTGTGGAGCTAGCATTTGTATATTCACCTTTTGTGTCTCGTCACATCATCAAACCCTTGTAACACTTTTCTGTAGAACTCCATCTGGGGCTCTTGCCTCTTTCAAACCTCCCTAGTCCATTAAACACAGGACTTAGAGTCAGCTAGCGAGTTCTCACATCAGCCATCTATAGGGATTTGGCTTTCCTGTGTTTATCTATATGGATTTCTGTCTCAGATTCACTGGAAGTCACAGTGGCTCCTGTCTAGCACACAAGAGCTTGCATTGTTAGTCAGCGACATCTTAAGCTTCATGTTTGTGCAAGTGACTGTCAACATTGTCCATTGAGAAGGTGCTGCTCTGTCTCCATGGGAGTTGCAGTTGTTGGCAGGGGTATGATGCTGGGCTGGTTAATGGGATAACTGGTTCTGAGGGCTTGGAAATATTTTGGGTGGGATATGATAGCCGTTCAAGTGTCAAAAATGATGTGATGTGTCTGTGCTAAAGCTTATTTGGGAGGCCACAAGCTGTAGCAGTCGTTTGTGTTTGAAAGAGGTGGATGCTGTTGGCTGGATTGTTTTCTTTGTGTTGAGGCTGATTAAGCTCAGATACAGCTAATTCACCCTCATGTCCTTTGTGTTGTCCATAGTGGATGCTGTTCCTCAAAGCAATGTTCACATCTCCTGGTTGCACGCTTCTCTCAAGTGTTTGTCTCGTAGCTGGTGCATCACGGTGATGTATCTGCATCTCCCACCTCTTCCCAGAGAGCTTGGAATGGTTTTTCCTCTGTTGTCTAGAAACCTTTCTAGGCTTTTTGAATTGGATGCTCCAAACCTCCTGGCCCAGATGCATTCCTGATGCAAGGTGTGTTTCTGTGCATGGAGTCACTTCCCTTCCCCAGCCTGATGGAGCAGAGTGGCCTCAGTGCCCTCCCGAACACTGCTGGGGCTTTCCGTCTGCAGACCCTGCTGGTCCAGATGGTTGGATCTGAAGATACAGAGAGGTCAATTTCTCACATGAAATTTGGGTTTCTGTGACTTGGATCCACCGATCTGGAGGCTCCTGTTTCTCCCGCTTCCAGGAGGGCAGAGGCTTCTCTTGTCACATGTGTGGCCTGTGCTGGGGCACAAGAGGAGGCAGCAGCAGTGACCCGCAGCAGCCACAAGATGTCAATTGCCTATTAGCTGTATTTTGCTTGATTAACAGGTTTTGGTCGGGGAACTGATCAGGCTGGATTGGTGGATGCTCAGGTAAGAGTGTGGTTTCTTACTATGTAGACAGAAAGCAAAGGAGCAGATGGGGTTTTTCATGCCTCTGTGTGTGTTAGGAGGGAGCAACCTCTGTGTAAAATGTGTCACTGGAGCAAAGACACTGCTGCCGAGGAGGGAAGGCATGTTGTGGCCTTGGGAACATCAGAATATTGGGTGTAGCTGTGCTCCTCCTCAGTGCCAAGGCTCTGTACTCCGGTACAACAGGTATGGACCCCACATTCCCTGTCCAGTGTGATCTCAGCTTTCTTCTTAGGGTTTGTTTCTCAGTCTGAGAGATCTCAGAAGTGTTGGAAAAGAAGTTGGGGACTGTGGAAGAAACTATGTTGGATATCACCCTAAGCCAAGGGAGGAATTTAGCTCCAGTGAGCACACATGGGCTGGAGGGAACTCAGTGAGGTTTCCAGGTGATCTTTGCGTGACTCCATTCATTCCTGCTAGTTCCTTAGGTTTAATGGCATGTTATCCAGAGGGACAGTCTTAACGGCTGAGGAATATCAATTGCAAAATGTGCCGTTATTAAGGCTCTGACCAGTGCTTCCCAGTTGCCTTCCATCCTGTGGCACAGGAGTACCTCCTGTAGCCTGGCGAGCATCACGCACTTGGTGCTTCTGCCCAGAGGCTGTTCCCAGAGCTTCACTGCTGCCATGGGCAGAGGCTTTTTGTTAATACACAGGCTATACTCTGGAAAACCATTTCCAGGGGGAGAGAGCATAGGTTAAACACTGCTGAATACAGAAAGCTGGGACATGGGTTCCCAAATCTTTTTCCTGCCGCTCCTTTCCCATCCGTGGTGGCTTGGAGCCATGTCTTATGGTTTAGATCTCAAGTTGGCGTTAATCATAGAATCATTAGGGTTGGAAAGGACGTCAAGATCATCTAGTTCCAACCCCCTGCCATGGGCAGGGACGCCTCACACTAGATCATGTCACCCAAGGCTCTGTCCTACCTGGCCTTGAACACTGCCAGGGATGGAGCATTAACCACTTCTCTGGGCACCCTGTGCCAGCGCCTCAGCACCCTCACAGGGAAGAACTTCTGCCTGAGATCTAACCTGAACTTCCCCTGTTCCAGTTTGAACCCATCACCCCTTGTCCTATTGCTGCAGTCCCTGATGAAAAGTTCCTCTTTGCATCCTTGAAGCCTTTTGGATACTGGAAGCTGCTCTGAGGTCTCCACGCAGCTTCTCTTCTCCAGGCTGAACAGCCCCAATGTTCTCAGCCTGTTTTCATATGGGAGGTGCTCCAGCCCCTGGTCATCCTCGTGGCCTCCTCTGGTCTTGCTCCAACAGTTCCATGTCCTTCTGATGTTGAGGACACTAGAACTGTACACAGTACTCCAAGTGGGGTCTCACGAGAGCAAAGTAGAGGGGCAGGATCACCTCCTTTGACCTGCTGGTCACACTTTCCTTGATGCAACTCAGTATACAGTTGGCATCCTCCTGGATGTACAAGTGTGTTGTCATGGAAGTGCAGGAGGTGGGTGCCAGAGCAGGGTGCAGAGCAACACGCAGGAACACAAGACCACAGACAGGAGCAGCCGGCGAGTGGCTGGGACCTGTGAGCTGTGCTATGCCATCTCCATGATGGCCTTGGAGCTGAGAGCTGGTGAGGATGGCAGTGACTGAATGGCAGTGGGTGGCATGGCCCTGCTGCTCCTGTCCTATCCCTGCCCAGCCCACGGCACCCTCAGACCCTGCCCAGGACACCTCCTTTCTTGACCTTTCCAGTACATCCGCTACCAGTTGTGTTGGGATGTCCTGAAGGAGGTTGCCTTTGTCACACATGGCCAGGAAACCAAGTGAGGAGACAAGCAGAGCAGAGGCTGCGACTGCTCAGACAGAAGGCAGTGGCAAAACCCCTTAGAATTAGAACATGAGTTAAAATCAGGGGGCTTTAAAGTGATCTTTAAATAGGAGACTAACTCAAGGGTGGCTTTGAATGAGATTCGAAACTGGAGATACCTTTCTCGTTGCTAGAATTTGGGCTGTGGCTCCCTGAAATCACCCCCTGAGGTGCTGAGAGCTGAGACATCTCTTGCTGCCATTGAAAAAGTTCTGTAAATGGTTTTCCTGTGCAGATCCTGTGGGGCAGGAGGGCAGAGCCCTGGGGTGCCGTGTTGAGGCAGGGGGTTGGAAGGAAGGTCTGGTCTGGTTCTGGGACTGCCTGTGACTGATGGAGCTACAGAGAATGCGTGTTTTGTTTGGTTCAGCCATGACTGCTACCACCAGATCCACTTTATAAGCATAAAGAGATTGTGTCTAGGTAGGCATGTGCCCAGTCTGCCCAGGGGGTACTGCCCGGTGGTACACAGACCTATACAAGGTAAAAGCAGAATAGAGCCTGAATTATAGAGAGTAGTTGGGGAGTAAGCTTCTTACTGGAAAGAGTGCAGTCTAGAGAAGATGCTTTACTAGCAGGTGGTGCCCCAGTCCATTGAAGTGCTCCTGCTTGTGCCTGGTCCAAGTCAGTCAGTGCCATGTGTGAGTGCTGTGCTCTGCAGGCTGGGTCACAGTCCACATGATGGAGATCTGCCAGCTGAGACCACAGTTCTCATCGGTTCAGACTGTATTTCTGGCTTAGCCCTTGTTAACAGATACTGACTTGGTTTTCCCTGCAGCAGAGGTGGCTGGAGGACACCAGCCGTGGTTAGGGTGAGCTCTTCAACTTCTGGCCCAGTGTTTTTTCAGTTGGTATTTCCAAGCGCCTGAAGAGTATCCCACCTTTTACCTCATCTGTTCTGCGTCCAGGTAGCATTTAGATCAGAAACAAAATGAGCTTACTCAATTATCTGTGTGCAAGCTCTACAGAGCTACTCGCAGCTGGTGGCCTTTGCCGAAAGCAGGTTCAAATAACACTAACAGAGGAATGACGTGGTGAGGTGTGACTGCATGGCTGTGCACAGCAGGTTTGCCTAGCAGCTGCCCATCTTGTCCTGGCCGTTGCTGGCATCCCTTGAACCAACTTGTTCAAGATGAGTGGTTTGGTTTTCTGAGAAGCTCTGTACTCTTCTAGTGCAGCGCTGCCTTGACCTGGGCTTCAGACTACAGAGTTCAGATCCACCTGCTAAGAAATGGGCACGCACAATGACTTTTGTTTGGCATCTGGTTCCCAGCCTGGTGCAGCTCTGTCTGCTGGCTCAGAAGTCTCTCAGCTGTCGGAGGTGTCATCTCTCTAGAAGCTAAAGTCTCCTCTGGAAAGGTGACAAAATGAAATGATCTCTTTCAGTGCTCACAAACGCAGCTTCTGAACTCCTTGGTGGCCTGTTGGATGCTGCAGCCTCCCTATAGCATGTGAGTGTCTTCATGGGTCCTTTGTGACTTAAACTCCAAGAGGTGCCCCTTTGGGCCGCCTTCTCCTTATGATACGTGTGAGAGTAACTCCCTTTCCAAATAGATGCCCCAAGAGTGTGTTGGCAGGTGTTTGTTTAATAGCCCTTTGGGGTTGGATCTCTCAAAAGCAAGTGGAGGCCCAGTTGCATGTCAGACTGTGCTGCTTCCCGTTTTTCTATATAGTTCAGGGACTGTCATTATTCCTGAAAGGGATTTTTCTGGCTGTCCCAAGTCTATCTCAAGTGTCTGCTTCTCTTTTAATTTCTTAGGCTTTTCCAGGCCTTTCTGGCATGTAGTTTCAGGCTCTCTAGCTGCAGAGCCGGCAGCTGGCTGAGTTCATTAAGACATAACGTGTGAGAGTTACTACCCTTTGTCTGAAAACCATTAAAACCCCAAGTGGAGGATCCTAAATTGGCGTGTTCCCAGTTCCTGGTGTGAATTTTCCTGTGAATATTTCTCTGTCCTCCATTTCTCTCGGTTATTTCACATCTTTATTGTTACCGGTGTCTGATGCCTTTCTGCTGCATGATACCTCCCCATTGCCGGGGTGATGCCTGCAAGCCTCAGAGAGAGGTTTCAGTGTAGAAGGTACCAGCTGATTTTTTTTTCTGTGAGTGTTCTGCAACATAGAATTGCAGAATGGTTTGGGTTGGAAAAGACCTTAAGATCACTTAGTTCCAACCCCCTGCCATGGGCAGGGACACCTCACGCTAGACCATGTCGCCCAAGGCTCTGTCCAGCCTGGCCTAGAACACCGCCAGGGATGGGGCATTACCCGAAAGCTGCAGGATCTGAATGTGATCATGGGAAAACTTGCTTGTATTTTCAGTAAGCACAAGTGAAAAGATACCTCCAAGGACTCAACAAATACATTTACATGTTTGAGTCTGTAGTAAACATGCTTTCACTTCTAACACAAACATCACCATTGCTGATGTGCTAGAGCAATGTTTCTTATCTTTCTCCGAAGCTTTCTTGACAAATCCATGAGCTTTGCTTTGTATTTAACCTTTCTGTTTCTTTCAGAAGTTTACAAGTTGCTTTGATCAGTGATCTCTTTGGCCTAGATGACAAAGAGGTGATACAGGTTGTAAAACACCCATACTTAGTATTTCAGACTGGGAGTAGGTTGCCTTTTCAGAGAGGTGCTACCAAAATCAGTGTGAGATTTTGACTGAACATGCTACATTAAGGTCTTTTCTTGTCTTACCTTCGAAGTTTTGGTGTTTCTCTTAAGGTGCTAATCCTGCTCTGCAGAGGAGCTTTTTGGTACCTGCAGCTCTAGCTACTTCCATGTCCCTTTGAGCATCAGTGCCCTGGTAGGACTGTTCTCTTCTTGATGCAAGGGTTTTGATATCTCAGCTCTCTGCTTCTGAATTTAGGCTTTCCATGTCTGGAACCAAGATTTGGAGCTCGTATGTCTCCATTAAGCTAATTCACATTGATTGTTTCAGCAGTGCTGAGCACTCAGGTTCCTGCCACACTGCTGGGACCTGGTCTCCTCAGAACTTCTGGAAACCTAATCACCTACCTTGGGGTGGCTAAATTAAATCCAACCCCATGTTACATACTAATCAGGCTCCCGCAGGTTCCGAGTGCTTCACATGTTTTGAGTGCTTTAGCTTTGCAACCTAAATGGTTGCTGAAAACTCCTGTGTTCCCCATTTTGCACATGGGAAGCTGGGCCATGCTGTAATTTGGAAGAGGTGAAGGTGAGGCAGAAGCTTGTGACAGGGTAGAGAGTTTAACAGGGATTTTCTGATAATCTGTGGTCCCATGTGAGCTCTGTGATGCCATCCGCAGTTTTCCTCCTCCAGGGACACTGAGCTGGTGGCCAAGGGGAGTCTGAAGAGCTGTTTCGAGTTCATGACCATATTTTTTCTGCTCAGTTGAGTGGTGTGTGGAGGGAGGTGACACGTTCTGGTTCAGTGGGTATTGGGAAATCGTCACGTAGAGCAATGAGGTGGAAATGTTCATTTTCAAACTGAACCCCACTTTATCTGCCATCGAATCTGCATCAGTGTGGCTGCATGCTGGGACATGGAGAGGCTGTAAAGAAGAGCAAAGCTGGGCAATGTGCCCCTTGGATAGAAGTATCCTGTAGACTTTCCTTCTAGTGCCTGGCATTTAGTGAGAGGTGCTCCCTACCCGTTATCTAGTAACAGTGACTAGAGGCTGGCCAGATCCTTCCCTGGCACACGTAAGTTAAGAGACATCATCCTGGACTCCATCCATGCTCATGGCAAAAGCCAGGTGCCTGCAGCCTGCTGAGGACCAGACTCCTGTTTTCAGGTACCTGTCACACTCCGGAGTCTAGAGGAGAGCCACTGTGTTTCTTACTTAGTCAGCTTGGTTTCAAAAGCCCAGGTTTAGAAACATGAGTCTGAGGTCAACGCTGTAGTAATAATTCAGATGGTCTCATGAGAAAGGTGGTTTGGGAAAGATCTGTCATCCTGAGCACTGGAGAGTTGGAAGTTCCCCACAGTCTCTTTGCTGCATGTGAGACGGGGCTGGTGCCACTCTTGTTCGAAAGCAGGTCAAGGTTTCAGACCACGGTGGGGTTTAAGAATGTCAATTTAATTCTGCTGCCTGTGCCCTCGTGGGTTGGAGGCAGCTCTGACTCTGGCAGGATCAGAGCTGTTGCATTAGTGCTCCGTAGACCCCAGGGGTCCTTGAGTTACAGCCCTCTTCACACACCAGGAGGGACACGTGGTCCTGGTGTACCTGTGTAAGTCACACCAAGATGTAACTGCTGCAGTGCTTATTTAAGAGAAATGAAAGCAGGTCAAGTAGTTTCAGAGTCTGCAGCAGCTCTTCCAGTCCTTCATGCTGTTGTGGTTACAGTTTCCTCTCATTTTTTCCTTTCCTTTAATTGTAGGTGCTGCATCCCCTAGCAAGGCCAGCAGTGTACATGCGTGTATGCAAACTGGTTGTAAATCTTGGTGTGTGGAGGTTTTAAAAGCATGCAGGACACCAAAACACTCTAATCTTCTTAGGAGGGTTAGAGGGAAAGTGGGCGACCACAGCTTTATTCATGTTAGACTTTTCAATAGCATCTGAACCTGTCAGTGTGTTTTTCAGAGTATTGTAGACCTGTGTGTCTGTGCTTTACCATTTCATCAGGTAAATTCTGTAAGCCATTCTAAACCTTCTGTTTCATGCATTATAGAGAAGGTATGATACATTTGCCATCTCTGAGCCTTCAAGTGGTCTCATTATCTACATACAAAGAAACTTTTTATGATTAAGAATTACAGGTGAGATCCAGAATTCCATTTGGGAACTGGAAGTTGCCAAAACTTGTCCCTTCCTTCCTCCAGCGACGAGTGGTCTTTGGGACTTGAGCTTTTTGATCAAAAAGAGCCTGTGGCATGTGTGCTTTCTGCATCCCAAGGTGCCCTAGACATCCACTGAGCTCTGTACATTGCTGCTGTCCTATCCAAGAGGCGATGTTGAGCATCCCCACACCTGAAGTCGCCAGTTCCTAAGGCATGCTCTGTAAAACACGCCAGACACTACTCGCTGCAGTTAAAGTTTATTCAGGGAGCAGGAGATGCTGTTGCTCATCTTCGTCTTCATATAACATATGAGAGCAAGAACTGCCCTCTTGGCCTTTTAGCTTCTTTTCTTCTAGACCCATGAATCCAGCTTTCTGAGTTGGGGATTGATCCAAGGTCACCAGGGGCAATAGGTGTCCCATCCTCTGTGTCCTAGGGACCAGTGTCCAGGAACATGGGTGAAGTTCTGAGGCTGAAGAGAGCCTGTATCCCTAAGTTCTTGGGCGAATACAGGAACTGCTAGCTTAATATCCAAACCCTGCTGGTGTTTGGAGAGGAAAATGGGATGAAGCAGATTCTTACATGTAACATCTCTAAATATATATGTGTGTGCACACAGGTTTGGTTTCTACCCTTTTTCTGATAAACATTGTTCAATAATTATTTATAAGTAACAAAGCAGGACATGGCTTACCCATTGGGCTGAACTTGATGCCTTCGGAGAGGAGTGGTCTCTGCTGTGTATGTGGTTTCTGGCTGTCACTGTTGAACTCCATTTAATCTGAGATGGTCAGGCACAGGCTTCTTTTTCTGGTTGTGTGACATACAGAAATGTCAGCAAGGGTTTTATATATGGAGCAGTCCTGTTCATATCTGTGAGTTAAGTTGGGCTCAAACCCTACGTTTCCAGATGTGGACCTTGCAAACCAACATTCCTTCAGGAAACCCCAATAAACAACTGCCATTGCTAGCTGTAGGAATGAACTTTGTTCATTGCTATTCTTCATACTCGGGGTCACGCTTCATTTCGTCAGAGCAGGAGTACATTCTTCAGCTCTTCAGACGTTCAGCACCACCTGGTAGTAAAGTATCTTGCATTTTACCCTGGCTGAGAAGTGAGCCAACTCTTCTGCTTTGTGAGTTCAAACGGAAGGAATCGTTCATCTCTCTTGTCTTCTGTACACATCAAGGAATGGAGAATACAGAGAGGAGACTCTGCAGATTGGGAGATTGCTTCAAGCCTACAAGTCATCATCAACAACCTCTGTCTTCATTCTTTGCATAAATGAGTGACTTTCAGCATGTACCATGGAGGACATCCAGACTGAAGGAACAGGATGCACCCAGGAGAAACAGCTGTTGTATGAGGAACTCATGGAAAGGACATTGTGGTGGATTGGATGGATGTGGTGGAGTGGGGATTGTCCTGCAGGGCTGAATTGGTTTTGTCATTCTGCTTGTATGAGGAACTGACTTCTAAAAAGGACTTAGATTAACTGGTTAACTTAGATTAATTTAGATTAACTTAGATTTATGGTATATTATATTGGTGAAAACTAGAGACATCATCTTTGAGGTTCAGGTAGATGTTCTTACTTCCTATCATGAAGGTCCTTCCATTTTGGGAAACCTAAGAAATGCGAGAGCAGATTTCCAAGCCAGTCTACAGTGGATTATGCTGACCCTAAGAGGTGTTCTCTTTGAGCCTGTTTTAATTCCCTCTTTTTATAAAATATGCGTGGAGTAAATCTGGGTGAGCAGCTGGTCCTTCATGCCCAATGTAACTGATGCTTTTGCAGAGGCAAATGTGGATCAGTTGAAGTGATTGTTTCAAATATCTCTTGCTACAGCAGCATGAAGGTGGTTTTACTCTCTGAGGCTTCCCTATAATCCAGCTGGGTTTGTTTTGTCACTCTGATGTTCTAGGTGACTATTTTAAAGCAGTGAAAGATGGGAAAGGTAATTCTCTGGGACTATTGGCATAACTCCTTACAGCATCCTTAATTTTCTGTGAGCATCCTTACAGAGCTTACAGAAAATCACCTCCTGAGAGTCAGTGGAGAAAACTGCCCCACGCAGCCATCTTGGAGGAGACCAACATTTAAAACCTCACCATATACTAGAGCATGGAGATGGGGACCTTCAACAGGCAGTTGCTTTCACTGGCCTTATGTCTTAGAGCACTTCAAAATTACAAGTCACATTTGGTCTACTTCAGTCTTGTTAGGACCTCTCTGTTAGTCACCACGTTTCTGGTCACTGCATCTCTCTAGAAAAGCCATCTGTCTTGCAGTTAGGTGATGGCTCCCATCTGTCCTTGTCTGCCACGGGGAGAAAAACACTGCCAGGTACATTGCTGGCACTGAATTTCAAGTTATTTCAGGCTATGATGCAGCCCAGAGTTTAGTTCTTAGGTTTTGGTTGGGTTTTGTTTGGTTGATCATGAAGGAGACAAAGGAGAGCTTTTAGCTTGCCCAGACTGGGCTTCAATTAGTTTAAAATGGAAGAATCTCTTGTTAGAGTAGTTGAAACAAAACCATTTCATATAGTTGAAATAACAGTGCTTATTATCCACCTCTCCAAGTGTTTCCAACCAGGAGCTGAGCAAAACCATGAGTTTGCATTGCTGAACGTTTGTGGGTGGCTGCATTGGTCCTTTGCACAAGTACTTGAGTGCTTCTTTTCTGTGTGCCCTCCACAAGGGGCTTAGCAGGAGCCCACCTTGGCTGAGCTTCTCCAACCGTTCTGAGATAACCGGTCCTCATATCAGGAAAGGAGATTGCCAGAGCTGGACAGCTTTAGGGGCTTGGAGATCCAGAACCTGATTTTTGTTCTTGGAATACAGAGTGGGAGTTAGCCTTGGTTGAGCGGTCAGTTGTGTGGCTCTGGAGGTGATAAGAAAGGATGTAGTTGTTCAAGTCATGCAACCTTATTCATTAAGAGAGGGGATAAGATAGGAAAAGATGGCAAGATAAGGTAGGATGATAAATTGATAAGCCCACCTGAGGTGGATTCAGGATGGAAGCTAGATTAAAAAGCATTTTTTAAAAAAATATATATATATATATATATATATATATATATATAAAGTTCTGCTTTAGAAACCACAAGAAAAACAGAGCAGTAATGGCTAACATGCCTTGAGGAAACAGCATGTCACCAATATATAGAGGTGTTTGGTTAGTAAGTTGAATGCATTTATTCCTGTTTCTAATCATACTAATAATACAGTTGGAAATAATAATTACCCTTGCTGTAAGAAAACAAATTGCTTATGATTTAATATGCTAAAAGGCAGTTCAAATCACCAGAGGCTGCACAGTTCTCTCAGTGAGGGGAGGTTGCTTTTGTGAAGAATATCGAGCTCCCTGTTTTCTTGTGCCAGGCACTCGGTGAGCAGTGTGACTAGCTGAGTATTGTGTTGTATGTTGTTGTGGCATGTGTTAACAGCACCATGTTCTCCTGTCATTTCCACAACTTTTCCTGGCTGAAGTGATACACAAGCAAGCCTGGGTAGTAATCACATTGTCCCGTTCAGCTTCCAAAGGAGAGAAGCGGACCTCATCCAGAAACTTTCCAGCAGGCTACAGTAAGCGTAACTCTCTGTGAGCCATTATCAAGTATTTTCCATCCCCACAAAAATGGCTTTGATTAAACTAATGGAATTTGTCTCAGAAATAGTGTCATTCCATCTAGGGATTTTTGTATGATGATACTGCATGTCAGAATCATTTTACAAACTATCCCAAGTATGTATCAGGGTTCTTCTGTTGATTCTTATGGATGTGCTCCTGTCTGTTTCCTGTTCTCGGGTAGCTGACCATGGCTCAGGAGGTGCAGTGTTTCAGAAGGAGGGGCAGCATGCTCAGAAGGGTTATTTAAATTGATGAGCTCAGGTTTTGCTGGTGTTACTCTGCAGTGCTTGAATCCAGTGTAAGCTTCGAATGCCCAGCCATGGTGGGTTTAGGGGATGTGCTGCAGCCTGGTTCATGTCCAAATCAGAGTGAGTTTGAGATTAATGTACTCAGTTAAACCCAGGACAGGCTTCCCCATGAGGAATTGAAAGATTTCCTCTGTGCCAAGGGCAGGGTTAATCAAAATCCATTGGAACTCAGTCATTTACTAGGCGAGCTTAATAGAAAATACTGACATTTTGAAAGCCTCAGCCAAACCCCATTGCAAAGAGTGTCCCTGACTTCAGCCTTGTGAATGTGCTGGGTCTCGAGGGCTGTGAAAGGGCTCACAAGCGTGCAGTCTTCTACACTTGGTTAATATCTTTATTTTAAAGCTTTGGAGGAGCATAGAAAGCCAGAGCAATGCTAGGGAGAATCTCTGCCACTTGGTCATGATGAAAGGGAGCAAATATGCTTTTGCTTTTAGTCTGAATAGGTAAGAAAGAGATGCAAAACTAAATCATTTCCTTCCTTTACCACGTTTTCTGTATCTCTCCTTCATGACTAGGAATAAACATAAGCCTCAGGACACCTTACTTACATCCTCTTGCAAGGGCGCTGTTGCACATCGGCTTATTGGAAGCAGAAATTTCTTCTTGTGATGGATTTGCGGGAGCACCAACATTTTCAGCTCTCTAGAAAAAAATCTGATCTTTCTTTGGGAGACTTCCTCCAGTGAAATTGAAACTGGAGTTGTTATTTTATTAGTGTCAGCCTGCAGGGTCTGAAACCTGTTGTACAAGTAACACAGACATCGAGATAGAAGCACTACAACCTGTTGAGGCGATTTGAAAGACGTGGTTGAAATGTGTTAGCCAGAGTCCTGAGCTGTGTTTTCACTCTGAAGTTACAGATGGTGCACAGTGTTATTAGAACCCTGCAGTTTGCATGGAAGCTTTTTTTATTGTTGTTAGGATTTAGGTATTACCTTTGGCTGATTCACCACAAATTCAGTTTCTGAAGTCCTACTTTGTCAAGCAGCAGTTTTGCCAAACTTGTGGAGAAGTAGAATGTGTTCTCATCAACCACAGTGTAAATAGAGGCTGTAATGAGAGACTTCCCAGCAGAATCCAGCAGCAGGCAGGCGTGTGAAGGACAGTTTACTTGGATCTTTTTGACTCTGCAGATTTGTTTTATTCATGTCCACTGTAATATTGATACCACAACTTTTGGGCTTCGTGTTCCACAGAACTCTCAACAAAGTAAACCAAAGAGGAGATAGGTAGCTACTACCTGCAGCGTCTTTCTGGCCTTGCTTCCTGTCTGATAACTTTCAATTTTGCTTAAAAAAATCCACCAACTTTTCTCTGCTTTTCCCCACGGTCCTTCATTTTCATGCCAAGGAAATGCTTGTTGTAGGAAGTCCAGGCATCCCTGCCCTTTGGTGCTAACAACAGGGCTTGGGGAACTAACACAGCCTGTCCCAGAGCTTCCCAGTGCCTCCTTGTTTTTCCCAGGAGGTTCTGTGTGCATCTCCTCGTGGCAGACCTTCCTGCAAGGGGAATGGAGCTGGCCTGGAGCAGGGAGCAACATCCATTCCGAATGCGTGTGACCCCGTCCTTGGCCCGGCCGCGGTGCCTGGCGCCAGCCGGCCGCCTGCCTCCTGCCAAGCTGGACCCACGAGCGTTTTCATTTCTGACAAAGGGCAACTGTTCCCAGGAGTTGTTGTCTTGCTCGGTGCTCCTAATCCCTGGAATAACTGCTGTGACAAGCATAGTAACCATCTGCAGGAAGGCTGATCCGTCAGGGCCTTGTGAGTGCAGGGATCTCAGTGCCCTCCTGAGCTCATCCTCTCCTCAGGTTTTTATTCCCTTTACAACTTTTCAAAAGCAAGACAGGGAGTTGGAAGCTCACGTTCTGGACAAGTCACAAGGAGTCCCTAAGGTGCATTTGAAAATACTGCTTTTAACTCTTTGAGGAGTATCTAGTCCTCTTTAGCTATTTATTTATATTTTAAAGCAGACATTAAGCCTCACAAGTCCGTCTTGCCCATCCTGATCCTTCAGAGCACCTATACTTCATTTTGCCCAACATTCCCAGCCTTAGAGAGATTGGGATTGCACAGCTTAAAAGCCAAATGGTAAAGAGGAGGTGTTTGTCAGCTCACATCTGTGCAAACTGAGCACTAAACACAGGGATTGAAATCAGATCGCGGGCAGGAGCTGGGGCTGGACATTAGTTACTTTTCACCTTCACTAGAGACTGTTCTGTGGTTCCCCTTCTATTTTCTGAAGCAAGCTGTTGCCGTATCAAGTGCACTGGGATATAGTGCAGGCTTTAGGCAGGCTTTTTTGTATTTTGGGGGCCTGTCCGCCTGTGGATTTATGTCCTCATGTATCTGCAGCAGTGCAAATCTAGTAATAGATGTGCTGCGCTGATGATTATTTGTTCTTATTGCCTCACTCAGTTCTACATCAGAGAATTCCTGTTTTATATCAATACAGAGAGTCTATGTTCTAGACTTGCGTTTTTTTGGGCTGCTTTCTTGGCACTGAAATCCCTTGGGAGTTTGATTTATAGCGAAAAATTCCTGATATAAAGCATAGTTTATATCATCGTGTTCCAGTTATTTACTCTTAAAGCTAGCTCATGCTGCTTAAAGGAAAACTGCATCATTTACATGTGATAAATCAGCTAAATGGGCAAAATCTGTGTGAAGGTGTCTGTCAAACTTGTCATTTGGTTATTTGACCATTTCCCTGGGTATTTGAGAAAAGGTAAGCAGGAGCTGTGACTGCAGTACAAGGCAGGTGCAATCATCAGTGCATCACAGAAAGGAAGCCAGCCTCCAGCACATGAGGTTCTGTGGGTGACGGTGTGATGGTCCATCTCAATCCCAACCCCTGGAGCTCCACTGCTCCACAGCAGAGCACAGCTGTAGAGGGCAGACCTGCAGACGGGCATTTCCTAACTGCCGCCTTCCCGAGCTCCAAGCACCCATCCTGCAGCTGCAGGAACAATGGGACAGATCCGCTTTCACACTACAGCTGGGGAGAAAGAGGCTTCTTGTGTAAAAAGGAAATAATGAATTCAGATTTGCTTTCTCTTCTGATGTAGGGTAAGAAAAGCAAAGTTTCCTGGGCAGAAAAACAGACAGAGGGAAGAGTGGGGATGAGTTTAATGGGTTTATTTTAATAAATCACATCAGCATTTAAATCCTTTAACTCTCTGAGAACCTCAACATGAAACGCTGCTTTGAAACAAGAGATGGAAAGGGTTTGCTCAGAAAAATCCAACCTCACATTTCACTCTCCTGGTAAGGCCTCTCTGCCTTTTTTCTCTGCCTTTTGGAACAAGGTTTCTCTCTCAATGGTCGTGCTTCTTCCTGCCCATCTGGCAGGAGGTCAGCAGGAAATGCCCCTTGGCCAGTGCCTCCTCGGCTGACGCTTCTCACCTACCTTCTTCCAGCAAAAGAAGAACTATTTTTATGGTGCTGATAAAATAGGATGGTTGAGCAAGCAGATAGTGACTGATTCATGCAGTTTCCAGCATAATCAGCCTACAGAAAGCTGCCGAGTCTGGAAGTCATGTTGCTTTTCTTTTTCTCGCTCTTCTTTTCTCTCCTTTTCTCTCTCTTTTCCTCTTTCCCTTTCTTTCTTCTTCTCTTTCTTTCTTTCTTTCTTTTCCCTTTCTTTCTTTTTCCCTCATTTTACTGCCTTATTTTCGTTTGTTGCTTTTTAGTAAGCAAATTCCATGGAGGTCCCCCCACTCAGTGCAGTGGTTTGTTAGGCACAGATATTCTGAGGTGTGTGAACAGTGCTAGTGAACACCTCTGCTCCCTGTGCTGCTGTGTCTGTCACATCAGTGCTGTGTTGTAGCACTATCAGTAGGTTTCCTGAACTATTCCTAAGGGAAGTAGAGGGACACCATAGGGAGTGGCAGACGGGAAATCTCAAGCTAGGCAGGTTATAGAGCAGGAAAGATGAGGACAGGCAGAGCGGTGGTGAGAGGAGCTGCTGAGCAAGGCTTCCATGGAACAGGTCAAGGGTTCAGGACATGCAGCTGCTCAGAGCCCCAAAGTGCTAAACCAAAGCGGCACAGAGAAGCTGAAGTGCAGCAGATGAAGCCATTTGAACCGGGGCTGCTCCAGTCAGTTGACCTTTGGACCTGACCTCGTTGCCCTCACAAAATCCAGGTTCCAAATAAAGCCCAGCAGAGGTCGTGGTTGGGTGCAGCCTGGCGGCCGGCAGCACCCTCAGCTGCTGGTTGGCACACGGCTGCGGTTATCAGCATGGAATCGCCCGTAACGTGTTTATTTAAAGCTCCATAAGCTTTGTGTGTTTGGTCAAATGCTTCACCTGTGGCCTGGCTCTTGGGCCAGCCCCTGGATGAGCGAGTGGTGACTTATCAAATGCCCAAGAGAAGTGATCAGAGTCCGAGGGATGAGTTTGACAGAATCTCCCTTGTACACAGGGTGGTCAGAAGGATCTGTGTGCCATCATATTGGTGTGCACTGCACTGGGAGCTGTCTTTAATGCTGTTAATGCTACTTGGAAGTGGGAAAAGTCAGGCTTTTGGCTTACTTTACAACCCAAAAAGAGCAAATCAGCTACTGAATTAATGAAAACCTGACAAATTGCATGGCATTTTTGAGACAAAAAGTGTTGAAAATACTTGTGCATTTCCTACTAATTCAGCAATAACATTGCTACATTTGAACGAGTAATTGGGGCAGCTCAAAACAACCATTGAATTCTTCTGTCCTACACATCTGGGGCATTGGTTTGCTCCTTCCTAGTTGTCCAGGATTTGTGGCTTCACTAGGAGCAATGTTTGCCTGAGAATCTTAATTTAGGTGTTAGGTAAAGAGACACTTGAACAGGCAGGTTTTGGTTTCATACACTGCAAACAACTTGGGGTTTATCCATAGAAATGATTGACTCTTTATTTGGTTTTGAATAAATTAAATTATTGCTTAAAATGTTTTGGGGTTTTCTTTTTAAAGTGCAGTTTTCCATTAAGAGCAAATCCTTTCTAAAGTCCCCTGGATTCACACAGAACGTGCCTGTGTTGTAGAAACCCAACGGGAAGGGAGGCGGTTGCTGGGAGCATGGTGATGTAGAGCAGCAGAAGCTGTGGGGAAATGGGGCTGGGGAGTGCTCTTCAGTCTCTTGGTTCTGCATGTTACCAGATCCTGCTCGAAGCCTGATGTATTCTGTGCCAAGCAGAAAGAACTGTGTAAATGAGTGATTAGAATGACTCTACTGTATGAGACATTGAATTTTACACTGCAGCTGGAGAAGCGTAGATGCAATCGAAGCTGTGGGCAAGTGTATGTCATTTTTGATTGAACATTTTCCCCTCACCCCTGCACCCCCCACCCCAACCAAATCCTTCGTGGAGTCCGATTGTTGCTGTAGCTTTTGTGAACCCCTCTCTTCTAATGTTTAATCAAGTGCTGAAAAGAGACATTTACAGACTATTTAAAATGTGGAAAAATTGCTTCCCAATATTTTTGACAGAGAGAGACTGAGAACACACAGCATTGAATCATCAGGAAAATTGAAGATTTCCCCTGAACAACATTGGGATTTTACTGCAGAGGACTTGAAAGACCTTGGAGAAATTGGACGAGGAGCTTATGGTTCTGTCAACAAAATGGTCCACAAACCAAGTGGGCAAATTATGGCAGTTAAAGTAGGTGATGCCCATACTTACATTTGTACTTCAGTCCATTAGGGATGAAATGTGATGGAGAATTAATGTTCTTCCATCTAGCACCCATCTACTGCTCTTTTTCTATTTATTTCCAGTGTAAAGGCTGCTATTTGCTGAAAATACATGGTGTAATGGGCATATTGTCAAGTGATTTGTGAAGCTCTCATAATTGCTTGTGCCCTTTTGAAAATGTCTATCAGGAACCTGCTGTTTTGAGGGGATCACATGTCTCTGGAGACTGATAATGGGGCATGGGCCTTTCACCTCTGGGTCACTGGTTCAGATACAGCCTAGGTTGATGCTAGGTACAGGTTGACATCTAATAGCTCCATGGTGGCCTTTGGGATATAAGGTAGTGACTTAAAATTTGCTTTTTATGTAAGCATGTGCCATGGTGTAGCCTCACCAGGAGGAGCTGCAATGGAGTGGGCATCTTCTAGGGAGTGTTTTGTTCTTGCTGATATACGATGGAGTGTCTTTGCTTTGCGCTTACCATTCTGGACCTGCTCTGGAGATGGCAAGTCTAGCAGTTTTCTGGACTGTCCATTTTCTACCTTATGCTCCCCAAAACCTCCCCTTGAAACTAGAAGCAATGTTGTAACTTCATTTCCCAGGTGGAATCCTTGGCATGCCGCATAGTGCTACTCACTGGGCATTTTGGAGGAGCTGCTTGTCCATCAGGCTGGGTGAGGTGGGCAGCAGCCATCCTGCCTTCCCTCTCTCTTGTCCTTTTCTTTGCTTGCTGCTGGCCGGTAGCTAATAACATCAGTCTTCTAACACTGTGGATGATACCAACTGTAAGTGCTCCCATGAAAGAGTAGAAGTGAGTTATGTAGGAGTCTGTGTTGCTCTCTTTTCCAACTCTCCCTGTCTTTGGAATCTTCCTTGATCTGACCTGGAAATGTTCTCTCCTGCTGGTCTCACACGCCAGGTAGACTTGTCTCAGCCCCAGCTCCAGCTGCTGTGAATCTGATTTGTACTTGTCTCTAGTGTCTCACGTTACTGGAGTAACCACGACCCTTTGACTTTCTCCAGTACATACTGACTTCCTCACAGCAGTGGGCTCACTGGCCAGGTCGCTGAGTGTTTTGGATGAGCATGCAGTGGTGTTTCAACCTGGTTTTGAATCCCTAAAAGTCTCCAGTGGAGCTAGAGGCTGTCTGCAGCTAAAGGTTTGTTTCTCTTAGTTGCCTTTGGTGGAACTTAGAGTTTGCAGATCACAGGTTGAAAACTGCTGATGAAAAGCTGTCTGGGTACCCCCAGCTTCTCAAGCCCAGGGTGTGAGACCTGGGTGACTGTAGTTTTGCTACAATAATCGTGATAGCCATGGGTAGGAAAAAGACATACCTACAGCTGGGTGGCTTGGTTCAAAGCTCTGCAGCGTGTATCACTGTGGTGAGAAGAGCATTGTGCTGGCTTAGCTAACATCATCAAGGAGGAGGTGCGTCTGCTGGCACAGACACTATGTTGTCCCAGACTCTGTTTGCAGAAGGGATGATCAGCATCATGGGATAATCTTGTCAGTGTGAAGGGTCTGTGATGCAGGTATAGCTCTCATCTGGGAGGCAGAAGGCACCAGTGCTGTGTTCTTGAAGCACACAGTTGGAGGTGACATTGCACAGCATGTTGAGCTGGGTTTCCCAGGGGAAGAGAGGTGGCCTGAGCCTCATGGGGGTGCTGGGCCTGGGGGCCCACTTGTGAACAGATAAAATCCAAGAGGTTTACAGTCTCTGAACTCTGAAATGCCAAAGCTGTGGGCTGGGCTGCTGCCACTCTCTGAGCCTTGGGCAGGCATGGTGAGGCCTCCAGGAGAGGGAAGTTTGGAGGGTCCCAGCAACTGCATCATTTCCAGAATGCGAGTGACAGGGGACTGTTCTGTTTGTCCCAGTGGGGATAAAACATGAAGCTGAGCAAAGGGAGACCTGTGGGTGGAACAGCAAGTGAGATCTCCCAATGCAGCAGCAGCATCTATTCCACAGCTTGGATGCTGTAGTTATTTGAGGTGAGGTTTCAGGCCAGGGCTGAGCTTGGACTAGCGATTAGTTCATCCCAAACTGCAAAGTCTTTTCTTTCTCAGGTTGCTGTTCCTTTGGGGGCAGCTGAGGTTGTGCACTAATCTCCCTGCTCCTGCTCTGTCTAAATCTGCCCTATGGGCCATCTGTGTTTGGGGCTGTCACCTCCTGCTCGTTCAGTGTCCCCCAAGCCTGTGGTGTCCTGACAGCTTGCAGAGCTGTTGCTGTCCAAAGCCCCAGCTCTCAACTTGGCTTCTGGGGAACCAGCCGCTCTCCATGGTCTCTCCTTGCTCTACAGGCAGGAACTGAACTTGTTTTCTTCTCATTCAGCATAATACCCTTCCATTGAGAAGGTTTAGAAGCGGAGTGGTGCTTTGAGAAGAAAACATGTCAGTCTGGTCATATGAGGTCTTTGCTATGATTTCAATGACACCTGATACAGTTCCATGGTGTAGCACCATGTTGCGTGCAGGGCATCAGGAACGCTGCCCTGCAATTAACTGGATTGGGAAGCCAGTGTCTCCGGTTATTTGGTGGTGCTGCTGTCCCTCTCCTGTGCTCCTCCAGGAGCAGCATCAGTGCAGCAGGCAAGTCATCCATGGAATGACATCCAGCAGTACAGAATAGCTTCACGGAGGCCACAAGCCGAAAGTTGTTGACTGTTCTGCACTGATGAGTGAAACAGAGATGGCTCCAGAAGCTGCTGATTAGGTGCAGAGAAAATGGGTGTAGGGGCCTCCCCCAGCTGCTACTCCATCTTCTCCACCCTGCTTCTTGGAACGGCCAGGTCCTGTTTGGAGCTACCGTGCCCAGGAACAGGCTGCATCCCTTGTGGCTTGTCAGACCCTTCTGCTTCGGACGGATTCCAATCTTCCTTGTTCTATGAGTGTGCAGTTTGAAATCGTAGAGTCACGGACTGGTTTGTGTTGAAGGGACATTAAAGCTCATCCAGTTCCAACCCCCTGCCATGGGCAGGGACACCTTCCACTAGAGCAGGTTGCTCCAAGCCCCTGTGTCCAACCTGGCCTTGAACACTGCCAGGGATGGGGCAGCCACAGCTCCTCTGGGCACCCTGTGCCAGCGCCTCAGCACCCTCACAGGGAAGAGCTTCTGCCCAAGAGCTCATCTCACTCTCTCCTCTGGCAGGTTAAAGCCATTCCCCCTTGTCCTGTCCCTACAGGCCCTTGCCCAAAACCCCTCTCCAGGTTTCCTGGAGCCCCTTTAGGCACTGGAGCTGCTAAGGTGTCCCCTTCAGGAGCCTTCTCTTCTCCAGGCTGCCCCAGCCCAGCTCTCTCAGCCTGGCTCCAGAGCAGAGCTGCTTCAGCCCTCGCAGCAGCTCCGGGGCCTCCTCTGGCCTCGCTCCAGCAGCTCCACGTCCCTCTTGTGCTGTTGCCCCAGAGGTAGATCAGGACTGCAGGGGGGGGTCTCCCCAGAGCGCAGCAGAGGGGCAGGATCCGCTCCCTGACCTGCCTTTGCACAAGGAACAACCTTTGGTTCCCTGAAGCGTGGTTTAGCTCAGCCTTCTGCTTTCCCTCCACTGTGGCACCAGTGCTGCAGAGCATCAGCTCCTGCTGCCCGAGCACAGCCCTTCTGCGGTGCTTCCTGTCGATAGTTATTATTACTGCAGGAGAAAAACTCCTGGGTGCTGAATATCATTCAGGGTAATATCTATAACATAAATAACCTGACATCTGCAGGTGGAGGCGCCAGTTTCTTTCATTTTTTCCATTTATGTGTTTTGGCCTTATCAGCCAACAGATGGATCCTGGCACCCTTCAGAGGGTGTCTGGGTGCTTGCAGTGGCAGGACTGCTGGGTGAATCAAACCTTTCAGCTGTGCTCCATCCCAGCAGCAAAGGAGGAGAATGGACAAAGGAGGAGGATGAGTCTCATTGTGTCGCTGGCATGAAACCACTGCAGCAAAGCTTCATCTGGTGGAGAGTTCTTGAGGAGAGGCTCAGGTGATGAGATCTTGTCCTGCTTCTCCCTCTCTCTTTTGTCCTGCTTCTCCCTCTCCTTCAGCCTTTGTCACGCTGTACCGCTCTGAATGTCTATTTAAATAACAAAAATACATTATGTGCCTCTGTAGGAACAGGCCAGGGTGGCTGCAGGAGCAGCTTGTGAGGCTGCTGGCTGCAGCAGGTTGGTGTCAGAGGCACAGTTTGTCTCTGCCTAAGAGACTAAGAAAGATACAAAAGCATGATGCTTTTGTATCCCTTACCCTTTTTGCCATAGAGAGCCTCTTCCTGGAGCTATCAGGAAGCAGGGGAAAGGCTAAAGGAAAGAGGAAGCCAACTCGGGATTTGTACTCATACCTTTCTCATTTTTGCCCCTGAAATGTTACATTGAGTTTTACAATTCTTCCTAAAAGACAATCCCCTTATTCATTAGGCCCCTTCTTCTCTCAGATCTTCCTAGAGATGCAAAGCCCCTGCTTGCTGTCAGTCAGCTTGTATTGTGGTCTTCCTCTCACTGTAAAACCCCTCTTAATTCTCTTGAGAATTTATTGGTATGAGGTCAAGACTCCTCCAGGTGAGGAAGGGAACAGCCCAACATTGTCCAACAGGAGCTCTGTCTCTGCAAATCCACAGCTGCATGGCCAGTTTGTACATCAGCTCCTCACCTCCTTGGCAGGTTTCTCTTCTGGGCACGTCCTTGAAGAAGTCCCTGCCCTGGCTGGCATTTGCCTGCAGCACCAGCACCAGCTTTCTGTGATATTGCCTGGTCCAGCTTCCAGTTCTACCCAGTGTTCTTTCACTTGGCTTTTGGTTTCTTCTTTTCCTCTTTAGTCTGTTTTTGCCCAGTCTATGGCAGTTCATAAATGACTTGTGAATGATGTCCTGAGCTGCTTCACTCTGCGGGGAGACCTGGTCCCTTCTCAGGATCTGCTCGTGCTGTCACTCCTGGGTTTATTCCAAAGGCTCTTTGCAGTTTTCCAGCCCCCTTTTGCATTTGCCCTCCAGCATCAGCACCTCTTCTTGTCCCAGCTGCTGCAGGGGTTTGTGCATCTTCTTTCATGAGGGTACCACCAATTCGAGGAACACATCTTATTCCTCTGATGTGTCTTGGGCACATCAGAGGAATGAGAAGCCCCATTTTATTGGGGCGAAATGGTTTTCTTGGGAAGCTCACCCAGCAGCTGGGTGTTTTCTTTCTGTCCTGAGCTTTCCCTCTGGCACTGGGGATAGTTCACACACACACAAAAAAGAACTTTGAAAGATCTTAGACATACTTGGTTTTTCCATAAACCCAGAAATAAATAAAAACCCCAAACCGGAACGAAAGTTGGGGAGTGAGCAGGACTTTTACTTGAATACTGTATGTAATACCAGGTGAGGGTTTTGTTAGCCAGGATACTTAAAAAGGCCTCTTGAAGGCCAGGAAAGCTTCTTGTTTGAAGAGTCCACAAGCTAAATAAGTATTTAAAGCAGGGCAGGAGCCTGAGCATGGCAGTGATGTCCTGACCTCCACCTCCTGCTCCACTCCCCGTCAGCCCCCAGCCCCAGAGCCAGGCAGCCCCTTCCTGCCCCGCAGCAGGGATGCCTCTGACATTTGGGCTTCCGTATTGGCACCTTCTGCCAGTTTCTTTTCAGCCAGTTCAACTGGCTGGAACATACACCATCAAGAGACAAATAGGCTGCTTTGTGCTTCGGTTGACCTTCAGGCTTCTTGTTGTGGCCTCATAGAAACATCTTGCACCTCCTTTTCATTCGTTTCCTGTCAGGAATAGGACATTAAGCCAGCTGGGGAGAGGGTTGTTTTGTCCTCAATCCTTGTGTTTGATTTTGCCCCAACACAGAAGATGTAGTGATTTTCAGCCGTATACCAGAACTTTCTGTATCTTCTAATGTGTCCCCGTATCTTCCAATATGTGTTCCTAGGTGTTGCTGCCCATGGCAGGCGGTTGGAACTAGATGATCTTTAAGGTCCCTTCCAACTGAAACTATTCCATGATTTCATGAATTGTATAAATCAGCCTAGCTGATTTAGTGCTGCTCTGCAGTATTGGAGTCTAAGCCTCCAGTTCCCGCCTGTGTCCTTAGATATCATTGCTGGTTTCTTGTTTTCTGCTTAGACTAGCAGTATTTTTGACCATACTACAGATGGGCTTCCACTTCCGCTCTGAACTTGTCCTCAGAAAACCAGCAGCAGTTTCAAGATCATTTGGGAATGATCAGGGAAGGTGGCCAAGGCACTGCTTAAATACACATAAAATTCAGCAGGATGTCAAGCCTCTGAGGTGTGCACAAAAGATCCCTGTTCTTCCCGGAGAAGCCAGTAAGCTGTGGAGGCTGTTCAGAGCACAGTGCCTCTTTCAGGTAGTTTTGCCTTGTAGTCAGTGCTTGCTCTCTCTCTCATCCATAGCTTTAAACCAGATGTTATGTCTTTGGCTTTCACAGGTTTTCTCTGATGGCAGTCTCACAGCTGGAATAGGTTGCTAAGTATCAGATACCCCTGAAAGCAGACATTTTATCATTTATTTATACCTGCATAATCTCTCCATCCTTACCTGGGTGCCTGGTAGCCCATAAAAGCCCACCAAAATGACCCCTCAGTGTATTAAGCTCAGTCAAGGGGCAAATTTCTCTGTCCTTCTGATTTCCCATCTGATTTCTGAAGAGAAGTCTTGGGGCTTTTTGCAAGCTGGCTTGATCGCAAATCATCATTTCCATTCTTCACCCTTTCCCAGGTTGACTCCTTTTGGTTTATTGAGTAGAACTTTGTTTCACTCATCTGGTTGGGTAGCTGGCTGAGAGTTGGGGAACCCGTGCTCCAAGCCCTGCTGGTAGCCCAGGGGGGAGGCACTGACTGAGTGAGGGCTAAAAGGGAATGGGGAGAGAGCAAGAACCTTACTAGAAGAGGCGGGAAGGTGGAGACCTGACATATTTCTGTCAGCAGGAAATGTGTTTTGGAGTGGTAGATAAATATTCTCACCCTCAGCAGCAAGTGGATAAACCCCCTTTTCCTGCTGGTTTGGTGTTGACAGTCCCAGCCATCCCCTGGGAGTACTGTTCAGGGCTGGGCTGTGCCTCCTGCTGAGGACACGTGTGAGCCCCGTGCACAGGGCAGCGCTGCCTTGTCTTGGAGTCAGAATCATAGAATAGTTTGGGTTGGAAGGGACCTCCAAAGCTCATCTAATGCAACTCCCCTGCAATGAGCAGGGACATCTTCAACTAGATGAGGTTGCCCAGAACCACTTGAGTCTTGCAACTCAAGGAGCTGGTTTTCAGTTTGGTGTTTATAGCATTTTCCTTTTTCTTCTTCTTTTCCTTTTGTTTTTAACTTGTCCCTACCCACTGCACCTGAATCTTTCCATGTGTGTACCGGGGCTGGGTGATGTGGCTTCTGTTTTGGGTCTGGTTTCTGGGATCTGTCTGGTTTTAGGTTTGAGAGTGGTCCAGTCTACAGCATAGGTTATCCCTTTGCTGTTGATGCTGCCCAGAGCATAGCTTTCAGAGCTCTTGTTCCTAGTATCAGAAGGCTTTGTCCTTACCTGTGTTTGTATTAAAAGGGCTGGAGAATTTTCCTCTGGAGGATTTGATGCAGTGTAGGTGTGAGGCCAACAAGGAAATGTTAGAAAAGAGACTTCCCATAAACCTTTACTACAAACCCCACTTTTTCCAGATGTGGCTTGTTTGGCCATGTCAGTGACTACATGCAGTAGAGTGACCAAGCTCTTCAGGTAAGACCTGAAGCTAAGTCAGATCTGTCCATCCCTGTCTTACATGGTGCCTTCAGGCTGTTGCCTCACCTTGTGCCTTCCTTCCCTGCCTTCTCACATGTTCTTGGGGGAGTGAGTCTGTGGTAGCTGCTGCAGTGTCTTGCACTCTGCCTTGGAGTTAGATAGCAGATTGGCATTATGGCTCGTGTGCTCTTTGGGTAGTGGTTGCTGTTGACTTCAGTCACCTTTTGCTCTTTCTTCCTTGTTTCGCTCATTCCTTACCTGGGGAATTGTAACCAGGCTCCGTGGTGCCCTCCAGCTAAACAAAGCCATCTCTTCCAGCCTGAGCTCACCTCAGCTCAGCGCGGTGCTGCATGCTGCTCCTGAGAATCTCCCCTTCTCTTGAATTTGCCACTCAACAGTCTCCAGTACTCTTGTATGAGACCTCCCAGTCTTGCCTCATATCATTATGAGGAATATCCCTGAAGCAGTGTTTGTTGGGGAATCCATGCTGGCTTCTCAAGATGTTTTCTGGCTCCCTTGTCTGCCTGGATGCTTTACCCTATAGCAAACCCACTGTGCATCCTCTGAGTCCTCTGCCTGCACTTTCTCTTTCTCCCTGGGGAGATCGTGTCTGAGAAAAGGAGGAATCTTTGGGCTCAGTGTTCGTCTAGGGTGCTGTTAAAATCACCTCCTCCCTACAATATATATTTCACATGCTTTCCGGAGTTGGAGGAGTAACAGCAAAGGAGGAAACATCAGAGGTGGAGGAGATGCTTTCAGGGGAAGTTGAGGAGTTTGAAGAGCATGTTGTAGGGATGGCTGTGACAGGATTGTGCAGATACAAGGGGAATGCAGATGGGTCTTTGCTGGATGACCAGGAAAGAGGCTCTTTGGAGACAGACACAGAGTTGGCACAGAAGGGAGATGTGAGTTACGATATGGAGAAAAGTTCCTTTCGGTATTGCTCCTCACAAAAGGTGAACTTTTCAGAGGAGTGGGTAGATGCTCAGTGGGAGACTAAACTATTCCATATAGGTCTCACCATAGTGGTTTTGGCATCCATTGTCAGAGCAATGGCATTCTCATTTCACCCAGGGCTGATGATGAGCCACCTAGAAAGAGACCTTCAATCTGCTCAGCCTTGGGGTTTGTAGAGCTTTATATGGTATAGGCACAAGACAAAGAAATAGTCAAATTCATCAGGCTTTCTTCAGTGACATGCCTGAGCTTCTGTGAAACAGACTTGAACCAGTGACCTAGAGGTGAAGCATTTTAGTTGCCATTACTCATTCGTTGAGCCACTTTCTTGCTCCCACCCACTCCGTGGCATCACAGAGTGTGGATGCTCCAGTCGGGGGTGTGCTGGGCAAGTCTCTTGCCACTTTTCCCAAGTATTCCCTAGAATTCACGGGGAGGGAAAAGGGAATGTACATGACAATTGCTGCTCTAGGCCAAACTAGAGCTACTAGAGCATTAAGAACGAGTGGTGAAATACCAAAATATCAGGATACACCAAAGGTAAGGAAAATTACAGTGTCCAAACTGTCCTCATTTTGTGTGAATCATCACGAAATAGTCGTCAGGTACATAATCATGTTTCTCAGATAGTGTTCTATGAATGGTCAGCCTTGAAAGTACCTTCGTATTCTTAGCCTTGTGCTTGCTGAAGTGTGTGGTCTTGATGCCACCAGCAGTTGGTGGGAGCGGGTGCTGGTATCCTGCAGATTTTTCCCACAACTTTGAATAACTTTTCTTTCTTGGATAGCCAAGTAGTTTTTCTCCTCAAGGAGGGTCCAAACTACCTCTGTTGCTTTGGACTTTTTGCCAAATTTTAATGTTTTTATTAAAGTGTTGGGGTTTTTTTCAACATGAGTCGCACCTTCAGGATCATGATTTCCTCACCTTATGATCCAGGGAACGCACTTACTAGTGCAAGATGTTACATATATCTGAAAAATCACACGGAAAACTGTGGATGGTCTTCTCCGTCCTTCATTTAAGAAGCTTCATGTTTAAACATGTAGTTTTCTAGTTTCAAATTTGCATTGTTCTTTCAAGCCCAAATGAGACTTTATATGTAGTGTATATATGTATGGTGTGTGTGTATATGTATCTTTATATACACATAGTATGTGTGTGTATACAGATATATATATATATAAAAAAATATCTTTTATATAGTGTTAATGTTCTTTAGGCCAGTACTGGATAAAGAATTATTAGTTTTATGAGAAAAGCTCACAGGACTCTTGCCCACCATTAGCATCACCAGAGCAATGTGTTCCCTTCGTTATGTGATGGTCCCTTTTACCCCTGCCCACCATGGGTAGTGGGTTCTAAGACCTTTAGAGATTTTAAACATAGTGTTCTTTGGTTAAATTTCAAACCAGCCTTCGAGCCCCATCCAACATGGCCAATAATTGTGTGGGAATTTGTTTGGAAATGAAAAGCTGAATGTGTTGGTTTGCTGTAGTTTTCCATGAAATCTCTGCTCTTGAATTTCATTCTGACATTTCGTCTGAAAATGTTGATGCTCACGAGAGGACTGGGGATTTTATAGGCTGAATTAAATGGCTTTAGGGGTTTTCAGTTACATTTCTTAGTTGAGAACACAGCTCAATTGTCTATAGAGCGTGTGTGAGCATGCCTTGGGGATTGCCCTGGGTTTGGGGTCCCTGGCATGTTTCTCCAGCAGTGGGTCTGAGGATACAGTAATGGCATGTAAGTGATAAAGTCTCTGCCACTCTTCCTCTTTCAGAGAATTCGGTCGACAGTGGATGAAAAGGAACAGAAGCAGCTTCTCATGGACCTTGATGTAGTAATGCGAAGCAGTGACTGCCCGTATATTGTTCAGTTTTATGGCGCGCTCTTCAGAGAGGTGGGCACTCCAAACTTGCTTCATTCATAGCAGAGTTTGGGTTTTACCTTGGGGTTTTTTTCTCCTTTGCAGTTTCCAACTTGCAATAAGGAGGAAAAAGTTAATGTGTCAGGTTTCTTAGCTCTCCACTTTTAATCAAGGGTATTGAACCAAGAGACCAAGACGTCTGGGTGCTGCTGAGCACATACGTGCTGCTCCCAGTTGTTGTTATGTCTCTGTGTGTCTCGGACTCTTTCCTGCTTTTCTTCTGTCTTGATGAGCTCTGGGTCTGTGGCTCTCCCATGCAGAGCGATGTGCTTTGTGGTGTTGGTTGTGAGATGGGACCATGTGAAGGACCTCTGTCCCTGTAGTGAAGGTGGTTGCTGTGGTAGTAGTTACAGCTCCCCACAAGGTTGTCTGATGCATGTACAGATCCAGGCTGTGTCAGAGACTCCCAGTTGACATGCATCTGCCTTGAAGTGGTTTGTATGTGCAAATACATGAGAAAACAAGGGCAATCGTGTTGGGTCAGACCCAAAACTCCTAGCAGGGTCTTCTGTCTCTGGCAGTGAACTGCAGAATCTGTTTGCAGAAGTGCATGTGATACTTTGCCATAGCCTTCAGTCGTATGCAGCTGAGTGTCTTCTGAACGAGGTGTGCTGTGTGCTCAGGAACTCTCACTGGATTTCTTTGCCATGGACAGTTCTGAAAGGCAGGCAGCCGTTCTAGTGAGCAAGCTGTTGTTGCAGAGCAGCAGAGCTAAGGTCTAGAATCCTGTCAGTTTGCAGAGTGAGAATAGTAAACCACTTGGGGAAAAGCTGTTCAGGGTCTCCTTTTGAAGCCAACCAAGTATCCCAGCTTGCAGTGAGGAAAGTAACTGCAAACAGGCACGTTCTTGTGGCAGCCTCTGTGAGTATGAAGAATTGGATTTGGATAGGCAAAAACTACTACACAGATATTTCTCCCTAGTTGTATTCTCACATGTTCAGCAAGCATTTTCTGATAGACGTGGTCTTGTGGTCCTTCTTGTCCCTCAGCAGGCAGCATCTTAACACATTTGCTTCTTTAATCGTAGAATCATAGAATGGTTTGGGTTGGAAAAGACCTTAAGATCATCCAGTTCCAACCTCCCTGCCATGGGCAGGGACACCTCACACTAGACCATGTTGCCTAAGGCTCTGTTCAACCTGGCCTGGAACACTGCCAGGGATGGGGCAGCCACAGCTTCTCTGGGCACCCTGTGCCAGCGCCTCAGCACCCTCACAGGGAAGATCTTCTGCCTTATATCTAACCTGAACTTCCCCTGTTTCAGTTTGAACCCATCACCCCTTGTCCCATCGCTACAGTCCCTGATGAAGAGTTCCTCTCCAGTTTCACTGTAGGTCCCCTTCATGAAGGGGGGCATATGGCCCATCCTTCTGTTCTTGCGTTATGTTTCTGTATATAATGTAATGTGTAACAATGCAAAATCTCCAAGTTGATTGCTGGGTATGGGGCTTTGCTTAAGCTCACTGGCACACATTACATGAGATTAAATTGCCTGTTTAATGAAAACAAAGCTGAAGAAATAGAAAGACAGTGCTTTGGCCTTTGCACTGAGTCAGGGACTTCATTGCACTGATAGTGCAGGTGCTGGAGTTGGATCTTTCATGGGACAGTGCTCTGCTCACTCCTGCTCTCACTGGTGATACTGTGACCTTCACATCACCATGTAGCACCTCCCCGTGATGTTCTTCTTCTAGTGCAGTATTGAAGGGACTGTTCTGTTATTTGCTTCTCTAATGATACTAGGTAGAGAAAAATAAACCCATTTTCTTCAATAGCAGAAAGAATCCCTAAGCCCTGATGGTGTAATGTGTGGCAGTTCAGATGGTTTTCATGTCCACAGCTTGACTTCTTAAGAGAAGAGAGCAGAAAATTGCATCTGGTAAAGGCTGGAGAATGGGAGAATTAGAAAGATAAATGTCTGGAGAAAAGAGCTGAAAGGGTAGTTATGCCACTGGCTATATGGTGGTTACACTGGCTATTGAAGGGATTAATGAATCATAGAATGGTTTGGGTTGAAGAGACCTTAAAGCTCATCCAGTTCCAACCCCCTGCCATGGGCAGGGACACCTTCCACTAGAGCAGGTTGCTCCAAGCCCCTGTGTCCAACCTGGCCTTGAACATTGCCAGGGATGGGGCAGCCACAGCTTCTCTGGGCACCCTGTGCCAGCGCCTCAGCACCCTCATTCTAAAAGATGTCTTATTTTATGTCCAAGCTACATCTCTTCTCTTTCAGTTTAAAGCCGTTGTTCCTTGTCCTGTCATTGCAGGTTCTGGTGAAACGTCTCTCCTCATCATTTTTATAGGCCCCCTGTAAGTTACAATGTTATAATTCAGTTATAATGCAGTGCCTTCTCTTCTCCAGGCTGAATGACTCCAAGTCTCTCAGCCTGTCTTTATAGCAGAGGTGCTCCAGCCTTCATCATTTTTATGTCCCTTTTCTGGACCCACTCCAACAGGTCCATGTCTGACTTGTGTTGTTGCCCCCAGAGCTCGACGCAGGACTGCAGGGGGGAGTCTCACTAGAGCAGAGTAAAAGGGGAGATTTACCTCCCTTAACCTGCTGGCCACGCTGCTTTTAATGCAGCCCAGGACACAGTTGGGTTTCTGGGCTGCGAGCACACGTTCCCATCTCACGTCCAAGGTTTCATCCACCAGCATCCCCAAGTCCTTCTCCTCAGGGCTGCTCTCAATCCCTTCATGCCCCAATCCTTATAGTGCTGAGTGCCCAGTCCAGGTGCAGGATCTTGCACTTGGCCGTGTTGAGCTTCGTGAGGTTCACACTGGCTCCGTGGAGCTAGTTGGTTTCTCCAGGGCTTCTCTCTCAGTGAGAGCCCTGTTTCCTGCAGATGCACATAGAGCTTCCCACGTCAGTCACCAGAGATACTGTGTTGAAGAGGATCTGGTTACTCATGTCCATTTGTTACCTCTCAGAGCAGTACTAGCCGGGAGGGGGAGAACAAAGGATGATTGCTAGGGTTTCTGCAATGATTGGGATGCTTTCTTCTACAGAGGAAGAGCAAAAAAAGCCTTGTCTGCCTTGCGATAGCAGCCGGAACTCCTACACAGTGTGAGTGCAGCAAGCCAAGTTAAACCAACAAGCTCAGTAGTTGATAAAATTATTCCATGACAAATTCATTGTAAGTTGCAGAACATGCCTGGGAAGGCAGGAGAAGTGGCCCGTGGGGAGCTCCTGCTTGTAGGAGAGAAGAGCTGGTATGGATGTGTCGCTATCACAGTGCTCACCTTGGTGTGATTGTGGACGTATCCATGGTCAGTTGATACAAGGTAGTTGCTCTCTTTGCTGTTGATGCACAACAGCCTGCTTCTCTGGAAATCTTTGGCTATGTTGGCATTACTCAAGGCATCTATCCCTATGATCAGTCCCCAGTCCAGAGGAAAAGTGTCTTCTGAGCTACATAAGGATGGTAAGGGGGTTGGAACTAGATGATCTTAAGGTCCTTTCCAACCCTAACTATTCTATGATTCTATGTGAGGGCGAAGACACTCTTCATTCCCTCTCACTAGTGTAGATGCAACTTGCATAAAAAGGTTGGCCACTCCTTGCAGTGTGCTAATGTGATAAACCTTCAGTATTGCCCAGAGAAGCTGCGTCTGCTCCATCCCTGGAAGTTGGGGCAGGAATTTCAAGGCCAGGTTGGACGGGGCTTGGAGCAACCTGCTCTAGTGGAAGGTGTCCCTGCCCGTGGCAGGGAGTTGGAACTGGCTGAGCTTTAAGGTCCGTTCCAATCCAAACCAGTCTGGGATTCTGCGGTTCTATTGATGGTACCACAGAATCACAGATGGTGGATGCTGGAAGGGACCTCTGGAGGTCGCCTTGTTCAGCTCCCATGCTCAGTTGGGACCACCTAGGACCGCTTGCCCAGGATGATGTCCAAATAGGTTTTGAATCTCTCCAGGAATGGAGACTCCACAGTCTCCCTGGGCAACCAGTGCCAGTGCTTGGTCACCCACACAGGGAAAAAGTGTTGCTTGATGTCTGGAGGAAATCTCCTGCGTGCCCCAGTCCTGGGTTTCTATATGACATATACTTCAGGAGACCAAATAAACCAAGTCTTTCCTTTGGTGCTTTTGATCATATAGAGGTTTTTATGCTTAAATTGACCTTGGATCACAGTCTATTGTAGAGTTTTTGGTAGCACACACATGGCTTGTAACACACAGATAGCTTGTAGGGGTCTGATGTAGTTCCAGATGCACTTGCCTTACACTGGTGCTGGATCTACGTTGCCTCCAAGTCACTCCGGATAATACAGAAGTGTCTCAACTGCATTTTGGCTTTGTTGCCAGTGCTGGAAAGAGAAATTCTGTGCATGTGTTGCCTCATTTTTTTTCTGCAGTTTCAATCTGAATTGATTCATCCATAGCCAGTTGTTTGTTCTCTGGTAGCCTGAGCTTACCTTTCTCCATGCGCCTGAAGCACTGGTCATGCCCTCTTCCTGCTGCGCTGCACTTCCCTCCTTCACTGTGGTGTCTCTGCTGCTGTGTCCAGCACTGCACCTTCTCAGTCTTTGTTTTGAGTGGACTGTGCACTTTCTGGGCTCAGGCTTGTAGCAGCCGCTTCCCTTGGGTGGGGGACATTAGCTCCTGCTCTGCCTTGTGCTGGTGTAAAAAGCCTGGTGCCAAATGAGCAGTGTAAAATGGACTGCCCGTGGCTCTGAACCAACAGTCGTCTTCCCCAGCTAGCCCACGGGTGGCTGAGCCCGTCCTAGGAGAATAGATCCCCTCTTGTCAGAAGGGAGAGCTCTCCTCTAGGAGGCAGGAGGCGGGGGTGGATTCACTGTCACTGAAGCAGCAGCATCCCTGATGCTGGTGGCAGTTTGCTGTCTGTATTGCTGAGACCAGCCTTGCATGTGTATGAGCAGGCCAAGACCAAGCCGGCTGGCACCACTGCCTCTGGGTGTGCAGAGCTTGACACCTTTGCTGGGCACTTCTGTGCCTACTAAACCAAGCACATGGACTGGAGGCATCCTGGAAGATGCAGTTCCTTGGCTTGTGTTTCACAGGAGGTCATTCTGAGTGGCAGAAAAGCCCTTTCTGGCCTTAAAACCTGTGTCTCTACAAGGTTTTCCATCAGCTACATGTAACTTGAGAATTGCTTCTGACTCTCATGAGTGCCAGGTAACTGCTTCCAGAAGTGACTCAGGTGTGCAGGATGAGAGCACGGGGCTTTGCCACACTTCCAGCATGCCCATACCCTAGGGTTTTTCCCTAATTTCATTTCTGTCTATTAATATAGAGTTTGGTTGGTTTGTGTTTTGGCTGGTCAGGGAAAATCTGTCTTCTGTAGGATAATTGCTTGGGGAAGTTTCTCCTCTCCTTGTTGGGTGTTATATCACAGGAGGGTGCAGCTTAGTCACAACCAGACATCCCCTGCTCTGGACGATGCGGCAGCCAGGGCAGCATGACCTGCACAAGCTGCTGCTCCTCACACGAGTGTTGTAGCTGGTGTTTAGCCGCGATGAGACAACCAGACTAATCAAATCAACTCTTCTGCTCATAGCTTTTGACAGCTAATGCAGTTTTACCACTCGTGGTGATACAGCCTGTAAAAGATAGGTATGAGAGTGTCGTTTCTGGTGGGGACCAGGTAGGTCTAGATCTAGTGTTTTAGTATTTCTAGCAAGGAAGACTTGCCTGAAGTGCATGAGAGTCTACAGGAATAGCTCATGAAAAGCCTTCTGTCATCCTCGACTGGAGCTAAAATGTTCAAAAAACCCTGAAATAACTAGGATCAGTCCATGGCTAAGCTGTCCATCACCATATGGTAGATACATACTAAAATGAAAGATGAAGCCCTTCAATATTGTGGGAATCCATTTCTCATCACCAGCGAATTGTGAGTGGGTTGATGTACAGATCTCAGGAGAGAGCTGTGCTATGTAAGCTTAGCTAGGTTTAACACAGATACTTAATATATTTTACAACTTTCTGCATTTAAATTGTTTAACTGTAAGATGCAAATCAACAAAACCACATACTTGGGTCTCTTTGCATTTTTCTCTTGCTCAGATGGCATCTCCGAATGTTGTGTGAGATGTCTGCTGTCCTCTGCAGGGTACTCATACCCTGAAGGGATATTTTTGGTTTAGTCTTCCTGTGCATGTTGGTCTCTTACTGCGCCTGCAGCCTTCTGGAGAGCCAAACAGTTTGTGAGACTTGAATTTATCTAGGTTCAGGCATCTAAAATGTGTTACCAGGTCTGAGGTAGTCAGGTAGATGGTGAGTAGAGTGGGGGAGAGGTGCGTATAGGGGTGAGTCTTCCATTCCATCCTTCTTGTCAAATGCATGAGGTTGTTAATGTATTTTATGGCATTCAAGGGATCTCTTCATGCTTTCTGGATTTCTGTTTCTCCTTTTTATCTTGGCAGTAACAAGATTCTTTTCTCTTTCCAGGGTGACTGTTGGATCTGTATGGAGCTCATGTCTACCTCGTTTGATAAGTTTTACAAATATGTATATAGTGTATTAGATGATGTTATTCCAGAAGAAATCCTAGGCAAAATCACTTTAGCTGTGAGTATTTTGTTAAAACCTTTTTGTATATGTTTTTGAAGCTATGGGAAAGATTCAGGTCTCTTCTGCTCTCATGTGAGAAAGCTGGTTGATCTGCGTGCAGCAGAACTGCTGCTTTTGGATTGCACCACGCTTAGAATGATCCTGGAGGATACTCTGACTTTTCCAAAGCATATTGCATGACAGAAAAGCAGATCCTGGAGTCTGTAATCAGTACATAGAGACCCTGGGACCAGCTTCCTGTTCTGTCTACTTGAATATTGGCACCAGTCCTCTCCTTCAGGTGCATTGGTGGTGACATCAGTGTGAGCTAGGTGCAGGTTGTCTCATCCCAATGAAGGTGCCTAAAATAGATGATCTGTCTCTCCTTCCCTTGTTTGTAAAGGGAACAAAGGATTAGGCATTTATAGCCAGGACATGTGAAACCCACCAAACTATTATGGGCTGTAGTAGCTTCTGCTGCCAGAGGAGAAACCTTCTTGGAGGAGCAAGATATCGGAGGTGATAGCACTTCAGCTGCCCCAGAGGCTGGCAGAGCTTTTCATGACCTAAACACTTGAACAGGGGCTTGGGCAAGCAGAAGGGACCAGTCTTTGGGTGTTGTTCCTCAGTGCTAGACTTACATAGCACAGCTTCAGAGAGCTTTGTGGCACAACATGAACACCCTCTTGCCATCATCATCAAGGCACTCCTTTGGTCATAGGTTTTGATCTTTTCAGCAGAAGCAAAATGAATTAAAATAATAAACTTCTAGGGGTTTGTAGTTATAAACCATCCTGTGAAATCAGACTCCCTGGGTGTCTCTTCCATCTAATGGTGAATGGTTAAATCAGAAGAGCTGCTCCCCACAGTGTTGCTGCTCTGCAAGTGAAATGGGAATGGCTGTTAGCTACTGAAAAAGTACAGCATAGGGCTTGAAATAAGTTATTACTCCAGATAATTACATCAGAAAAGCTTGTCCTCACCCCTTGCTCCATTCTGGAAGAGTGTGGTCTGTCCAGGTTACAAGCGATAGGTGTTAACTTAAGCATGTGCCCTCTCTTTATCATTTCTTTGCAAGATAGCTTGGGAGAAAAATGCTTGTGTTACATGGCATACTACAGCATTGATATCTCAACATATTTAATGCTTTTTCCTCCTGTTCTGGGGGCTCCAGAAGTTTTATAATCACAGGAATCTTAGGACATTTGCTTATTTTTCATCTGTTTTTCTTTCCTAGACTGTGAAAGCACTAAACCACTTAAAAGAAAACTTGAAAATCATTCACAGAGGTGAGTTCCTGTCTTCCCTTCTTGCCTAGAAGAATAATTGCAAGACTTTTTAAGTGGCTTTGCTTCAAGTCAAAATGTGATTAGTGAGATGTGAAGGTGATTGGGTGTCTGCCTCTGGGCATGTGGCATCTTTGGGGCTGGCTCCAGCTCCTCTTGCTCCTGGTCAGCACATCCCACCAAGGGGCGACAGTGACTGTGCAGTGCTGCCGGGGTCGATTCTCTGCAGCTGCTGATCGTGACATGGAAAGCTCCAGCTGTGACTTACTGGTTTAAATGCCTTTCTCTTGCAGACATCAAACCTTCCAATATTCTTCTGGACAGAAATGGGAATATTAAACTCTGTGACTTTGGCATTAGTGGACAGCTTGTGGACTCCATTGCCAAAACGCGGGATGCAGGGTGCCGGCCGTACATGGCGGTGAGTGAGGATGAGCTGGGCAGAATCTTAGAATCACAGAATCAACTGGGTTGGAAAAGACCTTTAAGATCATCAAGTCCAACTGTTCCTCAGCACTGCCAAGGCCACCACTAACCCATGGCACTGAGGGCCTCGGCTACACGGTGTGTGAACTCTTCCAGGGACTGTGACTCCAGCACTGCCCTGGGCAGCCTGTTCCAATGCCTGAGCACCCTCTGGGGAAGGAATTGTTCCTCATGTCCAGTCTAAACCTCCCCTGGTGCAGCTTAAGGCCATTTCCTCTTGTCCCATCCCTTGTTCCTTGGGAGCAGAGACCAGCCCCCTCCTGGCTCCATCCTCCTGTCAGGCAGTTGGAGAGAGCGATCAGGTCCCCCCTGAGCCTTCTCTTCTCCAGACTAAACCCCCCCAGGTCCCTCAGCCGTTCCTCATCACACTTGTGCTCCAGGCCCTGCACCAGCTCCGGTGTCCTTCTCTGGCCCTGCTCCAGCACCTCAATGTCTCTCTTGTAGTGAGGGGCCCAGAACTGAACACAGGGTTCGAGGTGCAGCCTCACCAGTGCCCAGCACAGGGGGACAGTCACTGCCCCGGCCCTGCTGCCATGCTGGTGCTGATACAGGCCAGGATGATGTTGTCTTCTTGGCTGCCTGGGCGCAAGCTGCTCATGGTCAGCTCTGTCAATCAGCAGCCTCCTTCTGCAGGCCTGGCTCAGCATCGCTGTGCCTGTGGTCTGCCTGAAGCGTCAGCCTGTTTCCCATGGGATGAGCACCCCCTTCCCAGATGAAGCTCTGGATTGAGCGCTGCCGTTGGCAGCGTCAGTTAAGGCACCCAGGCAGTGGCAAAGTGACCAAATGCCCTTTATTTTTCCTGGGTTCTTCTGGTGCTGCCAGTGCTGTGGTGCTGGAGCTCAGAGCTTCAGTTGCCTTCATGCTCCAAATCAAACAGGTCAGTGCTGTCTGTGTGTGGGGTGCTCTCGGTCTGCAAGAAATCCATTTGCTGCACTAGGATTATATCACAGGAGTTACTGCAGAGCAGAATTACAGTGAGTTTTGTGAACCAGTTTAATACTAAAGTGCGCCAGAACTTAATTCCAGGAGAATGTGATTCTGAAGAGCAGCAGCAGCAGAGCAGCTGTGTGGGAATGGCTTGGACTGAGCAGTGGCTCCTTCAAGTCTGTCCTGGCTGTTTGCTTCCCTCCCTTCCTCCCTCCCCTCACAGGGGGAAAGCTGTGGTGGTGATTTTTAGATCTGTCTGAGGGTTTTAAGCCCTTTTGTGCATTGGGCTGCTTTGAAAACACATCTCTTCGTTTCACGTGAGCTGAAGGGACCTCTTCCGAGGAGCAGTGTCTGCTGCTGCCAATGTGACTTTAATTTCAGTGGCTGTATTTAACTCTCATCTTACAGCTCTATATGCTGAAAAATACTGTTTTCTGAACTCTTTTATCTTCCACCAAGGAAACAAAAAAAGACAGTTTCTCTCTTTTAAGGTACGGTGCCCATCTGGTCCACGTAACAGCTCTCAGAGGGCTTTTATCTCACTGGGGTGTCCAAGGCAAAACCTGTCTGCCCTGATTTCTGATCTGTGCAAGCACACAGTCTGAATTTCAGAGCATTTGACCTTTTCTTTTCACTGTCCTTGCAGAACTAGTTACTGGATGAGCTGGACAGGATAGTATAGATGTGATCTGTTACTGGAGACCAGTGCTGTGATACAGCAAAGTCTGTGCAAGCTCCAGACCTGCAGTAAATGGTGAAATGGGGCAGTTTGTTTAAAGACAGACCTTGTGAGGCTGCAGAGGGCAGAGCTCCCGCAGGGAAGAGGGTTGGTCAGAGCTGCCCACTTTGTTGTGCTGGTGGGATGTGGGGTGCTGAGGGCAGCAGTGGGATGCCAGGAGGGGGTGGGAGCCAGTGCAGTCCCAGCAACTCTGACCAGAGGCCAGGTATCTGCATCTCAGACCACGGGCGCTTCTGATAGCATCCCTCACGGTGGTTGTTGACTTCTCCCTATGATCTGAATGAAGCGTGTGTCAGGTCAGTAAATAGGGCTCTTGAAAAGCTGCCTTTTTGTTTCCCCCTCGCAAGTTCAGTGGACTGTAATTACAGGAATTAGCGTTCCCACTTTTCCTTAGAACCCTCAGCTTTGGTGGTTCCTTCGCTCAGGCTGTTGGGTTCAGTTACTATGAGACAGTTCCTGGCATGTCTGTAGATAGCTGCGCTGTTTCTTTTCCCCTGGAGCTTGGGAGGGGATGTGCTTCTGATGGCCCCTTGGGATTCCTCCCTCTGTCCATGTGCACTCTGCTCTTTGTGCATCTCCATCAGCAGCTCCAGATTGTTGGATTTTGAAGCGAGCAGCAGTGGTTTGGTTCAGTTTGTTTTGAAGAGCCTTGGCATGGTGCACAGTGTGTGGGACAAGCCAGCAGCTGGCAGGCAGTGTGAGACATGGCTGGCCTCTTCCCGTCTGTGCTCCAGACATGGTGACTCCTTTCCAAGTACACGAGCATTTCCATGTACTGGGAAGCCTGGGAAATGGGGAGGTGTCCCCAGCATGCAGGTACATCTGCCAGCTCTTTCTCCAAGCCAGCAGAGGTTGATGGCTGCCATGATGCCGTGATCAAAACTTAATATACCTGGGCAGGAGTGAGGCCAGTCAGACCCCCTTTGAAAGGAAAATAGTATTTTTTAATGGTTTGGGGTTTTTTTTAGTGTAAAATAGGCAAAAGACATGAGGTATGTTCAGCCAGGGAGGGGCTAAGGGCTACTGGAAGATGCTCCCTGCTGATGAGACCATGTTGCTCTGCAAGGCCCGCTTGGCCCATGGTACTTGCAGTAATTCTTACAGCATGAGCATTTGGCCACTGAAGGAACATGATCACACCGTGTTCACTGGAGCTGAGTCCCCAAATAGCTGTTGGTACCAATAACATAGGATGTCAGCCAGGCAGCAGGAGCTACGTCCAGCTGCTGGGCGAGCGCTGTGTGGTTTAACCAGGGTTGTCAGAGCTGTCACAGAAAGCAGCACATCAGCTTTGGAGCTGCCATTGCTGGAGAAGTTGTTGTGTTTTGGCTTGGGATTGAGAAGTCAGCCCCTTGCACTGCTTCCTGCCGGACTGCATTCAGTCTCCGTTTGAAAGCTCGCCTCTTGCTTAGGTGTTAAGTCTGTGGAAGAAGAACTGGGCTCCCTGCAATTGCCTTCTGTAACTAACTACTTGAAGGACTTCTAGAGCATCCCCACCAAAATTGCAGGCCTTTGGTGAGGTTCTGTGACAGAGTTGCTCAGTTGGGCTCAAACACCACCTTACAGAGCTGCTGCCTCTCCAGAGCTTGGCCCTCTTCATACAATTCTTGGAAGCAGCAATGGAGGTGGCATTGATGGGATGTGCCAAGCTCAGGGGTACTGGAGGTGGCCTTCCAAAACAATGCCAGATGGAGAAGACCTCTGAAGTCCTGCATTAAGGATGCCTCTTCAGGAGCTAGAGAATCTACCATAGCGCCCATGCAGTTGTCCTGGTAATTAATTATGCTCCTAATACCATATTTTTAATACCAGTAAGTCTTGTTTGAATGGATGGCTGTGGGCTCTTGTTTCTGCTTTGTTTGCAGAACCAAGGAGTCCTTCACGCTGCAGTTTCTTTCCCCGGGAGGTGCTTCCTGACTCGGTGTCGTCACCTCTTAAGCTTTTCTCTGAGGAGATTAGAGGCTGAGCAGTTTATGCCCTTAAGGCAGATTGGCTTGTATTTTATGGCTGTGCTATAAACCCCTTATTTTTTTAGCATGCTTTTACAAACATAGAGCATGAAATTGAGCAAACTTCAGTCCTCATCCCACCTGTGGAGTATATAATAAGAGCAGTGGTTCCTAACATGATGCTCCTCTGGGATTTCATGCTTTCCTGTCCTTTTCCAAGAGCTTGTCTGTCACCCCAGAGTGCTGCTTTCTCTGTGTCTTGTGGAGTGAGTCAGCATCCAGGCAGAGCCCAGCTCATCAAGCAATCACATCACACCAGTTCTTCAGGAACCCTTATTTATTACACAATATGCAGAATTTAGTAACTGATTTTATATTTTATTGGATATTATTAGCTGTAGGCCAAGGAGGGTCACCTCTGGGGTCCCGTTATGAATCCTGTCTTTCCCACTCAACAGAGCCCTCTGAACAACTCTGGACTCAATCAATGAATCCATTCACTAGGGCAAATTATTGATGCTTGATTTAGTTACAGGCCAGACAACACACTGCACTAATCCAAGCTTATTACAGCCACACAATTACCTTTTTGAACAAGACAAATAAGGTTATCAAGAATCATGCAATCATGGAATGGTTTGGGTTGGAAGGGACCTTAAACCTCATCCAGTTCCAACCCGCTAGACCAGGTTGCCTCAAGCCCCATCCAGCCTGGCCTTGAACACTGCCAGGGATGGAGCATTCACAACTTCCTTGGGCAGCCTATGCCAGTGTCTCACTGCTCTCACAGTAAAGAATTTCTTCCTTATATCCAACCTAAATCTCCCTGTTTATGTTGGAACCCATTCCCCCTTGTCCTGTTGCTACAGACCCTGATGAAGAGGATATGCTGTGCCAAGCCCAACAGCCTTGTTGCCTTCATTAATGCTCCTGCCAATCTTTCCATGCCTAGCAAGTGTCCCCTGTCCACCAGTCCATCAGTGTTCCTGCTGTTGAGATGGAGGAATTCAAAGGCTGGTAGGAAAGCCAGCTGGGAGGGGATGGGAATCCCATGCGAATGGAAACCAGCGTCTCCACCTGGAAAAATGCTGCTGGAGAAGTTTTTAAATGAAACATTCTCTCAAAGCAAATATGTAAAGGAAATAGGAGGGGAGGAAAGGCCATTCTCTAGAAACATGATCTCTGCTGATAATCTCTGTGCAGGGCTTCAGGGCTGACTTGGCCAAGGGGCAGGGACAGGAAAGCAAAGAACAGAGGGGATTTTGGAAGGAATGGCTGAATTCAACAGTCCAAGCAAAGATTAGTATTTTGGCTGAAGTATTTATTGACAATACTGCTCTTACCTCCTGTGTAGGTATAGAAACAGTACACACAGGGACAGTGTTACTGCTGCTCTCCTAGAGGTGGTAGAGGGGGAAACAGCAGGTCCACCTAGTTAGTGAAAACTGAAGAACTCATGTTCTCCACTTCCCTGTCAGCTTTTCCACCCATCATGCTGTGTGCCCTTTGTTCTGCTGGCCACGGAGCCTTGTCTCCTCCTGCAGCCAGGGTAGGATGCTGCACCACCCCTGGAGCTATTGGTGCTGCAGTGCAGGCCCAGAGAAAATGAAGTGTGAATGGGCTTCTTCACTGGGCACCTAGTATGGGAAAGGATCTTCAAAAAGAGTACCCAGCACAGTGCAACTGTGATGTTTCACTTGCTCCTGTGAGTAACTCACATCTGTGCTCTTACACCAAGGCTTTTGCAGCACTGAGGTCATGTTCTGTGAGCTCCTACGTGCCTAGGAGATCCAGAAAGCTTATTAAGCTTCACAGCACATAAAAATCAAGATCCACATGAAATTAGATGCCTCACCTCTTTAGTAGCCAGTCAAAGAGTTTGGTGTCACCAAAGTGAGATCACTGTCATCAAATCATGGACTGGTTTGGGTTGGAAGGGCCCTTAAAGCTCATCCAGTTCCAACCCCCTGCCACGGGCAGGGACACCTTCCACTAGGCCAGGTTGCTCCAAGCTCCATCCAGCTTGTCCTGTCATCTAAAGGAGATTGGTGTCACATAAGGGAGAGCCTCCAAAACTTCCTGTAGAACCGAATAGTGACACTGGCCAGGAGCGGATGGATGCTCAAACCCGTCTGGAGCTCCAGCACTTACTGTAGGGCTCATCTTGGACACTGAGGGCTGCTTGAGAACCAGCACAATGATTCCCCACAAGGACAGGTCACCTCACAAAGCAGGGCTGCCTCTTTCGGAGGTCGTGGTCATGTCCACAGGGCTCGTGGTGAACACCTCCTGGGGAGGCGAGCAGCCAGACTTTCTCAACCATACAGGGTCTGAGCTGCCAGCCAAGGCAGTCAAGGTGCTGGTGCTTAGGTGGGCACTGAAATAGAAGCACCATGGCAGCCTCCACCCTTCTCTGATGTGTCCATACCCTGCCTCTTTGGGCCGTCAGCACGTCCAGTGGTGGGTCTTTGTCTCAGCCATTTCCTTTCATCTTTGCACTTGGCGTTAGGACGCCTGGCACGAGCTGGGCTTTGTCTGCAGCTTTCATTCCGTGTCCCTGGAGTGTGACTCTTTCTCCCCTGGTGTTAATGGCTCCTGTGTTATCTACATGGAAAATTCTCAGGATTCTTTCTGCTCTGTATTTGGGTGGGATTTATTTTGGTTCGTCCTGCTTTTTCCTTTAACTGAGCCCCCACAGTCGAGGGCCAAGTGCCTGTTGCTTGGTTGCTGCCTTGTACCGGGACTTCAGTGGAGAAGCTCTGTCTCACCAGTGCCACCTACCTCACCACTGACACACAGTCCTTAGTACTTCACACCTTGCCCACAATACCTGCTCGCTGTGCAGTCCTTCACTGTGTTGCATGGACAGTGAGTTCTTCTGCAGCCTGTGAACTGCTCTGCTCTGCTGTGGCACATCCCTATGGATCTGCAGCGTGGGAGTCCCAGCACTGGCAAAGCCAGCATCCCATGGTTTTCGGAAAAGCCCAGACTAGTTTGTGTTCGAAGAGACCTTAAAGCTCAGCCAGTCCCAACCCCCTGCCACGGGCAGGGACACCTTCCACTAGAGCAGGTTGCTCCAAGCCCCTGTGTCCAACCTGGCCTTGAACACTGCCAGGGATGGGGCAGCCACAGCTTCTCTGGGCACCCTGTGCCAGCGCCTCAGCACCCTCACAGGGAAGAGCTTCTGCCTCAGAGCTCATCTCAGTCTGTCACTTTACCCTGTTTCTTTTGATATTTGAATCATTACATTTCCAACCAAAGAAGGCAGAGTTGAGGTTTCTCATAAAGATGACGTGCAGGTTTACATCATGAAGATGTTTTATGTGGGTTTACCTCTCTGCATCACTCGCTTTTAGGTGCAAATCACCCGTATCTGGCTCAATGTTGTTTTCCACGGAAAACATTTGGGGTGTCTGGAGAACTTGTAACATCATAGTTGCCTTCAAGGGATGCTCAAAACCTTGTAGAGAAGAGCTGTTCTTACAGTGCATTGCTTTTAATACCTCCTGAGCTTTACCAACCAGCAGACAGTTGGGAAGAAGAATTCTGATAAATGCTGCTAAACCCAGGTTCCCCTGGCTGGTGGATGAGATGTTTATTCCCGTTCTTATGATTCCCTAGGGACAACTTCGCTGTAAAAACCCAGAAAGCAAGGCTTTGTGCTAAAGAGACCCCAAAGTGAAACAAAACTGAATGAATAGCAATAACTATTCAAGCTGCTTGCACAAAAGGCAAAATAAAAAAAACAGATTGGACTGTGCTGAGTTGCTCTTTCAGCTCACCCTGTACATTGCATCTCCGTAAAATCAGTGTTTGAGTCCTTAAGATGTTTCTCTGCCCTGTGGGATGAATTTAGAGTTTTTTCTAAGCTTGCAGATGTTTCTCATTCCTTCCTGCGTGTTCCCCACTGTTTGACTGATCCTTCTTCCTATTTCAGCCTGAAAGGATAGATCCCAGTGCATCCAGGCAAGGCTATGACGTCCGCTCAGATGTCTGGAGCTTGGGAATTACCTTGGTAAGTGAGTGGGATTTGAACCCTCTGCTGTGTGGTGCTTTCCTACTGGGCAGCCTTGGTGTGCTTTGCAGTGTGGTGTGTCAAACACGAGCTTGAAGCTCTGCTGCTGTGAAGCATTTGCGTGTTGTGATTGAAGTGGGCACCTCCTGTCTCAGAATATCAGCCCCTTCAAGGCAGATGGCTCTCCTGAACCCCTGAGCATACACTTAGGTGCAGCTGTGTTTTACAGAGAAAGAGATGGAAGCAGGGAAGAGGTGTTGGATCATAAATGAATTTTGTCTTCAGAATCTCAGATGAGAAGGCATGGTGAGTGTGGTGGTGCAGGACAGAGCATCCAGCCTGCGTAAATAAGCCCCTCACAGCCCTGGCATCTGGTGTACTTTGGCTGTGCAGAAGACCTCAGTTAGTGCTGGGTCCTGCTGCTGATTCCTCTCTGGCACTACTGGGTGCACACATTGATAAATGGAAAAGCTCTTCCCTTCTCGAGGTGGTGAAGTAAAAAGAAAACAGAAGCAGTTACGTATGAACCAGTTGCTTCTGTCTTCCCCACTGCTGTTTTAAAATGCTCATTTTCATTGTCTTACAAGGAGCAGGTGGTTGGACTGAATGATCCTTATGGATCCCTTCCAAAGTGAGATATTATGTGGTTGTGTGATTCTCATTATCCATCTTCTGTAGTGTTTGTTGGGATGCTTGGGAAGGGACTGGAGGATTTTACTCTCCTGCTTTAGAGCACTTTAATAAGAGTATTGGTTGTTCTATAGTCAGTGGAGGAGAAGACATTGTCAACATGAAAGCATGGCATCAGCCAGGGTAAATCTGGAGGTGCTCCTGATGTAGACGGCAGAACCTACTATTGAATAACTAGTAAGTTCTCTCAGCTAAGCTTTGTACAGGGACTGGGATGAAGAATCTCATCTTAGTCTTTCTCCTGGGGGGTTCAGAGTTCTTGCAGACATTTTCTTATCCTGATTGAACTTGCCTTGTGTAATCTCCTGGTGCTGTTGCTGTCTCTCTGCAGTATGAGCTGGCCACGGGGCGATTCCCCTACCCCAAGTGGAACAGTGTGTTTGACCAGTTGACACAAGTAGTAAAAGGAGACCCACCACAACTGAGTAACTCAGAGGAAAGGGAGTTCTCCCCAAGTTTCATCAATTTCGTCAACTTGTGGTAAGTGTCTCCTACCGAAAGCACTTGAGTTGGGTGGTTTTGTCACTGCAGGTATTGGGCAAGGGTTACAAGCCAAGCCCTTCCTAGCTTAGCCTCACATTCCTGCACCAACATGAGCGTGAGGACCTTTCACATTTCACTGGTTTGGAGGTGATGGGAGACTTGTCTGGGTGAGGGCTGAGGGGGAAACCTTTGGAAACTGTACTTCAGGGAAGGGATGAGGAGTGAACCTCTGAAGAGCCTGTGCTCAGGAGAGGCACAATAGGACCCATGGCAGAAGGTTCATGCATCCTGTTGCTTGGTATGACACAGTCTCAGGACAGACCTGCTGTTTGCCCTTTCTTCTGCAAGCAGACGCCTGAGACACTTGGCAGCATTGTGTTGTGGTTGGGCAGAAGGTCTGTTCTGGTCCTGCCTTTTCCCTTGCAAAGCCAGGACCGTTCCTTCCCAGTTCTGCTCCACACAGTGTTGGGACCTGTAGGGTCCTGTCGGGACCTGTAGGGAGTGGCTTGCTTGGTTGTTGGCTTCATGTCTTGTGGTCAATCATATGTCAAGATCAGCATTAGAGGTGGTTTCCTGTAGGGCAAGGCCTCTGCAGTGTGGTCAACCTTGGATGGGACAGTGCAGTGTTTAGCAGGAGAGGCTTGGGGCAGTCCCTCTGCCTGCCATGTGCCTATGGTCCTGCTTAGGTTAAGGGCTGGTTGTGAATATTCTGATGAAGTGTTTTTCTATCCAAATTTGAAAGCTGGTCAACATAATTTAATACCAGAGCACAGAGGAGATCCATCAGTGTGACCTGTGTTGGTTTTCTGGGACCTTCTGCCTTGGACAGACCCAGGTGATGGATGTCCCCAGCACAGGAGTGTCCATCTCAAAGCTCTGTGACACAGAAAAATGCTGCTCTAGACAATTTTATCTTTCAAGGGGTTTTGTTCCAGGGTTTTCCATCTGCTGGAGACAGTTTTTGGGTTTGGATTTTACTCTCTTTCAGAGTTATGAATTTTTATGGAGGCCAGGATCCACTTTCCAGCTGGCTGTAAGGGGAAGGCCTGGTTATTGCCTTTGGGCTGCAGAAAACAGAGCATCAAAATGGTTTGCTGCTCATGAGAAGTTTCCATTTTTTTCAGTCAAAACCAGTGTAGTTCTTGATTAGAAAGTTGCTTTTCCCATATATAGAAGAAGCAATAGTTTGTCTCCCACATAGATCTCCGTAGGGAAACCAGATCATTCCAGAGTTTGCAAAGCCAGGAGCTGTGTGCACTGGTGAGTTTGGCTCCAGGTCACCCAACAGAGGAGCTTGTGGGACATCATGAAACAGCAGCATCTTTGGCCCATTAGTCTGGGTCAGTTCCTATTTCCAGCCCATTTACCCCTCCCAGGGCCTGCTGCTCTGCAACAGCCCAGTGTTTAGAGCACAGGGCAGTTTTCAGTCTGATTCTGGGTTTTCATGGAATCACAGAATTGTTTGGGTTGGAAAGGACCTTAAGATCATCTAGTTCCAACCCCCTGCCATGGGCAGGGACACCTCACACTAGACCATGTCGCCCAGGGCTCTGTCCAGTCTGGCCTAGAACACTGTCAGGGATGGAGCATTTACCACTTCTCTGGGCACCCTGTGCCAGCGCCTCAGCACCCTCACAGGACAGAACTTCTGCCTAAGATCTAATCTGAACTTCCCCTGTTTCAGCTTAAACCATCATCCCTTGTCCTATTGCTACCGATAGACAAATTTTGTTTAATCTGTTTTCGTAAATGAACTGAATTTGGCCTGGAATATTATTTCTGATGTCTTGATAGCAACACTGTAATAAATATTTCTCTTCATAACCTTTAGCTGAGTGCAGACAGTGCTTTTGGTGCCACTAAGCAGGCAGGTGAGCATCAAGAAGGCTGTGCTTGAGGTGATGGCATCAATCTCCTGGGCATTACCAATAGATTAGCTAAGAATCTATTTTTGTGCATTCAGGAGTCAGGAAAAACATTGGAAGAGAGTCCTGCAGCGTTGCTCGTGCTCACTGGGAGGGCTTTGTGAGGAAAGGGGATTTTCCAGAATGTTAACAGGTTTCTGGTATTTCTCTATGGGTTTTGGTGCAATTGCTTTGGATCCTGACACTGCTGCGAGTGCCTCGGTGGAACGTTTTCCCTTTCCTCCCAGTCATAGAATCATTTGCGTTGGAAAAGACATTCAAGTTCATCAAGTCCAACCATAAATCATCTTGCAAAGTTCTTTGAAGTTAGAGTCAGATTCTTTCTTTCACCAACACCCCATGTTCTAGAGATATTGCAAGTGAAAATCTGTGGACATTTGTAAATAGCTTTTACATAAAAGTTTACCAAAACCAGCTCAATTTCCAGGTAGTCACTGCCTTGATACACCAACAGTGACTATTGCTGTAAATACCAGACCCCGATGTGATATAGAATATGAATGATAATTTATTACATGCTTACCTGAACTGCCATTTGTGCTGGAACTGCTTACAGCGACTCAGCTTTCTGCTCCAGAGCTTGCAGCTATCCAGGCTCTGTGTCTGGCTCTTGGGAGTCTCATGCTGGCCACTGCAGAGGAGTGAGCTCCTGGGGTCCAGTGTGCCTGCAGAGCACATCAGGTGTTCTTGAGAAGGAGCTCTGTGGCCAGACACAGCTTCACGTTGAGCTGGAAAAGAAATGAAGGAGTTTCAGGGCTGCTTTATGAAAGCATGCATGGACATTTCAGAGCAAAACGGCCTGAGCTGATGTTGTGACTAGTTGCCTTAAAGGCAAGGAGCATGTTTGAACCCTCACACTTGCTGAGGTCAGAGAATGAATTGCTGTTGGGTGGCAAAAGCCTGAAATGAGGGTGTTTGTGCAGCAGCCATGGGATTTCCTACCTTCTCTGCAGGCAGGTCCCAGCACAGCACCAGGCGTGTTGCCTGCCTTACCCTCTGCTTCTCCAAATGCCACACTGCAGTAGTGCCAGAGCTTGAGAAAGTTACCATGGGGATGGGAATAAAGCTGTTGGGAATTAGACTTACCTTCCCTCATTTGGGAAAGATGCTACATCTGCCCATCCTCTTCCTAGTGGTGGCTCCTGGGGTTGCTGGTGCTGCGCATCCCCAAGCTCCATCCCGCAGCCCCTCCACCTCTGCTCCCTTCCCGGTGGCTGTGGCCTGCACAAGGCTGGATGTGCCCCTGGTCTGTGCCCTGGAAGGCAGCACTGGCTCTCCTCTGCCTCTGGGCCCTCCTGCCCAGTGGATGGGGGACAGGCTGATTACTGCTGCCCAAAAGTTGTAGTTCTGCTGCAGCCAAACCTGTTTCCGTACGGAGGCAGAGGGATGGCGTTCCACTTGTGGCTCCCCTGGGTGCTGTCCCCAGCAGCATTTGTTGATGGCCACACTTAGTGTTCACCCATGTGGGGAGGGAGGGAAGGAGAAAAAGAGGGACGGAGTTCCTGTGGTCACTCAAAGCACAAGGATGGTTTTTCCAGCAAACCAAGGGTGGTGAGTCCCACCGTGACAGCAGTGGGATCAACATCGTGTCCTGTGAAAATCGACACTGGATGTCTCTAACAGTTTCCCCAATCCCACCTTCTCCTCATTCTCTTTCTGCTTTCTTTAGCCTTACAAAGGACGAGTCCAAAAGGCCAAAGTATAAAGAGCTTCTGGTGAGTGCAAAGTGTGGCTGCCCATGTCTCAGCTCTGCCGGTCACACAACGGGGCTGGGTCTCATGTCCAAGGTCACTCCTTGTCTTCTTGGGCCACCAAGGCAGTGTGTTCAGCTCCACAGTGTGAGGAGGAGCCCTGTCTCATTGCTGGCAGCACACTCATGTGTAAATGCCTCCAACACACAGGTTGGGAGTGCTCGGGCAAAATAAGACCTGAAGGAGCACAGCTCTGGAGTGAGACACCAGCAGAGCCTGTCTGTGGTGGGGGGCCCAAAGGAGGGAATGCAGTGGTGCTTTTGGGTTGGGTAAGTCCCACTTGGCAACCCTGCACCTTCAAGGAGGTGGTAGGCAGTTCTCCATAGGATGTGCGAAACCATGCCCCAGGTCCCTGATGTTGGGGGGGTGATATGAAAGCAGCTTGTGTGGTGTCCTGGCCAAGAGAGTCGCCGTGGCCTTACTTCTCCAGTACAGCCTGCTGGGCAGAGCAGAGCTTCAGGGTTCAGGAGAACTGGGTTTGGGTCCTGTTTGACCTCCACGAGCCATGTCTCCCTGTCACTCCTGTCTCCCCATTGCTGACAAGGCTGATGGTGAAACCTCTCTTGAAAGTATTTCAGCACAAATCCATGCTACAAAGGAGCCAGGTGCTGCTGATTCTGCACCCTCCCTGCCTCCTGCCCAGCAGTTCCTGACACTCCTGGAGTCCTGTCCTCCATGCTGCACATTGGACATATGGATTCCCTGTTAACAGCCATGGACCAGGCTATGTCCTGCTGTCCTACAGCCACCACCAAACCCTGTGTTCTTGCATCAGGCAAATCCACACTCTGAGTTGTTACCTGGGGTAGCAAGATGGGTCCGAAGGGCAAACATAACCTCATGTTTTCATCTGATTCCAGAAACATCCCTTCATCCTGATGTATGAGGAACGCACAGTGGATGTTGCATGCTATGTTTGTAAAATCCTGGATCAAATGCCAGCAACTCCCAGCTCTCCAATGTACGTGGATTGATATTGCTGCTACATCAAACTCTAGAAAAAGGGCTGAGAGAAAACGAGCTGTAAAGAGTTTTCATCACATATTGCAGTGTTTTTAATCCTCGCCCAGACACCATGTGCAATAATATTGGTGTTATTTCCATCCTGTCTGTATACTGTTGTCACATATAAAGTGCATCCCTGTAATACCTGATCACACAGTGTTAGTGTTGGTCAAAGAGAGACCTCATCTTGCTCTTTTGTGGACATATTCATGAAATGTGGAGATAAGTACATTTATTTGTTGACCGTGATTGGATAGCACCTAAAATTCATTTCTAGACTCAAACCTTGGAGACTTCTCAGCAGCTACTGGAAAGATTTTTTCTCTCAAACTCTTCCAATTGTTGTTTCAAGTAATAATAAAAAAGCAAACAAATAAAAGTTAGGCGTTGTCTGTCTGAACATTAAAGAGACTTTGCCTGGAGGGAGAAGAACTTGCTTAACCAACGAGATGCTTTTGCCTTCTGGAGCTAGAAAGGCAAAGGAGGATTTTACTCTTCACAAAGTGCAATAGATTTTACTGCTATGAAATTCTGTTGCTTTACAGTCGCAGTGTACTTTCTGGGGACAGCGTGCTCAGCTGAGCTTCCTGTTAAAGAGAGATCATGTTAAATATAGTGAATATGTCTTTACCAAAAATATGTTGCGTTGAAAAGAGGCTAACATTAAACTATTCCGAGATGGGACATCATGTATTCTTTCTCCTTTTACCAAGCCAGCCACTCTTCACTCTTAACTAGGTGTCCTGTAAATTGTTACCTGGTAAGATAAGACCTTTGACCTGAAGAATTATTAAACTACTCGATTGAATTTAACCTGCGTGTGACCTGGTTTCTGGCAGCGCAGCGCTCCCCACCGCCTGGCTGTGCTCTGACTGCAACAAGTGCCCGTCACAAAGGCTGCGGCTGTTTTGATGAGCCTCAAGTGAATGTCTCTGATTTCTAGATTATATTTCTTATGCTTTTCACTGTCCCCAGCTCAGCACCTTGTCACTGACCCCGGGCTGCCACCTCCCAGCCTTGTGTCCCTCACAAGACCGAACCTTGGCGCTTCCTTCTTGCCATGGCAGGCGGGATGGTGGGGATGGGGCTCTGTGCCCACCCACTGCTGCGAGTGTCACGCTCTGCTTTAGCTTGCTGAGACTTTGTTCAGAGCCTCTGGGTATGTTTAATCTCTTTGTGACCCTCCATAGCTCTTGTTGCTGCACCCCAGAGTGAACCTCACTGAGATTGTTTGGTGCAGATAGGGATGAAGGAGCATCTAATGCCTTGGGGGCTTTTAGCTGACCCAGCAAGGCCAGGCAAGCTGCCATCTTCCAGCCCATGGCATATTTTTCAAAGATTCATTGTTCTTGAAAACATAATTTTTTTCCCAAATCATTGTAGTTTTCAGGCATTTAGTCACCTACCAGGGATAAAATGGAGGCTGCAGGGCCTCTGATTCCCATTTTGAGTTGTCCAGTTTAGGCAGGACTTCATCAATCTCAGAGCAACCTACTGCAAAAAGTCTGCAGCAAAGCTGGATCCAGGACGCAGAGGGCTGGAGACGTGATGGGAGTGAGAGCACAGCGGTGCTGGCAGCATTCCCAAGGAAGGGCTTCCCACCACAAACCAATGCTACCGAGCGCAAACTGGGCTGATGCAGGAGCACTGGAGACCAGCACATCCCTGCCCCAGCTGCTGGGCTGGGAAAGGAGAGAGCCGAGGCCATGCTCATGTGGACACCGGGTGCTTCTGCCACAGAGGTGACACCCTCATGTAAGGCAGCAATGAGCATCTCCCGCTTGGCTGTCGGAGCTGGTCCCTCTGATGCCAGTGGGATCCTTTGGAGTGCTGCGTGCCTGGCAGGGCAGAGAGGTGCAGCCCTTCCTGGGTTGTTTTTCAAGTGAGGCAAGTCACTAAAGTTTTCCCAAACGGACAAGGCAGAGCTTTGTGAATGAAGTGGTCATTCCAGCAGCTCTGGTTGATCACTTGAAAGGATCAGTAGAACAAGGAGTGTAGCCGAAGTGCTATTTCCCCCCATCCCCCAGCCCTGTAGGCTCAGAGAACTCAGCTTTCCTCAGGCTTGGCCAATCCTCACAGCTGGGATCTAGCTCAGCAGCCTTCAGCCACCCATGGCAGGACCTCGGGCACGCCGGGTCCCATGGGGTGCTGGCTGGGGGGGCTCAGAAGGCACAGACAGGCACATGCAGAAGTGCTGTGCTACTGGCCCTCCTTTTAGATGTTGGTCTGATTCACATCTCCTCAATGACGGGGATCCCCAAAACCTTCCAGTTGGCTGACACGGAGATGGATCCTTCCCAAGATCAGTGTCCCTCCAGCACAAGGGGCTGCCTTGCTCTGCTCCTGGGGTCTGTCCTCTGGTGCCAGCCCCGCTGGAGCTCATCTGTGGCAGCACCAACAGTTTGCTTTTGGTGGATGGGAGATGGGAAGCTTGGAGCTGCCAGTCACAAAGACAAGGTTGAGGTGCTGTGGCACGGGTGGCTCTACAGGGCAGATTTAGCATATTAAACAGATTATTATCAACTATTGAGGGTGCACCATTTATTATAATGTGTCTTTATAAAAAAAAAAGGGGGGGAGAAGGTGTATAGTGTTCAGAAGCTGTGAAAATAGTGTAAGAACTGTACATTGTGAGCTCTGGTTCTTTCTTTTTTCTCTTGTACCATAGAAAAATGTATAAAAATGATCCAAAAGCTGATGTGCAGGGATGTTGCCTTATTGTCTGTAAAGATGGAGCTCAGGAATGTAACTGCTTCAGAGAGCTTCAGAGCATTTTATCTGGGATCCTGGTTTGACTTCCTCCTCTATTTAAGATATATACATGGATCAGAGTGTTTATGTAATAGTTCTATCCTTTTGCCTGCAGGTCATAATAAAACTAGGATGCGACTGTGACCTTGTTATGTTCATTTCAGGCATGAATGGGAAGGTTCATTAAAAGCTGTTGAAATTCCCAGCTTCCAGGGTTTTCCTCCAGCTGGAGGCAGGAGAAAAGTGCTTATGCCAAATAATAACGAACCGCAAGTGGAGGAAGACCTGGATCTACTGTTTCTGTGTAAGAGTGCTGAGCGCTCCATGGTGTTGGGGTGCCTCAGGTGAACCCCATTTGCTGCACAGGGAGGTTCTGGTGGCTCAGGACACCTTGTCCCAGTGAGGGGGACAGGAAGCTGTGCCCACACGACAGGGAAGGGGCAGCCAATGCTCGCAGCTTGCAGGATGGCTTAGACAGGCTGAGAACATTGGGGCTGTTCAGCCTGGAGAAGAGAAGCTGCGTGGAGACCTCAGAGCAGCTTCCAGTGTCTGAAGGGGGCTACAAGGATGCTGGAGAGGGACTCTGCATCAGGGACTGTAGAGATAGGACAAGGGGTGATGGGTCCAAACTGAAACAGGGGAAGTTCAGGTTAGATCTAAGGCAGAAGCTCTTCCCTGTGAGGGTGCTGAGGCGCTGGCACAGGGTGCCCAGAGAAGCTGTGGCTGCCCCATCCCTGGCAGTGTTCAAGGCCAGGTTGGACACAGGGGCTTGGAGCAACCTGCTCTAGTGGAAGGTGTCCCTACCCATGGCAGGGGGTTGGAACTGGATGATCTTAAGGTCCTTTCCAACCCAAACCAGCCTGGGATTCTGTGATTTTTGCAAGAGAAGTCACTGTTTGCAAAGTTCAGATGATCAAAGAGTGCCAATTCCTACTCCCAAGCCTCCTGGTGCTGAGATAAGTGTCTCTCCTGCCTGGAAGCCATGGAGGACTTGGAGACTTCGAGTGGACAAAACTAGACCCCAACAGCCCCGCTGGGAAAGAAGACAGTGTCATGGGAAGGGGGCAGCAATGACTGCTTGTAGTGCTCACTCTGGCTTGATGGGACCGGGAGTCCCCAATTCAGTGAGGGGATCATTGATCATTCCACAGCTCAGGAACACAAGTACTTCCGAATGGTTGGAGTAACCTGGCATTGGCTCTTGCAGTGTCTCTTGGCAGTTTGTCAGTGGAAGGCAGATAATGGAGCTGAGGAAAGTCTTGCTGTGTAGAGATGCACCATGTGAAAGGTTCAACCCTGTCAGTGTGCATCAAATCAGTGCCTCCAGCACACCAAGCCGCCTTCTGGAGGGTTCTTGTTGCCAGCTCAATACTTTGGATGTTTTGGGACCAGCTGCAGTCCTCAGCCTTCAACCAGAATCCAACATCCCGGATTTGGTGATCTCCTGGAAGAAGACAGAACCTGACCACACACCAGGGAGAGCCCTTAACTGCCAGGCAGACACGGAGGATCCAGCTCCTCACCTTTCAGCCTTTTCCCATCATCGGAGCTGCTCTGGGATTCTGTTCCTTTAGCACTGCCACCTGCTTTGCATCCCGAGGTCTGTTCTCCAGGAAGCTGTCACAGCTGAGGGAGATGAAAGAAGCTGGTGGCTGCATGAGTCCGTCTGCACGTTCCCACATTGGGTATTCCCATGCTCTGCAGGAGGGAGAGGATCCCTCTCATCCCTTTTCCCCTGTGACTGTGTGACATGCAGAAGGAGCTGTTTTGTGGCCACTTCAGGTCCTCTCAGCTGCTCCTTGTTGAACTCCTGCTCTGTTTTTCCTCCTGTAGACTCTTATCCATGCCCATTTGGACTTCACTGCCTGTGCTGAGGACCCCATTGTCATTGTGTCCCTGTTGAGGGAGGTACAGAAACCCTCTGCCCTACAACCCAGCTGCTGCTACTCTCTCAGGACCCACAGCTGCACAGTGCCACTGCTGCTGCTGCTTTGAGCCCTTGGACAATTCCAGCATTCCTTACTGCAGTGATGTATGATGGCTTCCTCCTGCCCTGAGGCTGGGAGTCCTCCTCTGGCACCATGACCAGGTCCATATGGCTCGACTCTGGCTTCTTCCTCGGTGTCACCCCATGGGCTCTGGGGCTGCCCTGATTTGTCTGCCGAGTGCTAGGGCTGAGGAGCAGATGTTTGAGGCAGCTTCCAGCTTTGAGCCATTGACCACTCTGTGCCCAGTGGTCCAGGCTGGCACCTCATACCAGTTCTTCACCCCTTCGTGTCCATTTGCATGGCTGAGGTGCTTTCCATATCTTCACCAAGCATTATAAAGCATCCAAACCAGCACACTGTGCACTGATAGGATTATTATGTGTCTGTGGAACTCCAGGACCAGCTCTGAGGTTTGGATGTGTTCAAACTCATCTCTGCCTGGATGCAAGCAGTGTGAATGCACATGTGTGCCAACACCTATTCCTGTCTGGAGCACTTTGAGCTTTGTGCTCTGTATTTCCACTAATCTTCTGCTTGGCTTCCCTCAGCCGTCATCCCAGCCTTTTGTCGCTTTGTGGTGGCCAGGTAAGCATAAATGAAGTTCTTGGGCCTGGGTTAATACCATAGGAGAAAATACTCCATTTTGACTTTGCCTCCTGATACAAATCACAAGCGTGGTCACTGCTTGGAGCATGTCCAGGGTCCAGGGAAAGGAGCGGCTGCTCTGATGGATAAGAAAAGAGAAAGCAGCTGTGGAATTTTTCCATTATGATTAAAGCTGCCATGAGGCCCTCAGTACCATGGGTTCGTGGTGGCCTTGGCAGTGCTGGGAATGGTTGGACTTGATCTTAAAGGTCTTTTCCAACTTGTTTGATTTCTATGAAACTCTCGGGGAACAGGATGAAGCACAAACTCCCTCTTCTGGAGATAACACCGCGCTGTTGGATTGGGGATACAGAGCAGGCAGCTGGAGCGTGGGGCATCTGCCTCCGGGTGTCACTCAAAGCCATTATCTTCACAGAAATTCCAAATGGAAAGGCTGCAGATTTGTAAAACCACGCGTCAGCTTCGCTGGAGCGCCCTGAGAACCGCAGTGCATCTGAATCCTGCACAGCCAGAAGCCCTCCTTCCTTGGTTACCTCCTGTTAGACATTGCAGAGATGGGGGTGACAGCAGGTCAGGGGGTGCAGAAGGTCCACGCATGGGTAAGGAGAGGTCCTGGCCCCTCCCCGAGGAAGTTGGGGTGAGAGGGTGGCAACTGGCCAGGGATGAGCAGAGGGACCTGGATGGGTCCCCACGGCTGCAGGGGTCGGTGATGGGCACATGCAGGCTCCTGTCTCTGCCACCTCCTCATCCCACACACACCCCAGGGCAGAGAGTTCCCCCACTGAGCCCTGAAAGGCTGAGAAATAGATGTTTCACCATGTCGCTGGGGAGGGAAACTGCCTAAACCACAGCCTGTCTGGACCTGGGAGCTGATGGAAAGATGTTGCTGTCTCAGTGCCTCTCGTGGAGTGCACGTGGATGGTGCACTGAGCCAGCATCTCACATTAAACACTTCCCAAAGGCATCAAAAGGGTTCGTGTGACTCTTGGAACATCTTTTGGCTTTATATTTCCTGTATTTTTCAGGCAGGAAGGCCCAGGGAGAGTGGGACATCACTGCGATCCTCCAGCTTGGTGTCGACAGGCAGGAAAACCCCAGGATACTGAATCCTTTGGGACAACTAGTGTGGGAAAACCACCGCCACACAGAAGGCTGAGTGTGGAACACCCCTGGGCAATGGGGAGAGAGAGCATGTCCTGTCCTACCCCATGGCCTGTGCTTGCACAGGAGGCTGCTCCCATGGGAATGGAGAACTGATGGCCGGGGCAGAGCTGACCTGGGCTCTTCCCCAGGCCCCGGAGACTCTCTGCTGCAGGTATCCTTCAGGATCTGGGAGGAGACCTCAGGAGACCCTCTGATCCCTCTCTATAGCCCCAGCGGGTCCTTGGTCAGGGCTCGGCCTCCCCAAATGCTCTGCTCCAAACCTGAGCACCTGACAAGCAGCTTTCCTGAACTTGAAAGCTGTGACTCCGCTTGCCTTTGCCTTTTACAGCAGGACACTGGCAGCACATCCCCCCATCTCTTCTTCTGCTGGTTGAGTAACACAGGCATGATTTCTCAACGGGCAGATGGGGCAGGTGAGTGCTCTGGTTCACCAACGTTCCCGAAACAATCCTAGACTGAGGCTTGTCTTCTCATTCTCTGAGTTAACCATAACTTGAGTCACAGAATCAACTGGTTGGAAAAGACCTTTAAGATCATCAAGTCCAGCCGTTAACCTAATGTTGCCAAGGCCACCACTAACTCATGTCACTGAGGGCCTCGACTGCACAATGTGTGAACACTTGCAGGGACTGTGACTCCAGCCCTGCCCTGGGCAGCCTGTTCCAATGCCTGAGCACCCTTTGGGGAAGGAATTGTTCCTCATCTCCATCTAAACCTCCCCTGGGGCAGCTTGAGGCCCTTTCCTCTTGTCCCATCCCTTGTTCCTTGGGAGCAGAGACCAGCCCCCTCCTGGCTCCGTCCTCCTGTCAGGCAGTTGCAGAGAGCGAGAAGGTCCCCCCTGAGCCTTCTCTTCTCCAGACTAAACTCCCCCAGGTCCCTCAGCCATTCCTCATCACACTTGTGCTCCAGGCCCTGCACCAGCTCCGGTGCCCTTCTCTGGCCCCGCTCCAGCCCCTCCATGTCTTTCTTGCAGTGAGGGGCCCAGAACTGACACAGGATTCAAGGTGCAGCCTCACCAGTGCCCAGCACAGGGGGACAGTCACTGCCCTGGCCCTGCTGCCGCACTGGTGCTGATACAGGCCAGGATGCTGGTGGCTTCTTGGCTGCCTGGGCACAAGCTGCTCATGGTCAGCTCTGTCAATCAGCAGCCCTCTTTGGGCTTGGCTGTTCAGCCACTTTCCAATCCAGTGAAGAATCCTCCTCTCCAGGCCATGAGCAGCCAGTTTCTCCAGGAGAACGCTGTGGGAGACAATGTCCAATGCTTTACTTAAATCCAAACACACAATGCGCAATGTCCACAGCCTTTCCCTCATCAACCAGGCGGGTCACCTTACCACAGAAAGAGATCAGGTTGGTGAAGCAGGACCTGCCTTTCATGAACCCATGCTAACTGGGCCTGATCCCTCCATTTTCCCGCACATTCTTTATGATCTCACTTGGGATCACCTGCTCCATGACCTTCCCCAGCACTGAGCTCAGGCTGACAGACCTGGAGGTCCCAGGGTCTTCCTTCGCACCCTTTTTCTAGAGAGGCATCACACTGGCCAATCTCCAATCCTCTGGGACCTGCCTATGAGACCAGGACTGCTGATAGACGACAGAGAGTGGCTTTGCAAGCTCCTCTGCCAGCTCCTTCTGCACTCTTTGGTGGAACCCATCCAGCCCCATAGACTTGTATACATCTAAGTGGAGCAGGAGGCCTCTAAGCATTTATCCCTGAATTACGGGGACTTCAGTCAGCTCCCCATCTCTGCCACCCAGCTCAGAGTGAGTACCCTGAGGATGGCTGGTGTGACTGTTAAAGACTGAGGCAAAGGCAACCTTAAGTACCTCAGCCTTTCCCCCACCCTCAGTCACTAGGTTTCCCCTGGTATCCAGCAGAGGATGGAGGTTCCCCTGGGCCCTCCTGTTATTGCTAATATATTTGAAAAAGTACTTTTTATTATCCTTTATGGCAGTGGCCAGTTTTAGTTCCAGCTGTGCCTTCACCTTTCTAACTTTCTCCCTATATATCCTAACAACATCCTTGTACTGCTTGTGTACTGCCCCTTCTTCCACAGGTGACAGATTCTCTTTTCCCCTGAGTTCCAGCACTATCTCCCTGTTCAGCCAGGCTGGTCTCTTCCCTGGACAGAGGGACTGCCCATTCCTGCGCCTTAAGGATTCCATTCTTGAAGAGCATCCAGCCTTTCCGGACCCCTTTGTCCTTCAGTAATGTTTCCCAAGGAATTCTGCCAACCAGCATCCTGAACAGCCAAAGTCAGCCCTCTGGAAGTCTAAGGTGGAGCTTTTGCTGGCAGCTTGGCTCAGTCCAGGCCGTTTATCACAGCACACTTGGTTGCAGGCTGTGGTTTAGAGACTTAAAGATGTTTATAGGACCTAGTCCATGAAAATCTTAAAGTCTCTAAACTTAGAGATGTTAAACACATTTATGTGTTAGATTCAAACATGAACATGTTTAACAGATATTTTCATCTACATCTCAGATTCACTTCTGCAGTGTCTCAGAACCATCCCAGCATAGACACACCAGCAACCCCCCCTGCGGACAGTGAGTGAATGTCCTGGGAACCCTTTTTTAAGCAGAAGAAAGAATCTGGAAAATGACACTAACGGGTAAATGGAACTTGCAAAGGGTTTGGGCAGGGTGCCCACCACTGCCTTTAAAGGGGACACTGACCTGAGGTTTACAGAGCAAAGTGAAACTAAAGCCATCAGAATAAAAGGTCTTCAGAAACAGGAGACTCCAGTCAGCTTGTTCAGGAATCTTCCAAGATAAAATGTGGCTGTGAAAGAAATGCTTCTGCTCCTGCAAGGACTGAGTTGCGCAGGGAAACAGGGCTGATGCCAAATGGTGAAATCAAACAGCAAACAAGAGTGTCAAGACAAAAGGGTTTTAATAATGAAGGTGTTGCTGGTAACATAGGTAAGGAAATGTGCTTGCCTACAAGTTTGAAGCTGACAGCATCCCTTTAAATAAGGAAATACATTTGCTGAGAGGAGGAAGTTATCTGGACAGGCCTGTACAATGATGCAGTGCAGCAGCTAACACTACTCTGGTTCAAATGCTGGTGATATTCTCCAGGGACTGGCTTGGGAAAACCTCTCACTTAGAAAAAGGAATTCTTTAAAAAAATGCAACCTGTGACCCTCTACCCCAGCAGTGCACTGTGAACATTTGTACAATAGAAAAGTGGTGCTTTAAATAGTGACTTGAGAGCTACTGCCACGTGCTTTATACAGCATGCAACAACGTCACGAGCTGGAGGCACAGCAGGGGCTGCAGAGCCTCCTCGACAGCTCCAGCATCCCTGGGAGGAGCATCCCATGGTAGCCATGGCTGGTTTCCCCCCCAGCTGCTGCACCTCCGGTGTGCTGTCCTTCCAGTAACACAAATATTAAATATGCTCAGTCTGTAAATAGTTTAACAATCTTTGTCAGCAACAATATTTACTTTGGCAAAACCAGGATTGCAAAGAAGTAGACATGTCCGTCAAACAAGTCCGCAGCAAGTTCTTTGGTGGAAGCCAAGAAGTGAAGCAAAGGCTCCTTCTCTCCAGAGCCTGAGGAAATATATTGCACAGAGACTCACAGGAGAAATGCTGGTGACTTCAAATGGGAGGCATCACTGCAGGAGAGCATCCATCTCTGCCAGCTTCAGGAGAACTAGCTCCTCCAGGCTCAGTGATTCACAGCCGTTCTCCGGGTGGCCTTGCTCTGAGCTGAGTGAGCAGTGATGCTGGAGTAAGCTTGGGAACCAGGGGATGACTGATGGGGATCGAGAAGGGACAGGAAGAAGAATGGAGGGATGGATGGCTGAGGAGTGGAGGCAACAACAGCAGATGCTTGCACAGAACCGCAGCCCTGCGAGGACTCGCTCAGCCCTGCTCCATGTGCCGGCCGCTGAGTGTCCATTTCTGGCTCTCCCTGCTCCCAGGTCATGCGAGGTGGTGGAGATCCATCCTGACTTCTGGCTGTGCAAAGGACAGCCCCTCCAAAGCCTGGCTGTATTCTCTATATGACTTGCTCCTACCTTGGACCAAAACACATTACACATCTCTTTGTCTGTACCGTACTAGCTGGGATGCAGCAGCTCCACTGGGATGCCACATCCCTTTGATACCTGCCATGTGCAGCCTGAGCAGCTGCCTCCAACGTCCAGAGCTCACAGGCTGCAGCCTGATTCAGTTCAGACTGCAGCCAGGACAGCTCCTGGGCTGTCAGCCCCTCAGGCACCGTGCAGACATGACAAGGTGCCACCACGAACATGGGGGGTCTCCACCTCTCATCCACATGGAGCAGAGCTGTGCAGGGACTGGGCAACACAGCGTTGGGGGCAGGAGGCAGGAAGCAAGGCAAGCCTAGCTGGATGGAGAAGTGTGCTTGTCAACCTGGCTGGGCAGAGCCTCCCTGATCCCACATCCCTGCCTGGGCATGGCCAAGATGAGCCCAGCAGGATTGCCTAAAGGGCTAGGTGGGCAGGAGGAGGGGAAAGAGGAGCAGAGGGCAGCAATAGGCTATCCTCTCCAAAATTTCCTATTCCCACCGAGGTGAGGTCTCCTCATCACACAGTTTTGTCATGGGCTGCTCCAGTTCTCACGAGAGTGGCTGCTAAAACTGGGGAGAGGGGAAAAAGAAAAGAAACAGAACCAAAATTCTTTTCAAACTAAAGAAGTGTTGTTAAAGGCACTGCTGTCCTCTGTGGGGACGTGTCAATGGAGGAAAACCAAAGTACCAGAGCAACTGTGCTGTCGATTGGCTGTAACCGGAAATTGAAACAGTTTATATGCTGGGAAAAGGACTCCAGTTTCCCCTGGATGTGGCACCTTCGCCCTGTGTGCTCTCTGGCATGACAGAAACACTGTGCTGGCTGCTGTATCCTGCCTCCACCACCCTCCCTCTCACCACTGCTGCAGGTGCAGGTCCATGCTGGTGTTTAGGTTGAGATCGGTAACGTCTAGGAAATCAATGTTGAAGATGCTGGGAGCCACGGGGGTGAGCGAACCAAAGCCGGTGGCAGAGCTGGGGGGGGTCAGGTCCAGCCACTCCATTGTTTCCCATGGAGACTCAGTGAAGCTCATTTGTAAACCAGCGCCGTCGGCAGGGGAAGGGGAGAGCTGGGTGTCCATGGGCGAGAGGGGAGGCTGTAAGATCTCCTGAGAGGGGAGCAGTTCATCGGCGGCTTTGCCGGGGAACCCCTCCATCATGCCTTCGAAGTGGGACTCCTCTCCCCCCATCTTCAGAAGGGCTATTTCACTGATCCTGCCCAGGGGGCTGTGGGCGCTCAGCAGCACCTCGAGGTGAGCATCACCACTGCCCGGGCAGTGCTCGAAGGGGAGCTGGGCTGAGGAGACCTGCTCAAACGGGGCAGATGACTTGGGGAGCGCGGCGCTGGAGTTCCCTGTAGACACTGTTATCTGAGGTACTTTCTGGAGGCAGGACTGATCTTCCTTGGCATTGGCTGGCATTTCTGTCAACAAATGCGAGGGGTTTGAGGTGCTCTGGCAGTGCCCACCACTGCTGGGGACAGGGACATCACCTCAGCCTACAGAGACCTGCTCCCCACTCAACCCCCTTGGCATTGCTCACCCACCCTCCTTGTGGGAAGCCTCACAGGTTCCTGCTTTCTGACCTTGGCTTCCCTGGCTTTGGACACTGTCCCTATGGCACAAGCACTGGCAGCTGTCCCCATGGGCATGGGTTGTGCATGGGGAAGGGCAGAGGCAACCACTCTGCACAGGGGAGGGCACCGGCAGTGCTCTATGCAGGAGATGGCACTGGCAGCACTGGGAGTGGTGGGGGGCAGGAGGAGGCTCTGCGTGGGGAGGGTGCTGGAAGTGCTGTGCACACGCTGCTGCCCTGCTGTCCCTTCTCTCTGCATAGGGGCTAACCAAGCCTGGACCACCCCACCAGCTCCACAGGAGCAGGCTCCAGGAGTGCCAATATGCTTTTGCATTCAAACTCAGTGGCTGCTGGCCTAGGGAGGGCAAATGAAAGCTGTACTCAACCCAGGCAGCTCTACTGGAGTGCACAGAAAGCACTGAGCGCCACAGAGTGCCACTGGCTTGGAGGGGAAGGCCTGGAGGGGAACAGGGAAGCAGTGCGTACCTCCGCTCTCAATCAGCACATCCAGGAGCTCGTCCATCTGCTGACTTCGTGTCATCTGCTGCAGCGAACAACAAAGAGGAGAGTAGAGGGCATTAGGAGGAGAGTCCCTCCAGCCACAAGCCAGGTAGGTGGCTCTAGACGCCACAAACAGCTTTCTCCCATGCAGGAGAGGAGCCACACCAACACGGGGCTGGCAGTGGCATTCAGGTGAGCACTGCAGGGCCATGGGACAAGCACAGTAGATCTGGGGAGCACAGCACCAGGTTCCCCCCACCCTGCTCAGTGGCCACCACACACTGCTTCTTCCCAGGGTTGCCAGGACACATGGACTTTATGGAGCCAGCACCTTTCACTGGCATGCGCCTCCTTGCACTCCCTGCAGCCTGGGGGGCAACTCATCATCTTCCTCCTCTTCCTGACCGGAGACTGGAAGGACTTCGTGCACACCTCCCTGCCAGCATCAGCCCATGTTAATCACTGCCAACAGCACTGCTCCACTGTCCTGAAGGCACCATCACGACCAGCACTGAGGCTGCAGACAGGTTGTCACAAGAAGTAAGGGGTTCATGGGTGATGGAGACAGTCCTCCCCATGGGAACAGTGCTCCAGGATGAGGCAAAAGGAGGCAGATGGCATGGAGCAGGGAACTTTGCTAACAGACTAAAGAGGGAAGGGGAGGTTTCCTGGTGACTTGGGAATGCGCGAGAGTCTGTTTCTCACATTGTACTGAGCACCCAAAGAAAAGTACAGTGAAGTCCTGGGTGTCTGGAGAGGATGTCAGGGCCTGTTCTACCCAGAGACCCTATAATGGGTTATACCTCCTGAGGATGAGTTATGTCAACTGCAAAAGAACACCCTGCACAGCCCTAGCCTTATAGAAAATAAAAACCATGCAGTTACCTGCTTTACTGCATCCTCATAGGGTGGAGGCTGCTTTACCTCTGAGAGGGCTGGGCTTGACTTACAAAAAGTTGGGGATGGAATAGAAAACTTTTGACCTGCCTGCGTAGGCATCTGCGTGGGGAAATACAGGGAAATGGAGTCAGTGCACAGGGAGGCCCAGCTCTCTTTCACCCCTGGTGAGGCCAGTCTGGTGCCAGGGAAACACAAGTTTGTGGGGCAAATCAGCTCAAAGCGCTTGGCTTCCAGGCAGGAGGGAGGGAGGTAAACCAGCTCCAACAGGCTAGTTCTGAGAGCCAGGGCCAGGCTGACCTCTGGTCACTGCTGGAGCACAGGCACGATGCTGCAGAGCATCCTGGTGCAAGGGGAAGAGAGAAACGGGGATGAACTGGGGGTGGGATCAGCAACATCTTGTGCTGCTTTCATGTGTTGGCAGTGTGTGCCCTCTCCAAGCTTTTGTCCCTGTCCAGAAGGCTGAGTGAGGAGTGGTGGATGTTGAGGGACAACTCTCTGCTGTGCTGGTTGCCTGGTGGGGAGGCACAGGCTCTAGCAAACTGCAGAGCCCAATTGCAAACCCTGCTCTATCTTCCCAAGAAAAGGCTTCCCATACGACCAGGTTAACTGCCCTCCTTCAACCCAGTGGTCAAAATCCCTCGCTCACTGCTAGGAGCTGCAATGGCTTGGGAAGATGCTAGGAGCTTAGCTGGATGTAGGAATTTAGCCAGGGCTCTCCCAGGGGCTGAGGGATCTGTGCTGGTGCTTCCCTGCTGTGGATAGAGCTGTGCCAGGGCTCCATGGGGTGGGGGGAGCTGTGCCAGGGCTTCCCTACGGTGGAGAGAGCCGTGCCAGTGCTCCATGGGGCAGGAGCAGCTGTGCCAGGATTCTCCCAGGGGCACCACAGGCTGTGCCAGGGCCTCCTGAGGGGAGAGACAGCTGGCTTAGGGCTCATTTAGGGCAGAAGAATCTGTGCCAGTGGTCCCCCAGGGCAGAGGGAGCTGTGCCAGGACTCCTCCACGGGCAGAGGGAGCTGTGCCAGTGCTTAACCAGGGGCAGAGGGAGCTGTGCCAGCGCTCCCTGGGGCAGAGGATGCTCTGCCAGGACTCTCCCAGAACACAGGAAGCTTTGCCAGTGCTCACCCAGGGGCAGAGCAATTGGTGCTGGGGTCCCCTGGGGAAGAGGGAAGCTGTGCTAGGGCCCCTCCAGGGCAGAAGGAGCTATGCCAGGGCTCCATGGGGCACAGGAGCTGTGCTGTGGCCCCCCAGGTGGCAGCAGGTTTCCCTAGAAGATGCCCTGCAAAGGACCCTGTGGTGCCATCAGCTTCCAACCCATTGTCAATGTGGGATGCTCTCAGCCTTTCCAGGCAGCACTACAGCCCCCTGGGTGCCCACGCTGGGTGCCAGCAGTCCCGGGCTGATGGGGAAGGACTCAAACTGGGATGTTTGACTGGCTGCTCACAGAGCCCAGCACGTTCACTGCTGAGATGGGGTGTATCCACTTACCGGTGCTGTGCGAAGGCAACTGCTGGCCTTCGGGGACCCACTGCGCCCTTCTGAGCTGGGGGACACCGAGAGGAGATAGTGGCTGTTGGGAGAGGGTGGCAGGCTGATATGCTGGGGGCTCTTTGCAGCTCCGAGTGGGGAGTGCTGGGGAGAGCACTGCGGGCTCAGGAATGTCGAGGAGGTGATGGTGCTTTGCCCTGCAGGCTCCAAGCAGTGGCTATTTACAATGTGAGGCAGCTGTGGCACCCCACAGTTACTTAACTTATCCGAGCTGCTGGCTTGGCCTTTCAAGGTAGTTTGTTTGGATGCAAATGGACAGCTGGACACTGTGTTTTCTTGCTTGATGGGGACACCAAAGAAGTGAGGAGCGGGCTGCTGCTTCTCCTCGAGGCCATTGGTCCTCTTTCGCTTCTGGAGCTGCATCCGTAGCTCTTCCACCTGCCTCTGCTCTTGCTGCAGTTTCCACGTTAGTTCATTGATGACCTTCTGCTTCTCCACCAGCATTTTGTCTTTCTCTGTGTCGATCCCTTCCAGCTCCAGCTGGATGCTCCCTCCATTCATGCTGCTCATGAGGCTTTCTTCGGCACTGCCATGAACTGGAGATGGCTGGAGACCAAACTGTGGAGAAGACATGGGCCCATCGTTGAATGTGTCTGGCAAAGAGCCACTCACAGAGAGGTCGGAGGAGGCTGGAGAGATGGGTGGTGTGGAGCTGGTGCTGCCAAAGTGGTAGAAGCCATTGGATAACATGCTAGCGGAGGACTGTGACTGGTAACTTGACAGGGTGCTGGTTGGAGTGACTGGGAAGGTGACGGTGGTGATCTCGCTGAAGCTGGGCACTGCGTTGCTGCCGCATTCCTGGAAGGGCCGCAGCCGTTCCATCAGCGCTGTTTTGGTACCCGACACGGGCAGGCCTCGTATTCGGAGCTGCTGCCTCAGTTCTGACACCTGCGAGGAAGATGATCCTTTTAGAAACCCAACATTTCTAACAAGGAGTCTCAGATCATGGGCTCCCAGCTTCCTGCTTTAAAGCTCTGACCCCCCGGGGCTCACTGTCTCACCTGCAGTCACCAGAATCACCCTGTACAACCCTGACCACCCCACATCCTGCAGGATCTTGACCTTTCCTAACAGGAAAACCTTCTTTCTTCCTTCAGGAACTGCGACTCCTCTCCATGAACCAGCAGTGGTCCTTGGGCCATAGAGGTAACCCAAGACTCTCTTCCTAGCAGTAGGTTTCTATGTGAACAGAGGACTTTTGCACAGACTAGGAACTAGCTGATGGCATCTTTTAGCTCAGGGAATGTGACTACATACCTCAGAGTCAGATACTCCACGTTCAGGCATCTGCACACAGTTCAGACATCTGAGCTGGGGCATCGCTATGGCCAAACTGATGTTATTTCTACCTCACCTTATTTCTTCCTCCAATTATGAATATTTCCCCCAGGTCTCTAGTTCTAAGGGGACTTGGCCTTCCCCATGGCTGAGTATGAAAGTATAAAAGAATAGAAATATAAAAGAATTGTTGATATAAGTGATTCTCACTCATGCCCTGCCCGTCATGCCTACACGAGAGATTTAAGTGCTCGTAGTGCTCATAGCTGCAGACTCCAGGAGATACCTGCTTGTGCAGAGAGCTGAGCTCGCCTGGTTGCAGTGACCACTGAGAAGCTGAGTCACTAAGAGGAGGCCATGCTGATGTCCTAGCTTCTGGCTGGTCTGCCAGCAGCATCCATGATGGCCACCATAAACCCACAGAAGGCATGGAGCTGTGAGCTGCAGGAGCAGCAGCACAGATTGTCCTTTAGCCCTTGACCTGATGGCCTGGCCTGCAGCCCTCCTGACTTACACTCAAGGTTTGCTGGTACATTCCCTGCAGCAAGGCACCCACATGCCCCTGCAGAGCAGCAAACCATGTTTTCAGTTGCCATCACAGTAACAAATTCCTGACCCAATGTGATGTACTCCTGGGTTTGCTCACAGCGTGGTGCCTCTGGTTTGCTGATCAGCCTGTGGCACTACAATGCACACTTTGAGGGTTGCAAAGCACATATAGGGGATAAGATTCTGCTCCTGCAGTGACAAACTTTGCACTCACTTTCAGATCATCCAGGTTTGATGGCAGAGGGCCTGGCTTGATTGATGAGACACAAGTCTGGCCTGAAAACGTGGTTTTCACAGGAGAAAGAGGGGTGGTGTTGGCAGAAGTTGATGAAGAATTTGAACTTTTGACCATTTGCTCATTTGATTGCCTGGAATAACAAAGGAGATTTGGGGTAACTTGTCTATTCCCCTGGGGTCTCTGTGCCCAGCGTACCATCTCTTTGCTCCCTTGGGGCTGCCATCTCCCATGTGAGACCTGACAGACTGCCAACCCCAAAGATAACCAGGTTGGGCTGTAAGGAGATTTCTGGTGGCCCAGTCAGTGCACAAAGCCACGCTGGCTTTGCAGGAGGCTGTGCTGTTTCCAAGCTTTTATATTCCCAGGCTTCCAGTATCTGAAGGGGACTACAAGGATGCTGGACAGGGACTCTTCATCAGGGACTGTAGCGATAGGACAAGGGGTGATGGGTTCAAACTGAAACAGGGGAATTCAGGTTAGATATAAGGCAGAAGTTGTTCCCTGTGAGGGTGCTGAGGCGCTGGCACAGGTTGCCCAGAGAAGCTGTGGCTGCCCCATCCCTGGCACTGTTCAAGGCCAGGTTGGACACAGGGGCTTGGAGCAACCTGCTCTAGTGGAAGGTGTCCCTGCCCAGGAACTGGATGAGCTTTAAGGTCCCTTCCTATCCAAACAAGTCTGTGATTCTATGATTCTGTTTCACTTGCATGCATTTATCCTCCTTGCACTGGCACAAATGGGTACAAAGGGAACAATTTGGAGAGAGACAGGACTAAACCCTGCTATTGGCATATTGCTACTCACTTTACTTGGCCTTGGTGCATCCCTGGGTAGCTGAAGTGCTGCTGGTGCTGCTGTTGCTGCTGCTGCTGCTGGCTGAGGATCTGGAGCTGCAGAAAGAGCTGCTGTTGCTGGAGGAGTCTGGCATATGCAGAATCCATGGGTGGAGGGGACTTCTCAGCCTTCTGGTCCGGAGGGATGTACTGGTGATACTTCAGCTTCTTCACCTTGGGCTTGGTGTCCTTGGGCTTTTTGTGACGGTTCTTGCTGTCACTGGATGATTTGGACTGTTGGTCCAAGAAGGAAAGGAATTAGCTGGGACAAGAGCTCCTGCTACCCGTGTGGAAACTCAGAAGCCTGGGACAGAATAAGGGCAGCTCCTGCCAGCACCCTGACACTTCAGCTCCAAGAGCTGCTCAGCCTGCATGTAGAGGACTCCCTCAGGCCCTCGCCCCATCTCAGTTGTGTGGGAGAGCACATGAGATGGAGAATGACCCTCCTTGCCTGGAAGACAAGAGGAAACAGCTTCAAGCTGCACCAGGGGAGGTTTAGATGGAGATGAGGAACAATTCCTTCCCCAGAAGGTGCTCAGGCATTGGAACAGGCTGCCCAGGGCAGGGCTGGAGTCACCGTCCCTGCAAGTGCTCACACACCGTGTAGCCGAGGCCTCAGTGCCATGGGTTAGTGGTGGCCTTGGCAGTGCTGGGGAGTGGTTGGACTGGATGAGCTTAAAGATCTTTTCCAATCCAGTTGGTTCTATGATTCTATGATTCTATGAAGGTGTTTCAGTGTTGCCTTGTACCTCCTTCTGCTCCTAGCCCCAGGGGACATTTGCAGTGCAGAACCCGAGCAATTGCCTCTAGCAAGGTATGATGCTATACTTCGTACTGTTACAAAATGAATCAAATTACAGTTTGGGACAAGAAGGTTTGTCTCCTTTGCATTATTCCAAGCCTTTGAGGCCAACCCCCCCAGAGCTCCCACACACGTGGGGTACAGCATGTGAGCTTGAGCACAGCCAGGTTCGCAGCACTTGATCCCTGTCCCGGGCAGCCTGGAGGCTCAGGACTTACCTTCACGGCAGAGGGCACCGGGAGTGTGGGGCTCTCCTGCCCCGCTGGCTGCTTGGGGCTGTCACACTGGCTGCCCTGCGCCGCCGCGGGGTCTGGTACATGGCCATCGGCGCTGCGGGGCTGGTCCTGCGAGGGAGAGGTTTGCTGTGTGACGGGAGCCAGGGCGTGGGGCCAGAGCCAGGGGCACCTGGGATCCCATTTCCCATAGCCCATGTTGTCCCCAGTCCATTCCACCCCACCATGTCTATCCCAGCCCAGTGTCCCCGCTCCCCCAGGCCACCCCAGTCCTTTCCCAGCCCTCTGTCTCCCCAGCCCATCCCAGTCCACCCTAACCACATCAGCCCTATATCCTCATCCCACCACCAGTACACCCCCTCGGTGTCTCCCATACTAGCCCACTTCCCCTCTCACCAGCCCCAGTCCTTCAGGTGTGCTCCCCCATCCCCTTCATGTCCTCCCAGCTCACCCCAGTCCATCCCAGTCCCCCCTCAGTCTGCCCCAGCTCACCCCAGCCCACTCCATTTCCCAGTCCCACCAGCCCCCCCTGCAGTACCGGCGCTGCCCGGCAGGGGGTGCTGCAGCCCCGCGTCCCCCCGCCCACCGTTGCCCACCTGAGGCGCGGGGCCCGCGGCGGGCTCTGGGCCCTTGGTGGCCGGCGGGGGCTCGGCGGGACCCGGGGAGCCCTCGCTCCGCGCCTGCTCCGGGGACAGCCCGTCGTTGCTGCTGTCCTCCTCGAAGGCGAAGGCGTCCGCCGCCTTGGGGAAGCTGACCTGGGTGCCTGCCGGGAAGAAGGGGCGATCTCAGGGCCCTGCGCTGAGCGAGGGGGGACGCACCCACCTCCTTCAGAGCTGGCTCTGAGCGAAGCACGCGTGTTGGTGCTCGGGGGGCTCCGACACGTCCTCCCGTCCCCAGCCATGCGCAGGGGCAGCTCCTGCGTGTGCCCTTATGGCCAAGGTGGGTGGGAAAGGACCTGGCATCGGCTCCTGGCCCGTGCCACGGACCATGTGAGGTGTCAGAGCCAAACCTGGGCAGGAGGTTTGGCAGGGCTGAGATGGGGAGAGGGGCGTTGGAGTCGCCCTTTCCACCAGCTGAGCGCCCCGACTGACCGCACCATACGTGTGACCCTGCCCTCAGCACGAGAGCTGGGGTTGGCACCCACCCGGAGGGTGGCACAAGAGCCAGCACGAGTGGACCTGGCTGCAGCCGAGCAAAGGCTTCCACATCCTGCCTCTGTCCACAGGCTTCACCCGCACAAATGCTTCAAACTGCTGCCACCGGCAGCCCCCGACACGGCTTCTCCCCCCTGCGCAGCTCCAGCCGTGCTACGTGCTGCTCAGATGGGCAAGAGCTCTTGACCCCCGGCTTTTGCTGATAAATAAAGCACTGAAGAAATGCAGGTCTCGTGAGCACCGGAGGGCTGCAGGTGGGGGTAGAGGAAGGAGCAGCGGGGCCGCACTCGCAATCTCCTCGTGCTCACGTCTGGCATTTGTCAGGCAGCTTGGCATGCCGATAGCGAGGTGACAAACGGGGAAATGGGAAGGGCCTGGGGACAAGCTTCCACCTGTCCCTGCTGCCGGTCCAGCAATGTGCCTCTTCTCACCAACACGCACCCTCCTGCCCTGACCCCTGCCCCTATCAGACAGATAAGGGTTATCTCTGCTTGCTCTGGCTCGTGGTGCCAGGCAGGGCGAGGAAGCGGGGAGCCCTGGCTCCCTGCCCCGAGCCGCTGCCCTGCCACTGTATGGGATGAGGATATAAGATTGATGTGTCCCATGGAGAGCCTCTCTTCTCTGATCTCCAGGGCATGGGGCTCCTCGTATGTCCCCTCTCCAGCACCCAAACTGGGTCTTCCCTCAGGAGCAGTTAGCCACAGCTAAGCCAGCTGATGAAGCACTGGGGTGGATGAAGACTATCCACCAGAGACGCTTTTGTAGTGGGCACTGGACAGAGGCTTTGGGCAGAAATGAGTTACTCCATAAATAGAGAGAAAAAATTGCAGACAAGCATGGGCATCCTCTCTCTGGGAAAAATGACAACACGCGAGGACTGTGGATGTGCACGACTCCTGCTGCGCTGGCATTTAATAAGCACGTGTTGAGAAGTGGTGCCAAAGCTGAAAGCCTAAGGGACCTTTGGGACACAGCAGCAGCCTGGAGCATGACAGGAATGTGCTGCATCCTGCTGCTTGATACCACGGGCCTGTGCCGGGTCGGGAATGCTGCCCTTATCTGTCCTGCTCTCACCCAGCCCAGGGCTGGCCGTATTGTTTCAGGATCCCATGTCTCTGCTGTAATCTCAGGCAGAATGGTGTTTGCTCGGGGCTGTTTCTAATGCACTGGGTATTGTCCTCTCAAGCGTATTGGACAAAGTGATGACAAGGACCTGGTAAAAAAAGGTTCTTGTATCACTGCTCAGCTATGTAGGGCACTGGCGGCCTCCTGTCACTGGGACGTTAGGGCTTTCGGTTGGGGTCTGGCACTTTCTGCTCACCCTGCCGGAGGTGATTAGAGGAACACGTCAGCTGAACTTTCCACTGTATAAACAGTTGAGATTCCAAGGTTAAAGTAAAATGATTTTAAACCCTGTCATCTTTCTGGTATTGCGAAAACAAAAGGCTTAACGTTCAGAAGTGTCAGTGCTCATCTCTGCTCTGTGTTCTGTCCTTCACCCCAAACCGTGAGCACCGCAAGGTGCCTCTGACTCCAAAAAACAGCCTGAAGATCCTTCAGCCTGGGGCTCTATTCTGCAGAAACCTGAGGGCTGGGATTGTGTTCCTGGTGCATTTGCACCTCCTCCTTCTCATGGCACCCAACATTACCAAGTAACTTCACATTTGACTCTAATGTGCTGCTTGATTCACCCTGAATGGGATAAAACTTGCTTACAGGGGACAGTTTTTCCTCAGCCATGTGATGGAAGGGCATTGTACAAGGGAGAAATTTCAAATGGATCCAGTTTTTTTAAGCCAGACTTTTTGTTTTTATCAGTTTTGTCCTGTAAATCTCTCTTTACCACAAGCTCCTGACAAGGCAGCTGGAGAGAAACGCTGTTCCCAGCTCACTCACCCAGCCTCCAAGCCTCTGCTCCAGTGAATAAAGTCAGGAGGCTCAAACTGCCTCAGACGTTTATAAGGGGGGGGTGGTGGTGGGCATTTTTTCTTTTCCACTGTTCTTCCCTTCGATAAGTGGCTGGGGAGATTTTACTTGAACTCTCCTTAAAAATTCCTCTTCAGTCCTGGAACATTTCACCTCCAAAGATGAGAGCTGTGAATTCTGGAAAAGGAGCAGCTCAAGGGCTACACTAGAAAAGCCAGAGCAGGAAAACCAAGAGCAGGAACAATTGTGGGGCAGGACAGAGCAGTATTGGAGCCTTGAATATCTTGTGTCACTTATGCTGGTTTCTGAGATGAAATGGAAGTCAAAGTACTTCCTGTTTCAATTCCCATTTTCGGCATCACTCCTGTTGTTCAAACCCCACTCCTGTCCCAGAGCCCTGCCACTGTCCCCAGATTGCTCTGAGCCCGAGAACAGGCACCTAACATGGGATTTTGCCAATGGAAATAATCCCATGAATTGAGGAACCAGGAGGAACAGAACAAGCAGCTCCCATGGGGCAGAGCATCTCTCAGATGCTCAAACACAGGCTGCCGTCCTGGTACTGCAGGACCCCACTGGCTTTCCTGCCCCTTTCTCTGCCTTTGGATCTCCCTGTCCTGCTGTTGGCCCTGGTGAAACCTGAGTCACCTTTTGCTTTGTGCCAGCTGCCACACCAGCCTCCCTGCAGCAGCACAGGGGGAAGGAAAGTGGAGGATTTGGCTTCCGCCCTCTGGTCAGGGGATAAGTGATAGAGAAAACCCAGCTCAGACATAAGTCAAGAGCTGGGCACTGGTAGGTAGGAGTGAACTCTGCTCTGGGGTGCAGGCTGCTCCTTGTGTTCCCCAGCAGTCTAGCACCCTAGGGATGCTTACTCATCCCAGAGATGCAGCATCCTGCTCTGCTGGGCCTTGCATCCCACTAGCATCAGTGGAAATAAGAGAGAACTGAGCTGGAACACTTCACCTCCACCTACTGGGATGTAAAAGCTTGACAGGGCACAAATGGGCAAACCCAAGCTGGCCTCACAACATGTGTGCACCCAGGTCCTCTCCCTCAAGAGGGAGGCAAGAATGTTTTGTCTCCAGCAGTATCACGTATGTGCTCAAAGCCTTGGTGAGGGAAGCAGCTTAAGAGAGGAGACATGAGCATTTTGCAGTGGTTATTGTTCTAAGATGAGAGCTCTCTTTTCCCAGATCTGGATTAAATAGCCCAGGCTGTGCTGGACTGGGCTGCTTACTGTAAAAATAGTAAAATTTAAGCAATAAATGCAGCTTTTAAGTCCAGGTCAGTCACCTCCTGCAGCCGCTGCAGTACATCCTCATAACCTTGCCAGCCCTGTGCCATGCACACAACACAACATGCACGTTCACTTCCACTACCTTTTATGGCCTCTTTCACAGCGGAGTCGACAGGAATAATATTCTTCTCCACCAGCTCCAAAGGACCCGGCCTGAGAGCAATCTTTTCATTGAGATCATCTGCCAGTCGGGCTCTTTTCAGCTTCATTTGAGTAGACTGAATGGACCCCTCTGCAGCTGAGTCTAAAAGGCCAAATGGAAGGCATCAGTTTGGGACCTGGGGTATCTCTGAGCACAGTGCACAGTGAGAATGTGCTTCCCCTTCAGCACAGCCAAAATCTGGGCTGCAGCCAAAGTCTAAGCATGGCTCAGTGCACAGCAGGAGCTGCTGCGAGGCTGGGAGGCAGGATGTTGGACTGGATGGGGCTGGTGGGATTTGGGACATAGGTCCTCCTCTGAGCTTGAGGTTCAGCTTCTCCATTCCCAGGCAAAAGCCTTTGTCTACTAGCCTAGGCTTGCAAACCCATCCTGCAGCTGGAGCATCCTCCCCAAGGACCAGGAATGATCTGCAATGGAAACTTCATTAACAAACTCCCACTAACGTAGGGGCCAAAGTGGACGCCAGCTCCTGCCTGCTAGGAGCCCATTGGCCCTTGTTGGCTAATGCAGATGGATCCCTGCTTCTGGAGAACAGCTGGAGAAATGAACCATTGACAATGTTTGACAGATGGAATAAATGTCTTGCACTGGAAGAAAAAAGGCTGAGGTTTTGGGAGTAGACATTTGGAGGCAATGTAACAACAGTGCTCCAGGACTTCAGGGAAAAAGCAAGCTGGAGAGGAGCATAACAAAGGCAGCTAGATCTGGAAGCTACAGCCCTACCAAACCCATCTGAGAAGCCTAGAGTTTTGAGTGGTGGCATAAGATTAGCCAATTAAACAGACATTTCCTGAACAGAGGTGGTCTGCCTCCTCTGGTGGCACAGGCATGAGTAGTGAGGGAGTGGGATTCTAAACTAGACCGTGTCTATACCCTTGGGGGTCTAAAGTAAGAAGGGCTGCGTCTAGGTTGTGCTATGTTCAAAGACCGGAGAGTCTTCTAGAAGCCAGATTGTAGGCAACAGATGTTACAGGGCTTGATACCATGGAAGAATTCTCTGCAGGAGGTCAGGAGAGCTGATCCAGGGTAACTTCTGGCCTCAGACCATACAGGGCAGTAAACACACCTGAGGTGAACAGTAACAGACGGTGTCCCTGTAAAGCATTTAGATGATGTGAAGTCTCAGTTGGCCAGTTTCAATCACCTCTAGTCCTGTTACAAACCAAGTAGACACGTGAGTCCATGATATGCCAGGGCACATGTCCATGAAACGCAGAGGTGTGTGTGGGGCAGCACAGCCAGCTTGCTCAATACAAAGCCAGGCAGTCTCTGCTTCCACTCTCCTCTGGCTTTGTCTGCCTGCTCCTGCCCACTCCTGGCGACTGCAGCTGCCCCCACATCTGGTTTACAGTCGCCTAACTCCTGTAGTGCTTCTATGGTTTAACCTTAGGGAAAGACACTTTCCACCTGACAAACAAGCAATGGTGCTAGCTCATTTTAGGGATGGACACCCAAGGGAAAAGCAAGGCAGTGGCAGTGATCTGGAATGGGTCCCTGCCTCAGCCCTCCTGTGTGCCGGAGGAAAAAGAAATATGGACTTCATCCATGCTGAGGGCGGAGGCCAGCAACTGGCCTCTGGCAATTGCCGGAGAGTGATCTGCTTCTTCCAGGCATCTGACAGGGCTTCAGGAGAGAGGCTTGTACATCCTCCCTGACTCTAAGGAGCTTGGTATCTCTGGAGATAACAGCGGACACCACAGTTTTCCGCTGTCTGTGACGGGATGCAGCAGAGCCGTGCCAGCTCTCTGCCTGGGAAGGGACACCAGGATGGGAGAGGGGAGAAGTGCTGCGGCTCATGGACTAATAGCAGGGCTCACCCTTTTCATACAGCTGTGCTTGGCATGAGTTGGCACGTAAAATATCCAGAATTATGGAAAAACAAAAGATGTCCAGCTTTGGGAGGGTATTGCAGCCACCCGTTATAGGGATTTCAGTGCCCTGGACAAGAATGCCCTGGGTATGCTTTTCATGAGGACCACACCTCAGCACCTCTGTCTAACTGAGTCCTCTCTTACAGCTGTTCTCTACGGTATCTTACACTGATCCCTGCCAGAGATGGGAGAAAGGTTAGATAACCTTTGGGTCTTCTGTCATGGAATAAATGTGTGTCCTGTCTCCTGAAGACCAGGGCTGAATTCCATACAACATGTGTCCCATTTGAATCTGTCCCTCACGAGCAGCTGGGACAAAGTTAACCCCAATGAGAGTCCTGAAGGGAAGCCAAGTGGGGCAGGAAAGACATGAGTCACAAGGCAGGAGACACAAGGAGTATGTGGGAGAAGCTCAGGCAGTCTTACCTTGTAAAATGTGCATATTGACCAGGTCTGATCTCTCAGGCCTGCTTCTGATCTTGTGCTTGAGATAATCTTCAGTCTGCAGGACACAAATGCAGAGAGTTACCTGGGTAGAGCAGCAGTAAGGTACAGAGAGCATCTGCCCCTGTGCCACCCCATGGTTCTTTTGGATTTATTACAATGATGTTCACTATACCCACTCCTAAGGTGTCTCCTTTCCAATTTCCCTTGAGTTTCTCATGCCTGGAAGTATTACAAGAGCCTATGGGAAGGATGAGATCTATTCAACAGGGAGTAGTGGGTCTTCTTCTAGCTTAGCATACCATGTGGCCTTTGAGAGCTGCATCAAGGCAGCTCCAGAGCGTACAGTGAGCAATGGCTTCTGTGGCAAGCCTGGCACTCTGGGGCTGAGTAGGCCATGAAGATTCCCAGGCTCTCTACCCAGGTCAGCCATGAGGCTTGGTCTTCCTGCAGTCCTGTGCTCTATGGTCCTCACCCCAGCTATGATGTGGGGCTGGGAAAAGCCACTTTGCAGATCAGTGCAGCTGAACTTGTGATCAACATGGCCCTGGAGCCTTGTACCGACTTCCTCATGGCTTTGGGAACAGAAAGGCACGCAGACATACAAGAACACCATCCATTAGGCCCAACGAAGTCAGTGTTGAGGGCAGCTGACCTCAAGAATATAAATATAAGCTTATCCACTGCTGAAGAAAAGCAAGAGCACAACTTGGACAAATTACTAGCTGTTTGCTAAGTTAAGGTACAGGAAGAAATAGAACCAAAAAATGTACATAGTTCAAAGAGGTTAAAATCTTAAGGATAAATATAAAAGAATAGTACAAGCAGCTGGAGCAAAACTGGAAAACCCGCAGTACAAAATGTACAGGATCATGAGAAAAAGATTTCATAAGGACTTCTGTAGCCATGACAAGGCAATGGAAAGTGCTGTCTGTGTTCCATAAACAGGAGAAATAATTATGCATGCTGCTGGGATGGCTACAGGATTTAATGCATTTTTAAACCATCCTCACTAAGAAGACAAATGGCTATTTATCAATCAGATTACTAAGCCAAGAACCTTCAGCAACAAAAGAGAAGAAACCCCAGTTATCGGGTTGGAGAACAGGTTGGAGAATACTCAGATGAGTTAAACGTTCCCAGTTTGAGATACACAAGGCTAGAGTAATATCTGTGGGTCTCCAGGAAACTGGGCAAGGGAGAGAATAATTTCTTGCTTTAAATGAGATGGAGACATGAAACAAGGAATTTATGAACCAGTCAGCAAGATATTGGACCAAGTAATTAGACAGTCTCTGTAAACAGATTTTGAAGATAGACAGGAGGTGAGTAAGAGCCAGGATGGATTCATCAAGAGCAAACCACATCGCACCAACCTGATTTTGTTCTATGGAAAGCTGACAGATTTCTGTTACAGGAATAAACAATGAATGTCATGTAGCTTGACTTGAAGCATGTTTTGACATTATCTCACATGGCTTTCTCACAGGCAAGCCAGAGAAATTTGGTCTGGATAAGACTAACATAAGAAAGGAGCGTAGCTGTGGGTCACCAGAGGAATTAGGAGTGGCTCACAGTCTAAACAGAAGAATAGATCAAATCATATTACACAGCAATTTTTTCTACTAGCCAATACATTAATTACTGTGTTGGAGGATAGAAGATATACTCCTTAGCTCTGAATCTTTCAAGGCGAACAGATTACAAAGCAACATGATTTGGAGTAATTGGAGAAATGATCTGAAGTAGTTCTGATCCAATTGCAAGGACGTTTGGAAAGGACTGCATTCAGGTCACAGCTGATTCTGCACTGGGGTGAATGAAGACTTTATCCACCAGAGATGCTTTTGTAGTGGGCACTGGACAGTGGCTTTGGGCAGAAATGAGTTACTCCATAAATAGAGAAAAAAATATAAATGGCTCTGGAGAATCTTGTGATCCGCAGCAGAACCACGTTGACCAACAGGCAGCTTTCCAGGAGACACAACAAAGGATTTCAGATGGGCCCTAGGAATAGCAACCTCCTGTTCTGTGCCCTGCGTCTGAAAGGGTCCAGCTGACAGCTGGGGGTCTAGATGACAGCTACAGAAATCATTCTAGGGCCAGGGATGGGCTCAGTGGGGAGAGGCTGAAGGGAGGGAAGGTTGGTCAGCCCAGAGGTGGGATGGCTACAGAGAAATAGGGTGCAAAATACTTTTAAAAAGTGCTACAAGAAAAAAGTTAAGCAGCTGTGCATGTGCATGCATAGGGATGAAAGAGCCACAGGCTTTAATTTCAACAGAGCAGCTTGGGCAGGGAACTGGGGCCACTTGCTAAGAGCACAGGTTAGAGAGCAGGGGGGCAGCTGCTCGGGGTGGGATGTCTGTTGGTGGTCAGGGATGACCCAGCCGGGGTGTGCTGCTCTGGGGCAGAGGCACGACAGCTTTTCCTCTCTGCCACGCTTGCTGGGTGCTGGAAGGAAGCACTCAAGCCCTGCTGAGCCTCAGGGAAGACAGCCTGCTCCCTGTCCTCCAAACCAGCAAGGTCTTATAGGACATTGACTTCAAAGGCTGTGCACTGGCCTGATGCCAGGCTCTCATGTTGCCAGTGACATGTTTAAACAAATAATAGACATTTTATTTACTGAAGTCTTTACCATTCCTTACCCTTCCCCCCGTAGGTTTTCCTCAGCTTATTTTCACCAACACAGTCCCTTGCTTGGACAATGTGTAGGTTTGCCTGGTTCCTATGAAGGTCAGACCAAGCTGGTGTCTGCACCTGAGTGCAGTTAAACTCACCTAATGCATTTCTAGCTAATCCTCAGGTCAGATCCTGACTTGGGCTAAGCTTGGATTGCTGCCTTAGAGATGTGGCATTGTCCATGTCAAACCCAGCATTCACACTGCATTACCCTGACTTTCTGCTCAGGTTTCAGTTCCTTTTGACCTTTGCTGTTTATAAGCTGCATTTGTGTCACTGGGATGCAAATGGTGCAGAAAGACTTCAGATGTGTTTGGGTTTTTTTTTTTTTTTAGTGTCAGCTGAAGCAGAAGAGCTTTCAAAACACATGAAAGCAGTTCTTGTTATCTGCTTTCTGTTTGCAGAACATCAGTTTGGAGGAGTATCAGCAAAACAACAAATGCCACTGAGTAAGTATCTGGAAACAGCTGCTGCTCCTTCCCTGTCACAGCTCAAAGCAGGGCATCCTTGCAAAGGAGTATGTTTGTTATGGGCTGTGCTCATTAATGTCTTCATTAGCATGGTCTAAAAATGCAGTTTGGGATAGACTAGAGCATCCTTCCCTTTCCCCAGGCAAGCAGCCAGTGAAAGCTTTTGAAGAGAAAGACAAAGAGACACAGATGTATACTTGAGCTGTAAAATATGTGACACTTCAGGGATACTTTGGATTGCTTGAAATTCTGTAAGCACACTAATTTTTCAGAGTCATGCTGTGTTTCTTATGCTGGCCGTTTATTACCACAGGAGACTCAGGGCAAGTGATTTGGAGTGTGTTTAAGTTCAGATGAGCACTTCTCCATATTTCACAATCATTCTTCCTTGCAAAGGTCCTTTCCTATACAGAGATTAATGGAACAAACTCTTTGCATTCAAGCAAAACCTGCATGACTGAGTGTTCCCTTTTCCATGGACTTTTCTCCAGCTTGGTCAAGGCTGGATGACAGGTGCTTGGAAAACTGGTCTGATTTCCCACAGAGTGGTATCGTCCCAGGGTTTCAATGTGTTCTGGAAATGCCTACTTATCTCTGCCTTCAGCAATATTTAGGAAAGCCTGAGTGCAGTTAGATAACAGGGCCAGAGGGAGCCTGGCCCACTTAGCCCCTTGGATGTTGTGTGTTGTAATAGCCACGCTGCACTGCAGAGCTAAGAGCCAGGCTCCTGCCTGATGACAAATGTGAGTTCCCTGGGGACTCGCTCCGGGTGACAAAGGGCATCTGCATGCCTCCTGCACACTTGCTAAATAGTTAGGATCCTTCAGCCCTGTTTGCTGCTGGCTCTGCTCTAACCCTGCTGAGGAGTGGAGACCAGTCAGTACAGCGAGGAGTGGGCTCTGGACCTGGCCCGGAGAGGAAGACTTCAGCTGCTTGGACATTCACTGGCAGGACTGCTGATGCCATGTGAACTGTTCCCTGCCCACAGCCTCTTGTAAACCCCAGGGGCTGTTGTAAAAACCCATAGCTCAGGGCGCAGATGCTCCAGAGCATTTGTGAATCCTGGCTTGGCCCCATCATGTCTGGAAGCAGGGGAGATGCCGTGACCCTCACCCTTGGCCACAGGGCTTGAATAAAGGATGCCAGAGCAGAGGACAATGGTGGAAAGCGATTTCAAATCCTGCAAGTCATGCAAAGCAAGCCCACGTGTTCCCTCACTGGGATGGCTGCAGGAGTTACCTTGGCTCGCTCCAGACTTTTTCGCTGTTCATGGAATGCGGATGGGCTTTTCAGTGCTGCAACAGGAAAGAGAGAGGAGCAGTCAGCACAGGAGTGGAAGCAAGCAGCTACCAGGATATTCAGCAACAGCATTTTAATGAGGGCTATATAAATAGCAACACAAACTAGCCGTTCCCTTTATTGCGCCGACTAAAAATAACTCAGGAAAGCTCTGGGAAATCCCTCGCTCTCCATGGATGGAGAGCACGGGGAGCGCAGGAGACACATGGGCAGGGAGGGGGTGCAGGCTTTGAAACACAGTGCTCTGTGGGACACATCAGAAAGCAGATGTGGCTTTTCCTTGGAGTGCTTCCTGCAGGTCATGGAAGTCACTAGAGCCCCAGAAGACAGATGTAGGAAGAGCTACAACCTTAGAGGGGACCTCATCTGCAAGAAAAACCTGCAGGTGATGGAGGCTTGAGGCCAGCAGGAAAACTGCCTGGCCTCTACCATGCTCCAGCGAGGGGATTTCAATGCAAGGTCCCTTGTCCCTCTTCCATCGCTAACCTCCCCTCCATCTCTCACTGGATGTTGGTCCTCTCTTCTGCCCAGAAGCATCTGTGTGACGTGGGGCCTCCCTAAGCATGCAGCTGCCTGGTCAGCTACCATGCAGACCATGCCCTCAGCATCTTCTGACACCAAGGAGGATTAACCCAGATGGGGTCCCAAAAACCAGCCAGTGATCCCTGGCTCTTGGACCAGTGAACACCAGCCCCATGGAGGAGTCTGTATGGGAGTCATGGAGAACCTTGAATGTTTCTTGTTTACTCTGGCTCAGTAGAAATAGGAGCAGAATTTGCATGATGAAGGGGTTAATATTCCTGAGATCCTGCAAAAATTCTTTTCTGACTGTGTAACAGGGAAAATTAACTGTTCTCATTGGGACAGGGAAGGGGAAGATGTCCTGACCCACAAAACCAGCCTGCTACAACTCTGGCAATAGGAATTCCCTTTCGATCTTCTGAATGGGATCCAGTAAGGACAGAAACTATTTCCACACAGGACATTTTATCCTCCATCAGTCTAGAGGAGGATGAAGAGAAGACTTGGGGGCAGATGGGAAATGTTTGGGGGCCCTCTGTGTTGGCTTTTGGTAGGCAAGCCCCAGCGTAACCCCTATAAACCCCAGTAAATCACTGTAAGCCACTGTGTGAGCCCATTCCTGTTCCTAACATGGGAAAGCAGACATACAGACAAGCATTACTGTGCCATGCTCCAGTGAGCAGCCATGAGGACTTGTGAGGTTTAATCAGAAGCAAACTAAAATAATGCACACAAGAACATGAAGTTAGCAAGAGAGATGACTTTTCCAGCCCCGCTCACTGTGAAGTACTGACATAGGGAGTGTGCTATGGGCATTGACCAAACGCCGTGCTGTTCAAGAGGAACATGTTGCAGAATTTAGTAATTTACCAAGATTTTTGGAGGAATTATGTGGATGCTGCAGCTTGTATTAGTCTGCAAAACAAACAGAGACATTGCTAGCACTTGTTATTCAGACAACTTGTCAGTGGATGACATGTCAGCCTGAAACGGCTGAGGGTTTGGAGGTAACAGGGCAGAGTTGCTGTGCTTGGTGTTGATAATCTTGGGACTATTGCCTCTAAGTTTTCAGTTAGAGGACGAGGTGGTGGCTGTGTACAGCAAGAGTCTTCAAGCATAGCCATTTCTGCAGCCCATCACTCTATTGGGAGCCTTGCCTTGAAGGGAATCCTTGATGCTGCAAGCTGCCTCCCCTCCTCCTAGGTAGGTGACCAGGGCCTGGCTGGGGCCCAGGGCAGGTGTCTGTGCAGGTCTAGAGAGAGGAGTCACCCATACTGAGCCCTACAGCCTGTGTTTCTGCAAGTGACCCCACATGTCCTTGGTTTAAAATGCTTTAGCTGGGCCTATACCAGTTTCACCAAGACAATGTGCTGGTGCATGAACTGGAAACTTCCTACTGAGTGGGCCTGAAGAAAGGAAGAGGCTCTGCTCTAACCTGCGCTCCTGTGCATCAGGAGCTTGCTGTGTGCCAGAGAATCTGATCTCCCCTTGCTCTCAGAGGATCCTCCATACACAGAGTCACAGGGCTGCAGGAACTCAGAGGCTGCTCTTGCCTATCAGTCTGTGCCTGTCTCTATTGGTAGAGCCCTTTTCAGCAGCGTTGGTTGTTTTGCCAGCCAGTTGGTCAATTTACAACCTGAAAACATCTGACAATCTGAGTCCAGCTTTAAACCTGAAGCCTTGTGCAATGCTACTGCTCCTGAGCATCCTCCTTTAGGCAGTTTCCTGCCTTCTCCAGTGATGAGGCCATCTGAAGGTTTCATATTTCTTAGAGAAACATCCGAAGAAGTGTGATCAGAGCTCAGGTATGCAATGGCATTAATCTTTTCCAATCAAACCAAGCACAGACTGGGCTTTGGTAAGGATATTCTTCTCACTGCTATGCTCAGGTAACACTGATAGTTCTCCCTGTGCTGTTCTCTTGGATGCCAAAACCCAGCCAGGTTCCTAGGATGTATTCCAATGTTTCATGTTTGCTGTCCTATAGCTGCACTGGTGAGCTCAGGAGGCTCTGCAGATAGTCATCAACTCCCTCAACTCCCCTTCCCACAAGGCTTTCTACAACCCTCAAATCTTTTATCCAATGCTGTTCTCTTACTCCGACCTTCTGTCTCTCTGGTGTCTGTCTAAATTCATCACTTAGGAAAAAATAGTTTCTCTGTCCTGGGATTTTATCAGCAGAAAATGTATGCAATGGGTTGAAAGGAATCCTTGTGCAAAATCCAATGTGCAATGTGGGATCAAGTGCATGCTCCAAGCCTGATACCAAACCTGACTCTCACCATGGAGACCAGCAATGCCCATCTTTACTCTTTCCAGAAGGGCAGTTCTCAGCCACTGTGAGTTATAGCCCTATGGGTTCATTTCTTGCCCTCCTGCAATGCATGTGAAGTGGGGTCCTGTCCTGGTGCAACACCTAGAGCCAACCTCACCCGCTGGTCTTCAGAGCCAACAGGGCATGGGAAGGTATCATAGAATTACAGGCTGGTTTAGGTTGGAAGAGACCCTAAAGCTCATCCAGTTCCAACCCCTGCCACGGGCAGGGACACCTTCCACTAGAGCAGGTTGCTCCAAGCCCCTGTGTCCAACCTGGCCTTGAACACTGCCAGGGATGGGGCAGCCACAGCTTCTCTGGGCACCCTGTGCCAGCACCTCAGCACCCTCACAGGGAAGAGCTTCTGCCTCAGAGCTCATCTCAGTCTGCCCTCTGGCAGGTTAAAGCCATTCCCCTTGGCCTGTCCCTACAGGCCCTTGTCCAAAGCCCCTCTCCAGGTTTCCTGGAGCGCCTTTAGGCACTGGAGCTGCTCTAAGGTCTCCCCTTCAGGAGCCTTCTCTTCTCCAGGCTGCCCCAGCCCAGCTCTCCCAGCCTGGCTCCAGAGCAGAGCTGCTCCAGCCCTCGCAGCAGCTCCGTGGCCTCCTCTGGCCTCGCTTAAGCAGGTCCACGTAAAGACTTGTTTTCCATAAGGAATGACTGCATGTGCCCAAGCCATGGGGAGTCTGGCTGGGGCTCCCATGTACTAAATGCTGACGCCTGACGCTCCTTCCTGAGGTCAAATGCAGCAGTTAAATTTTACGCGTTTGTTTTTCTAATGGCAAAAGTGTCTTTTCTTCTATTACCTTCAGGGAGTGAACTGTGCTCAAGCTTCCCAAAATGGCCTTCTTGGACAGAACCCAGACTGCAAAATGTCAGAGTAGAAGCTGGGAGTGCAAAGAAGTCGTAAGTTACAGGAAAATACCCTTCAGTTGCCATCAAATAAATCTGGTTTAATATGTGGTCTGCAGTGTGTAAGGTTTTCAATGTTAGGTGTCAGTCCCATGCACTCAGTGTGCAGAGCAGTGTCAGGTATGCAGACCTTTCAGTTGGCACCACTGCTCCATACGCATGCAAAGGGCTGTCCTGCGCCTTATCTGACTATTCCCAGTTTTACAGAGTGGGCTTCCCATTTCAGGAGATGTTAGACATAGTTTTGGCCACTGACTCTATTTCCAGTGCTTGCAATACTATAACGAATGTCACTCCTGGAGTCCTGTGGTTAAAATGCTTGCCCTTTGGTGGCAGGCAGCAGAAAATCTGAATGCTTAAAGGAATAAACAGAAGGTAAATAGGAAGAACATACATTTAGCCATCTTAAAACCGTAATGATAATTTTGACAGTCATGATTTTTGTCATCCTGCTCAAGTTTTCTTAATGTTTGCTGACAATACTGTACTGAGAAGGTGTCTGTTGCTGGCTACCTTGACTCAGTCCTTTAGGAAGGCGGCTGCATGGGAAGGGCTGAGGGCTGGGCAGGGTGCAGCAACCAGTGCTAGAGCTATGCTCCTAGTGAGTTGTTCTGCTGTTTAGACAAGAGCTGCATCACAATCTTCAAGGTCAGCCAGAAGAGACAGAAGTGACACAGGCTTTGGAAAGTTGTGGTCTTAGCAGTGAACACAAGGGACCCTTGGTGAGACAGAATAAGCCTCTACCTGGGTCCTAGATAATTACAGATTCGTGCACATGCAGCCTGAGCTAGGTCAGGATGGAGTTATCCATTGGTCACGGCTGAGCTCCCAACAGCATTTCTCTGGTAGTGCTACAGGTTTCATGATGCACCCGCAGGTGCAGAAGGGGATCAAGTTCATTCACTTGTTCGGATCTAGCAACTAGCTTTCTGGTGCTGAATGAGCACATGATAATGCTGGAGCTTGCTCTTCAGGCTTGAATACCAGCTTAAAAAGGATGAATGTGGTCAGAGAGGGGAAAGCATGGACATCATTTGTCTTCAGCAAGAATGCCCAGGTGGGGTTTCACTGGCCTCAAGTCTACACTGACAGTTCTGTCCTGCAGGGTCCTGACTGGGCACAGGCACAGGTCTGGGTATGTCTCACTCATAGCAGTGCGCTGGGGCCAAGGCAGTTACCCACCACTTCCTTCTTTCAGAGCCTCATGGAGTGGGCTCTCTCTACCTTTTCCTCGTTCTGTGGGTCTGATCCTGCCACAGAGGTTCTTGGCTTTTACAGGAGGACATGAGATTCTCTGCCTTTGCCTACATGAAGAGCTTTGTGAATCTTCTGCTTGGAGTTGGATATACTAGTCTGCTACAGTGACCTCTGGGACAGGGAGCTACGCAGCTGAATCTTTGGATGCTGTAAGCTAAGCATCTCTCCTGACTTCGGTTTGAGCACTGGCATGATAATATGTGTGGCAAATGCTGGGCACTGTTGTAGAGCAAGAGGAACTATGGTATTTCTATGGGGCAGGAAGCAAAGTACCCCCTGGTAATGATCTGCTCAGAGCTGAGTGGGTCTGAGCAGGCAGCAGGTGCCACAGCGTGCTCCAACAGCGCCCAGGATGAACATGGGAGTGGGTGACAAGGGCACAAATAGATACTCACGTGGCATGATGCCTTGGTCTGCCAGCTGCTCGCGGGTCCTTCTCTGCTGAAGCCGTAGCTGCAAAACTGTAAGAGAGACAGTGTCAGGAAAAGAGGCAGGATTTTAACTCTTCCCTGTGAGGGTGCTGAGGTGCTGGCACAGGGTGCCCAGAGAAGCTGTGGCTGCCCCATCCCTGGCAGTGTTCAAGGCCAGGTTGGACACAGGGGCTTGGAGCAACCTGCTCTAGTGGAAGGTGTCCCTGCCCGTGACAGGGGGGTGGAACTGGATGAGCTTCAAGGTCCTTTCAACCCAAACCAGTCTGGGCTTCTATGATTCTATGACAATGTGCCAGGGGTCTCTGTGTGGCACAGGGGTCTGGCACTGAGCTCTGCTGCTGCTGGACCAGCCTTGGTGCAGCAGAGTGCTCCAAGCCAAGGAGGAGCTGCATAGGCTGAACCACCCTTGTCCTCACTGCCGCAGACAGAGAGCTCGGCAGGGCTGCTTCTGGTCCAGGCAATTCCCTAGTGCCTGGGGCAGACTGATCCCTGCCTGGCACTGGTGATGGGTGATGGCCATGGCTTCAGCTCATATAGCTGCTCAGCTCTGAACTCTGAAGCTCGGAGGTTCTCCCTCCTGCTAGCACTGTGGGTTGAGTAGAGTTGTCCAACTCCATCACTCTCCTGAGGGCCTGGCAGCGTATTTCCAGCCCTACAAGGCTCAGCACTGGATGCAGATAGCCTTACTGTTCAGAGGGGGATGTAGATGATGTGGTGAGGAGAGATTAGTACCGTCTCTGTATGAACCCGCTGCTCCAAGGTCCTGCAGTCTCCAGTATAACTTGGTTTTGGAAACAGTGCACTAACGGATGGGAATGAACCACTGATCAGGGTCACTGTGTGGCTTAGCAGCATGGCCTCAGCTACAGAGCACTGATGAAGCATCTCACAAAGCAGCACCTCTCAACATGCACAGCATGCAGTGATAGCCCATCATATACCTGCAGCCTGCCTGGTGCAAGGCTACCTGCTTCTGCTTGGCCTGGGACAAGTCAGTTCACCCCATCACACAGGTAACCCTGTACTTTGACTTAGGATCATATTCTACACCTTTGTTTTTGCACATTTGTCTTCAGGAAGACAGGCACTTGTATCACAAGGTGAAACATAGAGCTCACTTCTGTATTTTCCTGCTGGAAACTCAGTACAGCTTGCCACAATTACATGTATTGTTCAGTGGTCACGATATAAGTGCATGCATATTCCCTGTCCCCCCAGCACAGCCCCAGGCTACATCCCATTAGCTGACCATAGAGAGGTGCTATTGGAATTGGAAGAGAGGAAGAATGGCCTTTTAGTCCTCAGGACCAACCTTCTGAGCTCTGCCACAGCTCATGTCTACAGTGCAGCTTCCCTGGGATGTGGATGGAGCTGAAGAATAATCCCTTCCAGGTGAGTCCCCAAAGCACAAGGTCCTCTTATATGCCACTGCCTGTGACCTTCCATGTCCTCTGCACAAACTATGGCTCACATTCAGATCGAATGTTTGGTAAAAGCCTCACATGGGACCATGATCTGCCAAATTCCAGCACTTCTTAGGACACCAAGGATAGATTCTTGCTGCGAGGGAAACGTGCAGCCTTCAGTACCTGGTAAAGTCTGCATGCATGCAGCAAGCTGTCAGCTAGGCCTCTTTCAGAGAGAAAGGAGAAGTTATACATTCCCTTGAAGCATAGCTCAGAATGATGATGGTGTCCAATTGTGGTGGCTGTAAGTTTCAGCATCTGCCTTGATGCAAGAAGTGCTGAAAGCATGTGCAGGTTTCAGTGCCATGTCTCTCCCTGTGCTTGGATCCAGGAGCAGCACTCAGGAACCCAGGTTTTCCAATGCTACTGCCTTCCAGCAACCAGTGCACAACCCAGGAAAGCCTGGCTAACAGCCTCTCTTTTGGCTCCTGCACTGAGCACTGCAGAGAGACCCTCACAGCGGGGACCTGATGTTATTTAATAATCATTTTGTGCAGAGAGAAAAGGTTTCAGAATTGTGTTTCATGCTGACAGGCAGAAAGGCTGTGACCCAGCAATGACACAAACTGTTCTGGCTGTGAGAGCTAAGCTCTTCCATGGGTGAGTGGCTATGGACAGGCCATGCTGACAGAGAATGTTAGGGCAGGAGCAGCCCAAGCTTGATGGTTGGAACAGTTATTTCAGCCATTGCATATTCATCCATATCTGGTCCTCCTTATGTAGTAGGATGCACACCTTGACTCCCACATACCATCTCTATGAACTTCCAAACCATCTGAAGGAGCATAGCTGTGCACAGTGCCAGACAATAACACTGAGCATCCCTGCAGGAAGAGGTAAAGCACCCACTACTCTCGGCAGCCTTCGAGTCCATGCTGCAGCTTGCCCTTTGGTGGATGCCAGCTCAAGGCTTGCACCTTTCCCTCACAACCAGCAATGCTTCAGAACAGGCCTGGAGGAGCCCTTGGTACCATCCAAAGAACCACCACATAGCTGCTTCTTGAACAGGACTTGAGACCTGTTGGAGCTGTGTCTGACCCCAGTTGCATTCCTGTCCCCTTCCTTTGCTACATGTCTGAGCTCTGAGTGCTGCTGGGACTCACTTCGAGGATGGTGTCAAGGTTTTTTTTGAATATTCTTATTTTTCAAGGAAACTGCTTTGCTGACACTTCAGAAGAACATCTATGTTCCAAAGAGTGATGCCTGAAGCACTGATGAGACAACATTGATCCCACACCGCCAGCATCCTTGTTGCCTGCACCAGCTTGGATGGGGAGAAGTACCCCAGGGGAGCAGCCGTGCACACTGGTCACCCCGTGGCACCATCAGCTGACAGACAGCCTTGCTTTCAGCAACCTGCTCCTTCCTTTGGTACCCCATGATGAGAAATCCCTCCCTAGACGATGCGAGGCATGTCACAGCTATTGCAGTGATTTTTCTGTCAGAAATACCCCTCTTTTCTGTGCTAGCACCGTTTAGTGATCAAGCTTTCAGAAACAGCCTGTGCAGTGGGGCTGTTATCAGTGCAGAGAAGACCTACTGGCATCAGTCACTCTGGTGGCCCAAGCTCTGAGCACTGCCCATGACCCACATCCTCCTCCCCAGGAGTTCACTCCAGAGCTTTAGGAAGCTCATCTTGATGATCTTAAAGGTCTTTTCCAACCTAGTTGATTCTGTGATTCTAAGAGACAGCTTGGGCCTTGCCTGGCCTGATGATGCACTGGAAAAGACGTGTTCCAGTCCTCCCTCCACCCCAGGAATAGGCAGACCTGGCCTTCTGCTTCAATCTGCAGGGCACTTTTAGTCCAGTGCTCAGCAGACTGTCAGGATGGGACTGTTCTCACCTGCATCATCAGAGTGTCCCCCATGCTGGGGCATTGCCAGAGCACTCATAGCACCATCCTCTCTTTGGGGAATCAGCTTTACCAGCACATGGATCTGGGCAGCACTGAGGCACATTGCCCAGGGAGGTGGGGAGCTGCTCTTCTCACAGGGTTAAGGACTAGTGCAAAGCCATGGCTGACCTGTCCCCGTGCTGGTGATGGTCTGTGCCTGAGAAGGAGGTTCTCAGAGCTGTGTCTTCCCACCAACACTTGTGTAGCAACTAGATCATGTTCCCTGGAACTCTGAGGCTGCAAGAGGCTTTCTCAGCACTCAGCTCAATGAGACAAGCCACCCAGGATGAGCTGCAGCTCTAGTACTGCTTCTTTACTTCCATCCCAGCATCTGTTCCTGTCTCTGACTCTGGGAGTGACTGAGGCAGAGTCCCCACTGCTTCAGCTCTTCCCTGCTCTCTTAGGTGCTTTCAGGTGAAATCCCAACAACTGCTGGTTTCCTCCCTTCCTGGGCTGCACCAGCACTTTTGCTCTGATTGGGAACCACATATTCACTCCAGTGCCATTGCTGTGCAAACAAGTCACTGCTGCTACCAGAAACGATGGCCGGGCAGTTGCATGCTCATCCCTGCATCTTGTGCTGCTCCTGAGCCATGTAGTGGAGGGGACGAGCAGAAGCACCACATTGCACCAGTTAGACCCAAGCCCATGAACTTGATGGGACTCAGCAGTTTGACAAACAACAGCAAGTCACTGTCCCATCTGCAGCCACCCCAGCAGCTCATTCCTGCTGGGCTTTGAGGAGCAGCTCAGTGCTGCACAGGATGGGGCCAGGGAGGAGCTGGCAGCAAATTGGGAATGGGGTGATGGGGAGGATGGACTCCTGTTTTCAACAGCAGCAGCTTTGTTGCCTGTCAAACAGCAGCTGAGCAAACGTGAAACACGTGTTTGTCCACGGCCATGGTGTGTGCCAGAGGAACCTGGTGGCTCTCCCCTGCTCAGGCACTGGCTGCAGGAAATGGCCTGTTTTGCACTTAGCCTCTCTTGGAAGGCAGGACTGCTGCTGGCTTGGAGGATGTCTTTAGAGATGATGTCTGAGGCTTTCTTGTTTGAGCATGCCAGGAGGAGAGAGGATGCCCAGAGGAAGATGCAAGTGGGACCCCTTGACTGTCCCAAGGCCCCAGCAGGGCAGGAGCAGGGCTGGCTTGGTGTGGGCATGTTGCTTGTGGTCTTTTTCAGGCTGTGGCTGTTTCTTGCAGCTGCATCAGGAGCAGGATCCTGTATTCAAAGCAGGATGTCCAAATGGGCAGGGCAGCCCGGAGCAGGAGTGCTCAGTCCTAAGCAACAGGCTGACATGAAGCTCCTGACATGGGGGCTGCACTTGGATGAATGTGGGGTCACCCTGAGGTGGGTGACATTGGTCTGTCATAGGAAGAGACATAGGCCCACACCTGGCTAGCAAGGAGCCTAGGCCACCAAATGAGCACATGTCATCACTAAAGAAAAATCACCTCTGTGTTCATCATCATAACATGCAACCCTAACCTCGCCATGGTCCTGAGAACAGGCTGCCATCAGCTCTCCTTAGACTCATCCCTTCAGCATCCCTGTGAGCAGCCCATACATCCTTCTCCTCAGGCACAGTGAGGTACGTGTCAGTCTGTGCTATAACACATGCCTGACCAAGAGAGAAGCGTATGGCTGTCAGCTGAACCTCCAAGGTGCAAGATGAAATCACCAAGGTACAAGATGCCAGAAAACCAAAACCAAGCACAAAGTGATCTACACCAAGTCAGTGTTTTACAGCAACTTCATGAAACCATGAAGCAGTGTCACCAGTCACAGAAAGGCCATGGTTTGAACACACACTCTGGTTGTGAGCTGTACAAGTTCATGGTCTGAGAGGAAACACATGCACACTCTTTATCTTTGAACACCAGGAAAATGAAAATAAAGCTTCTGCCAAAATGCCTGCCCTGACACCCCACCAAGCCCTAGTTTCTTCTGGTTTATTAACCTGCTGATTTTGGTCCAGATCACACTCTCCACCAGAGGCAGACAGAATAAAATCCTCTCCCACCTCAACCAGCTTCATTCAAGCCCTGTGTGCAAGCATGAGCCCTCTCCTCCATAGAGCCAGGCAAGTCTCTGCAATTCACACCCATATGTCCACAATTAGGCCTGGGTATTACCCCATGCCAAGCCATGCAGAGCCATATTTAGGGTGTTAAAATTTCACTTCTCACCAATTATCTGAACTACCACTGATGTTATGCAGATGTTGGCCTTGTAAACTCTCTTTCCATATCTCTGGACAGAAAAGGTCAGAGTTAAGGTTAAGTCTGCATTTGCCAGCTTTGTTTGCTCTGCCCGATGACAACCCTTCGCTGCTGGAGTACAATTGGTTTGTATTCAAAGCAGGAGAGTACATAAATCATTGTCTCTGGGAAGAGTTAAATATGTTTCTGGAACAGCCCGTAGATGTCCTAGTTGATTTAGTGCAATCCCATTGACAATTGGAGCGCATGGGGCAGCATGGCAGGCTTGAAGGATCATCATTCCTGCAAAATTTGTCAGGATGACCTCAGATCAGTGCATTTATCTTTGGAAAAAGAGATAAAATAAATAAATGTGCACACAAATCCTCGAGGAAGGGGAGGGGGAACCTGAAGGCCTGCAGCGTGTTGGTGATTTGATCTATCTCCTCTGGAGCGGCTCCTGGTGCCCTGCACTGGGGTAGCTACTGTCTGTCCACACTGCACGGCTACGCTGGTCCTTCACTGTGGACCACTGGAGAGAGAAAAGCAGAAGAAAACACTGTGGGATTCAAGGCATCATTGCTGGGCTCTGTGTGAAAGAGCCACTGCCTCCACCAGATAAGCCATTCTTGGACAAGCTCTGTCTTGTTACTGGTGCTTCCAGATAGAAGCAAGAGACAGGAAAGCTGACACTTATGCCACTCTAGGAGGGACACCTATGTGCCACCATCTTCTAGTTGCCACATCCTTGCTCCCCTTTCTGCCTGCTACTCGCCACAGAGATTAAAGGGATTCTGGGATGAGGAAACAAGCAGCAAGTCATACATCTCTAGAAGCCTCTAACACACACATAGGTCTTTCAGCTGCCTAGTGTGTGCAGGTCATGGAGAGACAGCAAAAGTTTCATTACTAAGATTTACTTCAGCCCTCATTGACATTGGCCTGGAATCCTTCAAAAGGGATCCAGGCTCGTTGTGAGTCATAGAGCACAGCTAATCCTTCCCAAACCTGGGAGCAAGCGAAGCCTCACACCTGCCTGCACAAGACCCTTTCCGAAGCAGCAGCACATCATGAGGCATCCTTGGGGCTTGGCATTGCAGGGTCTGATCCCTCCTGGCTTGTCCTCTGCATGCTCTGTGCAAGCTACGCAGCTCCCTGTGCAAACTGCTGCTGTCCTGTAGTGTGTCACAGCCCCTGAGCCATGCAGGGGGGCATGGGGCAGGGCAATGGGTTGTTTGAGGGGTTCATCCCTCCTCCAAGTGAATGGAGGGCAGTAAATCAGAGCACTGCACCTCCTGCCATCCTTGCAGGGCTTTACAGCTACTAAAGTCTGCACATGGAGCAGGGACACCAGAGTAAACTGTCCCATAGAGACTTTACATGTAAGAGATTCGACTACTTCCACCATTAGACATTAGCTTTTCTCTTCTATTCCTCATGTTACTAAAAACCCAGCAGCATTATGAAAGCAGCATTATTGATCTATTTTTATTCCTCTGCATCCTGCTGTCCCCCCGTGTCTCACAGACTGAAGTGACCGGGGTTGTGCTGTGGCCACATCCGGCATTACCTGCATCAGTCCCAGCAAGGGGGGGGGGCGATGTGGGGAATCCCAAATCCATACTTGGGATTTTGGCAAACTCCACTCAAACAAAATAAATAGGCAGAGAAATCTTGTCGAATGGGAAGCCACCAGGCAACAGTGAGGGATGGCAGTTGTGGGAATAAGTCATGAACTAAAGAATGCCCCACAAATTGACTGCCCTAGAAATGCTGAAAGGCAGGAGAATTTATGGACGTAAAGACCCACAAAGTTTACTTTTACTAGAGAATCATTCGAAAAACATGTTTAGAGATTCCACTGTTGGTTCCATCATTAAGCCAGCTTACAAATAAACCAGAAACGAGTCCTAAAAACAATACTGGTTCATTTGAAAAGAATGCAGGGACATGTAACAGAGCCCACGCTCCTCTCGTCAGAAAGGTGGCAGTGTTGCTTTGGAGTTGCTGGAGGAATTGTTACAGACTGAGATTCTTTTTCAAATGAACAGCAATGTACCATAATATACCAACAAAATCTAAGGAATGACTTAATCTAATGAAATGTAAGATCAGAGCGATATGGAAACCACACCAAAGCCCTGGACCCAAGTTCTGTATAATTCAGCCAGACTAGGACACTTGTGTTTGCACACACACTCTTGGGTTTTCAACCAACTGCCAACTTTGTATTTGCTGAGAAAACAAAGTTTGAGTTGACCACCCAGCTATCTAAGAGATCCCGATAACACCACTCATGTCTACCATCAGTATCATAAATCTCTCATTTCATTATCTACACTGCACAAGGAGGCAAAAACACACACATGGTGCGGGTGACATGCCAGCCCGGGTATATGTTCCAGTGTGACTGCTCGGTCCGGTTTTACAGCATCCCGTATGGCACACGCAGCTGGGTTGTCTGAACATCCTCACAGGTTACATTCACTTCACCTCTGGGAAGGTCAGAGAAAGCCCCTCGAGAATATATCTTTGATGATCATTAATATTACAGGATGTTATGGTCATTACAATTCCAAGATACCCACTCACAAACCCGGCATACTTACTATAAATAAAGCCAGTGAATAAAGGCACGAATATCCAGCAGAGGGTCTGGTTTAGAAGTGACCGTCCCATAGTTCACCTTCACTCACCTTCACTCACGCTGAGCGTCCTCTGAGAAGCCCCGTACTGGTGCTTCCCCTAACTTAGGAGACGGAGGCATGTTTTGCTTGCGAAGCCTCCGAGAGTGGCAATCAATTGTGTGGCTCTGGTTTTATTTCTCTGATGATGTCACTTTAAATACTTTTCATGTTCCATTTGTTATTTTTACTTCTAAAAATGACGCATTTCTTCAAATTCATTTTTCTCCAATTAGTCACAACTTAATGGCCCAAAGTCAGCTGCCTGCATGGCAGCGGGGCTGCCGGGCCCGTCCCCACTGCAGCTCTCACAGACAGACTCGCACGAGCACCTGGAGTATACAGACGGCGTTAGGTGCCTTGTTTATCCCAGATACACTTTTGGCTTCCTGCCCTAATCCTTTCGCAGCAGGGCCAGGGCAGGAGACCCGGGAGCTGCAGTTTTACCAGAATAAACCACAAACAGAAACTGAAGACAATGAAAAAACAGGGACAAAAAAAAAAAAAAAGAAAAGAAATTAAAAGGCAACAGAGAGGAAGGAAGATGCATTTCTCCACTTGTGGAATCGCCTCTGTAAGAGCAAAGCCGTGACAGCTCTACGACCCCTTGAGTATTTTACTCACATGTTGCTTCCAAACATTCAATGCAAAACAGCTTGTGGCCACGGCTTGCCAGAGAGAGAAGTTTCAAGAGAAATCTCAAGGTTTCCCCTACCTGATCTGAACTTGCTCCGAATCAGCAAGGAGTGCTCAGACCCCAGGAGTGTCATGGTGACTCGGGGACCAGCTCCAGACGCCCCTCACTTAAACCATTAACTTCCTCCAACAGGGAAAAGCCGACCAGACCACGGCTGGTGCTCAGGATTCATCCAGCTCTCCTGGCCTCTCGGGGTGCTTTTACAGCGGGTTGGCAAGAAGCAGCAAGTGGCTTTGAAAGATTTGGTCCCATCCAAGCACTGACCCTCCACAGACACCAACTGCTCCCCCTGTGCTGTGTTGAACTAATGAACGTGGAGCTGGCGGGAGCCTCCTCCTGCCCGGAGTTTACTACCAGCAGCCGGGTGTCCTGGCTGATGTCATCGTCTAGCGGGGAGCAGCGACTATCGGGAAGGGTCTCAGCAAAGACAGGATATCTGATCCTAATTACTACCGGCCCCTACGCAGCCAATCAGGGCGCTCCCCGCTTTGGGAGCTGCTGGAAATATCAACACAGAGAGGGCTTAACTCTTTGCAGCGTGGAGGGATCCCAGTGTCCCCCACACGAAGGAGAGGCTGGGGTCAGGCCAAGTGTCCTGGGTGACTGGGTGCAGCTCCTTCTGCGGGTGTCGTGTCGGATGCCCTTCCTGACAGGGAGCCAGAGGACGTGGCTGCTCAGCAAATGTGCTCCTCAGCGCAGTGTTTGGGTGCTGATCACACAATCACAGCATCATTTGGGTTTAAGGGCCCTCCGGAGATCATCCAGTCCAACCCCCTGCCAAGGCAGGGCCATCCAGAGCAGGTCACACACGAACGTGTCCAGGTGGGTTTGGAATGTCTCCAGAGAGGGAGACTGCACTCAGGGCTGCACGGGTCCTGGGGAGCTGAACAGGGGTGCTCAGGGGTTGCGTCTGTGCTTCCCTCCTGCAGGAAGGTGAGCCCAAAGCTGTGCTGCTCAGTGCACACCTTTGTCAACATGTGGCTGCATCTGTAGAATGCTTTTGAGCATCTGTAAGATGCTCCACTTGAGATGCTCACATATAATGGGACTCAGGTAGCCTGTGCTGCAGGCACTCCAAAATGTCCTTTTGTTCTATAACACACATAGACACTCAGAATAATGCCACACAGAGGAGGCAGGGCTAAACCTTCACCTGAAGTTTCCTGTGCTACATATGAACATGGTGGTCTCAAAGAGGCTGGGCACAGCCATGTGCTGGGCATAGCTGCCCTGGAAGATGCTTCTCCACCTACCAAACATTCTCTCAGAGAAGAAAAGCTTCTTGCAAACATGCAAAATAAAGAGATGCAGATCTTCTGAGGCTCCCCCTCCCCAAACCCACGTCTGGTTCACTTGAAGCAAGTGGAAGGCAGTGAACTGATGGCACCTTTTGCCTTGGAACATAAGTGGTAGCAGTCAGGCTAAGTCAGGGACAGGTCTCAGCTTCCCTGACACATGGGTCTTACCTGGGAAACTGCCTAAAGCCCTGCTAGATGATAAACACCCACCTGAAAACTCACTCAGGCCTGGTTTGGGGTTTTGTTGGGGTTGGTTTGTTTGGGTGTGGGGTTTTTTGTGTGTGTGTTTGGTGGTGGTGGTGGTTTTACTGTTTTTAATCCTGTGGGTTTGGGAAGTCCTTTTAAATATTTTTGCTTGGTGATAGGAATTTCAGGGCTTCCAGATATGCTTCCAGGCAGACTTCTATTTCGATGGCCCATGTTGCCAGAGACCTTAGAAACTCAGTAGCGCCAGAAGCTCTGATTCCAGAAGTGCCCCAGCACTTATCAGTGCTGGGGGTCCTCACCCTCATGTAGCCCATGATGTCCTGAGCCGAGCCCTCTACCTGTCTTGGGCTGGATGTGATTTCCTGGTCATGCTACATCTGATGAAGTGGATATTCCTTAACATCTGGCCAAAGACCTGCTCAGGTATCACTGCTCCCCTTGGAACCTGCTGGTTCCTAATGTCTCCTCCACTGTGCATTAGCTGGACCTGCCTGAGGAGGCTCTGGCCGTACAGCACCTCATGTGCTGATCTCACCCTTGGTCTGTCCCTCTACCCCTTCAGGACTGTTTGCAGATGTGGTGGATGTTTCCCTGGTTCCACACCACCCACGACAATGCACATGTCACCCGGCAGCCCAGAGAAAGGGTGTCCAGGCCTTTTTCACTCCAATGCTACATCTTCCTGTGGGAATGAGCTCTGCTTTCTCAGTCCCCTCTTGCTGCTGCTGGAATGGTTCATGTTCGTGACCTTTTCTGTCTGCAAGTGTCCATCTCCAGTCTTTGGACTTCAGTGGAAGAGGAGTGGAGTACAGTGTGATCCTGCTTGGGGTAGATCTCCCTGCGGCAGTAAAAGGCCATCAGCAGAGATGTCTTGGATGAGCTGCCCAAGGTGCACAGCACCTTGTCTGCTGATCCCCTCCTGGATTTGACTCTCTTCTCCTTCAGCACTATCTGCAGGTGTGATGGATGGGCACAGGAGCTCCAGGTCTGGTACCAAATGCTTGAGGAGTTTGGTAGGACAGGCCTGGTCCCAGCTGCAGGGCATTGCTGGATGGGCTTCTCCTGTCACCTCCACCACCAGCACATTGTCCCTGCTCAGACCTCTGCACAGAAGAGGAGTTGTCACAAGACCCCACATGGAGGATGTAGACAGTGCAGGAGCCTTTTGGGACCCTAAAGTTCTTGAGTATCACAGACTTCCGTCTTTCTTGGAGATGTGTTCCCTGCCTGAATGATAAATGAAGACAAAGGACTTTTTTTTTCCCCCGACATGAACTAGAATGATTAGTGGGTGAGATGGATACAGGCTCTATCCAGGTCTCATAATTCTTCAGATCACTCTGGAGGTGCCTTTAAAGCAGCGAATAAACCAGAACCAATATTTTTTCATATGGTCCCACACAAGTGCAGGGAAAACTCTGAGTTGTTCCAAGGCAGGAAGTAAAGGATTGAGATGAGTCAAAATCAGGAAGACACAAGAAAAGTGATCAGAAAAAGTGAAAAAGGATGAGTAAGAAAAACCAGCAAGCACTATATTTATTTATTTTTTTTTTCTTTAGATGGGGTAGAGGTTACAAAAGGCGCAGCTGAGAAAGTGAAGAGGTTGGTAAAATCCCAGCACATTCAAGATACTGGTGTGTGGCCTGCCTCAGCTGGGGAGGATGGCCAGAGAGTAGCAGATGAAGCCCATTAAACTGAAACAGGGGAAGTTCAGGTTAGATATAAGGCAGAAGCTCTTCCCTGTGAGGGTGGTGGGGCACTGGTATAGGGTGCCCAGAGAAGCTGTGGCTGCCTCATCCCTGGCAGTGTTCAAGGCCAGGTTGGACACAGGGGCTTGAAGCAACCTGCCCTAGTGGAAGGTGTCCCTGCCCATGGCAGGGGGTTGGAACTAGATGAGCTTTAAGGTCCCTGCCAGCCCAAATTGTTCTAAGATTCTATGATTTGATGTGGATGAATTCCTTTTGTGTCAGAATGGACCCTGCAAACTCCCCAAGCATGGAAACCTGGGAGACGGAGTCACACAAAGATCAGAGGTTCCTTGAGCTTGTGTCACTGGGAGTGTGGACAGAGGCCGAGTGAGGTGGTATCTATGCTTTAGAATAAAGTTTTCTACTTGTGTAGTGACTGTTTACCCAGATTAGTGCAAAGTGTGGTGTGATTTAGTTGGTAATTTCCTAGGGAAAATTTTCTTCCATTTTAATAGGATGCTTTGTTTCTCCCTACTTTTTATTAACCTGCAGGCAATTCCTGAGCAGTTCCCCTGGAGGGCACGTCAGACCAACACTGCTTATGGGAGCTTGTACTGGCCACGTATCCCAGGGCGTGTAGGTAGATTTCCACTAGTCAAGAGTGAACCTGCTTCTGCCTGAGCATGTTTACAGCAGATATTTAGCTGTGTGAGGCACCCAAGCATCCCCTCACACAGTGTGAGCTTCTCAGTGCCAGGATTTGCTCACAAGACATGTCAGAGCCTGTCCTGAATGTAGTGCCTGTGCGGGATTGCTGGGGTTGTGCCTTTGCTCCCTTTTCCTTGCATTTTGAGCCGATGAGGGAATGAATGAGACTGTTGCAACTTTAATTCCTGTTTGTTGTCAGATACAGCCTGTTGTCCACTGATAGTCCTTCCTGTGAGCACCCAGATGCCAACCATCTGCCCTGGCTCACTGCTGAATGACAACAAAAATCTAAGGGAAGAGCAGGAAGATTGAATTGTCAACCAAGAGGCTCCATCTCCTGTGTATGATCTTAAATAAAAACTCATCTTCCAGTTAAACCAGAATTTTCTTAGGGTGGTTGAGGAGAAACTCTGTGCCAGCACAAACAACATCTCAAGATGATCTTACTTGTCTGGCACTTCTCTCCATGCAGCTCCCTGTCCTGGTGGTATTGGAGTCACCACTCTGAGAGCACTGAGGTGTTCTTCTGAGAAGACTATAGACACTCTACTGGTCACTTTGGCTGCCAGTCACTAGACATGGGACTGTCATTTCTCAAGTTTAAAGTGACCTCAGTTTCTCTTCCTTAAGGGGTAATTTCTAATGCCAGGCTCTTGACTGTGGCGATTCATGGACTGGTCATTTCTCTTCCCCACTCTGTGCGTTATTTACATGTACTGATGTTGAATCTCATCTGATGTTTCATCTTCCAGGCATTCAGCATGGAGAGGGCATTCTGCAACTGCTTGCAGGAAAATTTACTTCTAATTGCTTTAGTCATTTTGAATCATCAGCCCTTTTGCCTAACTTTTCTGCTGAGGAGCCTTCTCCCAGCAATTGATGGGCATGGTAACCCTCATACATGGAATTCCTCCATATAGCTGCTAAATCTATCCAACATATTTGCACCTGGAATGAACATTTACTCATTTATAGTTCCTGGGTGCTCACTGGAGCCTTTTGTGAAAATGAGCATCACGTTCACGCCTCTTCCTCACCCATGGCAGATGGGGTGTTGGGTCTCACTCTGTGCTTAGCTCAGATGCATGCCTTTGCATATTGCAGAGTTCTGCAGCCCTCCAGGAATACCAGGTCCTAGAGATTTGACCCTACTCATTTGACAAATTTCTTCTACAACCACTTCAACAGCTCTTTAATCACATTCATAGAAAAGACAGACCCCAGAATACTACTGGCCTTGGAGTTGTTACTGGCCACCTCTTGCTCTTCTACTGGTGCTTGCAATGGCTGTTCCTCTCTCCTTGAGATTGTTTTATATAGCATGCCAGTTGTTTATCCCAAATGAGGCTGATGCCTTTCCCTTACCAAGCCAGGTAAGTAAGCTAAGGTAAGCTGCACGGGTACTTAGGGGAGAAGCAAGCCAGTTCATGAACACTACCCTGCTTAGGTTCCTGCTGCCACCTATCCACCCACCATCCTCTCAGACAATTAACTAAAATCCAGTGTCCTATTTGCTGCTCCGCTTCATGCAGAGATAAAACTGTAGTGGAATTAAGTGGTAATGAAGAAAACCAGAATGTTAAACAATGCCTGAGCCTGACTGAGACAGGAGAAACTTCTCCTGCCATTTCGTGAATGCTGTACATGTGTTGTACCCACAGAAGTACCTCCGTGGGGAGCAATGCCATGGTTTTGGCCTGGGTCTTGCAAACTTCTGTCTCTCCCTGCCAGGGCAGGTGTGGGAAAAGATCAGGCACACATGGTCTTTGGTGAGAGGCCATATTGTTAGCTGACCCCAGGCTTCTGAGATGGTGAAGATTCAAAGTCCCATGATGCTGATTCCAGGACCTGCTCTTAGAAATTTTTTCTTCCCTCTGCAGAACTGAACAGCTGCAGACTATACCCTGTAAAACCATGCCCTGGAGATTTTCTTCTCCTCTCCTTCCTTCTCTCCCTCCCTTGCTCCCTCCCTCTCTCCGTTTTTCCCTCCATTCCTCTTTCCCTCCCTTCCTCTCTGTCTCTGCCTTTCCTCCTCCTATTCCAAGGAATACCAGTGTTCAAGCCTTGCAAGCTCTCACTTCACTGTCCAAGCTTGTTTCTTGGAAGGTGACCTCTAAGACACGAGCCATCTCCACAAATGACTCAACTGGTGAATTCACAGGCCAGAGCTGGTGTTTCCCTGTGCTGGTCATTATATGAGAGTCAGCCCTGACCACGTGTATTCTTGATGTCCTCAAGAAAAGGAAGCAAAGGTAATTGTCACCCATAAACCTGAGACTAGAGGCAAGGAGGACAGGCACTGAGATCATACCACAGATATTGAGCCATTTGCCTGGAGGCTATCTGCCTTAGATAGCCCAGAAATAGTAAAACCCTCCACAAGGTCTTCATGTGTTTCCAGAGTTCACACTGCCCAGCCCTCACAAGCCTTGGACATGTCTGCCACCAGGTATTGTGCTGCATCACAGTCACTGTCCAGCTCTGGAAAGGGCAGGCATCACCACCAGTTACTGCCTTTCGCTGGAAGGTGAAACAGGAACACAGGTACCAAAGACTGCCAAGACCAGTCTTGCTCCCCGTTCTCCTGTTTCCATGCATTACAGTGTCTCTGCTGTAAACAGGACAATATCTACTGCAGTGAGTGAAGGAGTGAGCCTTAAATGCCAGAATAAATTAGTCATGGTAGGGAATTCCTTTGAACTGAGAAGTCACAGCCCAGAGCCATAAGGATATCAGCTCTGTGTTGCTCACCAGACACCAGGAAGCAGCCCCCTCTAATCTCCCAGCACACCCTATTGTTTATGGTACTGATTTATTTTAAAGCAGATTGTTTGTTTCTATGTCGCTTTGCATCTGTGGGAAAAAAATCCAAATGAGCTGACATTTCTGTGCGATCCCTCTGGGGACATGGAGGGGTCAGCGTGTGGCACAGTGCCTGTGCCTCAGAAGGCCAGGATCCAGCAGGTCTCAGGGCTGTGGAGAGGGAAGTCTCCCAGATCCCCGCAGGGTGCACTGCCAGGTGAGGCTGGGGTGTGCAGAGTCCTTTGCTCTGCTTTTTGCTTTCTTGTTGCACAGGAGATCCAGCTCTGCACCAGAGAGGATCATCCGTTCCACCCATGTGCTCCAGCTACTGCTGGTGGTGACACTGCCACAGAGTGCGTTAATGAGCAAACCCCTGAATTCAGCAAACTGAATGAATTCACTCCAAGACTGACAGTTGGATGCAATGCAAAGCAAAAGGTCTTGTAACCAGTTTGCAACTGTCCAAGCAAACAGTTTTTCCCCAGACCTGGTATCCTGCTGGTCACCTCTACTCAGACCTTCCTGTCCTGTAGGAATGAGCCCAGTTTGCCCTTGGCTTCTTCTCTCTAGCACCTGACAGCTCCATTTGGAGAAGAGCCCTCCTGCCATGGCTTTGTTCTTTGGATCTCCACAGCATGCTCTGGGAAGACAAATCTGATTGAATGAAGTCATGACCCTGACTCTCCCCATCCCATGTGTAGGCTAGTGGCAATTTGCTGCATGCTTGTGTAGCTGTGCTGGTGAAGGTCCCCTGGGGAGATACAGCTCTGTGCTGAATGTCCCCACACTGAAGTCCTGAAGTCCTTTCCTGAGGAGAAAGGCTGGAGAGAGATTTGCCTTTACAAACATGTTACTCAGGAGGAGAGCATTCTTCCATCCGTAAGCAATACAGCTGTGATACACTGAGTGTAGGGCACACATTACAGGGAAACTGGTAGCCAAAGCTCACAAAGAGCTCTGGACATCCTTTGAAGGTACCTACTGCCAGGATGTTGCCACCTTGATAGAGGGTGGAAGAAGCAATCTTTCCCTGATGGAGACTTTTACAATGGGCCAGGTGAACTGCCCATTGATGATGGAGACACGGATCACTGCAGTCATCTGAGGTTAGGGCAGGTATGAGTCTCCTGCTTTGAGACTGCCCCGGCAGAGCTGCAGCTGTGCTGTTGGTCATAGTCTTTCGGAACCTGCAAAGAAATGAGCTTCTCCTTGCATGCCTGAGGCTCATCCCAGGGGTGAATTGCACAGAAAAGAGCTCCTGTGGCTCTCACATGGCAAACAGACAGGATATTCCTCTCCATGACCTGTGACGGACAGTTTTTCTGAGCTGGAGCTAGCAAAGCAGTAGTGTCTCTGTCACCGTGAAGTGGAGGTGGTCTCTGGGGAATAGCTCACAATGACCCTAGCTTGGCCCTAGCTCAGGACTTAGCCCAGAGCATGGTATTTTTTTGGTCAGGAGACTGTGAGCACGGATGGTCCAACACAACCTAATCCTTAACTTCTGTTTGCATCAGGCACTGGTTAAGTGCCATCACAGTGGCATTTACCTTGAATTTGCCACTGTCTGCCAGGCATTTAATTGGTCTGTCACATTCCTATCTCCTCATAGAACTTGAGGGGCAGGAATTTATGATGGAGATGTCATGAGCTCTTCCCATTCTGACAGCAGACAGGCCTTGCTTGAATTCAAGCTGTGAACTATTTATCACAGTGCTGCAAGCATCCAAGCGAGGTCCCTTAATTTATGAGGGTCCAGAAGATATTATGCAATTGACAACACGAACACAAAAATCCTTCTGCACTTTACTAAAGCTACTATGAAACTGCCTGATGTTTTCATCATAATATTTACTTCTTTGTAAATACGCTCAATTCTCCAATCCCAATTCAAAACAGAGAGATCAGAGGATGAACACAGGGAGATGACAGAGCTGTTTAAAGATTATGTAAAACGTTTTTTGCTAGCATAAATATTTGATTGTAAAACTCTGCCTGTTGTGTTTACGGAGCAGGGATGCAGAGAGCTGCTGTGGCCAGGCACTGTGCTGGAGGCTGCCCCATGTCCCTGCCCATCCCTTCCCATACGGTCCAGGATGGTGGATGCACAGACAGTTGACCCTGTCTTGATGCAGGCTGACTGGATGGCTCACTCCTGACCCACCGTCCTGTCCTGTGACACTCCATCATCTGCAGAAGCTTCAGGGCAAGGTGGACCAGAAGGGGGTGAAGGAGGAGTTAAAGGCCCAGAGCCTCAGCCTGGTCTGTGGCTGGGGAGGTCAGCGGGGGGGTGATGCTCGCGATGGGGATCCTGGCTTGAGCTCAGCTCTCCAGTCAAGCGGGCTGTGCTCAGGGGACCTCCGCTGCTCTTGCAGAGCAGGGGGAAGGGCCAGGCTAGACATGGCCCATGTTGTCCAGAAGCAGAAGTGCTCTGGTGTGGGGGGTGGAAGATGCCAAGAGCTGCCTCCTGCCTCATGACTGTATGGAACACCGAGGTCAGGGCATTGCCTTCGGTGGGAGGGCAGCACAGCAGCACCATGTGCCCCAAGTGTGGACCCACAGGTGGTGGAAGCTCTTGTCCCTGTGTCCCTGTGGGGAGGAGGACTGGGGACAGGCTTTACTGATTTCCTGCAGGCATAACTGAAGGAGGCGTATGCTGAGCGGGATCGTGTATTTCTGTGTCTCACAGCCTGGGCAGGCTATTTCTATTTTAATCCACCGGAGATGATGTTTTGGGGATGGTTTCCCAATGGATCTGGCAGGGATGGCAGAGTGGTGACGTGCTTCACTCAGGGGACTTCTCTAGTACCCACGGCTGCTCTGATGTCTTGGGTCACAAGCAGTGTGGTCGCAGATGCTGAGCTCCCCTGGCAGTGGTGGCTGGGGGAACCTCAAATGCTGCAGGGACGAAAGAGCAGGGACTTAGTCCCTCCTTTTCGCAAGCGCCTCGTGCATGGTTCAAACCAAGCCTATGTCTGGCTGCTCATGCCCTTCCTCCTGCATCCCTCAAGCTTCTCCTCCTCCCTTGAGCAGCCAGGTCACCCCAGTCCAGAGCCCAAGCACGCCAGGGTGCCCAGAGAAGCTGTGGCTGCCCCATCCCCGGCAGTGTTCAAGGCCAGGTTGGACACAGGGGCTTGGAGCAACCTGCTCTAGTGGAAGATGTCCCTGCCCGTGGCAGGGGGTTGGGACTGGATGAGCTTTAAGGTCCCTTCAACATAAACCCAAACCAGTCTGGGGTTCTAAGATTCACATTCCAGACAATGCTATAGACATGCTCTATGTGCTGTGCAGGCTGCAGGTTCACTGTGTGTTCCTGAAGGCATGCCATGGTCAATGAGGCAGTTACTGTGTGCAGTGATTCTTGGCTCTCCTGCCTTTAACACCAGGCAAAATGTGCACCTTCAGGCAATCCTCACGCTGCCCCGGCCTGGGCAGCACGTCTTGTGGCAGTGTTGGTGCTCAGGAGTCTCTACCAAAGCATGAGGAGAGGAAGGGGCCAGGGTGGTATCTCCACATGTTTCCCAGCAGCCAGGCTTGTGCAAGCCACTGCAGGACCAGTATTGAGAGCAGGATGGAACATGTGAGCCTCTGGTTTGAGCTGATGCATTTTACAGTAATGACAAGCCTCTGGCTGCTTTGCTGGATGGCCAGAGCAGGCAGGAAGGGGTTTTTGTGCCTCCCAGCTCTGGTGTGGCTAGAAATGAAGGGAGAGAAGCAATGGCAGCACCAGCATCACCTCCATGTCCCCCAGATGACCTGCTTTGCTGAGCTGTGTCCCACCCTCACCCTGTGCTCACTGGGTGCTTGCAGAGGGACACTCAGCAGCACGCTGGTGTCCAGAAGAGCTGCACAAGACCTGTTAGTCCATGAGAGCATCTCGGTAGCCAGATGACACAGGATCCCTCAGGATAACAGAGCCAAGGGGGCTGTGCTGGAGCAGGGCAGTGCCCCCCGAGAGCTGCAGATGCTCCACAGAGCCCCAGCCCATGGGGTGACCTCGCTTCTGTTCCCTCTGTGTCAGGACTTTGGGCAAGTCACGTCTCCTTTCGGTTTCCTTATCTCTAAACTGCCGTAATGAGGCTAACCCCTTCATAAAGCTCTTGGAAATCTCCCCCCCGCCCCACACCCGCGAGCAGGGCCAGATAAGAGCTGTATTGTTGTAAGCCCTGCAGCAGCTCCAAAGCCTGAGGTTTCCCTGCTAATCAGCCAACCCAGCCCTACCTCTGTTCTGGCCAGGCAGGAGAGCGGCAGTGAATTGAACATTTCCATCCACATCCCTCCCTCCAGCCCAGTAAACTACCTCGACACAGCCACTTGTTCTGTGGTTCAGCCCTATGGAAGGAGGGTGTTTTTGTGGAGTGGGGGTGACAGGCACTAGTGAGTGATATGAAGCAAAGCTGGGCCCGGGTTAGTGGCAAGCAGAGCTAAAGCCCCAGATATACATCGGATGGGCTGGGAGCATTATGTATTTGTGGAATGCCTTCTGGTCTTTATTAAAATGAAACCACAGCCAGCCCAAGAGAGCTCATCGCCCAGGCACGGGGCCAAGTCTAAGTTACTTCTACAAATATTTATTTAACCATATCAATGACAAACTCTTTTGTATAAATGTTTTTATTTAATCATAATTTACCAATTATTTTAAATCAATTGTTTGCCTGGTTTCTAAACACTAATCAAGAGGCTTGCATTAGCATTACTCAGGCGGATTAGATGCATCATTTCACTGAAGCTTGTGGCATTGCTTGCCTGCCTTGGCCATGGAAAAGGGTGCAGATGGATCCCAAATTTCACTCCCACTGTCAGATTCCTGGAGGACTGTGCCTGCGGCACTGTCAGCCCTCTTCACCCAGGTGATCTCTGGGCTCAGATGAGCTCCTCAGGCACAGGGATACACAGACACTGATCCCACCTGAGCCTCTCAGGGCAGGACCTTTCTCCTGTCTCCTTGGGCTAATGGTCCTTGCCCTCATGGAGGTGCTGGCCCTGTCACAGATGCTTCAAGCACCCTGCCCTGTCACTGCTTACTCCTTACACCTAAGGCTGGACCTTCCACAGGTGTGGGAGAGGTTCCTCAGTGTCCCGTCAGCCCAGAGACAGGAATACATGAGTGTGGCCATGGTGGTTTGGGGCAGAACAGGAGCCTGTGAATGATGGTGTTTGTCCCAGTGCCCAGCACATCCCAGCCCTCTGAGCTCCCTCACCTCCTCAGGAGCATCCTGGAAGGCCCCCAGCTCCCAGGCATCATTTACCCCAGCTCTGTCACACAAGGACCTTCTCCAGCCCAATTCTCCCACCATGAAATAATGCTAAAACCAGAGAATCTGTGACTTCTGCAGGGTTCTGCCTCCTCCAAAGCACTGTGAGAAGTGGTGAGGGCATGATCTGCACCCAGCAGAGCTGCTGGGGATATGTCAGAGCTATCAGGCTCCCTGTGGGTCCTGCCACAGCATCCTTTGGGAGCAGCTCATCCTGTGCTGCCATGCAGACCCAAGCCAAGAGCAGGAATCTGCTCGCGGGGATCTGCCCGTGCTGTTTATTTATAAGGTTTCAGGCTGCTACTGTCTTGCACCTTGGCTCCCGAGCACTGCTGTGAGCACAGGGGCTGCAGAGAGTTCTCCCTTCACAAACGGGTCTGTTCATCATCTGCAGCAGAGCCTGTGCCAGAGTTGCCAGCTTCCGAGAACACTGATTCCCCCTGCAGCCTCTGCAGGGCAGATCTGCTGCTGCAGAATCACTCCCTGGCGGCCTTTCACTGTCTCCAACTGCCTGACAGGAGGATGGAGCCAGGAGGGGGCTGGTCTCTGCTCCCAAGGAACAAGGGATGGGACAAGAGGAAACGGCCTCAAGCTGCACCAGGGGGGGTTTAGATGGAGATGAGGAACAATTCCTTCCCCAGAGGGTGCTCAGGTATTGGAACAGGCTGCCCAGGGCAGTGCTGGAGTCACCGTCCCTGCAAGTGTTCACAAACTGTGTAGCCGAGGCCCTCAGTGCCATGGGTTAGTGGTGGCCTTGGCAGTGCTGGGGAGCGGTTGGACCTGATGAGCTTAAAGGTCTTTTCCAACCTGGTTGATTCTATGATTCATCCAGGGTATCTGATACATCTTCTTCCACTGTTGACTCAGAACTGGGAGCCATGTTGTGAAGCCAGGAGAGCTGAGAGTTAATCCTACTTACAGCAGCCTCCCCACGTCTCCCACTTCAATCAGTTCAGGCTATTCGAGCAGGAGAGAAAGCAGAGCCTTTGAAATCCTCCCAGCTGCGGAGGGATAGGGAGGTGCCAAGGTTTGCAAAACAGGGGTTTGGAGATGAACAACCTGTGCAAAGGCTTTGATGCAGCACTGCAGCGGGGACACACAATTCCTAGAAAGCTTCTTCCAGGATAATAAACCCCAAATAAACAAAAAGAGAAATTGGGGCAGGTTTGATATAACTGTGGGACCTACTTTAAAGATTATGAAAATAAAAATCAATGCTAGGTATAACCTTTTAACATTAAAGTGTACGTGTGTTTTTTTCTAAATGGTGAGAGATAGGCCCGCTGCTAGAGACAGAGCAGCACTGCACTGCACAACAGGTAGCTCTAGGTCCCTGTGCTCATACTTCTCCAAGGAGCAGACATTAAAGCAGTGGTAATAGGGAGCTTCCTACTGCTGACTTGTAAACAAACAGGAACGTTATTTGGGCAGGTCGCTGAGCTGCTGTGTAAACAGGAAAATTTGGAAACAAAATCATTTCACACACTGCTCTAAAAAGCCTTTTCCTGTCCATTCCGAGGGAAAATAAACCCAAAGCAGGTGCCCATCCTTGTTCTTTACAATAGATTCTTACAAATCTCTTTTCAGAAATTAACTTTTTAATTTGTCTTTGAAAGTACTGAGGGCTTTTTCAGAGCCTCATGTCTTTGGGTGAGAAGGAGGAGACTCTGTGAGAACCCTGCATATGGCCCGTGCTGGCTGTGAGAGGTGATTCCTCCCTGTTCTGATAGGATGTGGCCGTCCTGGGGTGAGCAGGGCTGCCCTGTTGCAAGAAGCAAGGTTGCTGTTCTGTGGAAGCTGCATTCATCCTTCCCCATTTGGCTGCCTGAGATGCAGAGTTCAACTTTGAGGTCTCCTGCACAGGCAGAGGAGAAAAGCAGGTGCTGGCAGAGGGCCACCGGCTCTGCTTATCTTCCACCCTGAGCTCAGGCTGGGAGGAGCTGGTCTTTGGAGAAAAGGCTTGCTTTCCATTAGGCAGAGAGGAAGCTTAGATGACAGCTACGACTAGATTCTATCTTTCAGATAACTGACGTGAGAGGAGATGAATCCCACGAGACGTGGTTGAGCCCAGAGGACGGGGAGACAGTTGATCACTGAGCAGCACGGAAAGGTGAGTGTAGAGGGAATGGACTTGTGCGGGTAAAGAGGTTCCTGGTGAAGTGAGACCAATGGAGCAGCATGGTAGGAAAAGAACAGGTCTGAATGTTGAGAGGCAGAGACACAAGCAGTTCTGAATAGTGACATTAGAAAGCATGCAGGAAAACCTAGTGGTACAAAGCAACCTAACAAGCACTGGATCAAGCCCTGTTCTGCCCTGCCCTCACCTTCTCCCCAGTCCTCTTCTAAATCCTCCCCAGCTCACCAACCGAATCTGAGCAGATATATTAAAGAGTTATGAAATCTGTCAGTCTTAGGATGTGACTTAGCAAGACCTTCAGACATGGAGCTGTTGCCAACTTGTACCCTGTCAGCTGGGACAGCATGGCAAATATCATCTTATGGACTTGTGAGGGATGGGTTCCTGGTTGTGGTTCAGCCTGATCTGATCACTGGCAGAAGTGTTTAATGTTTACTGTACAGTTACAACCTAAATTGTGTCATCTAACATGGCGTCAGTGTCCCTTTGTGGGCCTGGCACAGAGGGGACAACATTAGGAGTCTTTATGTGGCAATGGGATGGTTTAAGTTGATGAGGGCTTGATGAAGAGATAGCAGGTCATTGAAAACAGACCAAAGTGGCTTCCTTCAAATGCCTAGCTCCGTCTCTGATGTCTCTCTTGCCTTGCATGGTGCTGTGGGCTTAGCACATCTCCATCAGTCTGCCCTGTTTGCCAGATGTCAGTAGGATGGTGAGGCTCTGCTGGAGTATGAATCTAGAGTGTCTTGTACCACATAACATGCTGTCAGTCTGCCTAATGAACCTGTGTCTCCTTGGAAAAGGCCTCGGGAAGGTTTCCCTGGGGCTTTTTGCATGGATAATACTAATAACAACTGTTGGGGCAGTTCACATCCAGGGTATGACAAGGCTTTGTACAAGACATCAGGGACAGTCAGAGGGCTCTATGGGGAAATGTCACAGGCTGCCAGATGTGACATTTTTTCTTGACCAAGCTCACAAGCAAAACAATGTGAAGATCATGAGGACAGTGAGGTTCTTGGTCCACTGCAACATCCAAGTCTGTTCAGTGCTGACGGCTGCAGGACCAGATAGCCCAAAGGGATAAAAGGGTTTTAAGCCACAGTACAAAAAAAAGCAACTGCCTGACAGTGATCTGCAGGACAAAGTGAAGTGGAAGATGTCTCTTTCATGAAACACACAAGTACTTGTTCAGGTAAGGGAGAACTATAGAGAAAAGAATGTGCTGTAGGACATTTATTCCAACTTATTCTGTCTGAAGAGTGGGCGTCCCATCACGCAGCTTCAGACGTCCAATCCCCAACTGGTCATCCCGGCACATCTGGAAATATTGAATATACTGAGGAGCAAGGAAGGATTCCTGGGTTCTGTATTCATTTTAGACTGAGTATTTTCATCTCTTCACTAACTATTTATAGTTTTGTTTGTATGTTTGGGACCTAGACATATCCCACCATGCTTCAATAAATCTGGAATATCTTTGTTGACAACAAGAAATGTCGTCTGCTGCTAATGAAAAGAAGGTCATCATTGTATGGAGTTACTTGTATAGTTCATATTTCAGTACATGCTCTCTGGGCAGATGTTGACACGTATACAGTAATTCTTAATCTTTGTTTCTTTAAATACAAACCAACAAGTTCAGAATTAAATGTTGTAATCTGAAGGGTATCTATATTATGACAACTAGGAATAAAGCAGACAAAATAAATCTTCCTTCCAAAAGATCCAACACTGTCACTAACAGTCCCCACCACACAGATCAATACAAACGTAAAATGACTTTCAAATGCCTGCCATCACTGCACTGCTTGTGCTGGTGCACGAATGTGATGGGGACATCACATTGTGAATGAGGAGACCATGATAAAAACAATGAATTACAGCAGGAAAAAGAAAACACATCTTTCTGGTCAAGTAAGGAAAGCTTTGTAATTTTTATATAAGGAAGAGGATTCTGCAAGTTATCTGGTGGTTTTAATTTGGGCTAAGGGCAGGTAATTTTATCAGGTTGCAAAGCAGGGTGACTGAAATACCGCCTTCCCAGCCTCTTTTAATAAACTATCTCTGAACAGGTCCAGATTCTCCAGACAAAAGCTACAGAGGAGCTTCACAGAGTCCTTGGATTAGTGTAAAATGAGATTTACTCTATTCCCTGCAAGTGGCAGCCTTCATATTGAAGTGTTAGTGCAGGGACAGCTCAAAACCCATTCTCTTGGAGTGTCTCTGGGACTAATAGTACAGAACATGGTGGCGTGGGATGAGGGAAATCAAAGGTGTGCTCAGCCCTGTCCCCACCACATGGATTTGGAGCAGTGAGCTTGTGAGCTCCAGTACCTGGAGCTCCATTAGGAATGAAAATAGAGAGGCTCTGCTCCCTTAATATGCCTTAAACATCCTGAAAATGAAAGGAGGTAGGTTAGTTTGATTTCATTTACTCCGAGATTTCAGTTTAATGTAGGTTTGATAACTAAATGGAAAACAAATGTGGTGCATTACAAGGAGGCGGCCTGACCCGGCGACGGGAACGGGACCGGTGAAGGAACATTTTTCTAATGATCCCTTCTGGAATGTTATTTTGAACTCTTTGAAACAGCAAAGGTTTTTAGACATTGTATGTTTTGTTAAGTGTCCCTCAGGAAAAGCTGGGTTTAAAATTAGTCAAACTCTTTCACTTTTTTAAACCCTTCCCTAAAATAGTGGATGTAAAATTTGGTGGGAATTCTGCTTAGAGCTTAAATTGGCTGAAACAGACGACCTAATGGAAATGACATTTGGGGAAAAAATGTGAAAAACCTGGTTTTCTTTCTGGCTTCCAATGACATAATCGGGACATGGCAGGACTGCCTGCTCCTCCGAGTGTGCCCTGACCCCGGGGCTCTGGTCACCAGTTTCCCTCATTCAGGAGAATGAGAGAAGCAGCTGGGACACAGCTAAAAGAGGGAGATGACAGCGCTGGTACAGCACTGCCCATTGTCCTCAGTAGTATTGCTCTGAGGCATAATGATCATCACCCTTGGAGTGCGTAATATGGTGAGCAGGCCAGCAAACATCCACATCTCTGTCCAGAGGCGTGTGGTGGAGCTGTTGCCCTCCAGTGGGACACCTGGCTGGTTTTCATGCTTGGGAAAGGAGGGGCAGGCAGGCTTTGGCCTGAAAGGAAATATGAGAGAGTTCCCCTGGTGACACCCAGAGCGATGCTGCATGGAGACGCACCTCCAGCCCAGGGGGACCTGGCTCATCTTCCAAGTGGCCACATCATTCCAGGTGACCAATATCTTTGTGACAGCTCACATCACGTTCCCAATGGATGTACTTCTGGATAAGACTGTGCTGTCTTGCCCTCACCAAGGTCCAATGGAGGGAGACATCTCCTTTGACTGATCTCTTTGCCATGGGTGTCAGATGTGCTGATTCCCATGGGCAGTCTGGGTGTCTGCTCCATGCCCTGATCCTGCTGTTCTCTGTGGGGTGTGATGAAGGCTTGTGCTGGCTGCACACACCACTCCATGAGCTCCTCCCTGCTCAGTGGTGAACTGTGATAGTTCAAAACGTGCCCCACAAACACATCTGGGACCTTCCCCAGGCCGGTAGCTTATTTACTTGAGGCGTTTTGTCACTTGGGCAGATAAAGGCGCCTTCACACACCTCAGGTTCCTCTCAGCGTGGCTGGGAGATAACGGCTGAGGGACTCTGGCTCCTAGGTGCCGTGAACCTCAGAGGGTTTCGAGGCGAGGCCTCTTTGGGAAGCCACCCCTGCTATCGCTTTGACAGGTATCAGTTGCGCTTTGAGCAGCCAGCCACAGAGAGAGATTAGCCAAATGTGCCCAGAGTGCTCAGGCTCTCCAGGCATTGCTTTAAAACGTGAAATGGGAAAGGATTTTGAGCTGAGATAGGGGGCTTTATTCAGAAATGGTCTGACCTAAGGACCTCACTATCAGCAGCCCCAGCAGCCATCACAGATGAGGTCCTTTCCGAGAGAGGTCTAGCTGATAACAGGGACAAGGGGCTGTTCTGCCACCACAGGCCCCAGTTTAGTGTCTGGTGTGCAGGGGATGACAGTGTCTTTGCAATCTGCTTGCTGATCCCTGGGGCATGCCAGAGACATGACCACATCAGAGCAGAAACTTGGGAAAGTTACGATCCCTTTGGAGAAGTAACGTTTTGGTGAACTCTTGCTATCTTACTGAGAAGACACCTGATCTGGGGGATATCCGCATGCCTATGGAAGTTATATCATCCAGAGAAACAGGCACTTCCACTATACAAACACAGCCATAAAAGTCAGACATACCCACTCATTCATGTGTGCAGAGGTGGGAGCATGGCCTATGGACAGCAAAGTCCAGAGGATGTGGGACTGGCTGTGGGCAGAAGGGAAGAGATGAACCAGTGTGTGGAGAGCAGGTTCTCTCTCAGCAGTGGGGCAATGTCCCGTGGAGAAAGCAAGGACTGCTCAAGGAGACGATCAAGAAGTATCCCAGGAAGCAATATGTGGATTGGAGATCTGTAAGGCCACTGGCTTCAGGGAGTGGTGGGTGTACATCAGGTTGGAGAAAGTAGTTTAGGAGATAGTGCACAGGTTGGCACCGATGCTCAGGGAACCTGCCTTTGTCATCGCCAGCCCAGGGAAGTCCCTCTCCATCAAGTCACTTCTTGGCCCGCTTCCCCTCCCACAAGGGTTTTACTGAGATGCTAAATTCCTCCAGATAGGGGGTGTCCCTTGTCCTGGTCTTGTACAGCTCATGTCCAGATGCCTCGTGTTCTTGTTACCTCTCTGTAGATGGGATTCTTTCTGGAATCTGTGCGCTGTTGCCTGGCCAGTCAGACTGCCTGAAGCACCCTGCAGCTTTCCACAGGCTGTTACTTACGAGGCGTGGTCACTCTATAGGTTGTAGGACACATTCAAGCACAGGAGAGGCATGTATTCAGGGCAGGGCATGTGTGTTCATGGTACGCAGCTATTGTGGGGCCCATTCTGGTAGCACTGAAAAATGGCATTCCTCATGGTACCCACATTTTCATGCCAAGCTAAACTTGCTTGTCCTTTTCCGAGATATTTATAGATGGGAATCTTGACAAGAATGAGTTTCTGTTTTGGAAGGAATAGTTTTACTTATTGCTAGCGCTGCTGTGAGTGCATGTGTGTGCTCAAAGGTGCAAGCAAGGGAAACAAACGTCACCTAAAGAACGTGATAAGTGAATCCCTGGAGGGGAATGACCAGGAAAAATGAGACAGTCTTTAAACCAGATGCTAAAAAGCTTGTCAAGAGCAATATGCTCCTCCTGTTCTGGATGGTGCATGGGGCCAAGGGAAAGGGGCAGGGCAGTGGAGCTGGCAGGGTCTCATCGCTGCATTGCGCTGGTGTGTGCTGCAAACAAACTGCTGTGCTCACAAGGGAAACCTTGCTCCATGCTGCAGCACGCACTGCTCATACCTCACTGGAGCAGTATGTGCTTAATTCCACTGTTTTCCAGAAACGAATTGTTTTTTTTCCAAAGGGAAACTGCTGGTTAAGAGGATTATATAAAGTTGCCCTCAATTAAACTCACTCATGTCTCTGAAAGGCAAACACATCTGCTCTGTTGCGGGAGGCTGGGTTGGCTGGGGGGACAAGCTGTTCCAGCTTGGAGAGAGTGGTATCTCTCAACAAACTTGCTGGGGGTTCTCACCATTACCATAGTGAAGAAGGGAACAACCAGTAGACGTGATGGGAATGATGCATGCACATTCCTGGCAGCAGCAGATCCTGGGGACACGAGATGGCAGGCATGTCCCACAGTCCTTCCCATCACCACTGCCTGCCTCAGTCCCATCTCCATGTCGTGGATGGTGAAACCCTTTGACTTTCCTTCCTCCATATTCTCTACCTCCTGGTGCCTACAGTTGCCCATCCTGCATGCTAGGGTTGGAATATACTCTTAAGACTCTGCAGACAAAGGTTGTCCTCCAGAAGGCAGTTCCATGGCATTATGAAGGCAGCAGTAAGATCTGACGAAAAGCAGTGCAGAACCGTTAAACCCAACTAAGCAATTCCCAAAACTCTACTTGATTCTCTGCTTGTTGGTGAATACAGTCACTGCCTTCAGCAAGCAGAGAACTGCCTCACCACTATGAGGTTTGCTGTGGTGGACAGTTCCCATCCCTTCTTGGCTGCACACCAAATGTCCTAGAAAAAAAGCTGTTCTACAGCCTGGGAGGAAAGAAAGGGATTTGGTTTTGTCTGCTTGTGACGGAGTCTGCATCTTGACATGAGCTGGGATGGGGAGGAATTCAAGGAACTTGTTCCTCCCCAGGAAATAAAGGGAAGAAAACCAAACACTTCAAGGTATTTTGACTGCAGATTGTATATGGAGCAACTAAATAAAGAATAATGCAACACCAACAGTGCAGAGAAGAGAGATGTTGAACAATGTTTAGAAGCCCAACAGAAGGAAAGGAGGCTTCAAACACCAGTGTTTTACCACACCAACACACACTGGCAACACCCAGGAGTCATAACTTTCTGCTCATCATGTGCAATGCAAGGCTGTGCCTGCAAACTAGAGCTTCAGGGTGGGCAAGAGAGTGCTTTTGGGGAATCTCGCCAGAGAAGGGCACTTCTCATACCCCTCAGGAATTAATGAGAAGCTTTTCCCACCTTCCTTCCAGGTAGACTAGAGCCAACTTTGGCATAGGTTTGCTACTGCTTGGTTAACTGAACCAGCTGCCTCTTGTGGTTAGCTCTGAGTACCTGCCTGGAGAAGATAACATGGCTTCTTACCTGCCCAGAGAAGATACTATGGCTTCTTACCTTCAACCATTTCCATTCATTTTTTCCCTATTCCCCCTTGACATTTTTCTCTGTCCTAACATAAAAATTTGTGGCTTCATTAAATATCTTAAGGATCATGTAAAGGTCTAAGAAAACAATTATCACTATTTCTCTGACCTTCTTGGTTTTAGCTAAAATTGCATGTTTATGGTTTTGCTCAGCATCTCATGGCTTTTAGCACAAGAGGACCATGGTCCCCAGCAGGTACCACCTCACATTATTTAGAGGTGCAGCAGCAACATAGAATCATAGAACGGTTTGGGTTGGAAAGGACCTTAAGATCATCCAGTTCCAATCCCCTGCCATGGGCTGGGACGCCTTGCCCTCGACCATGTTGCCCAAGGCTCTGTCCAACCTGGGCTTGATTTCCAAGCATCTCCAAGGCTGTTGGCAACATCTGAGAACAGACAGCTCCTGGCAGCAGGTACTGCTCCTGCTTGGAGAAAACAGCCTATCTAGGAACAATGGCACTCCTTAGAGACAGATTTAGCCCAGCGTGACCTTGCCCTGTAGTCACACGCAGTTGTCATCTCCTGCACCACTGCTGTTGCTTCCCATTCACAATACCTGCACTGACATGGTCGAGCATCAGTGAACCTCCCAGAACCCCATGCACAGGGTCATGGTGGTGATGACTGAGCAGGCTGCTGGGCTGGGGCCATCATCTCCGTGCCGGTGGCTGAGCTGGGGCTGTGCTCAGCTGTGTACTTGTCTATCTCACACCTTTTGCACCTCTCTCCAGACCGCAGTACACAGACCCTTAAAAACACAGTTCAACCATGTTCCCACTGCTGTTCTGCAAGCCCAGAACTTCGCAGCAGGAATGTAACACAAAGATGGACACAGATCTAGCTGCTGCATGGCCATTCCCAGTGCCTGGCAGATGCGTGCCATACTGCACTACCTGGTGCCCTGGAAAGATATATACACCTCTAATCCTTACAATGCATCCTTACAATAAGCCTGCACTTGTAGCGCCTTACGTGTGATTGCACTTGTCACCTACTATAGAAAACTGTGCCACCTACTACAGAACAGTGTCCGTATGAGGTGGGGATGTGGCAGTGGGTTGCTCCCAGCACACCAGTTCCAGTGCTGGCCAGGACATCTCCCGTTGTGTCCATGCCACCCTCACTGCGACCCACTCCACCAGCTGTGTATGCTGCTATGAAACTGTTGGTAACCTGTTTGCAGATCAGCTTCCCACCAGTGACCTGGTGTCAGCAACAGGGACACAGTGAGAATTCATTCAGACCTCTGGAGCTCACAGATCCCCCGGCCACATAAATAGGCATGTGGTGATAGCCTGAACTGGTGAATTTAGGATCCCTTTTCCCAGTTTCAACACTGTCATTCTTGGTCTACATAATCCCACTGTACTTCCGGTGACTGTAACAAGTGAGTTTAAGTCCACAACCAGTGTGGTGGGGCCTGGAGTCTTCCAGACCTTTGAAACAGAGCTACCAAGCTGCCCTTTTCTTCATGAATATCCCATGAAAAGGGTCTTTAAATACAAAATGATTTCAGATAAAACCAGGAGGAATAATGTGAGGCAGAGCGGAAATCAGCAGGTCTTGCAAACAAGACATCGTGACCCACTGTGCCCTAGCTGGGAGGCCTCTTCAGGTTTGCTCTCCAAAGGGGGGAGCCTTTACACGGGAGAATGAAACAGGAAGGGATGTTCAAGCTCAGATGAGGATGGACACAGTTCCTCTGAAGTCTCCATTTCATGTCCCTCCTCCTTCAGTCCCTGGGGATAGTGTTGGACATCTCAGACAACAGACACAAGAAGGACGTAGTTGAAGCCAACCTCTAGGGAAAACCAGCCCTGGAAGATCGAGGCTGGGATGCCAGCTTCCCAAGCACGCTAAGACACAGCGGCAGCTCTGGAATGCGCTTTTTTATTATAAACCTAATCATGGCTTTTATTGGTCTATATTTTTGTAGCTATTTCTAATATTACAAATATTTGTGTTTCCTTAATTTTCTGAGATCCGTGTCACATTCTCAGCTGCCATCTGCTCACAGGCTCAGAGAGGTTACACAGCTGAGTGGGGAACCATGCAGACAAATCCTTCAGCCCCTTGGAGGCCCTATGTCAGACATGAAGTGGGGAGTCCCCTGACACAGGACTCATGTTCAGCCCACCCTGCAGAGGCCCATCTGGGTATTACCCTTTTTACCAACATACGCTGTCAGCAGGAAAGATGGGGGCAAAGGACATGTCCTGACCCTGTCCTTCAAACGTTGCTGGTCTCCAGGCTCTTGGCTATGAGCCCTGTCCTGCACTAAGAAGGGCCGGCATCCTCTTGCAAAGAATCAAAGGTCCACGAGACCCTTCCTTGTGCTAAGGGGAAGTGATACAGGATCACTTTCAGAGGTGATATGACACCAGAACTGGATCTCACCTGTGTCTCCAGTAAAACCCCATCAGTCTGGACCTGGCACTGCTCTGCTACAAACTCCGTCCTGGAGTTTCCAAGGTGGGATGCTCAGCCAGCTCTGTCAAGAGGTCCATCAGGGTGGATGCATCACGGGTTTGGAATAACCTGCCTGAATGCCCCTCCAACACTACTCAGGCTATAAAACCTGCTCTGAATCCTTCTGGCAAGTGGAATGTGCCTCAGTACGTAGCACAGGCAAGGCACGGATCCCCCGGGCAGCATTTGGCCTGTGGGAAGCGGTGGTGGGAACCCTGTCAGCCCGGAGCACAAGGTGGAAGTGGAGTGGTGCCACAGCAGCTCCTCCAGCCTCCAGCCTCTCTCCCTGACCCGTGTTCCATGATCTGTGCTCCCTGATCCCTGTTCTTTTTCGCATTCTCTGCAGCAGCTGCTTGGGACACCTCACTCTGCCAGAGGCAGCCCAGAGCTGCCTGCTCCTGCAGCTCCTGCTGAAGGGGGATTTTCCTCAGCAGCATCCCCAGAGCCCTGGGAAGTGCAGCTGACAGTGCTCTGTCTGTGCTCTCCCACATTTGCCATGCTGACAGCTTTGAGGACAGGCAGTGAGGTGGCTGCCTCCAGCTACCTATGAGCCAAGCAGAGCAGGACTAGGGATAAGCCGTGCAAGGTGCCTCTTTCAGCCAAAAGTTGTGATTCCCGGATATTTGAGTGCCTGCTGGTCAGCATGGCCAGGGGAGAGGTGAAGGGGTTAACATTTGCCAGGCATTTCCCTGCAAGGGTGCCTTGCCAAGAAAGCCAAACTCCTCTTGAGATGTAGAATGATTGTCAGTCTGGGGGAGCAGTAACCCTGTGCACCTGCACCCACAGTGGTGGTCGGGCAGCAAAGGAGCTGATAGCCCCGGGGAACTGAGCTCCTGACGCAGACATGCCTGGGCACATGGGAAACCTTTCCTGCAGAGGGGAGAGATGTGAAGCACTGAGCCATTCAGCTGTGGGCTTACCTGCCTTCACTCGCAGCTTCTCCCCCAAAGCCTTCCTCCTTGGCTCAAACCTATCTCAAGGTCAAAGCATTTCTGAGTTAGCAGATATCCCCTAGTGACAGCCATGTATGGTCAGGGTGCCCATCCTGCTCTAGGAAGCTCCTGAAATGGGTTTCTTGTCCCCAGATACACCAGTGGAGCTGCTCATGGTTTCCTTGCTGGACAGTGAGCTCCCTGGCAGCCTGACAGCCACGCTCCATGGCTTGAGCATTCTGAAGAGGTTACGCAGCAATTCCTGTGAACTAGCACACCACTTCCTTGGAAAGCCAGTGAGCCTGAGCCTGGCACCGCACTGCTTCCTCGCCATGCGTGGAGAGGAGCTCTGCTCCATGCCTAGTGGCACACCAGTGCCTACCTTCCAGGCTAGCTCCCTGTTGTACACAAACAGCAGGATTTATCATCTGTTTGGGATTACATGGCAGTGTCTGGCTCCATTTTTCCTGCAGTGATTTAAGGGGCTACAGCAGGTACCAGCTCCTGTTTCCAGAAGGCCTCTGGAGAGACAGACTGAGACATTTTCAAGTGGAGATAATGGCAATGGGTGGTGATAAGAGCAGGGTGCCTGGCACACACTTTCTGGTACATGTTGCTGCCCCATGGCTGCACCTTCCCTCCACACCATTTTTGCTCCCTCCAGGCAATGGGCAGAACAGGAAGACGTGAAAGTACCAAGTCACTTCTCAGCTGCAGATGCTGTTGTAGGCAGTGCATTCCTCCTGCGTGTTGTGCACAGCAGCACGCAGCCAACAGCTGGCTTGCAGGAGGGCTGAACATGCACAAGCTGTGATAGAAGGGGCTGGGGCATGCACCAGACATTGCACAGGGCTGCTTCCCATGGCTCTTACTTGCCCAGACAGAAGCCATGACCATGAATGCTTTACTACATCCATGATTTCCACTTCTGCTTAGCAGCCCAGAGAAAGGAGGTGGAGTGGCAGCATTAGAGGAGCTGCACAGTCGGTAACCAGTACTGTGATGTGAGTGCTCACAGCAGTGCAATGCTCACAGCAAGTATCTGAAGCAACACTTGCTCCATTGGAAGATGTGCAGAATTGATCACAAAGCTCACAAACGAACAGGTCAAAGTCTGGAGAGCATTTCACACCCCCAGGGCTCAGAGCAAGTCACTCAGTACCCCCCAGGGCCAGTCACACAGTGAAGAACAGGAGCTTTGCCAAGATGCGTGCTCAGCGTGGATTGACATCCAGCTTGCTGGGATTTCTGGGAGTGCTGGGGTTCCTGGTGAGCACGTGCACGGCAGCTCCACGCTGGGGCAAGTGTTTGCAAGGCAGAAACATACAAATTCAATCCCAAGTGGATATTCATCTGATATTTCTTACCCGAGTGTATTTTTGGGTCCCCTGTTTAAAAGCCATCCAATTAGGGAACAGAAACAATGGCAGATGATTTCAACTATCAGTCACACAATGTGAATGCTAATAAATAGCCAAATCCAATGAGAGTTGTTTAAACTCTGTGCTCATGAATAAGGGTACATTGGCAGAGCTCTGGGGGAGCAGACTGATTTCTGGCTGTGGGGTCTCCATGCTCCCCATTGCCAAGTGCTTGTGTGAGAAGACTTGCTGGGTCTCACCAGGAAAGGGGGATTAAAAGCTCCTCAGTGTGAGAGAAGCTGTCACTACTCTGCTCTAATGTGCAACAAACACATCCTTCTTTCCCTCCACTCACATCTCAGCATGCTCTTGCCTCTTCTCTCTATTCTAGATGCGTGATGGGAAGGATTTACTGTTCCCGTGTGGTTTGTACCTGTCTCCCACCCAATTGCTGAGCCTTCTGCACATCCCCTTCTCCCTGCCTGGAAGTGGAGCTGATATTCCCTGGAGCTGTGCACAGCTGGGCTGCTCAGGGTGGACCCATCTGCAGGAGATGTATGTGGCAGACACATGCTGTCTGTCCTAAAAGAGATCACTGCGGTACCAAGTTTTGCTTGAGGGTAACTTCTGAGAGAACATTTGCTGTTTTCAAGGCATAGAGAGCTACATTGTGAGTATTTAGCAAACCCTCTCCATCTGCACACACACGGTGCAGCAGTGCCGCTTCTCAGCACCCAGAAACTCCCAGTCTGGAAAAAAGTGGGACTTCATTGTGTCCTGGGAGATGAAAGACTGAGCAAAACAAACAGACCATGCTGGGGAGATGAGATTTCAGAGGAAGGGCTGATAACCAGAGCCTCTGCTTCAGCTCTCCGCAGATCCTCTGCCTTGGCAGTCCGCTGTGCACAAGGCAGATTGTGGCTGTCTATGGGCAGCTTCTGCAAAAGAGGAACTACCAAGCTGCAGTTCGCTGGACATGATCCTACAGACAGCCATGCACCTTTGTCCTCCAGTGAATCGTCTCCACTTTAAAGGGATGTGATCAGTTCATAGGGAAGACTGTTCCTATATCTCACTCCTGACCTTCAAACTCTTTCCTCATTTTCAGATTAAACTCATAACGACCAGTTTATACCCACTTGTTCTTTTGCCAGCAAAGATCTTCAGCTGAAACAGCCAAGAACAGCTCTTCTTAATCCCTGGTATTTACCCCAGACTTATGTGCAAAGAGCAATGAATGCGTGTCTCCCGAAGCCAGCAACCAGAACTGCGTGCACCCTTCCAGACACGGTCTCTCTAGGGCTCCCTGGCACCGGTTTCTCCCTGTCACTGCTGAGAGGAGCCATCCTGAGGCATCCTGGAATTGCATTTGCCTCTTTCATGGTGACATTACGTCAGTGGGCTACACTTGTCTTAAGATAAACTTGTGTACTGCAGTCTTCCCATGATTCCAGTTGCTGAACTCCCGTCTGGAGCAGAAGCCAACTTCCTGAGGGCATGATCCATGGTGGCATGTGGCAGCCAATTTCCAATACCTCATGATCAACTAAAACTAGGATCAAATACAATTCATCTCATCAAAAGTGTTATTTCTACAAAGCACTGTCCTGTTACGGCTGAAACCATCACCGCAGCAGCAACAGCAGTGCTTCCAGAGCCCAGTGTTTGGTAAATTGAATTATTGTTACTTATTTTCCTGTCTCTTTAATAAGAAGAATTGCAAGTAATTAATAAACTTCTACCCAAACCAGTGAGAAACGTGTCTATGAAGAGGAAAACCAGACTTTTCCCCCCGCTGTGCTGACCAGCTCCCCAGGCAATAGGACTCTGCTCTCGGCTGGAACTGGTTGACAGCACCATTTAGCTTCACTGGAAGGAGCAGCCCAGGCTTTGGTGTCCTCATGCCCTGACGGGATTACAGTTAAACACAATGGGAGCAGTGCAGTGACTGCCGAGACACTGAGCTCTCCCTGAAGTAATGCTTCAAAAATCACATGCCTTTTATCATGCCCAGGAACCATCAAGAGATGCAGTGAGGTACAGGGTACCCCACTGCATTGAGCAATGCATTCAATGGATTCAGAGCCCCAGGAGGAAGCTCAGAGGGCCAGATCCTGCTGTGAGCTGTTACCTAATGTGCTGTGCCACTGAACCTGTGCAATGCGGAGCAGGAACAAAGTCACTGGTATATTTTGTATGGTGCTGATTCTGTCAGGAATCAGCACCAATTGGCCTAGCAAATTTAGTTTCCACTCTGTGCAGTCCCCAAAATCTCCAAAGAAAGACTGGGAAAAAAAATAAACTACAATGTTCTCTGACAATAATGCATGAAACTCACCTCCTGAGAAGTGAAACTCCATATCACTGGCTGTTAAACAAACTGCAGCACACCCTGAGGTTTGGCATAAACTAGGGGATGTACCATGGAAAGTGACAGAGAGCTTACGGGAAAGCTGGGCAGGGCAAGGGAGTTGAGAGGCCACAAAAAGCTCCTTGCTGCTCTTGGAGGTCCATGGGCAGGTAGTGCAACCTCAGTTTGTAAACCGGTTTTCTTCTTTTGACCCAAGAACTGTGTTGTTATATATGTGCTTCGGGTAGATGCAAGCTGTTCCCAAGGTATCCTTCAAAACCCCGTGCTAGTTTTTTCTCCTCCCCTTTCTCCTGGGTACTTGTGGGGTGGAGAATTAGGGACTTGCCAGGCTCTCAGGGGGTGCTGGTGATGGGTGCTAGACCTGCTGCGGACAACCATGTGGTGGGACATAACTCAGAGGATGTGCTGGCAGGGTGAAGCGTTCTCTGAATGGCAGTGGGCTCACAAAAGCCTCCCTGACACTGGCTGTAGGTCGCTGTGGAGCTGGAGGGAGGCTGGCCTGGGGTTAGGGCTGGGAAGGTGAGGAGGGCAAGCCAGGCTGAAGTTGGTGCCAGAGGCTCGCTGGCCCCAGCAGCATCAGCAGAGCTCTACGCTGGTACTCCAGCCTCTGCCAGATGTGAAGTGTGATGGGACCATGGTGGACAGCCTGTGATGGGGCAGTAGCCTCTCACATCAGGCATTGGAAAAGGCTGCCCAAGGCAGTGCTGGAGTCACCGTCCCTGCAAGTGTTCACACACAGTGTAGACGAGACCCTCAGTGCCATGGGTTAGTGGTGGCCTTGGCAGTGCTGGGAACGGTTGGACTTGATGAGCTTAAAGGTCTTTCCCAACTTGGTTGTTTCTGTGATTCATTAGTACCACCCTATGCTGTGCAAGGAAGTGATGGCTGCCCTCGCTTTTAGGCACTCTCTCCTCATAGCTGAGGTGCGAGGCTGGCTCAGGGAGAAGCTGGTTCCAATGCTGGCATTCCCTTCTTCGTGGACTCAGTCACGGCTGCCTCACATTCCCTGCCTAAAGCTGGTGGTGGTTGGTGCCTTGGCCTGGAGACCTGTGCTCCACGTTTTCACCAGCAAGCCAGAGCACAGCTCAAGTTAGAGAAGCTGTTTGTGCCAGAGCCAGGCTGGCATCTCCCTCTGGAGGCTGCTCCTTAAAGGTCTGCACTCCCAGAGCAATCTTGCTTTGCTTCCACATGGTTCACTGCCAGTAGGTCTCTGTCCCATATTAGCAAAGGCAGTTGTAGGCCAAAGCAAGCAAAATAAAGCAGATAAAGTCAAAGTGAGACCTGCAAATGAGTCAGGTGAAGGTGAAGTGTGCTCTGGAGCCAGCTGTGTGTGGGGCTTGGATGGGGATCCTGAGAGCACGTTCCATTGTGAGTACATGCACAGCCCTTGCTGGGAAGGGCCCTTTTCCAGCTCGTTTAATTGCACCAGTGCCAGAACTCGGAGGGGGGTTCAGAAACCTTCCCCCTCGCTGCCTCACAACCCAGAGAAAACATCCCTGACTGCTTCAGTATGAAATCCCAGAGCTGCCTCCTGGGAATCCTTAAGAGACTAAACTTGATGGTATGGGCACACTTGGGAAAAAGCAGGGGCACCATCCCCATTTCTGTTGTTTCCTGTACAAAGAAAGCACCAGGCATAGCTCAGAAGAGCAGCAGAAGTCAAAACCTTGCTTTGCCCCTTCAGGGAGCTCAGGAAACTCCGGCAGCTCAACGCGAGCGCGTGCTGCTAAAGCCAGATGAACAGGAAAAACTGACCCAGCATCTTCAAAGGATTAAGGCAGCAGGCGTAAGCTGTGCACCATGTAAGGCTCTGACAGGGGGAAGCAGAGCTTTTTAATGAATTACTGCATGCTCTGCTCTCTTGTATGCCTTTCCCTGTAGGATGAGGCAAAGTGATAAGCATTCCCTAACCTGCCTCCAACACTCAGTGTTTCATCATTCCCCTCCACATGCTGCTGAGAAGCAGAACAGGGACACAAAAGCTGAGAAACAAAGCTAACATCCTCCTCTTGGCCTGTATCATCTTCCCTTCCATGAGAAAAACTGAGCCCTCCCTGCCCCTTGCAAGGGCATCACCTTTGGGGCAGCCCTTTGAGCCTTTTGTCCCTGATCTCAGAGTGGGGAGAAGCAACAGTGACTTGAGATCCCAGTTCCTATAGGCTTGGATGATGTAAATGGTGCTGGAAGAACCATGCCTACATGAAAAGGGGTTTAAAAGCAATCAGGGAATTGAATACAGAGGAGATCTTGTCAACTAGCTGGTTCCATTAACACTGTCAGGAACACTAAGAATATAGACATTACATGGTTTGAAAACGTTTCCAAGAGTTCTGTGTATTATTATGTTATCTCTCATCTAAACCCCTGTTAGGGATTTCATGCTTTTAGCCTGTGTTTGAGATTCAGCACATTAATCAGTGAGATCTCTCCGAGATGTGTCAACAAATTCAACCCGCTGTTCCGCATTAGTTGCTCTGAGTGAGGGAGTTCCACGTTTAGGAGGAGCTCGAACCTGAGTCACACTCAGTGCAGGACCTCACGAAAGAAGAACATGTACCAGAGTGCCTTTTCTTAGGGCAGTGTTGGTCACAAAGGAACAGACCCGGGGAACAACCCTTTCTGTCTACCCTGGCTGCTCTCCTCTTAGAATCATAGAATAGTCAGGGTTGGAAAGGACCTAGTTCCTTTCCAACTAGTTCCAACCTAGCTCCTTTTCATCTAGTTCCAACCCCCCTGCCATGGGCAGGGACACCACACACTAGACCATGTCACCCAAGACTCCATCCAACCTGGCCTTGAACACTGCCAGGGATGGGGCATTCACAACTTCCTTGGGCAATCTGTGCCAGCACCTCAGCACCCTCACAGTAAAGAACTTCTGCCTTACATCTAACCTAAACTTCCTCTGTTTAAGTTTGAACCTGTTACCCCTTGTCGTATCACTACAGTCCCTAATGAAGAGTCCGTAATGCTTCTCTTGGGGGGTGAAAATGGACTTTCAAAACAGGGCAGCTAAATATTAAAAATGTGTATAAATGGAGCATTTGAATGTTGTGATGAACCCTGAGAGAAGGAATGCTCCAAAAGCTCCCCAACCTGCATGTAGGGCAATGAAGAGAGTGGGGGCTCTGAGAGAGTGGGGACTGCACCCAGACCCAAGAGTACTCTTGCAAGAGAGGCCCAGTGTCACACCTGCAGTGTCTTCTGTGTGGAAGGAGGTGGGCATCTGACAAAGGGACAGTGGCACTTGGGAGAAGGGAGTGACAGACTTCTGTGTCCTGGTGTTTCCAGTGACAGAGCAAATAGGGGTGCAGCCATGGAGCCAACAGAAAGGAGGACATGCTAAAAGGTTGTGAACTGTTTTTTCACCCATAGCTTGTGCTCCTGGCAGCATGGACAGCTTGGCAAGCACTGGGGTCAATGAAGATTTATGCTTCAAGCTCTGGACAGATGGCATTTCCATCGATCCCAAGAATGCTGAGCACCCTGTGGCCCATTTGTATGAAACCCAAAACATTAAAGAAGAAGTGATGCAATGGCATGTGACAGCAGCCTGTATTGGTGTGGGGGTGCTGAGGGCAGGAGCACATCAGCAGCGCTGGGAGCCCTGACATGTCTGCCCGAGCACATGCGTGTGTCTTATTACATCACATGCATGTGATGGTGCCCATGTAAGAGTGTGAATACCTACCACTGCACTGGCAGTGGTAAGTGCACACGTGTGTCAGTGTGTAAGCGTGCGAGGGGGACATCCTGAGTTTCCACATGCCATGTCCTTCCATTTAATTTCCTCTCTAATGCAACCCATGTCTGGGATTCGGTTGGCAGCACAGAGCAGTGCCGTACCCTGATGTACGCTCGACATCTAGTCCAGAAGGCGAATTATTCTCCCTGTTGACCAACATTTCTGAGACAATAGAAAGATGAAAATTAATTGCAGATCTCATGTTTTTAAAAGCAAATGAAATTATGCGAATGTTCCCTGCCAAAATCTGATTTAGTAAGAGTAAGAGTGAAAGGGAAAATAAAGGGAATGTCACGGGAAATGCTACTTGGTAACACTGCATTTCCCCAGCAAAGGTAACGTTGGGTACAACCCTTGATCAAATCCACATTGTCCTAACAAGGTACCACTGCATTAATCATCTGTGTTTGTAAAAGCTGGAACAAACTTCAGCCAGCAGATCTGAGGAAAAGCACCCCGGGAGCTGCATTGTCACGCAGGACCTTGCAACTGGCTCACATGAGCCTGCAGAGCCCTGGACCATTTCACTAGCTAACGGCAGTGCTCAAGCTTTGGATTAGCACTTTGGCTGCTTGTCAGGGATGCCTACCACAATTCCTGTAATCTCTGTTAACCAGAGAATACCTTTCTTTAAGCAACCTTTGTGATAACATCAGCCCTCCATCTATTCATAGTGCTGGTGCAGACCAGCCTGCATGCCCTCCACATATTGGCTGATTTTAATTTCTTACAAATGGGTATAATCATAACCCCAGTTAATGATACTGGTTTGGCGGTAAAGATACTCTTGTCATTGTAGTTGACAAAAGAAGGCAATGGATCTGTTGGAGCAAGTCCAGAAGGGGCCATGGGGATGATCATGGGAGGCTGGAGCACCTCCTGTATGAAGACAGGCTGAGAACATTGGGGCTGTTCAGCCTGGAGAAGAGAAGCTGCGTGGAGACCTCAGAGCAGCTTCTGGTGTCTGAAGGGGGCTGCAAGGATGCTGGAGAGGGACTCTTCATCAGGGACTGTAGGGACAGGACAAGAGGTGATGGGTTTAAACTGAAACAGGGGAAGTTCAGGTTAGATCTAAGGCAGAAGCTCTTCCCTGTGAGGGTGCTGAGGCGCTGGCACAGGATGCCCAGAGAAGCTGTGGCTGCCCCATCCCTGGCAGTGTTCAAGGCCAGGTTGGACACAGGGGCTTGGAGCAACCTGCTCTAGTGGAAGATGTCCCTGCCTGTGGCAGGGGGTTGGAGCTGGGTGAGCTTTCAGGCCCCTTCCAACACAAACCATTCTGATTCTAAGATTCTATGACTCTGTGACTCGATCCTCTGTTTTTGTTACATCCTTCTCAAAGCTTTTGGACAAGTTTTTATGCTTCACCTGATTATGGCTGGCAATGCTGGTGACTTCTTGCACTTGACATTATTAAAACTCAAAGGGAAAAACAGTTTTTGCAGCAGGATCCCATATGAGCAGGGATTGTCTGGTCCTGGGTCTGTGCAGCCCCCAGTGCCATTGAGCTCTGACCAGTGTGAGCTCAATGGGCTGCTCATGGTTTGAAAAGTATTAGTGGCCAACGTGTGCTACAGCAGAAGCAGAGTACTGTCATCCCCATCCCCAACACACAAACCCTTGCCATGAACACCATGGTGCTCTGACACTGAGCTCTCATCTTGCTGGAGACACTGACGCCTGCCTAGGCTTCTGCAGCCTAATGCCACCACCGTGGGATTCTTTGCACCATGGCTGCTCTTATGTGGGTCTAACTAGTGGAATAATTTCACAGAAGACAGCTTAAGGACCATGGAAATTCCTGCCTGTCCTATAACTCAGGCTAAATGAAGGCATTTACCCTTAGCGAGGTTCTGCTGGTCTGCTCCAGAGGCCTGAAGGAGCCATGTCTTTGCCCAGGTTTGGTGTCTCCAGGAGGAAGGGCAGCCTCTTTCAGTTCAAAGCTCCCGCAGGGTCATGGTTCCAGCACATCAATCCCTTGGAGGTAGCAGGACCCTGCGTGTACCAGCAGGCAGTTACAAGGGAGATCTAACCAAACACAGAGGATGCTTTGCAGGTGAGAAATGGGACCATGAGGGCATCTGGAGTATCCAAAACAGGCTGAAGGACGTTGCTGTGAACTATACCCATCATTTTACTCTGCTATGCACCTCAAGAGGGGCACTACTGCTCCTCACACCAGCCCTGTGGGACCACTTCACTAGCTGAACTGGAGGTGGCTGCAGCCTGGGCTGCAGGAGTCAGCTGCTGCCATCAAGGGAAGCCCAGAGGGCCAGTGAGATCCTGCCCCCCTTTACAGATTAAAGTCCTTGGAAAAGAGGCCAGTGATGGCAGCCTTCACCTTTCGGACACTCTAGGGAGCAAAAGCTTTTCAAAGGGTCTCACGCATCACCTGAACACTGATGTCCCACTGCAACATGGACAGGAAACACCACTTCTGGTGCCCTGAGAGATGACACCAGTATTTCCTTTTACCCCGGAGAGGTTGTGGCCCTGGAATTGACCCTTCAACAGTAAAAGTCTGTCTGGGAATCACAGGCAGGATCCTGTCCATGGAGAAGCGAGCGCGTCAGGCTGCTCTGCTTCCCTCCCCTGTTGCATTGAGCAGCCTGCATGATCCCATCCTGCCATGGCCTTGCTTTGCCCCTTGTCATTGTCACAGGAAAGCCACACTGTCCCCTTCTGCAGTCACCTACCTAGAGAGGGCTTCCAGACAGGAGGAGCCACGGCTCCACAGGGTGGCCATTGCCCCAGGAATCCTGGGGCTGGTGTGTGGATCTTGCACGGATCCTGCCTCCCGGGCGGATCAGGAATGAACTGTGCTGAGCTTAGTTCCAAGGAAAGATTTCGGGGCTTTGAAAACCTGAATGACAGCTCAAGCAGTGTCCAAACTGCCCAGCTCCACCTCACTTGGGGAAAAGTGAGAAGAGTGGGATATCCGAAATAATAAGTTTTCTGAATATTTATCCAAAACATAACAACAGATAAACTCCAATCACATGTTGCATTCAAATATCGGAATATTTATTCCAAATATGGTCCTGTTGCAATTGTATGATAAACATGAAAGCGAGAGTGCAGTTATTTATGTCCTGCCTTCAGCTTCTCAATAGCGTGTTTAAGTTTAGGGTATTTATGCTCTTTCATCCAGCTGTCTGACTTTATCAAGTCCTGCACAACTCGGGAGAGGCAACCATGCCAGCGGCAGAGCAAGCCCCAGCAGACCTTGATAGAATGGGCTTCCCTTGTGGAAAGCACATTATGTCCCTCCTGCTTCTCTCCTGGCCCCCACGGAGAAGTACTGGCAGCAAACTGTTGTATTACACAGTCCCCTGGCAGGGAGGGAAAGCCTTTCTCCCTAGCTGGGGCTGAAGGAGGTTCCAATATCATTTAAATGGAACAATAAGTCAATGGTAGCGAATGAGGGTTATTTGGGGTGCTCCAAGAAGGCACATACTGTGCCCAAAAGCAATGGAAAATTAGGCAAAGGGAAGTTTAGACTGAACAGCCAAAAAAAGCTCCTGGCAGGACCTCCTGTACTCTGTGGAGCCACCTCTTGCGTGGCAGGAGGGATGCCCTCCTTAGCTGCTGATTTGGAATTGGATTCACGCTTACCGATGTATTATGTTTACCTTCACGCTCTGCTCTGGCCATGGACTGAAACTGTCAAGAGCCCCAAAGAGGGACAGAGCTGAAACTGTACCTAGCACAGATATCCACCTGGGCCTTGGCCAGGCTCCAGCGCTCAGCCTCAGAGAACAGGGCAAAGGAGTCCACATCTACCTGGTAGAAGAAATTTAAGGGCATCTAGGTGGGACAATGTAGACTGGACAAGCCACTATCAGCTGAGGTGAATGCAAAGCCAAGAAGGAAAACACGTACTCTGTTTGCTCCGTCCTGGTTCTGGATGAAGGACCCTCAGAAACCCGCTGCTGAGTCTGACTAGTCTGAACTGCGGGCTCCAACCAACCCTGTCATTGTGGGCTCAATCAGAGATCCTGGGGCTTTTTCCAAGTAGGAGTTCCTTAAGGGAAACACAGTAGGTGAAGGACTAATAGAGGGCAAAGTCACAGAGTTGTGAAGAGATGTTCCTCCTGACTTGCCAAGTCATGAGAACAGCACGTGCCAGCAGCAAAATATTCCAGGGATAATCCAACTTCAACCAACATACATCAACAGGTACCAACAGGCCCAGCAGACAGATCTCCTGCCTCTCCAGGGGATGGGAAGCAAGGTCACTGAGTGTCACAAGTAATGGTAGATAAATTCCACCCCGAGTCACCTCATGCACAGTCATGCACAGGCACCCATATACCCAGTGTTCCATTGAGCACTGCTGTTTAAACTATCCCAAATCTGATGTCACTGTCCTTCACCCCCAAATTAAAGATGTATTGTTCCATCAGCTCTTCCAAGTGATCATCAGTTTGTGATCTACAGATTGCTCCTTTGAAGCTCAGCCCCTCCAACCTGCCCATAGCAGAAAGTGCAGTCTGTGCCTGTCCTGCACAGGACAGGCTGTGCTGGATGCTTTGAAGAGAAGAGAAAACTTCCAGGGGAAAAACAGATAGTTCAAGTGCCTTCTTTGCACTTGAAAACTTGTGTCAGATAATGCCTTGAAGTCTTTAATTTATCCTCTGAAGCTTTGTCACAGGAGCTTTCTTATCCGTACAAATGTATCACCTGCTCAGAATCCATGCAGTTTCTGTATTTACAGCATCCAGGTTCTCCTCCACCTTTAAGTGTTATTTTCTAAACTTATTGACTGCATCTTAGCACTTGAATGATGACAGCAAAGAACAAAGTGGGAACCTCAACATGCTCTGATGTTTCTCTGCCACCCGCAGGTTTTGTGTCTATATACTGTGTCATAGCAACCATGTACCTTGTTCACAGGTAGGATGCTTTCTGCCCCTCCATCTTTTCTGCTCTTGTTTGCACCTTTTCTGTCTTCACAGCGTCCTTCTCTGGGGCAAGGTGAGTGATCCATCCCAGGTGAATGCACACCAGCCTTTTATACAAGCCTATTGGAGGGTAAGGTTTTACCTTCAGTAGCACTGAAAGTAAACTAAAAGCAAACATTTTTGGCTTTTAACTCACTTTTGCACCACCCTCCTATTTGGACTCAGTACACATAATTCCTTTGAATGCAGAACTTTGCACTACAAGCTCAAAAATTCAGTTGTCAGACTGACCTAAGTTTAGCTGGGTTCCTTCCAGTCTTGACTGAAGTCATATAATTTTCCAGCACCTGCAATACTTTCCACTTCACTGTGTTATTTAATATTAATCTCATTAAAGCATGTTCTGTCTCATAGATGTCCATTTATTCTCTTCCTTCATTTTTTGAAGGCAGAAAGACAATGATGGAGAAAGAGGTGTCTTTATTATTAGTTCACTGGTACATATTCAGAGAACAACAAAGTAAATTAGCTTGAAGAGGATTTGTTCCTTCTTGAACCACTGTGGAATTATGTAGAGATGGTCTGAGGAAAGACAACCAGGCCTCCAGAACCTGAAAATACAACAAATCTGGTCTGGAATCCAGACCATAACACACAGATGTGTGGAAGCACTTGTAGGATGAGCAGAGTGAAAGGTATTCTGGACCTCACCATTTCAAGGAGGACAGACAAGAGTAGTCCCAGTTGCAGTGGTTTCTTATAGCACAGTTTTGTCCTCTGCACAGATTCACATCACCCAGTTATGCTCCAGGCCTGAATGTGCAAGTTTCAGATCTGTGCCTGCATTCACCAAACACAACCTCATTGCCTGGCAGAATCCTTCTTCTTCCATATCCACCCATGAACATGCAGCTCTGTTACACCGAGTAGTCCTGCCCAGGCATCTCATAAGTCACAGCGGAAGCAAGGGGATTGTACAGGCGTCTCTGAGGCTGGGATTTAAACCAAGCATCACAAAGTCTTGCACGTCTGTTGTTACTGATGGTGGTATCTCATCTGGAAGGAGCCCAGCCTGTTTCTTACAGCCTGGAGTGCCATGGTGCCAGCTGGAGAAGACATGGCTGTGTGTCAGCTGAGACCATTGAGTATGGCACCTGCTCCTCCATCCTCTCTTCCTGCAGCTGTACTCATCTTTGTGCTTTCTCTTTACAAATGTTTCCTCAAGCCCTGTGCTGGGAAACAGCAGTGGACAGCCCTCTTTGGCTGAGCTAAAATCAAGGCTGGAGGCAGGGAGATAAAACCAGTTCTCCCACTGTGCTGTACTCAGCAGAACTAATTGAGGGGCCTATTAAGAAACAATATGCAGAAATATCCACATTATAGAGTCATTTGTGCAGGCCAGAACCACACTTAAAAGAATCTTCCAGTTCTTTTGCCACCCATTTCTTTTCCAATGTAGGGAAAAAGAGCAGCAGGGGAAGCTAAGAATTTGCTGATTGCCTCAGATTGCTAAATAAAATCTCTCATTAGCTACCCTCCATCTCTGTGATCTCAAGGCATTCCTAACATCGAGGGTAAGCAGAGGGAATGGTGCACATGGGGAGGTAACCAGATATATTTATTGGTAAAGCATCATAAGTTTTCTGCTAAAAGGCATTGCTCATGCAGGTTTTTACACTCAGGGTCAAGCAGAGGATCCCAAACCCTTTGAGCACCATCTATTTGCAGCACCATTCCCATTGCCTGAACAATATTGCTTTCAAGAAAATAGCTGACGAGGAGCTTGAACTTAGAGACAGCAGTTGGCCTTGGCATATGAGAATTTAGGCTTCAAAGGTGGTAAAGATGAAGCCAATACTGGAAGCAACAGCTTGAAGATGAGGCTGAGATATGGCGCCCGCTCCAGACCACTTGTGTGCTGGAGTTGCCAAGGAATTCCTGAGGTCAAACAGCACAAAGGCAGGTGAGAGATGGCCAAGGTCACACGTTGTGCTTAAGGAAGCAGGACGTTTTGATATGGATGTAGGGCAGGCTGCTGGCCCAGTGGTGGCCTCTCTGCAGCCTGAGGAATGAGATACCAGCTGCAGAGCCACACATCAGGAATGATTCCTCAGAGCAACTGCCTACTGCCTATGGAAAAATAGAGAGGGAGCAGCAAGATGGTTTGTGCTCAGGCAAGCTACCAGTGCATGCAGTTTTAATCAGTGCAGGAGGAACAGTAGGGTTTAGAGATAAAGAAGAGCTATGCATACAACTCAAAATAATGAATGGGCTTTACCTAGGAAGAAGAGCAGGCAGAGAATTAAATGTTTGCACTCATATAGCAGAGAAAGAGGAAATCAGCCCTGAATCTGTTAGAAAGATTCAGTCTGAGTCTTACGGAGAGATCCCTGCTCATCTCTGCCTCACTCAGTCCTGTGTAACAGTGCTGGTGGTGGGCAGGGGGTCAGCACAGCAAAGCAGCCCCTTTCTCCTGTTGATGGCCACTTCAAACCTTGAAGAATCATCCCCAGAGGAGCAGAGGATGTGGCTCTGTGCTGTCACTTCCTTCCTACTTCACCTGCAGTCCTGCATGCAGGTCTGGGAGCCCCAACACAAGAGGGATGTGGAGCTGTTGGAGCGAGGCCAGAGGAGGCCACGGAGCTGCTGCGAGGGCTGCAGCAGCTCTGCTCTGGAGCCAGGCTGAGAGAGCTGGGCTGGGGCAGCCTGGAGAAGAGAAGGCTCCTGAAGGGGAGACCTTAGAGCAGCTCCAGTGCCTAAAGGGGCTACAGGAAACCTGGAGAGGGGCTTTGGACAAGGGCCTGTAGGGACAGGACAAGGGGAATGGCTTTTACCTGCCAGAGGGGAGATTGAGGTGAGCTCTGAGGCAGAAGCTCTTCCCTGTGAGGGTGCTGAGGCGCTGGCACAGGGTGCCCAGAGAAGCTGTGGCTGCCCCATCCCTGGCAGTGTTCCAGGCCAGGTTGGACACAGGGGCTTGGAGCAACCTGCTCTAGTGGATGGTGTCCCTGCCCATGGCAGGGGATTGGAACTGGATGAGCTTTCAGGTCCCTTTCAACACAAACCATTCTATGATTATGATTCCAGCACGCCAGTTCTGGTGTGCTGCGGTAGCACAGGTCTGCAGGACAGCACTAAGCCAAGAGAGTGCTCAGGTGGAAGATGGACTGTGTTCTTCAAGGACCCTAGCACAGGCTGTGCTGCAGTGTGGCATCAAAACTTCCCAGAGGAGAGCAGCAGAGCGTGACATCGGACAGTGAAGCAATGATAAAAAAAATTGAAAGTACTGGAGAATGGCAGATCGAAAGGATAGCTCCAAAGGGAGACCAGAGAGACCAGACTAGACTGAGATGTCAAAACAGCAGCTATCTAAAATGAGCAGAGGTGAATCCCAACCTGAGGTCCAGCAGCAGCCCAAGGGAATGGCTGCCTGCAGACTAGGAGGGGATGTAGCCTTTCTCATTTTATTTGCAAGTCTGGAGCAAGGAGGCAAATATTTACTGGGATGTTTATTTGAGGACAAGCTGGTGGGAAGAAGAGCACGGCTGATATCAAAGGAATTCTCATTCGTGTCACAGCCTTTGGAAACAGTGTTTATGATTAATTCATCTTTCTATGACCAGCACTATCCACAGAGTGTTTGTTATTTATTTATTCATTTATTACCCTTTTCTGTATCCATCAGAGTGATTTATAACATGTAATGAACCAAAGATCATTAGTGCGTGACTGAATAACTGGTACAAGCTTATCTGCAGGACATTGCTCGGCAAAGCACCAAATTCTCTTCTGAATTTATTTTTCTCCATCAATGCATCATCTCAGATGTGGTGTTTTCTTGAGCCTGGCCATTCCAAAGATGTTATTTCCCTTTGGGAGGCCCTGGTTGTTCGAATGTTCAGCAGTTGACAGCTGCCTGGAACACACTACAAAAGGATTAAAGCCAACAACATTTCTATCTTTTCATCTTTCTAGCTTTAGACTGAATCAGGCACTGGCTGCTACTTGTTGCTGCTATTCATGACATTGCTGGTGTTGCTGTGACCTTTTCTCTGTTATTGTCTTATCTGATGTTTGCAGAAGTTTGTGTAATTGAGGGGTTTATGTGTAACAATGGTTTTGGGTCATTTTCTCCATTTCTGGAGGAACTTATCATTGGTGAAAGGTGCTGCAGAAATGATGCCACAGCGTGAAATCCTCTGGGCAGACACTAGGCAGGTATAGCAAGGAACAGCTAAGCTCCTCCACACTGCTCTGAGAAGGCTGCCTCAGCCCTGGGCAGAGAGGACATCCATAGCCCAATGTGGACTGTCCCAAGATGCAGGGAGCAGAAGTTATGGTAGCAGGTGAAACCAGAACAACTCTTCTTGCTCATCCAGCAAAACCTGGGGCAGCCCAGCAAAGAAAATGTGAGTTCAGCACAGGCTGGAGTGTGTTTTTCTATCCAAGTTACCATTTCTAACAAAGTCCTACCCTATCAAGGCTGCACCACTGCACTTAGAGCCATCTTCTGCTCTAACAGTATTAAATCTCTCACCCACAGTGCTCATGGTGGGGCATATTGCTGTCACACCCCCTCTGACTATTCACGTTATCACTCAGAGCCCACCTCTGACATGTCCCACTGGGTCTTTGTGCACAGATCCCCCAGTGTGACATAGTCCTTGGGGAGGACATGGTTTTCCAGCACCTTTGGCATTTCCTCCTGCTCTGGACACAGCCTGGGAGAAGTCTCCTCTTGTAGCCACTTGCAGCCACTGATCAATGCAGATCATAATGATGCTGGTGGAAATGGGTGAAAATCCACACTTCCTCCCATGTCTTGTAACTACAAAAGCACAAGGCTAAGGAAGGAGGTATGGGCCTAAGTCAGCTCCCAACACACTTCACATCAAGTTTTAACAGCAGTTTTAACTTCAAAGATGGTACAAAGTGTATGTCTGAACAGCCCCACACTTTGGATGAGTCTTGGTATTGCTCCTATGTAAGCCCCGGAAGCAGCAACTTCGTTTCTCATACCTCCTAGCTTAAAGCATAGATCTTTGAAAAGGCTGGCTAAATTTATACGCTGCAACTTCATAGAATAGTAGAATCATAGAATAGTTTGGGTTGGAAAGGACCTTAAGATCACCCAGTTCCAACCCCCTCCCGTGGGCAGGGACACCTCACACTAGACCATGTTGCCCAAGGCTCTGTCCAGCCTGGCCTTGAACACTGCCAGGGATGGGGCAGCCACAGCTTCTCTGGGCACCCTGCACCATCACCCTCACAGGGAAGAATTTCTGCCTTATATCTAACCTGAACTTCCACTGTTGAAGTTTTAACCCATCACCTCTTGTCCTATCACTACAGTCACAACTTCTCGGATTGTGAGAACCAGCACCTTCTGCCTGGCGCTGGCTGTAGCACCACACAGCATCTGAGGTATACTGCAACATTTTTGAAGGCTTTATTTAGGAAAATAAAATCATCTTTAGAAAGAGGGACTGTGTAACATCTCTTTTCAGAGGCTGCATTCCCAGCACCCGAGGGAATATGTGTGTGTCCTGTTTTGAGATAAGTCAAACAGAATCCATCTCCCTCAGGCAGAGCACATGCTCTGCACCAAAGGAGGTCAAGAAGCATTTCCACCCTGCAGTTCTGGGGAATTGATGAAAAGCGAATAAATCCTCAAGCAAATTGTGTAAGAGCAAGACTCCAATGGAGAAAAGCAGGTACAGTCTGGTCAGAAGGCTTGCTAACTGCCAAGTCCTTCCTTTATGAAAATATCAATGTTTTAAACAGAAGTAACCCTTAAATGATGTCCTGTTGTAACTGCACTCCTGAAATATAGTGGTGAAAAGAGTCACAGAACCACAGTTCTGTTAGCAGGAAGGGACCTTCAGAGCCTGTCATCCACACTCTTCTCCAAAGAGGGATTATCAGCAAACCCAGGCCAGGTCAGCCATGGCTTGTCTACCTGAGTCTTCAAGACTTCCAGGGATGGAAAGCCCATATCCTCTCTGGGTGATCTGTCCTAGTGCTGCATTGCTGGAGAGTTTTGCTCCAGCAAAAACTCTTGCTGGAATTTCTTCTGGAGTCCAGTTTGAATTTCCTACTATGAATGGCTTTTGGCACTTGCTATGCTGTCTCCCAATACTGAGAAGAGTCGATGCAGTTGCCTTTGCAGCCACCCTTCAAAGAGTTGCAGTCTGCTGTTAGATTCCCTCTGAGCTTCCTTCCTGCCAATTGAAGCAGACCCAGCTCCTTCCACCTCACTTCATAGGCTACCTGCTCAAGCTCTTCTCTGTACCATCCCCAGTTTCTTCCACCTACTCTCAGCTAGGGGACCCAGCACTGAACACTCGCCTCCTGGTGTGTTCTCATCAGTAAGGAGCAGAGGGAGGTCACTCTGCACGACTGCAGCTCATCTAGCCAACAGTCCAGTCTCTGGCAGTGGCCAATAGCAGATGCCTATGGAAGGAGATGAGAAAAGAGCCAGCATGCAAGGACACCTTCCTAGACCGTGGTCCTCACCTCAGCAATGCAGCTCAGGGGCTATCACGAGAGCTCCAAGTCTCTCTCGTATGCCATTATACAATGGTTGGGTCTGATAAACCATGTCAGTAAGGGCCTCATTTGCACGGGTTTTGGACACTTCCAGGGAGATCTCTGTTCCACCCATTTCACTGTGCATTACTGGAAGGACTGGTGCTACCTAGGCAGTATGTGGTCTGTGCCAGAGGGTGCGGGAAGCTGGTCACAGGCAGAGAGAGAGAATGGAAAATGTTCACTGCTGTTTCTGTTTAACTTTGGGAACTGATCCAGCTGAGATAATAACAGAAGAGTTCACTTTGCCATGTCAAATATGCAGGTACTTTGCAGTATTAAGATTTGATGCCCTATTCTTATAAAACTGGCCCCTGATGATTATGGGAAGAGAAAGTTGCCCATAAACAACATTTTCTTTCTTATTTAACACAAATTCTTGGGCAAAAGAAGTCAATCAATTTTTCATAAAGTATAAAACAGAGATAAGTGCTTGGGATCATGTGTGAGTCCCTGTCAAACAGAACCGATAAGTCCATGATGCAGTACAGGGAGTGCTTTGCAAGTATTGTCCAAGTGACCTTTTCATTAGTTTGCCTTAAGCAGTTAATCTCTTTTTTCCAGGATACAGACTATTTTAAGTCCCATTACATCATACATGCATTTTAAATATTAATTTTTCTTCCATGTCATGCCGAGGAGGATTTGGTTGTTTTTTACCTTTTCTAACACAGTCCTCCCCATCTTGCTGAGTTTTCCAGCAAGGGTCAGAGTTAAGGAGCTTCCAGGCAAGAACTGAAGGTGCTTGTTTGCAGTATGTGATTGCTGAAGGGCAGGATGTGAAGCCCTGTGATTTAGTAATCCCTGCCAGGCCAGAAGCAGGGATTGGACCTCTCCAAAGGCAGCCCTATGATGGCAAGGGAACTACAGGGCCAATGAGTGGAGGCATTTATTGCCTGTGCGTGGGGTACCATAAACGGGAGAAACACTGGCCTGAGCCAGTGCTCCTCAGCAGGGCTCCAACTTCTACAGAAAAAATACTTGAAAATGATTTAGAGGGGAAAAGACTGCGCTTCAAAAGTGTTGCTGGCATGTTGTTGTTTCTCACTTGTAAATCATTGTAAGCTCCCCGTGCCACTTAAAATAACAGAGGTACCAGCTGCTACCAGCCAAAGGAGACCAGAGGCTTTAAACAAAGAGTTCCTGACCTCACGCTGGCCCTCAAAATGGGTGTGAAAAGTGCCTCAACACCACCTCTGATGTTTACCTATCTCCCCTATATTTGGAGTCACTGAGCTCATACCAACAGAGCCCCTGGTACTGAGATCGGCTCTGCGTGGAGTTCACACGTTATTATTAGCCACGGCTGGAAGAACAATAATAAATCAACTTTGTTGTTTCAGAGTTATGGGTAAAGTGGAGAACAGGATATTTATAAGCAAGGTTGCAAAGGGTAAAGCAGGAACATGTTTTGTTGACATCCAGCAGTGACACGCACTGCACTCAGCAAAGCTCACCTCTCCAAAATGGGCTTGTTTTCCTTTGCAGAAGGGAGCTCCCTCCTGCCAGGCCATCCCTTGCTTTGCACCATTATGCAGAGTCATTTCCCTGCTGCTGGGATCACCCTGGTTGGGCATCCCTGCACCCGGGCTCAGCTCTGGGTTTTTGTTGCCCAGAGGATCACGGTGCTACTGTGATGGAGGGCAGGTTCCTGCCCACCAAAAGGGACCCCAGAGAAAGGACAGGGCTGCCTGTCCTCACCAGGACCAGGATGTCTTCCAGGTCCTCTTCTCAAACCCAGAGGCACAGGTTGTAGGTGGGAGCCCTTATTTCTATTAGGCACACTTTCTGCTTCTCTTCAACCACACTTGCTGTGGGAGAGAGCATCTGTGGCAGCATTGTGTCACCAGATGGGTATATGGGTATAGTTTGTATAAGTTAAAAAAGTATGTAAGGGTTTTTGAGAGCAGTCCAATGAAGTCTAACACAGAATACCTGGGCTTGCCTGGACCAACATCTCTTTCTCCACACCTTCTGGAAGGCTGGAACTAGTGGGACAATCACCTGGCATGATCCCACTCAAAATGGATCACCCAGCCATGGCGATCCCAGCCTGCTGAATCCAAAGTGAGGAATCAGGGACCTGGGACCACACATGAAATGAGGAGAGCAACAACATCTAGTTTTGCCCTGTCCCATGCTATCTGTTCTGGTTGCTCTACCACACCAGTGGGACTCCTTAGGCCTCTCTTCTCTGGTTCTCAAGTATTTGGGATTGCTCCTGTGAATCTTCCACCTGGGACAGCCCCCAACCCCAGATCCCACCATCTCAAGGACCAGAGGAGATAATATCTGCTCCAAAGAGATTCTTCACTTTTTCCCAGAGTTTCCCTCTCCTTCTCCATGGTTGGGTAGGAGAAGATGGCTGGAGAAAACATTCACATGCCTATTTCCTCAGGAGGCCTCCAGGAAAGAAAAGGGATTGTCCCAGACTGGAAGAGTGGGAGCTGAAGACAATTTGTCTCCATCCTCCTCTACAAGCTGTCAGATGGCTGAGTCAGAAGACAGACAAAGAGAAAGGGAGAAGAACCTGCCTGCCTCTGTGTAGCCTTGATTAGCTCCTAAGATCTAGTTACTGACTTAGTTCTGTCCCAGGAGGTGGGCAAACAGAGCAGGAGGCCAGTCCAAAGAGCTGGGTTGAGGTGAGCTTCCCCCCGCAACCCACTAATGCTAAAACCTCCCATGTCCTCAGTCTTGGCCATGGCTGCAACGATGAAAAGCCCAAAGTGGCCATGCTATGCTGTTGTTACACTTCCTGCAAAGCCAGAACACTGAATTAAAACATTTGTATATAAAATGTTCACTATATAATCATAAATTCCTGAGGGTTTTGTGCAATTCCAATTTTCCCTTCCTTCTTATTAATAACACATAGGTTTTTTCTTCATATGCATATTATGCAAACTCTCCCAGGTACGACAGCACTTACTCTGGTAGTCCACCTCTCCTTCCCTTGTTGTTACATCTCATGAGGATTTAGCCAAAGAACCCCACATCCTGCACCATTCTTTTGACATATTTTTAGTCTGGGCTTTTGTTGCAAACCTAACAAAAATATTTCCTTTTCAGCAATGGCTTTTACAGCTTTTTTTAGCCACAGGGATTCCCTTCCCTGGGGTTCAGAAGTGAGTTTCAGTCCACAGTCACAACAAAACAGCACAGGTTTAAAAAAGTAAAGCAAAGCACTTCTTGTGCTGGTCTAGGCTGAGTGTCCAGAGCTGATGTGCTGGCTGCCACACAGCGGATCCCATCCAGTCCAGGAGTGCTTACACCAGGACTTCTCCCACAGGGATTTATCCAACAGCAGGAGGGAGTTTAACTGAGAGGCACTTCAAACACAGAAACACTTTCTGAATATGCAGCAAGTCAGCTGAGTGTTATCTCAGGCTAAAGAGCCAAACCCTGCTCGTAGCTACTTGATGGATTGTTCGCAAGCTGAGCTTTCTCCATGAGTCCAGGACCAGCTTGCCAGCTCCAGGGTCTGCCCAGCAATGGGCACCTTGCAGGACCTGCGCCTCGGCATCTCCCGTAGCAAAGCCCTGCGTATACTGTGCACCAGGAACATATGGCCACGGCCTCATGCAACTGTTGTGGCTGCTGCAAACATGCGAGATGTGAATTGTGAAAGGGAAATGGTGAGGGGAGCTAATCTCCGCGTTGTATTAGACAAAATACCAGCGTGCACGCAGATAAGCACCAAGTGTGAAGTGTCCGGCGGGAGGAGGTTTCACATTCCGCCTGACTCAATGGAGCCTTAAAATAGCACTTCCCACTACAATACTTTAAACAAAGACATCCAAGGGATTATTAATACCAGGAGACAGAAACCAGTTTTATGTATTCCAACACAGGCGGGCAGAAAGGGAGCTTTACGTGTTGAAGTCATGGATGGGTGTGTGTGAAGGCAGTCACTGTAGGCAGCTCTGCCCCTCCCAAATGCCGGCTCTGCCTGTGCTCAGGGGAAGAATCCTGGCTTGCAAGGGGCTACATGTGCCTGTGGGATCCATCAGCCTTCCTGCAGGACCAGCAGAAAAGGAACGGAACAGGATGCTGCAGCAGGCACGTTGCTGCTTGTCAAACAGCTCATCAGAGTGAGCCTGCTCTGGCAGTGCAGGATGAGTGCAGCAGAGCAGATGCTGTAGCAGGAGGAACAACTTGGTTCATCCCTTCAGCCTGGGTACCATGCGGCTCTTTTGGGCACAGCCACATGAAGCAAACAGAGACTTGAGGTCTGTTTTGGAGATCCCCCTGCAGCAAATGCCCTCTGCCTGACAGTGTATATGAGAGCAGCATCCTCTCCTCTTGCGAAGGCAGTTCTGCCTACCTGGCAAGTGCTCTCTTGCTGTCTACCTGCCCTCTTGGTGCTGCCACCACCTCTGCCCAGGCATGCCTGCTCCCAGGGATGGACATAGTGGTTCTCCCTCCTCTAACAGGCATGCCAGTGTCCTGTGGGAGAGCCCTCTTGTCTACATCCACCCCTTGCCCTGTGCCCTTTCTCAAATGGCAGGGGATGCTTGGCAGCAGACACCTCACTATTTTTTTGGCTGTTCCTTCACTGTCTCTGACCCCATTCCCACCATTCCCTGGAGCTCCACAGCCTCCAGCTGCCATCTACATGCAGTTTTTCTTTGTAGACTGCTTTTTATCCGGGTCTTGGGAGAAAGAGTAAAAAGGGAGGTGCATGAGCCATAACAAACAACTTCCCATTTTTATGTTTCCTATTGTACAGTGTTGTACAGAGCACGCAGAGTCCTTATCAAACCAAGAGGCCCAAGAAATGTCTCAGCTTTCTGTATTTCTAGCTCTACATTCCCATGTCACGGGTAATACCAAACTGGAATGTACATTTGCAATGTGCTGAGTGAAATGTGTTGGCACACTGAAGTCCTGCTTCTAGCACAGAGGGAGTCACCATGCAGCGGATGCTGCAGAACCTGTCCCTGGCCCAGGCAAGGAGCTGCACACCTCCACCTCCATCTGTCCAGCCTGCACCAGTGCAGAGTGTCCTGATGGTGAACAGCTAGAAACACACTTGGAATCTCAAAGGATCAATGGGACTATGCGAAAACTGATAGTCACCAAAAACCATCCCGAATGCCCACACTGTGCTATGTCCTCCATGCTCTCACGGAAGGGGAAAAGAAACCAGAGGGACTTCATGAACAAATTGAACTAAACAGCTTGTTTTACCAGAAGCAGACCCAGAAGACGGAGTGCTGAATGTAAGAAGCAGAAAAGTTTCTCAAATCTCTGCATTTCCAACCACTGTAAGCTGACTGCCAGAAAAAAAGTAAAGCAAAATTTGGTCTTATTCTTTCATCACAGGCACTCAATAGTAATCGAGTTGTAATTGTCAATAGCAATTTTCAGTCCCTCTGCCTGCCTTTCCCTTTCGCCAGCACAACTACTGAGGTGGCAAAACAGAGGTCAGGGAAATGGTGTAGCTTAAAATAAAATTTTTTTTTTTTTTTTATTATTCCAAAACCTGTGTAACAATGGAAGCCAGACAGAGATTCTACCATGGTTTTCTTCAAGCCTAAAATGAATTCCCCCTGTCATCATTCACTAGTCTTCAGACTTACAAAACTTTGAACACTTCAATTCCACAAAGCATTTCTAAGTGGACCAGAATAATGTTTAACAGACTGGAGTGACAGGATATTCCACTCCATAGCAATTAGCAACAATTAACACATTGCACAATATGAATAGACCCAGGCACACATCTGAATGAGCCCTTCATAACCACCTTTTACAACGTCTTATGATGTAAGCATGAGAGCACACCCAACTTAACTCCAGTCCACAACGGAGCAGTGGCCTGTCTATGGCCGCTACGTAGCATCCAGCAAAACCTGTGCCAGAGCAGGAATTCCTGGATATTCCTGGATTGCTGAATAAAAGTTTTCCTGTGGAATGTTTCATCTCAGTAAAACTTCCTGAGAGTTGACTGGCATGAGGGCTTCTGCAGGAACTTCTGATTTTACTTCTGTTGCTCTGTTGCAGCCAAAGTGGTGCTGCCTGGATACTGATGTACTGAGGACCTAAATATTTAATTTGGTTGGCTTTTAAGTACCACCTCTTGATGCAATGACTTGATGGAAAACCAACTGTGATTGCTAAGGACTGTCGAATGTTAACCTGCTCTAGGTACATCACACCCAGTCACAGATACACTGGTTATTGTCACAAAATGCAGTGAAGTTTCTGCTCTGTGACTGATTTGTTCTTGTTCTTCAATTTGCAATGTTTGGGGTGGCGTATTTGGCCCCACAGTCCTGGTTAACATCTCATCCCAAAATATGAATAACAAGGATGTGTAATTATTTTTCCCCATAAAAATACTGTTGTCAAGTTAAACGGCAGGGTCTGTTATTACCTTACAAACATTAAAGAAAGACAGAGTATCGTAAACAGACAAGCAGAAAGTGATTTATAATAAACAGGTATTGAATCAAAACTTCCGCACAGCTCTCTGTGCTGTCTCTATCTGCACAGGTACGGATACATTTAATAGCACTTGCTGCCTTTGGTCACTCCCTGGTGCACGGCTTGACAAGCGTCCACACCAGCCCCTGGTGCACACTGACCCGCGGGCACTGCGGAGACATCACTCAGTGGCTAATCTTCCAGAATGCACCCTTTTTCCAGCTTGGATTCTTGACACCAAGCACACTCCTGGGACACGGTCCAAACACAGGCAGAGTGAAAGCCGAAACTGTCCATGAGACAGCATATGCAGAGCAACAGGCTGACAGAAACCCCGGCGAGGTGTTTCCAAAGCAAACATCTTGTACTCAGTGATAGGATCTGAGCTGGAGTGTTTTGCTGGAGTCAACCTTTGTTGTTTTCCTTATGGCAAATACTAATGAACTCAATGGTAAAATATGGCATTTCCCAAACAGCAAGCCTCCTCCCTGAGATGCACCATCTCCGCTATGGGCCTGTCATCAAGCCTTCGCCTTTAATCACTCAGCACATGTTTTCAATCCACATGTTCATGTGGTAATAACTCCACTCTATTATAGTTTTCATTTGTCAGACCAAAATGCCCTTTAGGTTGGAGTATGCTGTAGGACATTGTCCAGGCAGGTTATTCTTAGCAACAGATGACTTTAAAAAGAAAAGGCAGCTCTGCAGTTCAGCCTCTGGTGTTATGGCCTACACCCGTGGCCTCTCCTCCAGCCCCTTCCTGCCCCAACAGCCATTGTAGGCTGCCCACTTTGCTCTGTGCTGCACATAAGTTACTGAAAAATGATGATAAGACCTTCAAACCCAGCTTGTTTGGGACTGGAAACTCCCTTGCTGCCTCTTTCCACTACATCCATGGCAAACAAAATCATGTGCTTCTGCAAGATCTCAACAAGTCCATCAGAACTAGACTTGTGGATGTGCAAGGGTACATGTTGCCGTGCCACTTCTGGAATACATCATGTGTGCCCCATGTCCCCTTTCGCTGTTTCTGGCCCTAAAGCCTGCTATAGGCAATGCAGCTTCTCCATGAATAAAGAAGGAGCCTGGAGGTGAGCTCTCCACAGCCACACTGCACACCATGGTGCAGCAGCATTGTCATCCCAGGTAGCAACAGCCTGTTCCTACTATTGCAAAGTAGTAGGAACTGCAATTAATAGTGTTGTTTATTACACAAGAGAAAAGTAGTTCTTGTAAGGCAAATGGAAAGTAAAGACTACTCCATCAAAGTACTTCCAGAAAGCAGCTTTAGTGAGAACTATATCTACCCTAAACCTTTCCTTTCTGCTTTCCTCTGGGACGTTCAATTTCCAAGGCCTAACTGTGTGCTCAGGTTCATGCAATTACTCCTCTGAGCTCCGCAACCTCCCCATCAGATCTTCCCTAAAAATCAATCCATTGCATCTCCTGAGCAGGAGGTGGGCTTGAAGCTGACACCCCCCCAGAGGAAATAGTTTGAGACTGCCCAATAAATTATGGTAAGAGGGTTGTTTCATAATGGTTTCTAATTGCCCTGTGATGATCACAGATATCAACCATATCTTCCCAAAAGCTATTTAAGCCTATATATGGTCAGAAGATCATTGGGCCAGCATATTTGTTTTGTTTTTCTGGAATCAGATAGTAGGGCCCATCACTGACTGCAGTGGGGTGAAGAGAGAACACTGCAGAAGGGTGACATTTCTGAAATTATGGAGCCTATGAACTTGAATATGAGCATGTTATTTCTCCTTATTAAAGAAGAAATGCTGGGAAGAAGGAGACGAATGAGAAACAGCAGCAGAAATATCAGGGATAATAAAAAAGTCAGTCACTGCACAGCTGTCAAAGATGAACAAGAGCTAGTGGAAGTTGTCCATTCCAGTACTGGTAGAAAAATATTTCCAACAATCTCCTTTCTCTGTATCACTGGATACAGGAGTTTTTGGCTCTCAGTCAAGGAAGGATGCACATAGGGAGTTAATATACATCGACCATGTCAGCTTAGCTGTAACCAATCTTCTCTTTCACAAGTGCTAACTGCTATTAATCATGACATAAATTATGGTATAAGTTGCACCAAAAGCAGTTTGCAGTTCTGCTGCATCATTGACATTATGGGGAGACTGAAGGAGGGTTTTTCCATGCAGAGAAAAGCAATCACAAAAGTGCTTGAAGCACAATGGATGTGCAGCCATCTCCTTGTGTCAGTACCAGCCAGCCCCTCAATGCTGCCTGCTCAAGCCCTTAGTGGCAGGCAGCTGCCTGTCCCTGGGCTCTCCACTTGCTTACGCACACAGTGGGGTTTGGATCTGCTGCTCACTCTACAGGCTGATCTCAACTTTTGCAGTGATTGGCAGCATCTTCCAAGGGCACCGTGGGGCCACTTAAGAGCAGAGTCTCCCTTTCAGGTGCAACAGGGGAGGGTCTGCTCTGTGCTGTGTTACTCAAGGAATGCAAGAGCAGGGCTGTTGGGGGTGAAGGCTTTGCAATTAATAGACCAAATACTGAGCAACCTGCTCTAGTGGAAAGTGTCCCTGCCCATAGTAAGGGGTTGGAACTGGACGAGCTTTAAGGTCCCTTCTAACACAAACCAGTCTGGGATTCTATGAATATCAACCAGAGGTCCCGGACCTCCTTGGTGACTGAGATCCACATCACCCATGCACCGCTACACCAAACAGGAGTGAGGCAGAATGGCTCCACAGGGGCCCATATATATTCTTTCCTAGCGGAAGAGCTCTTCTAGGTGAGACTTGGCAGGTTCCCAATGGCCATGGATGTTTAATGGTATGAATAGGAAAGGGCAGGTAGGTGAAAGAAGCAGCCACCTCTCTTCAGTGCACACTTGCTCATTTGGAAGGCTTTGCTTAGTGCTTGGAGCATATATCTGAGGAATGTGAAACGGTTTTCAGTCTACTTCCACTGGTTTATTCTGAATTGTTTTCAGATATGGCTGTCAGGAGGCACTGTTGCAATGTGGATTTCAAGGTGGTTTCCAGATATTAAACAAAAATATTGTTACCTTGAAAGAATTGTAACTGGTTTGGTTTACACGTCTTGCTGCTGATTTGCATGAGCAGAAGTACAAATGAAAGAATGAAAGTCTATTTGTACTGTTTAAACTAATAATATGCCACAACTCTCTATTGCTGAATGAAAATCTGAATCAGTCCATCTTGGAAACACAATATATGCTGTCAAAATAAATATTTCTCTTCACCAAAGGGGACTCAGAGTGCATGTATGCAAACAAATGTCTGTCCGAAGTAAATCCATTAATATACATATTGTCATAGCATTACATCAAACCACAGATGTAAATCTGCCTCCGAACTGCCTCTGACATTAAAACACGGAATAAAGGATTTGTTCCCTGTTTGTTAATAAGCAGAATTTTCTTTCAAGGACATATAATCCCATCCTATTATTTTCTGAGATGCAATTATACACAGTCTTAAAGTGCTGGTGTTTGACTTCTATGTTCTGATGAAAACTAAAATGCAACTTCGTGTAAGAACACAATAACTTCTGGATCCCAAAGTTCCTAAAAGTTCATACACTGCATACCTACAGCTATGAATTGCCCAGAGCTGCTTTTCAGTGTGCCAGGAGAAGCCAAAGAAAATGAAGGTATTCACCCACTTTTAACTATGCATCAAAAGCACTAGGAAGTTCATCAGCTTAGCTCATTACCCAGGGCAATTTCTGAACTCTTTTTGGGTAATAGCTGACTCGTCTGAATAGTGTCTCTCACTATTGAACTGAAATCTCTAGGACAACCTACACAGCTGTGACCTGTGCATCGAATAGTTATCAAAAGCTAACTTCTTTAGTAGCAGTAAACAAGTAATCAGGCAGAAGTAGCTGATTTTCATACTGTTCTGTCCTTTCCTCAGCTTAAAATTAGAGTCTGGCATTTCCCAAGCATTGCTGGAAACCCTCTGTCCCAAACCTTTCTTACACTGCCTGCATCCCAGACAAAATCCCACAGCAGCCTCTGACTGCCTCCTCTGCTCCCTTCTCTTCTGGTCTCAGATGACAATGTAATAAAAAAGATGCCCTGCAAATCCATGGCTTATCAGGATGTACCAGATCCAACAGCATCTACACATCAGTATTGCTGGGAAACTCCTGCACATGCTGTGAACCAGACAGGATGCTTCTTCAGGCATCTCTTCTGATGGTCTCCTATTATGGGTCCTCCTAGTAGATACTGTGATGGCTTTAGCAAGGACACAGAGGGTGATAATTCAAGGTGTTTCTTCTCTTCAGAGGGACATTTTCAGCCTCTTTGCTTACTCAGATAAAGTAATAAATTCTGGCAGAGTCCATCTTCTTTAGCTTGTGAGGGTTTATTTCCACCTCATCACTCCCAGCAGCAGCATACCAGCGGGTTATAGCTTAGGCCAAAACAAGGTGTTAGCTTGGAATAAAATGTGCCTCATGTCCCACTAGTCCACAGGTACTTGAAGGGAAATTGAGCAGAAACTACACCCTGGTTCCAGTGTTCTGTTTTATTGTATACAAGGGCAGAAATCCATTGGCAAATGTGAAGAACTTGGAGGGACAATGGAGTGTGGCAGCTTGTGGCAGCTCCTGCACATTGGGCTAGTACAGACAATTGCCTTTAGAGAGCTGAGAAGCGCTGGGCAACCCAGAGGAAACCTGTGCAGGTGGCTCTGAGAGGGAGTCACTTGATTTCACTATTTCATGCCCCAGGTGAAGCCAAAGTAACTCATTTCTTTGCGACAAGGGCCTCACAGTCACCAGCAAACCTTCCCCAGCAATTCTTATTATTTGAGATGTAGGAAAACATTTATGCACAGAACTGCAGACTCCAGTGAAACCAGAGCCTTCCTGTACCATAATGAATCCTCCTCTGGCAACATCCCAGGCAGAGGAATGAGAGAAGGAGATCAAACCACTGCTATTAGCAATGTCACACAGGTACCCGTGTCCCCATGCTGGGGAGCAGCACGTGCACAGAACAAAGCCCCCATCAGGAATGATTTATCTCCGAAAGGGAGTTTGTTTCTATCCGTGTTTCTGTAAAGTGGCTTTTCCACTGGACAAGCTCCCTGCCAGCAGCTCCTTGCTGCAGCTTGCTGCCTAGAGGGGCTGCTGGAGACTGTCTCCACAGCACTTGCTGCTCCCGCCTATAAATAACATCTCAGATGCACAGGCCACGCAGTCACACTGCAGGAAAGGTCAGGCAGAGTCATCGTCGCCCAGAGAGATCACTCTCCACCACTGCCCCACGGCTGAGGCTTGTCGGGAATGCATCCAATGCTCCCGACCTTATCAGGGCTAGATCTCGCTGGGAATTTTCTGATGAAACAGTTTTATTGGAAAACGCTGATTCATAGACATCAAAATGTTTCATGGAAATGCACCAGTTTTCATTAATTTACAAGGAAACCCAGACATTATTTGGATGTACAAGTGACTGGTCGGCTGCCAGGGTATCCCATGGCTTCCAGTGTGTCTGCTTGCTGGACAGCTGTATCCTCTGGGCTGCTTCAAGCATAGAATCTAGCTCTTCACAGTCCTTAAACCTCAGCATGAGATGGGCTGGGGGACTTTGACCTCCATGTGGGGGCCCTATGGGGCCACCACGGGCTTGGGGACTGTAGGCTTCCACCGCCTTTCCTCCCTGGAAAGCAGAGCAAACTGCCTGGTCTCTTTCCAGAAATATGGATGTTTTTTTCTCCCCAGTGGCATTAATCCAAGTATCCTGGCACAGCCTTCCTACCGTGGGCAAACCACCTACAATATCTCAGAGCTTTCCTGGAGCGGGAGCCCTGCTGTACCTCTCAGCCCTACCTGCAGACTGCCTCCATGCCTTCTGCTTTGCTCCATGAATTCATGACAGCACCAAGTGATAGACACACTGTTTGGTATGTGATTTTTAAGGACCATAAGACCCAAATCTTTCCCTGAAGCCTAGCTGAGGATGTGTTACCAAAGCAGAACATCCAACATGACACTGTGCATAAACACGTACCCCTGTTCCCCTTCCCTGCCCCTCTCTGCAGCTGGAGCGCCACTGGAAGGCTGAAATGACCCTGGCATCTGCGGACATTTAGGTTGGGTATTAGAAAACATTTCTTCACCAAAAGGGTTGCAAGCATTGGAACAGGCTGCCCAGGGAAGTGGTTGAGTTGCCATCCCTGGGAGTACTTAAAAGACATGTAGACAGAATATCTGGTTTTGGACAAGGGTAATTATGGATCAGCTAGTTTAACTCGCATTTCCAGAAAAGTACTGGGACATCTCGTTGAGCCAACAAACACATACTGAAACAAATCAGAGAAAAGACATAAACCCCAGCCAGTATGAATGTGTCAATCCTTCTGTGACACTTGTGGATAAGGAAGAGGCAGTACATGTCATCTATTTTCCATTTAACAAGGCTGATGACACTGTGTGACACGACAGTCTCAAAAGCTCACTGGGAAAACACGGTTTCTACAAAATGGCTCAAGGTGGTGCAAAACACTCTCAGGAAGAAGCTCTTGGTGGGTCATAAATGCCACAGAGCGCCTTCGTCGTCTGTGTCCTTCTGTAAAGTGGAGTCGAAGATGATTTTATTTAGTAAGAGATGAAGCTGGAAGGTGGCACACGTATGCAGCAGAGCAGGATTAGAGCTCCAAATGATTTTTTAAAAGAACTTAAGTCGTGAAGACATTTACAGAAACAAATCCAATGAGAATTAGTCAGGAATGGCCTATTGCACATACACAATGTGTGGAGCAAAATGTTCCTCAGCTCTTCTGTGGAAATAGACATGGATCATGAGCCAGGTCAAGACTATCAGCGATGCTATGCGAGTGTAGAGAGTGAGCACTAGGCTGGTACAGTGCAGACTGAAAACCACATGTGCTTAACCTCCTGCACAAGGCACAGAGACTGAGGGTCAGCCTGGAGAAGAATGAATGAGCTGAGGGGAACCCCGGTAGGTTTTTTTTAAATCTAGAGAAGATTACCATGGAAAGAAACAGAGTATTTTATTCTCCATATCCATATTGTGTAGGACTAGGAGTTATGAGCTTGCGCTTCAGCAAGGAGCTGGAGTGAAGGTGGTTTGGGTAAGTGTTGGAATCTCCATCAAAGAAGGTTTTTAAGAACATGGTGGACAAACTTCTGTCAGGAATGACTGAGGAAAAACTGATCTTGGGTTTGAGCAGGAAAGATTTCCTCCAGATGTACCTAGCATGGTTGTATGGATTTAGAGGAGGGGTGCAATGCTTAGTTCCAGGCTCATGACAACACTGTGGTGGTTTATATCATGTGCTCCCGGATGCTCTCCGCTTTAACAGCTGAACACTGCTTCTTGTCTAAGAAGAGCCTTCTCCCTCAGCTCATCTGTGCTTCTGCTGCATAAACCATTCCTCACCCTGCTTAAAGGCAGGCAACTGTGAAACCATGGCAGGGACAAACAAGAGAGGACTCCTGCGTTGTAAGAACGCTATGTCCAGCCTCCAAGCACAGACCATCCCAGGAGCTTTGCACACAACAGACCCAGGGAGCTCTCCCTGTCTCTGCACGCCGGGAAGCAGCAGCGGGAGGAATGCTGCCTGCTTCCCTGGGTGTTGCACAGAGCTGTGATTTACACCCCTCAGCAGGCCGCAGCGGAAGCAGCAAATCACCTCTTTTACATGGGTTCAGAAGGCAAGTAGACAAATCAATGGAAGAAATATCCACTGAAGCCATTAAATCTCAAGTCTTTCTCCTGGTCAAGGAAAGCCCTGCATCACTGGTTGTTGGGTGGCAGAATTGCTACTGCGTGACTGCCTTGGTATTCCACATTTCTTTTTGGGTACCAGTGCTGTAGATGGGAGGGAGACCTGGAGCAACCTCTGCCCTGACCCAGCCAGGATCGTTTCTGTGTTCCTCAGCTGCATTCTCAGTGCATTCATCTGGGATGGCCGCATACCCAGGGGGTTATTAGCAAACAACTAGAGGCTGGAAACAGGACAGAAATCCTGTGCCTCAGAGTCAGGTCACATCCCAGGCTTCCTGCTTCCTGGCTGCTGTTCAGGAAAAGCCAGGAGCCCTGTCCTGCTCTGACTCTTCCCGAAGAGCACCACAGGTTTCTACCGTGAGGGGTCAGGACAGGTTTTAGCTCTAAGCTTTTCTTTGCCAAACAGATTCTTCCCTGTGCTGGACAAACAGCAGTAAAACAAACTGGCAAAGCAAATGTCATCCCATGCGCAGAAGCATGCTTTCACTTAACTAGCACTACAGTTTTCAGATGCAAACAGCTTATTGAGTTTGACAAAAGTCATGGCAATAAATGTTTCTAACTTCACCCTACAAAAATATCTTTGAATAATAGGATTGCGTCTACCCCAAACTATTCTTTATTGATTTACAGCAGTATCACATTAAAAGCCAGCATTAGAGCTCCTTCATTAATGAAATAAGACGCGAAAATCTTATTATATTAGTGAGTTTCACAGAGTAACTCAGTAAGCTATTTTTAATATTCTCATGGAGGCATGCCAGAAGGATAATATTTTTATGTTCTGTAGCAGAGAAATACACTTTCAGACAGTTTTGACTGACTTTAAAGTGAGCTTGTATGCATAGGCATGTTTTCCATCCCCATCAAGTTACCAAGGAGTCTTTCATTAGCACAAAGCAAAACCCTGACAGAGTGAAAGCCCAGTTGCCAGAGTGAAAGCCCAGTTGCCACAGTGTCAACAGTATTTCCTACACACCTTACTGGGGGAGGTTGGAAATAGAGGGTAGTCACTCCTCCCTCTTTGAAGGCAGTGGAATGAATCACTGCTGTGGCTCGTTTGCATCAGGATCACTGCATTTCATCCACAGGTAACAACAAAAACCTCTGGTAACAACGGGTAACAACAAAAACCCTTTTTTCTGCAGCTCCAACATCTCTTCACTCTTTATATATATATCCTTGGCATTGCATCTCAGGAAGAGGGAACACCAGAACATCACTGTCCTAGGTGACATACAGCATGAGTAAAGCAACACCTCGGAGCAGCCTGTGGCTGCACCAAACTGCAGGCATGATCTCGGTCTCCTTTCTGCTGTGCTGTCACTATTCCTCTTCGCATGATACCTGTTCCAGACAGTCCCACATTGCAAAGGGCTATTTCAGGCCTAATGAGGGGCTCTTATCAACTTTCAGGCTCGTTTTCAGCAGAGCTGAGTGAACAGGATCACAACACACACGTCAGGGGCTGCCTGAGGCTTTTAAAGCAGATTGACATTTAAAGCCAGGGTTCAAACCCTGGTTCATTGCTAATGAAGATAGCCTCCTTCAGGGGACATTTGGGTGTACAGAAAAGCTGCTGATCATTCCCATTGGGAATCTGAGGCTGCACAGAGCTGAGGAGAGCAGTGCGATGGTTTAGAGCTACCAGGGGCATTTTTGGATGACAGTAGTCCAAACCACACAATGCGGATGGACAGATTCCATGGCATCTCCATGGTTTCAACAGAAACATTCAAGGGCTGGAAAAATTTCCCACCTTCTCAGGATTGCTGCTCCTTTTTAATCCCTTTCCCTGCTGGAAAGAGGCTATGTTTTCATGCCTTCCTTAGTGCAGAGCTCATCAGGGTGGCAGAGCACTTTCAAAGTGGTGCCCAACCATTATCCCTGCACTACACACATCAGGGTTTGTAGGAAGCTGAGGTGATCTACAACAGCTCTCTCAAATCATGGCCACAACCCTCATACCCAACAGATACTGCAAAGGAAGAATCAAGATGTGCTGCCAAAGCTTCAAGTAGGCCAGCTACATTTGCAAACTTTGGAATGCAGCTTAATGCTCACTCATGGAAATTTTTACTTTGAGCAGTGACCACCAGTACAGCAGATAGAAGATATTTGCAGGGCTGGGCCTTGAATATGAGAACCTCCAGTCATCACATTCACACCCCCTTGGGCTGGCCTGGCATCATACCCATCACAGGCATTTTAGCTGAGCTGGATCACCACATCTTGGGATAATGCAGAACCCTTCTGGGCTGTACCTGCCTACGGGAACTTCTCAGCAGGACTGAAGGCACTCTTAGTCCAAAAGGAATCTCCTGGCAGCACTCTGCTTCCAAATGGGCCTCAATTACAAACAGATGGTCATAATTTTGAAACCCCAAGAACCACAGGACAAGACTGCAGCATGCTTGAAATCACCTTCAGGAATCTCTGGCAAGACCTCTAGTGTGACAATGATGTTTATGGACTACATGCATCCATCAGGAAGGGATCTGTCATGTTTACATTAATGTTACGATTCCTCTTGTTTTACTAACATCCTTGCTAGTAACCATGTTCCTTCGTAGCATTGCTCTGGTGTTTGCAAATGCAGTCCTGAGTACAGAACATGCAGTGCTTCTCCTGCGGGCTTCACATTAGTCTCTCCTGATTTGGACAATAATGCTGTAACAAATCCACAGCCACCTTGGTCTCCATGCTTGTCACTACACAGCAAACCATGGCTGCTCATAGCTGCAGGCGACAGCAGTGTTGGCAGCTCACTGCTCCTGCTGCCCAGGCAGAGCTCCTCCAGATGGGAGCAGCTTGGAGCCCATTCCAGGCTTGCTTGTGGTCCCCCAGGACATCTTGCTCCTAGTCCCCTCGTACAGAGGCTCTGTGCTTAGTGTTTACAGGCATGCTAAAACTCTGGCCAGCCTCCCGATGCCTGTATGTCCCAGTGGTTCTTCTTCTTCTCCTCTTCAGCTTCCCTGGGGAGCTGGAAGCTGTGCTTCAGTGTGAGCAGTGCTGCTCAGTGTTTACTTCCACATTTCTGAACAGTCTTTTCCATCCTGACCAGTTCAGCCATCCTTGGCTAAACTGTGTACCACTGAGGACAATGTCTATTGTCCTGCATGCTGCTGGCTAGACAGAGGAGTGCTTCACATCTGGCATGAGTGCTGTAGGACTGTGGTTTTGGGGTAAGCACCCATAAAAAGAACAAATCAAAGTTCATTACCCCAAGCTGAATAGTGCTTAATGTCCACTGCTAACAGCAGTGTGTGGCCATACCCCTAAAATCCATCTGCAATTACAACTCCAGCCTCTGCAGCTCTATAGGTGCTGCTGACCTCCAGAAGGTTTAACAAGTGCTTGGAAGCACCATAATCAACCCTGCAGCATCAGGAAGATGGGGACAGTGAACACAGTGATGATGGGAGAGGCTGGTTTGTGTTCACAGGTGCCACTGGTCAGTGTGGAATTGCAGCCATGGTCATCATGGTAGATAGCCATGAGATTTATTTTTTGGCTACTTGTAACATGAGAGAGGAATCATCCGCCTGGGAAAGGCTCATCCAGGCTCCTGCGCCCTGCCCTGTGCATCAGTGGTCAGGAAGCCCATTCAGGGAACGCAGCTTTGGTCTCAGTGTGTTTTATTACCCTACTCCTTCCCTGTCCCTGTACTACAGCTTTCCACATGTGCTCCCACCTGGAAAGCCCAGAAACTCTCCAGCCAGCATGATGGGTGAGAGGCACAGGGAGATGAGCACCTCCCTAGGGGCTAATAGCCTGGACAGGCTGCTTTCCATTGCAGGGGAAGCTCATGATCCTTCACCCAGCCAAAACAAGTGCAGAACAGCACTGAGGCAAGAAAACCAGTTGCTGCCGTGCCCAGACTGGAGAAAAGTTCATGAGCCCTGGTCTGGGAGATGGGAAAGCCAGAGCACTATGAGGTCCATGATCATAAAACTCATCCCTCTCTGGAGCTTTGCAAGGGCTGACATTGTGGAAACAGGGCAGAGTGTTAAACAGCTACTCAGGTATTGATGCTGATTTATGTGCAGAATCTCCAGGTTCTTCATCTGATTTGTGATCCTTCATCTGTGACAGGTATGACAGTGCTTTTGTTACCAAGCCTTAAAAGAGAACTCACTGCAGTGATTTACATCCCTTACTGAGAAAATCAAAAAAATCATCCAGGGAAACAAAGTACCAGCAACACAACACAACTGGGCATGAGGAAATCCATCATAGATCCAAGAGGTTTCCCAGATCCCAAGTCTCAAAACGTGCTCCTCCTGTGGAACAGCTCAGCAAGTCTTTGTGAGAGGCTGCGTTGAGAAGGAGGGTTTATGAAGCAGAAACCTCAGCAATATAGGGATGAAAGTAGAGGTCCTACCCCAGACCTATGGGTCCAGAAAAGCCCAGTGAAGCCGAACCCACATTGATCCTGTGTCCCCACTTCATAGTTTCCAGCACTGCCTGCCCCTGAGCAGCAGGACTGAAAGGGATGAAGGAACAAGGATAAGGCAGCAGCAATTTCCTGTATCTTCTGGGAGATGTAGTGCAGGAGAAGCAACGGGTGCACAGGCCCAGAGTTGCAGCAGTAGCTGTGGAGAGATCTTGCTGCTGCTCAGCAGCCTCGGAAGCAACAGCCCTCTCCCTGCGGCGTCCAAGCCAGAAACAGGCCTGATTTGGCCCTAAATGCACATATAACAAAGACACAGCTGTGAATTTCCTCTTTTCTCATTCTAAAATATATGAGCTGGTTTGCACAAGCCCAGTATGAAGCAGCTTTTCCCATCCATGGAGCTGTTCTCCAAACACCACCCCAGTGAACTACTGGGAAACAGCCACAGCACTAAACATCTGTGCAAGTGTTTGGTGCCAGATGTTACCAGAAGATGATGCAGCGCTGGATCTGGAGATGGATTCCTGGAAGTGCCACCCCTTCAAGCCCGCCCAGAACCAGCCCTGAGAAAGCAGGATCTACAACAAACATGGGAACGGAGTCCAAGGGCTACGATCACAGCCTGTCCGTTCCCCTGGGAGATCCTGCTTGTCACAAAATCACAGCAACTGGGCACACAGAGGAGCACAGACAGAGATATTGCGACAGGAATGTCAAGGGAAGGGTGGAGTTAGACCCAACCCCACACCGCCAGCTCTGAGTAGGTCTCCTACAGAGATCTTCCTGCTTGCTGGTTAGCCACAGGAGCCCGCTCTGCTTCTCACACGCAAACCTCTCTGGTGCTCCCCAGCTCTCCATGAGGTTTGTGGCTCCCAAGCAGTGGCATGGAAAGTCTCCTCCCAGCCCCAGAGCAGCCAGCATCCTTGCCTTGACTGCTCAGACCTCTCCTCTGGGCTTTGCAAGCGAGTGAAACACCGCAGTGGAAGTGCACATAAAGCCCTGGTCAATCCCCTCTACAGGAAGAAGGAAGTCAGCCCCAGTTCACCCCGTCTACTGGCTCACCACAGAGGGTGGATGTGGCTCCTCAAGGAGCACCCAGGACCCAAACCTGGTCCACATGGGGAGCCCCTGGTCTGAGCTCACCCTCCCTTCTCACAGCTGGGGCTGGTTCCCAGGCGTTTCACCCTGGGCTGCCTCTAACTGGTGGCAATTTCCTCAAAGTTAGTTCAATAAAAAGCTTTTTCTGCATGACAGAGACTGTCACGAGGGTTCTGTGGTGCCATGTGGTTTCTGTGCCGTTCCTCTGTAGGTTGTGCAGAGGTCAGAGAGCTCCAAGCAAAGTGCCTGCAGGTTCACACGTGCATGTCCACGCTCACCAGCACTTGCGCAGATACAACTTACGTACTTGCCTTCATTGTTTGTCTCTTAATTCAGAAAGTCATTCGGAGTGAAAATATGTTTCCTCTTTGTGAATGAACAGATCTAAGACAGATGGTGCATTAACTGGAAACATCTTTTGTTCCACTATGTTCATATATTCACTCTGTTCAAGGACTGGAGGTGTCACTTATGAACATTTATGATCATCCTTTCACTGTTCCTGATCTTTACAACTTGGTGATCTCTTACTAAAAACTGTAACAAATCATCACCTCTTACGAATACTACAAAAGCACAGGTTTAAAGGCTGTCAGTGTCAGCACTGAGGCATCACTTATAACTCGCTGATGTGGAGCAAGGCTGCCTTTGTTTGACTGCAATGATGTCTATAGCACTTTGTGTCTCCTGTGACAGCCTCCTGTGACTTCTTTGGGCTCTCACCATCTGAGAGCACTGAGGTAACCAACTATGAAGCAAGGGCCAGAGAAACTGTCTGCATACATGTGTAATTTCCTTGTACATTGTTCCTTTTGGAAGGAACCAGTGCATCCCAGCTGAAAGATTTAAAGTGCTGAAGATTGCAGTAAGTCCATAGCTGGCCTAACTGACAAATTACCCTGAAGCCTCATTTCCGAGTCAACTTTTCTATTAGGTCAGCTTACCTAGGGACTTACTGCAATAGATGCCTTTCCCTTCTATTTCCTGTTAGATTCTTCACTTGGGTACATGCATGCTTATTATGATGTTGTGGGTATTCCCATTACCTCCAGAAATACCTAGGCCTTTCCAGAATCCTCCTGAGTTTTTTGTGTCTGTGATCTCACCATACTACTGAGTCCTTCAGGTTAAACATGCATGGAGCAAACACGGTGTTATTCTTGTAAGAGGATGCTTTTAGTTCTTATGATTTCAGGGCTATTGGGTTTTATACCCTACATTACAGTTTCAAAACCAAGTTTTCCATGTTCAGATGTCACCCACACGCCATTCATCAGGCTTGATCGTGAATTAAGAAATATGTCCTGGGTTGAACTTTACCCTTGACTACATAGCTCTCAAAATGAGCTACAAAAAAGAGATGCTAAGTGCAACCTGACTGCAGGTGCTTCAAGCAACAGCCTCAAAAATGTGCAAATCATTAAAGCACCACAGAAATGACCACAAATGTAACCAAAATGAAACATGGAGGCAAACTGTGAATGGAGACATCAGCGCTCCTTCCCCAGTGCAGTGGGGAGAGAGAAGCTTATAATCACTGACACTCTTATTTATCCACAGGCATGGTCACAAGGGAAGAACAACAGGCAGAGCCTTGGCACTGAACGCTAAGGCTGGACTGATGGTGGAGTGAGGAGACCCAGCCTCCTGGGGGCTCAGTCCTGCTGGGTCTGAGCAATGGTTCTGACCCGTGGAGCGCTCACCCCCACCCCGAGAACAGGCTCAGTGAAGACAACAGTACCTCAGCACTACTGTGTTTTGCCGTGCCCAGCCTGCAGCAAGCAGCAGGACAGGGTCACTCGTGGAAGCATCACAGGACACGGTTCAAAGCACGCAGAGATGGAACAAGAATCATTGTGACAAAGGGCTATCCCTATTTCAGCTTCATTTCTGGAAGATGAAACAAAGCAGAAGCTTTGAGTCGTAATGATATTGAAATTAATCTTGGAATCATCTCATCAGATAGCAGGAAATGAGAGTGAAACACATACCCACACTGTGAGAAGGGAGTGAAGGTGACGACACATAGTTGGGCATAGCCTTGGTTTTAGGTAAAGACCAAGCACCTGGGCAGGGACACCACGGGACCGAGGGCAGGGCTAGTCAAGGGGCAGGGGAGAAGGGAACTGATTCTAATCTCCCAGACACCATCTGCACCCTGCACATGATGTCCCCATCCAGCAGAGAAGGGAGCCCTGCCTGGGGAGCATGGCCCCACACATGCAGTGGGTTTCTGTGCTGGAAGGTGAACCTGGGACTTGGCACATGGGAAAACAAGACTTGAGGTGACTCTCAGGCTACTGGGCAGTTGGCTGCAGGAGGCACGGGCCAAGCTCCCTGTGGGATGAGTTCTCACAGAGGTGGGATATTTGTCTGAATGCATCCCAGCGTTAGAAACTGGGAGAAAACAGGTCTGCAGTGTAGCCCTCAGCAAGCCAGTTCCTTTATCCAGTGAACTGCAGCTAACAAGGGCCAGGAGCCAAGAGCAATGCTGATCTTAAGGTGTCAGGAAATGTTTGCCATGACTTTATCCTTAAAATAACCCCTGTAGACATTTTGCTCAGCAAAGAAAGGTCCTACCCAACCTCTTGGTGCACAAAGCAACACAGACCCCCAAGGAGGAATGATGGATCACTCAGTGAACTCCTATTAAAGAAATAGCTAAACTCCAGATGGCCAGCAAGGAACGGAGTGGCACCGTGACTGTCTGGGTCCAATGCAGGGTCATGGTCCTCTCCCACCACCACTTTGATCACTCAGCCAGACTGAGAGCTTGGGAGAGGTTTGAAACATGCAGGCAAGTGGGTTCCTCCCAGCTGTCTTAGAGAACAAAATAGATCCTAGGAAACAAATGAACCTCTTGGTGCCTTAGTAGAAAAGGGATGTGTGTGGTGCTTGTGCAAGTGAGAAACAACTGAGAGCTCTGTTATGGAAATTTTGCTCTGTGACAAATATGTTATGAATGACTTGTCTTGAAAACACGCCAACATGTAGGTGCTGCTATCACAACATTCGATGGCTTTAACTTACTGTGAGCGTTCTTGCGATAAATCATGGAAAACCTTGCTTGTGCTATCTTTAGTCACTGCAATGTTTCACCCTCACAAGTCACTCACAGCTCTAAAAATACAGTTTATATCATTGGATTCCTGGAATTCTTTTAGTTCTTACATTCTGATTTAAGTGGCATTAAAGCTCGGCTGTGCAGTTCAAGGCTGCAGGCTGATATTCCATTGCGGATTAGATGTCACCTGGGTTCAAAACAACATTTGCAAGATTTATTTGATTTGGATCCAAAGGTAATTTGGAAAATCTTCCTTGCAGATACACCTCTTACCTGCCTATGTGGAACAAGGGCTAGATTTTGCCTGGGACTAGATAGTAATTTAATAACCATTTCAATATATATTTAAACTAAAACACATGCTCCCCACAAGAACTGAGCGGAGACTGAGGATTTCTCCCCAAAAACTGAGCGGAGACTATGTGAGGGTTTCTCCCCAAAAACTGTAGGTATCTTGCCTCTTCTGGACTATCATGATATCGTGATGACTTCTAGGTCAGACATCTCTCTCTCTTTTTGCTTTGTTTTACTTACATGCCTTTCATAGTAGTTATTGATTCAGATAGATACACCAAGAGCAAGAAACTCGTGACCTCCCACCAGCCTTTCTGGATTTGATTACCCGCTCACCAAGGGCTGATAGTTTGAGCAGAATTTAATGCTTTCTAATTTTCCTTGATAGACTCTATGAAGCACGTTAGGGGTTTTTTTTTATCCCAACTGGCAGCTCAACAAAGCCCAGCAATATAAAGCTCCATTTATGTAATAAACTGTTGTACAACCTACTACTTATGAACACGGGTCCTGAAAATGTGCAACCTTTCTGCACATTACATTAAACACAAACCAGATGGGCACTTGAAAATCCTCCCTTTTGTTGCAGGGGGCTGAAGGAGCTGTGGTCAGAAGGTCTATTTCACTACACAAATAAACTGAAGAGTTTAATGACATTATTTTCCAAAATCAGCAGTGGGAAACCTGTGTGGAAACGTTAGGAGCAGTTAGCAAACATGCTGCTGAACCAGAGTAGGCACAAGGGGAACCCTTCAGCTCTCCTAACTGCAGGAGCCTGCCAGTGGCCTCTGGCCACACGCCTGCGGACTGGATCCATCTCCCGCAATGGGAGCTCTGCCACCCAAACCTGGAGACACTTATGTAGGGACATTGGTAAAATGAATCTCTTCTCTAAAAGGTGTCTTGGTCAGAGCTGGTCATCGAAACCCTGGTAATCACTGGAGAGAAATGGGACCCTCCAGAAGGGACTGAGCCCACCCTGAACAGAGTTTCCGAGGCAGAGAAACCTCCTCAGATCAGACAGGATGTCTCACACTTTGGTAACTCCGTCAGTGAAATACATCTCACTCTCAGAGTCCTAGTGCAGGGAACAAGGGACAGTAGCTCTGAGCCAGGGACTTTGCTGTGTCTGGACTGCACCAGAGGATGCCTAACCCCTCACACACTGAGCACATGTGTGAGACAGTTTTGGAGGAGCTGCTTGATGGTAAGTAGCTCCCGCATGTCCTTTGACTCCTTTTCTTGTGATTGCAAGTGTTACCATAAAGTTCTTTCTGAAATCCACCTGGCCAAATAGGCCCTGGGAGAGATCCATGGCCAAAGTCCATGCACAGAGCCTGCATCCTCACTGCCTTCCCCACTGCTGGGAAGGTGTGCAGAGAAATCATCATTTTCGGCCATGAAGGGAAGGAGCAGTCTTGATGCAAGCCAGAGAAGACAAGCAAAATGTTGTGCAGATGTTCCCAGGCACAGCTGCCACAGATGAAGTGCAGGTGTGCAGCGTGACAGGCTGGTGTGGGATGGGATGGGGTGGGATGCAGTGGAATGGAAGCTGTTACCAGCTGAGGAAAATGATCCTGGGAGCATTGATGCTTCAGAGTGTAACTACTGGGCTTGGTGTCAACATCTGGGAGGGTTTCAGATGGAAGGGAAAAGCAGCTTATGGATCCTAAGGATCTCTGTGGCTAACTCAGGCTTAGGACATGGAGGATGCACGTACTAATCACCTCTGGATCTGGTCATGATGAGCTTTGGTACCTGCACAATGGGACTCTGGGTCACTGTGCAGTGCAAGCACTGTCCCTCATTCCCGGGCTGAAGGCTGCAGCACCCTCGGGAGGTGGTGGTGGGGCGTCAAGCAGATCTCACCTCTAAAACCAGCATCACTAATGACTTTAAGAAGACCCACAGCCATGTTTGCCTTAGGCTTTTCCGAGACCACAGTTCACAGGTCTGCCCAGTTCAGCCCAGTGTGGACCAGAACTCAGGAGGAGAAGATGTCAGTTGAGCAGATGAGCATATCAACAGCATGGGATGAGGGACTCGGCACAGTCATGGTGAAAAGGCAGCCTGACAGTGTAGGGGCAGGAAAGGGCCAGGGGTTGGGGCTGCAGCTGGCCAGGCAGAAGTCAGGATTATTGCTTGTTGTAGGGGTGACAATCTCTGTTTTCCTGGATCTATGCATCCAGTCCCAGGTTTTTGCAGGTCCTGTCAAATGAGATTTCTGCTTGCTCAAAGGTGATTTATTTTTACAAATTTAAATGAAATCCCCTCAGCCATTTTTGAATAATACTAGAGTTAAAAGGCTATTTTCCTATTTAAAAATATTCAAGCTAGACTGTTTTTATTAAATCAAAGTTAAGTCAGATAAAGACTGCAGTCTGAAAGTTCAGACTTGGGCAGGAGCTAGTCCTCTCTGAGGAGCTGTGCTCTGGCAGCATTCAAGGCCAGGTTGGACACAGGGGCTTGGAGCAACCTGCTCTAGTGGAAGGTGTCCCTGCCCATGGCAGGGGGTTGGAATTGGATGAGCTTTAAGGTCCTTTCCAGCCTAACTCATTCTATGATCCTACGATTTTATGATGGGTCCCTGCTCCCTTCTGCTGATGTCCCCCATGTATTTGTGGGATCAGGGTGGGAGTGGTGAATACACCAATAGAGGTGCCCTTCATGGAGATGGGGAGGACCCCCTTCATGGGGATACGAGGAGACACTGACATCTTGCGTTCTCCCTATGGCAATCCCAACTACTAACCTTCCACCCTGCGGTGAGTTGGTGGGGTAGCAGTTCCATGCTGTGACCACCCACCAAATGACATGGAATGGGACAGGAAGGGACCTGGGCAGGGACAAACCTGCTTCAGGGCTCTGCAGTGTCCTGCGGGGCGAAGGGAGGTGACTGTTATGTCCCACAGATGATCCCCCGCCTCTTCATTCCCTGTCTGGGCGCTCCTCAGACTGCTCCAGCAGCCCTGTGGGAGCTGCCACACCAGGGAACCTGACATCAAAGGCAGGCCCAGGTGCCACATGACACGTGTGACACTTGGTGGGCTTGCCAGCTCCCATGATGATGTGAGATGAAGGGAGCCGGCTGCTCCCAGCCGGGAACCGGGAGGAAGAGCAGAGCCTCTGTGCTGTCTCAATGTGCAACAGAAAGGGAAAAGCAGCAACAGGAGGAGAGCAAAGGGCTGGAGGGATGCCCAGACTGTGGGGGGCTCTTCTCACTTAGAGACTCTGCAAACAGCCCAGCATAGAGGGGCTCTGGGGATGGAGCCGTGTCCCGCAGGACACCCGGCTGACACAGGGCCAGCTGCAAGGCAGATGCTGGCAGTGCTGCAGGGCTCAGTGCAGTCAGTATCTGCATGGCTGCTGGTCAGCTTTTGCCTACGGGCACAGGAGATTTTGCTTTCTTTGCTTTCTCATAGCAAAAAACGTGGGAAATGGATGCAAAAAAAAAAAAAAAAGGGTGGGAAAGCTGCAGAGAAAATGTGATTTTTTTTAACATCACCAAACAGAGTTGCCCGTTTACAAGTCCATGTCATCTTTCTCATTGTTGTCATATGGTCTTAGGTACACTTTGATATCTGGGACTGCAAAAAAGAAGTGCCCTCACGGGTGTGACTAAGTCTGACTATGGGCAGACTCTGGGCCTGGTTCTCTGCTGTGTTACTCCGGTCTGACACCAGTACATTGCCATGATGACATCATTTGGATTATTTCTGATTTATAGTGATTGAGAAAAATTGGGTTCTGTACAATAATGCAAACAATGAAAGACACAAAGCGAAAATAGTGCCTTGGAGCTGCACTTTCACATTGCACGATATTTTGAGGACTTAATGTTGAAAGCCTTAGCGTGCACAAAAGGAATTTGCTTCATTTCATATATTATACAGTTGTCTGAAAGAAATAGCAAACAGCTCCTCAGCCTGAGCATGCTTTGCACACACTGAATTGTGGAGTTTTCTGTCCATCAGCTTTCTACCAACAGATCTCCACCGAAACTCAGATCGATACCTGCCAGCAAGACTAGTTGCTGGACCCATGACCAAGGCAACACAAACGACCCTTGCAGAGGCCAAATTCTGCTCTCTGTTACATCAATCTGAAGCAATTTTGCTGAAGACAAGGTTATTGAAGCATCCAGTTCTCTGTGAGGGCAGAACAGGTCTATCTGTGCCACTTCCATTCCTTCTCCAGCGAAAAATTTCACATCATCCTAATGCCCCAGAAATTCCCTGGTGGCCAAACACCAGCCTTTTCCTAAGCCCTGGAAATCCACAGTTCAGCCACAATTATACCAAACACTTGGTATATAACACGGCAACTCCTTCAAGTCTGACCCGGAGATACTGAGCTGAGGAGACACTTCCATCATATCTTCAAATGTTGCCATCAGAAACACCATCAAAGGCACCATACACCAAAACAGTGGTGAGCCACAAACCCAGCACGTGCGAGAGATGCTCCACCAGCATTCATCCAGCCTCAGCTCCCCTCTCATAACACCGCTGGGTGAGGCACTTACCGTTCTTCCGCTCCGCGAAGGGTGGTGGCTGGAGCTTGGGGCCATCTCTCACTTCACTGCCAGCCTTTTCCTTGGGTGTCTTTTCTTCTTCATTCCCACTCGGTGCACTTCTGTGGTCGGAGCAATCCTGTTTGATCACACCATTCATCACCGTGCCTGAAGGGAATGGTTCAGATTCTGGCTGCTCCACTTTGAATGATCAGGTAGAGAAGCAGACCCCAAAGTTACCTCTGGAAGAGAAGAGGAGCAGGTAAAGATGAAGTTCCCAACCAGTCCGTGGAACTGTGGACGAAGACTGGCATTTGTGTAACAATCAGACAACAGAGAAATAATTACTCCATCTGTTCTCCTGTGTTGGACACACTGGAGAGGAAGACTTCAGGATTCCCTATTGCCTGCTTGGTTCTGCTCTCCTTGTCTGCTGGGTCTGCATCCTTGGCTACTTTGCTGGAAGAATTTCCACCCATAAGCACAGAATATCTGTGAACAGCCAGGAGTGTTATGAAAAAACACAACCATGGTCACCCAGATGAGAGAGCAATTGAACTGTTAGGAATACAGAACAGGCCTACAAGTGAGAATGATCTTCCTTTATATAAGGCTCTGGTCTGCTGAGAAAAGGGGGTGATGGAAATAATTCCACACAACACAGAATAAGTTAGATGCAGATTCCACACAACACAGAATTACATGATACAGATAGCGAACACCAAATAGCAAACCCCAGCTAGCTTTTACAGCAGCAAGTGTACAAACACCCTGCAAAAACTATTCATTGACATCAAAGCTGTCACTAGCACACATGGTAGAGTTAAAGCCTTTATGAAGAACTCAACCACATTACATAAAAATTGTGTGAGTTTTCGAAGGATGGGAGGAGTTGTTTGTTCTACTCTGAAGTTTATGTGGGGTTTATGGTCAAAATACATCATGAAAAGTCTCAGGAAATTCTGCAAATTCAGGTTGTCCTTCTACAAATGTGTGGGCAAGGAGATGCTTGCCTTGCTGACACTCATATCTCACCAGAAACAGGGACGGGAAGGATTTAGCTCACGTCAAATGTATTTGTGGGATGCAGGCACGTGACCCAAGAGGAGCTGCTGATACTGAGCACAGCAGAAGAAAGCTGCAAGGACCGTTTCAACATCGTGTTGTCTAAAACAAAGCTCCAGATGCTAAGTGAAAGTGAATGCCTGTAAGAATCAGCACCAGCTCCTAATGAGTCCCATCAGGAAAAAGCCGAGGAGAGCTAAAAAAGGTCATTTGTAGAGAACAAGAATAGAAAAGTGCAAGATTGATTCAGTGATAAAATCTGATTTAACACAAAAAAGTTACCAATTTACTGTATAAGGAAGTAAGAATAGTGCACTGTATATGATACCATCTCCTCCACGCTATGTGTGCCAGGACTGCCCCACAGGCCTCTTCCTACCCTGCACTGGCAAGGATTTTGCCATCTTCTTTCTCATCCGCCTCACTGTCTGCCCCCACCTGCCCCATGGCTGTGTCCCACTGGCTGCAGGTGACCTACTCCATCCTCTTCACACTGGGTTTTGTTGCTGGGAGGTTCCATGTAGGGTGTCTATGTGGTGGACAGGGCGAAGGTCGCAAAATGCTTGTGTCACTTTATCACTTTGAAGGTGGAACACAAAACTGTCCCCACGTGCAGGCAGCCTGTGCCCATACCCAACCCTGCTGTCTGGGCTCTGAAACAAAATGCAAACCCACTCTTTATCCAAAACAAGTCCTTAACCACCAGACCCTCCTTTCTCCCACATGCTTTCCATCACTGCCCCCTCCATCCTCTACATCTACTGCCTTTACATCCCTTTCCCCATCTCCTGTGCTCAGGTATCCCTACCAAAGTCTGACATGCTGCCACTACACATAGAAACAGCCCTGCAGCATCCAGACAGGCCAGGGCTGTGTGATGTGCTGCACCTTTGAACTGACAGTTTCAGTTCGAACCTCAGCTCAAACATTTTAGCAGCTCATGGTCTTTTTCTAGTGGTGTGACTGCTGTGCCATGCATGCCCCACTGTGATGGGCAACTGACCCACTGCACATCCACCACTAGTGGCTGCAGGGCTGCAGCCCCACTTTGGCACAAGCAGCCCCTCAGCTCTCTGTTTAACTTGTGACTAACGTGGAACATGCAACAAGTGTTTACATTGCTATTTTAAAACGTACATGTTTTGAACTTTTAGAAGTTGCTGATATGATGCATCTTTGCAGTGGAAACAGCGGGTGATGACAGGACAATCCAGCAAACTGCATCTGCTTACAAAAATGAGACTTTGTTCAACTGAACACTAAATCTTTGATAAATGAGTCAGGGCTTTGGTGACGTACATGTTGAACCAATATGACAGTTTTATATGGATTATGATTATTAATGTTTTTGACAAATCGAGAGCCTGAGCCAGCCAGCCAGTGCTGAAGCTGCGAGACCACCAGCAGAGGCAGGAGGCTCTCAGGAAGGCTTCTTACAGGCTCTGGGTACAATCTTCTTGCACTCAGAGCATATGCAACACTTTAATTTGCAGTGAGTGCACTGGGGTGCCTGAGTCAGGTCATGCTGCGACCCCCAAGACACAGGCATTCACCACACACTCAAGTACCAATGGCTCAATGGTGGGTTTTTTTATCCTGAAGTCAAATTTGGCCTCAAAACATCCCACATTGTTCGCTCACTTCAGCCTCAAGTATTTACAAAGCTTAAGCACACTTTTGAGCCTCAGAGAACATATCTCCCATCAAGCACTGCTGCCAGCACATAAATTGCAAGGCTATACACAGTACAGGCCACTTCCCATCTCTCTCTGACTATAAATATTAAATTCATAAAGCTGGACTGCCATGGTAGCTCATGTGACTTCCTTGGAAGACACTGGAGATCCTCCAAAGCAGATGCCTGGCTTACAAGCCTCCTTGCTTTCTGTCACACAGCACTGTAGCATGGGTGAGGATATGCTTTCCCTGGGACATGGGCCAGGCTGGATGGACTCATCTCCTCACTGGCCAGGTGGGTATGGCCAGGTCATGCCACGCATAGCACCGGGTTACAGCAGTATAGGGTGCTCATGCGTTCCCCTGGAACTGTCACACACTCTGTCCCTAATGCCTGCTGTGACACAGACAGGTTGCATTGGCCCTGCCTGCTGACTGACCACTCTGGGTGCTGCCTTCCCTTCCCTCCATCCCTGCTGCTGCATAACGGAGCAGCATGCCCAGACAAGCTGCCCTTCTCCCCTTACCCTGCTCCCCCATCTCCTGGGCAGCCCGTGCAGTGCCCACACACACCAGGCATGCTTTTGAGTCTGTCCTGCTGGGGGAGATGTAGACTGAGGATTGTGCAGCCCCGGGAGGTCCTGCACTGCCCAGACACTCCACAGCTCAGGCATGAATGTTTCTACGTGGAAGGAGCAGGTTTGGAAACCAGAAATGGAGGCGAGTGCAGCGCAGGTGCATCCCAGGGGAGCGGTGTAGGACCTGGAGCATGGATGAAGGTGCCTTGACCTCCCTTTGGACTTCAGTGTTCCATACCATGCAGCCAGGGTGACTCATGCAGCAGATAGCCCTGCATGGGGGCAGCTTGGCAAGACCAGCTCTGCCTCAACGCTGGCTGTCGGGAGGAAGGCACGGACCCTGCTCCCACCACCCGTCACAGCAAGGAGCTCTGGGTCTGCTGTTTCCTCCAGCCTCCCCTGTCCATCTCTGCAGAGCCCTGACTGTGTCCCTCTGCCACCCGGCAGCCCCCAGCCCACACCAGCAACCACCGAGCAGCCTGAGCCATCACTGTCCTCATCCAGGCTGAGTGCTTGGTGCTGCTCAGGCTTTGCAGAGGTGGAGGGCTTGCTCCACCACACCATGCACCCGCATGCATGTCACTGGGGGCTCTGCAGGATGCTTCGAGTTTGTCACAGCTCCGAGGGAGATGTTTTCCCACAGCAAAACTTCCCATGATTTTTTATAATTTCCCCTGATCCCAAATGGAGATAGGGAGATATTGCAAAATAAAGCAAAGGGAGGAAGGGGAACAGGTCACTCATCATTTCCCATTGGATAATTCTAAAATATTTTAATTTTTTAACGTTTTTAACTTCTTCTTAGAAAAATGAACTAAACCATAGAAATCAAAAAATTATTTTAAGAAGTGGGGGAAAACTTTATCTCCCTGAGAAACAGTTTTGGCTTCAGCAGCTCAGCTTCCAACAAAGAAGTAATTTGTCCGGAAAACTCCTAAACTGAACAATTCCCTGTCCAGGTCGCAGCAAGCTGCTTCCATACCTCAGGTCTCCCCATGTCAAGCAAATACTTGGATCAAGCCTCTTTCTAGCTTTCCAGGAGCGAGCTAAGAGTGAGCATTGCGCCAAGGTGCGCACCAGAAATAAGATCTGCCGCTCTCTGGAGCAAAACAAGACCCTTCCTGAGCCCTGCTCTGGGATCTAACATAGGGACAGACACTTCTTCCTCTGCTCAGCACCACTGTTGTCCTGCAGATACACCTGAGCAACCCAAAAAGACAAGACAAAAAGGAGATGGAAAGTCTCTCTGTCATGTGAAGCATGCAGGGATCCGGGCTTGATCCCAGTGTCTGAGCAGAGGCCTCCAGCACCATCTGAGGCACCCCTGCTTGCCTGAGAGACAGGACGCAGAGCCTACAGCAGCTGGACATGGGCACCTCTACAGGCTTGAGACACCCATGTTAAGGCACCTGGCTCCTGCCTGTAGCCTTCATAGGATTAGGCACAACACCTCGAAATGCACTTTGCTGCTATGCAAATGTCTTAATTTAGAAGTGTCTTAGTGAAATGTTTTAATGAATGACACTACCACAGGGCTGGCTCCTTCTTGGGTACTGAGATGCAGCTTTGATGGTCTGCATGGTTGTTCCCTGCCCAGCACAGACCCGTACATCTAATCTTCACTTTCCACCTTCTCACCTTTTCCCCTCTGCCACCTCCTGCATGCACTGAGATGGGAATGAGCATAGCTTACGCTTCCTCAGATACTGGATCCATCTAAATCCTCCCCTGCTTTCCTGTTTGCTCTCTTAGAGGTTGAAGTGGAAGTAAATACGTTTAGCTCTAATGCATGTGCAGCTCCTCTTAAGCAATCTTGACCCACCATAAAACTTTAAATACCCAAAGAGAAAAACCAGGAGAGAGATGTTCAGAGATGCAGACCAGTCTTATCAAATTCTTCACGTGTTTGTTGTGGTGTGTTTGTATTCCTGGACTTCTGCTTGTAGGAATGTTGCTGATAAAACCATCTCACTGAACATGGACTTTGTGTGTTTTAGCTGATGTTTACAGTGCTCAGACAGTAAAAGTAGCTCTGGATTCCTGTGTGTCCCATGGACATTTGTACTGTCTAGTTACAAATGTTGATCAAACCCTGCTATGTACAAGCTCCAGCAGGAACCCTGCCTGATCCTCCTTAGAGCCATGCATGTTTGGCAAGGCAGAAGACAGCTCTTGCCCCTACACCCAGAACAACAAGTGACCTTTGCTCCTCTGGGACCATCCTGGACCTGCCAGGAAATGCACCACTGCTATTAGCTCATTGTTTTCCTTGCAGATGATGTCCCCACAGATGTCCCCCTCGTGCCTCCTCGGGGATGCAGAAAGCCCCATCCTGTGATGGTGTTGGGCAGCAGCATGGAGCCTGCAGGCTGTTTCCCACAGCTCTGCACATTCCTCCTGTGCCCCAGAGAAGTGAACTGCTCCTCACCACAGCCTCCACGCTAGCTGCAGCTCAGGAGGAGCTCCTGGAAAGGCCAGGAGACTTCCCCAGTGAATGGAAAACAATGCAAGGAAGCCTGCCCCAAGCCTGGATACCCCCTTCATGGACAAGTTCTTCCATGCAACCTCTTGTGCAACGCCTCTGTGGGGCCAGTGCCAAGATGCAGTGAACAGAGCTGTGCAAACATGATGCCGTGAAATCTTCACTCAAGGCAAACTTGCCCAGTGTTTGGTCACATTGTGATCCTCATGCTCAGCAAGGTTTGCCAACTGTTTGCAGCCCCAGGGGGTTTAGGATAGTATCTCCTTCCCAGCCTTCACATTTCCAGCACTGATATCCGCTCCAAGCTGCCCATAGGCTATGGGGCCTGAGACAGCAGCAAAGAGCCCAGTGATGGAAAGTGGCAGCTATCTTCACCCAGGGCCTTCAGCCTGGGGAGGGCGATGGGAGATAGGGACTGCACTTCTCAAGGGAGCATCTCAGTTCTGGCATCAGCCCTGTCTCTCCCCTGTTTTGAAAAGGAGTTATTTCTCCTTCGTTTTTCACAGAATGGAGCTTTAAGTGGTGAAAAGTAGCAGAGGAAGTGGAGATCAGGAAACCAGTTACTGCCCCATATCCTCCTAAGCTCCACCTCTCTGACAGTCCTCTAAGTAGGCTGAAAATGCCTGGGACAAAATCAGACTGACAAATTGTACACTTCTGAAATAACTGATCTTATTGATGTGGACTCACAGTGATCAGATTCACTGGTGCAAATTCTGAACGGGCAGCCTGATCTAGTTCAAGATGTCCCTGCTCATTGCAGGGGGTTGGACTAGATGAGCTTTGGAGGTCCCTTCCAACCCAAACTATTCTGTGATTCTGTGAAATTCCTCAAGAACTGACTCCCTGCTTGTGTACCCATGCCCACGGCTCATCTGCTGGCACCCAAGGGCGCTTCCCAGGACAAGGACTCCTTGTGCCTGAAAAGGCACAGTGATGTAGAGTCTAACATTGTGGCAGAAGGTGTCTCCCTGACACATTCAATGATATAAGGATGTGTCAGGGACATCACCAGGACATCCAAAGAGCTGTCAGCCCTCTTTATCCTCCTCTTTGCAGTGTGCAGAACTGACACTAATGCTGTCTCCTTCCCTTGCTAGGAAATAGCCCATGAACATGGACGTGTCGGGATGCTTGGCGGAGCCTGCAGCATGGATGGGACCTGGGTTGAGCCTGTGGAGACACTTCTGAGTGATGAACTGCATAGAAGAGGCAATGGCAAAGCACTCTTCTTGTTCCATGTCCCAGTTCCTGGCACTGTCCAGGGAAAGATGTCCCTGCAGCCAGCACGCTGCTAACAGGACCCATCACAGTGTGAGTGATGGATGGTGGTGTAAGGGATGGATGGTGGTGATAATGCTGGGGCATGGTACTGTGCTCCAGGCACAGAGTAAACGCTCCAAGGGAAAGGCGGAGAAACAGTCATCCACATAGGGAGAAAGAATGAAAGCTTTGAGAAGAGGAGCAGAGTCTCCTTCCTCCTGTAGAGCCATAGGAGGAAAATTTCACTTCTGGCTATTGAAGACAGAGGATGTGTCTTCATGCTTACATGAGGCGGCCTGAGCACTCCAAACACCTCTTCTGTTACAGAGCTTATTCAGGTCTGGTCATGGCACCACTGAAGGTATGGATGTCAGACACAGGGCTGGTGCTTTGGCATTCCTGCAGACTTATGCCTAATGCTACATGACACAACCCCTGAGGAGACTCCAGCACTATCCTCTAGTGCCTTGTGCTGATCCCCGACTCCTGTGAGCAAGCCCCGTGCCACTAAAACCAGCCTGCTCTCCCATTCACAACCTCTTTCCACGCTGAGAAAGAGATACAAACACCCAGAGGGCCGAAGTACAGTGGATGGAGAAGTAGGGCTAGGACCTACACAGTCATCCACAGCCTCTGCTCTAACCATGGGCTAGTCCAGGGCCAGGCACAGGGGCTGCTAGCCCTCATTACTCAGGCTGCTCTACTACTGCCCTCTGCTACAAGCACTTTGATTTTTGTCGGCTGTGGTTATGGTTCCTGCATTTGGCTTGACATCAGTAGTCCTTAAGGATTGCACTTCACGTGCTACCTAGCATTTGCCACCAGTTCTTAGCCCTGCTCATGCGTCTGGGGCTATTTCCTGGCAAACCAGCCCATTAAAAACACTACCATAATGTTACTGGACAACACATGCAAATAGTTAGATAAAACACCTCCTTATGAATCTGGGCCATGCTTGTAGTTTTTAAAGTAATCTTAAAATAAACTTCAAAATCTTAAAATAAGCGGTAATGTTCTAACTATGCTGAAAAGGCTCAAAAAGCAGATATCAACCTCAAATTTGTTCTTGCTGCTTGCTCTGTTTGCAAAACTGCTTTTAGGTTAATCTTGTGAATTGTCCAGGTCTGACTCATGAGCCCTGTCTGCTGGGGCTGGTGGTGCTTGGATCACACCAGATGATAGATACTGCTGGGACACTGGATGTAGGGTGCTGCACACCCATTCCCAGCAGCCTTGGTGGGCTGGGGGCATGGGAAGGATGAGGGTTTTGGTAGCAGTAGCGCTTATTTCTAAACTACTATTTGATTTGATGGCAGGTGTCCCTGTCCATGGCATGGGGTTGGGACTGGATGAGCTTTAAGGTGCCTTCAACCCAAACCAATCTGGGATTCTATTTGATTTTATTTGTGAACATTTAGCAATTAGCTGTTTCTGCTTGTGACACCTGGACTGTTTAGTAAGGACAAACCGGTTCAAAGGAAATAACATAGAACCCTAGAATGGTTTGTGTTGGAAGGGATCTTAAAGCTCATCCAGCTCCAACCCCCTGCCACGGGCAGGGACACCTTCCACTAGAGCAGGTTGCTCCAAGCCCCTGTGTCCAACCTGGCCTTGAACACTGCCAGGGATGGGGCAGCCACAGCTCCTCTGGGCACTCTGTGCCAGTGCCTCAGCACCCTCACAGGGAACAACTTCTTCCTTATATCTAACCTGAATCTCCCCTGTTTAAGTTTGAATCCATTGCCCCTTGTCCCATCCCTACAATCCCTGGGGAAGAGCCCCTCTCTGGCATACATTGGTTTCAGAATCTGGTTTAAATACAGCCCCAACCAAAACTCATGTTTTTCAACTTTTCCAGTGAAATGGGAATTCCTGGTCTCTGGAAGTGCCCGCTGGTACTTAACATTACCAGTATCACTGTTACCATTAACACTGACACTGCTTCTACTACTAAGTCATGGCTCTGACAGCTACATGATGAGCAGGTTTTTCATTTCAACTAAGTGTGGAGGGTTCCTGAGGCCAGGCCCTAGAGCAGGCTTGCCCGTCCTACTCAGTTTCTTGAGCTCTTGGGCTCAAGTGTCCACAACATCCAGGTTGAGTTTTCTCATAGCATTGCATTGGATTCAGGATTAAAAACCTTACTGACATGGAAAGCTGTCCTTGACTCAGCAACTGGAGTCTTCCACTAGAAAAGTGGTTCTGTTGCAAGGCTGGCCCTGCAGCACCAAAACAAGACACTAGTTGAGGTTCCTCAGCCCACATAGTTCCATAGCTCAGTGCTGGGCAGCTTCTATCTCAGACCTAGATCTGCTTGTCCTCCTCACATGACATTACACAGTGTGGATGAACTTTGCACTGAGTGTGCAATATGCCCACATCCCAGGGTCGCTCCCCTCCAGCACATCTCCTAATGGCCAGTGGAGCCCAGCTCCCAGCTCAGGTTCTTCTGCAGCCAGGTCTAGCTGTGATTGGCCACCCCCGAGAGGCTCTCCCAGTGACACTTGCACCCCTACCAGCAGCTTCCTCCCCACATTTCTGCAAGCAAGCATTGTCTTGTCTTGTGGAAGGTCATTTGAATGTCTTTGGTTATCGCTGCATCGTTTAACTGTGCCCTAACATTGCGGCATTTGCGGTTATGTCTGATCTTTGTCTCTCTCATTTTGTTACATTTTAGAAATGTAATAAACACAATCTTTCTGAAAGAAAGAAAACATGGCAGAGATTTGAAATGGAAAATGAGTGCAGACTGGAGCCATGCCTCTTTGTTAGAGGCCAAAAGGAGGGGAAGCAACAAACCCCACAATGACAAACACTATTAATGAAGCGATGAAGGCGGCTCTCAAACAGGAGTGCAGCTGGAGGCAGAGCCAGCTCGCTGGTCCCTTTGCCCGGCGCGGGGGCCTCGCCAGCTGGAGTTGGCAGAGGGAGCGTTCAGTGGGTGGGAAAGGCCACAGGCTGACCTAGCAGGGCTTTGGGAAAGGTCCCAGACTGCTGGCAGAGGACTTGTGCCCAGGGGGCGTGTTCCCATATACCAACCTGAGCCAGACTCTGGGGTGGGCATAGGCACCGGGTGCATCATGCCCTGTGCGTTGCCTCTCTAGCCCCATGGCTCTGGGTCTGAGTGCTAAGTACCCATCTGGTGGCAGGGGTCATGTCCAACTCCACGTTTCAGCTTGGTGACCTGAAGCTTCTCTGCCTTCTTCAACCATTCAGCCACTAAAGGCAGTACACACAGGGCATCTGCTCACCTCTGTAGACCTTGTCATCCCTTGCTCCAAGTCTAGTAAAAATACAGGACATGTTTGTCCAGGCCTCTGTCTCTTGTGCCTTCAAGTGTTGGCACAGGCAGAGGCTGGAACACTGTCTGTCTGCTGCACAGAGGGCAGCCGGGCCCTGGTCTATCCAACTGAATCATCTGGGCTTCAGGGTGCATCCTCTGCAAGCCACTGTCACTGCATGAAGTAACAGAGCTGCCCAGTAAGAGCTTCTAATATTAACCCCACATAGGGATTCCAGTGCGTAGCCTGTCTTCTTGTGCTGAGCCCTGCAGACTTCTGCAGGGCAGTCTGTGAACTTTCAAATCACAGACACTGTGACTGGAAACCAAGAGTGGTGCTGCCACAAGCTGGAAGTGGCTATAGGGCTTGTGAAAAAGGCTCTGCTTCATCTCTTTCTTCTACAGGTTTCAAGCACTCTTTGCCTCCTTGCTGCTAGATCTAGCGTAGCCAAGACTGAGATGTTCTTCAGTCTCCTGCTGGACTTCCTCAGTGCTGTATGGCCCAAAGGACCAGGCCATGCGGTCAGAGCCAGCCCACTATTAACAAGGATGACACCCCTTTCAGTTCCTCTCTAGCTTGGTAAATAGCCTTTACAAATGGGAACTCTCCTCAAGCAAGAGATGTATCCCATGGAGACACAGGTTTCCATTTTGGATGAAGATGATTGCATGATGGTCCCAAGCTTGAGAGCACCCTGAGGTGGGTCACTCATTCACTATCCCATAGCAGCTTTTTCCTTTATAGTGAGCAGGTGAACTGTTCATGGGCTGAAGAAAGGACATACACTATGTCCTGCAGGAAATCCCAGTATCTACAGGAGAGACATCATAGGATATTCATGATTCATACTCCTTTCTCTATAGAAGGCAGAACTAGGGGTCAGCATCCGTCTTTGGGTCTGATCCCCTACAATGGTCTCAGTTACCAAAGTAGCCAAAGATCTACCCATTCTCCCTGCCCCACAGGACTTGTAAAAGTGAAGCTCTTTCATCACATGAAGGAAGGTAGAAAAACACAGAGGGACCAGACAGCCCAGCTGAGGGCAAAATGCTGTGTGGCTCCCATCCCAATACACATATTACTGTGAGCAAGATACCTCATGCAGGCACACAGGAGGGCTCTGACACTAGAGAAGCGGTGCACCAGGTCCGGATCTCCCCTCTAGTCAAAATGCTATGAAAGAAAGCAAGCTCCTTTCTGCATCCCAAAAGCCAAGGCTGCATCAGGGTGAAAGAAAACTTGTGGTTCCTTCAGACAACTAGTTAAAGCTCTGTAGCATGAAGATAATAAACCATCATGCAATAAGGAATATCAAGAACTGAAGAACCCCTCTCTTTTCAGCTGTCTTCCAGAGATACTAGCAAGTGAAACATTCAAGGCTATTATCCCATAGCTTAATTTTTCACTCTAGGATCATTCCTGTCGTGTCATAAAATCCCTTCCATTAACTTATCAAGCTCCATCTAGAAACAACATCGGCTCCTTGCCCCTACTTTCCGGTTTGGAAGGCTGCTCAAGAACGTCATTCTTCTACTGGCTAGAAATTTTAATATATCCTCCAGTCTAAATTTATCTGCAAAATCACCAACACTCAAAGCACGAGGCCTGTGACCAAAAAGGGCCATGTTTAGGTAAGGACAGGTGGGGTTATTGTAAGAAGCAAGGCTTGGCATTATCTGGAACTCCACGTCCAGTTGCCAGTCTCATCACTGGTCCCTCTTATTTCAGTGACTATGACCCACAACTCCCTGGAACACCTGAGAAATCAGTTCCCTGCCTGTGTGGGAAAGGATCAGTAAAGCTGCACAGGAATTACAGAATTCTTTCACCATGGATAATGTCGATGCCAGAAAAAGAAAATAATTATTATCCCACAGTTATGCAAGGATACGTGCCCAGTATTTCCATGAAGAATCCAAATTCCAGTTGTAATAGACTTCATGGAGGAGCTGAGCCTGGCTTGGAAAGGACACAAACATAGCTACAAGACAAGTTATGCAGTGAAGTGTCTCCATTAATGGTTTTGTCTGTGTCCTGGCAAGTAAGATCCTTTGAGATCTAATGGTGTCTAGGGATAAGAAAGGACATCTCCCCAGTCCTGTCAAATACCCTAGAAAGATCACCAACATGGCTCCCCCTGAGGTAACAGTATTACATCAATGGATCCCCATCCCCAAGCCACAGCTCACATGAACAGATTTAAGCCTTCCCTAACCACAGAAAAATGGGTCGCCAGCACCAAGCACAACAGCAGGTATAACCTGGTTCAGCAAGGTAGGCGACTACCAGAATGGGTGGCTCAAAGCTCAAAACCTGGCACCACTGCTGGACATGCTGATGGAATAGTAATGAAGAATTAGAAGGCAGATGGTACAGGGGACACCTCCAAATGGCTTTAGCAGTGCCTTATGCCTTGAGTGTTCTAAAGCTACTTATTGCAAGGTACCTGGATAAAGGTGACTGGAGTGATCTTGAATTGTCAGGACATTTCTAACAACTCTTCTCACTGAATGCTGCTAAAGAGCTTTTATAGAATACGAGTGTTTAGAAATAATGAGCAACCCATAGGTTTGTTTTAATGAAGGCAAAAGGTAAGAAGTTGTGCTAGGGCTCGTGCTGGTCAACATAATGATCTAGATAAAGAGAGAAATTTTCCTTGTAATGCCCAATTACTCAGTGCCATGAAAAAAAATGTGACATGTAAAGCTATACAAGGATATCCTGATACTGAGTGGCTGAGGGATAAAAAGGCAAATGCAAAGTAATATCCCTGGGGAAAAATAATCCACAGAGAAGATCAACAGGGATGACCTAGAGAGAGGTGAAATGGGCTGGAACTCTTAGCTTGGAAGATGAAGACTGAGGCAAGAGACCTCAGGCTGGAGGACTATCCAGTCAGGAGTGGCCCAAACAGCATCGATAGGAAGTGGTTGTTCTTTTCAGGAACTAGGGAGAATCAATGATGTGCTCAAGCATCAGGTTTAAAAAAGACAAAGGGAGGAATTTTCTCACCCACTTCATAAACTGTGGAACTCTGCTGCAGGATGCTGAAGAGGCCAAAGGGTTGGATGGGTTCAAAAGACGCTTTGATACATTCATGCATGGATGTATCATCACGATATATTATCACGAGATATTAAACACAGAGTTTTGTTAGAAAACAAACTCAAAGTGAGATGGGTCCTTGAGCATCAGTGCTCTCCTCTAGCCATGTCCACATGGTTGGAGACCAGACACTCAACTAGACTGACCTGTCTTTTGACCCTCAATAAAGCCATTCTTATGCTGTCTGTCTTCACAAGTGAACATGCCTACCAAAATGCCTTCACAGTGACTGCCTATCAAATCTGGTTTGTGGCACAGTGCAGCGCAGGCAGGGAGGAGAAACACGTGTGGCTCAGGAAAGGATGGAGATTTGTGGCAAAGGCTCTTGAGGCCTGGCTGAGACTCAATGCGCCCAGCGCAGCGAATGCTCCAAGGCTGTGAGGAGCCCTGTGGCCCCACCACATGCCCCTGCTGCCAAGGGACATTCCTCAGAGCTACTTGCTAAATAATGGAATCTAAATTTCCGCCTTTTTGTGGCAAAGTTAAAAAAAAACATAAAAATTAACCCAATTATATCCTCGTCTAAACAAAGGGCGGCTGGGGCTGCCAATTTCACAATTATCCCAATGCTTCTTAATATGACACAGATAAATATTTTCCAATTACCTAATGGAACAAGGCTGCCCTGGGGGAAATGGAGAACAATATATTACAGGGGCCAGGGACCCAGGAGATCCAGGATTTACACTCCACTTCTCCTGCTGCAATCCACACATGGCAGGGGAGGGATGCAGCAGGGTGAGAGCTCATCCTCGCCCAGCCCCTAGTGCTGCAGGTGGGACTGTTCTCCCAGCAGTACACAGGGAGTGGTCAGCAAGGGGGGCATGGAGCTGAGCTGCTCCCCCTCAAAATCCTCAGAAGTCTCACACAGGAGCTATTTTTCAGATGAAAATATACTACTGTTTCACCAGGTGTGGTAGTGCTGGGGTAGTAGAGTAGGTGCTTCTCACCCTGGGTATCGGCTACAAAGCTCTGCTCATCCCAGGAGTTGACTGGGAGCTTTATTCCCATGCACAGTAGGTCTGCAGAGTCTCAGAAGCACAGAATCACAGACTGGTTTGGGTTGGAAAAGACCTTAAGATCATTCAGCTCCAACCCCCTGCCGCAGGCAGAGACACCTTACACCACACCATGTCAGCCAAGGCTCTGTCCAGCCTGGCCTCGAAATGTCTCTTTATCACAATGAACACACAAGCTTTGGAAATTTTGCATTGGAGAAAGATGCTGCTCTCGCTGGGGAGACCTGAGAGCCCAAAGCTTCTTCTGGGGGTGGCTGAAGGACCTGAGTATGTGAAGACGTGTGGGCAGGCTGAGCCCTGGGGAGAGGAGCAGAGCCCATGTACTGAGCGGGGCCCACTGCCTTGTGCTGCACCAGGAGTGCTGAGGCCCTTCTCCTCCCTCCTACCCTTTTGCCTGCCCAAAGGGGCTCAAGGACCTACCTGCATCCTCCAGCTTTGTGTCTCGTTAACCCCAAACCTCTTATCTCACATTCCAGGGAGCCGAGGTGCTAAGTGCTATAACCATTAGTACTACAGCACAGGGGAGGACATGGACATTGGTTACCTTAGAAACTCAGAGGGGTAATTTTCTGATTGATACCAGATCCAGAACCAATGCTTTAAAATTACATTCAGACTTGTTGTTTTGGTAGAGTAACCAAAAGCACATGCCGGATGGAGCAGCCAACGAGCAGTGTAAGGACTCCCCATGGATACACACAGCCCAGCACACTGAAACAACCAGCCCAAGGAAGGATTTTCTTGCTACCTCAAGCACCTTGCCATGTTCTGCCTCCTGCAGACTGGCTCCATCCTCCCCACTCTTTCAGGGTCTATTTGTCCATTCAGACTGACCCCATGGCAGAGCACATCTTGCATCCTCCTGATGCTCTGCAGGCCTTTCCTCCCCTGGCTTGGGCGAGTTTGGTCTCCCATGAACTCCTGGGCAGATGAAGCTTTGTGAGGATAAGTGGTGCTCCTCAGCTGAGGGCTCCAGGGACAAGCTGGAGCGATGCAGAGGACACCAGGGTATACTCAGTACTCAGTAGCTGCCAGGCCACCCGTTTAATCCCCTGGGTCATTTCAGCTCTTCCCTGGCATCAGTGAGCTGCTTTTCACAGGTACACTGAGCACCAGCACTGTACCATGTGCAGGATGGGTGCATGGTCAGTTTGCAAGGGGAAGTCCTGCAAAGCAGCTCCATGTACCATTTTTGCTGCCAGCAGCTCCAGTGAACGCACATGGCTCACCCCGCTCCCTGTGCAGCTGAACCCCTCCACAGGATAATCCACCATCCCAAACCACTCTATGCCAGCCATGTGCTACCTCAGAGCACCCACAAGCTCTTCCAAGCATATGGGGAGCTGGTGAGCCAGGCAAAAGAAGGCACAACCCATTCCCAAATGTCCCTGACATCTTCCTGTCCAACCTGATCCTTTTCTGGGAGAGTCCGCATGACACCTCATGGCAAAGCCAGGCTGGTTACAGATGGACTTTTCCCATGTCCTAGCCTCACCCACCTCCAGTCTGCAGAGGCTTTGTCTGCTGTACTGAGACTCATGTCCTTGGCAGAAGTACAAAGAAAATCTGAGGGCAATCTGGGATCAGTGGGCACTGCCCTGGAGGATTCTTTTGTGTTGGTAAGTACCAGTCTTGTTAGTAGAATCACACAATCATAGAATCATCTAGGTTGGAAAAGACCTTTAGGAGCATCAAGTCCAACTGTTCCTCAGCACTGCCAAGGCCACCACTAACCCATGGCACTGAGGGCCTCGGCTACACTGTGTGTGAACACTTCCAGGGACAGTAACTCTAGCACTGCCCTGGGCGGCCTGTTCCAATGCCTTAACACCCTTTGGGGAAGGAATTGTTCCTCATCTCCACCTAAACCTCCCCTGGAGCACCTTTAGGCCATTTCGTCTTGCCCTACCAAGTACCTCGCAAGAATCATGCATGTCCTGCTCAGGTCAAGTTTCTCCCCTGCCAGAATAGAAACTAGGGTCAAACACAGAGAACAGAGGAGAGGGGTACACAGGGGTGACAGCAGGCCCGTGAGCAGGGCTGAGAGTGCCACATGCTCCTCTGCAACATCACAAATCCTTCTGAAACAGAACCTGTGATGCACCTTTGAAGTCCCCAATCTCTAGTCTTTGTTATCTTGAGTTTCTCTAAGCTGATCGCTTGTCTTAGGCAAGATTTGCACGTGACAAGTATATTAGCAGCATGCTGCAGAGTGAATCAGAGAAAGACCGTGCACTGGGAGAAGCATGATGCTAGTGCTGCATTAGGAGCATGAAGAGTCAAGTGAAGAAAGAAGGCAGTAAAGAGATGAATGCATCCCTCTGGTCACCAGGTCGTGCAGTCCTTCAGCTGAAGAAGAAGCTGAAGACACTCTTTCTTAACGCAGACTGCACCTCTGCTTCCAAAGATGCTCCCCTGTACTGCTGCCATCTGCTCCTGGCAGGTCTGTCTCCACAAGGTAGAACTACTTGTGCTGGTGCAGGAACCACCATCCTTCCCTCTCTGACACAAGCAGCCTTTATGCCACCACAACCTGGTTTCAAACCGGAGCCAGGGACAGATAGTGAGGGATGAGCCTGGTTCTGCTCAGTGGAAACTCCATTGATTACTTGGTGCGGTACCTTCCCGACATCATGAACACCTCAGCCCCGGGGGAAAATCTGGGTTCTATCAGCTCTTATAAGCAAGTGTTTCGAAAGGTTTACAGAAAAGTAAAGTAAACAGAGCTCTGAGTAACAAAAGAGCCCCGTTTATGCATTCTTTGATTCACTGTAAAGGATGGTGTAAACTGACTTTTTAACCAAGCATTAGGCAAGATTTGGGCCCCCGCCATTATATAATAAACAGTGACATGGCTATATTAAAATATTTACTTAATGCACTGAAGTGACTTATAGTATGAGTGGCTACTCAATAGGATGGCCTAAGTGTTAAGGCGTCAGGTGCCATCGCCTGTATAAATATTCTGTGTGCACTTGTTTATAGGAAAACCCCATCTGGATTTGGCTAAAACAGCAGACACCCTGCTGACCCCAGTTTTTGCTATTGGAAAATATAACACAAGTGTTCACTCATCTAGAATAACAGCAGCAGTTAAGTGCCATCTGACAGACAGAAGGGTATTGGCTTTTCTCAATAGACAGCAGGCTTGGTGCTGTGAAGGGTTTCACAGCAGCAGCTCCCCAAGATTTACAGCATCCTGTGGACCAGAAGCAAAAGGCTCTGCCCCCCTGCTCGGAGCCTTTAGCAGACAGGAGACATCAGGATGCCTGGGAACATGCGAAAAGACTGAGACACCCCAAATCTGCTGAAACACAGAGGTGGGCTGTGCCACCCTGTGAGAAGAGAGGATGTCAGGTCACCTCTCCACCCATCTGGCTGTTCTGAGATGTTAAGCAGCTTCTGTCCATCTGTGATGTCCACACAGCTGTATGCACCCAATGGAAGAAGAGTCTGGGCTCAAGTAAAGTGCATGAGGGAGCAGCAGTATGCGTGTAGCATGCTGCCGCCTCCTGAGCTGGCAGCGGGACAAGGGAGCCTGGGAATTCCTGACAGGAGTTCTCTTGGGTCCTTGATGGCAGGCAAGCACAGCTCATCTCCCCACACAAGGCCCTCACCCAGGCAGGCACCGTTTGTCTCCAAGGATAAGTTGCTGTTCTTCCCACACTGCACGATGCTACACTTGACATGTACACAGGCAGATCCAGATGCCTGCTCATCTGTGAACCAGTTTCTGCACCTAATTCAATCCAAGTTCAGCTGTTTTTGAAGTGAGTGACATAAATTACATCGGCCTTCCAAGTAAGACCTGCCCCAACAACACCAGTGTTCCTCTCCTTCACAGAAAACACCATCCCTGACAAAGGCAAGAAATGCATCTTGGTTTTTCACAGATATATTTTTTTCTCCCAGCCAACCAACAGTCTAACAACAGATTGGCATCTTTCTCCTATTTATTTTCAAAACATAGGCTCAGCTTAGAGGAGGTGTGGAGCCGTGCAGGGAGAAGGAAGAGAATGGCCTGTCCTAGGTTACCCAGTTTGAATGAGGGGCTATGACAGTGTCCAGTGTTCCCACCACAACATGGGCCAGAGCAGAGAGGAAAACAACTGCTGATTATCTTGACTTCAGTGCCTATGACTGTCAGTGATGAAACCACCGTGTCCACTTTGGCTCCAGGAGGTTTAAGCACTGGTGGGAGACAGGGGAAAGAGAGTGTAGATGCACTTGTCAGACACAGCACAGGGCAGCCCTTCCACTCATGCCCGAGAGGATTACCTGCGGTAGTGGCTATTCCAGTGAAGATTTCCCTTCATTCTTGTGCAGCCACAGGTGTGTTGGTAGGAAGGATCTCTGGAGACCTCAAAGCCAAACTTGTGCTCAAAGTAGGACTAATGACAACATGAAATCAGGTCACAGCTTTGTATAGCTGAGTCTTGAACACCCCTGATGATGGAGACACCACGTAGGAAGTCAATTCAGACTGGCTCCTGCTTTCAATGCCGTTGGGGGATCCTCTGTTCTCAAGGGCTCCAAAGCCCTCAGGTCTTCAGCCCTCCACATGTCCTTTCCTGACTGCTCCCAAATGGGGCACACTGATGGCTGGGGTGCTCGGTTCTCCCCAACTCTTGGGTGAAAGGCTCTCTCCATGTGGGCTTTCTTCCTGCAGGCAGATGTGAAGGTGCCAGACAGATGGCATTTCAGATTGCCAAACAAAAGCTGGTAAAAGAAGGATACTTTTCCATTGGAAATGATTCCAAAGGAAAACGTATGAGTGTCAGCAGAGCCCTGCGTGCCTTGGAGGCTCCGCTGGCTGTGGGCAGTGATCCGGGAGCTCTCCTGCCCTTGGCCAGCCCTGCTGAAAGAACCAACCGCTCCCTGAGGGCTCTGCATCCTGCTTGTGGCTGTGAGGAATCCCCATCCTGTTGGTACAGACCTGCCATGAGCCACATGTCTCACCGTGCCACCTCCTGAGTGAGCCCACCACCAGCCCAGGGCTCTGTGCATGCTTCTCCAGCTGCTCTAAACCAGTCCAAATCCTGCCCTGCTCTGAACTCACTCTTCTTCCCAGCCTGCGATCAGTCACCGAAGCAGAAAACACCCTCTGCTCCATCTCTCTGCTAATTCATGGGCATCTTCAGGGGTATCCCACTGAGGACAGACCCTGGTTTCTCATTCACCACAGCCCTTCAGACAGAAGCCAAATGACCAGCAAGCATGCTTGCTGCCTCATTCTGCACCCAGACTTTAGCAGTTCCACCCCAGACCATCTCCTATCTGCATGTGCACAAGGATATGGAAAATGCATGCAGCATTCAGTTATTTGTCAGCTATTCCTACTCCCTGCCTGCAATACATACGTTGGCACAAAGAAAAAGAGGTATTCCAGCATTATATCTTTCCATGTCAGCTGGCTGCTACACCTCATCATGTCCTAGTCTAGATGTCTGCAAACAGCACAGGGTTTGATTATTTGTTCCAGCATTTCACAGTATAATTGGCATAATGTGGATTATCCCCTATAACTGGATCCCTTTTTCTCCCTGCCTGAGGACAGACACAGTCTTGTCCCTGCCCTTGTTCTCAGGGAGAGCTGCCAGTTGTGAGATGGCTTCAATTCCCCAAATGATCTAGAGAAATGCAGCAGAATTTCAGCAGGTCCAGCTGAGGTGAAAATAAATGGATTTCACTTATGGAAGCACTCTCGAAATGATTTCTTATTCCATCCACATTTCTCCCCCTTTGTAGCTAGTTAATTGCATTAATCACTTCATTGAAGTTAATGACTCCACGAACAGCTGAAGCAGAGAAAGCATTGAATTCTTCAACCCCACCATTTCATCTATTAACTTTCCCTCTGCAGTGATCACAGGGTTCCCTTTCTTTGACCTTCCTTGGACTACCTAGTGTCCTGCGTCCAGCTCTGGTGCAACAACACAAGAGGGATTTGGAGCTGTTGGGGCGAGGCCAGAGAAGGCCACGGAGCTGCTGCTAGGGCTGGAGCAGCTCTGCTCTGGAGCCAGGCTGAGAGAGCTGGGCTGGGGCAGCCTGGAGAAGAGAAGGCTCCTGAAGGGGAGACCTTAGAGCAGCTCCAGTGCCTAAAGGGGCTCCAGGAAACCTGGAGAGGGGCTTTGGGCAAGGGCCTGTAGGGACAGGCCAAGGGGAATGGCTTTAACCTGCCAGAGGGGAGATGGAGATGAGCTCTGAGGCAGAAGCTCTTCCCTGTGAGGGTGCTGAGGCGCTGGCACAGGGTGCCCAGAGAAGCTGTGGCTGCCCCATCCCTGGCAGTGTTCAAGGCCAGGTTGGACACAGGGGCTTGGAGCAACCTGCTCTAGTGGAAGGTGTCCCTGCCCGTGTCAGGGGTTGGAACTGGATGAGCTTTAAGGTCCCTTCAACACAAACCATTCTAGGGTTCTATGACTACCAGCTCAGAACCATTTTTAACTAGGAGGAAACTGCAGTCGGGCAGCTGTGTTCTACCTGAAGAAAGCAGAGAACTTCCCCTGGGAAAACCCCACCATCAGGCGTACAAGGTGTGGGAGAGACCACAGTGATGGATGTGGTCCTGTCCACCCACCTCTCCCTGTGTTGGTCTCACATTGCCATACGTCTGCCCCAAGGTCCAGGTGCTGCTCCTGTGGCTCTGCTCACCCTCACCGGATTGCAAAGGGCTGGAAGTTGTAAAAGGCTCCCCGAATCTTGAGCCTGCAACTCTTCCAGGTTTGTTTTTCCCTTTCCACCCCCCACCACTATCCCCTTTTCCTGTCTTCGAGCCTGTAATTATATGACAACCCGGGAATTGTAATTACAATCCAACTCCCATGTCCTGTCAGACAACATTTAGCAGAGCAAACCTGGCTGCAGAGCACTGGCACAGCGGCTGCACGCGCACACCGTGTGTTGCACTATCTTTACGAGTAGGATAGTTTAGTCTAGTACCCTTTCTGTTGAATAACACCATCGGAAGAGGGGCAAGGAGAGAAATGACAGCAACCTCACCTTGTGCTGGGGTTGTGAATTGATGAGATGGCAGCTGAACTTCTGTGCAGGAAGGATGGGGTATGTCAGCCCCCTGCATGCTGCAGGAGAGCAGACATAAATCCTCAGGCACATGCTCACAAGAACATGTTTCCTGTGGCTGCTACAGCAGTTAATAGGAGGATGTGGAGGGTTTCTCAGCTGGCTGTGCAACCAGCAGAGCGAGATAGCCACTGAAGAAGGGGCAAAGATGTCCTGCATTGAGACAGGAGCAATGCAGGCAACCACCTTTTCCAGGGAGCTTCCCTACATCTGAGCTGTGAACCAGCTTCCCAGACAGCTCCTCAGGACTCCTGATCACCCTGCCTTCCCCCAGCACCTCCTCCTGCCTCAGGCATCAGGGCTGGAGTGTTCCCTGGCTGCCTCCAGGCACAGAGAAATGCTCCTGGGTCATGCAGCTGGTGCAGATTATACGATGGCAAGACTTTCTTATCCTCTTCACATCACCATCATAGCTGCATGGACTGGCACAGCCAGGCTTTCACTCCAGGAAGCATCTGATTGCCTGATGAGCACTGGGCCCTTCTATCCTTTGGGAATAACAGAAATCAAGAGCATCTGCTGCCTGCTGGGACCTAAATTCACCAGCTAAAGATAGACCCTGCAGCTGGGGACCATAGACTCTGATTAGATGAGTGTCAGGTGGGTGGGAGACAGAAATTGGGAATGGTTTGGTACACAACTATGGCATTTCCAGCACAACAGGCATTGCAGAGCACACTGGAATTGAGGCAAAGATGAGAACCAGTGGGAAAGGTAGAGACACTGGGAAGACTGACATATAAGGAAAGATTGAACACGACTGCTCTAGGTATAGAAGCAGACTGAGCCCCTCATTAGTGCTGCCCTATCCCTTCCGTGAGAGTCCTCACTTGGAAGCACCAAGCACTGGAATAATGGTGACACTGGCTAAAAGGTTAAAAGAATATTCTAACAAGCATGTGTGTTTGTGTTCAAAATATGTTTATGGAAATAAAAGCAGCAGCAGAAAAGCAGCTGCAGATAATGCAGATTCAGTGTGCAAAAGAAGATCAGGGTTTTTTCCAGCGAGTTCTGCTATCAACTGAGCTGGAAATCAAATGTCAGGTTGAAGTTTCCCCAGAATTGCTAAAATCTCAGCAAAACCAGCTCAGCCACTTATCAGTGGAAGAAGAGCAGCTGAGAGTTTCTGTCACCTCTAGAAGCTAAATCAGAAAACTGGGGTTTGGCTGTGAGTTCAGGGAACAAAGAAGAGCCTCTTGCAGGTCGCATAAATGACAGCCGCATCTGGGTGAGATGTTTGTGCTGAAGCTCTGCTGGTAGGAGCTGGGAATATGCTGCTTGTCTGAGTGGAGTGTGGCATGTGTTGCACTTGCCTGTCAGCCTCACTGAGACTCTCCCAGACACAAGGCACCAGGACAAAGTGGGTGCTACAGCTAGGTCCCTCTTCCTTCTCTGCCACAACTAGTCCATGTGCATTCACATACACCACAAGATGGCCCTGTCTGGATCAGGAAGCTCAAAAGATGCCCACGGGCATCTCCTCTTCCCAGCAAGGTTTCTAATTCTTCCCATCCTTACCCGAGGGGACAACCACCTTAGAATCACAGAATCCCAGACTGGTTTGGGTTGGAAAGGACCTTAAAGCTCATCCAGTTCCAACCCCTGCCACGGACAGGGACACCTTCCACTGGAGCAGGTTGCTCCAAGCCCCTGTGTCCAACCTGGCCTTGAACACTGCCAGGGATGGGGCAGCCACAGCTTCTCTGGGCACCCTATGCCAGCACCTCAGCACCCTCACAGGGAAGAACTTCTTCCTTGTACTCAACCTAGTGGCCAAACCCTAGCCCCTCATGTCTCTGTGCTGTCTGTCTGAACGGACTGATAGCCAGGTCTCCTGCCCTTCCTACCTCTCCTGTCAGAGTGGCGTGGCGAGTTAGAGCCCTGGCAGGTCTAGGGAAGCTGCTAGGGACGATGTGGCCATAGGCTGGCTGACATCTCAGCCCTTCTTCTGGTGTGTGGGCAGGCAGGCTGGAAGCTTTTGATGGCTGATCTTCACAGACAGCTCAGCCACATGGAAGAGAAGGGGGACAGAATTCTCTCCCACCTCTTATCCCACCTATCCACACAACGCTATAACCGAGCATCACGCTGTGCTCAGGGCATGGGTGATACGAGGTGTAACAGCCTCTTCCAGTCTCCAAGTGCATTGAGCATGTCCTTGCTTTCCAGACTTAATGCTTCCCTCTTCCTCCAATCAGCCCTGACAGTGGCGAGTGTCACACTCCTGCCATGGCAGAGCCTCCCATGCCTGCAGCAAGTCCCTCTGCATCACACACACCGTTCCTTCTGAGTTAACAGCAGCTACACCCACTGCTGAGAGGAATCCGGCTGTGCCAAACGCTGTCCTCAGGCTGAGCTCTTCCAAACCCCATGGCGGTGCATGGCTGAAGCTCAGCATGGCCAAAGCTCAGCATGGCTGGGTATGTCCAAGTGCAACCTGCTGCTCAGCACAGATCTGTGCTACCTTCCCTAGGAATGACAGTGGCACTCAGGAGCTAAGACACTGGAGGATTTCTGTACTCCCTCTTTTGCCTGCAGAGAGGTGATCTGGAGCCGCAAGAACAGAGCACTTGCTCCTTCCTTGTGTTTCAAGAGCATCATCCTGGCAGGGTTCCTTTTCACAAGTGATGCAGTGTCTCTGAAGCAATAGCACTGTGACTTCAATGAGATTCTCATCACTAAAGCCACTGCATAAAGCATTCCTCCTGATTCTGATGGCGGGAGTGAGACTAGTCATGCTGCTGCTAAAGGACTGGTGGCTTTTAAAGCATGAGAATATGGACAAGTGGGTCTTTCAGAGGTAGAAAAGGCAATCCTCATGAGATGGTGAAGTATCACAATTGGAAACCTGTTGCCTGTGCACAGACAGGAGTGCTTTCTCCTCCTCCTCTCCTCTTCTTTCCTCTCTTCTCTCCCACACATGGCAGTCCTTCCTTCACATCCCTTCAAGCCCAGAAGGCAAAACTGTTGAGGGCCCAACACTGCGAAGCTGCAGTGACAGGGAGGGTAAAGCCCCAACTTGGAGGTCTCCCTGGCTGCTGCGCTGAAAGATGACTGAGGTTTCAGTGCAGAGGTGAGGAAGAACTCCACTGACAGCAACTCCTTGAGAAGATTATCAATCTATCTCCCACAGAGAGAAGCCACGACTGACCTGCCAACCGTGCTTGGGTATGTTCCTCCGTCTCCTTGTGTGCCCTCTTTAGTTTGTCCACCCTTGGGAAAGACATCTCTTCCATTTATTTTCATACAGCGACTCTTACAGTGAAATCTGGTCATGACTGAAGCTTCAGAGTGGTCTAAGTACCAACCACCTCCTCCCTCAAATTCCTGGCTCCTTAGCCTCTCTTCCGCATCTCTCGCCTGATCTCCAGCCTGCCCTGTTGTCCAGCTCACTTCCTTTTCTCTGGCCCAACTCCTTGCACGGAGATCCCAGGCCAGCCCTTTTGCTGTGCACTTTTTCACTCCAGGTTCTCTAGCTCTCAGGCCTTGTGCCCCCTTGCTCCCCTTTCTACTGCTCCACCAGCGCCACTTGTTCTCAGCCCCATGAACCCTCAGTCCCAGTACCCACTCTACCCATTCCCCACCTGCATCCCCATACTGTTTGTTGCTACCACCTGGGCTCATGAGTCCATCTTCATCCCAGGATCCTTGTCACATTTTCTTTCTTTCCCCTGCAGGATCCGTATTGTTTTCCAGGATGGTCACATCCAGAGTCTGCCACTCTCACAAGCCTGTCCTCAGCAGGACTCATGGAGAATAACCCAATGAGCATGGCTGCAGCATGTCCAGTGCAGACAAACTCTTACAAGGTTTTAGGTCCTAAGCTCTCACTAGTTTCCATTAAGACTGTGTGAACTGGGACTTTTCAAACACTTTTAATGTTCCCAAATTTGGGCATCTTTAGGATTAGCAAGAGGCACATCTTGACATACACACCACCACCTCTGCCAAATGTCATGTTCTGCTCGATAGCCTGCATGTGCTGGAGCTTCTCAAAATAAAAGTCATAAGAATTCTGGAAAATGGGCAAAATCAACTTTTTTTTTTCCACTAACCTCACTCTCTGATGCAACTGAACTTATTTCAGTGCAGTGCTTCAAACAAATCCATCACAAGGCATATACATGAGGTATCCTGGTCCTGGCTGTTCATCAATTATTGGCAAATGAAGGTAGACCTTTAAGAAGAGAAGCATTGAGTGACCTGAGCTGCAAAGATTATTACTCACTTGCTTGTCACTAACAACAAGCCATACTTCAATCTGGAATATTACATTTAAGCTTTAATTGCCCTGAAGGCAGATTCAGTTTACTTCAGAGCTACCAGTCATTTTGTAAGGGTGATGCTGATGCCAAAACTCAGCACTTTTTGTGTGAGATCAGAGGAATTAAAGTTGTCAAAATGTGGTTTTCTGAAGTGCCATTGAGAGCACACTTGGCCTCCCCAGATCAGCCAAGCCAGGCCTGCAACCAGAATTGCATTTACCAGCCCTTTGTCAATCCAGTGATGATGCTACTTTCCTGGAAGACTCTTCCATCTTCCAACTGGAGTTTGTCCTGACACTCAGAATAACAAACACTCTTGACTTTGACCAGGAGCTTCACAGTACTTGGATTGTACTTGGCACATGAGGATTTTCCTAAGCCGTCCCCTGATGCTCACTCCAACCCAATACCCTTACCTGTGTCTTATTTGGTTTCCATAAACTAGCCAGCACATAGACATCATTAACATGAATAGTTAAGAAAGCAATCTCCAAGCTTAAAGATTTTAATAGCCCACACTGCAGCTGCTGGACTCAACTGTAATATTTCAAATCCACCCTGGTAAGGGTGGATCACATACATCCAGTCTGAGACCAGGAATACTCTGCTTTCCTCCCAGCCTGCAAGACCAGACCCGAGTGCATGGACCTACCTGCAGCACCATCAAAGGGCACAGGCTTGAATTTCTGCTACGTTTACAGCATGCAAATGTTCTGAGGATCAAGAGTTATTCAGTGACAGAGATTAACTGCAGATCACAGACAGAGTCAAGACAGTCACCACCTGCTCGCAGCCAGGGTATAGAAAGATGCAGGCAAAACTGTCACATCTGCTCCATAATTAATCATTGACCTTTCCTACACCTGAAGCCCTGGAGCAATCCCTCTGCCTGCGCCACGTAAACACCCTGATGGTCTGCATAGACTGAAAATGCTGCCCCTTTCATTCCTGTTTAGCTCAGCCAGACACGCGATGATTCAAACTGCCCGTCAATGCTTGGCATTTCTGCACCAATATAAACTGGTTTGAATACAATTCAGCTTGCCATGCTGCATTCAGGAGGACATGGTGCAGGACTCTGCCCTGCAGACGAGCACCTGGACCAGAACTGCCCTCTGTAGCCACTCCGTTATTCAGCTCCATCATTTTCAGCAGCTACGCTGCTACATTTTCTACTACATTTACCACTGCATCTGTAGGATCAACACTTCAGAACTGCCTATCTCACAATTAGGACAAAGTTACTGTAGGGAAGATAATTTTTCAGCTGAGGATGCTGCACACAGCATTGCCACAATCATATCACAGAATCAAGACATATTTTAGACTTACTGATTTAAGTTTGTCACTTCTCCCCGCTTCCTGCGGTTTTCTTCCCTTACCTTTTTTCCCCATGCAGCACATCACAGAGATGGCTTCTTACATTTTCCTCTCTGAATTTAATTTTCCCAGCCCTTGACCAGTTCTCTCACCTCTCTGTTAGTACCAGACTGCCGTAGATGGTGCTTGCAGCATGTCCACTTGATAGGTGTTCCAGTAGGTGCTGCGGGAGCTGGGAAAGTGCAGCCCGGTGATGAATGATCTCCTCTCCAACAACAAGAGGAGCTGACCCAGGGCCAGTGGAAGAATCAGAACACCTCCAGCCTCCTGCCCAGAGGGTCAAAATGTCTTCTTCACCCTGTGGGGAAGTCTCCAAGCTGAGCAGGAGCAGCACTGCGGCTTCACAAGTGAACAGGGAAGAGCTGTTAAGGGGTCAGAGGGAGAAGATCACCCCCAAATCTGGTCCTACTGAGATAGAGGATCCCCTTAATCCATTAATCCCTTCTCCAGTTCCGTGGTACCGTGGGGTCAGTGCACGCTCCACATGATTAAAGTACTGCAGGAACGAAACACTAATAAATATCTTTTATATTCTTCATTTCTTCAGTTGTGACATATAGAAAAGAGATAAAATGAGCCCTCTGAGAATCCAGCCTTAGCTCTTATCTTCTGTTTGAGCCGTTAAGTGCCAGCTTGGTTATTACTCATGCTCTTGACATCGAAGTTTTTCCTTGAGCAGTAACTCTTGTGCTGAGGTTGCTGTGAGTAATCTAGGGGATTTAGGCAGCTGCATGCTGAGGCAGACACCAACACAGCTGAGCCTCCATGCCTGCTCCCATTGCCCTCTGCTAAGCCCCAGCAGAGCTGGCTTTGGCCCATTCCCTCCACCTGCACTCAGGATGGGCAGCATCAATGGAGTTAAGACCCGGGTGCAAGGGGAGTTCACCAGCCTGTCTTTCCTGGGTAAGAGGTAGGACAGTGGTCCACATGCACAAACACCTAGTACCGCCAGGCCGGGGGACATCTCCATTCACAGAGCTAGCTCTTGTGCTCCTGACTCCACAGACCAGCAAAGTTCACCCACCTGGCCCAAAACCCCATGGGTCGTGGTGACTAGGAGACAACTGTCCTTTCCATCTGCCTGAGGCTCCCTTGGCTTTCAGGTTGTCAATAGCAAGTTCAATGGCAGGTTGTCCTGGACAGCTGGTGTGAGAGATGTCCAATTTATACCATAGGTGTGAGGTTCACACACACTAGCCAGGACATGGCCAGAATCCAGGATGATGCAAGGAAAATGAGACAGTTTTCGCTCATTTCCCAAGACTGGACACAAAACTTGTCCAGATTGCACAGGGACAAAGGGCCTGGATGTAAGCCAGTCACTGCTCTGTGGGTTTAGGACAACTTTTCTGACATGGGCCTATAAGGGGAGCAGCAGCATTGTATTCCCAGTGCTACTCAGTCCATGGGGATTCATCTTTAGTATACATTTTCCGGAGCAGGTTCCCAGAATAATTCTCTCTTCCAGTCTTTAAAATACATCTTATTGCTAACTAGTAAAGCAGTTCAATAGCACCTGTCTACTGCTAAATACCTTTCTAAGGGTATGGCTGTGTAAATCAGTGCTTACCCGTGCTCATCACAGCCTGCTAGGCCACTCTTATCATAGGCCTGCTGTTGCTCTCAGGTATGTATCTGCTACAGCCCATCCTGAGAAAGCAAGCCCATAGCGCTTCCTGAAGGAACACCTAACCCTAGCTTTAATGATCCTTCAGGATGTGTAACCTGGTGGCAAGGACACAGGGCCAGTGTGTCCCAGTCACCCACATGTCCCGCTGGAGGTGTTACCACACCAGAGGGAAAGATTCTGGCCAGAAGTTTAATGAACTTCAGTGATGGATTGGCCAGCTCAGCTGAGATGTGGGCAGCCACATCTCACTCCTTCAAAGGGATGGTGCACTCAGCCCAAGGCAGGATCCTACCCATGTCCAGAGGTCCAGCACTACTGCTCAGAGCACAGGGCACCTTGCAGCACTGAGTGGTGTCTGTGAAGTCTGACCTACTGCTTTCTTAGTTCAGGAGTGACAACTATATGATACCCTGCCTGAGCTCTCTGCCTGTGGTCACCAGCTATGTCTATGAACACTCAGAGCCAGCCCTTATCCAAAAGCCAGTGCCTTTGCTGGAAAAGGCATTCACTGTCCCTGAAGGTCTGAAATCCACCTGGACGCACTGGTTTCTTCCAGCTCTACCCACTCTCAGACCTGGTCAGAGTAAACCAATGAACCAAATCCACAATCTCTTCCACCTCCAGATTATGCCTTATTTTCTCTGCAAAGAGTCCATCTCTCCAGTGCTGTCCTGTCGTCCTGCAAACACCAAGTGAACTGCTAAAGAGCGAGTGGGTTTCAGTGCCAGTGACAGATAGGTACTGCACAAACCAACCCACCACAGTGAAGAGCTACTTTAACTCCTCCTGAGCAGGATGGAGGCAGAGAGGCTCCTCTGGAGGAGGTTCTCACACCTCAGTTTAGAAGCACTGTTGGGTTCCTGAACTTCCACAGCAGCATCCACAAGGCGACCCTTGCTGAACTTCTGCCGTGTCATGTCCCTTGGCACAGAGCCTTCAGCATGTGGGAATCACTGATCTATATCAAACAAGGCTGCATGCCCCTGCAGTGACATGAGGTTCTGCAGGGAGTCGTCAGTCCCTTCTGCCACACCACCATCCTAACCAAGTTCAAGGCTTCAGCCCTCAACCCCTATGCCCACAGCTTGGCACAGCCAAGCTGCAACACTCCCTGCAGCTTTGCATGACACAGGACAGTGCATCCTGCAGCTCGGTGCATCCCCTCTCTGTGGCAGCAATAGGTCTTATCTCCAGAGAGTGAAGCATCTGCAGATTCCATCCAATAAACTTCTTGTGCCCAGCTGAGACACAAGTCCACACAGTGTCACAGCCCAAGTCCACGCTCCAATATGAGACTCTCCTCAGGACAAGACACTTCATTGCCTGAGATTCTCTCTTTGCCGAGGAGAGCAGACAAGAGGCAGGACACAGCATTCAAGCAGACCAGGAAAATACTCAGTACCTGCTGTGATGGGAACCAGAACAGAACAGAGACCTGTCCAGCTGGGCAGCCATACTTGTCTCTAGAGTGAAATCTGCTTCAGGAGTGCATGTGAATTTAACAGAGAGTATTGGAAACCAATGTGCAGCTGCTTCCTCCCCTGCAGGGAGTGAGGCCAGGTGCTTCTTTCTGAAAATGGATCTGAACCAGAGATGTATTTTTCCTGCCAGAAACATCCAATGTGAAAAATCTACGTGCTATAAAGCTGCAATAAAATTGATCTTTCATCCAGAATAGAGAAAGCCCATCTTACTCTGTTGCCTTCCCTCTCTTATCACTCCTGGCAGGAGGCGGTGGGTCCTGCTGACCTCATGTTTCATGGACAGAATAAATGGCTTCTCCAGCAGCTTTCTGCTGGCAGGTTTCCCTCCTGGCACTTCAATGGGCCCCTTCTCCGCTATGAGATTGGTCCTTGCAGACCCTGTACGTCCTGTCCACAGCAAAACGAACTGCCTTCCCTCTAGACTTTTCACCCTGCCATAGTAAATCCCACTGGCCTCATGCCAGAGGCTACGCTAGACACAACCATAATACAGTCATTTTTCTTGTGCATGTTGGAGAAGGAAACAGCAGAAATGCTGTTCTTTCAAATAGTGTAACACAATACAGACCCCAGCTCAAGGTAACTCTTTAACCTCCTCACTCCTTCCAGGGCTGTGCTGTCCTGCAGAGCACGGCTGTGGTCAGACACACAGCACTGCTCTCACAGACCAGACCTGCTCATATGTGTGCTGCAGCGAGCAGCCGGGGTGGATGGAGTGACAGCGGCTGCCCCTGGAGAGCCTTTCCTGCAGCGATAGCTGAGATGGATGGATTTGCCATGGGAAGAGCCATCCTTTGGGGCTGGAGGTGGCCAATGAGAGGAAATGCTCTTTCAGAACATGCCTGTGCGTCTCAACCCTCCTGGTGTGCAGCAGCACTCTGCAGTGTCCCGGCCAGACCCTGCTCCCTCTGTGTGCTCTCATTCACTCTGTGACACGAAGACATGCATGCTCCTGTGACTCCTGCTCCCTCCCATGCACGCAGCACAAGGGCACATCAGCTGCAGTGGGTCTATGCCCAAAGAAAGCCAACAGAGAGACTGGTCTCCATCCTGCCCACAGGCCAGTCTGAGGAACATCTTCAAATCACTTCAGACGAATTTTGTGTGTTGACTGGAGGACCAGGGAGAGCACAGACTCTGAAACAGGCAATGAACAGCCCAGAATGGACTCAAGGGGCAGCAGCTTCCCTTAGGAAAGCTATGACTCAGTCTTCCATTTGGTGCAATGACAAAGACATTTCCTCCTCGTCTCTGGGGCTGCAAATACAGAGCCCTTGCTTCAGTGAAACCTGCTCTGATCCAGAAGCAAGCTAGCGCTGACTTCAAGTGTGTACTCATATGGCAAACACAAGTCACGAGATATGTTTTGACCCTCAACTGCTTTGTAAACAAATGCTTTTTTGTAGGGATCCTTTGAAAAGCCTGGCAGGGAGGATGAGTATATAAATGCCCATGAGTAAATAGGAGCTCATTTTGGGTTAATCGAGAAGTGTACAGCTGTGCTAGAGGAGAGGTGCAGGCACCTTGTCCAGCCTGTAGCACACAGGACCTTTGAATCACTGACCTCTCCTGCCCCTTGCTATTGAGGATGAGCCCAACGACTCCTGAGCCTGACAGCGATGCAGCACAGCTGAGCCCATGGAGCCCACAGTCAGATTAGGTGGACCATGGAAAACATCTCTTAGTTCCAGATAAGAAGGTGGGTCATGGGCTTCCAGCTATTGGTATCAGAAATTCTCTTGAATCTGAGCTGAAACGTGAGGCCTAAAGCCATTGTATGATAGCCAAACTAAATTTCCAGGTTATCCCTATGGCTGCATGCCAGGGATACATTCCCAGCCACTGGGGTTTCAATATGCATTAGATGTGGGGACATTCCATGACGGACTGTCATCCATCAACCATCAGCTCAACCATCAAGTTCAACAGCTTGACACGGGGTTCCTGGAGGAAAGAAGGGCTGTGAATGGGAGCAGAGGGTTGTGAAAGGACATAGGCAGAGTTCTGCTCTTCCCGACTGAGTTCCCTTCTGCTGTCTGCCTACACAGCACTGTGGTAGCCAAATGCCCCATCTCCCAGGACCAAAGAGGAACTCAGAGCAGGGACAACGGGACAGCAACCTCCCTGTACTTCCTGGAGTGCTGGCCCCATACCTGCATCCCACCTGAAGCTCCATAACAGCTGGGAAAAGGCTGGATGAGCTCCAGATCACTAAGCATGGGCAGCTTTGCCATTGGCAGCATCCTGATAGATGCTCCTCTCCGGAGCAGAGCTGCTCATCCCCACTCACTGGTCTCTGCTGACACAGATCTATAGGCAGCAGGCAGAAGCTCTGTAGTGCAAAGCTTTACACAGCCCAGAGATCCTGCCTGGGCTCTGCAGACAGAAAGGGCTTTTCCAAGGAAAAAACAGGACAGGAAAGACCTAGTAATCCCCTGAAAGAAACACCAGCACATTCCTGCAGGCAAACAGTTACGTGACAGGCGGCAGAGTCGACTCCCCAGAACCGCTGGAGAAGGAGTCGACAAGGACCATGTGTGGAAATCTCAGCTCCAGCTTTGCAGCACAGGCTGCGATCGTGCGGGAGGTGTAAGCCAAGAATCCAGGGCTCTGCTCTGCGCTGCGTCAGTGTGCATCTCCCCGCTGCCAGGCCTGCCCCACGTGTGCCTCGGCTCAGGGGGGTACTCAAAGGGATGCTCCTGGTTCTGCTTCAGAGCACTGAGATGCTCACTGCATGTCCTGCCCCTGCCCAGTGCACCAGGCAGAGCACGACTTGGGGCTGATTGCTGGGGTTGCATCTCTCCACCCTGCTGATATTGGAGAGTAGCCCCCCAGCATCCCTGTCCCCCCTGCTGCCTCCATGCAGAGGGACAGATGATAAAAGAGATTATTATAGGGTCCAGCACAAGTTCAAGGAGGTGGTGGGGGATCACTGGGGTACACTGGTGCCACCCACTGCCTGCAAGATCCACTTAAGATCATAGAATCATAGAGTCAACTGAGTTGGAAAAGACCTTTAAGATCATCAAGTCCAACCGCTCCCCAGCACTGCCAAGGCCACCACTAACCCATGGCACTGAGGCCTCGGCTACACAGTGTGTGAACACTTGCAGGGACAGTGACTCCAGCCCTGCCCTGGGCAGCCTGTTCCAATGCCTGAGCACCCTTTGGGGAAGGAATTGTTCCTCATCTCCATCTAAACCTGCCCTGGTGCAGCTTGAGGCCATTTCCTCTTGTCCCATCACTTGTTCCTTGGGAGCAGAAACTGACCCCACCTCAGTATATCCTCCTGCCAGGTAGCTGTAGAGAGCGAGAAGGTCTCCCCTGAGCCTTCCCTTCTCTCAGACTAAACAACCACTTGGGCCGCTGTACATGGGAGCAGTGTGGCAGTGTGTTAGGGCAGACAGCCTATTAGCATTTGGGCTGGCTTAGGAAGTGTTTATAGCTTGGAGGAGATGTCTCACCCCACATCTTGCATGAGTAGCTGAGCGCAGTGGGCTGGCACGGCACAGGGTCCTCCATAACACATGTGCTAGCCTGGGGCAGTTCTGACAGCATGGAGAACAAGACAGGAGGTGACCAGAAACTAGTCTCTGAGGGTTAAGAAGGACATTATGGAGTCAGAGAAAGTCTGGAGAGTGATGGAAATGAAGAGGGGATGAAACTGCTGCTGCATGAGCAGCAAGGAGGCTCTGGAGAGGAGAAGGCTGAGGCAGGAGGCAGCAGGGTTTGCAAACTCCTGGAGGCGATGGGAAAGCTGAACACTGGACTGTTGTCCCCCCACTGCTGAGCTAGAAGCAGGCTGTAGGATGAAACTATTAGCAGACCAATTTGCACCATAGGAAAGCACTTCTTTATGCAACCACTAATGAATATCTAAGCAGTGGGCTGTCATGAGAGGGTGTAAGCAGTTCAAAAAGAACTGTCTGTGAAGGCAGGGCCCTTTGAGTCAGCTGGGAAAATAAATCTGTTTACAGCAAGGAGAGATGCAAGACATGAAATGAATAAAAGCTATTCACAATAAAAGTCTGGATGAGCGTATGGTAGTCCCATACACACACATCCCACACGCATATGGGCACAGCCTCTCTTCCCAAACCCCAGTAAGCACCAGCCCTAATCTCCCAAAGTACTGAAGAGCTCTTTCCAAATCAAAGCTTTGAGTCCAACAAGGAGAAGTACCAATACCAGACTCATCAGGGAGGGGAGATAGCGAACATGGGGAACAGGGCTGGCACAAGAATGTGGTTGTAAGCAGCCTGTGAAGCCACTCAGGCTGTAATGAGAGGATGGTCCCTGGCTGTCAGCATGTCCTGGAGCTTCACACCTTCTGAAGAGGGGTGATGGATCTTGAGCCAGTGGGAGCAAGTGCATACCAGGCATCCATGAGAGCCTGCCCAAAGGGTGGTCTGGTCTGCAGGGTATCTTAGGCTGTCCTCGGAAAGGTGCTGTAAGCTGCCTTACAACCCCACAGGACAGTCCCCAGCTCTCTGAAAATGTGAATCCTGCATTTTCTGCCTATTCCTCCAGTGTCACCTGGGCTGGCTCTCAACACCAGGATCCTGATGCTCCATGCGTGACAGAAGAGATGTAAACATGACCAGGAGTCAGGTCTTGAGCAGGGCTATCTCAAGCAAAGAGTCATTGCTTTTCTTTTCTTTATAAAGCTAGTCTGATACCAGATTTCTACCCCCACCTACCCCCCACCTCCCCTGCCACCCACCCTGCTGCTTTCTGGGGCAAACCATGAAAATCCAAAGAAACCTCCCACTTGGAATTGATCTCTACAGCAGTAAACGGAAAAACAGTACGAAGACCTCAGTACCACAGCAACTGAGTTCAGCTTCTACACAAATGTCACCAGCTGTATGGCTTTCCTCATGGATACAGCCTTCCATGTCTCGTGTCTGCCCTTCTGAAAAGATACTCCAGAAGACTTGTCACCACTTCAGTTCTGAGAAAGCAAAGGATGGGAAGGAGATTCCTGGAAATGGCTGAGATGGGACCAGTGACAGGGCTGAATGACCCAGGCCGGGTTCAGTTGCTTTAAGAACATTTCTGTGTGCACATGGTTTTGCTGCTGCTGTACATCTTATGTGGAAGTGCTGAGATAAGTGCGGTGATGGGAAGCAGCACCAAAGGCAGGCGGGTAGACAGCCAGTAAAGAGGCTCTTTTTTCCTTCCTGAGCTCTCATCCCTCATGGCAGGTTTATAACAGTTGACTCCAGCGGTGCTGGATTTGCAGAGAGTTCTAGAAAGTCATTGACCCTTCTGGGAGCTGGCAGGGCACAGGAACATTCACCTGGGTCGGGGCCCAAAGTGTCACCGTTCCAGAGCCTTGAACTTTCTGGGTGAATGACTTAGTTTAGATTAAAGGAATCAACAAAACCAAGTGCAAGACATTCTCCACTGGTAAGACGGCATTGGCCCTGCCTGTGCTACCAGCAGGCTCCTGGGAATTTAAAGGAGAAGCAGACAGAAAGCTTGGGAAAGAAAGAATTGGGAAATACAGAGATCCCAGTTACTGGGGAACGTGCTGGGGCCATGGTCAGAGAGGAGGTTTTTGGGTTTCAAAGACATACTCATGGTGTGATAGCTCAGTTTTTTCCAATAACTACCAAGGAAAAAGAAACTGTCTGCTTGGAGATTATCTCTGCAGTGATATGTGGAAAGCAAAGCAGAGCTGTAAAATATCTACAGTTAGGGATCACAATCTGGAAGGAGAAAACAGGAAACATGAAACCACTGGAAACCCAAAGATAAATGATCGTCCAGCTAAGGAGAGTTTGAGACAGAGAGAGATTTCCTGCTAAAGAAAGGAGGGTTTGTGGAAGTGACACCTCATCTTATACATCAGGAGAAGACTTTCCATCCAAGAATGAGCAAAGAAATCGCTGTCTACCTTGGGGAAAAGGAAAAAGAGGACAAGAAGAGCACTTCAGCTCTGCAGAAAACACCACAACACATGTGATACAGAGAGCTGTGTTATGGAGATCTAATCCATGACAGAGCTGGCAGGGTCCCATGGCAAAGAGCTGAGGTCAGTGAGGGGGCACTGTTGCTCACCCTATTCTCTGTGCTTCATGGTGGGGCAGGCGACAGGGCTGTGCTGTGGGTCAGCTGTTGGGGAAGCCAAGGAGGAACCATCACAGGTGCACCGCAGCCCTTAAACACCGCTCTGACCACCCAAAATCCCAGGAACAAGGAACACGCGGAGATGTCTGAAGGAAAAAGCACTGGAATGGATTGAAGCCACTTTCCAACCTGTGAGGCAGTGATTCCCCATCCACCCAGGCTGCACCCCACATGTCCTTCTGGGCTGGCTTCTCCAATGGTTGTGGGAACTTTTCCATTACTTAGCCAGCAGATGCACCCCAGTATTCCATAGCTCTACAGCTCCTGCCATTGCAACCCTCTTGTTTTCAGAAGGGAGCATTTGGGGAATGGTTGCATGCACTTTTCCCCATTCAGTCTTGTCCTTATAGCCTTAAGAGTGGTCAAGGATGGAGTGGGGAGAGGCTGAGAGAAATCCTCACCCCACAGCATTCCAAGGAAAAATCCCACTGGCTTTAAAGGAGTGAGGGTTTCACTTGGTGTTTTTCAGACTGCACTTTGTCAGACATCCACTTGGGAGCTTTATGAAAACAGCGTCCAAGCGAGCTGTCATGACCCAGGAGGCTGGAATGTGTCCCTGGGAAAGCCTCCCTGGCACCGCCTGGCACCAGGCATGGCACTGCTGTCCCTGCTGCGGGGAGCGAAGCCGAACCTGCCATTCTCTGCTGCCTCTGATCAAACACGACCACAGTCCCCAAACAAGCTGTCCACACCGATTGCAATCACGCACGGCACATTCGTTCCCCTGCTTTCCCATCTTGCTGAAAATGTGCTGGCCCTCGATGTGGATCACACATACCAGGACTGGATCCAGCTGTACCGGGGTTGGGAAGACAGCACAGATTTATGGCACTAATTACATGGTCCACGCCTTGCAGTGCCAAGGGGTGGGGGGGTCTACTGACCCCTCAGACAACTCATACATCCTCACCAGCGGGCTCTGGCTCTTCCAGCAGTGCTGCCCCCCATGGCAATGGATCTTCAGCTCATGGCATTTGCATAGTCTAAGAGAAAAGAGCAGCATTTGTAAAGAGCCTTGCCTTGGGATATCTGCTTGATGGTCCACTTCTCGGAGCCCTGACAAAACCTGATGAGCTGAGGACTGACCGTGCCAGCTCCAACTGGCACCAAAAATCAGCTCTCACTAAAACTTCTTCAATGTTTGGGTCTGTACCTGGTTTCCTCCTCTCCTCCAAACCCAGCTGCCTGCCTCCCTGCCCACCCCCTGAGAACTCTCACGGTTTTATGCTTGCATCTAGCTTTGCATGTGTTAAAGGCACAGGAGAGCTACACGCAAACCACTGGGGAGATGCCCCAAAGGAGGATTTAGAGCCAAAGGCACTTGTCCTCCCTATGTGCTTTGCTTTGGTATCTTGTAGGTCATTTTTTTATTTACTTGAGTGTGTTATTTTAACCTCATGCTATTATATAATGCTCAAAACATAATGAATAATAGTACCAGGCTCTTAAACTATTTGCTCAGTGTTTCCCTGGGGTTTGACACATGCTTTCCTAGCCTCATTCTCTCTGTCAGCCTTTTCCAGCAAGGCACAGACTTGTACTCTCTGTACTCTTTCCACTCTGTGCTGGGGATGCTGTTGGCATCTCAGTGCCAGGAGGAGGAAGGACATCCTCCAGCTGCAGCACAGCGATTCGTATTCACACTGCATGGCCTTACCAAGGGCAGAAGTGCTAAACACAAAGGTGAGGCCAGAAGAGACAATAGTGGCATCTTCTCTGGTTTGGTCTATAGCAAAAGCCAAGAAACAACCAAGAGAAGTCCTCCATACCCAAGGCAGGTCCCTGCCTCTGGACAGTGGGTCTACAAGGTGTCCTTGCTGCCCCATGTTCTCTGTTCTTTTGTGGCCAGGATTTGTGCCTTATGGGAGGTGGTAAGTGAGCACCTGCAGGCAGAAGCTGCACTAGGCTCCCTGCATGGAAGCACTGAACTTTTGGGCCAGCTCTCACCCCCCGTGGCCAGTACCACTGTCCTGGTGTCTATGGCAGGGGAGGGCTTCTCTTACATCTGAGACTATGCCACTTCCTTTTGCCTCTCTGGGTTGCCCCAATAGATGTGCAGCAAGCTTAGGGAGGGGAAAGGATATGAATTCCCACGCTATTCCAGCTACCCTGGCAAACTCCATGCCTGGTCTTGAGGAACGTGCTTAATGTCAGATGGAGGGAATGCCTCCTTAGCTTCTCAGGCTTGCTCAGCCTTTGTGCATGACTGCAGTTCTTCATTTTGGCATGAAATCCTAACCACTAATGAGAAAGTTGGGAAAAACCCATCCTTGAATGCTGATGGGTCTGGAGGCCGAGCTGTTTTCCCACCCACATATGTGACACCCCATGCCTCAGCTCCTGCTAGATGATGTTTCTCCAACCCTGCCTATGTTCTGGCCACCCTGCTGGGCTTTCCCTTCCTTCCTCTCCCTTGTCCCATGCTGACCCAGTCTGTAGCTCTCATCTCTCAGCAATCTCTTTGTGGAAGATGAGACTTTACAGTAACCTGGGAGTGTGAAGAGGTCTGCTGGGTCAGTAAACCCAGCAGCAGCGGCTTTTTATCTGCTCGATACACCCCGAAGAGACTTCTTCATGCTGAAAACAGCAACCACTGATGAAACTAGTGTCAAAGTGGCTACAGGTTGGGAAGCTGAGATGTGGAAAGCAGAGTGTCTCTTAGAAATGGCAGGAACCTGAAAATCTGCACACAAGAGTTTATAAGGAATCGAGCCTTGAGCTCCGCCCCATTACTGTTTATTTTTAACAAATGTTGGAATATTGTTCCAAAGGACTGGAAAAGGCCAACAGTGTACAAATATTTACAGAGCATAGAATAAACTGTCAGCCTCTTAACTTGACATCAGTCCCAGATGAAATTGTGGCAAGCTGATACAAGACTACTCAGAGAGAATTGAAAGCTGTTTCTGCTCTTAAAGCATGGATTCAAGACATAATTTTATGGAGTTTGGCCTGTAAAGGTAACAACAGACACACTGGCCTTCCCTGAAGACTGAAACTAGGTGATATTTTGTGCTTGAGATTCTCATTGACCAAAACTGACATTTGCTAAGTCTGCTCAACAGTCAGATCCTGAAATGTATCTGCTAATAGTGTGTCACTATCTGATGATACTGCGGGAGTTTCTAGGGGGATATGTTCGTGTCCTGCTCCAAACCCTGCACAGCACAAGCTTTTTATCAGTGATCTGGGGAAAATGTTTGCTCTTGTGCTTTTCAAAGCTGAGGAAATGTGTTGTAGTGGAAAAAACATAACTATTCGGTATGTGTAGCATTTGAACGGTGTGGTGACTGAGGTTTCAGTTAAATAAGCACTACTGACCACGCATCTTAATACCACTAAAGCCAGATAAACTTTATACTTTCAAGAAGGAAGATGAAGATGTCATTGACAGGACACAGTACCGGACCCTGGAAAGCCATGACCTTGAGAATGACTTAGGGGTCATTGTTGATAACAGCACAAATTGCCAACGTGACGCTTTGTCTACACATGGGAATGCAAGCCCATTTTTAGCCTTATGCATTTCTTCTAAGATACTGAAAAATGAACAAAAGAAAGGGTTCAGAAAAGAGCTATAGAAAAGACATTGTATCTAAAGGGCATGTTTTACTGAGAGATTAAAGCAGGTCAATTAATGTAACCGATCCAAGAAAAGATGATGAATTGACTCAACAGTGTTTATAAGTTGACATTTCTACAAGAAGAATCTTTGATTTAGTGGAAAAATAAAGAACACGGCTTACTAGCTGGTGGTGGAAGTGAGACAGTGCCAGCTGTAATGGAGGTGTCCAACAAAATCAGCATCTCAGCTTAGGGATATGGTTGCTGCTCCTTTTCCTGGGAATGTGTGGCTGGACCCCACTTTCCACCAAACTAGTACTGGAGAACTGCACATGAACATTCCTGGGCATTGAACTAGATGATCTTAAGGTCCTTTCCCACCCAAACCGTTCTATGATTCTATGATCTCTACCCTGTGGTTGCCCCTGCAGCCAGGGATCTGTGGACCTGTTCTGAAAGAGAAGGCTTGTTGTGCTGCCTGTTCCCTGGAATTAGGCTGTGACTCTGAAAAGCATCCACAGGGTTCATAACCCTGATTCATTAGACCCCAGCAGCGATGGTTGTTGCCATTACAAAAAAGGGCTTGGAGAGGACTGAATTTGCAGGCTATTGTAAGTACTGGCTGCTTTTAGGCCAGGTATGTGACAGAGTAGTAAATTAAGACTGTAAATTCATCTTATGCTGCAATACAAGGCAGCAACGGACTTCATTGGCAAGAGAGACATGTAAAACAGAATTTCATCTCAACTAACAATAAACATTTCTTCCATGCCAACAGCTTCTTAAAGGTTGTACCCAAGCAAGTAAACCAAACCAACACAGACTGTCAAAAATAATAGGTGTCCAACCTTACTGCTGCAACTTGACATCTTTCAAGTGATGTAGCAACACACAGGGTAGAAAAGGAGCTGATCCCCCCAGCTGGGCATTCCTAGGGAATGACAGCAGCCGGCATTGTGCAGAGGAGCTAGTACCATGCCCCTGGCAGATCAGGATAATTCAATCTCTAGCTGGCCAGAAGCAGAGGATTGGGTATGATCTTGGAGGACCCTTCATATGTCAGTGGTTGCTCAGAGTAAACGTGTTGGGTCATTAGTTATCTGCTCCTTAAACAGCAGAATGATTGCTGGTGTGTTTTCAGTTTCGAGCATGCAAGCTAATTGCTTTCAAACTACATCTCTTACCTGAGGTGGTCACACAGGATCTGCCCGGCTTTCTGACTGCCACGTTGCCATGGGGTGATGCATAGGAGCTTATTAGACACCGTACTGCACGAGGGGCAGCTCACAGTGGGGGTGTGCTGCATTCCCAACACTACATCAGGTCCACATGCCAAATGTGTGACAGACAGACCTCACCATGGCTTTTCCAGCTCCTTATGCACAACAGTGATACATGACAGGATGCGAAATGAGCTCAGTCCCTTTGCTTGGTGGCCAAAGCATATGGTAGGAATCTTCTAGAGTCCGACACATAAGGCATTTGGACTCTGAATCCTATTTTCTTCTCACTCTCTTGAGCACCAGGGATTATAGGCTTAGGCAAGTCAGCTGGGGATAACAGAGCTGTGTCCAAGGGCACAAGTAGAAAATGGGGAGGAAAATCTCTCCAAAACCTATTCCTCAACTCCAAAGAAAACATGAAGCAGCAGCATGTAGCATCAGCTAATTCTCCTGCCACTGTTTTGGAGACTGCTGTTTACATTAATGTGCTAGCTCACATAACAGAATGTATAGCTCTTGACTCCAGTCCTAAGGACAGGAACTTTGTACAGCCCTGCTGTATTACCCACAGGAAGCATTCAACAAGAAAAGGGAATCAGGCTGCTCTACAACTGCAGCTCAGCCTGGCACAGCACATGCTCTCAGGTGCTTGGATGTGGTGCTTGGACACAGGATGTGCCCAGGCTGGCCCTGTTTGCAGGCAGCAGCTATCCAGGAGCAGGATCTCCCATTCTGTGGCACTGGCATTCCTATAGCTCTTTACCTCCACCTCCTGTGATGCAGCCCCAAGACCAGGCCTGAACCAGCATCATGTCAGACTGCCATGCACCCACCACTCCCGAGATGCATCGCATTGAGGGCAGGGACATGGCCAAGGACATGGCCACCCTTTTCAAGGGGAAGGGACTCCCAGTACAGCATCAAACAACCATTTCTGAAGGCTCTGTTATTACTACAGTGAAATCTTTACATGACCCAAAGCAACCAACAGCAATGCAGTCCATAAAATCAAGAAGATCTGCAAGTTCTACCTCCTAAATGCACTGAAACACCCCTCTAATTTCTGATGGACCATCAGAACTGCACCCCATGGCAGTGAACACCAAGGCTGGTTAAGGCTGCCTGACCCAACAATGCCCTGCCCAGTCAGGAACCACACCAGCAGAAGGAGCAGCAAGCACCACCATCCTACACAGATGCATCTTCACCTGGGTTTACAACTGTAATTCCCCTACTCACAAATACCCCATTTCCCTCCAAAAACTGTCATCTAGGTTCAATGTCCCAGAGCATCCCATGTTTTTACATCAAACAATGATCCTCTGCAGGATCTCCTAGTGCCTTCGTTGTGAGAAGAGAAGGAAAAGCTACTCAGAAACTGATGTTAGCCACGTGTTTGAAGCCCACAAGCTTGAGATATGCAACCCTGGTGCCTCTTTCCCAACTGGAATCATTTATTCTGAAATGACAGTGTTACAGACATTTGGGAATGGCCCCTAAGCACATGTGGCACGACATCAAATGCAGGGGTGATCATGTTCCTGGGTTTTAATCTCTTCTATCACACTGGCAGGGCAATAGATGGGAACGTCTGTGAGAGCTGTGGAGCTGCTGTGAGATAGTGTCAGAGGATTTCCAGAGGATATGAAAGTCCTATCTTCCCAAAGGTGCTCTGCTGTCCAGTGCCAAAGCCATTGGCTGGTTCTCAGCAAATCCAGACAGTGTGATGACACGCAGGAGCCCTGTCACAGGAGGTCTCTGTGGGTATAGATGACAAATTCCTCCAGCAGCCTGGCTGTGGCATCGAAATGAACTGTGTGGTTCAGGCACTAGATCATGCTGTGAGCAGCACACAACCTGTGTGGAGGAAACCCATGCCCAGGGGACCTCCTGAACTAAATCCAGACCCTTGTCAGTCTAATCCTGATCTCGATGAAACCAGTATAAGGCATGGATAAGTCCACAAGGATGAGGATCCACAGGGCCACACATCAGCTGCAGCAGCAGAATCACAGACCCATCTCTGCATGGTGCACTGGGTTGGGGCTTGACGAGTTCGTGCATGGAGAAGGACTGCATGTAACCATGGCACGTCAGCTTGACTCAGGTCTGCACTGAAGTGAGTTTGTCTGAACACGGGCTGTGAACTGGATCTATCTGCACCCATCACCCAACCAGAAGGTTCCTGCAGGCACTGCACATTGTGCAGCTTCCACTGAGGCAAGATCCTTCACGATACACCCTTAGTCTGTGCAGTTGCCCCAGTCCTTCACTCTGCAGCACATCCCAGAACCACAGGCTACATCCAGGCAGATGTTCCTAGAAAAAGTACACTGCTGTCAATGGGATCTCTGGTCCCTGCCTTCTGTCCAGCCCACAGACCTGCAGAGTCACCTTCACTGTCTCACCATACCGAAGAGCTGGGAAAGAGACCGATGTGCAGAGCATAGGGGCTTCAACCCTGGTTGAAGATGAATTGTGCGCACTCTTATTTAACCTCTGAGAGCAGCGTCTGTATAAGGTGTGCTTATTTTCAATGAAGATCAAGATACAGGACTCTGTAAGATGTTTAACCTTCAGGTTTGGGGTGCTGTGGGCACCACAACACAGCAGTTATGGACTCCACAAGGAATGAAGATCTCAGAGCACACCCACCAGCCTTTCCACTGGTGATGATGAACTCTTGCGCGCTGGCCCTCCATGCTCTCTTCGTTTGCTTGCTTTGGTGCCACTCCACAGCTCTGTGGTAGCAGTTTGCTGTTCTCATCTCCAAAATCCACTTCAGTTGTTGTCCCTTCTCTGCTGCCCATGGCCATGATGCCTCCAGAACAGATCTTCCTGCCTTCCTGGCCTTGAGAATCCTTTCATGCTCCCATGTCCCTTTTCCAAGATGAAAAAGGCCAAAAGTTTTCTCTCAAGATGGAATCAAATATCACAAAAGGTTTCCTAAAATACCATCTCTCTGGAAAAGGGTGAGTTTTCTAATTAGAAAAGACATGACAGGGCCTCATGATGTTGAGTCTATTTGGGCTTCAGACAAGGACTTTCACCATGCATCAGCCCAGCTCATAGCAAAAACCTCACGGAGCACCATGGGTGATGTAGTCCAACCTCAGAAGGCTGTCCCAGGCAGAATGGCCATGACAGGAGCTTGCGAAACTGCAAGTCCAGTGAGTCACCCCTGCGGTATCCCTGGATCAAACAGACTGGCTTTTAGCCAGCTTTCCACTGGGATAATATGGGCTGTGATGGTTCACTAGAAAGTAAACGTTTTTTCCAGAGGAAAAGCCCGATTTATGAGAAGCTCTGTATGAGCATCACAATAACCTCAGTGCTCCTCTTTGGGCTGCCCACCCCCGAGGGGTGGCCCTGGGTAGCCTGGGCTGCATGTTTGCAGTGGCACAGCCCTGCCTCTGCTCTCCCACAGACCCTGTTTTACAAAGCTGAAGTTGCAAACACCTTCAGATGCAGCTTTTCACCATGGCCAGAAGGCTGAGGGATTTCCCTTTGCCCTTCCTGGGAGCTGAGTGAAATTCAGCCTCTTAAAGGCCCTGCTCATGAGCCATGTGCTTTGTTATCAGGCAAGGCTAATAGCTGACACTGTTTCCCATTCATAAGTGTTCAGCTTTGCTTGAAAACCAGGAAAGCTCTTACCCACAGTGCTAATTCCTTTGATGATAAAGTTCTAGATGTGCCATATCAGCCCTCAACCTGCCTACTCCAGGAAGCCTTTATTTAGCATCACCATTTATCATTGCTACACGTATAAATAATACCATTAGCCACTCTGAGCAGTGATAACGTTAGCAGTGTAAGCAGGGAAAGGGAGTGACCTTAGTGGAGAACCATTGTTGATTCTGACCCAACACCTCCCGGCATGATTAGTCACAGCAGAGCTGCTCAGGGAAAGGGGCCGTTGGGGCTTGTTTGGAAATGAGACACTTGCACTGTTTATGTTCTGGGACAGATCTAATTCCTGCTGAGCTGCTCCGTAAGCACCGGGGCATGGCCCCACCTCCGCTCCTCGGGATGCTGCAGCTCCCGTGGGGCTCATTGCTGGGAGCTGGGTGATTCCAAGCAAGCTCCTGGGAGCTGGGTGATTCCAAACCAGCACGATGGGATACCCTGCCTATCCTGCCTGTCTGCCTGCCCTGCCTGTCCTGCCTGCCCTGCCTGTCTGCCTGCCCTGCCTGTCCTGCCTGCCCTGCCTGTCTGCCTGCCCTGCCTGTCCTGCCTGCCCTGCTTGTCCTGCCTGCCCTGCCTGTCCTGCCTGTCCTGCTTATCTGCCTGCCCTGTCTGCCTGTCCTGCTTGTCCTGCCTGTCCTGCCTGTCCTGTCTGTCTGCCTGTCCTGCCTGTCCCGCCTGTCCTGCTTATCTGCCTGCCCTGTCTGCCTGTCCTGCTTGTCCTGCCTGTCCACCTGTCCTGCCTGTCTGCCTGTCCGCGTGTCTGCCTGTCTGCTTGTCCTGCCTGTCTGCCTGTCCTGCCTGTCCGCCTGTCCGCCTGTCTGCCTGTCCTGCCTGTCCTGCCTGTCTGCCTGTCTTGGTGTGCACTTGGCTAAGTACTGAGGAGCACAGGAGGCAGCACAAGGCCTGGCTTTACCACAGAAGTGAGAGGTCTCAGGCAAGATGTGTCTGCTGAGGGGTAGGACAGCCTGTACAGGCTGTAAGCTGCTCCAGCTGAAAAGGCTCCCAGAAAAGCTGTTGGAGTTGTGACTTCAAGCAATTAGAATTCCATGGATGTGAGTTATGTGTTCACATTCTGCTTGTGCATGTGCTAAGCTGTCGATGAGTAAATAAATAGCGAACTTCCAGGGCTTTACCTGGGCTACAGTCAGTGTGTTGCTTTGAAGAGCTCGCCCAAGTGTAGCTGTGAAAAGCTGAGATGGAATCAGAGCAAGCCATGCCAACCTTGCATTTCTTAATGATATTTTAAAATGGGATCTTAAAGGTAAGAGTTGTACCTCTCAGGTGACCCACGTGTCAATAGTTCTACATTCCTATATTCCTGTGCACTGGGAATATTTTTGGATTCAAGCACCTTAAAACCCTGGAAAGACATGGTCCCTAACTGCAGAAATGAGACATGATTAGATGGGTTGTGCCCATGGCCTCAGCACAGTGGTGTCCACCACAGCCACTGGGGAACATCTAGCAGAGGGATCTCTCAGGACGACAGCTCAAAGTTGCCGCCAGCAGGCAACTCATGGCTTCTAATGGATGTTGCCTGCAGTCTGGCAGCTTCCTGATGTCCACGCACTTGGCAAAAGAAACCTGTGCTTGTATTCTCTCATCCGCTAACTGGCCATCATGCTAAAGGCATCCCTCAGCTTACAGAATTCACCATCCCATGGCGAGTAACCTCCAAGCAGTCAGTGATCATGACACAAAGCAGCAGGGTCCTCAAGATCACTTGTTAATCTTCTCAATAGCAAGCCAGGCTCCAGAGGCTGAACAATATCACAGCACCCACAGTTTTGAACCTTCAGGGTCGTATTTCTTTTGCTAATCCCTAGCACCAGACAGCATTGCCTCAGCCTTAGCATTAGGTCCTGATCTCTGTGTTAGCCTGTCCAGCTGGCTGGGAGTAAGTTGGCACATGTGAGTACAGTGACACCTACCATATCTTTGCCCTCTAAAACATCTCCCTCCATCTCCTTTTTTCTCTCTCTCCCACATATGTGGTTTGTAAGTAACAAATTACATGTTTAATGCATATAAGAAATCACAGTCTTTATCCAGGTCTGTCATTCGAATGTGAAGTGTGACATACTCTACTCTTCCAGGTTGAATGTGCTTGGTGTACACAACACCAGGTTTAAAGAAAGAGACATCTTCAGTTCTGCGCTGGTCAAACTGCATCAGCTGGCAGCAGAGCTGAGTGAAGTGGTCCCATAATGAAGCTGAAGCCCATGTAAAGGATTAAATCTCCAAGGATAAGCTATTAATAGAAGCAAAGACACATTGGTTGGAGGGACTTCAGGAGGGTGTCTAGTCCAAAATCCCCATTGGGTTGGAAGAGACATAGCTAGTCAAATGATAGCTGATTTGGGAAGTTCATAGCTAAACAAGACAGATGTCTTTCCAGGAAGATGACATGGATCCGTTACTTGATTTACTATAATTTAATCAAGCTGATCATTGGGTTAGTTTGATAATCTGATGTAGATGCACTGGAACAAGTCAACCAGAGCTGTGGGAGGAGTTCCTGCCACTGCCAACTCAAAACCCAATACAAAACAACTGCTGAAAATACATGCTCTGCAAGTACTCACTTGGAGAAACACTCTGGCCTAGTCTGCGCAGGAAGTCAAGCCAGATGACATCCCTTCTTGGACTAACCAGAAGTGAATCTCTGATCCCCTTCTCCAACCATCCCTCTGGCTTTACTTAGTTACCTGATTCAGTTATTAATATCCATTATAGGGGCACTGGTGAGGCTTGGTGTTCCCCTGTCTTGCTGTTAGGATTTAGAGATATCCCACAGTCAATAAACAAGAGGGTCACCTTGAAAACTTCATCTGTGGTCCTACTGTTGTCCTACTACCTTGTAAGAGGAATTGGGTTGGAGGTGAAGTGGTTTCTGTGCAGCAGTTTTCCCATGAGCAAGGTGGGTACCCAGACCTCAGGGAGAGGGGATGCAGAGTTTGTCCAGGTAAGTAAAAACAACAAATTGTCACTAATGATGAGAAACTCCTGAGAAATAAGAAGGAAAACGCCCTGATGCATACTCAGAGAAACTGCTCAGGGAGCGATTTCTTCAGCCCACTGCTCTGAAGCCAGCCGCCTTCTTCCCTTTATCCTAGCAGTGCTTTCCCACGGGACTTGCCCCTTCCCCTCAGCATGCTCGTTCCCCTTCCCGGCAGTTATCTGCTCACCTCACTCATGTCTGGCACTCCCCTCCCGTGGCTCACCCTGGGTTTTGCTGATGTGCTTGTCTTTCTCCTCCTATAACTGCCTGCAGGCAGGCTCTGGGGAAGGCTGGTGGTGGTTTAATGGCAAACACATGGCCAGCCCTGCCCTAGCCTCATGGTCGGAGCTGTCTCAGGAAATGCAGGCGAGCTGTGACGCGTGGATGTGTCACGTTTGTTTTCCTGTGGTGCTGTGGATGGGCATGTTTGACCCAAGCTAAACAATACCTATGCCATGCGCTCCACAGCGCTTTCCCACTTGCAATTGCCAGGTTGCTGGCAAGCACAGCAGGAGGGAGGGAAGGTTGCAGAGCCCTACCAGAGCCCGCAGGCAGGTCGCTGAGTGCTAAGGCCGCTTGCAGTGAGCAGCAGCATCCTCAGGAGGGAGAGCAAACCGCTTTCTCACCCTTCCTTGCTATTTCCTGTTTGCTCACTGTCTGGTTTCCCATCACAGCCACTCTCAGCTCTGGCCCCAGCACTCATGCTATCCATCTCTCAAGGGCCTTCCACGGGTTTGGATCTCCTTCCGAAAGCTTGCAAGCTGGGATGAACATTCTCTTAATCCCACAGACTCCCACATCCAGTGCCACCCAGGATTTCCTTTGCTTCAACTCGCTGGCTGCTCTTCACAAGCTGAGTGGTTCTGTGTGTCACTTCCATGCACAGGATGAGACACGGGGCTCTCCGATGAGCCCATCGCATTTGGTGACGTGCCAGGTTGAGCCAAGTTAGCAACGGGCTCGCAAAGCCCCTTTGGCTTGAAAATGAGCCTGGGGGAGTTGGTTGCTCAGAAAAAGGGGAAATTTTGGAGGGGAAGCTGAAGCAGGAAAGGGTTTGCTGGTAGAGATCAATCTCCTACATGGACACCCTACAGCTGAAGTGAGTGAAAAGATGATACAGGCACCACTCTGAGGTGCAAGACTGACATGAACATGGTGCCACTGAGCAGGCACTCAGCTGCAGGAGGTTTTGGTGGCACTAATAACATGGCAATAGGATGAAGAAGAGGCTCCATTCATGGAGTGAAGAGGATGGATGCTCCCAAAGAATCCAGGGTGCAAAGATAAACACTGCTGAAGAGGAGCAGATCTGTGCTCTGCCTTCTAGGAACAGCACTTCAGCTCATTGGCTTTTCTTTCTGAACCTGCATGCTCTGATCTCTATTGAGCAACACTTGACGTGTGCCAACCCCTTGCTGGAGTCCAGCAAGCCATTCCTACAAGCCCCTGCCCGCAGTGGGGTGTCTGTGCCATTGCTCACGGCACACTGAGCAGGGCACCTTCATCCTACCCTGGTCTCCCCCATTGCAGCAGGGCTGCAGCCATCGGCTAGTGCCCGCCTGGAGACACAGCTCAGCCCTGCGTTTGCAAGGCACTGCCGTGCTGATGGGGATCTTGCAGAGCTGCCAGTTGCATTCCAGCTCATTATGTTTTAATTTAGTCAATCCATAGGCTGCCTATTGTGAGGATATCAGCACTGAGGAGCGAAATCCAAATCCAGAACATTGCAGAAGAACCCAACTGCCAAAATGCAGAGACAGAAAGACAAAGTAAATCTGTCATAAGGCAGTCCTGACAGACCTCCCACCCCGAGAGGAGCCAGTTCCCAATTAGCGCAAAGAACTTGGGCAAAGAGGAGGAACAGATTCAAAAACAAATGAAAGGGACCAAAAATGGTCAAGAAAAGGCCAGTGGAAACACTCAGGTCAGCGCTGTGCCACGTAGCATGGGGGGTGTCCCTTCTGCGCCTTGGAGCTCTCCCCTGGCACAGACCTGCCCCAAACCCGCCCAGCGAATCCTCCAGTGATCCTGGTCTGTTTGAGAGCAGCTCCTGTCCCTGCCTGGCATGCAGGACACTGATCTTAGATGTGACAGCAGCCAGAGATGTGGGAGCAGATAGTACGAGGGGAGGCAGTGTGGGTCGTGGGGTGGCAGGGATGTCATGGGAGCCCATGGGGCAATGAGCACGGGAGACATGGGGATGCTGGGAGGGATGGACAGGCAGCTACCCAGGGCACTGAGAGGAGCCAAAGCCCTCTCCCAGAATCACTGTGCTGCCTCTGTATGTGGCCAGGGCTATGTTCTTTCCCTGAAGACATGGACAGCAAATGACAGGCCATGGAGCAGCAGAGAAACCACTGCCTTGGTACTTGTGTAGGGGCAGCAGGGCAGCAGTGTCTGTGAGGCTCCATTCCCCGAAGCATGCCTGAGCTGGGGGCATCGATGCGGGCAGGCACTTGGATGTCCCTGTTGCCCTTCAGCTGTACATCAGTGCTGACAGAGGAGGAGGGAAAGCAGGGCTGTGGGGAGGAAGAAGGGAAAGGAAAAACTCTTCTAGTGGTATAAATCATTCAGGCTCCACAGCTATAGCACTGCTCCAGCTGAGCATCTGACTGTAGAGCTGGAGGTCGAAGGGATGTTGGGTCTGACCTCCTACATAGCTCAGTGCTCCTCAGTGACTCCCTCTGTGTGCCAGGCTCGCACTCAGACAGCACATTAAGAGCCATTTCCCGTAAGAGGGCTCCTCAGCCCCAGACCTGATCACATCCAGCACTGCAGCTCGCACTGATCTTGCTGTGATAAAATAGTTTCCGACTCACTTTGAAGCTTTCAGGCTCCAAGTTCAGCCCAAGTTTGCTGGCTGCCTCAGTTGGGATACTTGGGATGCTGGCTGGGGAAGGAGCAGGCATCCATATGCAGCAGCCCCTGGTGAGTGGTAAGGGGTGGATTTCAGCTCCCCTGGGAGTATCTGAGCCCCCACATCAGTGCTGAGCCTGGCTCTGGCTCCTGGCTCGTTGTTAGATCACTTCGTGCCAACACTAAATCAGTTCTCTGGGTTTATTAGAGAGGCCAGATGAGAAGATGGACTGGGGAAAGATGGGGTCAGCAGCTGCTGTCAGACAAGCCACTGAACTCCCAAAGCATCACCAGCTCCCGGACTCCCCTCCAGTCTGCCTCATCCTTGTCTTCCTCCTGTTGGGCTTCTTGCCCTGCTCCTACCCTCCCATCACCCTCTCCTTCCCCAGGGCACCCTTTGGCTTTCTTCAGCTCCCTGCAGCCCTCCCTGTTCTTGACTAACCTAAACAACTCAATGGGCTCTATGAATTTTTTCCCCTTACTGCTCATCCTGGTTTCCAGAGCATTGCAGACTATGCAGATCATAACAGCTATATTTAAGGTTGCCTGACAGTTCCATGATACGACCCATTGTTCGGTTGCTTACAACACTGCCAAACTTTAACCCTTTGGGCTGAATAATCCGGGACAGCTTCAGCAGGAACAAGTTCAGTCCTTTTGAAAAGCAAAATTACAGGGAAACATGAGGTTTGCTCCAGTTCTTATCGAGGCTCAGCTGGGAAGCCTGTCCTTCGGAGATTGGCAAGATTACCTGGGGAGGGTGCTTAGGTCTCATGCTTGTGTCTCCACTCCTGCATCTTTGTGAGAAATCCACACAAATACATACACCACATTTTCTCACCTCCCTCTGAATTAATGCTGTGCCAGGCTGTCCCCTGCATCCTCTCCCTCTTCCAAGATAATTCATGCAACGGGAACCTCGCTGCAGCCCCTGGCATTCCCATACTGCCCTTATGTCAGGAACCCACCTTGGCCACGAAGGCAGATAACAGGGACCCTGACACTCCTGAGCTGTTCCTGCTGGGACACTGCAGTGCCTGACTCGCACGACTCCGCATTCCTCTGCTGTCAGCAAGCTGCTGAGGAGCCAGCAGGAGAAGGCTTTGCTGGTCAGCCCATGCTGTGGGCAACACTCTGGCTGCTGCTCTGGCTCTGAATTCGGGTACTGGAGGGAACCTAACTCTGTAGTGGCCTTTCGTGCATCACTATGAGGACAAATCTGCTGGTTTGCTGTCTTGCAAAAAGATTACATTGCATTGAATTAGTGATTTTTCTCCTATGTGTAAATAGATTGTATGCTGCAGTGTCTATGGGATTGCCTGTGCAATGTCACCGCAGCTTTGCTTTATCTAATCACAAGATCTCAGAGCGCAAAGTTAAGATTGTGCAATTAATAAAGGTGGTTCCTATAGAAAAGAAAAAGAACTAATTGTGTCTGCATAGGACTAAAACTCTCACAAAACAAACACACAGGGGCTAAGCTGAACTGCACAGGCATGTTCCAATGGCATTTTCTACACTGCACCTTCCTACCAGCTCCCTTCATTTCTGTACAAAACACCTAATGACAGCAGGCAGCACAGAACGTGGCAAGAAACCCAGAAGCCCTGTTGTAGGTCTGCCTCTGGAAGAAGTTTTCCTTCCCTTCCTGCCTCCGTGTTTTGACCCCTGTCTGTGCCACAGATGATCCAACCCCTTCAGCTGCCTCTTTTGAAGGACTTCTGAAAGCCCTTGCCAATATAGTCAGCGATCCTTCTCTGGCCACTGTTTTGACATGTTCAGATAACACTAATACAACCTTTGTGCAAATGGTGCCAGGCACATGCTGTCCTACCCCTCTGCTGTTGATGGCCAGAACACGTGTGGTTCCTTGATCTCTAAGGAATTTGTTATTCCCAAACTCTGCACAAGCACCAAATTACCATCCTGGATAGGGTCCTAAAGTCATTGCAATGCCAGTTATGCCCTGTTCATGTCACCATAGTTAAAAAATCACATCCAAACCCTTAGACACTAAGATAAAGACTTGAAATGAACACTGGCTGTAACTGATGGGTTCTGCACAATGTACATGATTATCCCATGTGTTATAGAAACTGTCTGAGTTATTGGGGGGAAGCTGTGGTGAAGAGAAGTTAAATTGCAAGTCAGAATTCAGGAGCGGTCAGCACACAATTCCTTAGCCAAAAAGCTGACTCCACTCATTTTTCCAAATTCTATTCAAGTTTTTATCTCAGCACTGAATACACCCATGTCAAACAGGCGAAAACAGAGGGAAGGGGTGAAAGCACCTGCATTCCTCCAAATTGTCCTTTAAGTTGGTGGCTAACTCACCTGCATTGCCCACCCACTGGTGGAAATGACTCTCTGTATGACCAACCTCCCCATGCGCCACATGGGAGAGCACCATGAACTCCTGCCCTGCACGTCTGCTATATAATTCCTTGGAGAGCAAAGAACAAACACTCGCTCTTCCTGTCCTCTTCCAAATGATGTTACACAACCCGCTTCCCAAGAATGATCGTCTTCCTTAGAGCCATTCTGCAACTTGAATATTTTATAACGAATAAAATGATCACAGCAAATTCCAAGGACAGCCAAGGAGCTCACAATGATCCGATCATGTTTCCAACCATGAGACCTTTGGAAGGAGCCCCAGAATGAGGGGGAAACACATTAATTTTATGTTTTAATATTCAACAAACAGCCGGCTCTGCTGAGCGGCAGCATCCAGTCCAGAGTGTCAAGGAGTTTATTTTTCTTCAAACCTGCAGCGGGGCTGAGTTTGAGACTCTCTGTTTAGCTTTTCAGCCTGTAGTTACTTTGTGTAAACAGTTTATTTAACATCATTTTTGGCACTTCTTCAGTAAACCCACCATAATAATCCTCCTGGCAGACCAAACAGATCACAGATTAGCAGACAAAGCTGCTGTAAAACACCAAATTGCCCATCCCCTGCCTTCCTGTTTTCCTGAGATGTGAAGTCCTGTACTTAGCGGTGTTTACGCCTCACTTCATGGCTGCAACACCAGGTCATGGAGCTGCTCCTATTAATGCTCAGCCTCGGCCTCCAGCAGCATTGCGACATGGCAGCGTGGTGGGGGAAGGATGTTCAGCCCTTTTAGAAGCTCATAAAACGTGCTGGGGTGCTGGCTGTTGCTTAACAGGGAAGGTATGCTGGCTTGATCCAGATTGGAAAGACTCTAGACTAATGCTAAAGTCACCTATTGCTTACATTTCATTTTAATGTGCTTGAGTTCAATAAAAGTTTATCATCTCCATTAAAACGGTGCCTATTGGAACTGATTTAATCTTGTTAGCACAGAAAACCACATGAAAGGAATCAAGTTCATGGACAAGATTAAGCACAGTTACTTTTGGAGCATAAATTACATAAAAGCGATGGATAATCAGCCAGAGCCACAGTGCCTGTCACCTGCATTGCTCACATATTTATGCCAATGCACTTTGCTAGGGAAGGTGCTGGGCACGAGCCATATCGCAGCGGGACTGAGAGCTTGCCAAGCACAGGAGTAATCGGCTGCTTAATGTCACAGCATCAACAGTCTCCTAAAGAGTCTATGAATTGTGTTACATTTGAACAAACAAATGTCATGTGTGGGGGTGCTGGTCAAATGTCTACTGGCAACAGGACAATGCAGCTGTAAATCTTGCCTTGAGGGTGCCCTTCCTGTCAGCACAGCGATGCTCTGCCTTCCTCAAGGGAAATACAACCTCTACCGCCGGCTCCACTGCCCCACGAGTGCCCTCGGTGCAGGCAATGGGCCAGAAATGAGCTGTTGTGGCATGCATGGTGCAGGCACAGGACAAGGGGAATGGCTTTAACCTGCCAGAGAGGAGATTGAGATGAGCTCTTAGGCAGAAGCTCTTCCCTGTGAGGGTGCTGAGGCGCTGGCACAGGGTGCCCAGAGAAGCTGTGGCTGCCCCATCCCTGGCAGTGTTCAAGGCCAGGTTGGACACAGGGGCTTGGAGCAACCTGCTCTAGTGGAAGGTGTCCCTGCCTGTGGCAGGGGTTGGGACCGGATGAGCTTTAAGGCCCCTTCAACCCAAGTTGGCAGCTTCTCATGGCCTCACCTCAGCTGGGCAGAGGACATGGCACTGCGGAAGCAGAGGTTTGCCTGGGGAGATGCCCTGGACCTACAGCTGCAGCTTATCTTCTTGGCATTGGGGGGCAATGGAGAAGGGCACTCCTGTGACCCTGCACTCTGCCACTACTGACTCCATCCCTGTTTCCATGATGATGGGGGCACACTGGGGAGAAGAGCCCCCAGACTGGGCATTTTGCTGCCAGCAGCCATCCCCTCCTGCTCACCAGCGGCAGCCTGGCCTTGCAGCCTCCTGCTCTGCAGGACAAGGTCCCTGTGCTGCTGCTGCCTGCAGAGCTGTGGTTTGCTGACAAGAGCCCTCCAAAGAACAGGAACTCTCTTGGTGTCTGGCCAATATCAACACCACACACCTCTGTCTCCCAGTTCCCCCAGTGCATAGGCAGAAGGAAGCACTGGAGATCTGTTCACCTCCTCTCAAGTGTGTTGCTCTATCAACAGTATCTGCTCTTCCCTGCCAAGGTATCTGCAGCCCTGTCGTCTCCCTGGGCTCCTCGCTGCTGTCGGCTGCCCAAATGCCACAATAGTAAAAAAAAAAAAAACTTTTTCTTCTGCCAATGGTCAGATAATTTTTGTCTCATTCTACTGGGAGCAGCCCCAGCTTTTGACCTGTCTGGCTGACACCCCAAGTCTGTGTCTTCAGTTCCTTCTCACTGACTCTGGGTGCAAGACACACCTATTACACAAAACTCTGTAGCACAAGCCCTCTGTGCCCCATGGATTCATCTCCCCACAGCCAGTTTGTGTTGCAAGAGCTAAATGCCAGGCACGGGGGAACAGCAGTGGGCAGAGGGGCAGAACCAGGGCAGATGAACACCTCTGCCATGGAGCCAAATCACTCCTCTGAGCAAAGACTTTCCTGGATCATTCTTTCACAAACACGTGCCAAAAAGCCCACTGCGACCTACACCCATCCTTAACACCAGAGTGAAGGCACATTCCCTCTGTATCCCAAATCTCCTCCTCTATGCACACTCACGGGTATGCCCATATGGACACAGAGGAACAGATCCCTGCCCACAGCAATAGTCAAGGCCCAGAGACAAACATGCACAGAAACAGAAGTGCAGAGCTGCCACATTTAACCAAAATGTTTGTTCTTCAGCCACCTGGAATCTAAGTGTTAATGGATAAAATACAGGACCAGGGAGAATGCTACAGGCTCAGCAGGGAAGATGATGTGACTGCCGTGAGTCTCTGCACTCCAGGCACGATGAGGCTGTAACCCAGCACGGTGCTGTTAGCTACATGATCTTCTTGGGGGTATGTTGAATCTTACTGAGCTCCCTAAGATGTTGTGGGTGTGCCAAGGAAGCTCCTTTGGGTACCTGTGTCTTCCTTGGGCCCTACAGAACAAGTGCAGCTGGGATCTGTCGCAAAGTGAAAGGGCAGGAGTAGGGTCTGCAGCAATCTGTGCAGCAAGCAAACCTGTGCACACAGGGACCTCGAACTCTGCATCACCTTGGGAGCATGCTGGTGACCCAGAAAGGATGCAAGATCTGAAATGCAGTGAAATACATATTTATATAAATATACGTATGTATGTATGCATATACACATATATGTAAACACACACACTAAAGGGGACATATTCAGCCAGGAGACCCTGGAGCTCACCGGTTAGCCCTTGCTATGCCACCAGCTCATTTTGGGCATAGCACAAGGTACCAAACCCCAAAGCCACCTTTCAGCTGGAGGGAAAAGAGTGAGCACACAGCTCTGAGGCCATCATGTCAGCACAGAGGAAAGCGGCACTGGGCAGACTGCATCCTTTAGCTGTGATAACACCCAAAATTGCTGTTTAGGCAACATCAGGAAGAGATGGAGAATGGGAGACAACTGGGACAAAAGGGTCTGGTTTGTGAGGAAAGATCTGGAGAAGGATTTACAGCCTAGGTCATGGTGAAGACCTTGGCCTTTGTGATATGCTCCTATTTTGGCAAAACTTGGCTAAGCCAAGCTGAGTTTGCAGGAGTGTGTGGTGCACACTGCAGCCATTGGAGAGCAGAGGACACTTCCTTACATATTGCCTGCAAAGAGGGAGAAAGTCTGGCTTTCTGAGCCCCAAAATCTGGCAGGATGTTCCCTGCCAGCACATCTGCATTGAGCTCTGCAGGGGAAGGAGATGCTCCACTTGCTGGAGAAGGGCGGCACAAGAACTGCTGCCTTCATATTGACCACAAAGGCACTTGGGGTGGACCCAACCTATGGAAACAGTAAGAACAAACCCAAGAGCAGCTTGAGGCCCCAGCTCCCTACACTCAACATGCCAGATTGGCCACAGCCCATGCTCCTGCTGCCTGCAAATCCCCTTGACCCACTGCCAGGCAACGCTGTGCGCTCTAAGCAGGACCCCTGGCCATCTACCCATCCATCTGAGCACACAGAAGTGAGCATGACAAAGCAAGACCTTCCCTCTGCTCTTACTGTTGTTTTGCTTTCCATCTACCAAATCCACTGCACATGGGGCCAGTGGGTCTCAGGTCACTGCTCTGTGGCTGTGGATAGGCACTCACGCAGAGGAGGTGGGATGGATCTCATCCCACTGGCCACCACAGCCAAGCGCACCAGTGGTTCTTGTGTGAGCACCCACCCAGTCACCACTTTCCCATTGGTGACATACATTGGAGGTCCTGATGTACAAAAACCCTGCACCCTGGTGGACTCACTAGTGGCCAGTGTGGACCAGACACTGGACTGCAGTGGTGTGACACTGCTTGGACAATACACCTTACAGCCATAGAGCTCATGATGTCCCTGGAGAAGCATTGTGACACAAAGCCCACACATGGCCCACTGATGCATCACAAGCATCTGGGGGGGGGGGACCTATAGCACCCTGTCAATGGGCTTTGATACACAAAGGTTGCAAATAACAAGAATATTGGTGCTTATTCAGGAGCTTTCATCTGGAAATGAGAAGCTTCTGTCAAGGGCCAGGCAGGCAGAGGAGACCTGTTCATGGGTCTCACTCTGTTATTTAATCACAGCAACTGGCTGCAATTATTCTATCTGCATGCATCACTTCTGATATGTGTAAAACATTTCAGGTCATTTGGATGTAAGGAGACTGTAGTGACCCCTTATCCTCAGAAACATTTACAAAGAGAAGCCCTTTCTCATCAGCATCTCACAGTAAAGGGATCTGAAGCAGGATTTACCCACTATTAAAAATCTTGCTAAATGTAGGAAGGTTCACAGAGGGTTTGAGCAAGATTTTCCCCCTTTCAAGTGACTGCCTGCATACACCACTTCAGAGGGAATGAACAAGCATGAAATTCAATTATACAGGCACCCACTTAAACACTTGAACCAGAACTGCTTCCCTTAATCTTTATGTTGAGGACAGGGTAAGACTGTGAAGCCACTCTCGGCATGACAGCACTTTATTTCATCTGCAGTCCTGGTAAGATACACAATTCACTTAACTGAAGAGCAGGGATTTTGAGCTGTGTGCTCCTAACTCTCCTTTTAAGCAACACAGACCAGCAGTGTCGCCCATCACTGTCAGACTCCCGCCCTTACAGAGTCAACAGGGAATAGCAAATAGTCATGGGCTAGACGAGACAAAAGTCTTTGCAAGGCTCCTATAAGCACCAAAAACATAGAACCATAGAATGGTCTGGGTTGGAATAGACCTTAAGATCATCCAGCTCCAACCCCCTGCCACGGGCAGGGACACCTTCCACTAGAGCAGGTTGCTCCAAGCCCCTGTGTCCAACCTGGCCTTGAACACTGCCAGGGATGGGGCAGCCACAGCTTCTCTGGGCACCCTGTGCCAGCGCCTCAGCACCCTCACAGGGAAGAACTTCTGCCTTATATATAACCTGAACTTCCCCTGTTTCAGTTTGAACCCATCACCCCTTGTCCTATCGCTCCAGTCCCTGATGCAGAGTCCCTCCCCAGCATCCTTGTAGCCCCCTTCAGATACTGGAAGCTGCTCTGAGGTCTCCACGCAGCTTCTCTTCTCCAGGCTGAAGAGCCCCAGTGTTCTCAGCCTGTCTCTATACAGGAGGTGCTCCAGCCCCTGATCATCCCCATGGCCTCCTCTGGACTTGCTCCAAATGTTCTATTTAGTGATCCTGGTGTCACAGGAGCAACGGGGTGATCTGGAGAAAAGGCAAAGCTCTGAGCAGCCCATGTTCCTATGGAGGGGCATGAGGTGAGCAAGGCGCCTGTGAGGTCTTGTGCAATCCTCTGTATCCAGAGGAAACTTTCTCTTTAACGCTGTCCCACAAACAGGCATCTTGGAGCTACAGCAAACCACTGCTCACCTGGCTCGAGACTTGCTGCTGTCTTCTGGACTAAGATTTCACTTGTATGGCAAAAAGCAGAGCTGTGTAAGCACAGACTTATCAGAGGCATCAGCATCAAAGATCAGTGATACTGTGGCACCGAGTCCTTCTAGCAGGCCCAGCAAATGCTGGGTGACTGACATGTTGGATGTTTCACTGGCATTTCTCAGTTCCTGCAAGGATGACAGTGTAAATCACTGCTGTGATAAACTGGACATTACAAAACCCTTACAGATTGCAGACATGTTTGAAGCTGTTCAAAGTGGGTTCCTTGATGTCAAATCACAGCACTTAGGGCAGTGAAGCACCCTCAAAATAATGTGTTATCCTTCAGACTGCTCTAAGCAGCAATGCACATAGCTGTAATTTGATTAAAATAATAGTGTTTTCCTCTCACATCTGCATCAGATTGCAAATCACTGGGGCAGGTCCCAATGCTCTGTGCCAGAACATGGTGGTGAAAAGGATGCTGTGGCCAGGCTTTTTGGGCTGTGAGTGCACATTGCTGGCTCATATTCAGCTTTTCATCCACCAATGCCCCCAAGTCTCCACAGGGCTGCTCTCAATCCGGTCATTGCCCAGCCTGCACCTATGATTGGGATTGCCCCAATCTAGGTGCAGGACCTTGCACTTGGCCTTCTGGAACTTCATGAGGTTTGCGGTGTCCCACCTCTCAGCCTGTCCAGGTCTCTCTGGATCTCATCCCTTCTCTCTAGAGTATCAAACACACCACTCAGCCTGGTGTCATCTGCAAACTTGCTGAGGGTGCACCCAACCCCTCTCAGTCCCAGGTTTCATCCTGAAGTCTGCTGCTCATTGCATGCCATGAGCAGCTCAACTGACTCACCACCAGTCTGTCCTTAGGGTCATGTTTGCTTTCCACTTAGCAGTTCTGTAATGACTATTTACTCTTTTAAAAGATGGAAACCCCCATATTTGCTGGTGTGCTGGCTGAGGAGGGCCAGCCCTACAGACATGCATGCTAATTGAGATGCACACATCTGGCTAAGGCCATGAGAAGATCAAGATACTGTCAAACCTGGTTTCTGCAGGGAAGAATTACAGCAGAGGCACAGCTTCCTGCACAGAACTTACTGTTCCTATGAGCAGACAGTATGACTGACCTTACATTGAGCCCAGCAGCCCCTCGGTGAAGGTCCAAGACGTGTAAAAGAAATATCTCCTAGGCAGAGGTTTTAAAGATGTTTTCCCACCAGAGAGCATAAAGTATTCAGAGCTGGGGTTGCAGAGACAGAAGAATTTAGTCGCCCTGGCTTTCTGAACATGGCTTTAAAACACCAGAATATTTTAGAAAGGGCAATAAATGTGTTTCCTCTGTTTGCATTAAACACTGTGCAGATTCCTGTCATGAGGAATGAAAACAGGAGTTGGGTTAGCAAATGATAATGAGCCTCCATGTGCCTTTCAGAGGGTCAATGCCAGATCACAGAGCCCGGGCCCGCGCCAAGAATCCGAGGGAGGTTTCCTGGAGCAGCTTGGAGCACGAACAACCTCGACACGCTGGTTCCAGCACCCCCAGAACAGGGAGTTGCTGCTGGTTCGCAAATGCCTGCAGCTCTGATGGGCACCAGAGAGATGTGTCACAGAGCACCAGCCCCAGGGCTGGGCAGGGGTTTTGTCCCTTACTGGAGAGTGGTGTTTTTGACAAAGCAGATATTTTAATGAAAAACCAAAACAACTAAACCCACCTCATGATTCCCTTTGAACTTGTAGGAGGATTTTCATGGAAGAAAACCAGGAGAACCCTTCAGAAGGAAACATTTCTCAGTTATTAAAAGCAAATAAATAAACAAGCACTGTGGTATTCCCATGTGAACAGGAACACTTTATTAAAAAAGATGGAAACACTATGTTTGTGTGAGAGAAAAACCCTAATTCCACAGCCCCAGAGGCTTTTGGCTTTGGCTGGATGCACCTCCATGCTGGAGCGCTGGGAGCTGTGCACCACCACGACTTATGGACACGTGCAGGGCTCAGGGGTGGCCAGCATCCCCTGGGCACGGGATTCCTGTGGACCCTGTTACATGAGCAGAGCATCCCCATCCCCTGCCTGGGCTGCCACAGGAGCATGGAGACCCTGCAGCACCCGAAGCACTGGCTTTGGTTCAGAAGGAGAATGGTGAGGCTGCCCCTCAAATCCTGTGTTCAGTTCTGGGCCCCTCACTACAAGAGAGACATTGAGGTGCTGGAGCGGGGCCAGAGAAGGGCACCGGAGCTGGTGCAGGGCCTGGAGCACAAGTGTGATGAGGAACGGCTGAGGGACCTGGGGGGGTTTAGTCTGGAGAAGAGAAGGCTCAGGAGCGACCTTCTCGCTCTCTGCAACTGCCTGACAGGAGGATGGAGCCAGGAGGGGGCTGGTCTCTGCTCCCAAGGAACAAGGGATGGGACAAGAGGAAACAGCCCCAAGCTGCGCCAGGGGAGGTTTAGGTGGAGATGAGGAACAATTCCTTCCCCAGAGGGTGCTCAGGCATTGGAACAGGCTGCCCAGGGCAGTGCTGGAGCCACTGTCCCTGGAAGTGCTCACACACCGTGTAGCCGAGGCCCTCAGTGCCGTGGGTTAGTGGTGGCCTTGGCAGTGCTGGGGAGCGGTTGGACTGGATGAGCTTACAGGTCCTTTTCAACCAAGTTGATTCTATGATTCTATAAATACCCTCACAGAGAACATGATGCTGGAGCCATGAGATGGCACGTCACTCTGCATCAGGCACTACTTGTCTCCCAGTGTGAAAAGAGGATACAAGTGGCTGTGGCTTTGGCAGCAGAGCCCAATCATTTCTGGGTGACTGGAGGTGCTGTTTCTATGCCCCAAGCTTTTTGGGATCCAGATTGCAGAGTGTCCCCACACAGCATCATGGATGTTGGGATAGGGATAGGAACCATCACAGTGGGAGACCTAACCTTTGCTCCCAGACTACAGGATGACTATTTCCTTTGCTGGGAGATGATGTCCCGGGGCAGAGACCCTCCATCCTTCTCTCCTCCAGCTGCGATCCCACTGCCCAGGCGCAGGGTCTGGCTGTGGAGGGGAAGAGGGCAGGCTGGTGGCACTGGGGGCACAAAAGCCTTTTCCAGACCTGTGAGTTGCACAGCTGCTGAGTCCCTGAGGCTGCTAAACTGCTAAGCAAGGTGGACTCAGCACTCTTCCTATCTTGCAGGAGAACTGCTGTTCCCAACAGTGAAGCAAGTTAACAACATTCCCAGAAGTGATTTTGCCAGCCTCTTCTCATCCAGACTGTTCAAACCCTTAAAGTGTTCAAGGCGCCTTCAACATGGGTTGAGCCACTTGGGTGACCTGTGAACACTGACCTCTTCCACCACCCTTCGCTTACCCCTGGGGAGGAACACGAGAACATTGCTTGTCCTGCAGAGGAGCTCCAGCCTCGCTTGTTACTCATTTTGGTGTTTAACATTCCCGCAGATTATCCAGCACTGCCTGAGAAAAATGTGCTTGGAAGCAGCAGAGTATTGTGTCTGGGGGGAGCAGTGGCTGCCCCCGGGGAGCTCTCCTCCTGCAGACCTTTCCTGCCAAGTCTCAGTTCTCATTATATCCTTCCTGCCAGCTCCCAAAGCCCTGGAGGCCCCATCTCTGCAGGAGGCTGCGATGGGCATGTCCCCAACCTCCTGGTCCTCACAGAGCTTTGGACCAGGGGACCATCCCACTCCCGCAGTCCCTGCTGCAGGGGCACGGGAAGGCTCTGTCACCTTGACCTGCAGCTTGGGGAGTTGGAGGGCGTTATCTGGGAGTTGGCTGCATTTTGGCTGCAAATGTTTGGCATCTCAAAGCTGTGATTCAGGAGCCAGATAGATAGCCATCAGTGCTTGCCAAATCCCTGGGCTCTGCTCCAGCCTGCAGGCGCTGGCCCAGGTTGGGGAGAACATACAAGTCAGCCTCTCCGGGTACAACCAAGGCTCCAATCCTGCTGATATAATCCAGTGAGGTGCTTGTGGGGGTAAATTATTCCAATGTAAGGAGCAGACTCAATCAGCAATAGCCTCCCATTGTAGAAGCAGGCCCACACTGCACCACATTCACCACCCCAGCAGTACCCAAACCTGGCCAGGCTCCTGCAGTATTGTCTTAAAATTAGGCACGATATGGACACTTCCCTCTTCCCCTACCAGTACCTCCTTACTTTTCAAGCCATGATGTGCTCAGCGTGTCTCCCCATAATCATGGAAGAAGATGGAAAAAGCTACTGTGCTGATTTCTTATTTCCATCCTGGGATTCAGAAGTATTAGAAAAAAACCCCATGGAAAACACAAGCTCTGTCATTACCATGGACAGGTAAAGTCCATCAATGCTCTGCTGTAAACCCTTCATGGCTTAGAGTTTGCCAAAGCCCTGATTTGACTGCCAGGATGTCTGCTTCCACTCAAAGATTTTGCAAGCACTCTGCTTAAACAGGCCAGCAATTCCTCAGAACAGGTTTTGGGAAAGATATTTTGCATTATTCATAATGAAAAGCTCCTCAAAGCCACCATTCAGAAGTTTGAACCACCTCATTTTGCAGCAAGAGCTCCCAACCAGTTATCTTCTGGCAAATTCAGCTATATTTGATCAAATACTGTGTACAGTTCTGGTGTCCTCAACATAAGAAGGACATGGAGCTGTTGGAGCAAGTCCAGAGGAGGCCACAAGGATGAGCAGGGCCTGGAGCACCTCCCTTAGGGAGACAGGCTGAGAACATTGGGGCTGTTCAGCCTGGAGAAGAGAAGCTGTGTGGAGACCTCAGAGCAGCTTCCAGTGTCTGAAGGGGGCTACAAGGATGCTGGGGAGGGACCTTCATCAGGGACTGGAGTGATGAGACAAGGGGTGATGGGTTCAAACTGAAACAGGGGAAGTTCAGGTTAGATCTAAGGCAGAAGTTCTTCCCTGTGAGGGTGCTGAGGCGCTGGCACAGGGTGCCCAGAGAAGCTGTGGCTGCCCCATCCCTGGCAGTGTTCAAGGCCAGGTTGGACACAGGGGCTTGGAGCAACCTGCTCTAGTGGAAGGTGTCCCTACCCATGGCAGGGGTTGGAACTGGATGAGCTTTAACTCCTTCCAACCGCAACTATTCGATGAAATTAGATGTCTCCAAAAGTTTGAGTTTATACATCACATCCCATGGAAAAACAACATCTGCTCATGTAATCCCACCTTCTCTCAGAATGCAGGGAAATGGGATTGCCCAGGTAAACAGGAAAGTTTGGGAATTTATTCACAAAATTTGAGCAAAATGTTTCGGCACTGGAAAATGCAGATGTGTCAAAATGTAAAGCTGTAAGAATATACTGACAGAGGTATCAATTTGAAGCTGTGGACAGAACTCCCACACACACATCTGTGCAGAACCTCTCACCGCAACACATGGTTTAAAGTTTCAGATTGCTGCGGTTTGTTTTAATTTTCATGAAAAGAAAAGAAAACAAAGAAACCCCCAAAACTCACGTGAAGCATTTCAAATTTTCTGAAATCTCAAGTTTTGTCTGTTCTGACCTCAACACTTGGGTTTTTAAGTGCTCGCTCAGCTGCGAGCAAAAAAAATTATATATTGACTCTTTATTTGGAACACCAGAATGTTTGCTATGCCACAGGGGGTCACTTGCTGCAGAGTCACCTTCCTACTCATAAGCTGTCCCACAGACCTGGATGGTGCTTTTCAGTGCTTGTATCTGTGCTGAAAGCTTTGCCAGTGGCACCCGCATCGCATCCTTCGGTGAGCCTCTCCCCTCACCATTCACTGTTCCCACACATGGTCTTGCTTTAATAAGAGTGTGAGCACAGGGCAGGAGCTGTGAGTGCTCCTAAGGAAAGGGACAAGATCCTCTAGGGATGTCCTGCTCCTGCTGCTTTGCACATGATTAATAGCAATAGCATATATAGAGATATATTTATAGGTATAATAATAGCAGATATCCAGATCACTGACCCTGTGCACCACAGGGCAGTGGCTGGGACACCACTCACTGCACCCACCAGGTCTGAGCTACAACTGAAGTCACCAGCAGCCATGAGACAGGTCTGCCTGGAGCCTGGACAGCTCTTGCTCCAACAACAGGAACAGTGGAAAGACAAGAGGGAAACCTGACCAAAAGGGCCAAGGGTAGGTGGAGTATGCTGGGGGTGGGGAGCACACTCTGTCTCACTCACAGGTTTACTGTTCTTTGGGATATTGGTGTGGCTTGATTCAACCCTCATTATATTCCCTGCCCTTACAAATAGGTCCTCACTACACAAGGGAGGGCTGTGCTGGAGCCCCCATCTGCTGGAACAGTGCAGATACCAGGGGATCACACACCAACAAGGGCAGGACAGGGCTGGGAGAGCCTGCCCAAAAGAGCAGGTATTTTGGGGTGGCACAGTGTGTGTCACCTCTTCACACAACCAGCCCCAAGGAAGTAAATGGCTGGCTGCAAGGACACCACAGTTCACCTGTCTTCCTGAGGGTGGTAGGAGATGGGACACTGCTCCCCTCTGCCACAGTGCCCATGCACCCTGCAGAAAATGCCACCGACATTCCAGGTGACCAGGACTCCTTCCTGGGACAGACAGGAGAAGCAGGAATAAGAGTGTTTGATGCCTGGCTGCAAAAAGCTGGTCTCATTTACCACATCCTTGTTTTTCAGGTCTCCATCCAGACAGAAGGAAGATGCTTTTGCTTACCCCAGCCCAGCATCACTGACCAGGCCACAATGGACCAGTACTGAAGGACTAACACAGATACAGGGTGTGTATCTGGCATGCATGACCTCAAGCAGAGCAGAGACTTGACAGTTTCATCTCTTGGTTTCCACCAAGCTTTCAGTTCTGCTTAAGCCAGCTTTTACATTAAACACACGTGAAGTGATAACTGCAGTGGCAGCTAATCCCCTGGTGTGCTGTTCACCTCTCTTATTGCATCCCTGCTGATGCTGCTTCCATCCCAAAGCTCTTCTGAGCTCTCCCTCTCCCTTATCAGTCAGCAGTGACATGTTTTATCCACTCTTTTCAGATGATCACACTGGGTTCCTGCTTTTGAGGACATACCTTCCTGCTCTATCCCATGCAGCCCATCACCCTTCTGGTCACTCCACTCAGTGCCTTAAAGCCTCTTCATTAGCTTCTCTGCATCTTCCCATCAGCCTCCCCTCTGCATCATGCCTGTGCTGGCAAGAGCAACCTTTTGATTCATCTTCTGCACCACATCTGCCACAGCAAGTTCCCAACCAAACCTCCAATGCAAACAGCAGCAGCCACAGCACATCTGTGGGTCCAATGGCTCCATCCATACTATGAAAGTAAAAAAAGCCTACTCCACACCCCATGACCACATGGCAGGGCCTAAAATCTCTAGGAATGACAGCTAAACTCTCTTCAGACACACTGCTATGAACATACAGAAACTGTTCAGTGAAAAAAATGATCTGCATGTGCTGTTATTGCCTTTCATCTCACTCATAGGAAGGTCTCAGTCCCAAAGGGCTGGGATATTAACAGCAGCAGCAATAATATGTCCAAAGTGGGGGGCGTACATGGTCCCTCCATACAGAATCATAGAATCCCAGACTGGTTTGGATTGCAAAGGACCTTAAGATCACCCAGTTCCAACCCCCCCTGCCATGGGCAGGGACTCCTCACACTAGACCATGTCACCCAAGGCTCTGTCCAACCTGGCCTTCAACACTGCCAGGGATGGAGCATTCACCACTTCTTCAGGCAGCCTTTGCCAGTGCCTCACCACCCTCACAGTGTCCCCGAAGGCCAGCTGGCCTGCCCCACATCTGGAGTCCCTACCAAGACAAGTCCTGTTTCAGAGAGAAAATCCACTCTGCTGCACCAGTCTGGGCTGCTTCAGTGGGAGGACAGCAGCAGCTCAGCACTGCTCCAAGCCTGAGCAGTCCTGTCCACAGGCTTAGCAGCAACCCCTGGCTGCCTTGCTTCCATCCCAGTCCAAATTCTCACAGCGTGGGTGGGTGGGAAGCTCCCTGAATTGCTTCCCCACTTGCTGAAATGGGCTGAAATTCAGAGCTGATCACATTCTCCCCTGCGCCTGTCAGAGCCCAAACGGGAAGCCCAGTAACCAACACATAAAGCTACTACTGATAGCAGCACACTTGTTCCAGACAAAAGATCAGGAGACGTATGTCATAAAAAGGCAGAGATGTCTTCCAGATGTTTTTGTGCGTTGGGCCTGCACAGATGTTTTCGATGTCTGCCCATAAATGTAAGAAATGTAAAACATTTGTGTCCCACAGATGTAGAGATTAAATTATGCAAGAGATGTGATAAATCTCTGGGTAATGCGAGAAGACCATGAACTATTCACATTCATTGTTTTTAGTAAAATCAGCCCCATTTTCCAGCGTGCGGCTGCGAAGGAGAATTTTATTGTTATTAAATGTGACTAAAACATTATGCAGGATGTTGAAAAGCAGCACACATGGAGCTCTATGAAACCAGAGACTGCAAACAGCCCTGCGAGACCTTCAGCCGCGAGGTGAAGGCTGGTGCACCCCGGAGGGGTGAGGTGGGACATGGATGATGCTGTCAGAGCAGCCACACTGAGGCACTGCCTGTGAGGGCAGGACAGGCAGCTGCCTGCTGCTGTTCTATGTGCAGGCAGAGCCTGCCTTGCCCCCACGACCACCCCTGCTCTCTGTAAGCCAGGCGTAGGATCAAGCAGGCATCTTGGGTCAGGACTGTGCATAGCTCTGTGTGTGTGTATGTGCTGTCCTCCACCTGTGTCCGCACGTGGGAGAGAGCTTGGGCAGGCAGCAGGGTGGGACAAGGCACGTGAATGTGTTTGCAGGCAGGTTTTGGAGGGCAAGAAGCAGCAGCACACCCCACCAAGGCAGAGCTTGGAATACAGGGTGCACCACTGCCTAGGCAGAAAAGACCCAGCTGTTGGTGCTGTCCTGTGATGTGACATGTCACTTTATACTAAATACCCACCCAAACCTCCTGCTTCCTGACAGAAGTTGAGGTGCTGGGTGCTCGGTCCGCACGCCTCAATGCCAGGAACGAGTGACACATCCCCAGCAGCGAGGCCTCGTGCCCTGCAGCCTGTTGTGCTTGTGCATCCCAGCTCTCTCCCTGTTACATCAGAGAGAAGCATGAGTTTCATGTCTATCTTTGTCAGGCACATTGAGGAGAAACTGTGCCCAGATTTCACAGCTTCCACGATATGCCTTTTGCCCTGGGGAATTCATTGCTATGCTGCCTGCATGGCAGCCACCAAGGGAATGAGGTCCCTATTTTGGGGCTCGCTGGGTCTCAGCCTGCCTTGCACTGACCCCGCTGCCTGTGTCTGGTGCTGCTCACACCTCCCAGTGCCTCAGGTGCCAGCAGGTAAGCAGATAGCCCTTACCTGCCCTGATGCCTTATCCTGCCCTGTGCTCCATCACACACAGTGTGTGGCAGTGTGTTGTCACATCAAAGGACACCAGCAGCTGCCCAGTTAAATACGGGTGCCCACACCACTCATCTGCTCTGTGTGGGAAGTACCCATGGCCCCAAAGACATTGCTGATACCAGGTATGAGTAAGAAGTGCATAAAGAAATCCCCATGACAGATAGACAATTCCCTCCAGCTCTAGCAGGTCTTGTGTCTTTTGAATTGTAAGTTGGTTAAACTTAATTGCTAGCTATATTGCTGATTTGGTCTGTGCTTCTCACTTATCGATCTGATGGCAATTTTGACCAGTTCTTCTAGATGTGCAGTGCCTCCCTGGCAGTGTTCAAGTCCAGGTTGGACACAGGGGCTTGAAGCAACCTGCTCTAGTGGAAGGTGTCCCTGCCCGTGGCAGGGGGTTGGAATTGGATGACCTTTAAGGTCCCTTCAACCCAAACCATCCCATGACTCTATGAACTGAGCGCTGGCTAGCTCAGCTACTTAATTAATGTCCGCACCCCTTTTAATGTCACCAGTGTGGAGAAGAAAAGAGCAGTTGTTTCCAAACCCTCACCCCAGCCCTGGGCCTGCTGGGGAGTGTCAAAGGCTCTGACTATCCTGTCACTAGGAAGGCCTCAGTGTTTCCCCATGCCAGCGTTCTACATTCTTGCTTGCATCAAGGAGACATGGCATTTTCTTGGGAATCCTCCCTGCTAAGAATATCCTCTATTTACATATCCACCACTCTGGGGGCGGATGGGAAGCGGGGCAGTGAACTGAATGTACTTGGAAGATGTCTGTGTTTGTTGCTATAGAGCTGTGTCTCCGTTTGCAACAGTCATGTGTGATTACAGCATCATGACAGCCTCGGGGGGTGGTTCTGCCCTGACACCCGCCACCCAACCCTGCCCCTGCAGAGCCTCCCGCTGCCTGTCACGCTGCCAGGGGTGCGCGTGTTCGTGTGTGTGTGTCTGAGGGTCGCTGTGATGTCCCTGGTCTCCTGTAACCACCAACACACACCCACGGGCCCAAGCAATACCAACACTGGTGCCATTGGTAGGAGAACTCACATTTGGGACAGCACCAGGAGGTGGCATTTGCCCCAGCAGAAGGCAGCAGCTCCCTCTTGGGGAGCGAGTGTTATCTTGGGTACCTTCTCCTCCTTGGTGGTCTTGGCAGTGTTCGATTTATGGTTGGTCTCAATGAACTGAAGTGTCTTTTCCAACCGAAGTGATTCAATGACTCTATGATTCTATGTGTCCTCTCTGCAAAGCCTGGGCTCTGAGCTGGTCGGTGGCAGTTGTAAGCAACCTGATGGCCAGGAGGTGGTAGGTCAAGGTGCACTTCTGCAGACAGTGATTCATCTCACCTGAAGGCTATGGCAGGTGAAATGGATCAGTCTGGGGATTAATTACTCTTTCTACATCAAACTCAGAAGAAGCTCCTGAGACCAGCTCCTAACTTCTGCTTATGAGCTACCCAGCAGATTCCTAGTTCTGTGTTTTGGCCTCGTATAGCTGTTGCTAGGGAGAGAGGATGGCTCCTGTACACCTAATGGAGAACAGACTGGTAATTAAAGCCCTGAGAAGATCCTGTTTGCTCAGAACAAAAGGTCAGGCAAAACCTTGGCAAGATGAGGTTTTCCAGCTCCTCTGCAGAAGGCTAGGACATGGGCATGTCTACATCTCGTCAAATGAATCATGTTCATTTCTCTTTGATGGGGATGGCTATCTTTGGGATGGTTAAAGACCAAAGCTGAAGGAGAAGACAGGAATGAATTCTCCTCAGGCCAAGGACAGCTTTGAATAGGAGAGAACATACAACAGCTATACTGCATCAGCCCCTATATCCCCCTGTGCCAGTGTGTCCTCTTCACTGGTGGCCAGTTACATATGCTGAAGGACTACATAAGACAGCAAGGATCTCTGCTGTGATACTTCTCTGTGCAATTCCCAGCCTTTGGGTCTGGAGATTGAGAGGTTATCATACAATCATAGAATCATGGAATGGTTTGTGTTGAAGGGACGTTAAAACTCATCCGGTTCTAACCCCCTGCCATGGGCAGGGACACCTTCCACTAGAGCAGGTTGCTCCAAGCCCCTGTGTCCAACCTGGCCTTGAACAGTGCCAGGGATGGGGCAGCCACAGCTTCTCTGGGCACCCTGTGCCAGCGCCTCAGCACCCTCACAGGGAACAACTTCTTCCTTATCTCTAACCTGAATCTCCCCTGTTTCAGTTTGAACCCATCACCCCTTGTCCTATCTCTACAGCCCCTGATGAAGAGTCCCTCTCCAGCATCCTTGTAGCCCCCTTCAGACACTGGAAGCTGCTCTGAGGTCTCCACACAGCTTCTCTTCTCCAGGCTGAACAGCCCCAATGTTCTCAGCCTTATCTTCACTAATCCTCAGTGTCTTATCATGTTTAACATTCTCAATGATTTTTTTTCCTGAATATGATTGCTTTTTGAAGCCCGTTTTACTTTCGGCCTTACACTGTCCCATGGTAATGAGTTTCATGATGAATTATGAGTTGTGGAAAAAAGTACTTCCTTTTGTTTGTTTTACATCAGCTACCTGACAGCTTCATGGGGTGTCTCCTAGTTCCTGAACAGAAAAAAGCACTGACTGATGGTCCCATAACCACCCTCACCAGACTGCTCCTGTCTGCTGCTCACAGCCCCTATCACCCCCCTCAGATGTCTCCCTTGTCTATTTAATGGTTCCTAAGGACACTGTTAATGCCTGTGGTCATGGTGGTTGCCCTTTCCTGGTTTTCTGAATTTTCCTGAGAAGGGAGGAGGAGGACGCAGGAATGGACATGCCAGCCAGCTCGGGGCATGAGGATGCTGTGGACTTACCATGTCAGAACTGCATTTTCTGTTTTGTTCCCAGTTCCCTAATCATTCCCCAAATCTGATTCCCTTTCTTGCCCCCTATTGAGATGATGTTTTCCATGACCTAGCCCAAGAAGCCCAGATTTCCAAGCAGTACTTGCTAATTCAGAGCCCAGTGCTCAGTTAGCAGGGAGTCCAACCACTGCATGTTTTCCATTCTGCTCCAGTTTGGGCTCAGATGTGACTGAAGATATTCCAGTTTCAGTCCAGGCTAACAGCAGTTCACTACCTATTTGCATGCAAAAATGGTCCGGGGCCACAAGAGGTGCCCACAACACAGGGTTGCAGCCAAGGATGGGCATGAGCCACTTGTTCCCCTCTCCTTGGCACCTCTCCGATCCCAGCCCAGCTCTTGTGTCCCTGGTCTGCATGTTGCCATGCTGTGCTCTGCCATGCCTGGTGCCAGCGGTCTGACAGTGACCCTGGGGAGAAGAGCCAATGGTATAATGGAGAGGCAGTGGGATGAAACAGAGGATGGTGGTGGGGAATGGGGAGTGATGGGCACCCACAGGATTTGCTAGCAGCAGCATTCAAGAGTTCCACTACAGCAGAACGGGTATCACACAGTGCCTGGCTCTCCCATGCTGGGCAAGCAGCAGAATAAGAGGTGACCCACGCAGGTGCAGAAAGCTCCCATGCTACGTGGAGCCCACGGTGGTGTCATAGCTTGCGTTGCAATGATGGCATTAACGTGAGGAGATGTGCAGGGCAGGGGAAGGGTTAGGGTTAGGGCTCACGCTCCCTGGGGATGCAAGTGCCTGTGCTGAGTGTGACCTCGCTGTGGGATGTTGGGTTTCAGGCCAATCATCTTCCCAAATGCTACATTAGGTTCAGCTGAGGTTAGAGCTCAAGAGTCCTTCCACATTTGACACTTCGGTCTGAGAAACAGTCATTGATTCTTGCTGTTCCCTTGGTTATGGGGCGGGGGTTTGTATAAAGGATAGGAACAGTGTAAGGTGCTTTCTTGCAGAGTGCTTCCTTCTCCTTCCCACTTCCACTGCAACATTAACGTTCTTCTGACTTTTCCTACACAGATCTGAGCCACAGCCACTTTCTGAGGAGCTTCCTACTATTTATGCTTAGAGAAATGTTTTATTATTGGCTTTTATGCTTTTAGCAAGTTTTTCCTAAAAATATTTTTGGCCTGTCCTTATTCTGGGTATTACATCTCACAGACATACTTTGCAGTCCATTCTAGCTTCCTTCTTTGGAAATTATTTCGTTTTTGATGAATCTCTTTTTCTTCTTCTAACCTCTTTCACTCCTAAAGCATGGCAGGTTTTTTGTGTTATGTGGGTTTTTTTCTGGATATTTTAGCACATTCAAGATTGGTTGTATATCTTTATTTCAAGCCTCTAATACTTTGCCTTTAAACAGTTTTTATGCCTTCTGTAAATATTTTACCCATTTAGTTTTTCTTTTGAATTCCTTTTTAACTATTTTTGTATTTTCATCTTGCTCCCATTCTTAAAATTAAACTTTGGGGTAGATTTCTTCATTTCTTTTCCTTTTCTTTCCTCTTTCAGTCCTAAAAGGAGAAATTCTCTTTGGTCGTGGGCCCAGCAAGGTCCAACAGTTGGTGACTGCAAAAGTCATGGGGAAACTCTGTGGCCTCACAGATCCCCCACCACCAGAGACAGAGCCTGAAACTCCCTGAAAACCCACTCTGGCATGACCTCAGAGAACATGTGGGAGAGGAAAGGAAATATCCCCTTTGGAAACTCTCTACCTTGTGTGCTAAGTAAGGAGTAAACTGCTCCAGGTTTTTGCACACCTGTACCTATGTACCCGTGCATCAGGCTAAGTAAATGGTAAAACGAGTAAAACCATCACCAGCATCCAGGGAAATGCTGCACACTGGGGGAGCCTTCCTTTACCCCAGGACCTGGCTGATAAAGCTGTGAGGTGATGTTTAGTCAGGCAGAATGCAGATGACAGACCCATGCCTAAGAATTTCAGTCTGAAGCCTGGTTTCCAGGGTCTCAGGACAGCTGAGAGATGCCCAGCACGCAGCCTGCTGGAGGTCCAGCCTGAGCAAAGCCCCAGCAGCATCTCCCCCATCAGGAACCATGGCCATGCAACCTGGGAAGAGCACATATGTAGCCACAAGATCCCCAGGGACTGCTGGCAGCCCGAGAGGCAGCCTCCCAGCTCATTCCCAGAGCCTGATACAGCAAACCTTAGAATAGATACCATGGAGGATCCCAGAGAGACAAAATGGGCTTATCCACCCCCTCAGTCACCTCGGCTCAATTCAGCTCTGAGAAACATCAGGATGCCGAGTCACAGAGCTGGCACCGTGGGAATAGGGAGCAGCAGCCTGGCAAGGGGTAAGTCAGGCACAGGACAGTTGTTATTTATCACTTGCATAGCTGTAGATAAGGCTGGCCATTGCCATGTCTTGCTCCAGCTGCTCATTCGTGCACATTCCTGGTGCACATGGTGCTCATCCCAACCTGGATGAGGCTGAGTATGGCCTGAGAGACTCCCAGAGAGGTGACTGCTTTTGCTGAATAAGATAAATAGTAAATCCAAGGGCTGTTCTGTGTCCCTAAGGACAACTGCAGTGACAAGGTTGGTTGTCTACACACCTAAACTCTCTTTTCCACAAAACACAGGGGCTCTTCTGTCCTGCCCGTTGGGAAGAGTCCCTCACCCAAGACTACCCAGGAGAGCCCTGACTGCCACTGCCAGACCCACACTGGGCACACACATGGTCACACAATGGATGCTGGCAGCTTCACCATCATGTCATGGGGTGTGGACAGTGTGTGCAAAAAGCATCCTGAAAATGCTGCCGTTTCATTGAAATTTCATGGTTTTGGCAGGATATTTGCCCTTTTTTCCAGGTTGGGAAGTTGTATTTGGGTTTTGTTTGTAGCTTTTTCTTCTAACTCCCAGGGGCGTGATGTTGATGGTTTAGTGTTGGAATCCAGGGTGCCAGGGAAGTTCCAAAACATATCTAGTTAAAAACTATTTCACCCTTGTCAGTTATAATAATAATAATAACAACAACAACTAGCAATATGAAAGACTAGCAATCACACTTCAGTATGAAATACTAGCAAGCACATCTCAGCCTGTTTTCTGTTCTGCTGCATAATGCAATTAGTTCTTGTATGTGGACGGCAACGCGCACTGTTTATGGTTTTACTGTAGCATCCAAGTACTTTGTATGCTTATTTTTCATAACAAAATTACTTTGTCCATAAATCAGGCTAAACTGGGAGGCAGCTTTGACCCATTACCTCAACCTTTTGCTGTAGATCAGCTGTTCATAAACTGCACGCCCAGATTCGATGTCCAGAGTTGCATTAGGAATAAAATATTTGGGAAACACAATTTGCATCACGGCTCTTTAAGTAAGTCTTTGGCTTTCTGGAAATGATGACTCATGGTTTGGATGTGCAGCAATGTACCAATAACATAACCTTTCGATCCGCTAATGCCAGACAGATCCCTACAAATCTGGGCTTCGTGCTGCCCAGATGAATGGCACAGAGAGCTGTATATATAGCATCACTTCAGACTTTGGCTCTTTGCAATGTGTGGGAAAGATAAAAAAAGGGGCAGAACATGACACTGAGGTCAGTCAGCTCCCAGAGCCAACAGTTCATCTCCAATCAGATCCCAGAGCCATTAGTTCATCTCTGATCAGCTCCCAGAGCTTTATCAGTTCATCTCCGATCAGCTCCTTCCTCTGCCACCCAGATGATTTAATAAGCAGCAGTTTCTGGACCAGGTCCTGTGTCCTGTCACGTTTTATAGGATCTTTTCAGCATGTATTAGGTATAAAGAGGTCTAAGAACAAACCTTCCGAGTGTGGGTCTAGTCCCTGGCAGGATGAAGTGGCTGCACTGTTACTGCTCAGAAAATGTATATTAAATTGTCATGCAAGAAGCCTCATTTGTTCCCTAACACAGGCTGTTAGTGAGCAAGGGGCTGCTTTTCCAAACAGCCGCCCTGGCAAGTGTCTGTTCACCAGCCAGAAAAGGTTTGTGCAGATCCCTGCCAGCCTCACATGCCCTGCCAGACGCATGTGAGGCCGCGGCACTCAAACCCTCCTAAGGTGCTTGGTGGCCTTTGCAGAGGTGCACGTAGAAGTGAACCCCGCTGAGAAGCTGGACACAAAACACAGAATAAACCAGAATAAATCCTGCAGGACAAGTGAGCTCCACTTTGCGCCACAGTGATCTTTATCCTGCAGGAAAATGCACCTCTACGAGACCAAGCCCACAGTTTTCCAAGGGATTTCTTTTTTTCCTTTTCCCAACAATTTTTTTGGCATTAACCCTGCATCTGCCCCAGCTGCTGTGCTGCATCCGCAGCATTCCCAGTGTGCCCGGTGAGCTGGGCTCCTTGCCCATGTCTATCCCCCATCGGAGCTCGAGTCACTGAGCACATCGGGTGAGCCCCATGGGAGCCATGTGGCCACTGAGCAGGAGAACCCGGGCAGAGGGCAGCGAGGGGCAGAGCCAGGGCAAAGCTGTGTCATGGGCAGAGCTGTGTGATGGGCACACATTGTGTGATGGGCAGAGCTGTGTGATGGGCACACACTGTGTGATGGGCACAGCTGTGTGATGGGCAGCCTGGACAAAAGGAAAAGTTTTGTTACTTCTGAGATGGCTATTTTTTTTTTTCTCTCTCCTGAATATTTTGCTCTTTTGGAAATGATTCAGTTTTCTCAGAGTCAGGTCAAAGAAGAGGAATTAGAGCTTCCTTCCAAACAGCCCAGAGAAGCTGTGGCTGCCCCATCCCTGGCAGTGTTCAAGGCCAGGTTGGATACAGGGGCTTGGAGCAACCTGCTCTAGTGGAAGGTGTCCCTGCCGGGGCAGGGGGTTGGGACTGGATGAGCTTTAAGGTCCCTTCAATACAAACCAGGCTGGGATTCTGCCCAACCCCAGCTGTGACAAGAGCATGTCTCAAGACCGCCACCCAGGACAACAGCCTTGTGGTCCTGGGGAGGGTTTATGGGTATTCCTGGCTTTTGAACACTTTCTGTTTGGCTCTCTATAGTAGCTGCAGCCCTCGTTCAGTTGCCAAACACTTGTCTGGGCAGACCCCTGGTGCACCAAGCCTCAGGCTGCAGAAGGCAAAGGGGATGCTGCCATTCATGGCTGATGCTCAGGAAAAGCTGCAGCTGGATTGCACAGCTGGATTGCACAGCTGGATTGCACAGCTGTGGGGGTCTGGCAAGCATCTGGCTGCCTCAGCGCTTGTTAGCAAGGAGCAGGGATCTCCTTTGCTTCAAAAGGGGCTGAGAGGAGCTGCCTTTCCAGCACGCTGTGTGTCACAGGCACCCAGGCACAGCTCCTCAATGGGGTCGGTCCTTCCACTCCATATGGGGGAGCACGAACCTGCCCATCTTTCCCTGTTGGCAGCACCGCACTGGGATTGATCCACTGCAGCCATTGCCCTCCTCGGCCTTCCTTACAATCATAGAATCATACCTAGGAGGGGAGATGAACATGGCAATCTGGAGTAGGGGGGATGCATGCAGAATGTTTATTGGGAAGACTAAGCCCATCCAACAACCCTGCCAATCCCAGACCAAGTGCTCAAGCCACAGAACACAAGCTTCAGGACCTGGCAGCCCCAGCTTGCCGTGTTTCAGTATTTCTAAGCAGTGGCAGGGGCTCCTCCAGGCTGCCTCCACACCGCCAGCAGCCCCTGCTGAGGAGGGCCAGGGTCCCTTCACTCTGGTCTTCCTCTCACTTGGCCCAGCCTGTGTCTCCCTGGCAGAGGACCAGGGTACCATCACCTCCAGCAGGCAGTTTTACTGGCTGACACTATAAATGTACTGTGCTCTCATGGATTTGATGCTGTTTTTATGAACTTGGAGCTCAGTGTGGCTGTTTAGTTTGAGATGAGCGAGGAATGTATTAATAGTTGGGTAAAGCACACTCTGAGCTTCTAATCTGACCGAGCTGTTTGCTTTAGGGAAAAAACACTTCACTTTTTCCATTCATTACTATTCTTTGTTAGTGGCTCGAGCACCCACCCACAGCACACCGGAGGCTGCTTTAACCCCTCTCCCACTGCACCCCAGCCACCCATGGAGAGGAGAGACCATTTGGCAGAGAGCATCCCAAAGCCTTTTCCCCTTCCTGGACCATGCTGGAACCCACAGGCATGAATCCTGACCTGTGCTTGCAGGGAGAGCAGCGACACAGTGCTGGGCTTGCCTGCCTTGCAAATGCACCCGTGGGGCTCCAGCAGTGCGGGTCTCACCCACAGCCCATACAGGCAGGACCCTTCACCCTGGTAGAGCCCACAGCCAGGAAGAGGACACTGGTCTCATCACTGTGTTCAGATCCAGCTAGAGCCTGGGTGTCATAACCCGGCCGCTGCCCTGCTTGCCCATTGATGAAGAGAAAGTGAAGCACCTTCCCCAAACAGCCTCTTTCTAATGAAGAGAGGACACGTAGTGTGCCGGGGGCTTGTCCTGCTCCTGCCTGCCCGCTCTGCCTGGAGCGCGGGGATTGATTTACGTGCAGATGGGAATCTCAGCAGCGTCCTGCTCAGTCTCTTCTCCAGCATGAACTTTCCATAAGCAAGGCTCTATTTTTAACTCTGCAAGGCCTAGGAAAGGGGTTGTCTTTCAGGAGGGGGTTGAGGAAGTCACTGCACAGTCTACTGCTGGGCAGGGGGACTCCAGGGAGTATTGAGCTTGTTGGGGAGCAGCTTGTACCGGTCCCACAACAAGCTCAAAACTCTCATGTCCTGGCAGACACTAGAAGACCTTTTGCATTTCCATAGTGGGGTAGACGTGGGGGCAGGCAATGGGGTGCTCTCCCATTGACCACTATGGAGCGAAAAGCCCATGGTGATCAATGGGAGGGCATCGTGGAGGGAATCCACAGTGGGAGCTTGGCATCCAGGCCATGGCTGACCACGAGCAGTCTCACCCCCGTGCTACAGGGTGCCTATCCCCATGTGGGTGACAGCAGGCCCTTACAGCACTTGGGGTACGATGGTTTGAAGCCATCACTGATGACCCAGTGAGTGCCAGCAGCCCGTTGACAGGGTACCTAGGTGCCTCCCCGTTACAGAACTCACACTGAGCCCGGCTGCAGCTGAAAGGACATGTCCCAGTTCCCCCCTGAGCAGGGTGACAGCAGCCTGCACCTTCCCTCCCGGCACACGGGGCCAGAGCTCAGCCCTGCAGCTCCAGCAGCGCTGCCCAGCTGCACTGGTTTGTTCTGGTGTTTGAAAGCCAAGCGCAGAGGTTAGCAGGGCCAGCAGAGCACTGTGAGTCACTGCGAGTCACTGTGAACCCGCAGCACGCTGCAGAGGAGAGCGGCTCACATGCCAGCCGGGAAGCGCAGCATCCATCCCTCCTGCAGCAGCACCGCGGCACTGACACATCCCTGCCATGGTGGAGGAAGGTGATGGTGTGGGGCTGCCGCAGCTGGGGTGGGCAGAGATCACACACACCCCTCCCAGGTAACAAACCCCTCCAGATTCCTGCCTGACACAGGCAGGCTGGGGTCCCACCAGGAGGGGATGGAGAGACAGCACACGCCCTCTGTGCAGGGTGGTGTGAGGACTTGTAGAGCTCCTTGACCCCATGTTCTTGGTGGCTCAGCAGGGACCAGCACTCATCTCCCTCAGACCCAAAGCCTCTCTCCTCTATTTACTCCAACCCTTGAGCCACTGACTGATCAACAGCCACAGCCCCCTGCAGCAAACGTGTATTTTCCATGTACACTGGATTTTCACACAGCCACAGCCCCACAATTAGCTCCTGCAGCATGTTCCCAAGCACTCTGTCCCATCCAATTTTAAGTTACTCCAGCAATAGAGCGCTTGCTCTATCCCCTGGGAAACCACTCTGCTCCCATAGATCTTGCTGCCTGAAAGATAGGATTTTGCTGATATCCAGCCCACATTTTCCTCCAGTTAAACTCACTGTGGGGCTCTCAGCTGTACTGCCACAGGCAGTTACATCTCCTCTACTTCCATGGTTCTTTAAGCATTTGTCTATTTACAGTGACCTTTCTGCTCAGCTGGTTTTCCCACTTGTAGCTCTCCTGCCCTTTAGGCTTGTCAGCCTCTCGTCACTTTGTTTAGCTTTGCACAAGAGATGGGATCTCAGTGGGGCTGTGCAGAGGATTCCTACAAATGCTTTCCAAATCCATGCCAGGGTATCCCTTCCCCAGCTTTATGGTGCAAACTGCTGCTTGATGAGGAAGTGCTGGTCCCACCTTCAGAGTGGGACTTGAACAATGATGCTCTCACATCTGTGAAGGAGGAGTTTTGCTTCCCTCAGTCACAGACAGGCATCTTCCCATCCCCTATCCCAGGCTGAACAGTCATCATTTTCCTTGCAAAATAAACTTAGTTTTACTGTTGAGACAGAGAGAAAGCAACTGCTAATAGTGGGTTCAGCCCAACAGGCATTGGAGGGAGTCACTGGTTTACAGATGCTGGTGCGTGGGTAGAGTCAGAACTTCCCCTACACTAATGGGGACTAATGACTTATCCTGACAAAACGAGTAAATCAGGCTACAAGGAGGCAAGCATAGGAATGCCAACACTGAGAATTCCCTTCCTATGCTCATTAAACTCATGCGGAAAAGTTTTGACATTCACTGGGACAGAACTTAACTTAAAAAATAGAACTTCCATATTGCCTGATTACTCTACCAAAGGTACCAACGTGAAGCCTGGTACATAACAACATCTAATGGCATATTGGGAGACAAAGTAAAAAAATAAAGAACAAAGCAAATTTACTTCATGAAACAGCATCTTTCCACTGAAGTGCTTCTACTTCAGGTTATTCCCATGTGCTCTCTACAGCAACATCCAAGGGAAAATGCCCAACCCAAAACTCCCACATGAGCAGCCCCGTGAGGAGCCCTGACACCAAGACGAGCACTCAGAAACCCTCCCTGGCCACTGGCCCCAAAGCACAAGCCTTTCCTTGCCCACTTCTCCTGGAAATTTTCTGGGGAAAACCAATGGAGCTTGAAGAGGTGTTGGAGGCACAGTGACATGGCTCATCCCAGCCCCACCTCCCAGTATATTGAATTGGAAAATTCATTTTTTCAATTCTTTTCTCAGTTCCCCCCCACACACACACTTTTCTTATGAACACACAGCCAGGCCTTGGGAGAGATAAGGAAGCCAAGCACTCCCCCACTGGTACATCATCATTGTGCCCTCACAGTCTGAGGATCTTAGAATCATAGAATAATAGAATCATGGAATGGTTTGGGTTGGAAAGGACCTTAAAGCTCAGCCAGTTCCAACCCCCTGCCACGGGCAGGGACACCTTCCACTAGAGCAGGTTGCTCCAAGCCCCTGTGTCCAACCTGGCCTTGAACACTGCCAGGGATGGGGCAGCCACAGCTTCTCTGGGCACCCTGTGCCAGCGCCTCAGCACCCTCACAGGGAAGAATTTATTCCTTATTCCTTACGTGCAACCTAAATCTCCCCTCTTTAAGTTTAAAGCCATCACCCCTTGTCCTATCACTACAGTCCCTGATGAAGGTCCCTCTCCAGCATCCTTGTAGCCCCCTTCAGACACTGGAAGCTGCTCTGAGGTCTCCACGCAGCTTCTCTTCTCCAGGCTGAACAGCCCCAATGTTCTCAGCCTGTCTCCATACGGGAGGTGCTCCAGGCCCTCATCATCCTTGCGGCCTCCTCTGGACTTGCTCCAACAGCTCCATGTCCTTCTTATGTTGAGGACACCAGCACTGCAGACAGTGCTCAAGTGCGGTCTCACGAGAGCAGAGTAGAGGGGCAGGATCATCTCTTTTGACCTGCTGGTCACATTTCTTTTGATGCAGCCCATTGGTAACCCATGTTATTGGTACTAAAGGCGTCATAGGTGCTGAGGGCATTTCAGAGGCCAGACTAGGTGCAGAGCCAGCAGGGCGGTAGGCATGGTGTCAGCAGCTCCCTGCTCCCCTGAAGTGGTGGATACCGACCTGATAAGCAGCTTGCCAGATCCCTGCCTGTCAGGAGGCCAAGCCCAGCTCCCACTGCAATTCTACTGGCACATTTCACCTCTCATTTGGGAAAGAATCTGGCATGTCACCCCTGCAGGACTGCCAAAGCTGCTCTAGATAGTCTCTTTAAATAGAATGATGCGAAGTCTCTACTCCACTGATGTCATGGGCAAAATTCCTCATGGATTCAGCAGACCCTTGGCCCACCTGTGGTCATCCCAGCATGAAGGGGACGGGCCTGTCCACCCATCGCTGCCTGTCCTGCGGTGCTGTGCCTGCGAGGGGAGGATGGGGACCGTGGTGGTAGGTCTGTTCCCCTGTGCCCCAGGCCAGGGCTGTGCCCTGTGTGTGGCAGTGGCTGTTGGCGCTGGGTGGGATTTCACCCCAGTAGCATAACTGTCCGACTGTCTGGGATCATGTTCCCCACCCTATGGTGGATAACACTGATGCCACCACCCCGACAAGCTGCTCTCCATCCTCCCTGTGTGTGACAAGGACACCAGAGACAGCAAACTGCCCCTGCAGTGCTCATGCCAAGATGTGCCTGTGCCTCAGCTACACGGAGCTGCTGGGGGACCCCAGGAGCCGCCAGCAGTGCCCCTTCCCATGCAGGTGCTGTCAGTTCTCCAAACACAGAGAGATGCTCCCTGCAGAGGTGGGCGCTCCCCAGCCAGCCAAGCACTGCCTCTGGCACACTTGTGACTTGGACAGTCACAAAGTAAAGGGCCCAGGGCCATGCTCAGGGCTGGCACCTCCGGGCAGAGCTCCCTGCCCCATAGGACCACCTGGAGAAGGAGGAATTCTGCTCATAACCCTGACCTGAGTTTCATGGCCACAGGCTGGAAGAAACCTCAAAGTACATGAAGTTCAGTGCCCACAGCTACAGCACTCATCAAACTGCCTCTTTTGCAGGCTTCTCCTGCTACATCTGAGCCCTGGCCCCAACCTCAAACCTTCCCCAAACCCTCCCAAATGTGTTCCTCACAGCCAGATCACCCTGCGACCCCGTGCGGGCCCTGCCCGCCCCTCGGGAACTGCTCTGAAGCTGCTGCAAAGCCCATTCCTGTTCCTCACACACGTTTTGGGTTGCAGGAAATGATCGAAGCACAGAACCTCCAGCTCCTGTGCTGAGGCTGTCCTTGGCCACAGAGACCTGCGGGTGAGGCTGTGCTGGGGACAGCCCTTGGAGGAGGATGGGGATGGGGACAGGGGAAGTCCAAGCGGCTCAGCTGCCAGGAGATGTGCAGTGAGAGGCCAAACTGCGGTTCCAGCCCATTCATTTTGTGATAGAAAATCAGAAAGATCTAATGGAAAACTAGTTATTTCTGCAAAACTTGTTTTCTCTACATAGAAGGACTTTTTTTTCCCCTAATCTCCCTCAGTTCGCTCCTAGGAAACGGGGCAGGAGCCACACTCCTGCCTCTCCAGCCTGTTTATGTGGGAGCTGCTCCAGAGGCAGTGCTCATCTCACTGGGGGCTGGTTCCTGGAACTCAGAGCCGTTCAGGCTGTGCTCACAGCATCAGAGCGGCAGCATTCCCTCTGGATGAGCACGTCCCAAGGCAGCACCACACCAGTGCTCACTGGATCTTATGTGATCCATGCAGGAATAAGCCCTACAGGTGCCTCCACTGACAAACCACATGTTCACAGGGATAAACACAGGCACGCTTGCACATGCAGACACACACACGGGTAACTAACCTGGGGGACCCCTGGCTACAAGGTACATTGTAGATGGGACAGGTTATGCTGCTCCTGACCCCATTTGAGCAATTCTACTGAAAATAAAAGGTAGTAGAGCAATGAATCAGTGTCTCTGCTGCACAGAGGATGGGTGAGGTATCATGATATCACTGTGTGTTACAGGAAATTAAAGGCCTTCCTCTGAACTAGTGACCAGAGACAGCAGGACATGGAGCTCCTCATTCTGATGAGAAAATTACCTCTAGATCTGGTCTACTGCTTCCAATAAGAAGACAGCTCTGAGCAAAGGGATGCTTTTGCAGAGATCTCGATGCCAGTGATGGCTGATGGGGTGTCTCTGTGTTGGTAACACCAGTGTTACTTCCAGGTAAAACGAGGTGGTGTCCATGGGGTCACTGCCTGCTGGGAAGTCCCTGAGTTTCCAGGTCAGTGGAGATGTCCCTTCTGTGGATATGGAAAAGCTGTAGCAGCTGGGTCTGATCCTGCCTGGGGCTGAGCACCTCCCATATCAATGCCACAAATGAGTGCAGAGTTTCTTCTCTGCAACCCCTGGGTACCCTGAAACCAGTGGGTGCAGGATCTCAGTCTCTCAGCAATGAATGACTTGCACCAGCTCTCGAAGAATCATTCAACCTGACCTAGTTGAAGATGTCCCTGCTCATTGCAGGGGGTTGGAACTGGATGAGCTTTGAAGGTCCCTTCCAACCCAAACCATTCTGTGATTCTACGATCCTATTCCTGCTGTGAGAGCTGGGCTGGGCCAGGATGCTCTTTGCCTGCAAGGCAGGGCTGAGGTGAAGCCATACCCAGAGAGCATCCCACGACGGGGCTGGGTGGACACTGACCACTGCAGGCAGAAGCTGCTCAGGAAGGGATGTATTTCCCAGGCTGACTGTAGGGGTCATCAGCCTTCAGCTTTTACATGCAAGACTTGTCAGCTTGTTTGTTCTGAAGGCAGATGTCCCATAGGGCCACCAAGAGACCCAGACAGACGGTGCATAAACAAACACTGTGTTTTGCTGAAGGGTGCAAGTCCAAATCCAGCTCTTCCAAGCAGGAAAGGTTCCCCACCACAGAGGCATGATGCAGGCAGCATGCTCTGGACCTTCCTGGGAGGCAACCACAAGTAACTTCTGCTCAGTGGACAGAAATGAGCTCTGGAAGGAGCCAGATTTGCCAGCATGACAGGCTTGCAGAGCACAGGGCTGTCCCTGGGTGGTGCTGACCCAGCCTCGGCGGTCGTATCGAAACCTCCAACTAAACTGAAGGCAATTAAAAATGCCTTCGGGTTGTTTTGAGGCAGGGGCTGTAGCTGTTCCTCAGCAAACCAGGAACAGCAGCTCCTTCTCAGGGTGCCAACAAGCTCAGCTCATGGGAGAGGAAAGGCTCTGGCCAAGTGCCTCAGACTGTGCACTGAAAAGCACCTGGAAAGGATTCACACAAGCACCCAGTGTCCTGCTGCTGTCTACCAGGTTCGCTCAGCAGGGATTACTGCAGAGGTAAACGAGGTCTTTCTGGGGAGACCCCCCCTGGAGCCCTGATCCAGCTCTGGAGCAACAGCACAAGAGGGACGTGGAGCTGTTGGAGCGAGCCCAGAGGAGGCCACGGAGCTGCTGCGAGGGCTGGAGCAGCTCTGCTCTGGAGCCAGGCTGAGAGAGCTGGGCTGGGGCAGCCTGGAGGAGAGAAGGCTCCTGAAGGGGAGACCTTAGAGCAGCTCCAGTGCCTAAAGGGGCTCCAGGAAACCTGGAGAGGGGCTTTGGAAAAGGGCCTGTAGGGACAGGCCAAGGGGAATGGCTTTAACTTGCCAGAGGGGAGATTGAGATGAGCTCTGAGGCAGAAGCTCTTCCCTGTGAGGGTGCTGAGGCGCTGGCACAGACTTTTCCCAGAGAAGCTGTGGCTGCCCCATCCCTGGCAGTGTTCAAGGCCAGGTTGGGCACAGGGGCTCGGAGCAACCTGCTCTAGTGGAAGGTGTCCCTGCCCGTGGCAGGGGGTTTGGTCTTGATGAGCTTTAGGGTTCCTCCAATCCAAACCAGTCTGTGATGCAGAGTGCCCAGCAGCTCAGTGCCAGATGCCCAGCTCTGCACCCAGCATGGGTGCAGGCACACACTGCTCCCTCCAAAGCTTCAGCCCTACATTATGGAGCAGGTTCTTCTGCGCAGAGTCCAACCACACGCCACACTACAACAGCCCCGAGGCCCTGCCCACAAGGTGCAGACAGAGTACAACTTCACTGCAAGAACCCAAAGCAAAGAGCTCCTGTCTGCCTGGAACAAAGTGTGTCAGCAGTGTTATGTCAGTCTCTTCAGCTAAACAGCAATGGTCCCTAGGGATGCTTAGATTGTGCTGTATTAGTGTTTTCTGGCTGTAAAGCCTTTTAAGCAACCTCTTAGAAGAACTGTCCTTGGTGTGTGATAGGACACCATGCCCATGGCCAGCCAGAGCAGCAGAGCAGAACTGAGACATGGGAATGGTGGCCCTGGCACTGTTGGGCAGGAATGCCAAGCACCTAGGGCAGGGCGTGCAAAGGAGGAGAAGAAGAAATGTTGGAGCTGGGGTAGCCACAGTCCCCTGAGATACAGATGCAGCGAAGATTCAGATGTAGGAGCAATTTAGCTTCCCATACCCCTTGCACCGAAATCCTGGCACTGTGGCTGTGTTGGGATTCAGGCACTGGCTGGCAGCAAAGGGAACCCAAGGAGATGGGAGCTGGAAGGTGCCAGGGAAGGGGACAGCGCAGAGAGAGATGTCATTAGCTGGATGTTAAACTGTTGCTCCAGCTTGGCCAGACACAGTCTGTCCCCTGCTCCTGCAGCGGTGACACGTGGCTCACAGGGGAGTGTTTGCCCCAGGACTCTCTGAGGCAAAGCAGGATGCTCCCCCAAGGACACAGTGCGCGCTGCTGCCCGACACCCTGGGGAGGCAGTGGAGATGTGCTGAGGGTGGAAAAGGTGGCTGCGAGTTGTCACCCTGAGCACAGGGGACATGGGGACGAGGTGGGTCTCACGCTAGTGCCGGGGGGCCCTGGGGGATCTGTGCTCTCAAGGATGAAGGCTGCCCCTGCTGGGCCCGTCCCAGCTCTGCTCCAGCTCAGCACCAAGTGAGGTGCACACACTTGCACCTCGAGCTGGCAGGGAGATAATCCCATTTCAAAGAAACTTCTGCCATTTGGGGATGGGATCTTGTCTCTAAGCAGGATGAAAACAACAGATTTTCAACTGGCCAGTCACATGTTGCTTGAGGAATGGCACTAGGGCCAAGAGAAGTCATTTGGTTTGGGGTTTTTTTCTATCTCTTGTTGGTTTTATGGGGTACAGTGGGATAATAAAGCCAGTAGGATGTAGAAACAAAAAGTCAAAACAAAAAATCCGAGCGTTTCAGCACCTAATGTCAAAGCCAAACACCCTGACATCAGCAGAACTTTTCATTTCAATGGTTTTTCTAAACAAATTTAGTTCCTATGGAAAGTTTCCGTTGAGATGAATTGGCAGAAAAGTGTGACCAGCTCTCCTGGCAGGGCACGGGCTGTCTCTGTGGCTATGCCCATCCTTGTGCACAGAGGAATGGTACACAACCCACCTCTGAGCACACACAGGCACCCACGTGCCTTCTCCAATATGTTCCTCAAATTCATCACCTAGAAATCCCTGTTTGCCTGTTGTGGAGTTGAACTCCAGCCCTACGTCCAACCCTCTGCCTGGTACTTGTTATAATCTGGCAGATACAGAGCAACCAAGCTATAAACCACCTTCAGCTGGGACAGAGGAGGTCATTCATCACTGCTGGTGACTGCCCTGCCCATGGGAAGACATCCCTGCTGTCAGTCTGGGACACAGAAATGAGCCCGTGGGCTTTGCAGCTCACTCCTGGCAAACCACTGCTTCCAGCCTGAGCTGGGAGAAGGTCCGATGGCCTCCCAGGATATGCAACCCCATCCCGGATGGTGTGGAGTTGGTCAGCATGGAGCACTGGTGTGTTTATTGGTGGGTTTAGATGCCCCCCATGGGATGGCAGCCTCTGCTCTGCCTAAATAACCATCTGGCACCCCTGAACAGGGGCACAGAGTCCCCAGACTTTGCCCACACAAAGCACTGGAGAAGGCCACAGCTTGCATCTCCAACTCACCACAGAGGAGATGGCAGTGCCCCATGCGGCTTTGGTCTTCTGCAGGCTCTTAGTGTCTCTGAACCCAAGATTGTGCTCAGGGCTGCCAAAGCCCTGACCGTTGCTCCCCCATGCACCCCAGCACCAGGGCAGGGGAAGGCTGCGCTTGCTCCTCAAGCCCTGGCAATCATCCTGTGGGCATCTTCCCACCAGCTCAAGTGTCCCCATCCACCGTGAGTGGCTGCAGTGCCTGTCCTCCTGCCCAGCTCCCAAGCTGTAAGCGGGGATGAGCCTCCCCACCGCGGGTGAGGCATTGCTGCCTGCTTGTGGCATTGCTGCCTGCTTGTGGCATTGCTCCCAGGGCTCTGAGCACCACCACGCTGCTCCCTCACCTTGGCTGCAATACAGCAGCAGCCTGCCTGCAAGCGCGGTGCTCACCATTCCAACTGAACTTCTAAAAGCATCCGAAAATGTTCCCGCCCCACACCAGGATCAACCCAAAACCTCAATGATTTCCATGAAAAACCAAAGGCGCTCCCAAATGGATTGCCATGGCAAGGAACCAGCTGGGGTGCGGGAAGGAGGACCAAGGTCTTCTCCAGTGCTGGCAGAAGGGGGGGGTTTGGCTGGAAGCCCCCCAGGCCCCAGCTGAGCACTGGAATTGCTGGGCTCACGGGTTCGTACAGCCTGTCCCACCGCAACTTTCCACACTATAAATCCAGGAATAATCACTTGAACTCGAGTCAGCACCTCACCGAGCACACCACAGGCCAACTTTCCCTTTGACTTAATGGATATTAATTAGCTGTACACAATTGAGCAGCTCCAACGAGGCAGGAAAGGCATGTGCTTGTCCTGGAGTGTACAGAGCGCTGTGCTCTCCTGGGAACCAGGGTCAAGTCTCCACTTTGCAGCATTCCCTGCTCCCAGCTGTGTCCTGACCAGTAGGTGATGGTGACTGCAGGGTGGTCTGCCTGTCTTTAATGAAGCATTCCTTCCCAAACGCTGCTGACCTTTTCAGATAAGACTTTAACTTGAACTGGTGCATTCCTATGAGACATTTTCCCTTTGGATTAATCAACTCTCTCATTTTTTTCCCCCAATGAAAGTCTATTGTGACGGAAAATTCCCAGCTGATGGAGAGGTGAAGCTGCTGCTCGCAAGCAGGCTCAACACCACAGATGTAGGTCGCTGTTCAGCTGAATCCCTATGGTGGATTCATGTCCCTAAGGCACAACAGCCTTGCATTGCTTTGGCACACATGGAGAGACAGGTCTTGGTCTCCTGCATCAGCCACGCTGATTCCCAGGAGAGTTGAGCCATTAGGAGACCTTCTTCTGCCATGAAGAATTCACCTTCTGCAGGTGAATCCACAAGGGTGATGTGGCCTGGAGCAAGGCAAGCAGCTTTCCATCAGCAGAGCCAGCATGGTTGTCCCTGCACCCTGCCACAGCCTCTCACACAGCCTGGAGCAGAACAATGTGCTGAGGCAGGACCCCATCTGAAGACGTGATGGGGGCTTCGGGGGGTGGGGAAGGGCTGCTTCTCTCACGCTGGGGAGAGCACGGCCTCCCAGGAGCATCCATGCCAAGAGTTCATGATGCTCTCCAGATGCTCCCTCTGCTGCTCACAAAGGCTGAGATTGACACAATAAACAAACTATTTGTAAAATTCCTCAGTGAGGGCAAAAAAACCCCACATTAAATGGAAACATCGATACCCCCCGAAAGAGTGCAGGAGGGGGGAGCATTCCCAGGACCTGATGTTATACCAGTGGGTATAGAAATGGAAACATGCATAGGAATGGATTTTCTTGTAGGGCAATTCACCAGAGGATATGAAGTTGCCAGTCCACAGTCCCCAGACAATGTATTGACTCGTTCAGCAAAGGGGAAAGCAGCATGTCTGCACACTGCGGGGTGAGCGGGGGCACTGTGCAGGAGGGAGCACAGGCATGTTCCACACTGCTCCTGCCACCCTCCAGGCTGGGCTTCTCCTCTTGGGCCTGCCCCATGCCCGTGGCCACATCCAGCACCTCATGAGGAAGCTCTGACCACCCAGTTTGGTGTCAGGTGATTTGATTTCAAGCCTTTGTCCTCAAGATTCATGAGTATGGGAGAAGTTTCTCTGAAAGTTGGTTGCTTGCTTTCTTAATTTCAAAGGGTGGCTCAAAATCACACCTTTAAAATGCTGGGAAATAACTAACACAAGCAGAACCCCTGACTGGATTATTTCAATCCCCTTTTAAAACCTGTTTCAGGTTTAAATCAATGTTTTCCAGCTTACATGGAAGAAATTCTAGGAAAGGGACCATGGCTCCTTTGGGAGATCCGTCCCATGCTTCCCACTGACCTTTCAGACCTCACATCGTGCCACCAGGGTGGGTCTGGTTCCTGGAAGCTCTTGCTCATGGCAGCATTATCCTACCCATAAACTCGCTGAAATATGATTTATCAAGGAGGAGAGTCCAGCTTGTCAGGGTCTGACTTCAGGGGAAAACCTGACCCAGACCTCTTGGACCCACGGTACGAAGCTGTTGGGTGCTCTGTACCATGTCAGGGCAATGTGACTGCTGCTTCACTGCAGCCTGCCCATGGGGATTGTCCAAGGTCAGCACAACCGGTGTGACCTGATGTGTCTGTGACAGCCCAGCCCCAGCCCTGTGCTGCTTCTCCTCTGAAGCACAGCATCTTTACTGGCCCAGGATTCACGAGATGAATGCCCGCTCAGCACTGTCCATTCATGTCCAGTCCCTGCTATGATGAGCTTTGTGCACCAGGTTTTTTTTTGCTCCTCATTTCTCTTTCAAAGCTTTTCTGGTATTTCCCTGCTTTTGAAACACCTTCTGCTCTTTCATGTTCATTATTAAACTGTGTTGTGACAGCAATGTCCTGCAGTTTCGTTAGCTCCCTCTACACCTAGAACTCATCCCCTTCCATGGTAAGTCGGGAGTGATAACCTCTTACAGCCCTCGCTCTGGATTGTCTGAACAAGACAAGGCCTCAAGTCCCACCTGGGGTGACAGACTCTTCATCCTTCACCTCCTGGGAGGTGACATTCCTCTTGTGCTTCAACTGCACTTTCTAGCCTTGTATTCAGCACAGACTTCTCCAGCATGCTCCCTCTTTTTATGGCAAAACCACTATTGAAGGTAATTTAAACATGTAAGATCTTAATGCTTCTTTGAAGAACATCTCTTTTCAACATCATGACCATCTTGTCTCTTCTAGCCAGACCCCCTGCTACTGTCCTGTCCAGGCTCCCTTCAGCAGCTGGTACAGCCAGGAGAAGCAGCAGATTCCAGCATTTCTGCCACAGATTAAGACACAGTTTACGACACAGATTAAGACACTCCTGCCCTATGCCAGTCATTGATGTCAGGGTTCAATGTTGCCCTAGAGCATCTCCTACAACTGCAGTGACTAAAGAGCCAAAACCCACCACATTTGTCCCCAGGCAAATCATGCACGATGATGCACAAACCAGCAGGAGACCTTTCTCCAGCCACCTAATGTTGGGAGGAAGGTGGAGGAGCTCCTTGGAGAGATCGTTGCCTTGTGCTGGGATGGAGAGCAGTGTCTTGTCAGCATGACAGGACTGAACCGTTGCTAACAATAGTTCAGCTCCAGGCTGCTCAGAGCCAGGTCTGAAAACAGCCTCATTGCAAGTGTGGCCTGTACAGGAACAGCTCCAAGAGTGATTCAGAACCAGAGCCTGTGTGATCCTGCCCCCACTCCCATAGAGATCCAGTATTCACACGACTTAGGTGGGCCATTACTGTAACTCACGTCCAGCAGCTGCTCCACTTCTTGTATCAGATAAAGTACCAAGGACTCATGTCCAGGACTTGCTAACAAGTAAAATGTGGAGTATGTGCAAGCGGGAAATAGGAGAAAGGCTTTGGGTTTGCTGCAAATTCCAACTGGCTTTGCGGAGGCAGGAAAGTCTTTCCTAAAGTTATTTCTGTCTTTCCGTTCATTGCGAGGGGGAAAATGGCATTGTCATTGCTAACCAAGATTTCACTATGCTATTGCCTCTTCCTGATTTACCATCCTCAAATCCCAATGGAAGTGCCTTAGCTGGTCTGGGCCAACTTTTACTTTGGCAGTTCAGGAGGAAAAATCACAAATGTCTGTGAAAGTCACCAAAATATTCCCTCGGTTTTCATCACTTGCATGAATAAAAAGAATAAAAAGCAGAGCAGGGAAGGGGGAGGGCTGGGAGGGGTGCAGAGAGCAAACAAACATCGTTTAGAAAAGCATGCTGTTATTCCTGGAAGTTGGTTTGTGGAAACACAATTTACAACGCCTATGAAAAGTTTGGCTATTCATACCAGTCCTGCTTGGAGCTGGGAACCACAATGGCAAGCTCTCCTCTTGCGTACAGTTACATAGCGTGATCTCCAAACCCAAACAGCTTCACCCATCCCCAAGTGCTGGATCTCCATCTACATTGCTTGGGTTTGAGCTGCATTTTACACAATGGGTAAAACTTGGCACCATAAATTACACCAGTGTAGAAAATCGCATTTAACTTGTGTTTGCCCTTCCCCCCTGTTTGCAAAAGCAAAATATTTTGTAGTTTGTTTCCAATTTGTTTCCTACAAACCATAAAGGAATTCCTGCTGGTGACACAGGGAGGTTTGGAGGGGGGAGCTCAAAGAGCAACCACTGAGAAATAGATTTTTATAAAAAGGAAGAAAATGGTGTCAAAGGAGGTAGTTTTTAAGTTGTGTTCCTCACAAAAACAAGTGACATTGGGGAGATTTGGGAAGTTCTTGTGGATTTTTGTGATTAAACAACCCGGTGATGCTCAGCACAGGGCTACCTTTCCTGTGCCCCAAGGCAGGCAGAAGAGCTTGGGCGATGTCCAAACCTCTGTGCATCCTCCAACTTGCTGGAGGCATCAGCACTGACACCCGGACTCCTCCTGGCTCCATCCCACTTCCAGTCAAGTGACAAATGGTGCTGTCAAGGTCTAGTCCCTCCTCCAAAAGTTTCTCTGGCATGGGATCATGCAGCCAGCATGGAGAAGCAGATGGGTAGTTGACCCTCATTCTCCAAACTTCAGGGCTGTCTCCCCCTTCCTATGGCCACACCCCTTGGGGTCTCAATCCCTTGGGGTCTGAGAGCTCAAAGGGAGATAATAACTTCTCCAGCTGTCCTTCATGGGGTGTCCTGTCCACCTTCATATGCAACTACTCTCTCTGAAACATCACATTTGACCAGTCCAGCATTTTAAAGGGTGCTCCAGTCCCTCAGGAACTAATCACCTTGATTTGGTTGCAAATCAGATAGCAGAAAAGCCCCATTCCTTCTAACATAATTGAGATGTAAATTCGCTTGGCTACTTTCCCTGGGCAAGCAGGGAAGCAGGGCAGCAGAGCACAGATTTGGCTTTACCTCCTGGTGGTCTATGAAGCAAATCATAAGGGTTTGAGCTGAGATCTGTCTGTTGTTTCCATCCTCTGTCCCCTTCACTATTTGCTAGAGGAGGAAAAATCTACCTGAATAACCTCTGCTGGATGAATAACACTGAGAGACAAGCCCAGCTCCTGCCTTGCCTGGTGGGTGAGGGGAGATGCTCTTCATAGAATCATGGAATGGTTTGGGTGGGAAGGGACCTTAAAGCTCCTCCAGTCCCAATCCCCTGCCACGGGCAGGGACACCTTCCACTAGAGCAGGTTGCTCCAAGCCCCTGTGTCCAACCTGGCCTTGAACACTGCCAGGGATGGGGCATCTGCTCCGGGGCCCTGCTCAGCCCTTGCTGCCTGGGGCACACCGGGGAAGCTCAGCAGTGAGCTGAGAGAGACCTCACCCTGAGCCTGCACCAGTGGGACCCTTCACAGAGCCCACTGCTGGGGAGCAGCACCCTGCTCGAGCAGGGCACCCTGTGCAGAGGGCAGCCTTGGCAGGGGATGTCGCTTGTCGCAGCACTTACTAAATAAAGAGCCCTTCAAAATAAATGCCAGAACATGCATGTTCCTGAACTTGGACTATTTAGGGACTCTGCAAAGCAAATAAAATGCCTATTACAAAATAACTATTTAGAGAAAATACTGCAGAAAGATCTAGAGAGAACTATGTGTTTTAACATGGTCTGTTTACAGTGCATCATTGCTGGTCTGTCTAGAACTGTGCTGTAACACAGCAAAAATGCATCTGCATTCCTTCGGAGCAAAAATACTCATGTTCAGACATCACAACAGTATCACAGCTATTTTCCTTTCTCCTTGGCTTTTTTGTTGTGTTGTTGTTGTTGTTTGGGGTTTGTTTGTTTTTTGGTACTTTCCCAGCTTCTAGAAGATTGACCTAATATATACTTGGCCCAGGCTAATGCTGTGAGTTAAATTACCAGCAATGAGCTCTGCTGCTGAAGTGCTGGGGACACTGGAGCTAGGGGACAGATCACCAATGCCTTCATAGCACTGTAGCCTGGGGATGCTGGCACAGAGGCTTTATGGCCCTGCAAGCAAACAGCGAGCAGTGACCCATGTTATTCCTTCTCCAGCCCAGCTCGTCCCTCCCTGGGGAGGGAGTCTGGAGCTGGGACACGATGTGGCTCTCCTGCTGTGTCCCAGACTCACTGCCAGAGCCCCTCCGGCCACTGGTACCAGAGTGGGAGAGGGGAAGCAGATGAAGTCTGGCCTCAGGGATCTGCTCTGAATAGATGGGGGAAGAGAAACACTTGGTGGCAGGTGTAAGTTCAGGTACGCCAAGGAATCAGCCAAACTCTGGGAAAACATCTGCAAGAGTTTTGTTTTCAGGTCATTTGACGGTCTGGATAAAGCAGATGGTGACTGTGGTATGTAAAGATTACTCATATGACTTGGCTAAGACTGTTTCTCAGAGACACATCTACCTCCATCTCCATCTCCACCTCCACCTCCATCCCCATCTCCATCTCAATCCCTATCTCCATATCTCCATCTCCATTCGCATCTCCATCTCAATCCCTATCTCCATATCTCCATCCCCATTCGCATCTCCATCTCAGTCCCTATCTCCATATCTCCATCTCAATCCCTATCTCCATAGCTCCATCTCAATCCCTATCATCTCCATAGCTCCATCTCCATCATCATCTCTATCTCAATCCCTATCTCCATATCTCCATCTCCGTCCCCATTTCCATCTCAATCCCTATCTCCCTAACTTCATTTCCATCTCTTATCTCCATGGAGAGATGTGCAGATGGGCAGGCAAGTTGGTTCTTTCCCTCAGTTTTAGACTCCCTGGGGGCTGCAATGGGAGATCCTGGAGAATCGAAGGCTTCTCACCTGTTTTCTGGCCATGAAGCTGTTTGGGCAACGGGGCACTAAGAAGCAAAGGCAGTGAGGGTTGTGTTTCCTCGAGCTGCACTCCCCAGCAGCCCTCAGGGATACCTCTCAGCTACTTCTGACATGCCTCACTCCCAAACTCTGCATGCCAAAGCACTGCCAGAGGCAGTGGCACAAGGCAAAGCCGATCCATCCCATTACCTCTCCCTGGAGCTGGCTGCTGCCCATGCACCGCTCCGGCACTGTGCCCTGGGCTCCAGTGGCAGTGGGATGCTCTCCAGAGGTGGCTGTGCACAGGAGCTTGCAGGGAGCTCAGTGCATCATCCCACGCTTCCCCATTCTCACTTCTCCTGGCTCGATATCCCTGTAACATCCACGCTATTCTTTCCCTTCCCTTTTTCAAGTTTATTGCTCCCCAGCCCGCTCTGGGTGAGCAGAGCCCTTCTGGCACACATTATTTACTAGAAGGTATTTGGTACATTGCTTTAATAATGAGAACAACTTTATTATTTATTTTTTTCTCAAAGCCTTACAAATATGTTTAAAATCTAAATACAATGAGGCAATGCAACAGCATTTAGTAGTTCCAATAATATGCCAAGCCTGAGAATGACAAAAGCTGCCAGCAGGGTGCTACAAAGCAGGGTTCAGAACCCCACTGCTTCCCAGCTAAGCAGAAACACATTGCCAGCACTAAGACATTTGTTAACCATTTTGAAGGCAGCAGGATTGGGTGAGCAACGAGCCTGGCTGCCTGCAAAAATCCTTGGCACAGGCACGAACCAGTGTCCTTGGAATTAAGGCCCTTGTTGAAGACTTAAAGGCTTTAGTGCACTAACATACTTAAGATGGATTTTTTCCAAATATTATTCTAAGTCATTCAGAGACACCGTGTCCCGGTGCTGATAAGTGTGAATGAACATAGCTCATAGGAGCAGAGCCGGCCGCTTCCAGCAGCATTTCCTACATGGAACAGAAGATAAGACAGTGGGACTCAGCCCTCCTGGGCTGTGGTGGGAGGCTGAGGCCTCCCCCAGCTCTGAGATGCTGGCAAATATGGTGAGCCCCAGTCCGGATCCATCCCTGGGACTGCTCCTGCTGCTCTATCAGGGTCATTATTGCTCTACAACTACCTTACAGGAGGATGGAGCCAGGAGGGGGCTGGTCTCTGCTCCCAAGGAACAAGGGATGGGACAAGAGGAAATGGCCTCAAGCTGCACCAGGGGAGGTTTAGATGGAGATGAGGAACAATTCCTTCCCCAGAGGGTGCTCAGGCATTGGAACAGGCTGCCCAGGGCAGGGCTGGAGTCACCGTCCCTGCAAGTGTTCACACACCGTGTAGCCGAGGCCTCAGTGCCATGGGTTAGTGGTGGCCTTGGCAGTGCTGGGGAACGGTTGGACTTGATGAGCTTAAAGGTCTTTTCCAACCTGGTTGATTCTATAATTCCTGACACAGGGACACAGATGCTGCCCAGGCAGGGCACCCAGGAGTGATTCTCGTCTGTACTCACAGTGAAAGCCTGGCACCACTGTGCTGTTGCTGGGGAAGGGACTGTCACCTCCCCATCCAGCACAGGCTCCTCCAAGTGGAGATGCCCAAGAGTCAGGACTGGATCCCATGGAGCTGGTGAGGATGCTCACCCAGAGCACATTCAGCTTGTCTGAGGATGCGTCTGGCAGTGACAGCCTTGACTCAGCGCAATGGTTTTACACTGTCCCAGCGCCTTCACTATGGTGAGGGCATTTCACTGTGGCTTGGGCACTTCCTCATCAGCCAGGATCATTGTCACCACCCTCTGCACCTCTCTGCACCTCTCCTCCACACCACCATCCCCCTGCAGCCTGCGCCATGTCAACCCCTCTGGCTCCCAGCCCAACCCTGGTCCCACTTAGGGCAATGTTAGAGCCCATGGGCAAAGTCCCATCACTCTGCAGAAGCAGAGATGCTGCTCATGAGCGAGGCGCCACTCTTTATTTCCCCAGAGGAAAAGGATGAGAAAATACAAGAGTGACTATTGACAGCAGTGTGACTGAGCCAGCAGAGAGGATGGAGACCTAATGCAGTCTGCAGCAATCAAAACCAGCCACGGTTTGCTATTGGTCTCGCTTAGACCAAAAAGTCCTAATAAACTGTTAATGGGAAGAGCAATCACATTTATTACAGGAAAACAAGTTTATGATTACTACAGAAATGACATCATAACCCCCTGTGCCAGTTTAAACAATATTTGGAGAATTCATTTGTTTTGTGCTATTTAAAATTATAGTGTGGGAGCCTATTTTAAGTGAGTGTGTGAGTGTGTGAGAGTGTGTGTGTGTGTGTGTTGATGGATCCATGCTCATGTTTACTTCAATCTTTTATTTAGAAAATTGATGTTCCTACGCCTAAAATGGAAATTTTCTGCTCGAAAACATCTCTGAATTGTGGAAAATTATTGTATATGTTTACATTTTTTTCTCCCATCCACATCTGTGTGTTTACCAGCAGGCACGTGTGTGCACACATCTGCATGGTGACACATAGGCCTGGACCTCTCCACTCAGCAGCCGGTGATGCCACCCATGCTAAATCCCCCATGAAATGCCATCAAATGTTGTCAAATGGCAAACAGAAGGAAGAGAGCAGCAAAGTCACAGCACATCCTCCCCCCCAGACACCCGCCCTGGTGCTCCTGCATCTGCAGACCAGCCCAGCGGGCAGGGGACAATCTGTCTGCAGCAGGCACTGTCCCCTCTACGGTGGGATCCTGCATCCTTGCAGCTTTGCCAACCCCATGGACACCATTCGTGTAGCACTGACATGCCACAAGCCATCTGCAGTGGGGTGAGGGTATCTGCTGGCACCAAGACTTTCAGCTCCAACCTCCCATACAGGAAAGAGATGCCCCTGCCCTGCTTCTCCCACTGCTCCCAGCACCTCTGAGCATCACAGCTGAGCATCCCTGCCCTTTCAAACTAAGCTGCTTTCCCTTCCTGTGCATGCATTTGCAGAGAGGATCGCTCCTTTGGCGGTTTTATATCCCTCTGCATGTGGGCAGCCTGGGGTTTTGCCTGCTCCAACCCTTCCTTCCCTCTCCCCACTCTCCCAGTCCAGCTCTAGCCCCATAGGGCTGAGACCCCTGGCCAGGATGGAGCAGCCCCTCGGGGCTGTTCATAGGGAAGCCTCAGGCTCCCTGCAGGCACATTGCCGGAGCCAGGGTCCCATCCTGACCCCATCCCTTTTTGTTTCACAGCAGAGGGGAAGCTGGTGTCATTAACAGGAGGGCCATCAGCCCTGTGGGACAGTATGATGGCCAACACCCCCCCATGGCCCTGGGCAGTGCTGCAGCGTGCTTTTTGGCAAAATTCCCTCTGCTTGACTGTAAGATGAAGGGGCAGAGACGGGCCTCCTGCCTTCCACCAGGATGTACCTGTCCTCCCAGGCAGGTCAGAGCTGGTCTAGACACCAGAACCATAAATCTGCTGGCTGCAGCTTGATGCAGCACTCCCACCATCACTGGGACAGGAGGAGGCAAGCCCAGCACAGTCTGATGGGAGCTCAGTGTCAGGAAAGGTTTATGAATGGACTGTCTGGAAAAGCTGGAAGGATCCCAGAGGAATACACCCTCCAGCCTCCCCTCCTGGGCACCTGGAAAGCATCAGCAGCACCACGGAGCACCCTGGGACCTCCGAAGGGCCCACATGCACCCCAGCTGATGCAGGCACCCCGCATGCTTTTCTCAAAGTGTTCAGAGCTTCATTTCCTTTGCAATGGGGAAACTGAGGCACGGAGCAGGGCGATTTCTTCCTCTGGAGGATGCAAGACTTTCAGTCACAGCCCATTCCTGACACTCTCCTCGTGCCATGGACCAAACTGGGGCCAGGGCAGACCCACCAGTGGGAGCTGCCATGGGGCACGGTGGAGCAAGGCTCACCTGAGTGCTCAGGACCTGCAGCCAGAGCTGTGGGGTTCAGGACAGCAACATCCCCTCCAGGTCCCCTCTCCCCACCCGCCTGGCAGCACCCAGCACTGCCAGTCTTGGCCAGCAAGCAAGAACAAAGGGATGCAGGACTGGGAAAAGAAGGGCTTGGATGGAGGGGGGATGAGTCTCTGTGGAAGGCCCAGGAAAACACGGTCTAGTGAACCCTGTGTGGTGGGAGAGCTGGGCTGAAGGCCCAACAGCCCGATCCAGCTCCAAACTACCACCATGCCCAGGCCCTGTGGTTTGGCATCCTCCATGAGGAGCCAAACCAGACTAGCTTGGTGGGTAATGGTCACACACTGCAGCGAACGTCTTCCTGGCAGAGGCATGGCTGCAGCATGAAGTAACGCTGAGTAAGCTGTGCTTAAAGGAGGCAGCTGCGACACTGGAATGAGCCTCGCATGAGTGAGATTCCCAGTGACGTGTCTCCAGCTCTGCTGGAGTCTCCCACCGCCCACAGTGTAGTGCCTGGAGGGCTCCGTCCCTCCGGAGCAGGCCAGCAGCAGGAGTCTGGTTGGAGCTTTGGATCGCAATCACAGAATCATAGAACACCAGACTGGTTTGTGTTGGAAGGGACATTAAAGCTCCTTCAGTTCCAAGCCCCTGCCATGGGCAGGGACACCTTCCACTAGAGCAGGTTGCTCCAAGCCCTGTCCAACCTTGTCCGATCCTTGGGTGAAAGACCTAAAAGATGCAAAACCCTTCATGGATGGAAAGAAGCCACATTAAAGCAAATATTGCTTATGGTGAGAGCTGCCGAGAGTGGCTTGGGAGTGGCCATGGCTCAAAGCAAAGGAAAGAGATTGATGTGCTCTTTGAGAACAATGAAGGAAATGGGAAAGCCATAGCATCCTGGGCTGACAGGAGCCCCAGGAGAGGAGCCGCTCTTCTCCAGCCCTTAGGGCAGTGATTGTCCCCCTGCACTGGGCACTGGTGAGGCTGCATCTCGGATCCTGTGTCAGTTCTGGGCCCCTCACTACAAGAGAGACATTGAGGGGCTGGAGCGGGGCCAGAGAAGGGCACCGGAGCCGGTGCAGGGCCTGGAGCACAAGTGTGATGAGTGAACGGCTGAGGGACCTGGGGGGGTTTAGTCTGGAGAAGAGAAGGCTCAGGGGGGACCTTCTCGCTCTCTGCAACTGTCTGACAGGAGGATGGAGCCAGGAGGGGGCTGGTCTCTGCTCCCAAGGAACAAGGGATGGGACAAGAGGAAACGGCCTCAAGCTGCACCAGGGGAGGTTTAGATGGAGCTGAGGAACAATTCCTTCCCCAGAGGGTGCTCAGGCATTGGAACAGGCTGCCCAGGGCAGTGCTGGAGTCACCGTCCCTGCAAGTGTTCACACACTGTGTAGCCGAGGCCTCAGTGCCATGGATTAGTGGTGGCCTTGGCAGTGCTGGGGAACAGTGGGACTGGATGAGCTTAAAGGTCTTTTCCAGCCAAAGAATCTGTTGATTCTATGATTCTGTGCTTCTATGTTACAAGTGAGAGAGGGCACAGGCTCAGCATCCCATGGCCCTTCACAGCCACCCGGCTCACGAGCTTCCTGGGGCCTTGTTGAGCTTCCAGGAAAGGAGACAAGAGTTAAGGAGCGTGTTGGGGAGCAGAGCCTGTGGGAGCATGGCCTGTCTGTGTGGGGGTGTCCGCATGAGCTCAGCTCAAGACATTCCTCAGACTGTGGTGTTATCTCTCACGGGAAGGGATGGGGACCCAGCTCAAAGCAGAGAAGTCCAAGAAATCAGTCTCCAGCAAGCGGTGCTGCCTGGGAAGGGGTGAGCTGAGCACCGAGGGAAGGTGCTTAGCTGGGGTCCTGTGCCCATTCCAGCCTATAAAAGGCTCTTTGTGTGTCAGAAACAGAATTGACTTCCACTCCTGACAGCTCTTAAGCTCCAATGTCTCCCAATAAATGCCATATCTTTATGCAAAGGAGTTTCTTTGTGTATACAAGATATGCAGAACGATGAGGCTTGGAACCAGCCTGAATTTCCAGGACAAGGAGTGCCGTTGTACGCTGGAGGTCTGCTTTGGGAAAGGTCTTCACCCCCATCACAGAAAGCCTGGAGAAGGGGAGCCTTTCTGGGGCAGCAGTAGCTTTCAGGGGGTCTCGGCAGGGTGGTAGCCCACTCCAGCAACAGGGGGGGTGGAAACTGAAGCTCCAGATGGACATGAAGAGTCCCTGAAGAGCTGCGATACTGGGAAGTGACCAAAGGGACATGACCTTCATGGTGGATGGTTGTGGAAGACGGCAGCAACCCCGAAGTGTCACCAATAATGACTGAGCTGGTCACCCACAATGGCAGAGGCCTGGACATCCCAGGGCAGTTACTGCGATGCTCAGTGCCTCCTTCTGGAGGGCCAAGAGTGATGCTCAGAGAACTGCTCTTCCCAACCTGTTCTACCCAGGCTGGTCACGCTGGATGTTTGTGCAGTCTTCCTCCCAACCGTCCCTGCTGGGTTTCCCCTGGAGAGTCGCCTCTTCCCTGTGCCACAGGGACGGCACTTCTCATGGCACAGAACACCTCAGCCACCGGCTCCCCTTCCTTTGGGCTTTCTGTCAAGAATTAAGTGTGCTCAAGTATGAAAGTAGGAAAGGAGAAGGAAGGATGAATTCTGGACCCCTGGGTTCACTTACAAACAGGCTTCTTATGACTATGGCCCTATTTAGTCCCCATTTTCACATCTATGAGAGGGGAAGTGACATCTTTCTGCTTTGGATGTTTATGGTCAAGGGCAGAGCTGAGCAGTGGAGAGATGCAGGGTTGTGGCATAGAATCATAGAATCCCAGACTGGTTTTGGTGGAAGGGACCTTAAAGCTCCTCCAGTTCCAACCCCCTGCCATGGGCAGGGACACCTTCCACTAGAGCAGGTTGCTCCAAGCCCCTGTGTCCAACCTGGCCTTGAACACTGCCAGGGATGGGGCATTCAGCATCTCAGGGTGGAAGCTGAGTTCATGTCTGCCCCAGGTGTCTCCGTCCCAGACTGATACAGGAACAAGACCTCATGATCACAAGCTTTGCCACAGAAACCACAGGCATCACAAGCGCTACTAAGCATCAAGAGCCAGAGTGTCTCCCTGAATGAGCTTGTAGTGATGGCTCCAATGAATTGTTCTTCAGATGAGAACAACATAGGAATAATGCACAACTGCAAAGAGTCATTCAAGGTCAATATTATGAGCTTGCCAAAAGAGAAGCCACGCCCTGAGGAGGGCAACCATGAGGCACAGAGGTGGCAGCACTCCCCATACAGCTGATGAAGTTGTAAATGCTCCATCCCTGGCGGTGTTCAAGGCCAGGTTGGATGTAGTCTTGAGTGACATGGTTTAGTGCAAGGTGTCCCTGCCCATGGCAGGGGGTTGGAAGTAGATGATCTTAAGGTCCTTTCCAACCCTAACTATCCTATGATTCTATGATTCTATGTGCCAGGAACCACAGCATTCCCCACCATCTGACAGTGGGGATCAGCCCTGCCATGACTGAGGACCTCAGGTAGAAACAGCTCCCAACCCTGTCACTTGAACTGCCCATGAACAGTGACTGATGGAAGAGCCACTCAGATGTCGCTGGATCCCCTCAACTATGGTCTGAATACACTTGATAGAACAGTGGGGAGATTTGTAAAACATAAATAAGGTGAGTTAAAAGTGACCAAAGGGTCTCCCTTGGCACAAGTGCTGTGCCACATCTCATCGGTTGCTGCCACACACGCCCATGGGAGTGAGGTTTTAGACAGAGTACCTGCTTCCTAAAGAGGCACCGAATATCCATCAGGCCATACCAGAGGAGAACCCATCACTGCTGCAACCGTGGCCCCTCCACAGTGTCCCCTTGCCACGCGTTGCCCTCCCACCCTGGATATGTGCACACCTGACTCCACATCTCCTCTTCTCCACCCGCAGTGTCTGATCTGACTTGTTGAGAAGGTGTTAACCCATAACACAGACACATCTCAAGGGTTCCCTGGATCACCCAACCCCACATGACTCCCTGGGACAGTTTCTTCAGTCTTGGAAGTCAATACATAGCTTTTCTCCCTATTGCAGACACTCTGAGAAGTGTTGGCTTAAGTCAGTGACTGACACTCCTTTTACAGGAATATTCCTGTGCAGAAAGCGTGGCTCCTCCTCAGTGGACACCCATCCAGGCATCAGTCCTTTCTCTTGCATTGACTTCACCTCCTCACCAAAGCCCCTGCTCCCCTCTGGCTGTCACACAGGCAGCCCTGAACCAACCTGGAGGACAGTTTCCAGCTACTGGATGATGAATCTTCTCTGGATGAGCTCGATCTGCCAAGCAACCCAGCTCAGCAAACTACAGCTGCCCTCTCCGTGTCCCTCCAGGATCTATGGTCCTCTGCAAGTGTTAGCGGGAGGAATACGCTTCCACTACTTGATCAGTGAAGAAGCACAGGTACCGTGGCTGATGCATGCAGACACATCCACAGCACTGCTAACATCACAGTACCCTGCTCCTCCTCTTCCTCCTGCCCAGACTGAGATGCCTCTGCCCTGGGGTTTATCGAGCCCAGCAGCTCCATCCCTTTCCACAGACCAGGAGGCAAGGTCCTAAACCAGCGCCCAGTAGCCAGGGCTGGGCAGGTTTGCTGGTGCTCAGTGCCACAGCCTCTCCCTTCACTCCTGGCTGCTCTTGGCCATGCAGGGCCACTGCAGGAGCTGCTGCCAGCCTGGCACCCAGTGCCCCATGCTCAGGCTGTCCTGGACAGGGTGGCTGAGGCCAGCAGAACCCGTTCAAGCTGAGAGATGTGCTCACTGGCAGCCAGCAGACATGTCCTTAAATCCGAAGTCCCCTGGGGAGAATAAATGCTCTCCATTTGCTGAGACAGCCGGGGTCTGCTGCGCCAGCCCCCGCTGACCTCTGCTCATAGCCTTGGCCCAAGGCTTCTTGACACCAAAAAGCAATCAAGAAAACCCAATGTGGAAGAATAAACAGAGTCCGTGATACCCGATTTGGGCTGTTGGACACTGGGAAGGGCAGAGGCACTTTGGGTGGATTTCACAAGCGTTTAGATAATTTATGCTGGGGCACTGGGGTCAGTGGCTCTGGGCACTGTCCCAGGCGCCAGGGTTAGCCGGCTCCCGCCGCTGTCCCCGCACCGAGGTCAGGCAGCTCCTCGGTTTGCCACTTCATGCCAAGTCTGCCTTGAGGGGTGATCCAGCACCACAGACTGAAGGTAGCCTGAACCTGCAGAACATGAGGCGTGGGGCAGGACAGGAGCAAGAAGCAGCAAGCAGACACAGATACCCAGGGCAGCAGAAGGTCTGGGAGCTCTTCCCCTCATTGCTGGGCATGGGGCAAGTGGTTCAGCCCAGCGCCAGGTACCAGATGAACACAACACAAGAAAGCTGATGCCCACAAGAAGCTGATGCCCAACCAGCACCGCACCACAGCTTACCAGGCTGCTGGGGAGGAATAGTTGACCTTCCCGGGTCCCTCATCCCACCGGCATGATGGGCATCCTGTGGCTGGCTCAGCCAAAGGTGGCACAGCATGGCTGGGTCCCGATGAGGTCCCCATCCCAACCCAGCACCACCTGCAATGGCCGTTCTTTCCAAGCACCCCAAGAGGCTTTCTTTTGCAAACCCTTCCAGATAAACCCAACTTATTTAGCTGATAATATATAAACAGTTTATCAGCTTTGCGCATTTGCAGTGCAGCGGGATGGATGTTGTTCTTGGAATTCTGTTTGGTCATAATATTTAGAAGAGGGCTCTGATAGCAAAGATAAGCAGCTCGCCCGCAGCAGATGGCTCGTGAGACGCTCAGCGGAGCCAACATTCTGCAGGGAATGAATAAACTTGTAATGCAAGTTGTTTGTAAGTGGTTTTAGCTAAATGTCACATGTAAGACTGCACAGACATGCTCTGTCCAAGGTGTTTGAATTTATAGGAGCGAGGATTCAAAGTCAGGGGGCCAATTTTGCTTTTAAACTTCCTTAAACAAATGTACAGAGGATAAAATACCTCTGGATTTGCTCTTTGAGTAGAGGTGTGAGCAAGACATGCGCAAAGACACAGCCCATCCTTCCCCAGCAGGTCCTTGCCAAGGGGCTGTGCCTGCCACCATGCCCAGCATTGGCTGATGGAGCAAGGCAGGGCACCGTGACCCTTGCTGAGATCCCCATCAGCTTTATGAATGACCTTCCCTGTGGCCAGCTCATTCATCTTCCCGCTTAAGAGAAACAGGGAAATCATCTCTTCCAAGGAAGTACCCAGTGAACTGTCACTTTATCCCCTCCAACTGCACGGCCAGGCTGTGGATGGGTCCTGGGGAAGCTCTGGGCAGCCAAGCACATCAAAGCATTCCAGAGCTAAGCTCCTCCACGGCAGCCACACCACAGATGTCTGGTCCTTGCTGGAGAGGTGATCTGCAGAGGAGATGCCAAGACACACCAAGCTCACAGCTCTGCAGAGGAAGGAGGTTTTGGTGGGGCCATCCAGACTGTCCTGCATTCACAGTCTATGTGTCCATGCTGTGTGTGTCCTGCAGGTGGTTCAGTGAAGGGCTTGGGCTCTGCAGGAAAACTGGGGACATGCAGTCCCCTGGTCCTACCTCACCAGCCTGGTCAGGGCTGTTCTGCAGCCCTTATACGGGGTTCTCAGTGGGTTTCTCTGCCCTCGGCACACTGCCACTGCAGGAGTTCACAACACTCCCCACTGGTGCTGGTATCTAGGAGTGGTGGTGGCTGTTCAGTGTCTGCCCACCCCACCAGAGCCCCCAAAACAGAGCTTTCCATGACAGCAGCCCTGAGTACCTCAGTGCCCAGAGCCTCCCCTCCCCGTGTTTCTGGCACAGTGATGCTGTAGCTGCAGGAGACCACACAAAGGAAGTACCAAACTCACACCTCATAAGTGAGGAGACACCATGGGCAGTGCTGCCTGTCTGCTGGAGGAGGCTCTGTGGGGCTGTAGACACAACATAGATGTGCAGGATTGCACTGCATTGTGCTCCTCTTCCCCGTAGCCAGATGTAGCGTCAGGTACCATGAGCACTGGCACCAGCACAGCCACTGATGTCCCATGAGCAGCCCATGGACCCTCACCCACGATGCACCCCTGGAGCCACCGTGCACAGGGAAATCCAGACAGCTTCATCCCACCCAGCTCCTCCTGGCTGGATCCTCCCCACATACATCCACACAAAGATGGTGTTAATGAGCTTCCTCTCATGAGTTACCTCGACACCCAGAGGTGACTCCAGGACTGTCAACTCAGAATTCAGACAAGCATTCAAAACCAAGGAACATTTGTCTTGCCCTGTATTGCATTAGTGAACAGACTTGGTGTTTCCAGCCCACTCCATTCATCCAGCTTTTCCCTTCCAGGTGCTAAAGAGTCACACAGGTCACATAGCTCCAGTATGTCCTCATGCTAGAGCTGCAGCTTTGTTTCCAAAGAGCCTCCTGCCCCAACAGAATCATGTTGGCCTTCTTTTAGTGCATCTCCTAATTGTCTAGATTTATGAGGCCTCTACTGAAATGTTGAAGACAGCATTTAGAGTCCCTCAGTTCTTGTTCTGTTTAATTCATTCCCTCTTTCCCTGGGTTGCGATTCCAGCTCAGCATGTGAAGCTCTGCCCTTGCCAACAGGCGCTTTCATTCCCAAACCGAGGCAGACCGACATCTCTGCCATTCAGTTCCTTTCCCTCCTGTGGTCTCTCTTCACCTCTTTTACAAGTTGTTTCCCTGGCAGATGAACTGAGGACTGGGCACTCTGTGCACCATACAAACAAACAGCCTTGCACTGGATATAAATCCCTTTGGTCAGCAATAGTGACTGTCTCATTTTCCTGAGGAGGACAGTGTGTTTGCAGCCTGTATGGGCTCAGTGTTCTGACACAGCCAGAAGGCTTTGTCTCCTCTGAGAGCTTATCAGTAACACCAACCCTATGACTTGTATCCCTCCACTGTCTCCAGGGCTCTCTCTGTGGGACAGATTCAGGCTGAAGGCCAAGGCTTACTGATTCTGGCCACAGACTTGAACTTGGTCTCCAGGGCCACAGAAACACCAAAAGTGCCAAGTTTTGGGTACCACAAAGTTGGTACTTTCACCCTGAGGCATCTTCATGGAGCAGCTTCCCTTGACAGACTAATGGATGCATACAATCAGGATGCAGGTGATCACAGAATCATTGAATAGTTAGGGTCGGAAAGGATGTTAAGATCATCTAGTTCCAACCCCCCTGCCTTGATCGATGATCCTTCTCCAGAAAATGTTTGATTATATTAATCAGAAGGATTTAACTGAAGAAATGTGATCTAGGTACCTCTGAAATGAGAACCAATGCAGGATGGTCACTGGTGGTCCAACGGCACCACACAGCATGGTCACAGCATGGTACCTGAATCCTACTTGTGCTTAATTCTTCTGCACTTTCCCAGACCTGCTGCTGCAGTCCAGCTCACCAAGTGCAGATACTCCTGTCTATCTTCTCTGGTCCTTCAGCACCTCTGCAAATCAGCCAACAAGAAGTACCCTCTGGAGCTGCAGCTAACATGAGTGGCCAGAGGCACAGGCTCTTTTGAGATCAATGAGTGATGGCAACGATGGCGTCTAGACTTGGTGCCTCAAGATGACACTTCCAAGGTGCCCCAGTAGACCATGGACCCTGGTCAGACTCAGTGAGCCCTGCCTCTCCTGCTCAAGGAATGGTGACCAGAAGCTGAAGCAGCAGCAGAGCAGAGCCCTGTCCCAAGAGGATCCCTCCACAGCTGGGGTCCTCCACCGCTGCGCCAGCAGCTGCTGCTCTCCACTGAGATGCAGCCATTGAACGATCCCTCTCTAATTGGCATTGTTTGCTAAAAATAACCCCCTCCTGCTCAGTGCAACACAGCCAGAGCCACACAGCTCCCCCGGGCTCGGGCTCTGCACCAGCGCGGCTGCCCTCATGCATGGCTGTGATCCTGCTGCAGGAATGCCCAAGCATGGTGGTGGCGCGGGCAAGTACATGGTCTGGGTGAGCTCCTGACTGTGACTGCATGTCCTCCAGGTGCCAGCTCTTCCACAGCATCGGCTGTGGATCGTGAGTACCCAACGCAGAGTTACTCCTTCTCCACCCAAGGACTGTCCTATGGGTTTGGGTCCATCCTGGGTGGTCATGTCCCCCCCCGTATCCCCAACAGTAACAGCATGGTCCCAGGCAACCAGCACAGAGACACTCAGCCCCAAAGGAGGGGAGGAAGGCAGATAGCAAACTTCAAATGCTGAATTGTCTAAAACTAACTATAAATGGTAAAAAACCTCAAAGTCCTGCTTTCTCTGGAGGTTTTCAAGCAAAATATCCCCGAGAACGGCAGCTTCAGCTTTCATTGGGATGAGAAAACATTCTTTTATTTTGACATCATCTTGGTCAGTTTTTATCATAGGGAGAAAGTATCTTTTATCTGGACACAATGCATCGTGTTGCAGAGTGAGTCACAAAGTGAACCTATACAATTGAGCCAGTTGTGCCTTGGTGAGGGCTGGCAGAGCTTAAATGTCACACTCAAGGTACATGGCAATAAACAGGCAACACTGCTCTCCAAGCAAGCAGAGTCTGCTGTGGTTGAAGAGGCAGAAGAAGCCATTGGTGTCACTTCAGAGGCACCCATGCGGAGGTTGTAGTGAGGTGGGGTCAGTCTCTTCTCTCAAGCGACAAGTGACAGGACAAGAGGGCACAGCCTCAAGCTGCACCAGGGGAGGTTTAGATGGAGATGAGGAACAATTCCTTCCCCAGAGGGTGCTCAGGCATTGGAACAGGCTGCCCAGGGCAGTGCTGGAGTCACCGTCCCTGCAAGTGTTCACACACCATGTAGCCGAGGCCTCAGTGCCATGGGTTAGTGGTGGCCTTGGCAGTGCTGGGAACGGTTGGACTGGATGAGCTTAAAGGTCTTTTCCAAGCGAGTTGGTTCTATGATTCTCTGTGGGGCTGCTGGGCAGCTGAGCATGGACCAGGTCGCATGCATGAACCTTTCTCACACCATGCAGCAGCAATGTGGAACTTGATGTGCTGCAGATCTCGCTGCACACACGACACACAGGCGGGTGTAGGAGCTGCTGGCGCTTGGGGGCTGATGCTCTGCCGGCAAGGACTGAGCAGAGTTTCCATCTGAAGCACACTCGGGCTCCCCATGTTCAGTGTCAAACATTTGTCAGATTAACTTGGGGGCCGGTAGACACCAGGCCACAGGTCTGCACTGCTCGCAGGAGGAGGCAGCCCTTGCACACACTGCAGAGATGGGCCACACAGGTAAGAAAGCAGGAAATCAAGCCTCATTCCTTCCTGGATTGCTCCAGAGCCACCCTTGGTGGCAGGTGTGACCCTGGCAGGGGCGGGGACATCCATGCACCAGACTGGCTCTGAGGTGTTGTCATGGGTAGCCTGTGCCTACCAGGATCTAAACTTCCTATAGGCAGCAGCCACATCCCACCTTCTCCCTGTCCTGCAAAGACACATCCCACATTCCCCTTGTCCTGCTGAGCCAGCTGAGGGTGAGGAGGAAGAAGGTCTCAAAGCATTACAGTGCTCTATGTCCCTGGAACTCCCTGCACCCATCCTCTGCCACCATGCAGGGTCCATACCAGACCACAGGCAGGGCTGGGCTGCTTCAGGGGACGTGTCACCACAGCGCATGGTCTTCCTTCAGATTAGTCCCCAAAACTCCCACGCCAGGCAGAGGAGAAAGGACAAAGTGCTAATCTAAGGGTGTGCTCCCTATGGGCAGGCAGAAGGACATGGAGCTGTTGGAGCAAGTCCAGAGGAGGCCACAAGGATGACCAGGGGCTGGAGCACCTCCCGTATGGAGACAGGCTGAGAACATTGGGGCTGTTCAGCCTGGAGAAGAGAAGCTGCGTAGAGACCTCAGAGCAGCTTCCAGTGTCTGAAGGGGGCTACAAGGATGTTGGGGAGGGACTTTCATCAGGGACTGTAGCAATAGGACAAGGGGTGACGGGTTCAAGCTGAAACAGGGGAAGTTCAGGTTAGATCTAAGGCAGAAGCTCTTCCCTGTGAGGGTGCTGGGGCGCTGGCACAGGGTGCCCAGAGAAGCTGTGGCTGCCCCATCCCTGGCAGTGTTCAAGGCCAGGTTGGACACAGGGGCTTGGAGCAACCTGCTCTAGTGGAAGGTGTCCCTGCCTGTGGCAGAGGGTTGGAACTGGAGGAGCTTTAAGGTCCCTTCCAACACAAACCAGTCTGGGATTCTATGATTCTATGTCTTTGCAAGGCTCATGACCAAGGGAGGCAGCACAGGTTCTCAGAGCAGAGGAGGCTCAGTGCTGCACACCAGCCACCCCTCCAAAGAGCTCAGACCACCCACCCAGGGACAGTGGTGGGGACAGTGCTGCCTCCTGCCCTGGCAGCCAGGCACAGCTCGGTTGGGCTCAGGCTGTGAGGTGGGCACTGAGTGTCCTTGGAGATGGCAGAAGGGTTGGCTGCTGCCTGGGGGTGTCCTCCACTCGCATACCCACTGTGTGAAGATAGATCCTGCTCTGCTTCCCCCTGGGGCACCGGCACCTCTGCAAGGGCAGTCATTCCTCCTGGGATGGGAAATGGCAGCTCTGCTCCACTTCAGCTTCTCTGCCCAGCTCTTCCCAGAAAACAGGTTGTCCTGGGAGGCACTGGTGGGAAAAAGGTGCCCATTCTGCAGAAAGGGCACTTTGGCTGCTCTAAAAGCTGCCAGGAGCTCGGGCCAGGACCTTGCTCTTTGTCTCTGTGTGTTGTTATTTCCCTGTAACACCTTATCTTCAGCCAAACAGCAGAGAAAGATGTGAGAAAACCAACTGACTTGCTTCTAACTACAAACTCATCCAGCACCTACACACGGGTCTGAGGGCTCACAGAGGCAGGGGCAGGATATTAATGAGTAGGTGAGGGTTGAAATGAGCTCTTCGGGTCTAAAAGCCTTTCTAGAGAGATGCCAGAGAACTGCCTTTGGCTGCTGCATGAAAGGAGGATTATGGGGAGCCCAAGCTGTGGGTGCTTCCCGGGGACAAGAGCAGGAGCTGGGGCACAGCTCAGCACTCCTGCAGGCAGGGGCATGGACCAGCCATCTCTGGCTCCTCATGGGTGGCCAATGTGACTCAGCTTTGACCTGTCCTCTCTTCAGAGGGGTCTTTGTGTGTCAGACAGCAAAGTCGAGGTCTTCAAAGCTGAAGAACACACTTTTGTCTGTTCCTGAAGTTCCTGAACATCAGGTATGAGGGAAGAAGCCGTGAGGGGATGTCTTCCTTCCCATGCCCTTTTGTTCCATCCTCAGGCTGAGGTCTCCTGTTATTTGTGTGGCAGTGTGACTGTGTCCTGCACAGAGCCTTCACCCACCCGCTCTCCACTCCTACAGAGCCCTTGGATTACAATTCAAAGGTGAAAACGCAGCAGGAAACACTCTGATACCCAGAGACGGACCAGCCAAGGAATGTTACAGGGTTTTTCCATGGCTGGTTCTTCTCAAGCATGTACACAGCCGTGCTGGGTTATGCAGCTCTGCATCAGTGCCTCGTAGCTGCTCCAGCCAGGGTGGTATTTAGAACACCCCTCTCCTTAAATCAAGCTGAGAAATGTGCACTGGCACAAGCAGCAGGACTTGCAGAGTGTGCCCGTTCCAAGTGTTCCCACTAGACTGTACAGCATCCTTCCAAGAACAAGGGAAACTCTGAAAGCCCAAGGCAGTCCAGTGGAAGAATGTGTCCTGAGGGTGGGCGAAGTCCTTGCGGATGTGGCCTGGCTTGGCTGGCAGCACGGCCTGACTACACCAGGGCCTAAAAGCCACTCTGATAGATGCCTTAGATTTGGATTCACTCACCCTGGGGAAGCAGATCCCTTTAACCTTCACACTGATGGTCTCCTTCCACCCTTGTGCCAGAACACCCCTCTGGTACCAGCTGCTCCTCCACACTGGGCCACCTCATCTGCTGCAGGACACAGTCACACTGCCACACAAATAACAGGAGACCTCAGCCTGAGGATGAAACAAAAGGGCATGGGAAGGAAGACATCCCCTCACGGCTTCTTCCCTCATACCTGATGTTCAGGAACTTCAGGAACAGACAAAAGTGTGTTCTTCAGCTTTGAAGACCTTGACTTTGCTGTCTGACCCTAGGTTTGGGCTGCAGGAGGGAGAGGGATACCTAGATCTCCCAGTCGTGGTGTTGGGGACCTGCCAAAGCTGTGTGACAGCCTGTGATCATCTCAGCTGGATGCCCCCCTTCCAGTTAGGAGGGGAAGGATGCTATTGAAGGAACCAAACACCTCAGAAACTCTGCAGAAAGCGCAGCCCAGCGCGGGTGTTTGGTGGCAGGACTGTGCTTGAGGCACTCTTCCTGCTGTTCAGTAGCACTCCCATCCCTCATCCTGGAAATCATCACTAGCAGCTTGGAGTCATCACACTCGCAAACCTCTAGAGGGACCGCGGGAGCTCTGCTGCCCATGCGCGCTGCAGCTCCCGCGCCCTTGGCTTCCCGCGGCTCCAGGCAGGACCACGGCTCCCTGCGGGTCCTGGGGAGGCAGGGAGGGTGCGAGCAGCTCCTGCAGGTCACACCAGCTCTGCTCCTGCTGCTTCCGCACTGACCCAAGAGCTCTGCCCAAGCTGTGCCCTGAGTACAGACCATGAGTAGCTGCGCTGAACAACCAGGCCTTGGGATGACACCAAGGATGGGCGTCCATCTGCTGCGGCTTTGGGCAGCCACCTCCAGCCTTTCCTCAGCACCCTGCAGCTGAAGGGATGCTGGAGCAGCTGCTGCCAGTGGCTTGGTGTGAGCATACACAGCACAGCAGAACCAAGCCCTGTGTCCTGACATGGCTGCTGCAGAGGCATCCACGCGATGCGTGTCTACGGAATTCAGTGCCAGACTGGGTGGCACAACCAAGGTGGGTGCTCACAGCCAGCCCAGCCCCTGGGCACTGCACATAGGCTTGGCTTTTATTTTTAGCTGCTCCTTATCACTAAGGAGGGTGCTCCCTTCAGTGCAGGAATAACCAGCTCTGGCAGCAGGGCCGGTGGCTGGTGAGCCAGGAGCGTGTGTGCAGTGCTGCCATCAGCCCTGGCGTGCGCAGGCACCCCTGAGCTTCCCTCTGGATCCTCACCCTGGCCACATGCAGCACAGCCCCCCGCCCAGGAAAACACAGTGTTTGGTTTGCAAGTGCTAGGGTGAGATGCTTGAAAACCACCCATAGAATCACAGAATCCCAGATGGGTTTGGGTTGGAAAGGATCTTAAAGCTCATCCAGTTCCAACCCCCTGCCACGGGCAGGGACACCTTCGACTAGAGCAGGTTGCTCCAAGCCCCTGTGTCCAAGCTGCCCTTGAACACTGCCAGGGATGGGGCAGCCACAGCTTCTCTGGGCACCCTGTGCCAGCGCCTCAGCACCCTCACAGGGAACAACTTCTGCCTTATGCCTAAGCTGAACTTCCCCTGTTTCAGTTTGAACCCATCACCCCTTGTCCCATCACCCCAGTCCCTGATGCAGAGTCCCTCTCCAGCATCCTTGTAGCCCCCTTCAGCCACTGGAAGCTGCTCTGAGGTCTCCACGCAGCTTCTCTCCTCCAGGCTGAACAGCCCCAATGTTCTCAGCCTGTCCCTGTGCTCATCACTGGCAAAGGAGAAGCCCCTGAGTGCCGGCTGCTGCTCTGGGATTAAGGATCCTTGGGATACACACCTGGGGGATTGTGCCCCACATTGCTGTGGGCATTGCTGCCAGGCTTGCTTGTCAAACTACAACTGTAGTGACTAGTCCAGCGCTGGCTCTGGACCAGCCTCAGCTGAATCCCTGGAGGAAGGAAGGAATATGGCACAAGCTGGGGAGAAAACATGGAGATGGGTAAACCACTTCTGGGCATGTGGCAGGGACCACCAGGCTGGGATGCACATCCCCTTAAGTAAAGGGGAGGTCATCCTGACCACAGAGTCCCCCCAGCCCTGAGCAAAGTTGTCTCCATAGCACACTGATCATTCATGAACAGAAAGTGCACTTCCACACAGCTCAGGAAAGCACAGCACCAGGCAGGCAGCACAGGAAGAGCAGGGGTCTCCAGTGGGATCATGACTGAAGGTTCAAACAGGACCAACTGCTGGGGTCTAGCAGGGCTTTTGGCATGGGATGGAGATGGTAGAGGCGGGATGGGAAGTCCAGGATGAGCTGGAGCAAACTTTACTCTGCCACCTCCAGGCAGAAGAGTGCTGCAGCCTGTCCAGAGAGCAGAGGCAAGAGATGCTCTGAAAGAATCAGCTACAGTGGGGATGGTGGAGGAAGGAGATGCAGGCAGCGATCACAGCTCAGCAAGCATGTGCTGTGCAAAGAGCACACCGCAGGCACAGCACTGATGCTCTGCAGCACTGGTCATGAGCTTTGTAGGATGGAAAACACATTTTGGAGAGGCTCAGGTAACTTCTTCATCACCTCCTAGAGGAGCCCATGGCAAGCCGTCTCCTCTACCCAACGCATCCTGTTCTGAGCCAGCACGAGGGAGGGATAGAGAAAGCTGAAACCCCGCTGCAATCGCAGGAGGTCCCTTGTGGTTCCTGGCTCACGCTGCTGCAGATCCATTTCAGCTGAAGGCAAGATTATCTTGACAGCTTGAGAGCTATTCTTACATGCAGCTCGTGCACAACGCGCTACGTAGCTGGGGGAGACACTGTAAATCACCGCTTGGTGGACATGGGAGACCAAATAAGTGAAGAGGAGATAAGAGACCATAATGTAGGTGTGACTCACTTGGGCAGATGTCTTTGAGATGGCAACTCCAGGCCTCATTATTGCAGCCACATGAATCAGCGGAAAAAGCTGAACTATGACAAAGACCTGAATTAATGGATGATTCAGTGGGCTCAGACTTGCTACCACATCCTGCGGCACCTCACAATTCCCTCTGGAGTTAAGGGCTGCCAAGCTGATGGACAAGAGCCATGATGCCAGAATCAGAGAGGCTTCTGAGGCCAAAGCCAGTTCACCCTAGAGTGAGAAGTAACAACTCCACCTCCAAGAAACAAGGCAGAAGAGCTCCAGACAGGATGCGGGTTATTCCCAACACAACTTCTAGGCAGCGAAGGGAATCCCAGGGTAAACAAGATTCCAAACCTTCCCGATGGTTTGCCCAAAGGGGCAAACATACAGCAGCTGAGTGGCAGCCAGCAAGTCCCTGACCCCGTTCCCTGCCTCAGCCTGACCCTCTGTAACAGGCAGCTTTCCGACAGCAAAAGCAGAATGCTGCTGGTGATACAGGAGGAGTTGTTCTTCTGCCCTTTAGGAACTGAGAGGCAAAGAGAGGAGGAGAAAGCAAACTCCTTCACATCACTGTATGTCTGGTCCTGCCTTCCTTCCCGCTCCTCAGCTCGGCCACCACGCTTTCCTTCCCTTTGCACCTCTGCAATGCTGGGCATGAGAGCAGAGAGGGCAAGGAAAAAACCTGGCAAGAAAGCAGCATGCTGACTGATAGAAAACTGCCCAGAATGAGCAATATGGGGTTGAGGAGCAGCTGGAAACCTGGTATCCTCAGAGAACCACTGCAAAACCTGCAGTGACACCCTCACCCCCTCGCTCAGGAACCAGGGGGAGCCTGGATGTGTCCATGCAGCCATTTTCCCCCACCATGGAGTCTATCACCATCCAGAAACCCTGGTGTGATGCTGTCTGGGCAGTAGAGGCAGACGAGTGCTAGAGTCCACAAGGATGCTGTTTGGAAGCATGCTATGACTGGCAGGATCTGCTTGTGGGTTATGAGTACTAGACCAGGTTTACATTTTCTTCCTGCCACTAAAGGCAGCCCTGTCACCAGCAGTGCTTGGGCTGGAGACAGCTCTGACAGTCCCGACCCCAGGACAGGAGCCAGGGAGCAAGCAGCAGCATTGTCCAGCCTTGGTGGGGCTGCTCCTGTTTCAGAGAGCCCAGCAGTGCTTTGGACCAGCCCTGCAAACCAGAAAGGGTCTTTAAATGGTGAGTTTAGAAGGTGCCAGCATCCAACTCAACTGCTTCTCCTCGTTTTTGCCTTCTTGCCAGTCCTCTTGTTTTACGGACAGGACTTATCACTCTTTCTAATTGCTTAAGGACTCTCTGGCCAGGACCCGCACATGAGTTTCCGCCATTAATAACAGACACGGAGCCGTATCTCAACCAGCGTCCATCTCCCCTGCTCACAGCTCCCTCCCCTTCAGGTGTGTCTCTGCCAGAAAAGATTTGGGATCTGTGGCAAACTCCAAGGCTCTCTGAGTGCCTTTGGCCTCCTCCACTGATCTCCAACCCCAACAGTGACTATTTGCTTGCTCAGTGCAAGTTTATCCTGGAAGGCCCCATCGATACCCAGCCACATTCGTCACTTGAGTCTCTGCAGACCCTCTGCCAGTTCAGGTGGAGTTTCTTTACTTCTCCCTTTCCCCCCAGCTCTGAGCTCTACTCGGGCCAGCACAGAGAGATGCCTGGCTCCAAGCCACACATCAAGAACTGGTATCAGATCTGGATCACTGAGTCTCTTTTTTATGGGGATAAGTTTGGCAGCAATTGGTCCACTCAAGCTGATTGCTAAAACCTCTCCCCTCGGCTGGTTTTCCCAGCCATTTATTGCACCAGGGTGCAAAACCAAGCCAGAGGCACCTCCTGGGGACATTTCACTCCTGGCATTGGTCTTTGACCCCACGTGAGTAGAAGAGCCCTCCATGTCCTGTTCCAGCAGGAGACAGTCTACTGCAAACACCAGCTCCCTCCCATCTCCACCTCCTCAAGTCTTGCTGGCTTCCATGCAGATGGACTTTCTGCCCCAGCATCTTTTCCACAGGCCGCCTGTGAACACTTCCAAAGTGATCCTGTGGGAGGTGTCCCCTTCTCCTCCACCTCCTCTCCATTCCTGGGGGATTTTTTGCAACCATCTCCATCATCTATCTCATTTCAATTCACCAGGAGTATTGACTCACAGAGGCTGTTCTGCCACACACTAAGTCAAGCCCTGGGCTCAGATAGGTTTGCACTGTTAGAAGCATTAGCAGCTGAGTCAGATATTTATTTTATGAAGTCTTGCTTGTTTAGCATCAGCTGTGTACAAAATCCTGCTATTCCCTACATGCTGAGCATCAGATCCCAGGGAACTCGCTGTGCTCACAATGTCCATCCTTCCCTGAGTCACTGCTTTTCCCCTAAAAGTCCTCTTTTAGGCATTTTGTCCCTGCCCAGCAAATCCCTCTTCATGCCACTGATGGCACTGTTCATGTCGTTATGGAATGTCACAGCAAAAGTAGCATTAACCCTGGAAATCTTTAAAAATGCCACCTACTGAAGAAAAGTTCTCTAATGGAAGGGACGGAGCAGCAGATGAGACAGAGCTGAGCACTGTACACATTCTAAAGAACACACCCCAGCTGCAGGAGATGCATCTCTTGTGGATAGGGCAGAGAAAATGAAGCTACCACAAGCCTGAGCTGGTCAGCTCTGCAAGAGCTGCTCTGTGCTGACCCTACGCCAAGGTCATCAAAGACATTTGCACATTCACCCTTTGTTTCTAAGTCTTCTTGATACTCACAGCTCCAGGGAGTTAGAGCCGGACCCGGAGATGTCCTCGCTGCAGGAACATTCCCTTCACGTCCTTGTTTAATGTACCGGGGGGGTGGGGTGGTGGTAATTAGCACAAAAAATCAGACCAAAGCCACCCTGTGCTCCAGCACTGAAAGTGCATCCCAATAACTCAGAGTACACCACCTCACAAGACGCAAGTACCAAGTCCCCAGCCAGCAAAGGAAATTCCTGGTTAAACTCCTAAGAGAGCTGGCCAGCGCTAAGGATACACACAGTAACATACCCAGGTGAGCCTGATGCTCCTAAGGATACTTAGCATCCAAGGACACTTTGCAGAGGAAGCATTCAAAGGACTAACAGCATCTTATTCCTTGGAATGTCCCTTATCCTTTAGGGTTCAGTTTTTGGTTTCATGTGGCCACAGCACCAGAGTGTTGGTGGGAAGGGACCTCTGGACAGACCCGCTCCAGCATCCCACCTGGAGGGTGGTCCCATCTCCCTTCAGGGAAGATGGAAATGGGTTGGACCAAGCAGTCGGTGGCCTTGCACATCCTTGGGCACTGCAGCAGAAGCAGCTCACCCCTGTGGGCTCCCAGCTGCCAGCAAAGGGATGGGTGACATCCTCGGGGCCACAAGGATGTCTCAGGACAAGAGCCAGAGGCTTTGCCCAAGAGGTCCCTGTTCTCAAGCAGCCCCAGAAGCCTCAGCAGGGAAAGGACCAGGGCACCTCCTGTTCATGCTGGAAGAGGATGAGCAGCCCCACCTTGAGCACACCTCTGGGGTCATGCCTGTGTGCACCCATGGGTCTGTTCTGAGCAGCCACAGAACAAGCCACTGAACTGTGGCCACCAGTAACAAGACTGGGGTGTCCAGGAGACCACAGCAGCTGTAGATGATGGATCTGGGCATCTCAAAAGACCCTCAGGTCAGCCCAGCCTGAGGCGCCCACGCCTGCAGTGGCAGATGAAGAGTGAAGAAGCCCAGCAGCAGGGTTGGAGGGGTCTCTTTATGGGCTGCTTTCCCCTTTGAGTTTTCCTCCTTGGGATGGGATGCCCCATCCAACATGCCCCTGCAAACTTGGGCAAGAGGCACATTTTGGTGTGCGCTGCGGTAGAGCCATAGCCTGGGATTTACACTCAGAGCAGGCTGGTGGCCCTGTATATGCATGGTGACACCACAGCATCAGCCTCCTCTTCCCAGGAGGTACTTCTAATATCTGGAGAGTCACCCCTGGGGCAATCCCTGGCTATCCCCAAGGATCAGCCCTTGGTGGAGCAGCGGGTCTGAGGGTTTCCAGATGGCCCTAGGAACCAAGGGTGGCTGTCACAGCCTCCTGTCCCCAGGAAGCACGGGTGTCCTGGGAAGCACACGTTCCAGCTCCCAGCGCTGAGCCCTGCATGCTGGCCCACATGTGCATCTCGCTTGTTCCTTGTCTCCCAAGGGGTCAGGCAGCCCCTGCAGTGCTGTTAAATGTGGACTGTCTTCCAGGCTCGCTCCTTGCCAGCACGCTCTGTGTGAGGCCAGCGCAGCTTTGCTTGCACAAGACAACAGAAAGTGATTTTTACACTTGACAACAATGAAGTATTCTTGCGTTTAACAACAAATATGTGCTCTCCAGACTCGATGCCTTTTGGAAAAGCCCTTCAAATCCAACAGTCCCATCCCGCCCTTCCAAGGGGTGCAAGTGACAATCTGCCCGTGCTCTGCTTCTGCCTGGGGGGGATGTTCTGGAGCAAGTTGCTCACGTCCCATGGGACAGCAGCCACCCCGAACCGCAGGGTGGAAATGCAAGCCAAGAGCTGCGGCTTCAGCTTGTTGATGGGAAGAAAGGTGGGGAGGGAAGAGCAAGAGCCCTGCATGGGAACAGGCAGGCAGGGAGCAGCAGAACCCCACAGTGTGCACATGGATGGAGCTCCTCGTACTGCGCTGCAGCCACCCTGGGAAGAGTCCTAAAGCAGCAGCATGGGCTTGGGGACAACCCATGCTGCCATGATTAGGGAGTGCAAAACACATCATGCTGTTAAAGCAAGTTTGAAGGATTCGGTTGTCTTTCCGCTTCCAAGTGTGACCACAGAGTTGTTTTGAGGAAGGAGCTGGCCATGTTTGCTGTGCTTGAAGCCACTCCGTGGCACTGGGAATATCACTGGAAAGCTGGTTTGGCAGGATTTCGTCATGAGCTGCCAGTGTGGAGTCTGCAGGTGTATTTGGCACAGGCACATGGCTCTGCATGGTTCCCACCTTCCAGGAAGCACAGCCCAGGGAACACTGGCAAGAGAGCCAGGCACCACCAAAAGCTCATCCAGAACAAAAGCTCAATCCAACCCAAGAGCCACTGCAAATACTGGTCTAAAAAAAGGAATACACAGAAAATAAAAACAGCTACACAAGCTGAAGCAAACTGAAAATCGCCATTTCTCATCAGCCTTTCAAAGTCCCTCCCTGTTAGTTTTCAACTGAAGAATTCCACTGATAAACCACTTGCATTCAAACAAAGCCACCAGGGTTTGATTCCAGTACCTGCATTCACCACATGACATGGAGCTGCTGTGACCCTGGGTGAGGGCTGGCTCCTGGCACCGGGCGCACTGCTGGCACACATCTCTCCGTGGGCATTTGGGGATTGGAGCTGGATGATCTTAAGGGCCTTTCCAACCCAAACCAGTCTACGATTCTATGATTCTATATGCTGAGCTCAATGTCATCTCATTCACCCAGGACAAATGAAACCTGTGGACCACTTTGCTGCTGCATCTCCATCCAAGGGGAGCAGGGAGGAAAGCTGGGGGTTTGCAGCACTTCCCCAGCTTTCCAGGGAAACTATGCTCACTTCTGTGCCGGAAAATGCCACACACTTGCATGCCAGGGACAGCGGGACACCAGCATGTAAGAACATTGGGGCTGTTCAGCCTGGAGAAGAGAAGCTGTGTGGAGACCTCAGAGCAGCTTCCAGTGTCTGAAGGGGGCTACAAGGATGCTGGAGAGGGACTCTTCATTGGGGACTGGAGCAATAGGGCAAGAGGTGATGGGTTTAAACTGGAACTGGGGAAGTTCAGGTTGGATATAAGGCAGAAGTTCTTCCCAGTGAGGGTGGTGGGACACTGGCACAGGGTGCCCAGAGAAGCTGTGGCTGCCCCACCCCTGGCAGTGTTCAAGGCCAGGTTGGACACAGGGGCTTGGAGCAACCTGCTCTAGTGGAAGGTGTCCCTGCCCGTGGCAGGGGTTGGAACTGGCTGAGCTTTAAGGTCCTTTCAACCCAAACCATTCTGTGATTCTATGTATGAAACACAGTGGCTTTCCTACTGCTGACAAGTGCTGTCATCCCCTGGTGGCCCAGGGCTGGTGCCCTTTTGCTGGGGATGGAGCTCATCCCACAGACATCCCCCTCCATCCTCACTCCTCTGGGACCCTCTGTGCCCAGGCACTGGCCAAAGACACTAAACAAACACATGTGGCTGGTGTGCCGCATGTGCACTCGGTCAGAAAGGAGCTGTGCTGGGACACAGTGCTCATTTCATCTCAGCACAGCATAACAGGGTATGAGCTCATCATATCTACCATGACATCACATGGCATGGTAACCCGTAGCCAGGATTATCACCCAGGGTGTGCACAAGAGGTATATGTTACCCTTAGAAACGTCTGGCCTATAAATGCCAGAATCTTCCTGCACGGAACTAAAAACATTTATTCTGGAAGAGTCCAGATGCTCGTGGCTAAAGGCAATAAATACAGATTTCATTTCAGAGTTAATACCCTGTCCAGGGTAAAATGTTCATTTTTAATATCGTTGCCTGCGATCTGACATTACCAACAAGATGTTGCAATACAATATCTGAGTCATTGCACGGGAGATAATGGTATTTTCTTGAGTTCAATCTGGAGGAGAGTTCAAGCCCCATTAATCAGGCTTGAAAAAGCGATGCCAGAGAGTCTGCCAGAGAGTCTGTCTGGCCTGCTCCGAGCACGAGCTACGTGACCCAGGGCTGTGGGAGAGGAGGAGAGCACGAGCAAACCTGGATGTCGCGATGGGGCATCTCCTAGGAGCGTGTCCCACAGGCACTGGCCCTTCCTGGGGGTTGGAACTAGATGATTGCAAGGTCCTTTCCAACTCAAACCATTCTATGATTCCATAGGTTCAGCAAAAGGCTCCTGAGTTTAGGGTATGAGGGAGCCAAGAATGACCACGTTGCTCCAGCTCTGCTTTTGCTTTTATGCTGCCCCAAGGGAGCTGCTGTCCCACAGCGCGACGAGGCACTCAGGATCTGGGGAGTCCTGGTGGCATGGAGGTACCAGCCAACGCAACAGGGTCCATCAAGTCTGTCCATCACTGAGAGCCCCAGTGCTGCTGAGCCCAGGGCCAATGGTGGGGTGCAACAAGGCTTGGTAAAGCAGCTGAGGAAGGAATGTGCATGATGGACAGGTCAATAATGGGGAAGGGAAGCCATGAGGAAGCATCCCATCAAAGAAATACTGCCCTTAGAAGCGTGTGTAAGTCTCTTCAGGATAGGAAGCAGAAGAAGAGAAGGATGGGAGCTGGGATAGAAGCCTGCCTGGGCTGCTTTGGGCTCTGGGAGTGTTAATGGAGTCCGAAAGACCTGGAGAAAACCAGGAGCTCTCCCAAGAATAAGGAGCTTTCTTTTCTGCAGCAAGCAGGAGCGTCTCCAGTTATCCAGTAACACCAGTGTGGGAGGGAGACCTCTCTGGCAGAGTGCTCTTTCATCTGGCAAGCAAACCCCAGGACCTACACAGAAATATGCAATGCACTTTTAACACTGAGCACTATTGGCCCATTGGACCAACTTGGCTGGGGACACGGCAGATCTGCTTTCAGCAAGGCAGCTTTAATTTAAGACTGGGCACCTGACTGGAAAAGAAATGCTTTTTCTTGACCAGACACTGCAGATAGGAGGCAAGAATGAGCAGATGGAAGTCCCTGGCCTGCTCTGCAGAGGTCAGAGCAGATGATTCCTTCAGTCCTTGAAAGCCAGTAAATGGTTCCGCAGATACTTAACTGTGAATGAGAAAGTGACGCATGAGAATAAGACACGTTGACTCCTGTAATCTTACCCCAGAGGCAGCTGCCAGGGCTGGGGAGAGCTCAGAGCCTACCCTGGGGTCTGAGCCAGAGGAGGCTGAGGGAAAGCACAGTGTTCACGAAGGCTCCACACAGCCAGAGTGTCCTGACCAGGAGCGTGCACAGGCAGGGACTGTGCTGAGATCATCTGGACATCTCCTGTGGGTCAGCAGAGACCCAACCCCACGGCTCGAGTGGCCAGTCCGCTCTCCTGCTCCCCATGGTTTTCTGTGTGTGTCCATCAGGGAAGTGCCTGCAGCGGCTTGTCCAGCTGTATCCACAGCCATCACCTTCTCCTCATGGACAGAGGAGTCCTGCCATGAGCTGGGCCATGAGAGACATTCGGCTGTAGGCATCTTCCACAGAATGAGTCGCAACTGTTTGCTCTAAAGTTTTATCAATGAAATGTGGTGTTTTAGATGTCAAATTCACCATTTCAAGAGTGCACATTTCCTACCAAAACAAAAAGAAAAAAGGAAATTGGGTTTCCAGTGCAATCTGAACAGCTCCACACACAGTGACTGCAGAGTTCCTCCTTTTTAGCTGCCAAACTCAAATGTGGGGGAAATTTGGAGTTTCAGACTAAATGTCTCAATCTTCAGTTGCTAAAAGAGGGACAATGGCACCTTCATGCTGCTGGATTTTAGACAAGCCTCATTTCAGTCAAATTAACATGGATTTCGACAAAACAACACTTCATGAAAACATCTTTTCTCAAGAAGGGTTTGCATTTCCCAGTTCTGTGACCCTACAACGCTGCCAAATGTCTCTGAAAGTTGGTGTTTGCTTTTATTTGACTGAAGAGCAAAATGACAATGAAGCAAATATTTCAAGTGAAGCTCTGCGCTGAAAATATATCGCCTTAATGCTAAAACGATTGAGTTTAAGAGAGCTGAAAACAATTAGGAACCAAATCAATTGGGAGAAGGAATTTAATCAGAAAAATGTGAATGCTAAGTGGGAATTGTTGGGAAACATTTGACGCGTTGCCCCAAAACCACAATCCCACAATTGAGAGAGAAGCAACATTGGTTAAAGCAAAAAGACAAAAAAGATGACTCTGGCTTGTGAGGGAAGCGAAGGCAACTGTGTCGAATAAGAAGACCATAACTTAAGAAAGTCGAAACTGGTAATAATGAATGAGAAGTGAGAAACTGTAGAGAACTCATAAGGAAAGCCAAGAGCCAAGGACAATGTATGGGCTGCAAACCTGAAGCTAATGAGAAGCCATTTCTCTCAATATAAAAGGAATAAATATAGCTCTTTCTGAAGTTGTTGGTAGTCTTAGTCTATCTGTAGATAGATGTGCTACAGCAAACAACAGCAATAGAAGAAAGCCAGTGTTTATGGAAGTATTTGGCTGGAGCAGATACTGGCCAGCCTGGCATCAGCGCTAGGCACTCACCTCCAAAGGCTGCTACAGCATGCAACAGATAGAGGTTTAAGTAAAAGAAATATAAATGCCAATTCACACAGACTTCTGGAAAACAGAACGTGTCAAACTCAGATCCATCTTTTCCCTGAAATTGTAAGTTTGATTGAGAAAAACAATATTGGTGGTGGAACAGACTTCTGCAAGGCAACTGCCTTGGTCCTGTGTGACAGTGTGGTGAAGAAACTAGAACAATACACAATCAACATGGCACATATGAAATAGATTAGCAGCTGGCTGGGTGACGTGTCTCAGATGCAATTGTAAGTGGGAACTCCTCACCCAGCGGGGTGGGTTCAGTGGGGTCCCCAGGGGCCGGGTCCTGCCCCTCTGCTACTCAGCAATTTTATCAATGATCTGCAAGAACTATTAAATCATCTGCGGCAAAGTTTGCTGATGACACTGAGCTTGTGAGACCAGCAAAGAGAGAAGCAGCCAGATCACTGCTGCAGAACGGCCTGGGTTGCTGGTTACACTGGGCACAAGCAGAGTTAATACAGCCAAATATAGTCATACGTCTAGGAACAGGGCACAGATTATCAGCCACAAACACAAGTCAGGTGCTGTGTCCTGGGCAGTGGTGACTGTGAGACCCATGGGAGTCTGGCTGTAACTTCCTTGCACGTAAAGGTGGCCAAAAGGCCACCAGCAGCCTCCAGAAATTATACTGCCCCACACTTGGGTGCCTGTGTCCACCCAGCACATGGTTCTGGGTCTCACTGTGCACCAGGATGTTGAAATATTGGAGGGAAAACTGAGCATGACCAAAGAGGAGCAGCCTTGCAGTGAGACACCTCCAGAGCTCAATCTGTTCTGCTTGCTGGGGTATCTAGACCGCAGGGATTTCCCCACAGAAGACTCTCCAACCTTGCAGATAGAGTTTTAGTATGATCCAACATCTGGAACCTGAAGCTAGGCAAACTGACACCAGTAACATGGCATAATCCTTACTGGCACTGGAACAACTTACTAAGGCAGTGTGGGAATCTCCATCATTAGCAAATGTTGCATCATGCTTGGTTGCTTGCTCTGCTTTAAGCAGGAATAAATCTGGGCTCAGATTAGTCCTTGTATCCAGACTAGATAGTCTCAAAGGTATCTGAAGGCCTCTTAGTGCAAAGAAAGATGAAAAGGAACTCTGAAAATTAGAACACCGCTACTCCTGCTGACTCTGCTCATACTTAGAGGCAGGGACCAAGTCCCACCGTTCCCTTTCAGTCATGCCTCATTGACAGCAAAAGCTTCAACATAGACATTTTTCCTGGTGATAAGTTGCTACAAAAAAGCTATGACCATTTCTTAGACCTGCAGTGATCTCACAGAGCTTTGTTAAATCATGGAGCATGCAGAAGTGACCTCTCCTCCTTCCAAGACCTGCTCCCTTGGACCTCCTTGCCCTGGCAGCCTGTGAGCCAAGGTGTTCTGAACTCCGTGTAGACATGTGGTTCTGTGTAGGACCCAAGGTTGCTGAGCAGGCCTCCAACATGAAGGGTCAATTATGGTCAATTTTGGAATGGTCAAGCAGTGTGGAAGGTGAATTTGGGAAGGGATGGAGAGTTGGCCAGGTTCACCCTTACTGAGCATCAGGCAGTCCCAGTCACTTCCTTCCCCTTCTCATGTCACACCAGGGCATTTGTGGCCTCCACCTTACCTTGCCCTTTACAGATCTAAAGCCTATTTTATTCTTTCATGGTTCCCCCTTTCTATCCTCTTCCAAATTAACTTTTTATGAATTGTTTTCTCAAAAAATAAGGTTTTCCTACTTCCTTTCAAATTTTTGGGGGTTTTTCTCTGTGTGGGGCCCTGCACAAAACTGTTTGCCCCTTGTCTTGCTTGCATGAGTCCCCTCTCCCAGCTTCCACTTCTTGCCTTAACAGGGCAGAGGCCATTCCAACCTGCAGCTGCCACTGCTGTCATTCCCAAGGAGAAAGAGTGGCTTCAGTTTGCTCCAGCTGCCTGTGTGCCAACATCAAACATGTTTTACAACTGACCTGCAAAGAATGTGTGTCACTGAAGAGGATGCGTAGCCCTGGAGAACATAAACCAGCTGCATTGTTTAATAGTATCTCATCCACTGGATCGGAATAACGGGCAAAGATGAGCTCAGGGAGATAATTCCAGTGAGTGTGTGAGCAGGAACAACTCCGCTACCTTCGCCAGTGGAAGATTCTTATAAATCCACTCCTCCTGCCACCCTTTTGCAAAGGGTCAGGAGATGTACTGACAATAGCAGCATGCAAAGATGTCAGAACTTGGCCACACGCTGAGCAAACACTCTGGATAACTTCACGAGTAGATTAAAATGCCAGATCAGCGAGCAGGGGTGCGCTCTGAATGCGCTCACTAATTTATTAGGTTTATTCTTAGCAAGCTTGCAGACTTCAGAAAGTTGAATTTCTCCATGAGGAATGGCCGGGGAGTTGGGCAGCCAGCGTGTGCGCTGGGGAAGCGGAGGGGAAGGCGGTGCAGGGGAGCAGATACCACCGATGCACTGCGCGGGTGAGAACCCGACAGAAGAGCCTGCACAGGAGTATTGTCAGGAGTGCTGAACATCTCCAGAGCACAAACCCAGGGCTGTTGGCACATCCTGCTCATCTCCAAAGAGCTGCTGCCTCCCACTCTGGGCTCAGACATCCCTTTTATCTCCTTTTCTAGGCCTGGCTGTGTGCTATGGGTTAACTGCTGTGAGCACCAGTCCTCAGCGCACTCCTTATGGCCCAGATATAGTAAGTCCCTTGTGCTCTAGTAACAGCAGCAGGTCACCTCCTGCACCCAGGGCTGAGCCAAATGCACCTCCCTGCTGAAGAAATCATCTGCCAAGGTCCCAAGTGACATCCCTGTCCCTTGTCCCAGGTGCCCTGATCACGCTGTGCCCAGGACCAATAGAATCACAGAATGGTTTGGGTTGGAAAGGGTCTTAAGACCATCCAGTTCCAACCCCCTGCCATGGGCAGGGACACCTTCCACTAGACCACATCACCCCAGGCTTTGTCCAACCTGGCCTTGAACACTGCCGGTGTCAGGACATGTCCCAAATGGGACACAGCAGTTACTAGATACATCTTCAGGCAGCAGTCGTGGGCCACTGCTGCCCCTCAGACCTCTGCCTCTGCTGTTCTCCATGGCTCTGCAGACCTGGAGCAGCAGTTTCCTCAGGAGGAAACCAGTGCTGGCACTGCTGCTTGAGATATATTTTTGGTATTCTTCTTGTTCAAACTGGACTGAGGGTGTGTTTGGGATCTCTTTTGAAAGGCCATATGCACACCTTTCACTACCACGCACCCCTGAAGATAAAGCATGAGAGCAGGGTAGAGCTCTGGGATGGTGCGGACATGCAGCAACACTGTCCAAGATCTTGGGCCCTAGGAAGAGCCTGCTGGCCCCAGAGCAGTGGGTGCCATGTGCCCACGAGACAGTCCCTGGCAGGAGGGCCCCAAAACTGCTGCACCAATGTGTATAAGGGAGCAACGCACCTTATTCATGTCTCTTGTGATTGCACTGCTCAGTAGGAGACTCTTCCTTGATGACACCAAGCTGAGTGGTGCAGTTGACACCCCCAAGGGACAGGATGACATCCAGAGGGACTTGGACAGGCTGAGGAGGGGGCCCATGAAAACCTCATGAGGTTCAACCCAAGTGCATGTGGGTTGGGGCAACCCCAACATCAATACATGCGGGGGGATGGAGGGATTGAGAGTAGCCCTGAGCAGGAGGACTTGGGGTCCTTCTCTGCTGTGAGGAAAGGCTGAGAGAGCTGGGCTGGTTCAGCCTGGAGAAGAGAAGGCTCCTTAAGGGGAGACCGTATTGTGGCCTTTCAGTTCTTAAGACAGGCCTACAAGAAAGATGGAGAGACTTTTCAGCAGGGCCCGTTGCAGAAGGACAAGGGGTGATGGGTTTAAACTGAAAGAGGGAGATTCGGGCTGAGGAAGAAATTCTTTGCAATGAGGGTGGTAAAACACTGGCACAGGTTGCCCAGAGAGGTGGTGGATGCACCACCCCTGGAGGCTGGCCTAGTGGAAGGTGTCCCTGCCCATTGCAGAGGGTTGGACTAGCTGAGCTTTGAGGGTCCCTTCCAACCCAAACCATTCACCATGGGAGCCCTGGCTGCCCTGCAGAAATCCGCCTTGGAGCCCGGTGGGACACAGGCTGGAGCCACCTTACGGAACAGCCCCAGAGGAGCAGAGTGAGCACGGAGCAGCGGCACAGGATGTGTGAGCAACAGCAGCACGAGGAATCTACCAAGCTCAAACACCACCTGAAGGACCGTGTCTGCCACCTGAACTCCCCTCAGCAGCGAGGCTGGGGGCAGCAGCACGTCTGGCTACCTGCATCCACTGCATAGGGCACTCCTCGAGCTACCTGCATCCACCCCTGGCCTCCTCAGGGGCACGGGGCAGCCCCTGTGGCACAGGGACGTGTGCTTGTGCAGCAGAGACGGGACCCTGCCAGCTCCGCAGGGACAGAGCGCAGCGGGGTCCTTCGAGCTCGCAGCTCCGTGAGGCTGTTCTGCAGCGTTTGCCACATCCCCAGGGAGTGATCACTCATTGTCCCGCTGCAGGAAGGAGTTGAGGCTCTTCTGGTAACACTGGGAGGGAAAAGACTATCCTGAGCCCACTCAAGTCCCTCGCGGCACCGCATGGTACTGTTACTTGCAGGGCAAAACAAGCCGCTGGACCAGAGCGAGATGTGCTGCTGCTGGTAGTTAAACACCCTCCACATGCCCCGGCTGGCAGCCCTGCAAAAGGACCTGCTCCACAGGCCTCCACGTGGATTTACTGCATCAGCCTGCAGTGCAGATAGGCAACATCATGCACAGACATGTGCTGGATCTGGATCTGCACCCAATTGGGTCCATGTGCTCTCTGCAGCAATCTCACCCCCAGGTCCCTCTGCACTTCAGCAAGTCCCCGGAGGATGCCTTGAGACCGGCTCCTACGGCAAGATGCTGAGCCCTGTTTCCTGGTCATTTGCCCTCCCTCAACAGCAGTTTAGCTTCTAGAAATGCAGGAAAGTTGCACAACTCGATTTGGGAGTTATACACTGTAATGTGCCATAGGAACAGCATCACCCTGTTGCTCACAAACTCATCCTAGGAGCAGACAAGCCTCTTCAAATCAGAGCATGCCAGGCTTTCATCCTCAGTAGGCCACAGCCACTTTGGTTTTGTCCCCTCTATTGGCTACAGCAGCATGTGGGGATGGATTGGCCTCGGGAGGCCTGAAAAATAACATAAAGGATAAAAGCAGCTCTGCAGTTAATGGGGTTGGAGGGCTGTAAGGAGAGGAGAAAGCCCTGGGGATGGTCCAGGGAGACACAGAAGCTGCACTTGGGATACAGCTCTGAGGGCTCACTCAGTGCCCTGGGCAGCATGGTTGGCACTGTGAGCACACCACTGGGGAAGGTGGGAGAACTCAACCAGAGCAAGCCAGAGTGGGACATTACCGGTTCCTGCAGGCCCTGCCTTTCTCCACCTCTCCAGGGCAGGAGCACACCAACACCCCTCAGCACCCACTGCACACGGGGTGGGAGAAGGCTGGGCAGTGGCACAGAGGAGATGGGGCCCTGAGCCCACCCTGGTGCCAACAGAGAGAGCAGCAGTGGCTTTGCACAGGCTTTAGCAGGGGAAGAGGGATGTTGCAGAGGGACCATCGCAGGGTGCCAGGAGCCTGGCTGAGATGTATGGTGTATCCTAGATATTTATTGGGAATGGAGAACATCAACAGACTGGCCACCATTCCTGCTGCCAACGTGCAAAGACACAGGCAGGCTTCCCCATGCGAGGTCAGAGCCTGCCCAGGGGCTGGATGATGCTCACTGAGATACACAGTGAAGTCCTGTCTTCCTCCTGAGCACAGCCCTCAGGGGCGAAGGACGAGGAATATCTGTGAGTGCACGCTCCGCTCACCCACTGCCAAGTGTCTGAATGGGGTGAGCACAGAGCAAGCCCCAAAGCTGCCTTGAGGCTCCCAAAGAGCAGCTCTTGACACTCCAAGGTCTCCTGCTGCCTGCACTGTGCAGTGCTGGGACAGACCCAGAAGAGAGCGGGAGCTGGTGGGGATTGAGGTGCGTCTGGCTGGGCTAATTCCACCCCAGCATGAGGGATGGGTGGGAAAGCCTGCTCATTTTAGCCTGGGGTCTATTTTAGTTCATTAACTCCTTCCCAGTTCTACAAAGGCATCTATTGGTTCTAAAGGTTCTTCATCACACATCTGCAGGCCCACCAGGAGATGCCCCATGGGCTGACACCAGCAATCCCATTGCACAGTGTGCTGGTAGATGAGCAAACATCAGCACGAGCACCCCAGAGCTCAGAGAGAGGGCATGGCCCCATTCCAGAGGGTGCTGGTGGCTGTCACACCCTCACAATGAGGTCCAGAGCCAGGAAGTCCCTGGGGACAGCTGATAAGCCTTCTGCATCTGTTCCAACCGGGCCCGTGCACGCAGCGTGTATTTTTGGCTTGAGGTTGGGACATAAATCACCATGAGTCAGAAAAGGCAGACATATGTCCCCGGCCTTCTCCAGGACAATGCCAACAGCACCGAGCTGGTGGCTGCTGTGTGCCTGGGACACATTGCACAATGGACATGGGCAGGTCCCAGGTGCAGTGACCATGAAGAGAATCATGAAGGTCACTGCACTGGCTCTTCCGGCTTCACAATCCCACACCAAGCACAATCCAGAAGGGACAGAAGGGGCAATCCAGAAAGCAGGACAAGCCAGAGTGCTCTGCGAACCCAGGTTGAAGAGCGTGCTGACCAGCAAGCCACATGCACCACACGCAGAGCACAACCTGGATGATCCAATGGTCCCACCTGAGGTTCTCAGAAACAACCTCCTGGTTTAAACTAAACCATTAGCACCTGATGAGCAGCACTAGCTGGCAGGACAGGAGATCACCACAGCAGGTCATGGGGAGGCCACATGCATAAACCCTTAGTCATGAGATCCCATCTTGAGGCCATGCAGACACAAACACATAGCTAGAAGGTCCCATGGCTGGATGAACCACTCCCATGTATGATGCCCGATGTCCACAGCTACCCTGCAAGTCAGAAGTCCCCATGTCTGGCCCTAGTGCCTCTTGCTTCTGCTCCATTGGGTGCAAAGGTCTGTGCTGTATCTCTGAACCATCCTCCAGCAGAGCTGTGCTGATGAGCCTCCAGGCAAGGGAAGCCTTGAGCTGGCACCATGAGTGCTGTCCCCAGCCGTGCTCTGTGGGACACCACGAGTTTCCCAGGAGCAGGGGACCATCTGCACACTCCCTGCACCCAGCAGCCAGCCTGTGCTGGAGAACATCCTCATTAGGGACTGTAGTGATAGGACAAGGGGAATGGCCTTAACCTGCCAGAGGGGAGATTGAGATGAGCTCTGAGGCAGAAGCTCTTCCCTGTGAGGGTGCTGAGGCGCTGGCACAGGGTGCCCAGAGAAGCTGTGGCTGCCCCATCCCTGGCAGTGTTCAAGGCCAGGTTGGACACAGGGGCTTGGAGCAATCTGCTCTAGTGGAAGGTGTCCCTGCCCATGGCAGGGGGTTGGAGCTGGATGAGCTTTAAGGTCCTTTCCAAACCATTCTGTGATTCTATGATTCTACATGCACAACCAGCCTGCCACGACCTCAAAGGCAGGTGGTGACTTATAACCCTGTCACAGATGTGTCACATCTGGCAGAGCAACGTCCTGGTGGGTCCCTGCCCTTCAGCTCAGGGAGCTCTGGCCTGTTTTTGTAGCCCCCACTCCATGGGGTGCATGCACACCCCGAGCCCAAGAGCAGAACAGGATCTCTGCCATCTAATCCCCTGTCCATGAACTCAGCACCTCTGCAGGAACAGGCAAGAAGGCCAAGAAATAAAGCAAGAACATTCCAGGAATAGTGCTGCAGCAAATGCTGCATGGATCACGTCAGGCAGCCTCTGCTTCCCAACAGATGTGCTCATCCACCTCTGGAGCTCAGCCTTTGAGCAGGAGACAGGTCCTCCATGGAGGGGTGGGGAAGGAGCAGGATAAGCACCAGGCAGAGAGAGGCTTTGCTTCAGTGTGTGGAAGAGCCACAGTGTCCCCTGGCTCACATCCCTCCTCCATCAGTAACCTCAGCTGCTCACTGGCATTGAACAAGCTCCACAGGGCTTGGCACAGGGAACTGCTTCTGCTGCAACCCACAAACTTTCCCATTCTCCTGAAATGTCCCCACCTGAATGCCGGCGATGTTTAACGTGGCCACATGCAAGTGGAGTGACCCTGGAGAAAAGCAGCAACGTGACAAGGTTGCAGGAAGGGGCACAGTGGAAACTGGCTGAGTAGGAGCTTTGGACCTGGCACTGTGGCTTGGACAGCAACCACAGCACGGCGAGAGACATCCAGAATTAGGGAGATCACTACTGGTCGTTATGCCCACACAACAGGAGGGATGCTGGAAAATGGGGACATCTTCAGAGAAGATCTGCAAGAACAATTTGTAGCCCTGGAAAACTTCAGTACAATGGAAGGTGGAAGAAGCCCAACCTCTTCCTGATGCTGGGCAAAGCTAAAGCAAGCCTTGGTCCCACTCAGGAAGCAAAGGAGTGATGGGTTCAAACTGAAACAGGGGAAGTTCAGGTTAGATCTAAGGCAGAAGCTCTTCCCTGTGAGGGTGCTGAGGCGCTGGCACAGGGTGCCCAGAGAAGCTGTGGCTGCCCCATCCCTGGCAGTGTTCAAGGCCAGGTTGGACACAGGGGCTCGGAGCAACCTGCTCTAGTGGAAGGTGTCCCTGCCCGTGGCAGGGGATTGGAACTCGATGAGCTTTAAGGTCCCTTCCAACACAAACCAGCCTGGGATTCTAAGCACCTGCTGGGCAGCTCTCCAGCCCAACCCAAACTGGGCCCCAGCTCCTTGTAAATGGCCTGTTGGCTCATCCAAACCAGCTCTGCCCCAGAGAGGGGCTTCCTCAGCTGGGGCCACCCAGACCTGCTCTGCCCCTGCTGCAGGGCACGGGCGTGCAGGAGGGAGCATCACCCAAGGAGCAGGCTGGTCTCCACAAAGCAGGGGATGGTTCTCCTGGGAGCAGCACCCATCCGTGCAGTGCCGCGGCTGGACGGGAGGAGCCGGGGGCCAGGGTGGCAGCAGTGGGGAGGTGGTGATTCTGTTTGGAGATGGGGTGAGCGCAGCAGGGCTCATCCCTGCCAGCTCAGTGAGGTCTCTGCTGGCTTCCTCTTGGCTGTCAGGCTGCGAGCAGCCCTGCCAGGCTTTTAACACGAGCACAGCGCTCGCACAGCGGGAAGGGGCCGGCCTGGCCGACCTCCAGCCCTGGCTGCCATCAGATGGGAAATAAGGGAATTGGAGCAAGACCACAGCGACCACCAACCACCCGCCACTGGGAGCATGGGGCAATGTGCCCCTGCCAGGCACGAGCAGCGCATCACCCAGAGCCCAGATTCCAGGGCCGGATGCTGGCATGGTGCAGGCTGGGCACGGGGAGGAGGTCGGGGAAGCTGGGCAGGCAGCAGCTCCGGGATGAAGTTTTCTGCTGGTTCCATGTTTTATGAAAAGTTGTTGGCAAAAATGTGCATTTTCTTTGGCTGTGTTTTGCAAGGATTTGGCAAAAACGTAACGTTAGTGTCTCCCCTTGAGAGAGCTTTATTGAGTGGAACAAAGCCGGATATTTTTAGCTACCCATTGTTAGCTGAAGAACAAAGCCATAACTAAGATATTTTGTCTCTTACACCGAAACGGGACTATCAGACCAATCCATGTACAGTCATATGTGGCTGCCCATTGAGATGGAGCACAAGAGGGAAACTATTTTTAGGCTGCACACTCCACACCAGCACCACATCTCCCTTCCCCTGCACGCTGGACCACCAAAACACACAGACAGCACCAGAGAGAGCAGCACCGGAGCCGGGGATGACGATCACTGACCCTGCTGTCCCTGGGGCCACCTCACAAATGACATCTATAGGAGGGATTGGGTGATGCAATATGAAATAAAACACTTATTTTTCTGCCTTTTGGGGTTTTTTTTCCACCCAGAGCTGAAATGATGTTTGTGTCACTAAGAGGCAGCAGGGAAAAGTCAACCAGCTGGACCTCGGCAAAGCAGCAGTCACGATACACGGCACTAAACCCTCATCCCTTTTCCCAGAGCACATGTACACACACTGAGGGCTGTTCCGATGAGGAACGAGGTTCTTGACGGGCAGCACAGGGTCAGGCAGCCTGTGAGGAGGAGCAGGAATAACAGGCACAGCCCTATCCCAACAGCTCTTCCCGCTCCGCACAGCCCAACTGTGCTGGGAATGCGACCAAGGCGGTGCTTTCGAAAGCATTAACCCTGAGACACCAGAAAGCCCTTCACAGGGCTGACAGAACCTCCCTAGAGCATTGCGGTGCTCAACAGATGACATCAGGGCTTGGTGACTGGCAGCACTTTTCAGTGCATTCATTTAAAAGAAACAAAAAGGTCCATAAATGCCCCAAATTTCAGAGCAGGAGCAACCGGGAACTGTTTCTAAGCAGTTTCTGTGGGTTGCATGGATGAGACAGGGAGAAGTTGCTTTGAAGGGTTGAGCATTTGGTGTGACCAGAGTGACCCTCCACAGTTCCTCCTGACAAAGGAGCAAGAGGGTTGAGAGCCGGGAGCCATCTCCGCTCTGCACTGATGGGGTGGTGGGGTTACACTCACCATCAGAGCAGCCTTTGGGAACCGCACCTGGTCCTTCACCACCATCCTCCCCGTGCAAAGCATCCTCCCACCAGCCTCTCCAGCAAGGCCAGCTCCCAAAGGAACCTTGTGCTTGTCCCCAACAAGTGCCATGCTCCAGGATGGGCTGCACGGAGCCCAGCACGGAGCCAGCGGCCACCAAGGCCCCACCAGTGACCCAGGAGCGCTGGCAATGCCCGACCTCAGCCTCCCTCATAGGTGCCGTGTGTCAGCAGCACCCAACGCGTGTGAGAAAGCAGCTGAAGAGCAGAAAGACATCAAGAAGGAAACGCAAATTACCTGGGAACTTTTCGGCTGGGCTACAGTGTCCCGGAGGAGATGCTGCTTTTGTGCCTCCTTGCTTTCTCCGCGGGTTAGGGCTGCTTTTAGCAGGGAGCAGGGACTGGGGAGGGGGGGGATGTTATATAAACTTGAAGCACGGGGAGAACTGGTTTAAAATAGAGCGCAAGGAGCTGCTGCAGTGGAATCAGACAAACTCCGAGCGCTGCTCTTCCAAAGGCAAATTAACTTCTTGCAGCCCGTGGGGCAGCGGAGGCAGCCCGGTGCCGGGGGGTGTCGGGGGTGCCGGGGGGTGTCGGGGGTGCCGGAGGGTGCCGGGGGCTCTCCGGGCTCGCACCTTGCCCGGCTCCGGCTCAGGTGAACGGGGGATTTTGGGGGGCGCAGCCCCGCGGGTGCGAAGCGATCGTGTCTCTGCCTGTGCCCGGTGGAGGGGTCACTCCCCACCGGCCCCAGCCCCGTTACGGAGCGTCCCGGGCACCCTCAGCCGCAGCCCCGGGCGGCGGGATCCGCTCCGGCCCCGCAAGGGTTAAGGAAGAGGCGGAGCTTCCCCCCCCCCCCCCCCCCCCCCGCCCCATTGCTCCCGCTCGGAGTGTCCTTTAGGAGCAGGAGGTTTGTAGGGCACGGAGGGAAGCATTTCTGAGGCGGAGAGCAGACCGCATCTCTGCTAACGGGCTGTAAAGTACCTGTGGTGGTGTCGAAGTGTCATCATTAGGGTTCAGAATTAACAGTGCGCACCAGGCAGCGGAACAACCCGCCCTGCTCTGAACTTCATCCCAAGCCACCCGCTGGCCGCGCTGCCACCGCTGACAGGGGACGTTTGGGTTGTCGCTGGAGGGTCTCAGGGCAGTTTGGCCACAGGAGCTCTGGTGGGGCAGGAGCTCCATGTCCTGCAGTGAGGAGCGGGGCTGGGCACGGCTGCTGCCATCTCCCGCACGAACCACAGCCCCCCCCCCCCAAACCTCTGCACCCCTCGGGCATCCCGGCGTGAGCAGTGGGGAGCGGGGCAGCTGGAAAAGCTGCTGTGGGGATCCCAGCCCTGCCAGGCTCCTGCGCTTCATCCCGGCCCTGGGAGCATCCTGGTGTGCAGAGAAACAGGTCTGAGCTGGGACCTGCGAACTGGGACCTGCCGGGGGCTCGCCACAGCTCATGGACCAAGCCACAGTGTCTGGGCTGGGCACAGCACCCAGAGGCCCAACACCCGGGGCTCGGAGCACTACAGGGTTTATTGGGCTCAGCCCGGCTTTCCCAGAGGTGCTGTCACCCTGAGCAGGGGGATAATGGAGCCAGTGTGGCATGGACTGGCTGGGACATGGGTGCTGGGGAGGCAACACTGTGCACTGGGAGCCCTCTTGACAGGGAGGTCCTGTGCACTGAGCACCCCGGTCAGTCACCCGTGGCTTCCTTTCAGGGTACACTCATCGTTGCCCCAGCAGGTACAAGACACTCTCCATCCAGCCACCCTGCAGCAGCACCAGGCTATGGTCAAGAGGTACCAAAGGCAGTTTTGGGAAGCACCACTGGCTGGGGAAGGAGGTGGGGAATGGGAAGGGGAAGGAGGTGCTGGCAGCCCCTGTCCTCCTGTGTCCCAGGGACACAGGCTCACCTCAGGAATGGAGCTGATCTTTATCACATCCACTGCATCAGCAGGTCTTGATTTCTCCAGGTTTGATCCTTGGGAGTGAAGAATGAAAAGCTGCTGAGTGCCCTCTGACTTCACCCATGTATCAAAGCCCCCAAAATGTCACTTTCCCACCTATAACCCCCCTTTTCAGGGCTTAGGCTAGCCTGGGCCATCCTGCTCAGCAGAGCTGGGTTGAGCAGCACCAGTGCAGCCTCTAATACTTCACCATCCCTTAAGTCAACTCTTTCCCTTTGGATGTCAGTGTCTGGCTGAAGCCTGGAGGTTTGCAGGCTCTCACTGCTGGAAAAGGAACCTGGATGGAGACAGGGTCCTCCCCAGTGCAGTCCTCATCACTGGCGTGCAATGGTGTTTTCCAAGCAGGCAGCAGCCTGTGAGGCAACAGCTCCGCTCAGGCTGTGCCTCTCTTCCCATTAACACCGAGCCCCAAAGGCTCCTGCCTTTGCTCCCTGCACCTCTTCTGCCTCTGCTCTGCACATCCTCTCCCTGGTCCTTCCTCCCGAGGGATGAAGAGCACAGTGACATCCACCCGCCCGTGCTCCACAGTTGCCACTGCTGTGCCATGCGCTGGGGACGCTGCTGGTGGCAGGTTCCTGCCCCCCAACTTTCACCCTTCTAAACAAACCAAAACCAAACACTGTAGGATTCCACAGCAGGGGAATGGCTTTAACCTGCCAGAGGGGAGAGTGAGATGAGCTCTGAGGCAGAAGCTCTTCCCTGTGAGGGTGCTGAGGCGCTGGCACAGGGTGCCCAGAGGAGCTGTGGCTGCCCCATCCCTGGCAGTGTTCAAGGCCAGGTTGGACACAAGGGCTTGGAGCAACCTGCTCTAGTGGAAGGTGTCCCTGCCCATGGCAGGGGGTTGGAACTGGATGAGCTTTAAGGTCCCTTCAACCCAAACCCCTCTGTGACCCTGTGATTCTATCATTTTTTGACACCAGCAGGTAGGTTCCTTGAACAAAACCCCCCTTGGGACCCATCTAGCCCCAGGGCGGCCGCTGAGGCAGCAGGACACTTCTCCCTGTGCAGGGAAAGTCCTTTTCCTTCTGTTTATTTATATCTGTCTGGCTGTAAACTCAGCCGGGGCTGAACCTGCTGCTCACGCTGACAAACACGGCTCTGGTCTGCGCAGGAGCCGCTGGCCAAGCAGCCACATGGACGGGGGATCCCCCCAGCCCTTCCCCAGCACAAATCCTTGGCTCCCACCACGTCTGTGTACACGGAGCTTGTGAGCGGAGCCCTCGGCAAAGCAGCTCCTGAGCCAGGACAGACCTGAGCCACAGACCAAAAGTGCCTGTGCCAAAATGGGCACGATGGTCCCTGTGCAAGTTATTGTCACATCACATCCGGACACTCTGCCCTGGAGGGGTCTGTTCAAGGGTGTTTGGGCAAGGCAGAGCTACTCCAAAAAGTGTCCTTTGGGAGCAAGAGGTTTTTAGGAGAGAGGCACAGAGGGAAGCAGCCACGTGTCTGCAGTGGAGAGCAGATCTCTGCTCTACTAATGGGCTGTAGAGTACCTCTGTCGTTGTTGAAGTGTCATCATTAGGGTTCAGAATTAACAGTGCTGGCCATGCTGCCACCACTGAAAAGAGACATTTGGGTTGTCACTGGAGGGTTCTCACACTGGAAGGTCTCAGGACAGTTTGGCCACAAGAGCTCAGGTGGGGCAGGACCACTGTGCAGCCTCAGCAGGTCCAGCGCTGGCAGCCAGGCCAGGGTGATGGGAGGAGAGGGAGGGATCCATTTGGAGGGTGATGGTTCCATTTCAAGGGAGACCTACACACCATGCGGCAGCAGCTGGAGAACACCATGGCCAGAGGATGCGTTTCCTCCCCTGGTGAGGTTTTGGAGCACTGCGTCCAGTTCTGGTGTCCCCAACATAAGAATGACACGGAGCTGTTGGAGTAAGTCCAGAAGAGGCCACGAGGATGATCATGGGCTGGAGCACCTCCCGTATGGAGACAGGCTGAGAACATTGGGGCTGTTCAGCCTGGAGAAGAGAAGCTGCGTGGAGACCTCAGAGCAGCTTCCAGTGTCTGAAGGGGGCTACAAGGATGCTGGAGAGGGACCTTCTTCAGGAACTGTAGCGATAGGACAAGGGGTGATGGGTTCAAACTGAAGCAGGGGAAGTTCAGGTTAGATCTAAGGCAGAAGTTGTTCCCTGTGAGGGTGCTGAGGCGCTGGCACAGACTTTTCCCAGAGAAGCTGTGGCTGCCCCATCCCTGGCAGTGTTCAAGGCCAGGTTGGACACAGGGGCTTGGAGCAACCTGCTCTAGTGGAAGGTGTCCCTGCCTGTGGCAGGGGGTTGGAACTGGAGGAGCTTAAACATCCTTTCCAACCCAAACCCCTCTGTGGTTCTATGATTCTATCCCTCCAGCCCCATGAGCTGACAGCACTCTGCAGCAGAGGGGCTCAGCTCCATTTTCCGGATCACGCAGCCCAGGGCACAAAGCAGGTTGATGGCACTGGGCCATCAGTGGGTGGCACGGAGGTGGTGTGGCCGTGCTGCCTGCGGACAGCTTGGGTTGCCTCCATTGGCAATCCCATGGGAGCATGGCACACTCAGGGGCGCGCAGGTTTAGCTTGGGATGGGGAGACCAGGGGTGTCCCAGGGGTTTGCTGGGGTGAACCCGGATGCTGAGGTTGGATCTGGCAGCTCCCCATGTCCAGGCAGGTTCTGGGGACACGACCTGCTGTGTTGGCACTGCACGCGCCTCGCTGGTTCCCATCCAGCTGCAGCCTCCCAGCACCATCCCGGCTGCGTATCCCACAGTTTATTTTAGCTGCGGAGGCTGGAGCCGGGTGGGTGGGATGGGGCCGTCAGCCCGCACGTGTGACACGCGTTTGGTGTCACCATGAGCAGTGTGACAGATGAGCTGCGTGTTCCCGGCCGTGGCTGGAGCAGCTCATCCTGCAGCCTGGCCCCACTCCCAACTCCAGCCAGGAGGGGCAGGTCAGCAGTGCAGATCCCAGCGCCACATCCGTGTAGATACACTGGCACAAGGGGCTGGCCAGGATGATGTGGTGGCCATGGGGCTCGGGCACCCCCGTTGTTTGATCATGTCCTTCCCATCCCCAGCCCAGCAGCCAGGAGCTCGCAGTGGTGAAGATCCCACAAAGGGCTCGTTATGGGCTGTGCTGTGACCCCACTGACAAAGCTCAGGGGCTGCTGGTCCTGCTGCAGGGGAGTGCCCAAAACCAGGACACCGGTGCTAGTGTGAGGGGTCAGAGCACCTCTGGGGTGCCTCGAGCATGGTACAGTGTGTCTTGGCTCTGGAGCTGCAGCCCTGGGCTCCTCTGCAGGTGCTTATATAAAACTGAAACAGGGGAAGTTCAGGTTAGATCTGAGACAGAAGTTCTTCCCTGTGAGGGTGCTGAGGCGCTGGCACAGGGTGCCCAGAGAAGCTGTGGCTGCCCCATCCCTGGCAGTGTTCAAGGCCAGGTTGGACACAGGGGCTTGGAGCAACCTGCTTTAGAAGAAGGTGTCCCTGCCCGTGGCAGGGGGTTGGAGCTGGATGAGCTTTAAGCTCTCTTCCACCCAAACCATTCCATGACTCTGTGATTCCCTTAGAGGCCTGGCCAGCCCCAGAGGACACAGGGATGCTCCCGTCCATCGGGATACTCTGCCCACAGGCACTGGGAATGCAGCACCTGCCCATGCATGGACAGCACGTGTCCACGGGGCACGCTGGGACCGGTGCAGCCACTGCTGAGCAGGAGATGGGGCTGTCGGCAGCCGGAGGGACCCGCGTTCCCAGCTCACCCCGTGCTCGGGGCCGGGCACTGCGGGTGCAGCTCCCCACGCTGCTCTGGGGAAGGGGAGAGTTTATACAAGACATCGAAGCTTTAAGCCCAGGCACCATAAATAGTCTATTTTTCAAGGGCTCCGAGTCAGTTGTAGGCTCGGAGCCAGAGGCGAAATTTGGCAGCTGTCTTTGTTTAATGATGAATTAAAATGAGGTAACAAACCGAGACAGATCTATTAAGGAGGGTATTTGCAGCGTCAGGACAGGATTCCAAATGGCTGATTTCTGCCCCCCCCTCCCCTTTTAATCTTCCAACTTCTCCTTAGGAAAACAAGCTCTTCCTGCAGCCGGGGCTGTGTCCCGGCAGCGGGAGGGAGCCGTGGCCAGGCCGGGCTTTATCTTTATGGTCCCTCTTCCTTTAAACAAAGCATCCCTCTGCACAGATTTTTCCAGTTTGGAAATGTTATGAAGACCTTGAAGTAAACTTCAACGGAGAGACCCTTGGCTGTGATGGAGGCAGGAGGGGGGAAGGTTTGCACGTCCCTCCAGCTCCGTGCTGGCCTTTGCCATGCAACAAGGACTGAAACAGGAGCGATGGAGGCAAAGGGGTGGTTTTCAGGCTCTTTTCCCCATGTTCTGGACCCACATGCCCCCCGTGCTGTGGGGCAGCAGCACACAGCGGTGGGCACCTTGGGGAAGAGGTGACAGAAGGGTGGTGTGGATGGAGCCTGGGAGGGTTGCTCCCATCGGCTCATTCCATGACACTGGATTCGTTTCTAGCCTCCAAACCCAAGTGGAGCATGAAGGTGCCTCACTTGCAGGTGCCCGTGGCCAGAGGAGGGTTAAAGTGTGTGGAAAGGTCCAGAAGCAGCTCTTCGGGGGGGGGGTGTGAAACAGGTTCACCCTCCCCAAGGCTCGCAAGGCTTAGCCACATGGGAAAGCACCCAAGTATGAGGAAAAGGGAAAAACATCCCAAAATAGTTTAGTCTTGTTTTGTGCACTGAGACGCCCAGACAGGGTGGGAGTTCTGGTTGTGTCTGAGCTAAAAATTACAGTCAATAGAGAAGTGGCCGCAAAGCCCCATGTTCTGGGTAAGAAGGGCATGTGCAAACGCCGTCCATCAGGGCAAAGACATGCCGGGATGAAAGTGCATAAATAAAGGAGGAAGGGGACGGAGTCAAACGAGCTCTGTGCTGAGGGGTGAGCCCTCACTCTCCTGCGGATGTCTGTCTGCTTCCCATGGGATGACAGGGAGTGAGGGGAAGCAGTTCCACACACAGGGAGGGCTCCGAGCAGAGGTGGGATCCTGCATCCCGCTCCGCACACAGGTCCAGGACCACAGAGCCCTCCTGGGAGTAAAGGGGGCTGGTTCTGCCCCACTGGTGGCCAGGATGGACCTGTTTGTGCTGTGTCGCTCTGCTCTGCTCCCCAGCACATGGCAGTGAAAGCCTGGCGTAAAGACTGGTCTGACCTGGAGGAGGGGATGGGGATGACGGGGCGAGTATTGTCCCAAGAGATCCAGGGCATTTGCTCCAGTGGGATCTGCTCCTGCAGCACACGAGCCATGCAAGGATGGGGAGCAGGGGCTGGGGCGAGGCAGACTCGGGTAGGAGGAAGGTCACTGCTCCTCCTTGGGCGTCAGTCCCCCACGGAGGAAAAGGGGGATGTGCTCAACGGATGCTCCATGGCCCAGTTCAACTGCTCAGGGGTTGCCCATGCTGAGCGCCAGCTCCAGGCCCCATAGCAGGTCCTGGGATGAGTGAGCTGGGGAAACCAGCGGCATTCCGGGTGCTGGGCTCTCCACGCTGCGGCTGGAGGGGGGGCCGGCCCAGGGGTGAGGGTGGGAGCAGAGCTGGTCCTGGCTCCCACATGTCCCCTGTGCAGCAGGAGCCCATCGCCGGGGCCTCTGCTCTGGGGTGAAATGCTCACACTGGAGGAGGCTGCTCCCAGGAGGGGACAGGGCACCCGTGGGGCAGAGGAGCTGCGGTGCTGGAGCTGGCTCGGGACGGGGCTGAGCTGGGGACATGGGGCAGCCCGGGGGGAACAGGGCAGTGGGGAGGGGGGCAGCACGAGGAGGAGGGGGGCAGCACGAGGGGCAATGGGGCAGAACGAGGGGCAGGGGGGCAGCACGGGATGTGTGGAGGGGCCGCGGTGGGACGCGCAGGGGCCGCCTCGTCCCACCCTGCGCCCCCGACGGCACCTTCCCCTCCGCGGCGGCGGGAAGCGGCGGTGCCGGCGGGCGCGCGGCGCCATCTAGGGCCGAGCGGGGGCTGCTGCAGGGCCCGGCCCGCGGCTCCTCTCCCCGCCCGGAGCCGCTGGAGCGGCGCTGAGACCCCGCACACAGAGTCACGGAAGGGACCTTAAAGCTCATCCAGTTCCAACCCCCTGCCACGGGCAGGGACACCTTCCACTAGAGCAGGTTGCTCCAAGCCCCTGTGTCCAACCTGGCCTTGAACACTGCCAGGGATGGGGCAGCCACAGCTTCTCTGGGAAAAGTCTGTGCCAGCGCCTCAGCACCCTCACAGGGAAGAGCTTCTGCCTCAGAGCTCATCTCAGTCTCCCCTCTGGCAGGTTAAAGCCATTCCCCTTGGCCTGTCCCTACAGGCCCTTGTCCAAAGCCCCTCTCCAGGTTTCCTGGAGCCCCTTTAGGCACTGGAGCTGCTCTAAGGTCTCCCCTTCAGGAGCCTTCTCTTCTCCAGGCTGCCCCAGCCCAGCTCTCTCAGCCTGGCTCCAGAGCAGAGCTGCTCCAGCCCTCGCAGCAGCTCCGGGGCCTCCTACGGACCCTCTTCACCAGGTCACATATACAGGACATATGTATGTTGGGTCTTAAGTCAGTCTCCCCAAGCTGCTGTACCCAGCTTCCAGGAGCACACTGGTGATGATGGCCATGCTGTGGCTGGACACTGCTCTAGTCTCCCCCAGACTGCCCGCTCTGACCCTTATTTCTGCTGCAGTGCAGGGGGTTCCTACAGACCCTGAATGAAGCACCGGGTGTTCTCCAGCATTCTCCTCTGTTGATGGACATGGCTGTGACACACGGATCCAGTTCCCCCCCTCTCCCAGGGCTCAGTTTGCAGCTCATGGCAGGAGGGAGAAGTGTCAGTTTATGCATCTCACCCTCCCCACCTCCTGCTCTCTCTGTCCCTGCACACTTAGTTCGCTTCAGGCCAGCATCACACCCAGCTGTGTGATGCTGAGTTCTCCTATGCCATGGACAACAGCCACAGGGAGAAGGACCCTGCTCCTTCTCGAAACATCAGGAACTGATTTCATTTATCCTTTGACAACCCAAGCTGAACATAATCAGAGCCCTGAAGCTGGGTGTGGGGTGTTTCCCTTCCTTGTATTCCAAGAGCAGGGATATTCCCCTACCAGGGGTGGCTGGAGAGAGAGCCCTGGCTCCAGGAACAGGCATACCCATGTGTCTCCTCCTCTGGCAGGAGCAGGACCCAGGGGCTGTGTGAGATTACAGGTAATGGAAACTCTATCTTTAATGGAGCTCCCCGGGTCACACCTTGCTGCTCGCTCCCTGAAATCCTTCTCAATCCCAGGATTTCTGTGGCCTGATGAACTCCTCTTTTCCTACTACCTGCATGTATTTGGGCCTATTTGTTTTCTGTCTCTTGGAAGCTTTGTTGCTGGGTTTTGGTTGCCTTTACAGCAACAAATCTCACCAGAAGCCTGAGTGCGCCACTGATCTCCTCACACTGTCCTGGGCCACCTCTACTCTCCACATAAACCTCCTCCTCTAACAGAACTCCAGACTAGAGGCATAACAATCAGTGTAATACAGAGTCTCTGTTAGCAAACAAATAGAAGCATCAGTATCATCTTGGGAAAGTCCCAGAGATAAACCTCCCCCCTTGGCTGCTCATGGTATCTGTTGGGATATTACTTTTAACTCTTCTCCTGTGGCACGGCTGATGTTGGTTACCCACACTCTGCACTACAGTCACTTAGGTACGAACAGGCGGATGGGCTTTCCTCCCAACCCTGAGGTTTGTAGTGACTCTCCAAATGGGGCTGATATTCTTCACAGGCTGGAAACATGAAGAAATCAGGCTGTCATTTAGCATCTACTACTAAAGGCTCAGGGAGGCAGCGGGGGGGGGGGTTGGTGGTGCTGAGGATGATGCTGGGATGGGCCATGAGCATCACACAGAGCACAGGGAGCGCTGGAAGAACACACAGAGGGGAGGCTGCAAACCAGCGTGGGCTACCCTTGGCCAGGGGCAGGCTTGATCTCAGCAGCCTCAGCCAGAGCAGAGAGCAAGGCCTTGGCCTGATGCAGGACACTGCTGGTAGGAGCTGCTCAGTGCTGCTGTGCTCCTGACACCGCACCCTGTCAGAGCAGGACCCCCTCAGTCCCTGCACAGGGGATTATGAAGGATACAGAGATGTTTCCTGCAGCATTAATGTCTCTGGGTGATTCCTGGTCCTCATCAGAACCCAGGCAAAGCTCACTGCCTCCACGCACCCAACAGACCACAACTGCTGCTCCAGGTGACGTTGGGAAGCGAAGGATGGCTTTAACACCCAGAGTTTCTGAGAGTGAGACTATTCTGAATGTGTACAAGGTCGTGCTGAAAATCTGGAACCAACATCTTCCCAGCTTGATCAAGCACCCCAACAAAGATCGTTTTCCAAGGAAACAGGATCACAGCAACGATTAAGTTGGCAAAATGTGCAAGTCATTCACTCTGTAAGCGCTCCATTGGCCTGGGACCACTCTCACCTAAAACAAGGACCAAAACTGTAAAATAAAAGACTTTTCCTCCTCAATGAAGCAGTCTTTGAAATCCCTTCCCAGTGTGTGAGCTGCCTGGAAACACTGCAGCTGAAATAGCACAGGCCAGTCGGGTCAGAGCCCTGAAGAAGCTTTTGTGCTCCGAAAGGTGTGGAAACAAATGCATTAAGCCCACAAAATAGCTCTTTTCATACTTCCTAATTATTCACCTGAGCAGAAAATCATCCTCATGGGGAGGAAGTGGTGCAGCAGCGGGGCAGGGATTCTATTGGGAAGCAATGTAAGATCTAAAGTGATGTTTCCCTTCCTATGTGGCTGCAGGGAGCAGAGCCAAGTGCTGGCAGTGAGATTTAGGCTGCAGGGCTTTCACGTGGAAAACATGCATGAAGAGAGTTTGCCATTCAAAGCAACAACCTTTTTATTTCATCCAGAAGTGGGAAAACCAGGGAAAACCACCAGGTTAATTTGTGTGAAGAGATGGGAGTCAGAAGAAGGAGAATCGGTGAGTTATAGATCTGAAGGAAGACTGAGAGCACTGGTGTAAACAGCCATGGCGAGATCAGGAGGTTTGGACAGGTCCCCACTCAAAGCGCTTGTTTGGACCACTGGAAAAGAAAGGGAAGAACATTGGCACTAAGAATAAAGGGAGACTGTTTGGAAAGCAAAGCACTGAGGAAGATAAGGCTTGCCTTTGGAAGTAAGGAAGGGAAGGGATATTGATGATCGGGATTGTTTATGTTGGGGTACTCCAGTTACAGCACAACGTGGTGGTTCTTTCTGCAGCAAACACGAAGCCTCAGGGAACTCAGAGCAGGTTTAGAGAGCTCAAGAATAAACAGCGCTGTGGCCTGAATGCGCTGGGGTTTGTAAACAGGCCCCGAGCAAGGCTCACGTCGAACAGGGGCTTGTGGGCGGTGGAGAACTGGTGGAGACTGGAGGATCACAGCAGGTTCAGAGGCACCAGGGGAGGCCCCAGCTCCGGCTCAGCCCCGGGCCCACAGGGTTGATCCAGCCTGCTCTGACCACGGTCTCTGCAGGTGCCCGACCCAGCACTTCGAGTGATGGGACAAGAGGAAACGGCCTCAAGCTGCACCAGGGGAGGTTTAGATGGAGATGAGCAACAATTCCTTCCCCAGAGGGTGCTCAGGCATTGGAACAGGCTGCCCAGGGCAGTGCTGGAGTCACCGTCCCTGCAAGTGTTCATACACCGTGCAGCCGAGGCCTCAGTGCCATGGGTTAGTGGTGGCCTTGGCAGTGCTGGGAACGGCTGGGCTGGATGAGCTTAAAGGTCTTTTCCACCCTGGTTGATTCTATGTGAAGAGGCTTTTTGTCCGCCTCCGGCACCTGAACCTGCTTCTACGTGCCAGGACAGCGCGGGGACCCGGCGAACGCGCCAGACCCCGAGCGCGTCCCTGCGCCCGACGCCAGACAGCGGACACAGCGGGCAGGGACTGCGAGCATCACCCCTCCCTTAAGAGCACGCAGGGACGCTCCCTTTGGGTAAACCCAGCCACGTGATAGCGGACGGTGGCTGAGCGATGTGGGTGGTTGGCTGGGCCCCGGTGACGCGCTTCAGGGGCGGGTTGTCTGCCTTGGTTTCTTGTTTCTCATTGGCTCTCCCGCGTCACATGGCGGGGGACCGGGGGTGCCGCTGAAGCCGCCGTGCGGATGTGGGCGCTGTGGCGGGCGCTCGGTCCCGCGCGGCGCGGGGCGGGCAGGGCCATGGCGGACCCCGTTGCGGCGGCCTGCTCAGCGGCGCGGCCCGCGAGGCGGCCCCGGGACGTGCCGCGGCACGTGTGGGCCCGCGAGCGGCGGCGGAGCGCGGGCACGGGCCTGGCGGGGCCCAACACCGTCTACGTGCAGGTGGTGGCCGCCGGGAGCCGCGATGCCGGCGCCGCTGTTTACGTGTTCTCCGAGTTCAACCGGTGAGTGCGGGGCCGCCGGCGGCCGGAAGCCCCGCCCGGGCCCGGCCTGACGCCCCCTTCCCCTTCAGGTACCTCTTCAACTGCGGCGAGGGCACGCAGCGCGCCATGCAGGAGCACAAGTAAGTGCGGGCGGCCGGGGAGCGCCCGGGGCCGCGGCGGGCCCCGCTCACCGCCCCCCCGCCCCGTGTCCCCTCAGGCTGAAGATCTCGCACCTGGACAGCATCTTCCTCAGCCGGGTGGCCTGGGCCAACGTCGGGGGGCTGCCGGGTGAGTGGGGCGGGCTGGGAGCCGCCGTGCGTGGGGAGGCGGAGCGCTGTCCCGGCGGGGTGCGCCCGCGGCCAACACGTGCGGGGAGAGGACGGTTCGTGTCTCTCTGCTGTGCTCAGGGGAGCCCCCACCTGCAGTCCCGCGTCCAGCTCCTGAGCCCTCAGCACAGGGAAGACAAGGACCTGTTGGAGAAGGTCCAGGGAAGGGCCACAGGAATGGCCAGAGGGATGGAGCACCTCTCCTGTGAGGAAGGGCTAAGGGAGCTGGGCTTGTTCAGCCTGGGGAAGGCTCTGGGGAGACCTTATTGCGGCCTTTCAGTTCTAGAAAGGGGAGTATAAGAAAGATGGGGAGAGACTTTTTAGCATCCCTGTTGTGATGGGATGAAAAGAGGGAGATTCAGGCTGAGGAAGAAATTCTTTGCAATAAGGGTGGTAAAACCCTGGCACAGGTTGCCCAGAGAGGTGGTGGATGAACCATCCCTGGAGACATTCCATTAGACATAGGCCAGGCTGGATGTGGTTCTGGGCAACCTGCTCTATAGTGGAAGGTGTCCCTGCCCGTGGCAGGGGGTTGGAACTGGATGAGCTTTAAGGTCCTTCCAACCTAAACCAGTCTGGGATTCATTAAAGCTGGAAATCTCCAAGGAAGGAGCACATTGACAATCTGTGCAGGTAACTTGCTCCAAATTGTGACTGTCAAGATCTGTAAATCTTTTTGTTATCTGCCAATAAGTGACTTGTTGAAGCTGCCACAAAGCTGAGGTGAAACTGAATTTGGATCCCAGTTCAATCCCAGCCTTTCCAGAGAGACCCAGCACTCCTTGAGGGATCTTTCTTCGGTATCTACCAGCGCTTACAGGGCTGTGACAAAGCTGTTTCTCCCTTTCTTTTAGGTATGATTCTCACATTAAAGGCGATGGGGCTTCAAAGATGTGTTTTCCTAGGGCCACCAAAGCTGGTAAGTGGGGAAGCTTGCAGAAGGGAACCCTTCTAGTGTTAAAGCTGACCTTGGGATTGGGAGAGCTGGTGTCACAGGAGTGAATCATCATACAGGTGGAAAGTGCTGGTCTGAGCTAGTGCCAGCCCGAAGGTTCTGCCAAAGGGCTGGCTTTGAAAAGCAAATCTCTTCAGTTACGCACAAGGCAGCATCAGACTAATGCTCCTTGAGCGTGTCTTGTCAGCCAAGGTTCTGGTAACTCACGTTTTCTCAAAGGGCAGCCTTTGTTCTCCCATCTGCTCCCTCTCCGTGTTCTTTTAATAGAAACTTGGTCTCTGATTTCCTGCTTAACGTGCTCCTTGCCAGCCTAATGCCATGTCTAGGCTGGTCAGTTCCAATCCTCAGCACTATTTCATTTCCGTGCAGTTTCTGCTGCTTGACTACATTGCTGGAAGGGATGGGGAGAGTGGTTCTTGGGTTTCTCTTCTCTTTCCAGAGGAGCAGTGCCCATGGGAGGTTGGGACACCTGCTCAGTGCTTTCTGGCTGGCTCTGTGCTGCCCAGGTTTTGCCCGTTTTGCCAGACATGCCTTTGGCTTCACTGAAAGGAACTGATATATTCTCTCTTTTCCAGCAAAACTACTTGAAAGCGATTCGGCTCTTCCCTGGGCCCCTAAAAAGGATGGATTTAGGTATGTGGGGCAGTGATGTTTAGTGAATATGAACTTGGAACTCTTGTTTCAGCTGTAGCTGAGGTTGCGTTGAACAGTCACAACTTCAGAATAGCTGCCTCTGGTTTAGATCCACTCAGAGAAAGTTTTAAGCCTTTGTTTTGCTCCGATACACTCTTCAAATCCATCACTAGAGTGTTTCCAGCCCTGTTTCTGGTAGGGCACGGCCAGTCTGACTATTAGACAGCATTAAGTTTTAAACCACTTGTGAAGGCAATTAGCTTGCAGAGTCTGGCAGTGAACTACCTTCCCATGGGATTGGGGACTGCTGCTTGCTGATGATGGGCTTTGAAGAACTAATTACTCATTGATGTTTACAGTTGGGCTGAGAAGGGGAAGGGGGGGGGCCATTCAGCAGGTTTGGTTTAAGAAAGAGACAAGAGGTTTTCCTGACTGAAGTCTCCTTCTGAGCCTGTTAATGCCAGTTCCTGATCTCTTTCCAGCCGTGCAGTTGCACACAGAGCCCGAGTATAAGGATGAGACAATGACAGTCCACCAGATACCTCTTGCAGGTGAGCATGTGAGGCTGTAGTCATGCAGGAGAAGCACTTGTTCACTACCCACGCTCAAGGTGGTGAAAGGAGTGGCTTCTGCTTTCAAGCCTGAGTAAGAAGATGTCTATTAATCTGCATGTGTTTCACAGGAGGAGAATCTCTTTCAAAGAAACAAGACTTGCTGAGTCAGGGCCTTGGATGTGTAGAATGTGGGTGTGTGGAATGACTTTGAACTGTCACTGCATTCAGCTGTCTGTGGTCTCTTACTGCTGGGAACTGTGATTCCCATAGTACAGGGACAGACTTGGCAGAGTTGAGCCATTCTGACAGACTCTGAAGGACTTGGATGGTGCATGGCTCCTGAAATAAGTGGCTGGAGTATGCAAGCACAAGTCAGACTGGGGGGAAGAGCTTTGTGTTCTGGTGCAGTTTGTACATAACTATCAAGAAAAGCATGAGTAGCATTCCGTCTTCCGTATCTTTCCCTTTTGAGTGAGTGATTTTGTCTGGTTTTATTGGATTTGGGACAGGAAAACCACAAGCTGCTGAAAGGATGTTGCCTCAGAGTCCTGGAGCATCAACCCAAGGTGGAAATAGCCCTAAACGGGAGGCAGGGCCTGGATCCCCAAAAGCTGCACAGCAAAGCTTGGAGAAGGGCAAGGAAAAAGAAAGCCCAAAGAAAACAGGTGAAAAAGAAATGGCATTCCCTTTTGAACTTTAATGAAAGGAGGCCAAGTTAAGGAGATGTATTTGTCCTCCAGGCTGCTTGCTCTCTAGAAGTCAGGTCCATAGAGAAGCTCAGCTGAAGGAGCAGAATGTGTTCTGGCACTTTGGAAGTTGACACAGAACTAATAAGGCTTAGAAATTGGACACTGTTCCTGCTTGGGGTGGGATTAGTCCCTGTAGTAGTTTGCCCCTGGCTGGGGTGGGTGCTTCAGCCTGTGACATTCAATTACAAGGGGATGTTTGGATTAGTTACTTGTCGGTCTTGGGCTTTAGTTTGGTTTCTCCCAGTTGAAGCCATGGGCTTTCTGCCCTTAGGCTCTTTCAGCGTTCTGCTGCTGGGCTGGAAGATGTTGCTCCTGTTGGTGCTTAAGCAAACATGGACCCATTTTGGCTTTAAGGAAAAATGGTAGTGATGGTTGTGAGTAGTCTTTTGCTCTCTCTTACAGGTGCTGAACAGAAGTGTGCAAGCAGGCACCCCGACCTGGTCATGGCCTTCCTTTGTAAAGTACGCTTGGACGTGAAGATCTCGATATCAATGTAGAATAGACGAGAGTATTTCAGTTGGAAGGGACCTACAACAGTGACCTTGTCCAACTACCTGACCTGTTCAAGCATGTTGTTAAGGGCGTTGTCCAAACCCTTCTTAAACACTGACAGGCTCGGAGCATTAACCACTGCTCTGGGAAGCCTGGGCCAGGGTTTTCCACCCTCTCTGTTAAGAAATGCTTCCTAATGTCCTTAGAACATTTCATCTTGCTAAACAGATTTAACTGGAGATGGCGTTTTCAAGCAGGGCATTGAAGCTATTTTGTGATGCTGCTGTTCAGAGTGGCTGGAGCATAAGGAGGAATGGGTGAAAGCTGGAGGCATATTTGAGGAGTGTTCTTTGTAGAGCAGCCAACTAAGAGTGTCCAAGTTCCATTCTTGCTTAGTGCTTACAGTGGGGAAGTGTCCTGCTCCTTTGGCTAAAGAAGGGAGCAAGAAGCAGCAGCAGCATCTTGGAAACGAAAAAGTCTTTGTGGGGGGAAAAGGAGACCAGTGGAAGTCCATGGATCTTGTTTCCTGTCCCTCTTATTTGGATGGTAATTCTTCTTCATTTCTTCCTTTCAGATTCACCCCAAGAAGGGAAAATTCCTGGCAGCTAAAGCACAGGAGATGGGCCTGCCAGTGTGAGTACAGGATCCCAGCTGGGCGATGGGGCAACCCCAGGCACGTTGATGCTGGCAAGCTGAATATTTCCATGGCCTTTGTTTCAGGGGAACTCCAGCCATTCTTCCCATAATCACAGCTCTCAAGAACGGGGAGAGCATCACCTTTGAAGGCAAAGAGGTAAGATGTAGCTGTGCTTTGTGCCTTGGCTTTGCCATCCTGGTGGATGCTGATTGCCTGTTCCTTCTCACCCCTGCTTGGTGTGGGTTTTGTTGGTTTGGAGCTTTGAGTGTCTACTGGTGGGTGACCGGTCTCTGTTCTCCCTGAATGTGGCTCCTGTGGGGAGCACGAGTGGGGCTGGGGCAGGCTGTGATGAGGGAGGTGTGCTCTGAAATGAATTCACTTGTGCCTATGGCTGTGTGGCTGCTGGTTGTCAGAGCTTATCTCCCCTGCCCAAGCTGATACAGGTCTAGGAGTGCACTAGTGGGGTTAATCCCTGCCTGGGTTGAATGCCTGGGTAGCTGTCACTCCCTCCTTGCTCTGGTTGCTCCTCTTTCACCAAAAGATCATCAGTGGCTCCTGTGTGCAGGGTCTTCATCTCTCAAACTCTAGCATGAAGTGAGAGGCAGAGCCAGCTCTGGCCACGTCACAGGTGGTCTGTAAGTGAAGAGCCTCACCTGGGAGATGTGACTGACCTATATTTGTGTTGTAAGAATTCCACAAAGCCTTTTTTTTTTCCCCTTAATCATGCTTTTGCTCCCATCTGAATCTGCTGTGGGAACCTGGCAACTGCTGAAATTCCCTTCCTTACATTATGTTGGGATTTGTTGTCACACAGCAAAATGCAAACTTGTGTAGTGGGAGCAGAAAGGGAACAGGAACTGCACTGCTTGGGTTTGCTGAGCATTGGGAGCTGCCTGCTGGGGCTGATGGAACAGCTCCCCAAAGAACCGTGGAATGCTTTAGGTTGGAAGGGATCTTCAAAGCTCATCCAGTCCAACCCCCCTGCAATGAGCAGGGACATCTTCAGCTAGATCAGGTTGCCCAGAACCACATCCAGCCTGGCCTGGAATGCCTCCAGGGATGGGGCATCCACCACCTCTCTGGAGCCACACACACTGGTGCAGGAAGGTGTGTGGATAGCTTGATGGTGGTGTGGTCTGTGTGCATCTGCCTGCAGCTTGTTCCTGAAGAACTGTGCACCCCAGTTGACCCTGGCCCAGTGTTCATCGTGCTGGAGTGTCCCCATGAGGGCTTTGTGGATGCTGTCTGTGACAACGAGACCTTCCGAAGGTAGCGGGGTGCCGCTGGGGGAGGGCGTCTGTGCAAAGAGAAGTTCTTCTGGTGCTTCTTGGGGCTGATGTCTGAGCTCTTTGGCACTGTTAAGGAGGTAGAGATCCAGGCAAGGCCTGGTGGTGTGTTGAGCCTTTTAGGAAAGGCAGGGCTGTGCAGGACCTGTGGGGTTCTGTCACGGTCACAGGCTGCTCTTCCCTCAGGAGCCTCCAAAGAAGGACACGTGCACGGGAAGGGAGCAATGTAGAGACTGTTGCTTCCCTGGGCAGTAGAAGCCTGGGCTGTATGTAGCATCTCTGCAGGGCTTCTGAAAGGCTCTGCAGATGTTGCTCTTGGAGGAGAGGAGCTGCCCTGGGGGCAGAGTGCAGGTGTCAGCAAAAGGCAGGCGTAAGCCTTGAGCCTCCTGTGCTCTGCCTGCTTCAGGGGTCACCTCTGATAGCACCCACATGGGAGAGGGGAGGCCGAGGTGCTGGAGGGCTGAAGCTCACGTGCTCTCTCTGTATTTGAACGTGCCCCAGGTACCAGGAGGGCCATCCTGAGCATCAGGTGGCCTTGGTTATTCACATGACCCCAGAGGCGGTGCTTCGAGACAGCCGCTACCAGCAGTGGCTGCAGAGGTGGGTGATCTTCTCATTCCTGGAGTGTCACTGATGGGCAGCAGCATGTTCCTATGGTGCCAGTGTCTTTCCCAGAGCAGAAAGAGCTGTTGGCTGGCAGTAGGGCTCTGCTGGCTCAGATGGGGTCTCAGCTAATGCCTCAGATGCACACATATGCCCAGCTCTAACGTGGGGCTGAAGCTGTTGTGCCCTTTATTGTCCTCTTGCAGATTTGGACCTGGAACTCAGCACTTGGTGCTCAATGAGAACTCCGCCGCCGTGCACAACCCGCGCAGCTACAAGATCCAAACTCAGCTCAACCTCATCCACCCTGAGATCTTCCCTCTGCTCAGCACCTACCAGAGCAAGGTAGGCCAGGCCCTGCTTGCTTGTTTTTCATACCCCTGAGCAAAGAATGTGTTTAATGTCACTCTTCTCCCTGCAGGAAGAAGAGGCCGTGTGTAGCGTGCCCATCGTGCGAGGAGAGTGCCTCTTGAAATACCACTTCAGACCACAACAGGAGTGGCAGAGGTTGGTGGGAAACTTTGGTTGCTGGTTTTGGGGTGTTCTGGGTGAGTCTCTGCTGAGGGTGGGTGGGGGGGTTGGTGTACTTTGCACATTCTTCCTGGTGGCTGTGCTGGGGTAGCTGCCAGGCTGTCAGTTGTGTCCCTGTCCCAGGAAGTCTCAGGCAAGGTGTAGGACATGTGGTTTGGAGTGTTGTTTCTGGCCCTCCCTCTTGTAGCCTCATGCACTGCTCTGTCCTTTGCTTTAACCTCATGTGCTGTGCACACACACCTGTGGCTGTGGCAGAGCAGATGGTGGCAGGGAGAGACTCTTTGGGGAGCCTGGTGAAAGTCCTGTCAGGCTTTCTGGGTCTTCAGGTGGTGTCCGAGCTGGAAGCCCCATGTGGTTGAACACTTGCAGACTTCCCTGGTGCTTGTTTCGTGGGCAGGTAGGTGAAGCTGCTCAGTGAGGAGCTTAAGGGTAGGGACCATGTGGGGACAGCAGCTGCCATGGCTCAAGCTTCTGGCTCTGTTGGGCAGAATAGGAGGACTCTGATGCAGCCAGCACATGGGAGGGAAGGGATGGGATCCAGAGGGACCTGGACACGCTTGAGAGCTGGGACAGTGCAAACCTCATGAAGTTCAGCAAAGCCAAGTGCAAGGCCCTGCCCCTGGGTTGGGGCAATCCCAGGCACAGACACAGGTTGGGCAGAGAAGTGATTCAGAGCAGCCTGAGGAGAAGGACCTGGGGGTGCTGGGTGAGGAGATACTCGACATGAGCCGGCTTCAGTGTGCGCTTGAGCCCAGAACCCCCCCGTGTGCTGGGCTGCACCCCCAGAGCGTGAGCAGCAGGACAGGGAGGGGATCCTGCCCCTCTGCTGTGCTCTGGGGAGACTCCACTCGCAGCACTGTGTGCAGTGCTGGTGTCCCCAACATAAGGACATGGAGCTGTTGGAGCAAGTCCAGAGGAGGCCACGAGGATGCTCAGGGGCTGGAGCACCTCCTGTATGGAGACAGGCTGAGAACATTGGGGCTGTTCAGCCTGGGGAAGAGAAGCTGCGTGGAGACCTCAGAGCAGCTTCCAGTGTCTGAAGGGGGCTGCAAGGATGCTGGAGAGGGACTCTTCATCAGGGGCTGTAGAGATAGGACAAGGGGTGATGGGTTCAAACTGAAACAGGGGAGATTCAGGTTAGAGATAAGGCAGAAGCTCTTCCCTGTGAGGGTGCTGAGGCGCTGGCACAGGGTGCCCAGAGAAGCTGTGGCTGCCCCATCCCTGGCAGTGTTCAAGGCCAGGTTGGACACAGGGGCTTTGAGCAACCTGCTCTAGTGGAAGGTGTCCCTGCCCGTGTCAGGGGTTGGAACTGTATGAGCTTTAGGGTCCTTTCCAACCCAAACCACTCTGGGATTCTGTGACTCTGTTGTGAGGCTCTTTTGGCACACTCTGCTTGGACAAGTGCTGTCTTTTCAGTTCCAGCCCTGCCCCATCCTGTTCCTGGTCTGTTCTTGCAGAGATGCTGTGACTGTCTGCGATCATGACGCATTTGTTAGTGAAGCTTTGGACCTCCCTGACTTCCAGACTCGAGTGCAGGAGTGCAAAGAGAGCCTGGCTGCTGTTCCAGGTGAGCATCAGCAACTTGTCTTTGATCAGTATAGTGGGAAGTAGGTGGTCTTGGTGACCCACTGCCTTAGAGCCCAAACAAAGCTGTGAACATATAGTTTTCCTGCAGCCTGAGAGCTGCTTTTAAGTCCTCCTGGAGCTGTGCAGATGGAGTTGCTTTGCTTCAGTTGGATTTGGGCCATCTTGTGCTTCTGGTTTTCTGAAGCTGCTGGGTTTGGGGGTTGAGCATTGCTGGGGGCAGAGACAAAGCGCCCATGGGTTCTTGCTCCAAGCTAACCAGAGCTCTGCTCGTGTTGGATGCTGTCATAACAGCCACAGTGGGAGTCCTCATGGCTGGGAGAGGCCTTGCTCTAGATCCAGCTCTCTGTGGGGCACTCTGCTCTGAATTCCAGCTGTGCTGTTGGCAGCGAGGTTCCCATGGTGTGGCACAGCACCACTCACTGTCTGCATCCTGGTGCTGGGCAGAGTCAGGGCACTGCAGAAGAGGAGGAATCAGGTCCCTCTTGAGCTGCCAGCTCTGTCGTTGAGCAGAGTCCTTGTCTGCCCACCTTTGGATATGCAGTTGTGCACCGTGATGTGTTTTCTTGGTGATGCTCATTCTGTCTTCCCTTGTACACCTTGCTGCTGTAGGAAAGCCAGAGGCTAAGGGAAGCAAAACTGAACACACTTGACATGAAGACCATGGAGTTACCAGGCTGTTGAACTAAATGGTGTCTGACTGGGCAGGATGTGGATAAGATTGACTTGACAAATCCTTGTTGTCTGTTTTCTCCAGGAAATGTGGGTGCTTATCCTGAAATTGTGTTCTTGGGAACAGGATCTGCAATTCCAATGAAGATCCGAAATGTCAGTTCCACGCTGGTAAATACCAGGTAAATCCCAGTGCCACACGTGCTGCTTGGAGAGGCTCAGTGTCTCAAAGGGCTGTTTTGAGGACACAGGGAGAGTGCCCCTCTTGTGGAGCCTGTAGGACTTCAGTGTCAGGCCCCTGTGTCTCTGTAGGTGGGGAAGACTTGAGAGCCACCTGTAAAGCCAAGCATTCAATGTTTGTGAAGCCAAACATCAATGTCTTCATTTCACCATCTGCCCCAAGGGTGTGTTCAGCACCAACACCAGAGCACAATGAGCTGTGCAGGCAGAACAGTCTTTCTAAACCCTTGGCTGGTAGGGCTGGAGTAGCATTTAGAGGTGTAGAGCACTGAGAGCTCTCTGCCTTAGAATCACAGAATCCCAGACTGGTTTGGGTTGGAAGGGACCTTAAAGCTCATCCATTTCCAACCCCCTGCCACGGGCAGGGACACCTTCCACTAGAGCAGGTTGCTCCAAGCCCGTGTCCAACCTGGCCTTGAACACTGCCAGGGATGGGGCAGCCACAGCTTCTCTGGGAAAAGTCTGTGCCAGCGCCTCAGCACCCTCACAGGGAAGAGCTTCTGCCTTAGATCTAACCTGAACTTCCCCTGTTTCAGTTTGAACCCATCACCCCTTGTCCTGTCACTACAGTCCCTGATGAAGGTCCCTCTCCAGCATCCAACCCAACAGATCCCCCTCCCTCAGCGGGCCCTGGGCAGAGCTCATGCAGTGCCTGCTCAGTGTCGTTGTCACTTGTCTTGTCAGCTCTACCCGCTCCCTGCTCTTGGACTGTGGAGAAGGAACCTTCGGACAGCTCTGTCGCCACTATGGAGAGCAAGTTGACCAAGTGCTGTGTAACATAGCAGCTGTGTTTGTGTCTCACATGCACACTGACCACCATTCGGTAGGTGGGGGGTGTTGGAAGAAGGGCTCCTGTCCAGGCCTGCTCTGCTCCTTGGGATTTGGGGGTAGCTGATGACTACAGGCTGCCTTGCTGGTAGGGCTGCCTGTATTCATCCCCTCTGCATTCCCAACGTGCTGCTGAACCTCTCTGTGTTTCTCATCCCCTCTCCCTTCCAGTTAGGGGTCCCTGCAGACTTGCTGGGACCGTCTGGAGTTGGAATGTTCTAGCAGTGTCCAGCCCCACTTGCTTCAGTGCTCTGCAGTCAGTACTCACAGGAGGATGAGTTGCTCTGTTGTAGGTTGGGCCTGAGCAGGGCAGGCCCTTTGCTGGTCGTCTGCCTCATGCCTGGAAACCACAGCAGCACTGGGAAGGGCTGAGGGGCTGCTGCAAGTTGCAGTTACTGGAAAGGAGCTGTCATGTATTTGTGACTATAGATCTTCCAACCTCTGCAGCTGAGCTGTGGTAGTGCTGTTGTTACTTACAGCCAGACATTTCTGACTGCAGCTTTGCTCTCTTCTTCACTCCCTTTGCAGGGGCTGTTGCACATCCTGCTGGAGAGGCGGAAAGCTTTTGTAAGTAGTGCTGCTGTTTCACTGCTCCTGACCTTGTCTTGGGGTGAGGGGAGGGAACTTCTGAGCAGGGGAGAAGCACCATCATTTCCCTTGGTATTTCTTCTCAGATTTGGTGCATATCTGGTATTGAGCTTATTTTCTCCCCCCCCTGCTTTTGCTTTTCCAGGCAGCCCTTGGTCAGGCTTTCAGCCCCCTGTTTCTGGTAGCACCTGAACAGATCATGCCATGGCTACACGAGTACCACAACCACTGTGAAGAGATTCTTGGAGACATCAAGTGAGTGTTCTGTGTGGTGTGTGGAGAAATGGCCTTGCTGGGTCCTTACTCAAGGCAAACTGCTGTCATCCATTCCCCAACCCCTTTATTGACGGTGACTCTGACTCCTTTCATTGTGTGTAGAATTAGGATGTGCAGTTTGCAAAGGGGAGGGAGAGGGTTTTTTACTCAGTTGTGCTACTTCATAGAGGCTTAAATGCTGCTTCCCCTTAGGAAAGGAGAGTTGAGCAAGTGAAAAAGGATTCCTGGAAGAGAGTACTAGACAGTGGGGAGGAAGTGGTTGGATGAGTTCCTGGGCCACTGGGTAGTGCAAGCCAGGGGAAAACCAGACTGGTGTGCAAACGTGTCTTATTTGTAAGGCTGTGAACTGACGAGGAGAAATGGTCTGCTTAGGGACAAGATGAGGTTTTCCTTTGTACCCGTCCTTAGTTCTGTCTTCTCCCCTCCCTCGCAGGATGATTCCATCCCAGTCTCTTGTGAAAGGCTGTGAGAATATCAAACCTAAAACTAAATGGTTTGTCAGCTCTCTGTTAGAGAACTACGACTTGGCTGAGGTAAGCTCCTGAGCTGGCAGGGACAGTTGCTGTGAGGGGCCAGGGGGGACCTGAGCTCTAACACTTGTGTCCTTGTTCAGTTTCAGACTTGTGAAGTCCAGCACTGTAAAAATGCTTTTGCATGTGCAATGATCCACAAATCTGGCTGGAAAGTAGTTTATTCTGGGGACACAATGCCCTGCATGGCCTTAGTACAAATGGGTAGGTGACAAACACCCTCCGCTTGAAGAAGGTCTTGGAGAAAGGTCTTGAACTGTTGGTATCCAAAGTGGGCACCCCCAGACCCTTGGTGCTGTGCCTGCAACACACCGGGGGCTAAGAGGGGGAAATGAGAGTTCCTGCAGGCGCTTGAACCAGTCTCTATTCACCTGAAGATTGAATATATGCTTTTTTACCCAGGTAAAAATGCTACCCTGCTGATCCATGAAGCCACGCTGGAAGATGGCATGGAGAGAGAAGCTATGGAGAAGACACACAGGTGAGAGGTGTTCTGCTGCCTCTCACTTATGAGGAAGGCAAAGATGCTGAGCTGGGTTTTGTTCGTGGAGCTGGTGATGGAGGGCCCAAGTCCTGTACATGGTTCTGGTGTGTGTAGAGCTTTTCAGTACTAAAATGATGTGTTGCTCATTGCACCAGCTCTGAAACCTTCACAGCTCCTCTGAAAATCCTCAGAGAGAAGTAGATGGTGGTAACAATAGACCAGCCCAAAGGCAAGGCCCTCTGCTTGGTTATATGTAGGACTAAACTCGGGAGGCAGAAGATTATTAGGCAGAAGCTCTGTGAGGGTGCTGAGGCGCTGGCACAGGGTGCCCAGAGAAGCTGTGACTGCCCCATCCCTGGCAGTGTTCAAGGCCAGGTTGGACACAGGGGCTTGGAGCAACCTGCTCTAGTGGAAGGTGTCCCTGCCTGTGGCAGGGGGTTGGGACTGGATGAGCTTTGAGGTCCCTTCCAACACAAACCACCCTGGGAATTCTATGAGAAGCCATCTTGTCCCTGCACCCACCCAGACACAGTTGGAGCTGGGTGCTGTGGTACCAAGTGCTGCCCCAGCAAAAGTGGGAAGACCTGAGAGCAGCTTCTTGGAATTCCATGTGAGCTGCTGTGCAGGAGCTGGACTTGCTGGCGCCCCTGGGACAAGTATTTGAATAAGCCCTTGTCCCCAGTTTGGGGAGCTCTTGAAGGCAGAGATCCAAGTAATTGCAGCTGCTTTCATGCACTTGGAGACCTTTGGAGGTCAGACTTGCCACCAGCGCAGGTTGCCAGAGGAGTAGGTGTTGGTGTGTGCCTGCACAGAGCAGGGACACCTCATGCTCTGCCACTGTCAGTAGGACCTAGTGGTGGTGTGTGTGACGTGCCCTTGGCTGCAGAGCAGCCAGCCCTGCCCCTGGAGCACAGCACCATCACGCCAGGCTGTGCCTGATGGGGACGTGGTGCCCTGTTCCTGTTCCTTTGCAGCACAACCTCGCAGGCCATTCAGACTGGGATGAAGATGGATGCACAGTTCATCATGCTCAACCACTTCAGCCAGAGATATGCCAAGATCCCGCTCTTCAGTGAAGACTTCAGTGAGAAGGTTGGAATTGCATTCGATCATATGAGGGTAAGTTGGGAGCTTGGAGCCAGCCTGTGGGAAAGGTTTTGGTGTTGCTTTGTGAATGCCTGCTCATAAGTTGAATTCTCCACTTGTATCAATACACGATCTCCTTCTGAAGAGTCTCTTCTGAAACAGCTCCTTTTGCTGCTGGCAGCAGATGTCCCCAGTGTGGGGAAGGGGTGAGGTGGGTGCTGAGGGCTCTTGAGAGTGCTGCTCAGGGATGGGATGGGCATCATATGCTCCTGGCCAGCTCCCCAAAGTTTATATGATGCTCTGTGGGATGGAATACCCCTTTGGCTAGTTTGGGTCAGGTATCCTGTCTCTGCTCCCTCCTGGTTTCTTGTGCCCCTCCTCATGGCAGAGCATGAGAGAGTGAAAAGTGCTTGATCAGGTAAGTGCTACTGAGCAACAACTAAAACTCTAAAACCAAAACTGTGTCCTCCCCTTATTCCACACCATTTATGTCATGCCCAGATCCCACACTTCCCAATCGCTTTCCTGCCTTGTGATCTGTCCGCTCAGACATGGTTCCCTTGGCTATGGACAATCCCCATGAAGACTGTGGAGTTCTTTCAGTCCTTGACGTTGGGCTCCATCTGTCCTACCAGTCTCTCAGAGCAGGACAGCTGGTGTGTGGTGGTGGACTGTTGCATGCCAAAACCAGTTCAGGTCCCATCACTGCTGTGCTCATCCAGTTGCATCAAAGTTCATTCTTTGTTAATGCGGGGATGGAAGGGGAGTCGGGTTCAGATGCCCATGTCTGGAGCAGCAGAGCGGGGCACCATGAGGCACCCAGTGCAGTGACAGGCCATGGAAGTGATAATGAACAGTGTTATCCCAGAATCGCACATCATTAGGGCTGGAAGGGCCCTCTGGAGATCATCTAGTCCGAGGCAGGTCACACAGGAACGTGTCCAGGTGGGTTTGGGATGTCTCCAGAGAGGGAGACTCCACAACCCCCCTGGGCAGCCTGTGCAAGGGCTCTGCCACCCTCAGTGCAAAGAAGTTCTTCCTCATGTTGAGGTGAAACTTGTTGTGTTTTAGTTTATGGCCATTGCTCCTTGTCCTGTTGCATTTATCATCTGATCTAATTCATTGGCTCTTCTTGCCCCAAATCAAATCCCCGTGAGGTTCACACCAACTTCCCCATCCTCTGACTTCACCCACCAAGTGAAGTCCTCAGTGTGAACTGATTGAAACGATTGTATATTCCTCAAAGGGAACAGAGGCAAGGAGCCATTTCCTGCGTCCTGGCAGCCTTTCATAATGACCTACCCCATGCAGGTGTTGGAAGATACACAGTAGTTTGTTGTTCACGTGTGGAATTGGACATTTTTGAGGTGTATTTTCATTTCTTTGCAAAACAAAGGGCTCTGACATTCCACATCACTCCATTTCCACTCTGGAAACTTTGGAATCACACAATACTTCTCATGTGAAATTCAGTTTGGTAAGAACAGAATGTAGGGGTTTTAATCAGTGGAATGATTGACTTTTGTCCTGTTCAAGTTCAGGTAAAGCTACTTCATTACATCTGCAAATTTCCATATTTTAGCAGTTGCCTGATAAGTTTAATCAGATTTTATTCCCATGTGTAGTGCTCAAATGCTCCTTTGGGCTTCATGTAACTGAGTAGAAATCGGGATGTAAATGAGCCATTAAGCGACGTGAAGAACTGCTCTGAATTTGCCCAGAGCTGCACTGACCTGTTGCTCTTTCTGCTACCTTTGACTCTTTGTTCTTTGTGTTGACTTTCACTGTACCTTCGTTTAGAAAGATGAAATTCTTCAGCACAAATCCTTCGAAAAAGAGTAAAATGATCTTGTCAGAAGTATAGTTGAGATTTTGAAGCTTAAGCACCATCAGTAGAACTTAATCTGACCAGTTTCTCCATAACACTTGTGATGTCCTCCACTGACCCCTTGGGCTCTGCAGCGAGTGTAGCTCTTGTGGGTTTCTAACAGTGGCCACCATATTCTCCCTTCTCAGTTGGTGCCGCTCTGATGGCTCTTGCAGAAGACATTGAGGAGCCCAACACTGCTGGTGTTGGATTGGATGCAGCCATAGCAGTGGGAATAGTCACTGATGGAGCAAAACTTGGACAGCACCCACATCTCTTGGGAAGGAAATGGGAGGAAGGAAAACAAAGCTCAGTTCTCATGCAGGTGCTCCTGTACTTTGTTGCAGGTACGCTTTGGTGACTTCCAGACCATCCCGAAGCTGATCCCGCCTCTGAAGGCTTTGTTTGCAGATGATATAGTAGAAATGGAGGAGAGAAAGGAGAAACGGGAGCTGCGGCTCCTGAAGGAGACTGCTCTAATCCTGGAGAAGCTGAGTGCTGGGGAGAACAAGGAAGCACTGTCCCAGAAACGGAAACAAGTCAAGAACCATCAAGAACTTCCAAACAAGAAGCTGAAAAGTGTAAACTGAAAGAGACAGGGGCTGGGATGCTCTGCAAGGAGAGGCCTTGCTCTGCAGGGCTCAGAGGGTGCAGCGCTGCGGGAGCCGTGGAAAGGGCTGGCGTCAGGGTCCAGCTTTGCTTGGTCATGAGCGATCTCCATGGGCTGCTGAGCACACCCTGAGCAGCACGAGGCCTTGTGGTGACAGCATCTGCCCCTGCAGCTCCTGCTCTGGGTCTCACCGGTCCCTCTCTCATTTTTCTTTTAGCCAGAGTTGTTCTCTCTCACCTGTTTTAATTTGAGTTTTATGCTACAGGCTATCAGTGATGCAAGGGCAGCAGCCAGCCCTGTGCAGATCAGCTTGGAGAAGCCCTGGAGGGGCCCTGGCTCTGCTGGAGCAAAGTGGGCAGCTCTCAGGGTTGTGAGGAATGTAACCGGGTATTGGCATCCAGAGGTGTTGGTATCAACATAGGAGGAAATGTCACAATAAAATGGGACCCAATTACTATTTAGGTTTAAGTAAGGGTGTGAATGCTGCTGTGTTCCCATTTTACTGTGGTTTTCTGAGTTGTTTTCTCCTCATAAGATCAGTTTTCCAAACCCTTTATTTAGACTCTGAATAAACCACTGGACATGTACAGGAGGCTGGGTTCTGTCTGGATTACTAATGAGGACGTCGCAGTCCAGAACCCTCCATGTGCTGGGCTGAACCCCAGAGCGTGAGCAGCAGGTCAGGGAGGGGATCCTGCCCCTCTGCTGCGCTCTGGGGAGATCCCCCCTGCAGTCCTGATCCAGCTCTGGGGCAAGAGCACAAGAAGGACGTGGAGCTGCTGGAGCGAGGCCAGAGGAGGCCCCGGAGCTGCTGCGAGGGCTGGAGCAGCTCTGCTCTGGAGCCAGGCTGAGAGAGCTGGGCTGGGGCAGCCTGGAGAAGAGAAGGCTCCTGAAGGGGAGACCTTAGAGCAGCTCCAGTGCCTAAAGGGGCTCCAGGAAACCTGGGGAGGGGCTTTGGACAAGGGCCTGGAGGGACAGGCCAAGGGGAATGGCTTTAACCTGCCAGAGGGAAGACTGAGATGAGCTCTGAGGCAGAAGCTCTTCCCTGTGAGGGTGCTGAGGCGCTGGCACAGACTTTTCCCAGAGAAGCTGTGGCTGCCCCATCCCTGGCAGTGTTCAAGGCCAGGTTGGACACAGGGGCTTGGAGCAACCTGCTCTAGTGGAAGGTGTCCCTGCCCGTGGCAGGGGGTTGGAACTGGAGGAGCTTTAAGGTCCTTTCAACGCAAACCAGTCAGGGATTCTATGACAGGAAGTGATCCGATTCACACCCATGCAATAACAAGAGCTTACTTAGTCTTATCTTAGTCCCTGCAGACTCTGGTTGCAGTCCCCAGCTGTGTTGATCGTCCACTTTCTGTTCTAGACAAGCACAGTGTTAAAGCACAGTTAATCAACAGAAGGTGCTTTGCTGCCAGTTGGCATCTTATGTTTCCATCCCCTTAAAATGAAGTCTTAAATCTTTAATATGTGCTGGTATTGTTTGCTGAGCCACCTCTGAAAACAAACTCAACTGAAACAGCACAAAGCTCCCCCTCCTGCTCCCAGACACAAGCAGGTACAACACTGGTGAGGAAGAAGTAAAGCTGACCCCCAGAAAGCCTCCATCACACTCATCTTCACCCCAGACATTCCCCCCCATCTGCCCACTGTGCCAGCTCATATCCCCTGCACCCAGGATGGGAATCTGCTCAAGGAAACTGCTCTGGAGGCGTTCAAAAGCCACCTCAGATGTTACCAGCTAGAACTGACCCATAGAGCTGTGAATATCCCCAGGGTAACTGAGGCAGGTAGGACACTGTTGGCAGGAAACAGCCCGCGCAGGCGTGAGGCTCCAGCAGTTCATGGTCCTTACACCAGCGCTGTAATGCACAAACAGCCCAGGTCAGTCCCCAGGTCAGTATTTGCTTTTCTTCACTAAGTCACAGAATCCCAGACTGGTTTGGGTTGAAGGGAGCTTAAAGCTCATCCAGTTCCACACCCCTGCCATGGGCAGGGACACCTTCCACTAGAGCAGGTTGCTCCAAGCCCCTGTGTCCAACCTGTCCTTGAACACTGCCAGGGATGGGGCAGCCACAGCTTCTCTGGGCACCCTGTGCCAGCGCCTCAGCACCCTCACAGGGAAGAACTTCTGCCTGAGCGCTCATCTCAGTCTCCCCTGCACTTAAGGAAGTACAGACCCGTCTCTGGCTTTCCCGCGGAGCCGCTGGGGAGCGGCGGCTGATGCGGCCACGGTGCTGCCGTGGGGAGGCGGGAGGGACCCGCTGCTGGCTCCGGGCGCGACCGTCCCGTCCCGCCGAGACGGGGCGAAAGAAGCGCCCCAGCGGGCGGGGCCGGCGCTGGGTCCCGCCTCCGGTGTGCCCCGGGCAACGGCGGCTCCTCCCGCAAACACGGCGGGTCCCGGCGAGATGGAGCCGGCGGAGGACCCGACCCCGGAGCCGGTGCCGGACGCGGCCCCCGACCCCGAGGTGTCGCGGCTGGAGCGGTGCGCGGCGCTGGCGCTGGGCGCGGGGCCGGGGCTGGGCGCGGCGGGCCCGGCGCTGCGGTCCTTCCTGAGCGGGGCGGCGGGTCCTGCGCTGCTGGCCTGGCGCGGGCCCGGCGGGGAGCTGGCGCTGAGCCCCCCCCCGCCGCCCGCCGCCCCCCACAAGGCGCTTTTCTTCCTGCGCCCGCCCGGCGCCGGCCCCGGCCCCGGGTCGCTGCTGTGCGGGGACCTGCCCGCCGACACCCTGCGGCACTTCGCCGCCCTCGTGGAGGAGGTAAGGCCCGGGCAGCGCTGGGAGCCGGCTGCCGGGGTTCCTCCTGCTGCTGCTGCAGCCGCCCTGACCCCGCCACAAGAGAGACATTGAGGTGCTGGAGCGGGGCCAGAGAAGGGCACCGGAGCTGGTGCAGGGCCTGGAGCACAAGTGTGATGAGGAACGGCTGAGGGACCTGGGGGGTTTAGTCTGGAGAAGAGAAGGCTCAGGGGGGACCTTATCGCTCTCTGCAACTGCCTGACAGGAGGATGGAGCCAGGAGGGGGCTGGTCTCTGGTCCCAAGGAACAAGGGATGGGACAAGAGGAAACGGCCTCAAGCTGCACCAGGGGAGGTTTAGATGGAGATGAGGAGCAATTCCTTCCCCAGAGGGTGCTCAGGCATTGGAACAGGCTGCCCAGGGCAGTGCTGGAGTCACCATCCCTGCAAGTGTTCACACCCCGTGTAGACGAGGCCTCAGTGCCATGGGTTAGTGGTGGCCTTGGCAGTGCTGGGAATGGTTGGACTTGATGAGCTTAATGGTAGTTTCCAGCCGAGTTGATTCTATGATTCACAGCACCTCCTGCCTCATGGGGGTCTTCACGATTCAGTTAAACCTCCTCAATCCTGACCCATATCATCTCTGGGCCTGTCTAATGCTGGTGACCTTGTGGGACACAAATCACACGGTGGGAAGTGCTGGAGGTGACACCTCGAGGTCCCCTGGTCCAAGCCCTGTTAAAGCAGGGGCACCCAGAGCCGGGTGCCCAGGACTGTGCCCATGTGGGTTTTGAGTATCTCTAAGGATGGAGATGAGATGCCACAACTACCCCGAGCAGCCTAACGCCAGTGCTCGGTTACCCTCGTGGTGGAAAAGCCTTTCCTGGTGTTCAGAAGGAGCCTCCTGTAGCCTCAGTGTAACAATGGAGTGGTACAGGAATAGGAGCAGCTCTGGGTCTGTGCACCGATCATCACATCTCTGGGTCCAGTGGTGGATTCTGGTCTGAGCTCTCCTTGTCCATTACTGGGGCTTTTTTTACAGCTGGGCTGTAAATTCCTTCACGTTTCTCTGGTTTCTGCCCCTTGGTATCAGTGCAACTCCTTCATCTTCCAAGAGCTAAGCACCGGCTCACAGCCCAAGGCTCCAGAAACTTCAGCTTGAAGCTGGGCAAAGCCAGCCAGTGAAAAGAATTCAGTTAAAGGAATTCAGCCCAACTAAACTCAATTCACACACCCACTTACCCCCGGGAGGCTGATGTTTGCCCAGAGGGATCTTCGAGATCCTTGCTCCTTCCTGTGTTGACAGCCAGAAGCAGCATTGTCTCCACCTACTCCTGATGGCCCCTCACCTGGAGAAGTCTCAGCAGTGAGGCTGCAATGGGAAGTAGAGCAGCTGCTTGATGGAGAAGCTCTGGTGATGCTCTTGGTGTATTAAGATGGTGATGGATAGGCTGGATTCCAAGAGCAGCCTCCCAGAGCAGTTATCCCAGTTTGGTGGGATAACAAGTTATGCACATGGGGAGCTCCAGTTTTGAGGGGTTTGAGCCCTGTGGTCTTGGTGACTCTGCCCAGACAGTGGTTTTGCATTGCAGTTGGTGTGTACATGGTGGCACAGGACAGGCACCGGCTGCTACAAGGAGTTTTTGGGGCAAGAACACTCCAGCAGATCCCAGTAGATTCTGTTTCCTGGCTGCCTGCAGCAGGTGGGATGGTGCATCCTGATGGTCGCTCTCAGGCTTCCCTCCCCTCCCCGTGCAGGGTTGCTGTAGAGCAGGTTCTGCCAGGGCTTGGTCCCACTTTCAGACTTCGCTTGTGGAGCACAGAGTGATGGGGCTGTGCTGGGGTGGAAAGGTGTCGAGGTCCCTGAGGCTGGTCCTTTATCAGAGGGTTTTAGGATGGTCTTAGAAGAATTTGTCCAGTGAAAGAAATAGTTTGTGTCAATCTTTCTGTGGGTGTTTTAGGATGTCAGGAATAGACACACCAAAACTGTGTGCTCTTCAGTGAGGAAGTGACCTTGTCTGCTTGGCAGACTTGACTCTTGTGATGGCAGAGGGAGCACACCTCTGCTCTGGGGAGCCGGGGGTCCTTGGGAGCCCAACAATGGGCTTACCAATCAAGAAGAAAATGAGCAGCTCTCATTGACTGTTTGCAACATCACTGGCATTCTCAGCCCGTGGTTTCACAGAATCACAGTGGTTTGGGTTGAAGGGACCTTAAAGCTCATCCAGCTCCAATCCCCTGCCACAGGCAGGGACACCTTCCACTAGAGCAGGTTGCTCCAAGCCCCTGTGTCCAACCTGGCCTTGAACACTGCCAGGGATGGGGCAGCCACAGCTTCTCTGGGCACCCTGTGCCAGCGCCTCAGCACCCTCACAGGGAAGAGCTTCTGCCTCAGAGCTCATCTCAATCTCCCCTCTGGCAGGTTAAAGCCATTCCCCTTGGCCTGTCCCTACAGGCCCTTGTCCAAACCCCCTCTCCAGGTTTCTTGTAGCTCCTTCAGGCACTGGAGCTGCTCTAAGGTCTCCCCTTCAGGAGCCTTCTCTTCTCCAGGCTTCACTTCAGTTGTCTCCAGATATAAGTAATAGAGACAAATCTTGCTGATAGCATAGCTCCAGCCGTTGTTGGTGGGCTGGGCAGTATCTGCATGGCTTGTTCCTTGGGGCTGTGCTCGCCCTCCCCACAGCTCCCTGGGCATGACGGTTGCTGCAGTGCCAGCCGTGGTTACAGAGATGGGGCAGCACAGGGGTGGGCCTGGGCTGCTGGATTCCTTTGCGTTTTTGTATTTATTCCTTTTCAGTGTCCATTTGTAGCTATTTTATCCCCTTCCCCTCCACTGAGCCCGGTAACACAAAGGGCTGTTGTTTGTCACCAGGGACAACCAGGCTTTGTCGGGCTGTTGCCACAGGCTGGTGCCAGCGTGGAGCCACCCTGGGAGAGCCTGTGCTCCGAAAGGTGGAGCAAGCACCAGGACGTGCTGTGAAGGCAAGGGAAGGAGAACCCATGGTGCATGATGCGGGGCTGAGGGAGCCTGAGGATGGGGCTGCTCACTTTGTCTGCTGGTTTCCACCTTTCTCAGCTGCTTGGATTCAGTGGAAGGGATGCACTTGTGCACAGAGTGGGCCTGTAGAAGGGTTTGATGAGGTCTGTTCATCGTCATCTGCCCTTGTTTCATGGAGCAGGGAAATGCTTGAGGCAACAATGAGTGTCCAGGCTCGGCCGAGCAAGGACCTTGGAGTCCAATGGCCTGTCTGTCTCCTGAAGCACTTGTTTCTGATTGCTCTTTCATGACTCCTGCTGTAGGTGATCGTGCCCATCCTGACAAACCAGAAGAACCATCAGGGCTGGCCACGAGTGGTGTCACAAGACCTTATACGTCATGTCCACAACCTAAAAAGCACTGTTTTCAAGGTTGTTGGCCAAGTAAAGGGCAAGACCTTGCTGCCTCTTCCAGCTGGTTCAGAGGGAATCGAGGACATTGATCTGGAAAATGAGAAATGGTGAGTACAACCCTGGCTCTCCTCGTCTCCTCCTGCTGATGCGTGTGGTGGCTCCTCTGGGGAGCCTCTCCACATCGTGGGGATTCTTCCTGCTCCCTGTCATCTGCTGCTCACCCAGCACAGGCAAGAAGAGCTCAGGCAGTGCTCAGGCTTGTGGGCACATGAAGAAGCAATGAACTGCTCATATCAGTGAGGATAAAACCCAAACCCAGGAGAGGTTTTACCCTGTTTCATAGGTAAATGACCTGCCTGGTAGAGGTCCATGCTGCCTGCTTGGGCAGGACTGTTCTGCCTCCTTTTAAACCTGGATTTATCATGCAAAGTTATGGGAAAAACCACCTACAACTTCCTGCAAGCTCCTAAACTGCTCATGGTCCCATAGAGAATGTTAGAACCTGTTGCATCTGTCCTCCTGGAGAAGTGGGGTGGCTTCCCAGACACCCACTGTGTTTCCTGCTGTTTCTCCCTAATAAGTAAATGAATAATTTGGGTTCTCTCCAGTCATAGGTGGACCTCCCTGGTAGCTCTCCTGATTCTGCAGTTTACTTACAGCCCTGAGGGCCAATCCCCACAAAAGCCACCCCAGATTTTCTGACTAGTTGTAATCATAGAATGGAACCATGGAGACATTGGGGTTGGAAAAGACCTTTCAGCTCATCAAGTCCAACCATTCCCAGCACTGCCAAGGCCACCACTAACCCATGGCACTGAGGCCTCGGCTACACGGTGTGTGAACACTTGCAGGGACGGTGACTCCAGCACTGCCCTGGGCAGCCTGTTCCAATGCCTGAGCACCCTCTGGGGAAGGAATTGTTCCTCATCTCCATCTAAACCTCCCCTGGTGGAGCTTGAGGCCGTTTCCTCTTGTCCCATCCCTTGTTCCTTGGGAGCAGAGACCAGCCCCCTCCTGGCTCCATCCTCCTGTCAGGCAGTTGCAGAGAGCGAGAAGGTCGCTCCTGAGCCTTCTCTTCTCCAGACTAAACCCCCCAGGTCCCTCAGCCGTTCCTCATCACACTTGTGCTCCAGGCCCTGCACCAGCTCCGTTGCCCTTCTCTGGCCCCGCTCCAGCACCTCAATGTCTCTCTTGTAGTGAGGGGCCCAGAACTGACGCAGGATTCGAGGTGCAGCCTCACCAAGGCCCCAGTCCTGCTGCTCACAATGGTGCTGACACAGGCCAGGATGCTATTGACCTTCTTGGCCACCTGAGCACACTGCTGGCCCAACACCCCCAGGTTCTTTCCCATGAGCAGTTTCCAGCCACTCTTCCCAAGCCTGGAGCATTGCAGGGGGGGTTTTGTGACCCACGTGCAAGACCTGGCACTGAGCCTTATTGAACCACAAAACTGGCCACAGCCCATCACTGCAGCCTGTCCGGATCCCTCTGCAGAGCCTTTCTACCCTCAAGCAGATCAGCACTCCTGCCCAGCGTGAGGTGCACTGGGTCCCCTTGTCCACATAACTGGGCAGCCATGGGAGGCAGAGCCCCCTGTGCAACCAGGCGTTATCCTGCAGCTGAGGACCCCTCATCCTTTGTTAGCTGATACATCTCATTGCAGCTGCAGCAACTTCCACCCTGGTCCTCCCAAGAAGCCAGGTTGGTGTCAGAGGCTGGGGGTGGAAGGATTTTGGCTGTGGCAGTGCTGTGAGCCTGGCCTAATCCAAAATAACTGAGTCTGGAAGGTCCATAGAGCAGATGTGTTTGCACATCGTGTCATGTCCTGAGGTCCCCCAGGTGGAAGCATGCAGCCCAGGCATGGGCTGCAGCCCACTCTGTGTGGTTTCTCTCTGACCTGAGTTATTGGCTGTTGGGAGGTGGAATACGTTCAGGGACAACAGCACAAGGAGAGATAATGCTGCTGGAGGTTTGGCTCTCCGGGTCAGACCCTGAACCCGAATGGATCTGATGCCCCAGTGACTGGCTGTGCAGAGAGCTGGCAACTGGCTTTTGGGTTTTGATTGTTTTGAGGTGTTGTTGAAAGATGAAGCTAGACTGTAACGTGTAAACTCCAGCCATCCACAGGGTCATTTGAAGTAGATCCGGTTGAGCATTGCCCATCAACAAGCGGAAAGCAAAGTTAACCTCGTGGTCTTTCCTGCAGCCTGGAGCTAATAGATAAATCTCTTGTCTATGCCACTGAGTCGTCCATCATAGACTGGAGCTACCAGATCCAGGAAGCACTGAAGAAAGAGTCTTCAGAGCCTCTCCTGCAGGGCAGGAACCCCAACCCCAAGGTGGAACTGGAGTTCTGGAAGAACAGGTACCCTGGGGCCTGGCCAGGGCATGGTGGTCACTGGCGCTAGTTTCGGGTGGAGGGAGAGTGCTGAAGACTGAAGTAGCAACAAGAGTTGCTACTTGTATGGCTCGAGAAGAGCAAGCTGCCTCCAGTTCATTGTGACTTGAGCTAAGGAGCATTGCTCCTGCACATGGGCTAATCATGGCCTGCAGAGTGCCAGGGAGCTCACTGGGCCCTGGGCTGTGTTTTACCTTAACCCCAGCACAGGTGCTACACCTCGAGGGACTTCTGTCACTGTTCACTAGGAACCAGCCGCAGGAGGAAGAGCTGATGGGCACCTTCTGTAGTGCCTTCTGGAAGCAGAGCACCTCAGTGCCTGCTCTTCATCTGTCCATGCTGGGGGGTTTAGAGGCTCAAAAGCCAGGGAGTGGCATTTCCTTCTGCCCTTTGAAAACTCTTGGGCTATGTCAGTTCATGATTCAGAGCCCTTCCTGCTGGAGAGCTGTTACTGATGTCTGCAGAAGCATCTCATGGTTTCCTTCAGAAGTGTTCTGGCAATGACAGAGCTGCGGTCGTGTTGAACCCCAGCACTGTCTATCTGTCCTGTGGGGTTTGTCCATGTCTCCTGCAGGAGCTTCCTCCCATTTCCTTTCACTCAGCCTATGTGTAGCTGAAGGAAATCCTGGATCAGGGCTGGGGGAAGTGGGTGGTGTGGGGAGGCAGCTGTAAGGTGTCTTGGCTGTTGCAGGTGTGAGGACCTGGAATGCATTTACAACCAGCTGAGAACCAAGAAGGTCAGGAACATGATAGAGGTGCTGAAGAGAGTTGAGAGCAGCTACGTCCCAGCCTTCAACACTATGCTCATGGATGTTGAGGCAGGTAAGGTGCTGGGTTCAACTTCACCATAGTGCTGGCTTCTTGCCTTTGTCCATAGCCTGGTGGTACTGGTCTCAAGCCCAGTGGGGCTGTAGTGGCACTGGTCATTCAGTTTGCTGTGACTGTGGGGACTGCAGCCTTGTTTCTGGCCCTGTCTGGTTCGTGGGGTGCAGCTGGGCTGCTTGTGCTTGATCTGCTGCTTTTGTTTACAGGCTGGGACAAGCCTGATCCCTGGTCTGTTGAGCCAGATCCTTCCCAAAGGTCAGAGTGAGTGGATCTGGGAATTCTCTCTGCTGTAATAAAGCATTCAGGCTGAGAGAGCTGGGCTGGTTCAGCCTGGAGAAGAGAAGGCTCCTGAAGGGGAGACCTTAGAGCAGCTCCAGTGCCTAAAGGGGCTCCAGGAAACCTGGAGAGGGGCTTTGGACAAGGGCCTGTAGGGACAGGCCAAGGGGAATGGCTTTAACCTGCCAGAGGGGAGATTGAGATGAGCTCTTGGGCAGAAGCTCTTCCCTGTGAGGGTGCTGAGGCGCTGGCACAGGGTGCCCAGAGAAGCTGTGGCTGCCCCATCCCTGGCAGTGTTCAAGGCCAGGTTGGACACAGGGGCTTGGAGCAACCTGCTCTAGTGGAAGGTGTCCCTGCCCGTGGCAGGGGGTTGGAACTGGATGAGCTTTAAGCTCCCTTCAACACAAACCAGTCTGGGATTCTGGGATCCACATGAATCCAGCAGGACTTACCCCAACTTTTGCAGCGTGATGGGAGGCCTGGTACCCGTGAAGGGGCTGCAGCATGGTGTGACCATGGTGTGACCATGGCTCATGTGTCTGCCCACATGCCCGTCCAGTAATGTTCTCCTGGATGCGAGCTCTGGCCTGCACACAGCTTTCCTGGCTTTCTTGACAGGGAGATAGTTGCAAGGATGCTGTGGGGCAGGCGACCTGTAGATGGTGGTGTGCATCAGCAAATCTGCCTTCTCCTCTCCTGTATTTTCCCAGTCTGTCACAGGGCAATGAGACAAGAAAGCTGGGAACAGGAAAACGACAGGATTGCATTTCCCAGTTTAGGGAACTAAAGACTTATAAGAAAAATCACTCAGGCTTTGCAAGCTGAATGCATGCTGACAGGTTACCCTGGTCTTCACCCCTTTCCATGGAAACATTTCATCTAGTAGGGATCTGTATCACACTCTGTCTATATTGTGCAGTTTATATGGGCTCAAGTGCACACTGAGCTGGCTCATGGGGAGCTTCTCCTCACCCAACACCCCCCAGTCCTTCTCCTCAGGCTGCTCTGAATCACTTCTCTGCCCAGCCTGTGTCTGTGCCTGGGATTGCCCCGACGCAGGGGCAGGACCTTGCACTTGGCTTGATTGAACTTCATGAAGTTTGCACTGTCCCAGCTCTCAAGCGTGTCCAGGTCCCTCTGGATCCCATCCCTTCCCTCCCATGTGCTGGCTGCACCACACAGCTTGGTGTGCACAACATGTAACAGCTGTGCACTCAGGCTCTGCACAGAGCCCTGCCCCAGCTCCCTGTCCCTCGACTTCATGTCAGTGTCTATCCTGTTGTGGTGAGTGCTGTAGGTGAGCGGTGTTCATGGGTGAGCACTCTCCAGCACACAGGTAGGTGAGTGTGCTCCATGCTCATCATGATTCTTTATTTTCCCAGGCACCTTCCATCTGGCTTATAACCCAGCACACCACAGCTTGCTGCATCTCACCACTTCTCCCATCTCTTCACACAGCTTTGGCCGAAGCTCAGGACATTCACCTGCACCTGATGCCCCTCAAGCGCCACTTGGAGGACATCGAGAGGGTTGAGTTCAGTGAGGTGAAGCCTTTCCTGGTCCCTCTGCTCCATGTGGTGTGTTTGATCTGGGTCACCTCCAAGCACTACAACGTGCCCGCACGGATAGTAGTGCTGCTCCAGGAAATCTGCAACCTTCTCATTCAGCGGGTGCGTGGCCATGGTGCCTGCATTTGCCAAGGGGATTCTTTCATGCAAGTCCCCTCTCTCCTCCTTTCCCCCGTCCTTCCCTGGCAAAGGGATTCTTAATTTGAGAGGCGGGATCAAACATATTCAGTGCAAGAAGTCATCGTTCTCTGTGGCAGCAGAAGTAACCTCTCAGATTTTGCTTTTCCAGGCCATGGTGTACCTGTGTCCGGAAGATCTTCTGAAAGGAGAGGTGGAAGAGAGCCTGGGCAAGGTGCAGCTGGTGCTCAGCATCCTGAATGCGTTCAAAGAGGCCTTTGAGGAGAGAAGGGAAAAGCTGCACACGTATTATGGACCAGGCCAAGAAGTGAGGGAGTGGGACTTCCATGCTGTGATGGTGTTTGCAAGGCTGGACAGCTTCCTGAAGAGACTGGAGATGGTGGAGGTGAGACTCTGGTCTTGAAGACTATTGCAAGCCTTCAGGAGAGGGCTGTAGCCATGAACTCACTTGCTGGCATCTTCCTTTCTTGTAGCTTCACCTGATGCCAGGGGATGGGGCACTTCTTTGCTGTTAGGTCTCCTGTCATGGCAAGGCTGGGACCTTGTTTTACCATGTCCTGCTTGCTGCATGTGTAAGATGTACAATTGTGTCCTTCTGGTCAGGTTGATCAGTGTGGTGGTGTTCCCAAAGAGTCCTGCTGGACTCCTTGCTCCTCTTGGTCAAGGGAACGGGGGTTACTGAAGGCTGTGGTTTTCATGGCTGTACATAAAGCTCTACCATCCCCTAGTCCTCCTGTTGCCATCAGAGACACCCCCGGAGCTGGGTCCTGCCTGGCCTGGAGAGCCCACATGCTCCCCTTGAGTGTGGCCACATGGGCTTGGGGAGGAGCAGGGAAAAGTTCCTCACCAGCTCATCCCTTTGATACCGGATTTCAGTGACACCTTCACATGCTCATGGTCTGTCCAGCTGGGATGCTGTGGTTGAGGGTGTCCCTGTTTGTCACTGCTTGTGAGATGCTCATCCGAGGCAGGGACATCTGGAGTCACAAGTCCCCCCATCCCTCAGCTCCCAGCATGGCTGAGGGCCCCTCAAGCCGGAGGTGATGTTGTTCTGCAGAGAGCAGGTCTGAGTGTTTGGGGCAGCCCCTTGCTGTGTCTGGGGAGCACAGCCACACAGACACTGTGCACACCAGCTCTCTCTCGTGTGGTTAACAGCTCACACTCATCTGCTCTCCACACTGTTCTCAAGTGAAGCTCTTTCTTTATCACTGCTATATCCCCAGGGGCAGGATCAGGTGTGCAGGGTACGAGGTGTGCAGGGTACAAGTTGCAGGATCAACTTGTGTGCAGTTGATCAGGTGTGCAGGGTACAAGTTGCTGGCGTTTGCCTTCTTCAGAGGAAGTTTTGGGTTTGGTTTTCTCCTTGTTCTCAGTGGATCAGGGTTTACTTATTTAAACATGCTGTAAAACTTGATGCATTCTGTAATTAGCTAACGGAGCTGGTGCAGGGCCTGGAGCACAAGTGTGATGAGGAACAGCTGAGGGACGTGGGGGGGTTTAGTCTGGAGAAGAGAAGGCTCAGGGGGGACCTTCTCGCTCTCTGCAACTGCCTGACAGGAGGATGGAGCCAGGAGGGGGCTGGTCTCTGCTCCCAAGGAACAAGGGATGGGACAAGAGGAAACGGCCTCAAGCTGCACCAGGGGAGGTTTAGATGGAGCTGAGGAACAATTCCTTCCCCAGAGGGTGCTCAGGCATTGGAACAGGCTGCCCAGGGCAGTGCTGGAGTCACCGTCCCGTGGCAGAGACAACCAGCTGGGCAGGGTCAGTGACACCCACCTGAACACAGGGAGGTTTGACTGGGCAGGAGCTTGGACAGTTGTACCTGTAAACATCAGAAGTCTCCTCTTGGTCAATACCCCTAGCACTGGGGTTCTCAGCCCTGTGGATGACATACCAGGGTCTGCTTTGGACCTGTCCTTTAAGTATCCTTAATAGCAATTTTACAGTTGTTGTAGTACTTCTAGTGGTAGCAGCAGGTCCCCCTGGGGAGGGCCATGCTCTGAGCAGCCGCTGATGACCAGGACAGGCAGGATCTAGCTTCCCCTTTCCTGCTTGTGCCACTCAGCTTGGGGACATCCTTGGAATGGCATCATGCGCAGCTTTGTGTGACCACTGTTGCCATCTTCTTCTGTCAATATATTAACTTCTGTCCCTCCATTGACTTTGAAGGATCTTCTGGCGACTGCCTTGGACCTGGTGAAGCTGGAAAAGATGGAGTTCAGCGGGATTAAAGGGAAGGCCCTGGGCCAGCAGGTGCTGGACATGTATGAGGACTTCCAGGAGGCGTACAAGGTGCTGGCAGAGCAGACCTATGACTGCCTTGACCTGACCAACACGGTAGGTGGGACCAGCTTGTGGTAACTCCAGTAACATGTGCATGTTCCCAAAGCAGCAGCTTCCTCTGCCATGGAGCCCTGGCTCATGTGCAGTCCTGCTGACCTCTTCCCAGCTCCTTCACCTTTCATTATGATCTGGGCTGTCACGGGAGGGAACAGGGAGACACTGGCCTTCCCTGCAGAGATTTGGGAGTTGTTGCAGGTCTGTATGTAGCATATCGTGCTAGCTCAGGACCTGACACCAGCGCAGCTGGGAAACGGGGATTTCCATGCCCTTTACACAAGCTTTCCCTCTGTGTGGTGCTTGCTGGTGTGGTTGAGCTGTACCAACATCCCTGTTTCTTTGCTTTCCTGCTCTTGGTGTCCAGCTTGTGTGATGAGGGCCAGCTCAGGTAACCTCTGGGGATGTGTTTGCTCTTGTCTAGATGAACACATGGCGCCTGGTGCTCTTGGAATTCAAAGACTCCATGTTGTGTTATCAGTAGGGCTTTAATTAAAGGAATCTTGCCAGCCCTCTGGGTCACGGCTCAGTGGCTATCTGGATCACAGATGCTCACAGCAGCACGTGTCATGCAAACAGGGCAAAGCAAATGTGCCTTGGGCCTCCTTACTGCCTGTTCACAAGCTCCTGCTCTTGGCTTTGACACTGAGCAGCATGGCCTGGGGGTAAGCTATGAAGGAAGGGTGAGAATGGGTTTTCTGAAGTAGTCCTGTCTGGGTCCCATGGTTGTGGCTGATCTCAGAGGATCTTTGATTTCTTCTGCTGCTTGTCCCATTTGCCTTGTGGTCAGCTCGCTGTGCCTGAGGAGCAGGACATGGTCAGGCCTGCCCACACATCTAGAAGCGGGAGGGCTAGAACTGGAGTGGCCATAGGGAAGCTCCGTGGTGAGGAGCTCCAGCCTCACACTGCTGTGACACACACCCAAGTGGAAGGTGACCCTGGGACAAAGCCCTGGCTCCAGCAGGCTCCTGCCTTGCTCCCTTCTGTGCTGGGGTGGAAGGTGCCAGGCAGTGGGACACGGGGCTGCTGTGCTTTGCTTTCGGGTGTTGGGACCTGTCTGCTGTGGGGATGGCTGCCTTGTGCTTTGCTTCCTGTAGTTCCCAGCACATCTCTGCAGTGGTGGCATGTCCCCAGCGCTGCCTGGAGGATCTTGGTGCTCCGTGTCACCCCTGCCTCAGGAGGGAGGGCGCAGGAGGAATGGTGGCGTGGCTCGGGTTCAGTGACCCCATGGCCTTTGTATGACTGAGTTGTGCTTGTTCTTCCAGTGCTTGTGTTTTGCACTCTCTGTTACTTTCTAGAGCCTCTATTATAGCTAAACCAGGGCACATGGTTCTGCTGGAGCTCAGCAGTGGTAGTAGCAAAAGCTGTTGCCTTATGACACAGAAAAGAGACACATGGCCTAATTTTTAGTGGCTTTGTCCAAGCCAGGACAAAAGGACTTCAATTTGAAAGGATTTATTACAACTGGAGCAGGAGAAGCAGTGCCAGGAGAGGATGGAAGTTACAGAAAGACAGACCTAGTGAGGTTAGAAAGGACCTCTGGAGATCACCTAGTCCACCTTCCCTGCTCAAAGCAGGCTCAGCTAGAGCAAGGCTGTGAGCAGTCAGGTTAACCATCTCCAAGGTTGAATATGTCCAAGGGTAGAGGCTCCACAACCTCTCTGGGCAATGTGTACCAGTGTTCTGAGCTGCCTTTATTGTTGTCCCACTTACAGCCAACTCAAGGTGAAAACCACAAGCTTGTTCTGCCTTGGGAGTAATTGGATTTGGAACCCAACAGGTTCATCTATGGGTTTGCTGGATGATGGTGTAGCCTTCAGGTCAAGTGGTTTAATTCCTGATGAATAGGAAGAGGAAAAACCTCTGTATCAGGAGGTTGCAGGTACCTTCTCAGTGTCCTCTCACAGCCTCACAGCTGCTGTTCTGTTTTCCCACAGGAATTTGAGCAAGATGCCTTGAAATTCCAGCAGAAAGTAGAAGACATCGACCGCCAGTTGGGCACTGTTTTCATCCAGGCTTTCGATGATGCCTCAGACTTGGAGCATGCCTTTAAGGTTTGTTGGTCATGTTCCTTGTCTTCTGGAGAGAGGAAATCAGGCACCTGTGGCTTGCATGGGTGAGAATCCCACCGAGGTGGGATTCCGGGCAGTGCCGCAGCTACAGGCACACAGGAATGGGCAGTGGCACAATGAGACTCGCAGCTTTGGGACTGGTTTTGGTAAGTGATGCTCAGGCTTGTGGGTCCCTCCCAAAGTGTCAAACCATGGAGCTGGGAGCAGCGTGTTTGCTGAAAGCTTTGGAAGGGTTTCAGCTCTTGCCACAAGGACACAAAGAGAGCAGGCCTCTGCTCAGTGTAGGAGGAGCAGTCACGTTAGTCACATCAGGCTCTCACATGTTTGACTTGTGTGTTGGGGGAAATTCTGCTTTTTGTAGGATTTCCTGGTGGGAACTGCTGTTAAAGCTCAGGGAATGGTTGTTAATATCAATTTGTTCATATTGATAATACCTGGATGTGTTTTAGGCTTGGAAACGGGAGTTTTCCAGGAACCAGACTGCTGTGTTCATCTTGCAGGAAAAGGAAATGGGATTTTATGAATAATTTCAACACAAGTGTTTGTAGAAAAGCCTGTGGGAAGTGGCAGCAATTCACTTTGGAAGGGTTTGGAAAAAATAGCAGAGTTTGAAACATTTGAAGAATGCCAGTTGGAATATGGTTCCAAAGTCACAACAAGAGAGACATTGAGGTGCTGGAGCGGGGCCAGAGAAGGGCACCGGAGCTGGTGCAGGGCCTGGAACACAAGTGTGATGAGGAACGGCTGAGGGACCTGGGGGGGTTTAGTCTGGAGAAGAGAAGGCTCAGGGGGGACCTTATCGCTCTCTGCAACTGCCTGACAGGAGGATGGAGCCAGGAGGGGGCTGGTCTCTGCTCCCAAGGAACAAGGGATGGGACAAGAAGAAATGGCCTCAAGCTGCACCAGGGCAGGTTTAGATGGAGCTGAGGAACAATTCCTTCCCCAGAGGGTGCTCAGGCATTGGAACAGGCTGCCCAGGGCAGTGCTGGAGTCACCGTCCCTGCAAGTGCTCACACCCCGTGTAGCCGAGGCCTCAGTGCCATGGGTTAGTGGTGGCCTTGGCAGTGCTGGGAATGGTTGGACTTGATGATCTTGAAGGTCTTCTCCAGCCAAGTTGATTCTATGATCCCATGATCTCTGTAACAAAGGGAGGGACTACTTGGAAAAGCAGGGTAAAGGAATTTCCCTTTTCCACAGTGCCCATTGGTGCAGATGTTTGAGCTAGTGAGAAGGATGAAGCATGTGGGCTAGGGAAGGAGATCCCCGTGGATCTCTGCAGAAGTCTGGGTTGTGATTTTTTTCCCCCTTTCTTTTCCTGCTTCTTCCCCTCCGCAGCTGCTGGACATGTTTGGGAGCCTGTTGGAGCGACCAGTGATCGCTGCAGATGCTGCTGACAAATACTCTGTCCTCATCAGCATGTTCCACAGTGCCCTGGGCCATGCCAGGCTCATCTACGCCAGGCACATCCAGGCAGAGCTGGAGCTCGGTGGGTGGCTCGTGCTCAGTACAGCTGGTTCTACAGGAAATGGGGTTTAGGTTCATTTGGGGAGAGGAACAATTTGCTTTCTTCTAAGGAAAGCAAGACTTGCCCAGTTGGAAATGGTTTGAGCCTCTGTAGCTCCTGCTGGGAATGGAAATGCCTTGGAAAGCTGTTCTTAGTATTAAAGCAAATAATCTGCTGGGGGGAAAATACCATGTTTTAAATGTGTATCCATGAGATGTGCCTGGGAACAAGCTTTATCCCAGCAAGGCTCTGACAGGGGGTTTCTCTCCACACTTGTGCCCAGCCTCAGACACCCCATGGGCCTTGCTCATGTGCTCCCCAGTATGACTTTATTGTGTTTCCCTTGTGATGCTGGAAATGCAAGTGGGACTTTAACAAATCTTTAATCAGCCTTTCCAGGTATATCGTGTCCCAGGAGGACACGGGTCAGACTCCTGTCAGGTTATGAGGATTAGAGTGTGTCCTTTTGAACAACACTCGGTTCACTTGCCTCCGGAAGGTTGTATTGGAACCAAGCAAGTCTGGAAGAGGCAGCACTGCTGGAACCAGTGCAGGTTAACAAAGGGAACAGAGAGATTCCTGGAGGACGAGGCCAACCTTTGCTGTGAATCTGGGGAGTGTTGTTCTGTGGGTGTAGATAAGATGGTCAGAACGAGCTCCTGGTCAGAAATCCCTACATTAGTGTTTGTGGGGAGCAGGGAATGCATCCCAGGCAAAGCATGCCTCCTTATCAGCTCTGTTTCTAACATAACAAGGTTTCTTTAATCTCAGGTCCTTATTCAAGGTCCAGAGGCACTAGGAGACTTGCCCTGGTCACAGACCTCCCCCAGTGTGTCAGCTGTTGGATTTAAGGAAGGAAGCTGGGAAATGAGAGCAGTTTGGTGCAGATGAGCTTCTGTTGGTGTATCCTTGGGGTTACAAGTACAGTGTTCAGTCAAATGCTGTTTCAATGTGCCCTTCCCAGGATCCCCCCCTGTGCACAAGAACATGCCCCCGGTGGCTGGAGCGCTGGGCTGGGCTCGGGAGCTGCGCGCACGGATCCAGGAGCCGTTTGGTCACTTGAGGTGCATCCCACCGGTGTGCGTGTCTGTTCCAGCTAAGTTGGTCTCTTTAATCGCTCTGTTTTCCTTCCTGTTGAACGTTATCCAGTGGTTATGGCTGAAATCATTCCCAGTTAAAGGGGGGTGAAGTGATTGCACTGGTGCTGGTCAGTTCCTGGTGAGAATCCTGACTGGTTTTTAAGAAACCAGTACTTGGATTTGTTCAGAAGGGGTTGAGAGGCGCAGTGGTACCCCACATAGCACATGGGCTCTGCAGCTCTCGGACACAGTCCTAGGTAGCAATTGAAAGAAGTATCAGAACTTTCTCACTGTGATCCCACTCAGCACATTCTCCCTGTTGAGAGCAGCCCAAGCCCTCAGCTGCAAGCCCAGGTTCTGGCATCATCCAAGCTGTGAATGGCAGAGAGATGCTGCATTGGACTCATCTAAGATGGATGGATGGGGCTGAGTTTCCAGGTTAATGAACAGACGAGGACTTTGGGCGCTGGCAGAAGAACTTTCTCAGCATTAAACAAAGGAGCAATCTCCTGAGATCAAGGAAAGATGATAGTTCTGGAATAGTTACTACCCAGATGCTTGTTATTATGGGTGGTCTTGGAGAAGTGGGGCCCCATGCTCGCAGCTGCCAAGTCACATGGCACCATATGAGACAGCAGTTAAGAGCCCTGCAAGCAGCAGCACTGGACATAGGGCAACAGAAAGTGCTTCAGGAGCTGCAACTTGTGGTCACAGGAACAGCTTGACTTGTGCTGGGCAGGATTTGGAGTACCTGGATCCACTCGTTTTATGTGCTTGAGCAAAATAAGCCACCTCCATGACAGCTGGGCTGAACCCAGAGCGTGAGCAGCAGGTCAGGGAGGGGATCCTGCCCCTCTGCTGCGCTCTGGGGAGACCCCCCCTGCAGTCCTGATCCAGCTCTGGGGCAACAGCACAAGAGGGACGTGGAGCTGCTGGAGCGAGGCCAGAGGAGGCCCCGGAGCTGCTGCGAGGGCTGGAGCAGCTCTGCTCTGGAGCCAGGCTGAGAGAGCTGGGCTGGGGCAGCCTGGAGAAGAGAAGGCTCCTGAAGGGGAGACCTTAGAGCAGCTCCAGTGCCTAAAGGGGCTCCAGGAAACCTGGAGAGGGGCTTTGGACAAGGGCCTGTAGGGACAGGCCAAGGGGAATGGCTTTAACCTGCCAGAGGGGAGACTGAGATGAGCTCTGAGGCAGAAGCTCTTCCCTGTGAGGGTGCTGAGGCGCTGGCACAGGGTGCCCAGAGAAGCTGTGGCTGCCCCATCCCTGGCAGTGTTCAAGGCCGGGTTGGACACAGGGGCTTGGAGCAACCTGCTCTAGTGGAAGGTGTCTCTGCCCCTGTCAGGGGATTGGAGCTGGAGGAGCTTTAAGGTCCCTTCAACACAAACTATTCTAGGTTTCTCACTGGGCCGTATTGGTAGCCTTCTTTCAATGTGTATTGCATTAAGGAAGTGTTTAAGTGCAGCTATAAAGACATCAGTGCAATGAAACAAGCTCTTGGAGCATTCCCAGCACAGAGTGATCGTGCCTGGTTTTAATCTGGATGGCAAATTCAGGAAACCATGCAGAAGAACCCAGATCTACATTTTGCATTGATTTTCTTTCGTCTGTTTAGATCAGTTCAAACCATGCCCTCCAGGAGGTGGGACATGATGCTGTTTCCTACATGCAAAGGGAAAAAGGATTAAAAAGGAAAACCAAGGATGCTTTTGCTGGGCTTTGCTGAGAGGACCTGCTTAGTTGCAAAAGGTTTGAGCAGCACTTGCTCAGGATTTGAAGAAGTTCATTCAGATTTTGCCAAAACAGCCTCTAAAATCAACAGTTGTGTTCAGGAAAACTGGGCTATTGTAGAGAGAACAGTGGGGAAAAGGTGGAATTACTGTGCCTGCCTGGGTTTGGAGGTGCAGTCCCACAGCTCTGGGATGCCTTTGCTCTTCCCTGTTGAGGGGCACAAATTTGACACCACAAAGAGCTGCATCTACCAGGAGCCAAGTGCTGGGCCTGTTTGACCTTAGAAGTGCTGGCTGGTAAGCAGAGGCTGCCATGCTCTGTGCAAATAGAGTGTGGAACTGGGAGCATCAGGTATGTCAGAGGCCAGCAGCACTGAGCCCCTCTTTGCCCATCAGGATGGGGTCCCTGTTGTGCAGGTTGTCAAGCACACACCAGAGGAAGGGCACACTGGGGTTTGGATAGCCTTTGGATAGCCTTTGTGCCACCCAATGGCTTTGGGTGATGTGGTTGGGATGAAATCCACAGCCCCCAGTCAGAACCTGCCTGCAAACTGGTGGCTGCTCTTGGGAAGGGTAGATGCAGATTCCAGCCTGCCAGAGCTACACATAATGCTGAGCTTGTCTCTTGTGCTCCCAGCTACTTGGACTCTGCTGAAGGAAGGAGGGTGATGGAGAGGTATGAAGAAATAATCCAGCTGCTCGACAGGTAGGTGGTGGCTCAGGCAAGGCTGGGGCTGTGTGTGCCACCTGCCAGCACATTTGTAAGCCCAGGGTCTGGGAATGTCTCTTTCTAAGCCAAAGGGAATTATCTGATGAGAGAGGAGGAGGTATCACGTTGCTATATGCCACAATCTTTCTGTGCCATCCTGAAATCAGATGATTGCACGGAGGAACAGATTCATTGCCCGTGACTTAGTGACATAATGTTTGATGTTACAACTGCACTAGTTCCTCTGGGATTTTACTTGGGAAAAGCCACTTCCCCAGGAAGGAGATGTCCCTGCAGGGCCTGCTCTCCACCAGCAGTGAAGGGAGCTGAGACATCTGGCTGCTGGGTACCACAGGGCAGTTGGAGGGAGCCCTGTTCCCTGACCACCAGACCAGAGGCTGAGTGATTCTGGTTCAGCCTTTCAGAAGGGAGCAGACACCAGAGGGTCCCGGGTGACTTCAGCAGAGGTGATGTTGTCTGGGTGACATTCCCAAAGTGCTCAGGTGACAATGTGGTTCAGAAGACACTTGCTTGGGTGCTGGGACTCTCCATGGCACGTGAGATACCAGGACCCCATGTCAGCCCCCTGCGTTTCCATCCCCAGTGGTGGTGCTGAGCTCTTCAAGAGCTGAATTCCCCTGAGGCTGATGGTCTCTGTAGTGCACCCATCCTGCTCAGACACTTCAGAAATGCCCAGCAGCTGCTTCTCTATTACGTGAGGCTAAATGCTTTTGAAAATCTGGTACTTGAGAGATCTTTACCCTCCTGACTTGATGCTGACACTGGTTTTTGGGTGTTTGAAGCCATGTTGCTTATGGAGATGGCATGGATGGGTTTTTAATATTCCTTCATGTTCTTCATCCTCAGGGATGGCCTTGGCTTTCCTTTGGTGCTATACCTCACTCTGCTGGTTCGGTAGCTCAATGGTGGATCTTCTGGGTTTTCTTCTGGCAGGTATCAGGAAAAGCTCTATGTGAACTGGACCCAAACAGTGTCTGAAAGATCCCAGTACAACCTGACCCAGCCACTCATCCGGCGGGACCCAGACACCAAACTCATCACAGTCAACTTTGATCCCCAGGTAAAACCTGCTGCCAGGGAGCTTGCCTGGGCTTCTCCAGTGGGTGCAGGGGGGCTGGTGAGCTTGGTACTAGATCTGTCCTGCTCCAGTCTATGGAACCCCTCTCTGTGATGGTTGACATGGATTTACCATCATAGAATCACAGAACAGTCAGGGTTGGAAAGGACCATCCTCTTTGTGGGCTTTAATTCCCTGTAAATATCAGGATTCCAGTTTAACCAGAGCACATTCTGATTAAAGCCAGACAGCAAGTCCCTGAGTAGCCAATGAACTGGTGCCAGCATCTCCAGACCAGATTTGTACTGGTGGGGGTTGTTGGGGCATCACCCGCAGAGATGGGTTTGTGTTAGATGTACCTGAAGTCTGAGCTTCCTGACAGGGTGTTACAAGCCCAGGCAAGGTTTGACTGGTTCCTCCAGTGTTGTGGCTGTTGGATTTCCTTTGTTGCAGTGCATGAGACTTAGGATAGTTTTAAGATCTTTATCTCTGTCCCCTCGAGCTCCCCTAAAGCATGTCTCCAGCACAGGGGGGACTGACCATGCACCTCACCCAAAGCAGAAGCAGGGATCCAAGCCAGCAGTGTGTGGAGATGGATTGGAAGCTTCCATAGAAGCTGCTTCTTCAATTGTAGAAATGCCATTTGCTGGAGGTGCTGCATGTCAGGGGCCTGGGCAACGCTGGCATCAAACACATCCCCTGCTCCCTGGGATGTGCTGCTGTTAGGAAAGTGTTTAGGGGTTAGAGCTCAGTCAGGGTTGGTCCCTCAGGCAAAGGATTTGTCCATCTCCCTGGAAGCTCCTTGCCGAGGTGGGAGCCAAACAGCCGCAGGGGATGTTTTCCACCCTTCATCCTGGTGACAGGAGTTGGAGCCTGTGGTGTGCTGAGCATGCACCATCTTAGCTTTGGCTTAGGTAACTGCTAAGCTGTGCTTGCAGGCACAGGACTATAGATGAGGGTAGCTGAGAGAACTAGAGATCATCGTGGCTTTAGCTGGCTGGGTAGTTAACAGAGCTGTCTTTGGTTGGGAAGAAAACCAGAGGCAAAGATCAGCGGGTGACAGATGGTGTGGAGCAGGGGGTGTCCAGGCTCTGCCCAGAGCATTCTGCTTTGGGAATAAAGCAGCAGTGAATCCCTAAGATGCTCAGAAAGTCACTGGGTAGGATTGTCCCATGTTCAGCTCTCTGCCTCCTGTCTGCAGCTGGTGTCGGTGCTGAGGGAGGTGAGCTACCTGTCCAGCAGCCAGATGGGAGCCATCCCACCGATGGCAGCAGAAATCTATTCCTCCAAGGAATCCTACCGGCAGATGGTGGCCAACTTGGAGCTGATGGTGAACAGATACAACAAGGTCCTGAAGACAGTCCTGGAGGTTGAATACCCATTAATACAGGGGCAGCTGCAGGACATTGACTTGAAGCTGAAAGAGGCAGAAGAAACACTGAACTGGAAGATGGAGGGTGAGCTACCTCTGTCGGGGGGAAAGAGCACATACATTTGGGTATCATGGGATTTGCCCATGTGCCCAACCTCCATCACCTGGTTCCCAACTGCAGTTCCCAGCAGAGCCAGCACTGGGGAGGATGCAGGGCAGCCCCCATCTTGCCATGTTCCTTCCGTGTGCTGGGGCTGTGGACAGGATCCTGCTCCCTTCAGGATCAGCCGGGCTTTTGGGGAGGAGGGGCTGCCCTGTGAGCAGTGCCACCAAGGAGATGGCAATGCTGGGCACTGGGATGGAGCCAGGCCCACGTCGTTGTCTTTTCCAGAAGGATGGAATACTGCAGCTGGGGTGGGGTTGTGCACCTTGACTGTAGGGTGATTTATCAGTTTGAACTGCAAAGCAGAGCAGAGGAAGACAGTTTGTTTCCTCTTGGTGAAAGCAAACTGCTCACAGGTGGAATATGCATTTCTGTCATCAGGCTTGTGGTGTGAACAGGATCAAGTGTCCTCCCTTGGGTACCTGCAAAGCAGAAGTCCTCACAGTGAAAACCTCTTTCTCCATTGTGTAATAAAGATGGGGTTTCCTGCGGATGAACCCTAAATTCGCTGCATCTCTCTAAGTTCCCTGCAGCCCTCGCTGGTAGCTGGGGCTGACACAGCCCATGTGTTGAGGCCATGGGTCCCTGCTCAAGTGGTGGTGGCAGAGATGCTCAGCCTGTTGTGCTCATTCTGCCCATGTTGATCTCTCCAATAGCAGTCAGTGGGAGATCAAACCTGAATAGAGAGAATCAGGAACTATCAGATATCCCCAGGTGGTGCTGCTGGCAGAAGGCAGAGGCTGTGGCTGCCTGCACCATGGCTTGTTGGAGCAGGAGGGAGCTAGAAATGGGTCTGTTGGTCGAGGTGGTAAGTCTCTTGTGTCAATGATGGGTAAGAAATACATGCGACTACAGGGAATAAGTCAGAGGCTGGTCTTAGGGAGGGTGCACAAAAGCTTGGCCCAGCAGCTCTGAAAACAAACCATCTATCATCTCCTGTTTGCCAGGTGTCTGTAGTCACATCTCCATGGTGATGGATGGTGTCCATGACCTCGAGCGGAGGATACAGAAAGCCAAAGACAACGTTGAGGAGATCCAGAGCATCGTGCGGTCCTGGGTGTCACCCATACTGGAGAGGAAGGACTGTAAAAGGGAATCACTGCTGGTCCTAGAGGACTGTCGGGACCGTCTGGAGAAGCGTTACAGCCTGGTCCGGGAGTCGGGGCAGAGGATTCACTCCCTGCTGAAGGTGAGAGGGACCTTCCCCAGGGGTTGGTTGGCTCCTCATAGGCTCCGTGTCTCTGCATTGGAGGAAATGTCTGGAGCTGTTTCGCCTTAAAGTGAACTCCATTAACTCCTTTGCAAACCTCAGCGTTAATGAAGGGTGGCTTTGATGAGCTGCTATGGCTGCGTGTGTGGCGCTGGGCACCATTGGCACCCAGTTCAGCGCAGCCCAGCCTGGCTTCGAGTCCTGGTGGTTGTGGAGCCACTAGATGGGAGTCGTGCAGCAGGAGCTGGAATTACTCTCCTCTGAAAGATGTGCCTGGCAGCAGAGAGGCTCTGCCCGACCTTTCTGCTTCAGACTCGTCCCTTTGAGGAGCAGGCGGTGACATTGCCAGTCCAGGGGTCAGCTGAACGACAGGACAAAAGCTGCTGCCCGAAACCTTCGTGCTTTCTGGCTTTGCCAGAACTGAGAGTCCTCTTTGCAGGCTGGGAGAAAGCCCAGAGCTCGGCTCCTCACCTGCCCACAGCGAGGTGTTACCATGTCAGGGACAGCACCTTGGCCTGGAGGAAGGTGGGTTTTAGGTCCAGCCCACTCCTGAGGGTCACTGTCCAGCCTTGGACCCTGGAGAGAACCAGCTGTCCCTCTCTGGGACACTGAGCTCTTGTTGCTAAGCTTACCTTGCTGTCTGCAGTCAGCCCTGGACCTCCAACCCCCTTCTCTGCACCCTGAACCCACAGCGAGGATTCTCCCGTGCCCATGTTGTTCTGCTGGCACAGTTGTAACAGGCTCAGCCACCTCCAGCTACCACCCAAGAGACCAGGGCACTTGCTAGATTGGCCGAGGAGAATATGGGGTTGTGGTCATGGCAGGAGGGCTGGCATAACCGGTGTGGTGGCATCACCAGTGCTGCTCACAGGGGCAGCACCAACTGCAAAGCACCACGAAGGTGCTGGTGACAGAAGGAAACCATGGCTCAAAATGGAGTGTCCCCATGCCTCTGTCCTTGCTGTGCTGCTCACACCTCGGGGAGCAGCAGCAGAGGGGCCAAGAGCTGCTCTGCTGAGCTTCCCTTGGTTGTTCAAGTCCTCCTGTGGGCTGGTGAGTCCTGAGGCTGCTGAGAGAAGCACAGTGAGGATTTGGGTACATGCACCAACAGGCAAAGGCAGGAAAGCTAGGTGCTGGCTTTCATTGCCCTTCTTTCACCAGGACAAGGGCATATAGGCCCAGTAAAACACCAGTAACAGGGGAGCACCATCGAATACAAGGCCAGGGAATGCTGAAGAAAGGATGGTGCTTTCAGACAGGCATTCCCACAGAGTTCATTCCTGGTTCTTCTTTCTTTTGTGTCAGCAGAACGTGGCTGGGATGAGTGTGCCATGGGCCGTGGGCCAGAGCCTTGGCTTGCTCCATTGGGAGGTTAAGAACCCATCTGCAATGTGTCAAGTTGGATAGCAGCAACTTTGGGTTGGCTGAAGCCCAGCTGGCAATGCCACTAATGCCGCCAGTGTTGCCCCTCAGCAGCACACGGTGTGCTGAGCTCTGCTCACTGCAGGATGGACCTTCTTGGGTTTGGGACTGTGTTGAGAGCCCCTGGCAGGATCAGGAGAGGGAGTGCTTGGAGGGCATAGCAAGGACAGGAGCACAGCAGAGCCTGGGAGGTGTGGGGAGCAGGTACACAGCCTGGCCTTGTGGGCATGGAAAGAGGAAACCCAGGAGGATGGATCACTGCTGTGAGCCAGAAACCCCCGAATTTCCTAACTGGGAGCTTGCCTGGAGGAAGGGAACACAATGAGCTGAGGAGGGAGGTTGTTAGCCAGCCCCTTGTCTTCTGATCCCAATCTTTATCTGCTTTTACATGGCCTTGAGATCATTGTTTGTGGGGCAGAGGTGTAAGCAGTCCACCTTGAAGGCCTCATTCACTCAAGGTAGCATGATACAGGCCACCAGGGCTGGGTCTTCATGCACTGCGATGAGCCTTTGAGACCCCTGAGTGCTCCCTGCTGCAGGTAAAGCCTGTGGCCCTGGAGAAGAGGGAGGAGAACATGTCACAGAGCCGCTAAGCCTCTTCTGCACCCCATTTTTACCTTCCAATTGTTTTGAGTTGTTTCAGGTGACAAAGCAGCCCTTAGTAGAGGAGCAAATCATGGCCATGCTGCCAGCAGCGACATCAGTCTGTCTGGTTTCCCATCCTCCCATGAGGCTGGTATCCATGGGCTCACTGGCATCACTTCTCAGGCGTGAGCAGCTCTTGTAGGACAGACTCAGCCCCCTGAATTTGAAGGCTGCTTCTTTTAATTCCAGGAAAACCAGAGCCTCTTAGTTGCAGACCCAGCATCCGATATCTGGAAGGCCTATGTGGATTATGTGGATGAGATAGTCCTGGATGGATTCTTCACTGCTATTGAGTGCTCGCTCAAGTACCTCCTGGAAAACACAGGTGAGTGTTGGTTCCTCTGCCCTGGTTGTGGTGGCTGCTTCAGTCTCCCCAAAGGGAGGGTTCTGCCTCAAGGCAAGGTCATAGAATCAGGTAGGTTGGAAAAGGCCTTTAAGGTCATCAAGTCCAACCTTTACCCCAGGCCTGGCAAGACCACAACTAAACCATGTCACTAAAAGCCTCATCTACATGGTGACTCCATCTCCCAGCCAGCATTGCTCACGCAGAGGGATAGAGATAACTGTGCATCATTTGCAGGGATTAATGGACAGACAAAATTGAGGCATCATCCCAAGTCTGTGCTCGGGCATGAGCCATCTTACACGCTCCCATGCACAAAGGGACAAGTGACACCATCTCATTTGTGGGAAATCTCAAGAGCTGATTCTGCTGACGAAAGGCATGAAAGAAACCACTCAGTCCCTGAGCATTAGTCCAGTGAAAAGTTGAGGTGGTTCAGGAGGCACTAAATCAAATCTCCTACCTAAGGCCACTGTGGAGGTTCACTCACTCTGCTGAGAGCAGCTTGTGTCCAGCTAAAGCCCATCTCCAGGCACACTTTCCCCCGGGATACGGAGGCACACTGGGAATGGCATCCAGTTCTCCCCATCTTGTTCAAAACACGCACAGAATTTCACGTGTGCGTTTGGCTTCAGTTTCCAGTTGTTGGGGTTTTCATGCCCTTCTCCACTAAATTAAAGAGCCTCTTGGTTCCTGTTGTTTTTCTTCTCAGCAAGTACTTGTGTGCTGTAATTGTTCAGCTCTCAGGCTCCCTTTTGATTAGCTGGAGAGCCTGGTCTCTTTAAGGCTTTCTCCATAGCATTTTATTCCAGTCCTTAAATCACTCGTGTCTCATCTCCAGTATCTCCTATGAGTACTAGAACATCAGCCAACACCTCCTCTGTGTTGTGTGCCGACACAGTGTCACTGGACCCACTGAGTGGGTGTCTGGTGTCCCTGCGGGGCATGTGTGCATCCTGTGGTAGGATGTTAGTGGCGGCTCAAGATCACTTTTCTCCTCTTGGAGAAACACCCTGGCATCTCCGTTCTTCTCTACCAGATCCCAAGGCAGGGCTTGCTCCCCTGTTTGAGGTGCAGCTGGATTTGGTGATCCCAGATTTGATTTTTCATCCCTCCTTGGACCCTGGCACAAACGATGGCTTCTACGACATGGTGGAAAGTCTTCTCAATGACATCTACGGGATCTCATCGCTGGTGCCCAGGCTGGCCGAGCACAGCGGCTTCCTCCACTACCAGGTCCGTGCTGTGGAGCTCCCTCATGGCGTGTGGTGGTGAGGAGGTACCACGCTGCTCCCACATCTCCTCCCCTCTCCTCCTGTAGGCTGACATGGAGGACATGGCGGACCTGGCCGACATGCGCCGTGAGCTGATGGGACGCGTGCAGGCTGTGACGGTGGCCTGCTGCGACTACCGCAGTGCCTTCGACCACTACTCCTACCTCTACGGAGAGGACAGGAAGGAGTTCTGCCGCCAGTTCCTCCTCTACGGACACATCCTCACCGCTGCAGAAGTCGAGGCCCATGCGGAGGACGGGGTTCCCGAGACACCCCCCACACTGCAGCAGTTCAAAGAGCAGATCGACTCCTACGAGAAGATCTATGAGGAGGTGAATCGCATTGAGCCCATCAGCATCTTCCACGGCTGGATGAAAGTCGATGCTCGGCCTTTCAAGGCATCCTTGCTGAACACCATCAAAAGGTGGAGCTTGGTGTTCAAGCAGCATCTCGTGGACCACGTCACGCACAGGTAAGAGATGTTCCTGCCTCCTCTCCCTGTGCTGACCAAAGGGGATTTCTCTTGTCTTGGCTGGGCTTTATCATTACACACTGGGAACCAATAAGCTAACACAGGAGCAAGGTCCGTGCTGCCTTATGAGTGTGTAAAGTGGAAACCATTACATGGGCTTGGTACCATTGACATCTCATGAGTTGATGCTCCTGGGGGCATTGACAAGGAGCTGATACTCCTGGGACCTGCTGTGAGTTGTTAGGTAGGACGTCTGTTTGTCCATTCATCCTGATCCAACTAATCTATTCTCTGTTAGGGCTCTGTGCTTGCTTTGTTGAATTTGATATTAGCCATCAGTAAAGCTGCATCAATACCATGAGATACTGGCTCTATTTCTAAATGCAGTGCTCTCCTGAGTGCAACTCAGTTTGGGTTGCCTGGCATGAGCAGTCATGGGGAGGTAGCTTTAAGGTTACAAAAGAAAGGAGTTTGGGATGTAAGTTTTGGATTAGCACATGTTCCCTGCTTAGTCCTCAGGTTTGTGCGGGATGATGCACCAGGTGATTCATTTGAGTAGTGATGGATGTCACAGGTCTTGGATGCTTACGAAGCATTTACAGACATGTAGCAGTGAAGGCTGCTGTGTGTGCTGGATGAGATGATCTCTCGTGTTCTTTTTGGTACCATAATTCTGTTAGCTAATTGCTGTGTAAAGAGGCTTTTGTGTAGTTTAGAATGGGCATTTAGGAGTTATAAAGAGTCCCTGACTCAGCAGTTTAGTTTTTATTAGGTGAAGTATTTAAGGATGTATTTTGGCTCAGCAGCATGCACAGAATTTAAGTGGGCACTTAAAAAGTAAGTGTTCTGAGAAGAGGGGAAAGGCTGTGCTGGAAAGGACCAGAGATCCAGGAGCCCATTGTGCCTCTGCTGACAGTGCCCAGTAGCTGGTGAGATTAAGAACAGGGTAAGCAGGTGGGGAAGCATCCCCCAAAACCTCTCCTTGTCTCTAATAATCTATAGGACTTTGAGAGATGGGTCATGCTGAGCTCACAGGTCTCCATTATATTCCTTCTCAAATACCTTTTCTCCAGCCTGAGAGGTCCCAACCAATGCATCTCTTCCTTGCAGGAAGCTGGTACCTTGCTGTACCACAAGGTACCTTGCAGAACCACATCTGGGGATCCCTTTGAGCATGAATTGTGGTTCTGATGCCCTCAGCATGTTGCCATGCAATGGTCAGGGTTAGCCAGGCCCTTCCCCTGTCTGTGCCAGTCCAGCTGCCTGGCAGAAGGTGATCACTATCTCAGTGGGAACTATTCTCCCTGCCTTGTGTTCCACAGCTTGGCTGACCTGGAGGAGTTCATCAAAACTGCTGACCAAGGTTTGAGCAAAAAGGTTGAAAAAGGCGATTACGGTGGCTTGGTGGAGGTGATGGGTCACCTCCTGGCCGTTAAAGAAAGGCAGAGTGTCACTGATGCCATGTTTGAGCCCCTGAAGCAAACCATTGAACTGCTGAAGACGTATGAGCAACAGCTACCAGAGGAAGTCTACAAGCAGCTGGAGGTGGGTGAAAGCTTGTGATGGCCACATCACTTTGCCAAGTAGCAGATGTCAAGGAGAGTGTGAGCCTCCTTGAGCAGTGCAGGAATACTTAGGACCTCGCTCCCTGTCATTAGAGGGCCTCAGTGAACAGTGTTTGCTATTGCAGGATGTGCCTTTCTAGCTCTACATTTTGGAGTTATAGTGAGATTTTTCTTTTAAAGCAGAGATTAAGCCTTTTGTTATGTCTGAAAACCAGGGAATCGCCTCCTCCAACTCCCTGCGATTGCTCTTGACAAAAATTAATGCATTTTCAACTCGATCTGTTAATTAGGGTGAATTATAATGATTTTTAAATCAGCCAGTTCTTGGCAACTGTGGAGATGGGAAGGATAATGCTGGCAGAGGAGCTGCCTTCTCATAGGACTTTAGTCCTCCGGTGGGTCTGTAACACCAAATCTGCTTGACCCACAGAACATCACAGGGAGCAGGTTATGAAAGTGTTTTGGCACATTTCCACATCTGGCTCTGATGAATCAGTTTCCTTTAAGGAATTCCTTTCCTTTCTGGACAGGCAACCATGAGGTGGAGGTTAGGAAGGACTGTGAGGTGCCCAGCCAGCCGTGGGGGACAGGACACAACCAAGATGTTACAGTGGAGAAGAGTGTGGCTCCATGCTAATGGATACCCTATAGCCATGGGGTGCTGTGGGCAGAGGGGTGTGGGTAGGACACAAGGTTTAAAGCAGGACCTCTGGGGGAGATGTTCCTGCCTTAGGCAGATGTGCAGCAAAGGTTCCAGTTCTCTGCTGCAGGCTGGGTGGGAGCTGAGCGGGGTTTAGCAATCTGCTGGTGTTCTGCTTGTGCGACTGTGATCCGTGGGTGATGGGGTCACCAGATCTGCAACAATTAATGGTCCTAAAGGTACCTAAGATCTTACAGACTCCCTGAAAACTGGGGGAGCTGCATTACACTGATCCTCTGGGTGCTGCAACAGCTTCAATCCAGCATAAACCATGCTGCTGTGGGGAACCTGGCCCTGCTGATTGCTCTGCCCGAGAGCTGCTTGTTTGGTGCCTTGTGTGTGCAGGTACATGCAAACGATGGATTCATGTGTCTGATAGAAGGAATGAGGGATGTGGGGCTGGTCGGATGCAGGAGGAACAGAACACTTCTTTCTGGCAAGTGACAGCAACACTTAGTTGAATGATTCCTTGACTTCTGTGTACAGTGGGAAAACCAGAAGAAAGTTCCTCTAAGTACTGCTCCTTCCATCGCCGTGGAGATGGTTAGGCTGGAGCTGGTAGTTTATATGAGAAGGACAAGGAAGCAGCTGCGTGTGTGCCCTGCTGTGGTCATGGGCAGTGGGTTGTATTGAGACTGCAATATAAAGTGCCAGAAAGAGACCCCTCAGGAGGGACTGGCCCTCTCTGCTGCCTCAGGGCTGCCTCCAGGTTATTTCCCTTCTTTTCATAGTGTTGGTGGTTGCAGTTTCCTCAGCTATGTGAACTGGGATGAAAAGAAACCCCAGGAGGGGGGTTGCAACTGGGTGATCTTTAAGGTCCCTTCCAACCCAAACCAGTCTGGGATTCTGTGAAGCCCTTCCTTGCACAGTACATGGGGAATGGAGCTCTCTGAGAGCAAAGCACTGGGACTTGAGGATAGCAGAGCCCTTGGCTGGTGTCCGTGTCTGGGCTGAGGATATGGCCTGAGGAGCTTAGTGAGAAGAAATAAAATCCCTTTCTGAGGAAAACCCCAGGAACAGAGGGTGAGTTGTCAGCAGTGCTGCACGCTTGCAGCTTGGATGCAGACCTGAGAAAGAAACCAGTTTTATTTAGTACTAGTATTACACACACAGGCTGTGGAAGCATTTGCCCCACAGAGCTCTGTAGAAATCCTTCTGGTATAACATCTCCTGCTCTAAGAGCTGGCAGGAAATTCCCCAGGCTGTGTGTCTCAATGAGCATCTGCAGCCCATCCTCCTGCCTTCAGCTTGCTCCCAGCAGGATCCGGGTCCTGCTGGGGTTGGTGTTACCATCACTGCTCTCTCTTGAGCACTGAACCATCCTGGGAGCCCAGGGTCTAATCTGGGACCCTTCATCTGAAGTTCTTGCACATGTTTTTACAACCAGAGCAATCACTCAGAAGTTCTCAGTCATTATTAGTCTTGAGAATTGTGAATAACTCAAAGTTTTATCCCAGATTGTGTGTTTGGCCTTTGTATTGCACCAAAACTTCCTCACAGTTTCCAAGAGGGAATCTGCTGCTGTTCCTGTTGTGTGGTAACCCATAACCAGATCAACATGTCCCCTGTGGAACAGCAGACGCTGCCAATGTGTCCGTTCTGCCTGCAGGAGCTGCCGGAGAAGTGGAGCCATATGAAGAAGGTGGCGCAGGCGGTGAAGCAGCACGTGGCCCCGCTGCAGGCCAGCGAAGGGGCGGCGCTGCGCAGGCGCTGTGCGGCGTTCGAGGGCAGGCAGCACCGCTTCCGAGAGCACTTCCGCAGAGAAGCTCCCTTCAGGTGAGGGCGTTATCACAGAGAGAGGCCCTGAGGGGAGAAAAGCTTCATGGGATCCTCACCAAGTGTCCTCAGGATGTGTGCTTGAGTCCTTGCACACATTTGGACGAGGTGACCTTTCGAGGTCCCTTCCAACCCAAACTATTCATAGAATCATAGAACGGTTTGGGTTGGAAAGGACCTTAAAGCCCATTCAGTTCCAACCCCCTGCCACGGGCAGGGACACCTTCCACTAGAGCAGGTTGCTCCAAGCCCCTGTGTCCAACCTGGCCTTGAACACTGCCAGGGATGGGGCAGCCACAGCTTCTCTGGGCACCCTGTGCCAGCGCCTCAGCACCCTCACAGGGAAGAACTTCTTCCTCATATCCAACCTGAACTTCCCCTGTTTCAGTTTGAACTCATCACCCCTTGTCTCGTCACTACAGTCCCTGAAGAAGGTCCCTCTTCAGCATCCCTGTAGCCCCCTTTAGACACTGGAAGCTGCTCTGAGGTCTCCACGCAGCTTCTCTTCTCCAGGCTGAACAGCCCCAATGTTCTCAGCCTGTCTCCATGCGGGAGGTGCTCCAGAGCCTGATCATCCTTGTGGCCTCCTCTGGACTTGCTCCAATTCTGTGATTTGATGATTCCCTACCTTCCAACATCTGTCACACCTGGGGTGCTTTGTCTCTGGGAACACAGTCCAGTGGTAGCAAGAGATTGAACTTGGCTGCTGAGTGCACAGGGTCACTGTAAGGTGGCATCAGATGGCTGTACCATCAACGTGTGCTGTAGACGTTTCATCTCTGCTTTGTCTCTTTGAGCACTGTTCATTTTATGTTTTCTTTAGAAGCTGTTGCAATCTCGCTTATGAAGAATAAATATTTCTTTCTAGGTTTGACACCAAAAAGCCTTATCAAGTGCTGGATGCAAAGCACATTGAGATTAAACAACTGGAGTCAGCCATGACCTCGATTTATGAATCAGCTGGTCTGTTTGAAGTCACGGTGCCAGATTATAGACAACTGAAGCAGTGCAGAAAGGAGCTGTGTCTGCTCAAAGAGCTCTGGGATATGATCTCCCTTGTGAACACCAGCCTTGCTGACTGGCAGACCACCAAATGGGTGGATATTAATGTGGAAAAAATGGATCTGGAGTGTAAAAAGTTTGCAAGAGAGATTCGGAATTTGGATAAGGAAATGAGGGCCTGGGATGCTTTCACTGGGCTGGACAGCAAGGTGAAGAACATGCTAACAGCCCTGAAAGCTGTGGCAGAACTTCAGAATCCTGCCATTAGAGAAAGACACTGGAATCAGCTGATGCAGATGACGGGTGTGAGGTTTGTGATGGATGTGGACACCACGCTGGCTGACCTCCTGAAGCTCAACCTGCATAACTTCGAGGATGAGGTTCATGGCATTGTGGACAAAGCAGTGCGAGAGATGAGTATGGAGAAAGTCCTGAAGGAGCTAAAGATGACGTGGAGCACCATGGAGTTTCAGTATGAGCCTCACCCCCGCACAAACATCCCGTTGCTGAAGTCAGATGAGGAACTCATTGAAACTTTAGAAGACAACCAGGTGCAGCTGCAGAACTTAATGACATCCAAATATATTGCCTTCTTCCTGGAGGAAGTGTCTGCCTGGCAGAGGAAGCTCTCCACTGCAGACTCCGTCATTTCCCTCTGGTTTGAAGTGCAGCGTACATGGTCTCACTTGGAAAGCATATTCATAGGCTCAGAAGATATACGGGCACAGCTTCCCAAGGTTTGAAATCCCAAATCTTGCTTTTCCTGTTTGGAAAGTATTGAAGCAGAGCTTCCATTGTACAAAATAGGGTTATCTATAATGCCAAGTTGCCCAGAATAAGGCTTTTCTCCTTCTCCCTTGCTTCTTTGGAAGCTACCTTAGTGTTCTAGTAGTTTCCCTAGTGCTGCCCCAGGATGGTTTTGTGGTGTGGGTTGTGCTTGAGCCATGCTGAGTAGCTGATTGTCTCCCCTCCACTGCTCCAAAGCAAATATACAGAGTTCCTGGAGACTGAGGGAGGCTGCTGGCTTCCTTCAGTGCCACAGGCATGTTCCCTCTTTCCTCAGAGGGGAGAGGACTGATATAACTACTCAGACACTGCAAATCATCAAACCAGAGCTGGACCAGGCAGCTTTGGCAGTATCCTCATCCCATCCCTGCCTTCAGCACTGTGGGGCAGCTGTTCCCCCACTCCTGCTTCTGAAGATGGAACAGGGTTGTCAGTGGTGACCTCCTCAGGGGTGTCTGTGGGTTCCTTCCCCTGCTTTGGGGAGTGCTGGGCACACCTCACTGACTGGGCCATCTATACCAGTGCTGATAACCAGTGAAGGCTGGCCCATGTGCCAGCAAGCTGTTAATATCCAACAGCTACCTAATGGCATGTATGAAAGCACATCAGGGTCTGAAGCTGCATCCTACTGGGCAGCTGTTTGTATCTCAATATCCATTTGGCAGATGGCAGGAATCAGCAGCCTCTTCCCTTCCCTAGAAGAAAAGACGAAGCTCAAAGCCTCTCGAGGCTGAACCTGCTTGGGATGCATCCAGGGCTGGGGGAGGATGTGCTGGCAGGGCATGGGATGCACATCTGGAGCTTGCTACGTGGCTTGTGTGCAGGGAGGGCTTAACCCTTCGGCCAGAGCCCTGCTGCTGGGGCTGAACACAGGTTAATAGGGAAGTTTTCAGTGGTGCCCAGCGAGAGGACGAGGAGCAATGGCCATAAACTAACACATAAGTTTCACCTCAAATGAGGGAGAACTTCGTGACGTTGAGGGTGGCAGAGCCCTGGCACAGGCTGCCCAGAGGGATTGTGGAGTCTTCCTCTCTGTGTGACCTGCTCGGGGTGGCCCTGCCTTGGCAGGGGGTTGGCCTGGATGATCTCCAGAGCTCCCTTCCAACCCTAATGATTCTGTGAAAGCTTGGAGCAGTTCTGTTCAGTGTCCTGGCTCACTCAGGAGCCCACCCTTGGGAAGGAGGGAGGAGCAGAGACATTTTGAACGTAACTTTATTTATTCTTCACTGTTTAGCTCCAGAAATGTAGGGTCCCTGTTCAACGCAGAGCACAGTTGTCAGCGTGCTCCTCTGCTGCTGGCGTGGGGTTTCCATGGCCTTACTCAAGGCAAGGAAGGGCTCTCCTCTGCAAGAGTCACCATACCCATCTCAGGGATGGGACTTCTGTGCTGGAGCAGGAGGGGAAGAGTGAACTCACATGAGGTTGGTAGCCCTTCCCCCTTAAGGGGATCATCTCCTCCTGCTGTGGTCAGGGAAGCTGGACACAAGAGGAGATATTCAAAGGGGAATTCAACCCCATGGAAATGGTTAGTCCTGGGCACTGGCTTCTGCTCTGATCACTTTATCCACAAGCCCTTTGGGATACAGAGACAAGAAGGCCTGATTGGAGACTTGTTTCAGGCATGTAGGTGGCAGAGCCGTTCTGCAGTGGTGGAGGGGTCCCTCTGCACTGCACAGAAGGCGCTCTGCGGAGAGTCTTTCCCCTCACCCCAGAAAGATGGGATCTCTTAGCACAGGAATAGTGGCTCACCATGGACGTGTTCTTCCTTTTGCTTTTTAGGACTCTGAACGCTTCGAAGGGATTGATGTGGATTTCAAAGAACTGGCCTATGAAGCCCAGAAAACCCCAAATGTGGTTGAAGCCACCAATAAACCGGGCCTGTCCCAACAACTGGAGGACATTCAGAGTAGGTAGGTAGAACTTCAGTCCCAAGAGCTTGTCAGAAACTGGGATCAGCCCTGTTTAAGCTGTGCTCCAAGGCTTTCTTCCTGGACTGTGCGTTCTTTGCACTCACAGGCCACGGCATTTCTTGATGATCTTTCTTCATGATCTTTCTTGAGCCTTTTTATCTGTGATCCATCACCCTGAAACCCCCAGAGGGGAGTCTTGCTTTGTGTATGTGCAAGCCCTCATCCTCAATATTGATGTGTGAACCAGCATCCAGCTGGGTTCCACAACATGTGGCCTCACGTTTGCCACCCCAAATATGAGCTCTTAAATACTTATTGAGCAGTCCAGGCAGGAATATCTGCAGCAGAGCTGAGCCCATGTTCTTTCATTTACAAAGTTTTCTCTGCCTGTATACCCTTGCCACATGGTATAAATGCACTCCCTGAGAAAGCCCTTGGTGTCCTGAGATGGATCCACTTCTCACTTAACATAGGAGCCGGTCTACCTGGAACACATGTAAAGGTTAATATGATAGCTGCTGTGTCAGTAGTAACTCTCCATTTAAAGCCTGTATTTTCTTTGTTAATCAGATAAGGCAGTTCCTCACAGAGGAGTAGCTGCGTGTTATTTATGAACTTTGTAAGCTCAGCAGCAGTTTAGCATGTGAACGCTGAAACATTCATTTGAGATTGGAGCAAGCAAGTTTCTTTTCAGGCTTTGCAAACACAAAAAGCTGAGTAGGTTTGAATCAGACTTTCAAATGTGGCTCATTAGAATAAAAGCAGTTACGGGAACTTTCATCCCAGTGGGAAGTCACCTGTGGCAGTTAAGAGCTTGTCTAAAACAGTAGGTCAGGCTGCAAACCTTTCTAGCCTCTTCTTCCACCTGTGTTGCTGCTTTTTTATGAGGCTGTTCTCATTGATAGGCTGTTTGACCCCTGGGAGTAAAGAGACATCTATGAGTTACTATGAGCTTTGTAGAGGACCAGCTGACAGGCTCAGCTCCTGCCTGCCATTACCCCAGGGGAGGAGTGAATCTGCTTTGTAACTCAAACTGTAGCATGAAAGATGAAGTCCCTGCTTCATCAGGGACTGTAGTGACAGGACAAGGGGTGATGGGTTCAAACTGAAACAGGGGAAGTTCAGGTTAGATCTAAGGAAGAAGCTCTTCCCTGTGAGGGTGTTGAGGCGCTGGCACAGGGTGCCCAGAGAAGCTGTGGCTGCCCCATCCCTGCCAGTGTTCAAGGCCAGGTTGGATACAGGGGCTTGGAGCAACCTGCTCTAGTGGAAGGTGTCCCTGCCCGTGGCAGGGGGTTGGAACTGGATGAGCTGTAAGGTCCCTTCCACCCAAAACCGTTCCATGATTCTATGATAAAGAATATTTACACCCCTGCCCTGGGCTCTGTTCTACTGCTTTATCTCCCCAGATTGTCTCTGTGTGAGAAGGCTTTAGCTGAATATTTGGACATGAAGAGGTTGGCCTTTCCCAGATTTTACTTCGTTTCTTCTGCAGATTTATTGGATATTCTTTCCAATGGCACCAACCCACATGTGGTAAGCCTTGTACTGCATCCCCTTTGCACTATCCAGATGTCAGTAATGTGGTGGTGGAACTTGGGACTCACCTGTAACATCTTCAGTGCTTTTTCTCCCAAGCTTTACTTGGAGTAATAATAATTACTGACCTTTATCTGTCATCTTTGAAAGGCAACATGTGGCCTGTGTGTTGTCTGATCTGACACTGGTGATACTTGCAGATGGCTCTGAAAGTGCTGCACAGAGTAGAGCTGGTTTTGATGCCATAAAAATAGTGGTTTTCTTTCTGCTGGGATACAGTGAGGTTGGAGGAACCCATCTTTCTTGAGGGGCTCAGCCAAAACTTGTTGCTGACTTTGGATCCCCAACCTAGGATGCCACCAAAGAGCATCTGCTGTTGAAACAGCCACAGTCTGGTCATTCAAATGTGGAAGTGTTGACAGCTGATGGCTTCAAGAGGTCCCTTGTTTTAGGCAAAAAAGGCATTTGCAGATCACTTGCTTCTTCATTCCACCATGCAAAGGTCTTTGGGAATGTCCTGATTATAGGGGAAGAGAAGAACACAGCCTGGGAAGGGTAAGGCAGCTGGTGGTCAGACAGTCACTATGGCCAAAGCAAGCAAGGAGATCTCCTGGGTTGCCATCCATCCCTGTGCAGCTCCGGGGTCAGGCTGGTATCTGACCTCCTGCACCCTTTGACTTCTCCTCTCCAGGCTGGGTTTCTGGGGATGGTGCCTGAACGCCAGGTGTGGGGAAATGATCCAAATATACCATTCCTCCTGTTGGCTTTGGTGGATTGCTGGAGCCTCCTGGGGAGGAACTTGTGGTGACCTCCCTGGTTTAGGCAATGATTTTGCAGCTCTTTCTTAGTCCATCGGTCAGCAGTGAGTAATCTCACCTTCTTTAAGCTTTTTGTCATTTCCAGCATTCACATGAGCACCTTTAACACTGCTTATATCTGTTTCTGCTGCTGGGTGATTTAAGCCTGCAGAGTATCATAAATACATATTGATTGATATTTAAAATGGAGAGAAAAAAACCCCAGGAAGCAAAGAAAAGCTGCTGTGTTGAAATGCTCTGTGGAAGAAGAAGAAATTCGTGGTGCTTTCTGTTATTCAAAACTATTTGCAGTAAAATCAAAGCAAATGTCAAGTGGGATCACACACGGATTCGCTTTCAGCCTTTCCACTGTGGTTTCAAAGTCTGATAATTCCTAAAGAAGGATTAAAGACACAATGATATTATCCTCTTGAACTGGATGTTGAACTTGTGCAGATTCAGGTGTATTTAGGGTGCTGGTGGCAGGATTGCACCAAGTGCTAAGTGCAGCCAATGTCCTGCAGCCAGGCCAGGGGCTGGGAATGGACGGTGGGGATTTATGAGTGGAAACTCCGAGATGTAAGAAAAGGTTTCTGTGGTTTACTTACTCATGTCTCCATTAAAATCTTACCTGAGGCAAAGCTGAGTGCCCATTGCTTCTCCTTCACACCTTCTGGGATTTGGCCCTGCTTAGACAGAGTAAGGAGACTACTCAGCTGTGTCCACCTGCAGCACAGCTTGTGAGAAGGAGTGTTGTAATCCTTTGTGAGTCAGCGAGGAGGAATTAAATGGATAAGCCCACCCATCTGTCTCTGAAAGCACCAGGCATCACGAGCTGTTCTTGTTTCTCATCCTACCCATGGGAGTGTGTCCATCTCGTGTCTCTGTCATCAGAGGGGGACAGCTTTGTGAGCTGACTCTTGCTGTGGGGACATCAGTGCTGGGAGGAGCCTGGGACAGTGTGACACAGTGATTTAGTTGTATTATGTAGTGGTCTAGAAGCAGTGTTGGCGACCTGCTCGGCTCCCAGCGAGCAGGTGCTGATGTTGAGAGCCTGCAGCAGTGATGCTGACATCAACCTGCTGGCTTTTCACATTCATCTGGGTGTGAACAGGACATGAGGGGATTATTCTTTTCCTCAAAAGAGTGTTCTTGTTCAAGATGGGAGTAGTTTTGTAGAAGGTCTGGGTTGTTGAGCATTTTATCATGGGTCTTGGGCAGAAATAAAGGTCTTTCTTCTCCACAGAGGAGAAGTCAGGACTTCTCATTGGCACAAAATTGATTCCTAGTACTGAAAACCCAGAAGGGTTCATAGTGAAGAAAACTCCGCAGTGTGCTGAGGATAGGATGAGGTGGAGCGATGGTTAAGAGACCTCTCATGGCTACATGTAGGGAAACCGAGGCTAGGAGGTCATGCAGTGTTTGAATGTTTGCTGTGCTTTTGCCCCGTGTGGAATATTTTCCCAATGGGAAATATGGCTTATTAAGCCATGCCTAAATGATACAGAAATAGGTGGAAGTAATGGGAGAGACAGCAAGAGGCTTGTGTTGGCAGTATCCTGGCCCTGTATGAGAAGATGTGGTGCTACCAAGATGTCCACGAGCATGCTTTCTGAACATGATTGCTCCCGTGACATGAATGGTGACCTCTATTCTCCTTGTCCTGCCTCAGTTGCTTTACTTATCCAAGTCCTTTTGCAGGTGCAACGTCATCTTCCCAAGCTTTTTGACAACTTGGCCCACATCAAATTCCAGCTGGACTCTGAGCAGAAGGCCACGAAGGTTGGCCTGGGAATGTACAGCAGAGAGGAGGAATATGTCAGCTTCAGTGAACCCTGTGACTGCAGCGGGCAGGTGAGAGGGAAGCCCTTGCCTACCGGAACTATCCACTGGAGTCTGCTTTCCTGCCCTTGTGTGGGCATCTCTTGCCAAGACATCACAGAGCTTCACTACTCTTCCTTTATGCATGAGAAAGGCTGGAGGAGGTAGTGTGTAATTTAATTGTGCCTATGGCCCACAAGAGATTCTGTCATGGCCTGGAGTTGGAATGCACTGAACTGACATACTCTGGAGTTCATTTTGATTTCTCCTATAGCTGGAGTTCAAGAAAAATCTGCCGTGTATTCCAGGTGTCTGGAGATAGGTGCTGATCCTGGGGCCCCAGAATTGGTTCATTCTGAAGTCTGAAGGAGGCTGTGAGGCCTGTTTCACTCAAGAGTTGAGATGCTTGTCCCATTCCATGCCTTGACTGATTACCAAAGGCACTTAAAAAGAGCAAATGTGTGACTGTGATTTAATCTCTTCTCCAGGTTGAAGTCTGGCTGAATCATGTCTTGGACAGCATGAGGGCTACTGTGAGAGATGAGATGACGGAAGCTGTCGTGGCCTATGAGGAGAAGCCAAGGGAACAGTGGCTCTTTGACTACCCTGCCCAGGTATCTGCCACTGCTCCTCATCTCCACTCAGGTTGGCGCGTGGGAAAGGCAGTGCTTGGTTTTCCCTTCAGTCCTGCCCTTCCCTTCTTTCAGTAGTGGCCTCTAGCTGTGGATGGAGAAGTTTCTGGCCTCCACTGTGATGTGCAGCAGGGAGGAAGCATGGGTTATCTTTTATCCTATTAAGGACATGGAGCTGTTGGAGCAAGTCCAGAGGAGTCCACAAGGATGATCAGGGGCTGGAGCACCTCCCGTATGGAGACAGGCTGAGAACATTGGAGTTCTCAGCCTGGAGAAGAGAAGCTGCGTGGAGACCTCAGAGCAGCTTCCAGTGTCTGAAGGGGGCTACAAGGATGCTGGAGAGGGACCTTCATCAGAGACTGTAGCAATAGGACAAGGGGTGATGGGTTCAAACTGAAACAGGGGAAGTTCAGGTTGGATATGAGGAAGAAGTTGTTCCCTGTGAGGGTGCTGAGGTGCTGGCACAGGGTGCCCAGAGAAGCTGTGGCTGCCCCATCCCTGGCAGTGTTCAAGGCCAGGTTGGACACAGGGGCTTGGAGCAACCTGCTCTAGTGGAAGGTGTCCCTGCCCGTGGCAGGCGGTTGGAGCTCGATGTGCTTTAAGGTCCTTTCCAACCCAGACCAGTCTGGAATTCTATGTTCCTGGCAATCTCATGATGGAGTTTCCAGGCTGATCTCCATACTCTGACAGAGACTCCAGGCAGGATATGCTCTTGGCTGGGTTGCAGAGCTTAGGGGTTTGGGCAATGCCTGCTGCACCCTGTGGATCCATACGGCCAGGGAGCCAGAGGTGCAGCAGGAAAACCCAGTGGTGAGGCCTAATGAGAGAAAAGAGTCCCTCAGATGCACCCCCTCAAATGCAGCCTTGTGGTCTCCAGCTCTTCCTCCTCTGCTGTGTCAGGCATGTGAAAGGTGCTGATTTACTAATAAGTAGCTGCTAAATGTGTCTGCCACTGATAGGGTGTTCGAAATGAATGTCACGGGGCAGATCCCTGTTGTCCTGTCTGCTGTGACTGCTGTGTGACAGAATACTTAATTTCATGTCATGGATACTTCATCCTTGATCTCCCTGTGGATCACACACTCTTGCAGGTAAGGAAGCTCTGGTTTAATCACGGTACTGAGCCAGTCCTTTTCCCTAGGTGGCTCTTTCCTGCACCCAGATCTGGTGGACAACCGAGGTTGGGATTGCCTTCGCCAGGGTGGAGGAAGGATACGAGAACGCAATGAAGGAGTATCACAAGAAGCAAGTGGCCCAGCTGAACACCCTCGTGACCATGCTCATTGGGCAGCTCTCCAAGGGTGACAGGCAGAAAATCATGACCATATGCACCATCGATGTGCACGCTCGGGATGTGGTGGCAAAGATGATAGCGCAGAAGGTTTGTGTTTGCAGCTCAGCATGGACCTGTGTTGGGAGTTGGAGCAGGGGTTGCAGGAGCGAGAGACCAACCACGGGCCATTCAGTGGGAGATACATCACTAAATGCACTTCTGCACTGTTTGCAGTAAGGGGGCAGAAAGGCTCTGTAAGCCTGCAGTGCTGTTCTGGATCATGGCCATGCGACACCAAAGGACTTGTTGCACTTGCCCCCACCAGGAGCGAGAGTGTGGCCCCAAATCCTGTGGCCACATGTTGGTGGATGACAGCAACGTGTTGGGAGGCTGCTAGATGCAGCCCACTCAGTCTGGTGTGGGGCCACAGGGACTCCTTTGGGACTCCCTTGTCCTGCGCACCCTTCCCACACCACTCTGCTGTCCTTCATTCTGTGTCAAGTGTCCAGCCCTGCCGGTGGGTGGGAAGGTGCCCTGAGTGTGCTGGGTTGTGGCTTTACCCTCAGCTGTGTCCTCTCCAAAGCAGCCAGGCTGCTTACAGGGTTTCTGGCTTCAAGACTCAGCTGGGCTTGGTGGTGCCTTGGCCCAGTTTGTGGTGGAGCAGTCCATCGCTGGGCCTGCCTGCTAGTCATGCAGGGAGCACTGGCTGTGGCTGGCCCTGTCCCCCTGTCCTCTGCTTCCTTCCCTGGCCCTGTCTGTGGCCCTTTTCCTGTCTGGACCTCTGCTCCTTCACTCGCTCTCTTTGTGTTCTAAGAGCCTCCTCATGCCTTGCTGCTTCTTTAATCTCTTCAGGAGTCTTATCATAGAATCATAAAATGATTTGCATGCAAAAGGACCTTAAAGCTCATCCAGTTCCAACCCCCTGCCACTGGCACGGACACCTTCCACTAGAGCAGGTTGCTCCAAGCCCCTCTGTCCAACCTGGCCTTGAACACTGCCAGGGATGGGGCAGCCACAGCTTCTCTGGGCACCCTGTGCCAGCGCCTCAGCACCCTCACAGGGAAGAGCTTCTGCCTTATATCTAACCTGAACTTCCCCTGTTTAAACCCATCACCCCTTGTCCTGTTGCTGCAGTCCCAGATGAAGAGTCCCTCTCCAGCATCTTGTGCTGCTCTTTCTTTTTTTGGGTATGCACTTTTTCCTCTCCCACCAAGGTCATTACTAATTTGGTTCCTACCTCTACTGGTGGGAGATGCGTAGATGACCTTCCCCACCACACCTGCCTTCGCAGTGAGGACCAGTCCACCCCCAGTGAGCACTTCATTGCAGTCACCCTTTTGGTGCTTTGGCTCTGTGTGCCTGGCATTCCTGGCCTTCCCGTGATGGTGCTTGTGGCTGTGTTCCAGGTGGACAATGCCCAGGCGTTCATTTGGCTGTCGCAGCTCCGGCACCGATGGTCGGATGAGGAGCGGCACTGCTTTGCCAACATCTGTGACGCTCAGTTCCTCTACTCCTATGAGTACCTTGGCAATACCCCGCGGCTCGTCATCACTCCACTGACTGACAGGTAAGTCCCTGGGACACACCGACACAAGTGGGCTTTGCCACAAAGAACTACCAGCCAAAGCGGTTGTTCTTGCTCCGTGTCCCAGGATCCGGTGGCAGAGCTCTAACTCTCCCCTGGTTTGTCATTTGATGGTGTTACTCTCTGGAGTATCTGTGCCTCAGATCCCAAGGTGGGATTTAGCTCGCAGATTAAGATGCTTACTTGTGAGTGTCTGCCTGTGCACAAGATGTCCACACCCCATAGAGTTTGTGGGTCTAGAAGGCTTTACTCCCATCTTGAAGCAGACATCTACCACTTGGTTCAGTTGTCTCAATAGGGACACCTAGGATGACTTGAGATGCTCTGTGTTGTCCCATGTGACTTCCAGCAGCCAATCCAGAAGTGTGCAAGTCTCCTGTGGATCCTCTGTCAAGTCTTTCCACCCTATGTGACATTTCAGTAGCTAGGAGCATCTCAGGTGGCTCTAGTCACCCCTGTTCGCCAGCTGAGCCAATCTGCCTCTGCATTATCAGGTTTTGTTGGCTGTATTGACTACTGCTCTGTGGCTTATGCAGGGAGTATGGACACCCACATGTGGGCATCTCCCTAGTGTCCATCATCAGCATGATGGAGAAGCTTTTGGGCTTGCTGCAGTGTTGAGTGGGATCGTTCACAGGCCATCAGAGCCGGTTTCTCTCAGTGGTGGGGAATGGGATCCTTTGGGCTGAAGAGCACTGGGAAACAAGAGGAAGGTCTTTCAGAAAAGCTGCCCTTTTCTCATGCTATGTGGGACATGCCCAAGGTCAATGAGTCCTAATGGTGTGAGGATCCAGAGAAAGCACAGCCTGATGTGAAGAGGTTGGGCAGACCCTAGTGGAAGATGAGTATCTCTTGGAGAAAACAGAGCTGGCCAGAGGTGGTAAGTAATTCCCAAGAGGACTTTCAGCTTAGACATATAGAATCGTAGAATAGTTTGGGTTGGAAGGGACCTTCAAAGATCATCTGGTCCAACCCCCCTGCAATGAGCAGGAACATCTACAACTAGATCATAGAATAGTTAGGGTTGGAAAGGACCTTAAGATCATCTAATTCCAACCACACACTAAACCATGTCAGGTTGCCCATATGTCCTGCTTATGTATAGCTTTTCAGAAGAAAGGCTCTCCTGAGTGCATTGCCCTAGTGCTTTTTCCCTGCAGCCCAACACTGAGCTGTTGGACCAAGTCTCAGTCTCTTTCCTTTGTTCCTTCATCCTTTGCTGTATAAGATGTTACATCACCCTGACCCAGTCGCTGCACTTGACCATGAGCGGAGCACCCGCGGGCCCTGCAGGCACCGGCAAGACAGAGACTACGAAAGATTTGGGGCGAGCCCTGGGCATCATGGTGTATGTGTTCAACTGCTCTGAGCAGATGGACTACAAGGTACTACTCCCACCTCAGCCCTGGTACCATCACATGGAGCTTGGGGATGCTCAGGGCCCGATGGAACATGATGGATAAGTGTATTCCAGCTGACATTGCTTTGGTCCACCACCTCTCCTCAAATCTCTGCTGCGCTCCTTTCTGCTGAACACCTTTTTATCCTCCTCACTTTTCTTCTCTAAGACTCGCACAAGGTTCTTCAGGAGGCACAGACCCAAACTGTGTTCTGTGCCTCGTTACACCTTCCCATTCCCTTCTGGAGTTAGATTCCATATGAAATACTTCCAAAATTTTGGCCTGTTTGGTTGAGACAGAGGCTGTGCTGATATTTTGATGCTGGTCATTTCTTACAGAACCCCAGACTGGTTTGGGTGGAAGGGACCTTAAAGCTCATCCAGTTCCAACCCCCTGCCATGGGCAGGGACACCTTCCACTAGAGCAGGTTGCTCCAAGCCCCTGTGTCCAACCTGTCCTTGAACACTGCCAGGGATGGGGCAGCCACAGCTTCTCTGGGCACCCTGTGCCAGCGCCTCAGCACCCTCACAGGGAAGAACTTCCTCCTTTCCTATTTCTTCTTATTTTTTCCTGGCATGGGAAGGGACCTGTCCTGCTTTTCTCAGGATCCTCTCCTAGAACAAGACCAAAACATGCTGAACCTTCAGCCACTGCAGAACGCTGAACTGTTGGGCTGAGTCTTGCTCTGGGTACAAGCATTTTGGGAGACTTGCATCATATTTCCTTCCCTCCTGGGTCCTCCTGGGAGTTGGGGCCAAGGTAACTCAGCACAGGTGACCTTTAAATGAAACCAGTGCACAGAGCTATTGAGAAAGTGCAATTAGCAAATCAAGTGGCAAACGGCAGAGCTATAAATATTATAATTGAGTTGTGCCTGCTGGTTCCATACCCACAATAGGCTGCAAATGGCTATAAATAAACAGGCTGGGAAATCAAATCCTTGATTCCAGTTGTGATTTCAGTCTTGTCATTTTCTTTTTCTCTTCCAGTCTTGTGGGAATATTTACAAAGGCCTTTCCCAGACAGGAGCCTGGGGCTGTTTTGATGAGTTTAACAGGATCTCAGTTGAGGTCCTCTCTGTGGTTGCTGTACAGGTAAGTGGAGAAATGCTTGCAAATAACTACAAACAGGGCACAGCCATGGTGCAGCCTTTGGAGCCCGGGTAAAGATGGAAAGTGCCTGTTTCCGGTTTCAGTTCCATGTGTAGGCAGGTGGGGAATTACATCCCAAGATTAAGCACCTGCATATTACAGCACTGACAAAATGTAGCATTTTTGTCTCTTCTTTTCTTTCTGCAGTTGCAACGTTTGTGTTGAGGCAGTTCTTTACGGCATCTTCCCCCAGAGCAGTGCACACTATGGCTTTGTACCTGCTCCTCCTGAGGAAGACACTGGTGTCATTAATATGCTGTGGGATAACTGCAGCATATCACCTCAGGGAGGAGAGCTGTCTTGGCAGGCTGAGTAGCCCTAAGTCATGTAGGGAATAATTTTCATGGAGGGGAAGAGAAGTGGTTGGGGCAGATCCATGGCCTGCCAGGCTTATGGGGGTTATTTATTGTCTCGGTCAGGCACAAGTTGTGTGTCATATTCAACAAGTAGGATTGTATTCAAGATTAATGTTGACTTTTGACATGGGCCTATAGGGACAGGCCAAGGGGAATGGCTTTAACCTGCCAGAGGGGAGATCGAGATGAGCTCTGAGGCAGAAGCTCTTCCCTGTGAGGGTGCTGAGGCGCTGGCACAGACTTTTCCCAGAGAAGCTGTGGCTGCCCCTGGCAGTGTTCAAGGCCAGGGTGGACACAGGGGCTTGGAGCAACCTGCTGTAGTGGAAGGTGTCCCTGCCCGTGGCAGGGCTTGGAACTGGATGAGCTTTCAGGTCTCTTCAACAGAAACCATTCTATTAATCTGAGTGGATTTGAGGTGCCAGCGCCTCAGCACCCTCACAGGGAAGAACTTCTTCCTTATATCTAACCTGAACTTTCTGTGTTTAAGTTTAAACCCATTTGCCTTTGTCCTATCACTACAGTCTCTGGTGAAGAGAAGTGCTGGAGAGTCTTGTTCTCTGGTGCTTATATATAATCTGGCACATTCCCACCTCCTTCCCTTCCTCTTACTGACCCACGAGGAAACGTGGAGGTGTTTTACATAGGCCAAAGGACTGCAGGAGGAGAGATGCTCCATACCCTGCTCCTATCTGCCCCAGGAGTAGTGAGGGGACACCCAAGGTGCAAATCCCTTATGGCAGGAGGTGAAATCCTGGAGCAGTCCAGGTATAACCACAGGGCAGCAGTGAGAGCAGGCCCTGCTACTGCTTCTGGCCCTTGCTTTGAAGGAGAGCTATGTGATTGCTTTCCAGATCCTATATCTCAGTGGTATCCTCTGGAAATGCCAGTTAAATTCAGCTCCCAGGGGAGTTTGAGCAGAGGGTGGATGCTCAACTGCACTGTCCAGACCAAGACAGCTGTTACATGGGTAGAACTGAAAGTTTTGAGCCTTGGTGGACTTCAAATTGAGGTGCCAAAGTATCTTGAGTTCTTCTGGACCCAGCTGTAGCTGAGTGCGGGTTTTAGGGTCCCAGTGTCTGACTAAGGTGCTGAATTCTTCCTAGACCCCCTTTTGGGTTTGGCATTGCAGAAAGAAGGATCTAGAGCCCGGAAGTTTCTACACTTTCATAAATGTTTCAGTCAAAGGCGTTGTTCTGAACCCCTCCATGAACTCCTCACTCTTCTCATCTCTCTTTCACTTGTAATTGGTACCTTACGTGACGTCCCAAAGAAGCCCCAGGCAGGAAGAGGAGTTTATGTATTGTTCCCTCTCAATTTCTTTTCCATCAGGATCTAGTTGAAAGTTGTCATTGGAAAAAAAAGTCTTTGAGGATCTTAAAATGAAAAAGGAAGCTGAACAAAAGCAGCCCAGATATGACTCAACTGCTAATGATTCCCTCGCTCCTGGCTGGAGCGCAGCATCTGAAGGAAGCAGCCTGGCTGTCATTCCATCATCATGTCTCCTGGCTGCTATTAGGAGTTGTAACCATGGTGATGTTTAATTGGCTGTCTTAGTCATGCAGCTAATGTCGGTATAGTTCCTTCCAGAGAAAGGATCGATTAATTGCTTAACGTTAAGATAGCAAAGAGCAGTAGGGTTAGAGGAGTGAATAGAGAGAGATTTCTCCCTCACTGAAGTGCTGTGATCTGGCTTTAATAAACTTGCTCTCCTTGGAAGGAGGGAGTTTTTGTCTTTTGCAATCAGGCGAATACAAAAGACAATACATTAGTGAGTGGAGATGTCACGGGAGGTCTTACGGCTTCTTCCTTGTGGGTTTGGTTTTAAATTAAGCATCTGATGTCCCCAAGTCTTTAAAAGCAACATCAAGTGAGCAGTTTGCAATTGAACTGAGGCCAAGCTTATTGGGAAATGCTGCTCCTTTTCTGGGCCCAGCCAAGGTCCAGAGCAGGCACAGGAGAGTTTTGGGTTGTGATGCAGAGCAGTGGTGTGTGGGGAGAGTGAAGAGGGGTGAAGGGAGTTGGGGCCTGCATTATGTCAGACTCTTGGGCTGCATTTGGGTGCTGGCTGCGTTGTGGATGTTTGGCCAGCCCCGAATCTCATCTCAGGTGTTTGGCCTCCTGCTGGGTTGGGAGGTTAAGAGATGATTCAGCTTTTGGTGGTGGTTTTGTTGTGAGATGTGCTGAGAAGTGTTCCACAGGTGATGTCAGCAGCCAAGGTGACACGGGGGCAGCTTTGGAGTCATTTACTTCTCCTGAACTGCTCTTCCTTACCCAAGTCCATCATTGTCTTCTCAACCAATGGTGCAAATTCTTGCAACTCCTTTGCACTTTGCCCAGTCTGTCCAGCATTCTTTTGTGCTTTGTCAGAGTTTGATTGTGAAGAGAGATTAATGCTGCCACACAGATCTTCTCCAAGCAGTGTACAAAGCTAGATATGGTCACTAAAAAGCCAAAACAAAACAGGGATAACCCCCTAAGATGGGGCCAAGTGTAAGGAAAGCAGCACTGTTGTCTGGTTCATAACACCAATGCTATAACACTGTCTTGGTTCCTAGGTGAAATGTGTGCAGGATGCAGTAAGGGAGAAGAAGAAATCCTTCAATTTTCTTGGAGAAGACATTAGCTTAGTTCCCTCAGTAGGCATTTTCATCACCATGAACCCTGGCTATGCAGGACGAACTGAGCTACCTGAGAATTTAAAAGCTCTCTTCAGGTGAGTCCAGGTCAAGGTTTGTCACCTGTATTATAACAATGGCAGAAATTGTCTTTTGGAACATCCAGGCTTGTCTTCATTTCTTTGGGGAATTCCCTTGTGTTGGGGATTTGCAGATGGTTTCAGCCTTGTGCAACTGCTGGACTCTGCAGTCTTTTCTTGTCTGTCTCTTTAGGCCGTGCGCGATGGTTGTGCCAGACTTTGAGCTGATCTGTGAGATTATGTTGGTGGCTGAGGGATTCATTGAGGCCCGGGCACTGGCCAGGAAGTTCATCACCCTGTACCAGCTCTGCAAAGAGCTCCTGTCCAAACAGGTGAGCCCCTTCTGTGGCTGGATGGTGCAATGAAGTCTGGTGGTCTCCAAAATCAGCAGGAACGTGGCACTGCCACTCACCTCCATGGCGGAAGCTTCACAGCTGCTATTGCACTAGCTTCTGGGAGAGGAGAAGGTTTGTGATCATCAGAGCAATGACATTTTTGAACTGCTTTACTTAAAGAATCTGCCAGGACAAAAGCATTTGGCCAGGTGCATTAATGGGAGAGATTTTCCAATGGGCTCAAAAGACACCACGTTTGGAGTAGTATCCAGTGACCCTTTACTTTCCAGTCTCTTGGTTCCTATTGATTCTCTTGTCTGCAAGGGGCTTATGATGTCCATCCCACCTGTGAGGGAGTTCCCTGTCATGTCAGGTGTTGATGTGGTAGGGTCACTTCCAATGCAAAGCTCTAATTCATCAGATTTTCCCTTGTCATCATTTACATAGATCAAACCTGGGTCCAGAGAAGAGTTGAATCAGGACTCCAGGTGAAAAACCTGATCTTGGCTGTGCCAGCATGAGGCTGGGTGGGAGATGCTTGTCACAGAAGCTTTGTGCTGTGTCTTAGAGGTCTTGGTGGAAGCTGTGGTCTCCCACACAACGCAGTCGGCTCTTGAGCTGTGCTCTGGAGGGTCTTAACACAGAGAAATATAAAGAGTTTCTTGTTGGCTTGAGAGGTCTTCTCATGCCTCTTTGTAATTCTTTTCAGCAATGTCCTTACTGGCCTCTGCTAGTGGGACCAAACCTGTCTGGTAATCTTGTCATGGGCAGGATGGAGAAACTTGACTGTTTGGGGCCTTATAATGGACCAACAACTCTTTCACCTTGGTAGCTCCTGCACATCCAGGGGTCTGGCTCACTTTGCTTTAGCTGTTTTGTGATTGAGGTGACAAAAATTGTTTAGGTCTCTAGAGCGCAAGTCCTGCTGCTGTCTCAGTGCCAACTCTGAGCACACCTGAGGGTATGAACAGCTGAATTATTTGACTCTTTAATACTGTTCCTGATGGGAATCTCACCTGCTGAAATGGAAATGGGGTAACTCAGGCTGGTGGAGGTCTCTGGCCGCAATGCAAATAGCAGGTTTGGGTGTAGTGCTGACATGTCTGGCTGGTTCTTTCCCCTGCATGGTGTTGTACTCTCTAAACATAAACTCATCCCTCCTTTTGTTTTCCTTCTTTGCTTTTTCACCTGTTCAGGATCACTACGACTGGGGCTTACGTGCGATCAAGTCAGTGCTGGTTGTCGCCGGCTCCCTCAAGCGAGGTGACCCAGAGCGACCCGAAGAGCAGGTTCTGATGCGCTCACTTCGTGACTTCAACATCCCCAAGATTGTGACCGATGACGTGCCGGTGTTCATGGGGCTGATTGGGGACCTTTTCCCTGCTCTGGATGTACCTCGGAAGCGTGACCTGAACTTTGAGTCATTGGTGAGGCAAGCTGTGCTGGACCTCCAGCTGCAGGCTGAGGACAACTTCATACTCAAAGTAAGGCTAAGTGATCTTCTGCTGTACCTACCTCACCATCCATCACTTGGGTTTTGTCAACCACCTTTGCTTTTACAAAGATGGCTCTGCATAATGTTCTTCTTGAGGCAAACTTTTATAGAGGCTGTGGATTCTTAGCTTCTCAGTACAAGAAAGACAAGGAGCTACTGGAGAGGGTCCAGCGGAGGCCACAAGGATGCTCAGGGGTCTGGAACATCTCTCTTATGAGGAGAGGTTGCGGGAGCGAGGCCTGGTTAGTCTAGAGAAGAGCAAACTGAGAGGGGATCTCATCAATGCAGATCAGTATTGCAAAAGAGGGTGCCAGGAGGATGGTGCCAGACTCTTCAGTGGTGCCCAGCAACAGGACAAGGAGCAATGGCCATAAACTAAAACACAAAAAGTTTCACCTCAACATGAGGAAGAACTTCTTTCCGTTGAGGGTGGCAGAGCACTGGAACAGGCTGCCAAGGGGTGTTGTGGAGTCTCCCTCTCTGGAGACATTCAAAGGGGTAAACTCTTGTAGGATTAGGGAAGTGTGGCCTCTGGAGAACAGAGCCTCATCAGCTGTTGGCCATCAGATGGAAATAGTGCTGGAGGTTTGGCTGCAGGCTGAGGCTTTCACCCACTGTAATTATAGAGTAGTGAGGCCAAGCCCAGTGTCAAATCCCTTTGCCTCTGTGCCACATCTTTCTAAAGAAAAGCAGCAATGGGAGCAATGTAGATCTGACCTTCAGTTTATCATCTCTGTCTAAACCTGGGAGTGTTCTTCCTCAGGTGGTGCAGCTGGAGGAGCTGCTCACGGTCCGTCACTCTGTCTTCGTGGTGGGTAACGCAGGCACGGGCAAGTCTCAGGTGATGAAATCCCTCAACAAGACTTACCAGCTAATGAAGCGACGTCCTGTCTGGACAGACCTCAACCCCAAAGCAGTCACCAATGATGAGCTTTTTGGCATCATTAACCCAGCAACCAGAGAATGGAAAGATGGTAAATGGCTTTTCATGATGAAATCTGTAGATAAAGGATATTTTCATGAATTTCCTGAGCAGCAGCAGGATGACTGGTTCTTTGTGTGCAGGTCTGAAGGCCCAGGCGCTCATAGCCTTGTGAGAGTTTGTTGCTGAAAGAATACACAGGATGTTTTAGCATCATCAAATGGGAAGGGTAGCATAAACCTGCTTTATTTGGGTTCAAACTTAAACAGGGGACATTTAGGTTGCATATAAGGCAGAAGTTGTTCCCTGTGAGGGTGCTGAGGCGCTGGCACAGGGTGCCCAGAGAAGCTGTGGCTGCCCCATCCCTGGCAGTGTTCAAGGCCAGGTTGGACACAGGGGCTTGGAGCAACCTGCTCTAGTGGAAGGTGTCCCTGTCCATGGCAGGGGGTTGGAGCTGGATGAGCTTTAAGCTCCCTTCCAACACAAACCAGTCAGGGATTCAATGATTCTATCCCATTGCCATAAGAATAATTATTGTGTCCATTAATACCAACACTTACCAGTTCCTGAATGGGCAGGCAGTTCTTTGGGGTTGGCTGGACTGGTGATGGCAGAAAGTTCCCTTTTGCCCTATGGTGTGCACTGGGGCACCCCAGAATATGCCCTCCCCAAGTTTCCATACCTGGTAGCACACATGCAGCAGCCTTGAAGTGGTGTTTTTCCAGTTAATGTTGCTGCCCAGTCTGTCTAGCACACCAGCATTTGCCAGTCTGTTGATCCTGATTGCTCCTGAGGAAAATCAGATGAGCATTAAAAACCCGCTGAAAGATTACAGAAGTCTGGAGTGGAAGTGCTCAGTTGTGACTAATGGGTGAAGGCAGCTTCGATTTCCGTGTGCGGCTGGTTTGGAGGTGTGGGAGGTAAGGGAAGATGTTGCCATAAATCATCCTTGGCCAGAAGCCTGCCAGATGAACTGCCGCGCTCCGACCCTGGCCCCCGCGGGGGACCCCTCCTGACCTCCTGCTTTGCTCCAGTGCCAGGGTTAATGTCTTTTTAATTGTAATTAGGGACCCTAAATCAAAGTGACAAGGGGGAGGTGGGGGATGCAGCCTGAGCTCTGTGCAGTGGCTGCAGGTCAGGGCTGCTGATGGGACATCTTACAAGAGGCTGTCCAGTGGTTTCTAGCCTAGAACATTCAAGGGAGCTTATGGAGCTCCAAGCTGAGGTTTCAAGGCATATATTTTCTGCATGAACCATTCCTTAAAATGTTGTTTCTTGTTGTCAAAGACCAGCAAGGTACTTGTCACCCCAGCCTATTGGGAGATGATGTGTCCCCTCCTGGATCAGCCCCTTTTCCTCCTCTTTCATCCTGTCACTCCTTTCATTATCAGCAGTTGAAAGGGTTATACATGTTAGGTGGTGAAAGGTCCCACAAGGGAATCCTAAATTTGTTCTTTGTAGAACCAAGCTCTTCTTTTAAATCCCAAGCTCTTGAGATCTCTGTGCTGTGGGTGCACAGTTAGGGGAGAAGCGCTTTTCTCTCTGCTGCTGCTCTGGTGCGTATGAGGCAACCATTGATGCTCTAAGCAAGTAGTTATTTCTGATACTAATGATGCTGGAGCAGCTTCCAAGGCATGTGTCCAATGTGTCAGGAGCTGAATTGAGGCAGAGCCAGTGAAATGTAATGGGGTTTTTTGACCCCTCTCTGAATGGGATACCTGTTTCAGATGAGCTGTTCTGCTTTTGTTGTACTTGGTCTTCAGTCATAGAATGCCACTAGTGGTTTCTCACCTGGATCCCAAAGACATAGCTTGTCCTGAAGAGAAAAAAGAGTGTGTCACAAATCACCAAAAGAGGCTTTTTTTGTAACATTTGCCTCTTATTTTATCGTGAGGAGCAGCATCTCCCCAGGTATTCATGAGGAGAGGAGAGCAATAGTTTTGTGGAGTTTGCATTTGCCCTGCAGTGCTGCTGCTCTGTTCCCAGCCTTCTTGCTCTTCTTAACATTCATTATTTACTCCCCTTGAGACACTGTATCCTCTCTGTCTCCTTGATTTTACTGACAGTTTGTTCTGTCATTCAATGTCATCCTGTGCTTGTTCTCCCTTCAATCTCTCTAAAGCCATGGCCCAGCATTTAATGCATCTTGATTTCCCTGATATCCTTTCAGCCACAAAAAAACATGTAGAAGAATTTCCAAGGCATATTCAGATGGTTTTCTCTGCAATGTGTAATTCATGCCTTCTTTTGCCTCTGAGTATCTGCTCTTCACTTTTCTCCTCCCTGATGATTCTTGGTGGGAATGAAGCTCTTACATAGGTCTGTAGTCATTTTCAGTGGTGGTAACTGATAATGCAGACTAGACGCACATTATGAGATAGCGATGGATAGGTACAGATGTAAAGAGTTTTGAATGCTGAAGAGGAAAACATTAATTAGGATCATTTTTAGTAAACTGCTAGAGAAAACTGTTGGTGAGGTGGCAACTTCAGTGTTCATCAGCAAATTCCTGTTCCCCTCCCAGGACTGTTTTCATCCATCATGCGAGAGCTGGCCAACATCACACATGATGGTCCCAAGTGGATGGTGCTAGATGGAGATATTGATCCGATGTGGATTGAATCTCTTAATACTGTGATGGATGATAATAAGGTAATGAAGATAAGTCAAAGAGGGGATATTCCTTGACTGCATGGTGTGGTTCAGCCTGGGAGAAATGCAGATGCTGCAATAACACCCCCTAAAATAATGCAATTGTGTTTCTTCACATGTACCAAACAGTGCATAAAGAAAACGGTGCATGAGTGACATAGCTCAAAGCATGTTTTCATTGGAATTCCCCTTTCCTGGAGCATCAGGCTCATGAGTAACCACAAATGTCCTGCTCGTAACTTTAGGCCCTTTAAAAATAGAGCAGGGTCATAATCCTTCACCTTTTTTCCCCACCCTGAGGGGGTGTTGTGGGTCATGGAAGAGAGAAGGATTTTTCTACTGTCTGTTAGAAACCACCTGCTGGCAGCAACCAAGCTTTTTAGTGTAAAGTGCTGAATGCTTTTCATTCCTATTCTTGAGGGAGGAGTTAGTCAGTCTGTCTGTCTGTCTGTGTGCCACATGCAGGTGCTGACCCTCGCAAGCAATGAGAGAATCCCTCTGAACCCAACGATGAGGCTGGTCTTTGAGATCAGCCACCTGCGCACAGCCACTCCAGCCACTGTGTCCAGAGCGGGTGAGTCCTGGCCCGAGCTTCACACTGGGGCTTCAGGATCCATGCAAAGTAGGATCCTGAAGTAGGATCCTGAAGTAGGATCCACTGCCATTAACCAGTCTTTTGTTGGCCAACTTGGTCCCTCTTGAAAGCTCCCAGGGTAGGTTCTTGAAGCACGTAGACAGACAGAGGATCCTGACCCCAAATCCATATGGGAAGCTGTCATCATCTTGGAGATTTGTCCAGAGCTTTCTGACTGTTGATGAGTGATCATGGCTTCAGTGTTGCCACAAGAGTGGTCCTGTTGTGCAAAGCTCTGTATTGACTTGATGAGGAGAGGGACAGTCTCTATCCCAAAAAGCTCCTGATCTTCCGGAGAAGTGCGTGAAACATGGGAAAGGGAATGAAGATGTCCCCTAGTCTTACATATGGGGAAATGGGGCCCAGAGCAGTAGCATGACTTGGGCAAGAACATGTTCTGAATTTGAGGCAGGGTCAAGAAAGGTGTCCTGGTTTCCTGAGTGAAGTCTCTTCACTGTTAATGTTCCTACTTTGCAGTGGAGAGGGGAGGGTGGGTAGTTAATGGGGCACCAAGGCATGTTTGATGGGGTTTTATTTGAGTGAAAGTAGCTGAGAAATTCTGCTGGAGAAAAGGAACAGTTGCTTCTCCGACCTTACTACATGTTCTCTCTTACTTTGGGCCTAAAGGCATCCTGTACATCAACCCATCAGATCTGGGCTGGAATCCCCCAGTGAGCAGTTGGATTGACAGGCGGGAGATCCAGTCTGAGAGAGCCAACCTGACCATTCTGTTTGACAAGTACCTGCCAACTTGCCTGGACACCCTCAGGACAAGGTACCATCGAGGACTAGCTCTGCTGGCAAGGGCAAGGGGACACAGCTGTGCTGTGCTGCACTTGGCATGGGTGGCTGGTGTCCTCCTTGCCCCTGAGAGCCCTGAGCATCACTGGCTTAAGCTCAGAGAAACAACGGGCCCTGGTGCTCCTTAGCTTGAGCTAGGTGCAAAGTGGTGCCCACAGAGAAGTTGTTCTTGCTTATCATCGTGTGAGACAGCTCTCTTATGTTATGGGGAGGACTGGCCAAAGTAGAGTCCCAACAAACTGAAGTAAGGGATTTTCTCCTGGACTCTGCTTGCTTCCTATAATTGCATCTTCATTTAAAAACCTCCATAATTTAAAATCAAATCAGTGTATAGTTGAGCATGGGAGATTTCAACCACAATGGGAATGTGTCGGAAGGAGCTGCTTTAGTGACAGCAGTGGTCTTTTGAGGTAGGAGTTAGGCATCCTACTAGGGAGCTGCTCTCTGAGTGACCAAGCTGGTTACAGCTGTTGGCAGCAAAGTCCATGAGACATTTCCCACTCCATTTGCTAAACGTTGTGTCAGACCATGACATGCACAGGATTAGCTGCAGGCAGCCCCAAGCAGAGTGTTTTGGTAGCTTGCTTAATTCAGAAATTGTAGAACCGACCTTTCCAATAGCTATCATTACTTTATGGAGGACTTGAGTGCTGCTACAGTATTAGTTTGGAATTCTGTAAGTGAAGCTTAAATGAATGTAAAATGGCAAGATGAAAGGTTTTATTTGATGACTCTTCTATTTGACCGCATTTGAAGTGCTCGTTCGCGCAGGAAATCACAGCCTTTAGCACATCTTCCATTTTACTTCTTTCAAGAGGATCAAAGTTTTAAAATGCTTCAAACTTCTGATTACTGTTATTACTTGTGTATGTGCCGGGGCCAGTAGGTCTGCGGGAGAGGAGGGATGTTCTCTTTACTGCTGTACCAGGGAGTAAGACACGCACTGCTGACAAGTAAAATGCTTTGAAAAAGCATTTCCAGCCTTGCCTGCCTGGGTTCTGAAAAACTGTGTTGCTGGACATTTCCATCCCTTAGGTTTAAGAAAATTATTCCCATTCCTGAGCAGAGTATGGTTCAGATGTTGTGCTACCTCCTGGAATGCCTCCTGACGGAGGAGAACACACCTCCCGACTGTCCCAAGGAGCTTTATGAACTTTACTTCGTCTTTGCTGCTGTCTGGGCTTTTGGTGGATCAATGTTTCAAGACCAGGTAAGAAAGAAAATACCACTTCAGCATCTCTTATGCAGGCCATTTACATAGTGCTATTACCAGTGATACTGTTTTCCTGGGGGTCTCATGTAGGTGATAATAAACTAGAAACCTGAATGCAACAACTCCTTTTCATGAAAGACCTTGTTATGTAGAGTGTAACACCAGAGGAGAAGGGCTGTGAGGGGTCAAGTGATGAAGGCAGAGGGATGTTTGCTTATCACAGAATCCCAGACTGGTTTGGGTTGAAAGGACCTTAAAGCTCATCCAGTTCCAACCCCGTGCCACGGGCAGGGACACCTTCCACTAGAGCAGGTTGCTCCAAGCCCCTGTGTCCAACCTGGCCTTGAACACTGCCAGGGATGGGGCAGCCACAGCTTCTCTGGGCACCCTGTGCCAGCGCCTCAGCACCCTTGCAGGGAAGAATTTCTTCCTTCCTGTTTCACTTTGAACCCATCACCGCTACAGTTCCTGATGAAGAGTCCATCTCCAGCATCCTTGTAGCCCCCTTCAGACACTGGAAGCTGCTCTGAGGTCTCCACGCAGCTTCTCTTCTTCAGGCTGAACAGCCCCAACTTTTCCAGCCTTTATATGGAGGTGCTGCACTCCCCTTATCATCTGCGTGGCCCAGTTTAATTTATAGAGGCCTGTGGATGTGCATAATGTGATCAAATGAAGACTGACTTATCAGATTAATATATCAATGAAGCAGTCTTCCATCCATCTGACTGTGCAGGTAGATATTGAGCCACAAAACCAGTCAGTGCTTTGTCACCGCTGACTTTTATTAAACATAGCTGGATGTAAAGGATCAGCTATCCTTAATTTCTGATAGAGGTACCTGGAAAGAGGGGTGGTCATCAGGGCAGGATGGGCTTCAGGATGTGCTTCCACTGAAGTGGAAGTAGACCATGGCTCTGCTCTTTGCTGGGAGCATGCTGGTGAGGTTGAGGTTCGTGGCGGTAGGTGCTCAGCTTGAACTCCCTCTGGCAGCCTGCTTCTGGGGGTCTGTGGCATGAGCTGCTGGGCTCAGTCAAGTGCTTGGAGGATGGATGTCCACACCCAGGACTGTAGGGCTGGAGGGCACAATCTGGAGACCAAGATCTTCTTGGACCAGGAGGATTAATCAGGCAGTGGTTCACTAGTGCCATCTCCGATGTTCAAACTACGCTCGTGTCCAAGACGCAGAGGAAGACAGGGCACTACTCTCCATGCTGCTTCCCACAGCGTGTCTGTGCTGTGGATTGTTACTGTCAGCCTCTGAATTCATCTGCTTGCATTAGACAAGGGGGATGTGATCTCTTGCATTGTGATGTTGTTAGAAGACAGTTTTCTCAAGGTCAGCATTTGGTACTGAACATTTTCAGCCACCTTTCAGGTCCTGGTCCTTAAAACATGGGAGAAGCACAGACATCTCCAGCCAGGCTGAAACACATCTGCTTGGTGGGAGCTGTAGCATGTGAAAAACAGCAACCTTGGGAAGGATCTTCTCCAGGCTTGCCTGGGAAAAACAGAGTTGTCTAAGAGCACATGTAGCATGTGAAGAGCTGGGTTTTGAGTACCAGGTTTTCAGGGAGTAGCACAGGGTCTGCCTGGCTCCCTGGGGAGGAATGGCAGGGGCACATGTGCCCAGGAATGTGCTGCAGGGTCACAGCATCCCTCTGGGAGCTTTGTCTTGGAGGCTGGACCCTGCGTTGCTGCTTGTGATGCTCTGTAAATGTCAGGAGTGTGGGGATGCAGCAGCCTGAGCGAGGGGAAGCCGGATGAAAAATGATCCAATATAAAATCTGTTTATTGCTCTCCATTGAAGGTGCCCTTCGTGATGACCTTTTGCTGCTGAAATGTCAGGAGAAACAGTCTGGAAGGCTTCCAGCTACTCCATGCTTGGTGGTGGGGAGTGAGGGCCCCTGGATAAAACCAGATGATAGATTTGCCATTTCCAGGCTCTGAAATTAGCAGAAATCCATATGGGCTTTGTATTAAAGAAGCAGTTTGAGTTCAACACTGCTCTGGCAATAGAGCTGGGGCTGGAGCAGTTCCACTCAACTGCTCGGCTGGCGGGGGTGGGCAGCCCCTCGCATTGCAGCTGCAGGCAGTTTGCCTCTGCAGGGTTAAAGGCACCCTTGTGAGAAAGCTTTTAGCAGTGCTGCATGTCCCCCTCCGCTGCTGCTCTGCTGCTGGTGCCGAGGAGTTAGAACCACAGGAGAAGGGAGAAAAATGGTTCTTCTGCTTCTCTGAATAGCACGGGACTGCAAAAGCATGAGTACCAATAACGTGCTTTTTCAGATCCTCTGGGCTTGTGATGGCTGGTGGCCCACGAGGCTCTACAGAGGACAGTTGGTTCAGTTCAGCTTCTAATCCAGGTTTCCTGTTGGAGGCTGAGCAGTCTATGGGCAAAGTGTTGGTGGCCTGGGAAAGCACGTTGAATGGCTGTGGGGAGGAGACGCCTGCAGATGCCCCAGGAACTGTCAGAACAGCACATTATGTATTTCACAGCCATCTTTCTAACAGCACTTTCCCCCTTCTTCTCCCACCCCCTTCTCCCCAGGCAGGAGTCTGTAGTCCCCATTGTCTGCATGGGAAGGTGTTCAGGCTGCGTGACTGGCCCAGTGTCATATAGGAGACCTGGGCCAGGGGACTAAGCACATTTTGCAAGTCCTGACCCAGCATCTGAAGCAAAACTGACCCCCCAGCTCTTGAAAAATAATCAGGTGCTCCAAAATCTCCATGGATGGGAAGATATAATGGGGACAGACAAGGAAGTGGGTGCTTCCAGGATGAAACGGCAGCACAGAAACACAAAGGGGCATGGTCCCTCTCTGCTGCTTTGGTACATGGGTGTCTCCAATCTGGCTTCTCCTAAACATTGTGGCCTGAAAGAGGCTGGAAGACAAAACCTAAGTATTAATAGAGGGGTGTGATTTATGAGGAAAGGCTTTAGTATGCATGCTTTGACTACCCATGACCACAGATGTGGATAGATGTTGTGTCCTTGTCTGCCGGAAGAAGCAGAATCAATCAAGGGGTCTGTTTAGTCATGGGCACGTATTTCTCTTTTTCAAATTGATCCATCTATCTAATCTCAGACATACGAAGAGTGATCAACACAGAGGATGAATTATTTAAGGGAATAAATAGGCATGATGAGAAGAAATGAAGAAAATGAAAAATTAGGCTTAATAATAGGAAAAGGGATAAGATCGTCATGGAATGGAATGTATTTAAGGACTAATCCCGCTCTGGTGGCCTGGGAAAGGTAACATTCTCCAGCATTAATGACTTTCTCCAGATCAGCATATTTTCTCCACTTACTCTCTTGCAGCTTGTGGACCACAGAGTGGAGTTCAGCAAGTGGTGGGTGACAGAATTCAAGACCATCAAGTTTCCTTCTCAGGGCACAGTCTTTGACTTTTACATCGATCCAGAAACAAAGAAGTTTGAGCCTTGGTCTAAACTTATTCCCCAGTTCGAATTTGATCCAGAAATGCCATTACAGGTACGTGAACCTCGCATGCATTTGATCTGGGAGGAGTACACGTGGTTTAGTATATGGACATTTCAGTGAGGTCCCATTAAAGGTCAAGCACTTCATAATAAGGATGGCTTCTTTATGAGGTACAACTAAATTAGCCAGCTTTCTTTACAGTGCTTTGACTGTGAAGATACATCCTCCATCCATCTTCCAAATATGAGTGATGTACATGAGGGGCAGGCTCAAAGCCACCCAGTGACCCCAGAGCTGGTGTGCCCAGGGTGCAGGATGGGGGGAATTTGTCCTTCAGAGAGAAGCAGGATGTGAGACAATGTAGTCATAAAGCATTGAGACACCATGTCATCATTCTGCATGGCTGAAAATAGAGCTGGTTTTGTGATCTGGACACAAAATGAGCCTTTCTGCAGGTAGTGAATTGTGTTTGCCAGCTCTGCTTTTCTTTCCTTTTACAAGTGCCACAGTGAGCAGCTGGCTGCTAAAAATTCTTCCCATTTTAAGAAAACGTGTGTTTGTGGGGAGATGCAGATGCTGCTCCAGCATCCAGCTCTCCAGGTTTCCTCTGTACAGTTTGATTTTAAGGGCTCCCTTCCTAGTGCAATCTAGAAACTGGGGCCACCTCTTTCATTCCTGGCTCTCCTACTTTGACTTCTTCCCAGAAGGTGGCTGTGGGGTTGTGGCAGGTACGGGGACACTCACCTGCTCCTTCTGCCCCTTTCAGGCTTGCCTGGTGCCCACCACTGAGACCGTCCGCGTACGGTACTTCATGGACCGGCTCCTGGAGCGCCGGCACCCGGTGATGCTGGTGGGCAATGCCGGCACGGGCAAGTCTGTGCTGGTGGGGGACAAGCTGTCCTCACTGGACACGGATGCCTATGTGGTGAAGAAGGTCCCGTTTAACTACTACACCACCTCTGCCATGCTGCAAGGTAAGGCAATGGCTGAGTCACAGCACTTCTGCCCAGCAGGTTACCAAATTCCTGGGGTATCCAGGGGTTCGGAGCGGGCTGTGTGCTGTGGGGCTCAGGGGAAGGCCTGTGGGAGAGCTGCCTCTGTTGTCTGTGGGCATTGCACTGACACCCACAGGCTCTTAATGCCCACTGTGAAACCCTCAGGCCAGCAGATCCCTGGTTTCGTGGAAGGTGGCATTTTCCATCGTGAGGATTTGAGTTCTGAACACCATGACTCTGGCTCAGGGCTGTGCCAAAGCACATGCTTATATCTGCTGCTGTTTTGTACAGCACACAGCTTGTACTTGACTTGAGGTGTGTCTTTAAGATGCTTGAATTTAAGCCCATGCTGAATAGGATGGGTTTCTTGGCTGAGACCTAAACTGTCCTCAGGGTGCAATGACAGGAATTGCATCCCAATTACCAGTGAGGATGGTGCTAATGCATATGTGCAACCTGTAAGCCAGGGCTGCCAGTTCCTTGTGCTGTCCTTGGTTTCCTGCCACAGCCCATCGTGCTCCTGTGGAGGAAGTCCTCCACCCCCAAGGGCACAGGACTTACTGCCCTTGTGGGGCTCAGAGTCCCAGGGAATTGCTGCCCCTGGGGAAGTCCATAAGAATATCGCTGATGAGGATTTGACACATCAGTGAAAAGTGAAGTTTAAGACCAAGATAAGGTCACTTTTGTTATGTGTTGTCTTCAGAGCTGAAAAGAAAGAAGGGAATTATTGAAAAGTGGCTCATTTTGGAATGGTTTTTTTTCGCTTTAAGTCAACCTAAAGAGAGATAAAATAATTTGTTACATGTGTTTATGAACCAGCAATAAAACAACCTCGTTTGTTTTAAGTTGAATGGTTCACAGTGAACCAAAGTGCTTCCTTTATGTAGCTTGCTTGACCCAAATGTCCTGAAGTCCTTTTACTTCCCCAGCCCTATAAGGGACCACCATTTGCCCAGAGAAGCTGTGGCTGCCCCATCCCTGGCAGTGTTCAAGGCCAGGTTGGACACAGGGGCTTGGAGCAACCTGCTCTAGTGGAAGGTGTCCCTGCCCATGGCAGGGGGTTGGAACTGGTTGTCCTGTTTGAGCTTAAAATTGCCCTCTGGGGCTGACCCGCTTGCAGAGAGGTAACTTCACAGGCTCAGCCCATGATGAGTAACCTGGGGCTATGTTGTGGGGCCGCTTCCTGGGGTAGGTTTGAAGGGTGTCTAGTCTTGCTGGTGCCCACCCTCCCAGGCTCTCCTGCCCGTCCCCATCAGCCCATGGGATGGTGCCTGTGCCTCTGCCCACAGTGTGAATGCAGATTATTTGGGTTACATGTCCTTTAAGCAAAAACCTTGGATAAAATCTCACCTTTCGGCCAATCCTGCAGCCCTGAGAGGTGTGATGGTTATAGCCTGTGGGAGGTTATAGCCTCCCCTTCCCCTTCCCAGGCGCCCCTTTTCTTTCCCTCCCTGTGTGGGGTCTCTGAGCTGAGCTGTCTGTCTGTGCACCCAGCTGCCTGGGGGGTGGGAATGTGCCCTCATTCATCTCCATCAGGGTGGGTGAGTGTGTGCAGATGTTGAGATTGATGCCAGCAGCCCTGGCAGCACGTCCCTATTTACTCTGGCTGTGAGCGATGGGCTGAGACAGCGACTTTCTTCCTCTGCAGAGAGGAGCATGTAATCTTGTGTGTAGATGAAGATGTGGCTGTGAGATTTGCATTGGGAAGCATGATTTATACTGCTCGGCCTGGTGCCCTGCTGCTCATTTTTTACAGTTAATTTGTCCCTCTCTGTGTGGTTTGTCAGTTGGTTTTTCTCCCCAGCAGCACCTCTTTAAATGTGTAAAACATGGATGCAAAGCAGCTTTGGAGTTATTTCTTATTTTTCCTTAAAAAAACATCCCAATTTCCTAGACAAGGTGCCTGTTGGTGCAGAGATTTGTAAGGTGCAGAGTGTGCACCCTTCATGGGAAGCACAGGTATGTGGTTCAAATCGTCCCTGTGGCTCCTGTGGTTACAGAATTGCCATCTGCAGAGGGGTTTTTAACCAGACACACTCTCTGTCCAAGCTCGGGGCCGGTTCGGAGATTTTCTTTGGTGTTTTGTGACTGAATCTCCCCCTCTTTGTGTGGCATTTGGTGCAGTCTCAGCCCATTGCCCTAGAAGACCCCCAGCCTGCTGCTCTCCCTGCTTTGTGCCCTCTTGGACCTTTGCTCCTCCTTGCTCCTCTATCATATGTATCCCTGGCTTCTATCATTCAGCACCTTCTACTCCAGATCTGCCTTGAGAAAGCTGCCATAAATTTTGGGTGTTTTTCCCCTCTCTTGACCAGGACCCAGCAGGCAAGAGTAGCCACATTAAGTCTCATTTGCAGTGATTCTTTCAGTGCTGATTTGAGTGTGCCAGGTTCTCAGAGACAGAGACATGGACCCTTTATTAACACTGTGAGATACAGCTTTGAATTAAAATGCAACTTTCATGTCACTTGATCCCCAGTAATTGCATTTCAGTGTGATGAATCTCCTGCATACTTGTTTAACCTCAAAAAGGGCTGATTTTCTATGTTAATGAAGGCCTCATTAAATTGAAATTAAATGCTTATTTGAAACACTTAATTTAACTTGCTACCAGAAACTTCAAATATTGTAGGTTTATGGAAGGGGGAGGGAAACTCCACTGAGGAAAGATCCATCGTTCTTTTCCTGAGCACAATTCATGCCTTTGTGCAGCAACGCTCCATGACAAGAAATCAGCTCAATTTTGAGGAGTGGGAGAGACAACCTGTCTGCAAAGCACTGGAGCAGTGAAAAGTGCTGTGATCTGAACAAAACCCAGCGTATAATCATTCTTTAATCAGTTTTGCCCATGATAAGGAATGCCTTAAGCGTACGTTTTCACAAGGAGACTTGAATAAGAATTCCCAGTCCCATTTCCATTTGCCAGACTTCCCTAATGACGAGGAATTGCTCCTTCCCGTGCTGCTTTGCAGTACCTTAATAGAATCATATAGAATCCCAGACTGGTTTGGGTTGAAGGGAACTTAAAGCTCATCCAGTTCTAACCCCCTGCCACGGGCAGGGACACCTTCCACTAGAGCAGGTTGCTCCAAGCCCCTGTGTCCAACCTGGCCTTGAACACTGCCAGGGATGGGGCAGCCACAGCTTCTCTGGGCACCCTGTGCCAGCGCCTCAGCACCCTCACAGGGAAGAACTTCTTCCTTATGTCTAACCTGAACTTCCCCTGTTTCAGTTTGAACCCATCACCCCTTGTCCTATCACCTAAAACTGTGTAAATGAAATTCTTCCTCCATCTTCAGGAGAGCTCTGAGCCCCAGGGAGTGAGGATGGTCTCCAAGCGAGCACACAGCAGAAAGCCCATCCCAGGCTCTGGGCAGAGGAGAGCTCTTCTGTTTGCTTTTCCTCTTACTGAGTCAGTAAAGGTTGCTGGAGCTGCAATCAAAGGAATCAATAAGCTACAAAGCACGATGTGCAGCAGCGTGGGGTGGTTTTGATCAAATACCAGCCCAGCTTTATAAATATTCCCCACATTTTATAATTCAGAGCAACACGTAACCCCAGCCTTGTGCTAAAGGAAATGAAAACCTTCCAAAGCTTTGAAATGAGAAACTTTTCTCCATGCTTTCTCTTGCTCAAACATAGCCCTACTTAAAACTAAGTGGTCATTTGGCAACTCGTGTTGGAATTGAGCCTTCTCGCATTATCTGGAGGTTTGAGTAGTGCTGGGGATGGCATCAGGGAACTTGTGGGTATTTGGTACATTGATACAAATAATATTATTTGGATTGTTCTGAATATGTGCAGGGATTTGGCCCCAAAATCAGCTATTTCTTTTGTTTGAAGAGGCAAAAAATGCACTTACAGTCACAAAATCAGCTTTGCTCATGGGCTTCTGTGCCCAGAGCTCTCCCTGTTCCTCCCCAGTGCCCAGCCACTGCTGCCCGTGTCGCTGGGGCAGGCAGCAAAGGATGTTCACTGCTCTGCTATACAGATCGAAATAATACCAGCAAGCAAGATTTAGTTTAAAAAACTTATCCAGACGGGATTCAAAAGGCTTTATCTTGCCTGAAAAGCTTTTGTTTGCTCTGAAGTAGATGTGTTTTGGAGCTGTACTGTATTTGGTTTGCTGTATTGTATTTGGGTTGCTGTATTTGGTTTGAAAGGAGGAATTGAGAGCGCTCTGATTTGGGTCGTGTCAGACTGCAAAGCTGCCCAAGGGTCCCTGGCAGCCCCATGCAGGGCTCTCAGCTGCTCTATGGCTGCACTTTGGTGACAGCCACCATGCTGAGATGGGACTGAGACCACCTCTCTTCCTCCTCACAGAGCAATAACCAGCTCAGTTGCCAGCTGGAGGGGGCCGGGGGCTGCGAGATGAGCCCTGCCTGTCCTGTGCATGGCTCAGGAGGTACAACACAGCACAGTGCTGAGCTTTGCTCCTCTGCTCCACACAGGGGTGCTTGAGAAGCCTCTGGATAAAAAGGCCGGCAGGAATTACGGCCCTCCGGGCACCAAGAAGCTCGTGTACTTCATCGATGATCTCAACATGCCTGAGGTGGACGCTTACGGGACCGTGCAGCCCCATACACTCATCAGGCAGCACCTGGACTACGGCCACTGGTAGGAAGTTGCTTGGGCTTGGTTGTCCAAGAACTTTTTGCTCATCTGCATGAACATGTTCATCACCTGTTGGGGATGGGATTTGAGACAAAGTCACGTCACGGCTCCCTCTTCCCACCCTGTGTTTGCCATCGCATCCTGCTGGGCTGGAGCTTGCTGGAGGCCCTGGGTGAGCATTGTGCACCCTCAGGGTTTCCCCTGTCCTCAGCAAACAAGCCTGGCCGAGAGGAGCTTTGCTCTGCTCTTGCTTGTCACTGTGGTCCCAGTGTGCAGCCTGCCAGGGGAGCGCAATGCTCAGCCTCTGTGCCCTGTGGTGCTGGCCATGGACTTGGCCTCGGCTGGATGAACCCCGCTGTGAGCACTTTATGCTGTTTTCAGTCAGGCAGCAGCAACAAGCGTTTTCTAGGCAATGTGAAGAGAAACCAGTGGCTGTTTTGGAAGGAGGTTGGTGCATTTTACACCATAGCTGGCAGCGCTGTATGGGATAGGAATATTTGCAGCAATCCCTGTAGGGAATACAGGGCAATTTCCGATCTCAGCCGTGTGCACACCTGAGCTTGGCCAAACACTTCCCGAGTATGGAGACAGTGGAGCGGAGGCAGAAATGTGGATGTGGGGAAGCCAGGCAGACAGAGGGCTTTGCTGGTTGATGGGAGCATTGGAGGCATGGGGGGTGCAGCATGTCCCATGTCCCCTCCCAGGCATGTCCAGGCTTTCTGCCCATGCTCTTGGCAGTGTCTGCCAGGGTGTTGCACACTCAGTGCTCCCTCTTGTAGCCTGGTGGGGTGCAGCTCACCCCAGGCACAGTGGGCAAAGCTCACTGCTATACCTGGGCTGCCTGGGCCTCAGTGGTAACCCTGCTGGTCCTGCTCCTGGGCTGCACCCCTGGCTCCACCAGCAGCCTCCCCATCCTTCCCATGCAGGGAGCCTGCTTGTCCCTGTCCCAGGCTGGCCCAAACCAGAGGCACTCCTGTGTTTTTCTGCAGTTTCCATGCAAGTGATGGGTACAACCTGAGGGCTTTGCTCAGTGCTTGTGACTAGCTGATAGAAATAGCAGCTGCAGGCTGTTGAAGCTGAAAGGTTTCCACCACAAGCAGGACTCCTGTGCCAGGCCATGGACAGACATGCAGGCAAGCCTGTGCCCTGCCTTGGGGAGAAGCACAACTTGACCCTCCTGAAGACAAGTGGACGTTGACCCCTCCTTGCCCCGAGGAGAGGCAGTGGCTGTTGCTCACAGGTTGTGGTCACTGCTGCTGTTTGCTTCTGCCCAAAGGTACGACAGGACCAAGCTGTCGCTGAAGGAGATCAGGAATGTGCAGTACGTGTCGTGCATGAACCCGACCGCGGGGAGCTTCACCATCAACCCTCGGCTGCAGGTACGTGTCGTGGGGCTTATTTTGTGGTGGGTTATTTAAGCATGAGGCTGGAGGAAACCCAGCACATCACAGAGTCACAGAATGGTCTGTGTTGGAAAGGACCTTAAGATCATGCAGTTCCAACCCCCTGCCGACGCCTCACATTAGATTGTGTTGCCCAAAGCTCTGTCCAGCTTGGTATCCTGCATATCCTGCTGTCATGTTGTCAGTAGAAATGGCATGAATCTCTCCAGTGACTGTAATTGCTAATGGTAAAGCAGCAGACCTTTTCCCTACTTTGTTTTTCCTCACATTCTGCTGCTCAGTCAGTGGAAGAAGCCACAAGTTGCCAGTCAGCTGAACAGCTGCTTTCAGGACAGTCATCTGGTTCATACAGACCTCCATTTAGCTGATATTTACCCCTGGAACACAGTTCATTAAAGCCTTTTGGTTTCTATAATTTCCTGATGGAGCTGGCAGTACATTCTCATTAAAAAGAGGTGGTGGTGAAACTCCAACAAAGAAACCCCCCCCAAACCAACCCAAAACCAGTGCAAATGCTCATGGTAACAGAAGTATAGGTTTGGTAAGAGATCTTAAACCTCAGGGTTTGATTTTGGGGAGCTGTGAGGCTCAACCTGGGTCATTAGAGCTGGTTATTATGTTGCTTACCCTTCCTCCAGCCATGGGGCAGATCCTGGTTAGAGGTAACCTGGCTGTTCCCTGTGCCTGCAGATCAAAGGCACTGAGCAGGACCTGTTGGCTTCCTAAGAGGGACAATCAGCAGCAAGAGGGACAGTGCCCTTCCCAGCAGCATGGCAGATGTTTGCTGTGCTGTAGGATGCGGCTTGGCACTAGGCAGTAGTGGAGAACACCCTGAGACAGGGTACCCATTGAAGAGCAGCTGTAACTCGGTGGGGCTGCAGGGACAGATCCTGCTGTGGCTGTTGGGGAGCCTGGATCCTGATCCTCATGGACAAACCTCCTCGCCAGATTGAGCCCAGGCCCTGGCTCCTCTTTAGCAAGCTGTGATGTTAAAATAAAGCGTCCTCTGGCTGCATATGGAATCTTCTCTGTCTGCAAGTTCCAAATCAATAAAGGAGTCTTCTGGGAGGTGGCACCTTCCAGGGGCTGTTCCTAACAGAGACAGTGACTGGTTTTCATCAGAGGGCAGTTGGACCTTCAGAGCCCTTCAATGGCCTGAATTTCCAGCAGAGCAGCTGTGAAATGCTGTTGAGCATCCCTTGGGGTTTTTGTGGTTTTGAATCCCTGCATCATTCTCAAGCCGAAAGATGTCCCTTGCCAACTGTCCTCTGCTGCAAAATTGGAAGAGGGAAATAGCCTTGTTCAGGTGGACTGCAAGCCATGGAATCATAGAGGCTTGGAAGTGACCTCAAAAAATCCCTTAGTCCAACCTTGCGTGGGGAAGGGATCCCAGATGACATTATCTAGCACTGTGTCCAATCACATCAAGTCCCCACGGGCATTCTGCTTGAGAGGTAGTTGTCCACCCTTCTGACCTTCCCATGTCTTCTTCTCCTCAGCGTCACTTCTGCGTCTTCGCTCTCTCCATCCCTGGCCAGGAGGCCTTGTCCAGGATCTACAGCACCATTTTAATGCAGCACCTGACGAGTGGCAGTTTCCCAGAGGCTGTGCAGAAGTCAGCTCAGCAGCTGGTTGCCCTCGCTCTGCGACTGCATCAGAAAGTAGCTGCCACTTTCCTGCCAACAGCCATTAAGTTCCACTATGTTTTCAACCTGAGAGACTTCTCCAATATCTTCCAAGTAAGTGCAGCTGCTGTCCCGTGGCACTTGGAGCTTGTCCCAGTGCTGTGGAAGGCTTTGGACCTGTGTTCCTCTGGCCCAGCTGGCCTTGGTGAGCAAACACAGTGACATAGCATGTGTCCCCCCTAGTAAAGGGGGTGACTTTGGGCCATTCCCTAATTCCTGGTTGATTTTGGACAGATTCCAGAGCCATCACTCATGACTTTGAGGAGCACCAGTTAGAAGCTTATTGACTTTCCAGTCTCCTGTGGTCGATGGGGAGGGATGACTAGTTCCAGAAAGAGGTGCAGGTTTGGAGTGGGTTGAAATGCTCTCTGCCTGTAGGAGCTTTTGCCTCCTGACTTAATGAGGTGGCTGTTCCTGAGTGTGGTGGAGCTAGGCTTGTCTTTGCAAGCCCTAGTTCCACGCATGGGAATGTGGAGATTGATGGCACTGCTCCACCGCAGGGAAATCCTTTTATTGCATTGAAGGAGGTGGTGGATACTTGTGGGCTGCTGGCCCTGAAGATAGGAGAGCAGTAACTGGTTCAACTGATCTGCCTGGAGCCAGGACAGCTTGTTGGTCTACGCTGGTGCATCCTCTCAGCTTCTTGATGGTCAGGTACCCCGCATGTACATGAAGGATGCCATTTAAAGAGTTGATAAAGAAATCCAAACCAGCTTTGACTGAATTGCCTAAATTGAATCACCACTGGAGCCAGTTCTGTACCAAGGGGAAGTAATTCAGCTTCAGCAAAGTTTCAACAGTGGAGATGATTCTTTTTCCCCCCGAAAGCTTAGGTCTGAAGCAGGAGGTGTTACTGCTCAAAGAGCAGTTCAGAGTTTAAGGCTGATTAAGAAAGTTGGAGAAAGATCTCAGCAGCCAAATCAAGAGGTTTGAAGCACCAGAACCTGTTGTAAAACCCCAGGTTGTAATTTGTTGCTGTCCTTATTAATGTCTGTTTTACAAAGTAGGTGATGAAAGTTCAGTGCCTTGTGGTCTGCTCCATCAGACAAGAGCTGGAATAATGACAGGCAATGGGAAATCCAAGAACAGGCTCCTGCAAAAGTTAATAACTCCATTGTGTCAAGAAGGAATCGGATCTGTCACTTGTGCTCAGCTAAACATCAGCAGCCTTTGACGTTAGATGTGGGTCATGTTAAATCCTGGCTTTAGTTAATCTGTGCATTGAAAGGGTGAGAGAGACAAAAGGAGCATTTCAATGGGAAGCTTTAATTTTAGCTGTGCTCTGCTTGGAAGGTGCTGAGGTTGTGGAATATTAGGAAATGTCCTGGAGATGCTGGGCCAGAGGGTAGGAGCAGTGACAGGAGCTCAGGTGGCTTTTTGGTTATTGCATTTTTGGAGTCTGGCTCCTGGGTCTCACCGCGTTTATTGAAGTCACAGTTCAGTTTTTCTTGAAATCCTTCCTTATCTTTCATTATTCATTCTTGATTATTTCCTTACCTTAAATATTCTTGGGGGTTTGAGGATCTCTGGATTTCCATGACCTGGTCCAATCATTGATGGTCCATCATTACTGATGGTCCATCATTGATGTGATGCTATCTGGAAACAAGAAAACCAAGAATCAGGGCCATCTGAATTTCCTTAGCCTGCAGGAAGATGGAGCATCGGTGGATGGAAGGTTTGTAGGTAGATGCAAAAAGTCTTTGTCCAATTCCTTTTAATCCCAGACAACCAACCACCGAGTGCATAATAACTGCATCTATGAAAGGCATTTGGGGACTTCTCTTTCACCAGCTCTTCTGCAATTACATGAGCAGCTGGATAAACTGTTAAAGACACAAATCATATTCAGATTGCAGCAGTGGAGGAGCCAACCCCTGGACTTGGGGGTCGGAGCTAGGTTGTCTGAAGGTCCTTTCCAACCCAAACCATTCTATGATTCTATGACTTGCTGCTGCTGTGCTGTGACACTGCTGGCTGTACACAGGCCCTTAACAGGGGCTTTACGTGCAGCCTGTCCAGTGGCTCTGCCGTTATCATACCATGTTACATGTTAATATCCTCCCTACACACTGAAGTAGGGCTTTACAAGCCCAGCTTGACCCCCTGTGTGAAAACCGCCTGACAGCTCTTATGACAAGGCTCCCTGTGCTAATTGTCTCATTACAAAACCTGGAAGAACCTGTGTCTTAATTGCTGCAGCTAACAAAGAATTAATGAGTTTGGACCTGGTGTGCATGTGAGTGTTGGCCAGAACAAGGAAGACTACCCCAAAGCAAGTGAGCAGGAATTCCTTTTAGCAGATACGGGCAGTTACTGCTTTGATCTGCATCCAGCACCCATTGCCACCTGAGCCTGAGCTGATCAGGCTGGTGTCTGTGTTGCTTGGTTCAAATGAAGGTGACTCCAGAAGTTGTTCCCCTCAAAAGACAGCAAAATGGCAGAGATTTGTCTAGACAAATGAAGGTATTGGTGAAACCAAAGGGAAAAAGAGCAACCTTATGCACCCAGGGGTAGAAGGCTCGGCAGGCAGCAGGGGGTTGACTTTGTCAAACACTGTTCATGTTTGTCCTGACTAATTGGAATGATCATCTCTAAGGATATGAGCATCTTCAGTGGGATTCCTTTTCGCCTGGCGAGTCATGTCCTCTCCCTCAGCAGATTAAAATGGACATTTCTATGTGTAGTTTGAGTTCAGCTCATCCTCATGAAACACAAGAGCTCAGAGGAACTCTTTCTGAAGCACCTCGTTCACTGGTGGTAAAAGGAGTCAGAGGTGAGTGTCCTGTTGTCAGACATGGACACTGTTCAGCTCTAAGGTGGGATTTGACTCCAATGTAAGATGCTCAGATGCACGTGTGTGAGGATAGCTGGGTTCATCCAGGGCTGGGGAGGGAGAAGGCTGTTCAGCTCCCCCTGCCATGGACTCAAGGTGGGGTTTCACTCTGTTGCCCAAGTGTGGGTATCTAGTGCTGTTTGAAACAAGTCAGGACATCCCACCTGGGCGCCAGTGATGTACAAAGGCATGGGTGTCTTCCTCTTGTATCTGCCTGCTCCGTGTGGGTGTCTTGTCCCAACTGCTTGAGCTGTATTGCTTTGGAGGCTCCCTTGGCTGTAGAGTCGGTGTCTCCTGAGATGAACCATGTAGTTGTATTGACTTGGTAGAACTGTGAGAAATTCCAAGTATTCTTACACAACATGATTTCTATCCACCATTCTCACTGGGGTTTTGTCTCTGGACTTCGCATTCAGCAGCATGCTGAAGTCCACTAAATGCCTCAGCATTGTCTTCCGTGGCGCCACCTCTTCCCTGGCATCAGCTGGCCAAGGGCCATAGGATGGAACTTTGGTTCAGGACCTCACATAGACATAAACTGGTTTCTCCTGTTTGGCAGCAGGAAATATGTGTATGAACCATTGGGGGGGAACTGCCCCAAAGGGCAACAAGAGTCTCCAGGGAGGTAGGCACTAGCAGACGGGCTGTGGGTGAAGAAGGGGAACCAAGGGGAGAAGGAAGCCAGCAGTGGGCATGGTTTCTGTGGTGAACACACAAACACATGCAGGTCACTGCTGACCTGGAAACCCAGTTGGGTCCGGATTGAGAGGTGCTCCTTCCTGATAACAAGGAAGCCTCAAAATCTGTGATCATCTTAAACTCCTGGTTTTAAGAGTTTAAGAGCTGGTTTTGAACCATTACAGAAAGCTCAGCAAGAACTGGCTGTAATAAACCAGCTCACATTTGTTGTCGCATCCCACAGGAAATGTTTAGGTGAGGAGAAGCTGGAAACCACAGTCCAGCATGGTGGGCAAGAAGGGGCTGGAGTAGGATTAGGCAAGGTCTACAGGAATGGCAGTCCTGGCGCCTTGTCTTAGCATTATATCACTCACTATTACTGATGTTGCTGGAGCAAGGTCACCCATCAGGCCTTTATAACCCCTTAGGCTCATCAGAAGATGTTACCTGTTACTTTCCCTCTGGAACAGGTCCCATCTGCAGTTGTGCAACACTACCTTGCGCTTCTGTGGCATCTTTTCATGCCTCTGGGTCCCACCACGCACTGCAGAGTTAAATCGATTGGTATGCTCCAGGCAATTTCCCCTTGATTAAAGAAGACAGGTCTGTGCACTGACAGAGATGGGGATTATGCTTTTAGAAACAAATCCCCCGCTGGCTCACACCAGAGAAAGCCCTGGTGCTGTCTTTCTTTCCATCTGAAAGGGTTACCATAGTATTGTGCTCTAAATTATATCTGTCATCTCTGTAAAATAATAATCATAGGCTCAGCAGGGTTGTATTTTGCTTTTTATTCCCATTTCTAACAAGATTTTCAAGCAGCATGTCACATTAAGATCTGTGGCAGCTGAGGAAGAACAGCCTCTATCTCTTCCTGACAGCAAGATGATAGCAGTGGCCCCAGCGTGCCTGTCCCCAACTGAGCTTTGCCTCCGTGCAGGCATTAGTGGGTGGCAGACTTCACACTCCTTTGCATGGAGAGGGGGTTTCATATCTCCCCATGGTTGAACTCACTAAAGACCCCTGCAAGTTTCAGGCTGGCAAATGCCAGAAGGAACCTGGTGTGTTACCTGCTGCTGTGGGACAGGAGAGGGGACAGAAATGGCTGCGAGACTGGCGCAGGGTCAGCAGCACCTTTGGTTTGTGCCTTGCTTTGTGCAGTTGATTGGCAGGACTTAGCCTTGGGCTTGGTTCTGGTGACCTGAGCAGTCTGGTTTCAGAGTGTCCCCCTCTTCCTGTCTTAGTGTCTCTGGTATTTCTCTTCCTAACAGAGATTACTGGCACAGGGTGCCCAGAGCAGCTGTGGCTGCCCCATCCCTGGCAGTGTTCAAGGCCAGGTTGGACACAGGGGCTTGGAGCAACCTGCTCTAGTGGAAGGTGTCCCTGCCTGTGGCAGGGGGTTGGAACTGGATGAGCTTTAAGGTCCCTTCCAACCCAAACCAGTCTGGGATTCTATGATCCAGATGCCAGTGGCTGGTTATGGGCTGCTCCTTCACACACAGCAGCCACAGCACTGCCCAAGTGCCAAAGGGGTGTCTGGAGCTGCTCGTCTTGCTACAAGATCTTTAAACAGGACTCTGAGTGCATGGCCCACACACTGTTGATTGTAAACCTGTGGTTTATTGTATATATTTCTATACTATTTTATATTATTATGTTTTCATGTCACTACTGTGCTCAAAGTGCTGAGGATGCTCCAGGAGCCCCAAAAGTAACGTCAGATGACCTTTGAAGGTCCCTTCCAAGCCAAACTATTCTGTGATTCTATGATCAGGAAGGAGGAGAGCAGGGTGCTCAGTGCGACGGCACAGGCCAGCTGGAAAGGGGTCACTGCACTGCGCAAATGGTATTTACACTGCAAAGAATGAGAGAAAAGTAATTTCTTTTTCTTACCTTTTTATGCCTGGGAGACTTTCTATCCTGCCACCTGATGGCCCTGGGAGGGAGCAGGGTAAGGCCCCTCGTGTCCCCTCCCAGGCTGGTGGCATGGGAAGCTCCACGTGCCAGGTTGCTCACAGCAGCACTAGCAGGAAGCCAGCCCGCTGCAGGGTGCCTTGTGGCACCTTAGCAAGCCTGGTGTCCAGAACTCACACTGTGTTGCTTCAGCCCTTGATGACAGGACCTGTGTTACAGTTCAACAGGCTTTGCCACAATGTCTTGAATGTCCCCGGTGCTTTTTATGTATTTATTTATTCATTTTAAACACAAACATTCAACTTTCCTTTACATCTTGGTTTTGGTGTTTCTAGGTAATAGTATGCAAAGTCTTTGACTTTCCATGACTGTCCTGTATATGCCCCTTCCTGAGGGCCACGGAGCTGCTGCGAGGGCTGGAGCAGCTCTACGCTGGAGCCAGGCTGAGAGAGCTGGGCTGGGGCAGCCTGGAGAAGAGAAGGCTCCTGAAGGGGAGACCTTAGAGCAGCTCCAGTGCCTAAAGGGGCTCCAGGAAACCTGGAGAGGGGCTTTGGACAAGGGCCTGGAGGGACAGGCCAAGGGGAATGGCTTTAACCTGCCAGAGGGGAGACTGAGATGAGCTCTGAGGCAGAAGCTCTTCCCTGTGAGGGTGCTGAGGCGCTGGCACAGGGTGCCCAGCTGGTCTTTCATGGGAGGCTTCTGAGGTTTTGGGGGGAAGCAATGCTTGTGGGAGAGGATACAGTTCGAGAGAGCTGGCTGAGTGTGTGGCTGGAGTGTGTGGCTTTTCGAGACCATTCCTGGTCAGAGGATAGAGCTAATGCAGCATTTGAGGTAATGCTGTGGTCTAGGGCTCATTACTGGAGATGCGGTGGGAATTGTCCTGCTCTGGGCCGGGGCTGCTGCCTGCCCAGGTGTATGGACACTGTAAAGTGTGAGCAGACTGATCCTTGTCGCTGTTGGCAGAACTCTGATGGGCAGCAGAGATGTCTCCTGGCCTTCCCTCAGCACATGAGGTGGGTGCAGAGCATGTAAGGTCCTGCTGCGAGGGGACACACTCCCCGCCAGGCCGATGGGATGGATCATGGGTGCTCTTCACTCTCCTCCTTTTGATGGAGATCATGGGAAATACAGCCAAGCACCTGGCTACAGTCAGGTCCTGCCTTGTCAGAGACATGACAGCCCATCGCTGGTGGTATGTTGGACACGGCAGACAAGGCTTGCTGGGATGATGAGCATATTCCCTGTTTCCGTGCCAAATATGCAGCATCTGCTGGGATGATCATTAAGCTGCTGAGGAGCCTGGTCATAAATCCTGATGCGATGAGCATGGGCTGGAGGATGACAGGTCCCCCACAACACCCCAACAGGCACAGCTGCAGCTCAGCTGGGGCCACTTCTGGCCTTCAGCTATTTCATCATCAATGTCATGATCACAAATCATTCAGGCTTAAGGGCCCTCCAGAGGTCATCCAGTCCAACCCCTGCCAAGGCAGGGCCACCCAGAGCAGGTCACACAGGAACGTGTCCAGGCAGGTTTGGAATGTCTCCAGAGAGGGAGACTCCACAACCCCTCTGGGCAGCCTGTGCCAGGGCTCTGCCACCCTCAATGGAAAGAAGTTCTTCCTCATGTTGAGGTGAAACTTGTTGTGTTTTAGTTTATGGCCATTGCTCCTTGTCCTGTCGCTGGGCACCACTGAAAAGAGTCTGGCGCCACCCTACTGGCACCCACCTTTGAGATATTGATCTGCTCTGATGAGATCCCCTCTCAGCCTGCTCTTCTCCAGACTAACCAGGCCCAGATCCCGCAATCTCTCCTCATAGGAGAGATGCTCCAGATCCCTGAGCATCCTTGTGGCCTCCGCTGGACCTTCTCCAGTAGCTCCTTGTCTGTCTTGTACTGAGCACAGTAAAATGTGAAACTGAAACAAATTGAGCCATGATATTTGACATCATTTTCTAGGGAAGCCTGTGGCTTCCTAACCAGCTTCTAGCCTTTCCAGCAAGGAGAAGAAGCTGAAAGATGTGGCTGAAATACAACCATGTATTTCATCCATCACTCGTGCATCTCAGTTGTAGACACTATGGCAACTGCTGGATGCTCAAGGTGACAGGCAAAGCATCCCATAGCTCTTTGGAGCTGCTGCTGGTTGTGTTCACAGAAGAGCTGAGGGGAGTGAGGAGGGCTGGGTTTGCAATGAGGCAAAAGGGGAGATGTTCAGGTGTTAAGTTAATAAAGTGATTACGGAGGTGTGAAATGTGGGATTTCCTCTCTCTGAGGGAGCCTTACAGGTGCTTGCATCAAGAACACAACCACTTGTGTGGCTTGCGGTATATTTAGAGTGACTGAGTGCTACTTATTTTAACATCAGTTTAGAACCTCATGGGTTTCACCTTTCTCTCTTCAAGCTGACAGCTCTTCTCACTCAGTTTTCCTTCCTGAAATAAAGAGAATAACAATTGGGCAGCTGTAATGACAAATGTGAAACCCAAACGACCTGAGCCATGGGCCCGTGAGCTGGGAGGGACTGCTTCCCATGGCTTTTAATACATGGTGTATTTTACATAGAAATGATGAGATGTTAGGAATAAAAGCTATTTAATTCATGCCATTGAAAACCCCGTGTGCTGTTTAATAGGTTTAGTTATAGGCGACACCTTTTTGAGATATAATTCTTTAATGCAGTTTAATAGAGCTCATGGTAAACACACTGGGATAAGCGGACAGCAACTAATATTTCCTGCAGGCAGAATGCACCTAATTAAAATGAATTGATTTAAAATGAAAAAGAAATACATAAAAAGCATCACCACTACGATTTCCAAACTATCTTTCTTCTTGACAAGGCACCCATAGCATGGTGTTGGGATGCAAAAAGCCACAGAGCTGGGCTCTGCATGCTCTTTGCTGCTGAGACCAGGACCTCCAGCCCAGCCAGGCTGCCCTGGGGGTGCTGTCTGCAGTCTCAAAATGAGTATAATGAATATGAACTGCTTTGGGAGATTGGGGATAGCAAAGAGCATGTTATTGAGGGGTGTTGAGTAAGGGTTTGTTCAGAAGTTCAGTTGCAAGTTGCTGTAACAGCTCTGCATTTAGAGTGGTTCAGCCTATCTAGTGTGATAACCTGGATGCTAGGGGTGAGGTTTACTGAGTGTCTTTGCTCTCCACAGGGCCTTCTGTTCTCTACCCCTGCATGTCTGAAGCAACCCCAAGACCTAGTGAAACTCTACCTGCATGAGTCAACCCGGGTGTACCGGGATAAGATGGTTGAAGAAAAGGATTATGGTACCTTTGATAAAATCCAGCTGGAGATGGTGAAGAAATTCTATGATGTAAATTTTGGGGTTCACAAATCTGATAATAACGTATGATGTGCTTACAGGAGAAATGTTTCTTGGGAAAGCCAAGTTTGACCCAAGATCTGCCCATCATCCATTTGTTTGGAGGGCAATGTTCTTGATGGGAGCCCAGGAGCAAAACCTCTGTCAACCGTATCCTGGGCTGCGGTGTTGTGATATGAGTAAAGGATGCACTTCATAAGGGCACTGGGGAGAGGAGATTTGGGTCTGTGAATGAATTAAATTCCTTTATTTAAGTGCTTTGAGTCTCATGTGGTAAAAGCAGGAGAACGATCAGATCCCTTGTCTTGGTGAGAGCAAAGTGAAATGTGGGCACAAATCCCTAGTGCTTTCCCTATTGCCAAAATATGTATATTATTTCTTTTACAGGAAATTGAGGAAACTTTAGAGCAGACCAAGAGAATGAATGTTTATTGCCATTTTGCTAAAGGGATCAGTGAACCCTGCTATAGGCCGGTTCCAACCTGGGAGGAGTTGAACCAGATCCTTGTGGAAGCCTTGGACAACTACAATGAAGTCAATCCTGCCATGAATTTGGTGCTGTTTGAGGATGCCATGTGCCATGTGTAAGGGGATTTTCTGGCTTTATAGTCATCACAGCATTTATCTGTGTAGATTGCTTCTGCGGAGTTTCCTGGAGGATGTAGGTATCAGTAACAGGTCTGTCCCATGAGACCCCCCTGCAGTCGTGCATCCAGCCCTGGGCAAAATATAAGAGGGATGTGGAGCTGTTGGAGTGAGTCCAGAGGTGGCCACGGAGCTGCTGCGAGGGCTGGAGCAGCTCTGCTCTGGAGCCAGGCTGAGAGAGCTGGGCTGGGGCAGCCTGGAGAAGAGAAGGCTCCTGAAGGGGAGACCTTAGAGCAGCTCCAGTGCCTAAAGGGGCTCCAGGAAACCTGGAGAGGGGCTTTGGACAAGGGCCTGTAGGGACAGGCCAAGGGGAATGGCTTTATCCTGCCAGAGGGGAGGTTGAGATGAGCTCTGAGGCAGAAGCTCTTCCCTGTGAGGGTGCTGAGGCGCTGGCACAGACTTTTCCCAGAGAAGCTGTGGCTGCCCCATCCCTGGCAGTGTTCAAGGCCAGGTTGGACACAGGGGCTTGGAGCAACCTGCTCTAGTGGAAGGTGTCCCTGCCCGTGGCAGGGGATTGGAGCTGGATGAGCTTTAAGGTCCCTTCCAACACAAACCATTCCATGATTCACAAAGCACACAGCCCTGGGAGCACATCAAGGACATAGGCCATACTGTCATCTTTGGGGAGAGCTAGCAGAGAGAATTGAAAGCAGGAATTCTAAAGCTTTCCTCACAAACCGGAATGCTTTTCTGGGTATAATTTCACTGTCAGTGGGAGTGTGCACATAGATCATGAAATGCTTGAGCTGTAATAAAGCAGTACAATATTTCTTACAATCTGATGTGAAAAATTAATTAGATTAGGCTAGAAAAATACTCGGTTAAGTGAACTGGATAAAAGGCAGCACTGTGAAGAGGGGAGTGGTGCTGGCATGTGAGGCAGAAGACAGGGAGGTTTTCACAGGTAGGATCTTCTAACCCATCCTCACCTGGGGTTGTAACACATGGGGATTTCAGCATTTTCTTAAGGAGAATAAATTGGAGGCAGACAGAGCTCACCACGTGAACAGACCTAGAAAGTCATAGCAAGTTCATTTGAAGAGGGAGAAAATACTAGTGTTGATTTGGATAAATAAGAAACATGGACTGTGTTTTCCAGACAGGTTTTCTGCCCTTCTAGGCATATATGGACATGCTTTAATGCACAGCAGGACTCTTCACCTGAACATGAACTCCAAATGCCTGGTGAAGAGAAACCTTTACTGGGGAGGTGCACTAGAGCCTTGTGTTTTGTCCTTAGTTTTTGCTTGTCTCTCTAATGTGTTTTTCCCTGCAAAGATGTCCAGGCCTCCACCTTAAAATAACTCTGTCTAGCAGGACTTGGCAGGTGGACAAAAATAATTGGACGGAGTCTGAATTGCCGCCAAACTATTTTTTCATCAGCTCTGTCCTTTGTCCAGGTCTCGGCAGAGATGGGGATTGATTGCTGCCATGTCGCTCAGGTTGACATTTTTCATCCCATTCAGAATACAATTTCTCAGGGAACAAAACAGGTGTTGAAAAGCAGTGGGCAGAGAAAAAGAAAAATGCTGTGATTAATGAGAGGTTTTGGATGCTTCGATTTAGCTGCCGCATCAACCGTATCCTGGAGTCCCCCAGAGGAAACGCTCTGCTGGTCGGGGTGGGTGGAAGTGGCAAGCAGAGCCTGACCAGGCTGGCAGCCTTCATTAGCTCTCTGGAGGTTTTCCAGATCACCCTGAGGAAAGGCTATGGCATCCCTGAGCTGAAGGTAAGCGACTCTTAAGGCTGAGCTTGGAGGGGAAGGAAATCAAAAGCAGAACTTGCCCTGAAAACTTCACTCTGCTGCGTACTGGAGTGACACTGATGCTAAAAAGCTCCAGGCATGATATGGGACCATGGAGAGGAGCAATGCCTCTCAAAATACCTTGCTGAAGTGTGTCTGCATAGTGCTTGTTGCCGTCTGCCAGTCCTCTGAGCTGGCCAGGCCTGAGGCCATCAAGCCTAAGACTTCGTATCAGCACTGGGCTGTGCTAAGGAACCCTCATTATTTCCTAGAAAAACCTCAGTTTCTAGATTTAATAGAAATTAAGCCAAGATGTGGTAATTGGCTCATCCATGAGGTACCTCTTGTGGGGTGATACGGAGGTGGAGAAGGAGCAGTAGAGAGTAAGAAGAGAGTTTCCAAATATCCAGTTCTTCCTCTGGTATTTGGTGTAAGAGAGGGGCTGAGTGGTGGATGGGTCACTCCAGATGACACGTGCCTCTGCCTGGGAGTTATAAATTGGCATTTTAAAATAGCACTGAAATGGTTTAAAACTATTGTAGCTGCTGGCAAAATAGTTTTCATTTAAAATGTAAAAACCACAGCCACAGAAACTTCACCTCATTCTGCCTGGGAGATGTGATGGCCAGTGAACCCCGGGCTCCTTCCACAGCAGTGGCACAACTTGATGACATGTGCTTGTGTGCAAGTTGTTTTCATCATGTCACACACAAGCCTGTCCCACCATCTGTTGCCTGTTTTCAGCTCTCCTATTATGTCTTTCAGCCCCACTCGTGGGATTTTCTAGCTCCTACCTGCCTATTTCTTGCAGAAGCCCGTGCTCCCACCCAGGAACATAGCTCAATCATAGATAATAAATTAATACACTTATTTTCAAAGCATCTCTTTGTTTCCCTGTCTGTGGAGGTGGAAGGTAATTCGCTGTTCCCTTCACTCACTGATGAAAGTAATGATTCTTTTAGAGGAAACTTTGCATGTGCTGAATTTATAAGAGAGTTGCTCAAACTTTGGCCAGTGTGTTCCTTCAAGGGCCCCTGGATCCTGCTTGGAGGGATAGGAAAGAAAAGATAGAGTTTGAGCAGGATGATGGTGGGTTTCCCATCTCATAAACAACTTGTATTTCAAAGAGATGGTGTCCTTCGTTAGGAGGACACTGTCCCCTTTGAAATGAAATAGCTTTTCTATGCGAGCAGGTCTCTATCAGCATCGCTGCACTGAGTGGGAGACCAAAGGGTGAGTGCCTGCTTGGACTCTGGAAGAGAGGAAGAAATACCCAACTGAAGAAATCAAGGGGATATCAAGGACCAACATTTCTGGTCACTGCAGTCTCTCCCAGCCCCTGTGGTGCTTTATCCTCCCTGTGTGTGCGATATGCTGCAACCACAGCCTGGGGCAGTGTGAGCCTTTATGAACTCCCCTTGCAGTCTCCACACTAATGTCTTCAGTCACATCCATTGACTTCTGAGTGTTTCAGCCACAGGAATTTCTTTTGTCTAGTGGTACTGACCAAGGCTTTCTTCTGATTTCTGTGTTGCACAGACCTGGGCATAATGTCAAGTCTTCCTTGGTAATGTCTTACAATGATGATAGCAATAGTCTCGCCCATATAACCTGAAAACCTCAGCCACGAAGACGGGAAGTGGCCAAAGGGCTGTTTCATGCTAATGAATTGCAGTTGCTTTGCTCTTGGTTAACAGGAATATGCTGAAATGTCCTGCTTGTAGGTGTGGTACCCAGCCCATGCTCTGCAGAATGGAGGTGCAGCCCCTAAGTCCTCTTGCTTTTCAACCTCCAGGCAGACCTGGCAAACCAGTACCTGAAAGCTGGCGTGAAGAACATGGGCACCGTGTTCCTGATGACTGACGCGCAAGTGGCGGACGAGCAGTTCTTGGTGCTGGTGAATGACTTCTTAGCATCAGGTACATCTCTTGCTGCTTTCATTTCTCCTCTCCACTTTTCAATGTAGTTTTGGTCATGGTAGCATCTGTAGTTGTAGAGTACGTGGAAGGGCAATCTATGAAGTAAGCTAGAATATATATATATCTGGGTTAAGCTCTAGAGTAAAAGCAGTGCTAAGGTTTCTTTGGTAAGGATGTGCTCCATCATCTGGTACACTTTTTTTCTTCTTCTGATGTCCTGTACCCAGTTTTTCCATACTTCATGGTGTACTCTATGTGGTTGTTATGTGTCATGTCTGATGTGATATTGCAGCTGAGGACAGCTAAAGGAATGTATTGACGGATGAGGATTTTGACCTAAGGATCCCATGCATCCTCATTCTAGTTACCTAATAAAATCAGTTTGTTCCTGTCTAGAATATTTGACTGGAGTACCTGTGGTTATTATTGCCTTATTTATGAATTGAGAGTGGGAAGATACCAGCTGGTTCAGGTGACCTCCATGGATAGTGACGGGTGGAGAGTTGACAGCACAGTGGAGTGGTAGCTTTGTGAGTAACTCCAGAGTTGACATATGTGGCTATAAACTGGCCATGTGGTTTCAGCAGCAAACAAGCTCTGCCTGTGACGATTTTGAAACCAGGAGTAAGAATAGGGGTTGCTGTGAAGGGCGACGAGTAGCTCCCACCACCTCCTGTGTGTGGTGTATATGGCACAAACATCTCATGACTTGGAGTGAAGCTCTTCAGTGTCCTGCAGCAAGGGGCAGGTGGAGCAGCCTGGCTTTGGGACGTCCAGGTCGTTTTATGGTGGCTTTGAAGGGTGTTCTGTTTTAACAGTGGTTGCTATGTGGGGGTCTAGGGACAAGTCAGAGTCCTCAAGTTCCAGGGAGGAAGGGACCCTGAAGGGACTGTGACTTCCCATGACATGAGCTCCTGCTGCCCAGAGGGTGCTGTGGATGGCTCTGGCTGCTCTTGGCTACCTGTGTGCTTGTTTCACTTCTTATCATCACCTAAGCAGCTAGAACAAGATACACATTTTAGTGTTTCTTAGAAACGAATGTATTTCTCATGGGTGTATTTTTCTAAGTGAGTAGTGTTCATATTGGCAGTATCTTGCTCAATAACGATGATTTCAATCAGATCAGAAACCAGAAAGGAAGTGAATAGGTGATAAATTAAGGCCCCACTAAAAAAATCCAGGTTTGGTACATTTTTGGCCATCAGAGCTATTAACTTCTAACAGTTTTTCAAAGGTTTCAAAATATTTTGGTGATCTGGGGGTAATTTGGCCGCTGCTGGACATGGTGTTGAACAGCCGCAGGAATTGGACATGTAACAGATTCATTTCCCAAACTAGAATGATTTTGTGACCATATATAGCCTGGTCAGTATTGGATTATAATGGTTTTTGTAGTCTAATTAGCACTGTAGATCTGAAAAAAAAATGGACTTTGGGTATTTTGAGTCTGTTCTATATACCTTGTGCTTTCATAAGGAAGTTTGCTCTCACAAGTGTTTCTTCATTAGCAGAATGACCTGTGCCACCTTGCTGCTGTGGGGCCCATGAGCTCGTGCAATGAGCTGCTTCCCTTTGCTCTGGGACTGCAGCAAAACCCAGAGCAGAAAACCAACACGTGTCTTCTTTTCTTAGGTGAAATCCCGGATCTCTTTCCCGACGATGAAGTTGAAAACATCATCAACAGTGTGAGGCATGAAGTCAAAGGCCGGGGGCTGGTGGACTCCAGGGAGACTTGCTGGAAGTTCTTTATAGAGCGTGTTCGACGACAGCTGAAGGTGAGATGTTCAGAGGGAGTTTGTGTTCTCACCATCGACCTTGCTGCAGGGACAGAGCGTGGAGATGCTTTGGGCTGCCTTGTGGGGAGGTCAGACTGCAGCCTGGAAGGCTTTTCTGCCTGTTCATGAACTGAGCTGAGATTCTTGAAGCATGTAGTACTAAAGCATAGGAAATGCTGGGTGTTGCTGTCACTTCTTGGGCTTTAGAAAGTGATGGGAGTTGAAAATTTTCTCTTTCAAGAGCTGAGCAGGACCAGCCTTCCCATTTTCAGAGCTATGCACAGGGGGTCAGCGGGGATCAGAACTGAGTCTTGCTGCTTGGAAAATTTGCACTGAGGGTCTTCATGTTGTTGATAATTCACAACCAGAAGAATTAAAAACCCCACAACGTTATCTTAGAACCAGAATGCTGGGCACTGAGTGGGACACAACATGCTTACGGCTTTTCTTCCACTCCAGCCCTGGAGAAAGGCCTTGTAAATATGTCCTAAGATCCCAAAACAGTTTCAGGACATCCCAGGTGTGCCCAGCATGTGGAGAAAGTACAGTGCAAGAAGGAGTTAGACTCTTCCAAAGGTATTTAACCATGTGCAGGATTGCACAGTGCTGTGGTCCCAGAGCAAGGAGGTAGCAACCAGGCAGTGAATGAAGACTTGACTTTTGCTTAAGGAAAGCATATCCTCCTCCTTACTTACGGCTTGGTTTGTGGTGGTGGGGCATGTTCACGGAGGTGGGGTGTCCTGTTCCCTTTTTCGTGTAGGTGGGTACACATTTAGGATGTGGAAGATCTGAAGAGTTGATTTTTGAGGGAAAATTCGGAGACCATATATAGAAGCCCAAGGAGATGGAATCCTGCCCTACTCTCTCTCCCTCTCTCAGTGTAGAGGGGAATTTCTGATGAGCACTGATGCTGTTTTGTAGCTCTTAGAGCACCTTGGTTGTCCTCTACCTGGTGTCCCTCCCTAGATATATTCTTGTTCACTATTGAGGTACACTGGAAGGGCAGTGTGAATGTGATTTACTTGAGGCTGAGCCCTTTTCCTTGTCTGCCCTTTGCCTGAACAGCGTGTTAGAGCAGATGGATGGGGTCAGCTGGGAAGTGCTGTTTATTCTCCCCAGCATTGTGTGATGGCATCATGCTCCGTGCAGAAAGCTGATCAAGCCCTTGCTGGCCAGGGCATGCTGAACTTCTGAGAGCAGCATGGCCCAACGGAGCATGAGCACCAACAAGGCCTTGGGGTCTTGAGAGAGAGCAGGTTAGGTGCAGAAGAGGGCTTTTGTACCTGGAGAGCTTTCTGAGAGAGCAACATAGAGGTGCCTGAGGCTTATGCTTGAAGGTGTAGGAAGGATTCCAAAGTGTCTATCTCTTGTGTGTGAGCAAGCAGTGGCCATGTCAGAGAAGCAGTAGCTTTGAGTTCAGCTCTCTCTTCTGAAATGGAAACAGAAGCAGTTTTGTTACAGGCTGGCTTTGGCAGCCTCTAAAAACCAGATCTTGGCCCATGGTGGAGGTGGCGACACCCTATGGAGATGTCTGAGCTGACAGTAGCCTGCCCCATGGCACTTGCAAGGCTATGCACTTACCAGCCAGGACTCACAAGTGGGAGAGGAATGATGCATTGAGTGAGATAGGTACACTACTTCCCGCACTGGCCGTTGTTCAGATATTGCTACTTCACTGCATGGTGGCAAGTTGTATGTGTTCTTCTTTGTGCCAGATTAGCAGAGCTTGTAAATCCAAACTGTGGCGAATGGTGGTGGCGGGTTTTGGTCCTTGGGCCTTATTTTGCTGTAAAGCTGGTGAAGGGGCAGGGAAGAGGAAAGGTTCTTTGCCTTGGCCTGACTTTACACCTTGATGGGGAATTTCCTTCTGGAAAAGGGAGAGCTTGTGCCTCCCTGAGAGGAGCTGAGTGGGCTGGCTGTGGGGTGCTTGAGGCTCCCAGCCTGCAGGGCAAGGCAGGAGGGTGAGAGAAGGGCCCTGAAGACTGAAGGAAGGAGAAATGGGGCAGGAGAATGCTGACCAGGGGAGTAACAGCCCCTTGACCGGGCCCCAGAGAGATATTTCCCACAGACCCACCAACATTGCACCATTTGCTACAAGTCAGACTGAAATGAAAGCCTGGAAGGCAAAGGACTTGCTGTGGAAAACTGCACCAAGCAGGGAGAACGCATTCGCAAATGGGTTTATTCCTGTGCTGCTTTGCTTTGAAATTGCTCTGTTTAAAAACAAAAAGTTCTCATTCTGCTCAAAACAGGTTTTGAGTTTGAGCCACCTCGATGCTGGCCTTTGGGGAACAAAGCCAGGAGAATTTAGATCCATTCCCTTTAATTCCTGGTTGTACCTCTTGAATCTGGATGCCAGTTCCCTGCTGGGTGCAGCTTTGTGTCACTGCTAAAGCAGGGAATTGGGGTTATATTAAACCCCATCTGCAGCCTTGAAAGAGTGCCAGGCTTCTGCTTGTGACCATAGCAATGCTCAGCATTTAATTGGGTTTATTGCAGAGGAAAAACGTGTTTACTGCTGGATAATGCCTTTCCTGGGGCAGGCTTGCTAGCCTGACGTGCAAGGACTTGAGGACAGAGGTTGCTGGTGGTGTGAGGTCTTCCACTGGAAGTGGCAGGTAGGGTCCAGGCTGGGCTGGAGCCTGGTGCTTGCTCCCAGCCGTGTCTTCTCCCCTTCTCCTCCCCTGGCTCCGCAGGTCGCGCTGTGCTTCTCCCCCGTCGGCAGCAGGCTCCGTGTGCGCAGCAGGAGGTTCCCGGCCATCGTCAGCTGCGTGGCCATAGACTGGTTCCAGGAGTGGCCACGGGAGGCCCTCGAGTCCGTCAGCCTTCGCTTCCTGCGAGAGACAGAGGCCGTGGAGGTGAGCACCTCACCTGCCAGCACCCGACCCGGGCCTGGGCTTGGGTTCCTCTGTTGGCCGCCCATGGGTCTGTGGTGCTGGCAGCAGCCACGTGTAGTTTTGTCCCTCTGTTCATGCGAGCAGTGCCTCACACGGTGAGGACGGTATTGCAGAGAGTCATAGAGTCATGGAATAGTTTGGGTTGGAAGGGTTTGCTCACCTGTATTGCTCTCCAACACTTACCCAGGACGCCTGGGTGACTGTTCGGCGAGGAACTGCTGGTACTGCTGTTCACCTTCATTGAACCATGCTTGAAATATGGTCCATGTTTCATACAACTGCCTGACAGGAGGATGGAGCCAGGAGGGGGCTGGTCTCTGCTCCCAAGGAACAAGGGATGGGACAAGAGGAAGTGGCCTCAAGCTGCCCCAGGGGAGGTTTAGATGGAGATGAGGAACAATTCCTTCCCCAGAGGGTGCTCAGGCATTGGAACAGGCTGCCCAGGGCAGGGCTGGAGTCACCGTCCCTGCAAGTGTTCACACACCGTGTACCGAGGCCTCAGTGCCATGGGTTAGTGGTGGCCTTGGCAGTGCTGGGAACGGTTGGACTTGATGAGCTTAAAGGTCTTTTCCAACCCAATTGATTCTACAATTCTGTGTTTCTCAGAGAGGGCCATGGGCCTTAGCAGAGGTATGGCCATGGGCACCACACGCGTGTGTTTGGACACTGATAGTATTGCCAGTGAAATGACTGCTTCGCTAACAAGAGGCACCTTACAAAGCAGTCCAGAAATAACCTAATGCTTATGATTGTTGCAGGGAACTTTTCTCTCCACTGGTGTATCTGAGTGTCTGTAATTCTCAAGGGCAAATTATGTCAAGTTCTCATTGATGACAACCTGCTTCTAGACTAAAAGAGATTCATTTCTGTTTGTTTAGCTTTTCCAGGCAGGATTTGGGAAGAATAAAGTCTCCACTGTTTCTTTTTCTGCGTTTTCACTTTCCCCATTTGTACAGAAGAAAAGCCCAAATTTATACTTAAAAGGCTGTTATTTTGTAAAGCTGAATGCTAGAAAAAGATAAAGCATGAGATAAAAAGATATAAAAGAGGCATAAAGTACACGAGCAGTCAAAGTTATTTTAGAGATAAGAAGTGAAAAGGGATCAACTTAGATGTTACATCCTGGATTTTGCTGTAGCAGAATAAAAAGTTAATAAATTCCTTTATATCCAGCGCAGGAGTGTGTTATATATAGTTGTCCTGTTTCAAATAGTTTCTCCTTGTCTTCTTTATCTTACCTTTAGGATTCAGTGAAAGGTTCAATAAGCAAATTCATGGCCTATGTCCACACAAGTGTCAACGAGGTATCCCAATTGTATCTGAGCAATGAACGACGATATAACTACACCACTCCAAAGTCATTCCTTGAGCAAATCAAACTATATCAGAATTTGCTATTGAAAAAGGGCAAGGATTTAAAGGCAAAAATGGAGCGGCTGGAGAATGGTCTGGAGAAGCTCAAAAGCACATCTGCACAAGTAAGCAAACCCTTTGAGGTTAAAAGCTGATGGTTTTCCCTCTTTCTCTCTTAGGGACATCTCTGCCTCCTGGTTCAAAGGAGAACTTTACAGGTTGAAACTGTACAAAGTGTAAAATTTGTGTTAGATCTTGGCTCTAGTCTGGCTTGAACTGGGCTCCTGGATAAACAGAAGTGATGGTCTGTACTGGAAAGGAAAGGGGAAGAGAAGACGAGGCCCTTAGTGACATGGTTTAGTGGTGGCCTTGGCAGTGCTGGGGCAATGGTTGGATTTCTTTTAATGGTTAAATATCAGCTGTGCTGGTGAAATAGCTTATAAAATACAGGAAGATCCGTGATCTATGGATTTGCATCCAGGACATCTACAGTAACTTCAGCAAAAACCCTCTCAAACTAAATAGAACATCCTTTTAAAATAAGGTTGATCATTTTTCCTTGCATTGTGCTATCCATCTTTAAGGAAAATTAATGTGTGCCCGAAATGTGGATTAGCCATCCCAAAATCCCCTTGCTAAAAAGTAACACAAGTAGAAGTTGTTCTGAGTATTTAAGCAAGGTCTCTGCAGTGACACAAACTGCCTTTCAGAGCTTTGCTTTCTACATCTGTTCTAAACTCCTGTTTTTCTCTCCATTTCATATTCTATTAACTCTTACAAATGTTCATTTACAAGCTTCTACTGTGGCAAACAGGCCTCTCCTGAAGCTGCTCCAAAGAAATGCAGGGGATTGATGTGAATGAAGGACTAGCAGGTTCAACTCCTTCCGTATAGATCTTCTGGATAACGCTGGGAACATAAATCACGTCTGTCACACTGAAGAGGACACATGCCTTACTGGAGGGTGATGTATAGGCTTTATTAGTGCCTCTCAACTCTGGTAGTCTGCATCTCACTTCAAGCAGTTGCTTCTTTCATGATAAGGACAGGTCTTTAGGGACACAGGAGGAGAGTGGGCATGTTTCATGTCCCCTTCGCAGGTTATAGCATCTCCTTTGTAAGGATGCAGCTGAAGGTGAACAGCAACCATCACAACCAGTGATGCCAACCGGAGCAAGGAATACGTGGCCTCAATGCAAAGCAGACCTCACACCTACCTTGCGTATGGAGACAAATAATTATGCTGACCTGTGGGGTACTGCTGCTTTTGGTGACACCCCAGTGGTGGTCAAGAAAGATGGATTGGATCTGTTCTTCATTGGGAGCAACTGATACAAAGCTAACCTTTTGAAAGGAGACAAGTTCCTGTAGTGTTAGTCAGAAACAGGGACCACTCTGTATTCTTCATGTATGTCTTCATATGGGTGTTATGTTGGCAAGGGTTCTCTGATGAGCCACAGTGGTGGTGGAGGACTGGGAGGAACTGGGAAGCCACAGAACCTGTGGGTCTTGTAGGTTTTGCTCTTTCCAGAAGGGTAAAAGAGTGCAAAGTTCCTGTGTGGTTCGAGTAAGGCTGGGGTGAGAAGTGCCTGTTGATTAAGTTGATTAAGATGCAGAGCAGTGAGGACAAATATGTCAAATTTGAATCTAAAATTAACATTGGGGGCCTAAAATTAAACACCTAAATTATCAGATGTATGCAATTGTCAAAACTGCTGTTGATTTGAAACCAGAGCGTAGATACTTACCAGTATTGGAAATCATACCAGGATGTTCAATCTTCAATATGGTTTTAGAAGCCTGAACTTTATTTTCTCCCATGGGAGTGGCTGGTCTTGGTGTTGAGGATGTGACAAGTCTTCTGTCTCACTCAGGTGTGTCGTCTCCAGGCTGTGTTCATTACCCTGTGGGTATTTAAAGCAAAGGTGGAGGATTTTGATACCTGGGTATGACCCAGTTGTGCCTGAGGTCTGAGGACTAGTGCTCCCATCATCAGCATTCTCCAGATTCCTGCTGCTTGGATGCTATGACATGTCAATGATGAGGTTTATGTGTTTGTATCGGCTGTTCGTTTTGGCCTCAGCATGAGGCCAGTACTTTGCGACCCAGTTCAACATAACCTCTCCCCTTCCTTTTACTCTGCTCCCTCTCACATGTTCTTTTTTTGTCTTTTGAGATTTGGACTTCTTGATACCATTGACCAACTTTCTTCTAAAGAAATGATTTCTGTTATCTTACAAGCCCAACCATCTTTCCATGAAGACAGTGGCTGTCCTCAGCACTCAGAAAAGCAAAAGCTGGCTTCCAGTTCCTAGGACATAACAGTGTGGGAAGCTGTGTGGGATGAGTAATTTGTTTTTCAAAGGCTTGCTCTGAAGAGGTCAGTGCTCTGCTCAGAGCTCAGTGCTGAGCTAATTTTAGGATGACTTTGGTTAGTATTGCATCACTCTATTCCACATTCAGGTCTCGCTTGCTCTATCAATTAATCGCTGAACTTTGAGAGGTATTTTGTGTCCTTGAAACAAGTGAGGGACAATCAGATAAAATGAGTCTTCTGGGAGCCTGCCCTCCAGGTTTTATGTTGAATAATTCTTCTTACTCTCTCCTGGTGGTAAGCAAGCACTTCTTCCTTCCCTGTTGCAGTCATAGTACATCACCCTTGAATCTCACATTTGCTTTGCTCTTTCCCTTTCTACCTCACATTACTAATTGCTTATCAGACTGTCCTGGACTCAGGAAGCTGCTTACAGGTTTTCCATATTTCTTAGACTGTTTAGGTCAAAGTACTGTTTGTGGCCCGTAATGATGCTTCACATGCTAAGGCATATGCTGGATCTGTCTGGCCACACCTTGAGCTGGTGTTGCCTAGGGGAAGGAGGTTTATAACGTTGTCTCTTCTTTTTGGGAGGACATTCTGCTGTCATTTTCCATACCATCTCAGTACCTCCGTGTACTGTTATTGCCTTGTACCTCTTTCTTCTGCTTACCAGCTATGTGTTACCCAAAAAGCATCTTCTGCTTTCACCAGTGTTAGCAGACATGGGAAAAATCACTGGTGTTTTTCTGCCCTCCCCTGGATGTGGTAATGACTCCTTTGTGGGGTGCCTGGGTGGTGATTTATAAAGCACGTGTCTATGGCTGCTCCACAACACAGCGTGGTCCAATGTGCCAGACTGGTTTTGCTGTGGATATCAGGACAGCATTATGAGAAACTTGTTTGCTGTGCTGAGGGGTTGGAATTGGAAGAGTAAAGTTCATCAATGCACATTTCCTGTGTCACCTCCAGGACGTCTCTAAAGACAGTGAGTGGTTATTGAGGTGCAGGTTCCGTTTCACTCTTTCCACTGCACAAACACTCTTAAATTGTCCCCATTCAGCTGTGTTTGAGGTTTAGCCTCACTAGGGAAAACAGTTGTTTCCTTTCATGTTGCAAAGTCCTGCTTAGCTAAGGGAGGCTGGAGGTCACCATGTGTCCCCCTGATGTGGTGTGGTCTATTGGTCCAGCAGAGCCTTAGGATACACATGACAGCTCCAACTTGCATCCTTTCCACTGGTAATTTAACACAGAATCCAAGCCTAGAGTTGGGCAGGGGCCTTCACAGTAACATACAGTTCTGGGCTTCCAGATATTTCTCTCAGGGAAAGCCCTACTCAGTTTTCTGCTCTTTTCAATCCTGACAATGATCGATAGAGCGGGTTCTTTACCCTTCCATTACTCGTGTGCTTGCCTGAAGGCAGGTTTTGTCAGGTCACTTGCTGTCCTCACAGGCTGCGTTGGGACTGAGTTTACATCTGCTCATTCTGTTGAGTACTCGTGGGTTTTAATCCCTGGCTTGTTTTGTCATGGTCATGTCAACCCTTGAAGCTCCCATCTGTATGTGCACCCAGCACATGATCACTGATTTTGGGGCAGAAGGTCACAAGCCATATCTGTCATCAGCAAAACTTCCCACTTCCATTTCCTGCAATCCCTGAAAACCTGGAGCTGAGCAAGGAGCCGGCACTGAGTTTGCCAGCAGAAGGGGTTGTGTGCTATGAGCCCACAGTCATTTGGATTTACAGTCGTGTCTTTGTTCTGGTGAAAGCAGCATTGTAGTGGCAGGCAGCAGGAGATGACAATGGCTCAAGTGCACAAAGACACTGCAAAGAAACCACTCTCCACTTCAAGCTGAGGCCAAACGTCACAAGCTTCAAGTTATAAGATTGCAAATTGTGCTCTCTCTTTAGGTAAAAAAATGGAATTATCAACAAAAGCAAGTGTCCAACTTCCTTTCTAGTGAGAATTTTCATATAGGTAAAGACATACCCTGGGAGCTCTAAGCAATCCTTTATGAGCCTGACAGCAGGACAGTGAAAGACTCCGTGGTCTGCACAGAGCCCATGTGAAGTCATGCGAAGGGGTGGGTTTAGAAAGAGACTTTGTCTTCAAGTGGGAGCTGATGTGAGCTCCTGCACCACGCAAGTGCTTCAGACTGTCCCCACCTTGCTGGGTGTGAGCAGCTGCTCGGTGGAGCAGTGTGTGAGGAGCTGCCACCACTGCCATGTGTCTTGATGGCTGAACAGCAGACCTCTTCTGAAGCTCATGTGATATTGCATTATAAAGCCCGTTGAGCCTTGCACCTCTGACAAGGGCTGTACCTGTCAGCAGATCCCAGCCGTAATCTTCCTGATGTGAAGAATGCCCTTCCCATCACAAGTGTGTAGGACCTGATGGTTGTAGGGGAACTGATAGGGTGCTGCCTCTGCCTTGTGTGTGTGGGGTAGGGGATGGAGGGGTGGGGGAGAGGCAGGGTGCACAGGTTCCTGCTGCACAGATCGTCCACGTGCTCTGTTCTGCTGGTTTCAGGGTTGGGAAGCAATAGAAAGTGTAGCTGGGTTGTACCATGTCATCTGCACCCCAGAACACATGTGCACGGCGCATGCACACCTTTACTAGGGATGTGATCTAACATCAGATCTCATGTTCAAAGGTGGATGTGTTTGGCTTTACAGTGAGAGAACCTGCCTTGGAAATGCCTGGTCTATGGCAAGGCTCCTGGGCTCTACAAAAGTATTCCCAGGGCATAATCCCTGCATCCATTTCAGATACACCTGAAATCACCTACTTCCCATTGGATTCTGCTCAAAGCCACGTTCGTGTTGCCCCGGCGCCTGAGCAGGGATGGGACAACCTCCTCAGCACCTCATCCTGCTGGTGCTGGTTTCTCCTCTGCTGGGTTCCTCATTGCTAGCAGGCTGCTCCAGTGTGCAGACCATGCACATGGGCTCTCCAACTGTGACCCAAGCACCATGAGCAGCAGGATCCTGCTAACAGCCAGAAATACTGCTTTTCTGTACTGCCAGGGCATTGTCTGCTTTACACACAGGCTGTCCATGCTTTTGGGTACTACTCAGCCCCTCTCAGGTGTGAGCCCGTGCTGCTGGGCAGGGGGGGAGCAGGTTGGTGGGTGTCCGTGCTCCCAAGTGTGTTTCTTCCCTCTAGGTGGATGAGCTGAAGGCCAAGCTGGCAGCCCAAGAAGTGGAGCTGAAGCAGAAGAATGATGATGCTGACAAATTGATCCAGGTGGTGGGGGTGGAGACAGAGAAAGTGAGCAGGGAAAAGGCCATCGCTGATGAGGAGGAGCAGAAGGTGGCACTGATCGCTCAGGAGGTTGAGCAGAAACAGAAGGACTGTGAGGAGGACCTGGCCAAAGCTGAGCCTGCCCTGGAAGCTGCCCAGGCTGCTCTGAACACCCTCAACAAGGTAGGGTGAAGATTCCTATAGGAATCCAGATCTCCCCTCCGCATTGTGGGGGAAGAGGGACATCTGATGGCCCAAGATTTGTTAAAATCTTTGGCAACCAACCGGTGCCATCAGGGAAGAAGGCAGAGCTGCTTTTACCTGGTACCCGAGTTCATCAGCATGGCACTCACTGAGGACCTGGCTTGTCTGCTTCCCATGGTGCCAGAGACTCTTGCAGTAAGGAAGGAAACTGGGCCCCCCCATGCTGCCCAAGTCTTCCTCAGTATCCTCGCCAGGACAGCAACATCCTCCCTCCCATTCAGGGTCGTAGAGTCACCATTCCTGTCATGTCATGGAAGTGCTCTTTCCCTAGGGAGGAAGCCAGGGTACCAGCTCAGCATCCCAGTTCCACAGAGATGCAGGCTCTAAAGACTGGCTGCTCTGCTGGGGCCCTCCCAGCCCCCTGAGCAGCAGCCCCCCCATATGTGGGGCTGGGGAGAGCCCATGTAGTATGTGCTGAGCTGAGCAGGGCACATGGGATGGAGGAGGGCATGTCAGGGAGCTGATCTGTGCTCACGGTTGACTCCATGTCATTGAGCTTGTTCAGAAGAGACATTTTACGCTGGATGCTGTGAGGGCTGGAGCAGCTCTGCTCTGGAGCCAGGCTGAGAGAGCTGGGCTGGGGCAGCCTGGAGAAGAGAAGGCTCCTGAAGGGGAGACCTTAGAGCAGCTCCAGTGCCTAAAGGGGCTACAAGAAACCTGGAGAGGAGCTTTGGACAAGGGCCTGTAGGGACAGGCCAAGGGGAATGGCTTTAACCTGCCAGAGGGGAGACTGAGATGAGCTCTTAGGGAGAAGCTCTTCCCTGTGAGGGTGCTGAGGCGCTGGCAGAGACTTTTCCCAGAGAAGCTGTGGCTGCCCCATCCCTGGCAGTGTTCAAGGCCAGGTTGGGCACAGGGGCTTGGAGCAACCTGCTCTAGTGGAAGGTGTCCCTGCCCGTGGCAGGGGTTGGAACTGGATGAGTTTTAAGGTCCCTTCAACCCAAACCAGTCTGGGATTCTATGACTGCTCTGCTGCTGAAGGTGCTTGGTTAAAGTGCCTACATTTGGGCTGGATGATAGTCCCATGGAAACATGGGTGCACACAAATAATTCAGCAAGACCTTAAGGGATGTGTGTCTGGCATAGGGAGTAGTTGAGCATGAAGATCAGCTCTGCAAGGCAGTTTTATTGGGGCTGGGGACTATTTATAAAGGTTATTATTTGGAAAGTTTTCCTCTTTCCTTATACTGATCTTCTGAGAAGTTAAAAACCTCCTGCTCCGCAGGGCAGCAGGGTTGGCAGCAGGGAAAGAGTGGTAGTCTGGGGAGGAACACTGCACTGCGCTGGTCCTGGTGGGATTTAAGGAGCTGGATGCAGGGAATTGAGGACCTGTGCTGTAAGCATGCATAGTGGTGATTTAAAGGCAGTGATGTTCGGGCCGAGAGAAACCCAATTTATCAGATTGATAGCTTGGAAGCCTGACTCTGTTAGTGGCAAAGTAAAAAGAAAACCCATTCATTTTTGTCTAACAACCTTGTTTTCCCTTTTTCAGAAGAATCTGACAGAGCTGAGGTCCTTTGGGTCACCGCCTTCAGCTGTCAGCAATGTCACCGCAGCAGTGATGGTGCTGACGGCTCCGGGAGGAAGGATTCCCAAGGACAGGAGCTGGAAAGCAGCGAAAGCCACCATGGCCAGGGTGGATGGCTTCCTAGACTCCCTGATCAAGTTCGATAAGGAGAACATCCACGAGAACTGCCTCAAAGCCCTTCAGCCCTATCTACAAGACCCCAAGTTCAAGCCCGAATTCGTGACCACCAAGTCCTCGGCTGCAGCCGGGCTCTGCTCCTGGGTGCTGAACATCGTGCGCTTCCACGCTGTGTTCTGCGAGGTCCAGCCCAAGAGGCAGGCGCTCAGCAAAGCCAATGCGGAGCTGGCGGCTGCCCAGGACAAGCTGGCCAGCATCAAGGCCAAAATCGCTGTGAGTGCTTGCCCCTTGGTGGCACCCATAGCGCCAGTTGCTGCTTGAGGAGAGATCTCTGCTTTGGAGAGAGCTGTTTCTCTGCACTCGTGTGTTTAAAGGGCAGGGAGGGAATCACGGAATCACAGAATGGTTTGGGTTGGAAAGGATCTTAAAATCATCCAGTTCCAACCCCCTGCCATGGGCAGGGACACCTCACACTAGACCATGTCACCCAAGGCTCTGTCCAACCTGGCCTTGAACACTGCCAGGGATGGAGCATTCACCGCTTCTTTGGGCAGCCTGTGCCAGTGCCTCACCACCCTCACAGTAAAGACTGTAGTCTTTTCTATCCCTTTTATTGCTGCTTTCTACATTTCATCTGTGCTTCTCCAGCCTTGCTTACACCTTAAGAGTCATAGAATGGTTTGTGTCAGAAGGGACCTTAAAGCTCATCCAGTTCCAGCCCGCTGCCACGGGAAGGGACACCTTCCACTAGAGCAGGTCGCTCCAAGCCCTGTCCAACCTGGCCTTGGATTTAGCCTCTAATTCTCACATCTCGGTTGTAAAATAGTGCTGGGGAACTTCTTTTATCTCTTTATGCTACTTGTTTCCAAAGCTTTTAATGCCTGAGCTTTATGATGATGTTAAAGCAAATGACAGTCTCTCGGTTGGTTACTGGTACTCCACTGGCATGCACTCACCAAACTGGCTGGTTTAGGTGAGTTTTCCCCTCTGCACATGGGTAATGATACACTGCTCAGCGTGGGGGATGTGTGGGGAGGTGTATCCTTGCTTATCAAGCTGGGATGCCTTTGATAGCTTCACTGATGTGAGGCTGATTCATACCTGCTCACATCAAGGCCCTGAGCTGCCACATACCCCTTTTTTAGTAATAAATGAGACTATTCTGATTGTCAGAAATACTGAGTGCCCTTCCCTCTCCTTCATCTGCCTGGGAAATCAGTTTGCTATGAATCTGGGGAGGGGAAATGTAGAAGCAAGATGTATACTCACAGTTGCACACAGATATATGTGTCTGGGGGGTACTGCAGGTGTGATCTGTTCTTCATAGCTCATAGATACTCATTTATCAGACCATGCTTGTGTAATGGGATTCTATATATATGAGTGCACATACATTCATATGTATGAAGAGACAGAACCTTTTTGTGTTATTAATTCCAAGGCAGGTCAAGGAGAGATAGCTTTGTGTTCCCCAGTATCCAGGAGAGCTACAGATATCCCTAATATAATCCTTTTCCATTTTCAGGTTTGTTTCTAGTGTGTAGCTCGAACAGTGTTAAAGTGATTTACAAGCAGTTTAGCCCTAAGCAGTTTGCATTGGGTGCAGATAAAATCAATTATTACTTCTCTTATCAGAAGTGAAATGTTCCAAGTGCTCGTGGGAGCTCTTGATTTGTTTTAGACCAGAGTGTGAACAGCTCTGTCCAAGCAAAGGGCTCTTTTTCTTTTTCTCCAGGTGGTTTGGGCTCTTTCTGCCTTTTCTCAGCCCCAAAGCACTTTGCAGCCGTGTGTGTGAGATGGCCCCAACTAGTGCTGGTTGGGCTCCTCTGCAGGAGCCTCCCAGGGGACACGCTCAGGAGCAGAACAGTTTTATTGATTTCCTTGTTATATTCCCTTCTAGAAATAGGGTGTGAGAGGAATGGCTTGGACATGGTTCAATACGTCCAGCTGCCCAAGGCATCCTTTCGGGACTTGAGCACATCTTGGTGGCTCAGCAGAGCCTCAAGGGCTGCACTGGGGCCAAGGGAGCCGCAGCATCAGGAAACATGGAATTCTGTTCTCTTAGCTGCCCTGTTCACTGCTCAGCCATAGCACCGGTCACTGGTACTCGGCCATAAGGGGACCCCCTTTCCCAGTTTAAATTCACACTGGGCAGAGCCCCAGATAAAGGAGTTTTATGTGTTCTTTGCCTCGGCCCTGTGCTGAGGGTGTGAATTACAAGCACATATGATAACACAGCACGTCCCTGCTCCGTGCTGGCTCCTGCTGCCACAACACTGCATAGGGGCTGCACCCTGGGCAGTGTGTGTGGTGGTGGAGCTTGGTCAGCACTGCCCATGGGATGAATGGGCTCTGGAGAAGGGTTTTCCTTAAAACTGTGCTCTTCTTGTCTCCTTGTTTGCATGTGCAGCGCCTCAACGAGAACCTGCGGAAGCTCACAGCCAAGTTTGAGAAGGCCACTTCAGACAAACTCAAATGTCAGCAAGAAGCTGAAGCGACAGCCTGTACCATCGCTCTTGCAAATCGCCTGGTGAGTATCAGCAGATGCAGCTCTGGTGGCATGAATGGGAGGTATCAGGTGCTGCTGAGATGTGAACCACGTGCACACGGTACGTGACATCCTCTCATTTGTGGGAATACATTTCCTGCCCTGCAGCAAGCTTCAGTAATGGAAATGATTTTGCGTTGGCTGTTTTCATCCACTGCTCGTATTTAAAGAGACTGGTTATACTCTCTTCATAGCTCTCATCTCCTTTTTGTTACCTGAATGTGTGATCGAGTACTGGTGGGCCCAAACTGGGTGACTTAAACATCGGGTGGGAAAAACAAAGGTGGGAATATGCCAGTAGCTTTGCAGGTTTTGAAATGAGAAGCAGTGAATAGAGCTCCAAAAAAGCAGTGTCTGTCCCTGTTCTCAGTCCATCAGTATGCATCACCTATTGTATCTTCAAAACATGCAGCCTCCTTGTCCTCAGTGGGGGCAATGCCCTTGTCACTGCTTCACCCATGAAAGGCTGAGAGGTAATGGCTTATGGTCCCACTGTCCTCTTAGCTGGAGGCCCAGCTCACATCCAGTGCTGCCATTACTCTTAACTCTTTGTACTTTGGCTTCTGCACTGGCTGTTAGCTTGGAGCAAGCCAGATCTTCCTCCAAGCAAGGGAACAGACTGCAGGAGATTGTCCTGTGCTTGAGCTCTGCCTGGTGGGGTTGGAGCTGGTTCTAGTAGCCAGCTCTGCTGACTCAAGGTCACCATCTAGCACCTGAGGGCAGCATTGGCATCATCTGCATGAAGAACCCCAACTGTTCTGTGCTTTCAGAACATCTGACTCACTATGCCTGCAGGGCTGGAATAGCTCTGCTCTGGAGCCAGGCTGAGAGAGCTGGGCTGGGTCAGCCTGGAGAAGAGAAGGCTCCTGAAGGGGAGACCTTAGAGCAGCTCCAGTGCCTAAAGGGGCTCCAGGAAACCTGGAGAGGGGCTTTGGACAAGGGCCTGTAGGGACAGGCCAAGGGGAATGGCTTTAACCTGCCAGAGGGGAGATTGAGATGAGCTCTGAGGCAGAAGCTCTTCCCTGTGAGGGTGCTGAGGCGCTGGCACAGACTTTTCCCAGAGAAGCTGTGGCTGCCCCATCCCTGGCAGTGTTCAAGGCCAGGTTGGACACAGGGGCTTGGAGCAACCTGCTCTAGTGGAAGGTGTCCCTGCCTGTGGCAGGGGGTTGGAGCTGGATGAGCTTTAAGATCCCTTCAACACAAACCAGCCCGTGAGTCTGTGATAAGATGCAGTAAGGACTTCTATGAGTACAGATTAGGCAGTGAACTCCCAAGTGCCTTCCTCCCAGGAGCAGTGGAGATGTGCTCAAACCACTCTCTTTACCAAGAGACACTCCAGGAGAGTGTCCTGCCCTGTCTGATTATGTTCAGCGATGGAGGTTGGTCTCAGTCTGTCTTGTTGAAGCTGCTTCTGCTGGTGGAGCTGGTGGCAGCTAAGTCACAGTACAGAGGTGTTTCTCGAAGTGATGCTGGGTCCAGGTTTCTCTGCTTGTTTTATCAGCTCCGGGCTGTGTTGGGCTGTAAACTACCTCAGTGTGTTTTCCACTGTTCAGGCACAATCTTGATTTATTCTGTCTAGCAGTTCAGCTGCCTTGGCTTCAAAGCCTCACAGTTCCTCTTGTCTTGAAACTCCTTGGATGCACAAGGTAACCAGTTTTGGAAAGAAGCCTTTCCCTGTCCTAGCTTCAGGAGAACCACAGCAGCAAACTTTGAACTCTTGAAACCATGAAAGCATTTAGGAAGTGGTTGTACACAAATGGCTTTTTCCATGCTGCTCTTCTTTGGTGGTGTATGAATGGGAGAAACCCTGCGTGGCTCTGCCCGGACACCAGCGGGTGATGTTGGCCACTGCCAGAGTTACTGCAGTCCTCTATAGACACTTAAAGTTAGGATGTTTCAGTGACTGGGTTTCAAGTCTCTCATCAAAGCAAACTGAAAACAGTAAAAGGAAACCGGAGGATGCATTAGGGTGCAGCCTGATCTGGGCATCAAGAGAACTGGGTGTTGGAGGGTGGTTTGAAGTTTTAGGGCAGATGAAGGACATCGCTGGGCTTTCTACTCTGACTACATTGCTATTTTTCAGTGCTGCCAGTCTTTGCTGAGATTTATAAGCATTTTCATTTAGATGAAATTTGGACATCTGCTCAAGTATGGGGCATTGCCAGAGTGGCGACCATGATCAGTCATGTCCTCCTGTGCTCCCAAAGGTGATGTCCAAGGATGCTAGGAAGCAGTTTTGCTCTGCGTTTGAAAGTGTGGAGAGCTTCCCTAAGCTGCGTCAGCCTATGTACACAGATGAGACAGGCTGAACATTGTTTTCTCCGTAGTTTGCCAATGTTGTTGTCTTCTATCACCCAAATGCTGCCAGAACGTGCTCTTCCCCAGGTTGAAACATACAATCATAGAATAGTTAGGTTTGAAAAGGACCTTAAGATCATCTAGAACACCCTTTACTTTCATCATTAGAGATAAAGCAGAGCCAGGTGGAAGGAAATCTTCCTGCAGCTATGACCACACAAAAGCAAGGCATCATACAACTGGCACAATCTTTGCAGTGGTGAGGAAGATGAGTGCTGGGCAATGCCCTGGGTTCAGCTAGAAGAAAGCAGTGTGTTTTTTATTGATCTCTAGCTGGTAAACATCATCTGCTGGGAAAAGCTTTCAGCCTGATAGTCATAAATGTTGATAACAGATAAGGGGCTGAGAGGCTCGGGGAAGCCGGTGTCAACCCTGAGCTTTTACAAAGCAAAGAAGGATGGTGTGGGGTTGTTTGCATTCTGGTTTTATCTATGGCTTGCTGAGAGATGAAGATACACACAAACACACAAACCACTATTGAGAGTCTCCTGTTGTTCTGGACAATGTACAGTCTAAAAAAAGAGTGTGACAGCAAACAATGGTAGAAAACCACGTACCTGCCCTGTTCAATGTCTGCTGCTGCCACATCTCTAAATGCAAGGATTTGGAATGAGATCTGAGTGGTGTTTGGAGCTCTCTTAATGTTGCAGATAGGCTCAAAAACTCAGTTTCTGCTGCTCCCTCCCTCCCAGCCCTCTAAACCCTACCCAACTGTTCCAGAAAAATGCTGGAAAAGATGGAAAGACATAGCAGCCCCCTTTCGTAGTGCATGAGCAGTGCAGCCAATGCTTCCTGCAGAAACCTTCCATTGCTCTTGTCTTGGGACTGGAGCGTAGATGGAGAAACTTCACCTTCAGCTTTCCAGCCTGAGGCTCGGAGCCATGGTTAGTTTGCTGAAGGGTTTTTTATCTCTTGCTGCCACAGTGAGGGCTCTAACTTCCTACTCACATGGAACTTTTTGCAACACAACTAGAAACACGTTGCACAGACACAACCGCAAACAAAAGCCGCAGGACCGGCAGGCAGCATTAGCCCTTGATGAGCAAAGTCATCCAGCCTAAATCCAGAAACTCTTGTATCTCATTTCACATGGGAGATGAGCACAGGCTGTTGGCTCAAACTCATGCCTGGAACTGAAATCCCTGAATAAATGCTCCTTGAGCTCCTGTTTGAAGCTTTAATGGGGGAGAACATGGCTCTTGCCAGAAAGAGAGCAAGGTAACTCTGGGTTCTCAGCACGCAGCAATGCACAATTGCCAGGGATCTCTGCTTCCTGTGGATCATATGGGAAACAGTGGAAATGATTAGAATCAGGGATGATTTAAAAGTCCGGGTAAGGCCAGGGTTACTTCTGCTGGTGGAAGCTTGTTGGGAGAGGAAGAGAGAAGCACTTGGCCCCTGGGAAATCAGCTGTTTCTGCCTGTGGCTGGCATATGAGCTGCAGCATTTGTGTTGTGGGTTAACAGAGAATCTAGTCACTCAGAATGGACATCCAAGACATCCAAGAAGTCACCTATATGATTGTGGGCAGAAAGAATTCCCAGACTTGGAAATAAACACATGTGGAGTTGTATGAAGAATACGCCTAACTGAACACAGATAGTGTTGCTTCGGATTGAAAAATGAACCAGGGGGATGAAGACAAGTCAAACCTTAGAGTGCCTTCCCTTTAGTTTGGCATCTCATGAACTTAGACGACTTAAGGAAGATGCTCTAGGATCCAAGGGACAGCAACCAGGGAATGTCAAGGGATATGTGCACCAGAGGGTGGCTGCTGGGTGGTGTTTGTGAGTGGGTATGTGCTAATGCAGCAGATGAAATTCCGTGATGACAAATGCAAAGTAAGGCGTGCAGGACAAGCGAGCTGTAATCATGCATTTACATTGATAGGTTCTAATTGCACTATTGTCACTCACAGAAGAATTCTTGGAGTCGTTGCAGAGAAACAGCAGCGTAGTACTGGAGGAAGGAAAGAAAATTGAGTATTAGCAATTGGTAGGAAAAAATCAGGAAGCAGAAGTTAAATGATCATAGATTCAGACCTATCATGCGGATCTATCAGCAGCTTTCATGCTGAACACAGTCATGTTACCCCAAGCCAGAAGGCTGTAGGTGACCTAGAAAAGCTACAACAAAGTGTATAATCTCTTTCCTATGTGAAGAGAAGAAATGAATTAGGACTCTTCATTTTGGAAAAGAGATGGTGTAGAGGGGGTGGATGTGACAGAAGCCTATAAAATCATAAATGGTTTGCAGAAGGTGAGGAGATAATGATTGTTCACTATCCCCCATTATCAAAGAGCTAAAGATAATAAAATGAGATGGCTTTTTATTTGCCACTTGCTAAATAGAAAGGATTCCAATGATTTCTATAGGGTCTGAGGAGGAAAGATGGAGGAAGTGGACTTCTGTGCACTCTGTTACTGGAGTTGAGATTAAGGATAATTTAGGTATAATCCTTAAAAGTAATTTCTAACGTAAAAGTAGTGCTTTGCTTTTTCAACAAGTAGGATCATGTGAAGAATAGATATGGGGCCTGAGACCAGGGTCTGCCCAGCTTCAGCTGGACTCCAGCAAGTGCCCAGGACAGACGAGGAACAGAGCAGGTATATCCCATGCTCCCTGATCCCTGATATTTTCCAGCCTTCATATGCTCCACTTTAACGAATGTGGGTATCCATGATAAGACAGAACTATAAGAATGAGAACATAAAACTAGGAATTCCCACAGATAAAGATGAAACATGACTGTAGTTGAAAGAACTGGATGGTTTGGGTAAGGGAAGCACAGGAACAGGATGAAATTCAGTAATACAAGATGCAGACATGTACCTATGGGTTTAGAACAGATTGATTGCCTCTAAACCAGGAGCACATTGGTAGCAACGAGTGAGAACCACTTGAATCTGTTCAGGCTCTACCCTAGGGAGAGCTCTGAGTTTGAATAGGGCAAAGAAGACCCACAGCCTCTCTGCTCCCGGAAGGAATCAGACTGTGAGAAGGCTGTTTTCACTGGTTCAAAGGGGCAGATTTGACAAGGCAGAAAGGCCACCAGAGGTATTTTTGGAGGCGTCTGTTAGTCCTTATGTTCATCAGAATAATCACACAAGCTGAATGAGATGGCATGTGAACAGCTCACACAGGTTCTCAGTAATATGAATGATGGAGGCTGCCTATAAAGCATTGTAAAAATGATACCAAGTGGTGGAGGTATGAAATGCCAGGTAGATAAATGTAAAGTCATGTATATTGGAAAAAACAGGTTTTACTTTTATGCCCTGTAAAGTGATGCTGAATTATCATTCAGGAGTGAAATGATAGAGTTAAGAGTTCTGTGAATATGTGAGCTCTGTGCTCCCAGAGGCAAAAAACCTCTTCAACAAACCCCAAACCCAGGCCAAAATGGAATGTTAGGGTTTATTAGGAAGAGAGAACAAAACAGAGGAGAATGAGAATCACAATCTCACAATATAAATACATTCTAAATAAATCTTGCTGTACCTCTGTCCACTTCCCTGTAACTCAAAGGATGTAGTAGGATGGGAAATGGTGCAGGGAAGGTAACAATAAAAAGAAACCGGATAATAAAGATTACATCATTAGGTAAAGAATTGCAAGGAAATGGGTTGCAAGGACAATCAAAAGGCTTCTTCCGTGTGAGGAGTTATTGAATAGGCTAAAGCTCCTCAACCTCAAAAGGAGACAGCAGAGAGGGTATCAAGGGCTTGAAATCATAAGTGGTACAGAGCAGGTGATGTGAAGATGGTTGTTCACTGTTTTTCCACTGTGTGAGTGGGTTTTAGCAATTGAAAAGTTCAGGCAGCACATCAAAGGATGTACTTTTTTAACAGAAAGCATTGCTGAACTGCCTATCTTCTGACCACAGGATGCTGGAGATGCCAAAAGGTTGGTTTGTATCCGTGGCAGCTGACACTCAATCGTGAAGGAAAAAATCAGCAGTGGCTATTAAGCACAAAGATATAAACTCTGTTTCAGAAGGTCCTTAAACCTCCCGTTGTGGGAAGGTGAGATATATTGTCATGAACTATTAGTACCATGTGCTCATTTGTATAGTCTTCCCAGGTCAACTGCTAAGGGCTGCTGTCAGGAGACAAGATGCCAAAGGAGGTGGACCTTAGGTCTGGCCCAGTAGAGCTGTTCCTGGGATTATGGATTCCAGAAGGGAAGAAGATTAACTTCTTTTGCTTAGCCAAGCAGAGCACATTCCCTAGAAAATGCTGGCTGTTTATAAAACCTGGAGGTACACATGAGGGTGAAAGGCAAGCTTTTCCCAAGGAACAAGGGATAGGACAAGAGGACACAGCATCAAGCTGCACCAGGGGAGATTTAGGTGGAGATTGGGAACAATTCCTTCCCCAGAGGGTGCTCAGGCATTGGAACAGGCTGCCCAGGGCAGTGCTGGAGTCACCGTCCCTGCAAGTGTTCACACACCGTGTAGCTGAGGCCCTCAGTGCCGTGGGTTAGTGGTGGCCTTGGCAGTGCTGGGGAACGGTTGGACTTGATCTTGAAGGTCTTTTCCAGCTAAGTTGAATCTGTGATTCTATGGTTCTGTTTGAGCTGGAGGAGTCTCTGCAGGAGAACCGATGGCATAAACTGGCCAGGAGTAAATCTGTGTTGGAAATCAGAGGGTGGCTACTAACCCTCAGAAGGTAGCAAGATTCTGCTAGAAATAGGACTTGGTCAACTTTGAACATATGATGGTGGAATTCAGTGATCTGAAGGTGATGCCTTCCCATCCTTGGGACCTGTGTTCTGCATATCAGATTAACATGGCAAAATAACCCACTTCAGGGGAAGTAGTTATTTGAGGTATTTATAAGGCTCATCACAGAGATTTGTGTTAGAGGTGGTCCTATTTAACATTTAACAGTGACCTGGAAGGAAACAGTATAGTATGAACCACATTTCCAGCACCCCTTATCTGGGGAGCTTTGCAAGAAAGAAGGATATAAAGGAATTTTTAATAAAAATGAGAAATATGAGAAATAACCCTAAGCCAATGTGGACTTAAGAAGAAAAGCAGAAAGTGCTGGTTAGCCCTGGTAGCAGAGGCCTGTGAGTAGAGGGGATCTGTACATTACATGGATGTTTCTAGAGCACGTTAACACCAGGAGAGTGGTTGTGAACTTAACCATAGGGTTTGGCATGCTCAATCTCAAATCCATGACTTAAAACTGGTTTGGGTTTTTCTGGCTTGTGAACCTGAATGATGCGTTCCATTCACATTTCCAAGCTGTGATTCTCGGTTAATCAACCTAAAACTTTCTTCTTAAGTGAGTACCCTGAAAAGTACCAAAGAAGTTGTCTGTGCATGTAGAGATATCTTGCTTTACAAGAAGGTTCTGTACCCTCTTAAAGCTGCTGAGCCCTCACTTGGACTGTTTGTGCACTGGATGCTCATGAAAAATGTCTTTGAGGAAGTGTTTTCTGGACAGAGCCTTAAGGAAAGTCCCAATGTAGACCCAAGGGGATTGGGACCAAAATCCCATCTGCTTGGGGGAGTAATAAATTGTGTGCAATAGCTGAAGGTTGTGGCTGTTGGAGAGGAGTGCACTGTGTGAGAGAGCACAACGAGGTGTGAATCTGTGGAATTGGGGCTGCCTCAGAAATTCTTATCTTTATGTGAATTCCTGTGATGGATCCTCCCTTGATGGTTTTAGAGGAGTCCTGGAGCAGAGAGCTGAGATTTGACTGCAGTCTTTCACTGAATGGGATGGGGGGGTGGGGGATGTTTAGCAAAGTAGCTGTTGAATATTTCCCATCCCCAGGTTTTAAACTTTAGCAACTGACAATTGACAACAGGAACAAGGTCTGGACTTGACCAGATCCTGAGGTGTTACCTAAAGAACCACTGTAATGATCAATTTGCCTTGGGAAATTGTAGGTTGGGGGACTTGCCTCTGAGAACGTGAGATGGGCTGAAGCCGTGAAGGACTTCAAACAGCAACAGAGCACGTTGTGTGGAGATGTCTTGCTGATCACAGCCTTTGTCTCCTACTTGGGCTACTTCACCAAGAAATACCGTCAAGACCTCCTGGATGGGATCTGGAAGCCGTATTTGCACCAGCTGGAAGTAAGACCTGGTTTCTCTGAAAAGCTGTTCTTACCAGAATTCACATGGCCATAAATTCTGATGTCCAGGGGGGATCCCCCAAATGAGTGGATCCCCCAAATGAGGGGCATCACTGTGTCCCACCAAGTTGGATTGAGCAGCAGGACGTAGCCACATTTGATTTACTCCTCTCTGGGGAAGCCGTTGTGGTGTCCTTGCTCCATGTTAGTGACCTGATCCCTCCATGCAGAGGAAGATCTCCAATGCAGCACCCCAAGCACGGAGCCCGGTCTCAATGCTGTGCAGCTTATAGCGAGGTGTCAGGGACGAACTAGAAAGAGGGAGGTAGTGTGGAGAAGGAATTGCGTGGAGCAGGCTGAGCTGACCACCAGGTCTCCAGTAGGCTTGGAAAGACTCCAGAAGGTTCTTCAGGCTGGACACAAGCTCTGTTCATGCTGGCCATGCCTCTCAGCTGGTTTCACCCAGGCCTTAGGACCAGATGGGGACTGTCATGCTTCAAACTTGTGTAATATTTCACTAATCTTTAATGGGTCTTCCATACATCAGTAAAGGCAAGTGCTCTGTCTCCTGCAGGATTGAGGTTTTGCACATCGATACAGTCATTGGATGTTAAAAATACTGATGCAATGCCAGGAAGCTTGTAAATAAGGTTGCAATGGGGCAGTGATGCCCAAAGCAGAGATGAGAAAACCAGCAAGTTCCTTAGGATGAGAGAGGAAAACCTGCCTTTTGCAGTCCTTAAAACCAAGCAAAAATTTAGGTTTTCAGCAAAATTTTAGTTAAGAAAGGCAATATTGGTCCAAAACCATGACCTGACTCTGGGCTTAGGAATTTCAAGAAAGTGCCTGTAATTCTAAGGCCCATTCTGCTCAGATAACTGGCACAGAGAGTGTTCTGGTTATCACACCCAGAAATGGCCTCCCATGTCAGAGGAGTGTTTCTGGACCTGCTAATGCTGTTTTGCATCAGGCTTAGGAGGGTGTTCGTTATGTTCATGATGAGGAGCTGTCTTCTCAGAGAGCTGGTACCAGCACATCCCACCTGGCTGGGCTGTGGCCCTTTGGGTGCATAGTGCTGTGCAGGCAGAAGTCTTTGGGTTGCGTGCATAATTTGGGTTTATTCACAACAGAATTTGGAAACAGTGAATAACAGATCAAAACTATCCTATAGAATGGGAAGCCACTGATAAGTATGATTTATGACTCTAACTTGTCTAGAAATACTGTTCTTGCTCACCTCTGGAACACATTGTGGGTCACACTCGCCACTTCTTGCCAGCACACAAGGAAACATTTCTCCTTTCCTTGCAGACGCCAATCCCTGTAACTCCATCCCTCGATCCTCTGACCATGCTGGCTGATGATGCTGATGTGGCAGCTTGGCAGAACGAGGGCCTGCCGGCTGATCGGATGTCCACCGAGAACGCTACCATCCTCAGCAGCTGCGAGCGCTGGCCCCTCATGGTGGACCCCCAGCTGCAGGGTATCAAATGGATCAAAACCAAGTATGGAGAAGACCTCCGAGTGATCCGGATTGGGCAGAAGGGGTAAACATCAGCCTTACCGCATAATAATACCTTCTATTGGTTACCTGCCTGGTTGATGAACAGTGTATATTTAACTGCAATCATCCAAGCCAATTACATTGAGGGAAGCCCTCAAATGTATTTGTGCATTAAACGCTTATTCATTACCCAAATGATAGAGATTTCTCATTAAATAGAGGTTCTGTTTAGTGCTTGGCTCAGTTACCATGGAAACTCTTCTGAAACTGAGAATGGAGAGAGCCATGTGCTGGAGGCTAAGCTACACGTAGGACTATGGCATCCTCCATTAGGCTCATCTTATAGAATCATAGAATGATTTGGGTTGGAAAGGACCTTATGATCATCCAGTTCCAACCCCCTGCCACGGGCAGGGACTCCTTCCACTAGAGCAGGTTGCTTCAAGATCCCAGAGGGCGCACCTAAATACAAACCTCCAAGATGGAACAAGAGGAATAGACCCTGTAACGTCCACGTACTGCCATTATAACTTAGTGTACAAACACAGCATCTCTTTCCCCTCTCTCCCCAGCCACACACCAGGCCAGCAGGCACTTAAGGGAGGAGTTCAGTGTGTTGCTGTGATGTCTCAGGGCCACTGGCTAAAAGCATCATTCACTGCCCCATTGCAGTAAAGAAGAGAGTGTTTCAACATCTGGGAAATGGTGCTGCTTTGCTTTCAAATGCTTTAAGAAGTTTAAACCCACCCCTTTCCTTCAGGAAAGGGCCATTGAGCAGCTTTGGGGTCAGCTGCTGTCATTCTCTCTATTTCTTTGTATAATATCTTCCTGGACAGGAGCTGCTGATCGAGGATGGAGTTTGCATTGTGTCAACATATTCCTCTAAAGGTTGGTGTGAAGGTCACTCTTCTTGTCTTAGATCTTTCTATCACCTCTTGAGATCCCAAACTCTCTAGCTGAGACAAGGAACCGAAATTTAGCCAGTAGAGTTAGTTGGACCAATTCAGTGCAGCAGTGATGGTGTATCAGCGCCTGGAGCATCCTTGGTGCCTACCCAGGGCCCTTCTCTCCTTTGTGCAGAGAAGGGAGTTGTGTGAAGTGCAGAGCAGCCCTGAAGGAGAGAGCACAAGCACCTGACCCTGCCCTTCCTGGTACAAAGCATCCCAACACAGAGCATCTCCATTTCCCAGTTAGGCACTGGGCAAAGGGATCCAATACCCTCATGAGGAAAGAAGCTGTACTAAATGTAACCCTAAACCCTGGGCAAAATGGAGCTGAAACTTGCTCTTCATCCTTGTTTTTATGCAAGATGAACTGCACCAGTGTGTTCTAGGGGAAACAGAGTATTTGTCAAAAACAGCTCCAAGTTGTCCCATCCTTGTTCACTGATATCCAGGGTCTTTTCCCAGGAAAGAAGAAACAGTTATTATTACTTGCCCTTGGAAGTCCAAGACCTAATTGTCTTTGGACAGCCAAGGCTTTGCCACTGCCACTTTTTGCTTCATATGTTGAAACCATCTTCACCCTTGTTCTCTCTTGCAACTGCTGGCCCATGCACATAGCTGCCATCGCAGTGTGGAGCATCCTCTGTCCCCCTGGCATCGTCCTTGCTGCAAAGCGTCACATCCAGCTTTGCTGCAGTGGGTGCCAGCGCTGTTTCCCACAGGTATATGGACACGCTGGAGCAAGCCCTGGCTGCAGGAGAACTGGTTTTGATTGAAAACCTGGAGGAATCTGTGGATCCAGTTTTGGGGCCATTACTGGGGCGAGAAACAATCAAGAAAGGAAGGTGAGCTTCAGGGGGTTTAATGGTGTGTGTGAATGGTCTTTTTGTGCTGTTGTGCTTTCTCTTCCTGACCTCAAATTATGGGTGTTCATGCACAGCAGCACTAACATCCTGCCTTCAGAAGTGAGGGCGTTTTAAATCAGGCAATCACAGGTAATTCAGCCATAGGATTGCCCAGAAATAACCCTCCATTTTCCATTTTGTTGGACAGTATCATTCAAACCTCATGGAAAAGCGAGACCTGCAATTCTGCTTTTGTACAGTGACCTTGGGGTCTGTAATTGGCTCTCCTGACATTGAATTATTACTAAAATAGCTGTTGCTGTTGTGAAGAAGAAGTAACCTTGGATTTTAGCAACCACTGCACCTCGCTTAGGAATACAGCGACAGGGTTAAGCATTAGGAATATGTAAATGTTTGTAATGAGGTCACGTTCTTCATGGCAGATGCTGGTCAGCCTCCAGCTGAGAGGGCAGCAAGAGGGACTTCAGTTTTTCCTTCTTTCTGCCTGTCAAGTATCAGAAGCACATTTTTAGTGTATGCTCAAATAATGGCAACAAATAAAACCTTGTGCTCAGCACTGAAGTTAATGCAGGGGCTGTTTTGATGTTGTTTTGCTGGTTTTCACAGAGTGAAGTCTGCCTTTAGAAGGATATGCATCCTTTGGGATTCTGGAAGTCTCTGCCATGGACAGCTCTGCTGCTCACAGGAGCCTGGCATGGGCTGAGCTCTGTGCCTGCTGCAGCAAAGAATGAAAAGCTGCTAAGCTCTGCTTTTCACATTGCTCAAGTTCTTTGAGGAGCATTTCCCTACTGTCCTAGAATATCCCAGGATGATGTAAAGCTGTCTGCATGGTAAAACACCGTGAGGAGCAGGGCTGATTGTGGTGTCAGCTGCAGGAAGGCTCATTTCAGAGAGAATGATGGTCTCAGTGAAGGAGATTGAAATGTTTGAAATTGGAGATAGGGCTACAGCAAAGGCGGTGGGACTCCTGAGCTTCCCCTACAGGGAAAAGCTTGGTCATCTCCTTTTCACACCGTATGTCCCTGCTCTGAAAACTGCCTTTGAGATCACACGTTTCTTAAGAAAATGGAACATAAGTCTAAAAAAAGAAGTCCATGGGGTTTCTATTTCCCAGGCCATGAGCCCAGACTGCACAGATCGATGCTGGTAGACCCGGAGCAAGAAGGTTCTCTGAAGTCAGGGCTCTCAGCAGTATTTCTGGGTCATTTCTCTCTGCCTCAGTTTCACAGCTGTAAAAGCAGAGGTAGCCAAGAGGACACTGAGGGAGCTGATGTTTGACTGGGAAGTGTATTCAAATTCCCATCATAGTCCAACTGCATCCCTGAAAGCATTTCCAGTTTCTCTTTTCTCTGGTTCCCACGGGCTTTGTTAAACTTGGGTTCAGAGTATGTTGATTCCTGTGGTCTCTGTAAGTTTTAGGCCTGATGTCAGAAATGTAGAAGGCTGGATTTTCCTGAGTGATGTTACCTCCCAGGAATGGCAAACAGCCACTTTCCTCATCTGGCTTCACTGTTCAAGCTCAAAGTGAACACAGAGTTGGCCTGATCTGAGCCAACAAACTGGGCAATATTAGCAGTGGCTACTTAAAATCTCAATGCTGAGAGGCTTTTCCTCCATTGAACTCCAGCTTTAAGCAGAATGCAGTCTCTCTAAAGCAAGGAGGGTTCATGACTGGCCATCCTACTGCTGCGAAGTGTGAACCTTCTCAAACACAATCCAGAATTCAGGGGCAACTCTCTGGGGGTTTTATTCTAACTCAGAAATGATTCAGGTGTGCCTGATTTGAAACACTTTCTGCTTTAAGAGTGATTTCTGTGTGAAGAGTGCAAAATCCCATGCTGGTAGATGCCATGGACTGGTGCCACCATGTCTTTGGGTGAGGTGTCCTGGAAGAGACATGTTCTCCTACTTGGTTTGTTCTGTTTGCAGGTACATTAAGATTGGGGACAAGGAGTGTGACTTCAACCCTGCTTTCCGCCTGATCCTCCACACAAAGCTGGCAAACCCCCATTTCCAACCCGAGCTGCAGGCACAGTGCACCCTCATCAACTTCACCGTCACACGGGATGGATTGGAGGACCAGCTCCTCGCAGCAGTGGTCAACATGGAGAGGCCTGACTTGGAAGAGCTTAAGGTCAGTAGCTGGGACTTCACACTTGGAGCAAACATGAATAATAATAATAACATTAATAGTAATAATTCATCATCATTATTAATGTAATTAAGTAGCATTTCATGTGCAAGGTTGCAGAGCTGGCTGGCCTCACCGAAACATCAGGAGATTTCCCTCGAATGACAAATATTGAAGAGGTTTTTTTCTTCAGTCTTTTGTTTTCTTGGTCTTTTGGGAACACTTAAACTGCAATTTCAAGTTTTTTCCCTTCAAAAATTAGGGTAAGAATCTCTTTCTCTTCCTCCTCTTCTCAGAAGTGGAAACTAAGTTTCTCATTTTATCTGGTTTTTCTGGACTTCATAGATTTCATTTTGGAGGTAGGATTCATCTCTCTTCATTTGAGGCATTGAGGGTGTAGGATTCCCACTGTACATATTGTGAAGCTAGTAATGAATTGTTTGTTCCAATTCTTCCTCCCCCTTGTTTGTAACAGGCCAAAATGTTCTCTCTCCCTCCCTCCGTAACAAGTATGGCTTCATTTTCAAGAGGATTTTTCAAGGAAAATCCTTTGTTCTCATGGCACATTTCACAACGAAATGAAGATGTCTCATACTAAATATTTACTGAGAGTGGGAATACATTCGCTGCACATGTTCAGTCAGGCCAGGCCAGTTCTGTAATGATATTTTCATTTAATGAGGTTTTAAAGCATTTTAACTGTGCAGCCTTAATGATGCATTTAGTTTTAACCAGGCTCATGTGTTAATGAGCCAAAAGAGGGCATCAAAAGTACATAATGAGCTGATTTAATGTACGAGCCCCGGGTCTGTGCTGGCTCTGCGAGAGACCCAAAGCCTCTTGGCCAGGCACCCCTTGCACATGCTGGGCACTGGCTTGCAAATGGAACTGGGGGTGACCACGATTAGCACAGTGGTGACATTAAGTGCTGGGATGTTAAGGACCATTCCTCCTTGCCTCAGCAGCATCACTGTTGACGGCTGCTGTCAGGATAAGAAAGACAAATTCAATATCATGTGCACTCAATAAATCCATAGCTAGGCTTGAGAAGTGGTAACTCACAATCAGCAGCGCTTCCCTCCTGTGCTCTGGAAGAACTGGGTGTTAGAAAACAGTGACAATGATGGGAGTTGGGGATCACGTCTTTTGAAGTCCCTGCTTTTTCAGGGCATGTGTGCTGTGGAAGGAGCCAGGGAAATGTGTTCCCAAGTGAGCTATGCCACCGGCATGGGGGATATGGGGCTGTGGTCTTGCTTTAGAACACACGAAGCAGATACAGATTGGTGTGGGATGTAATTTCCTCTTCCTTTAAGAATATTTAAGCCCTTTTTCTCTATATCACCAAAGCAAGATAACACCAGAGCCCACTTTCTCTCCTCTCCCTCTCATCTACTTCCCTCCTGCTACAGTCCTGCTGCCCCTGCAGATACTGAGGAGGAGAAAACCAGCCTGGTATTCCAGCTGCTGGATGGGGAATAGAGTGTCCAAAAAATCTCTTCCCTGCTGGGATACAAGCAGGGATTTGTCCCTTCAGACACAGGGAGGGGGGCAGGCAGTGGCTGACTCCTGCCATGACTGCTGGCCAGGAGCTCAGTACTTTCTTCTGCCCCCAGTCTATTTACTGATGTGAAAAAAGCCCCTAGAGCTGTTGTCTCATAGATCCTTGAAGATACAGATTTGAATCATTGGATTCCCAAAAGGAAAGGGCACTTTCCTAGGTGTGTTTGAATCAGTCCTCTCTACCCTGGGACAAAAAGGACAAGCATTTGTTGCCTGGGAAAGGTTTAGGGATCTGGCTCGTGGGCAGATGGAGGTGACTCCTACAGTACTGCACAATAGTTACTGAGCACAAAATCTTGTTATGGGGAAAGAAGGAACACACCTTATATGTGGAGCCCAGAATTTATTGTTAATAACCTAATCAAAATTCATCAAACAGCTATAATTAATCCAATTATGATAACACTAACATTGCTTAAAATGCTTTCTCAACACAATCTGTTTCCATAATCCTTTTCTTCATTGATTCCCAGTTATTCGGTCTTTTTGTTCCTTCTTGTGTTTGGACCTGTCTTTATCTGATTGACAGGATTTCACTCCTGTTACGACGGGTGTTCAGAGACTGAGACCACATTTGCACTCTACCATATTTTGATTGTAGAGACAGATCAATCTGTCCAGAAGAACTACTTGCTCTGACTCAAAATTAAAGCCAGGCTAACCAGTAGTGACCTGGCTGGGAGGCAATCACAGCTAGGGGAAGGTGAAACCAGTTTAGGCCAAGGCAAGCGAAGCCAACTCCTGAGACCTCCCCTCTCAGGTCAGTACAAACCCTCTGGCCTTTAACTAGTCTCATTTGCAATTCCCTTTTGCGAGGATGACCGTGGTCCACGTGCTGCTGGTGCTGCCTGTGGCCCATGTAGTCTTACCAGGACTGGTTTCAAGTATCTTCCACCTTCTCCCGACTTCACTGTTTAGACTGAAATATCTTGAATTGTGTTTGTTTGCTTCACATTCATTGTCTGTTTTGTGCTGAGAACAGCCTTAGGAAGACTCTTACGACAGCTGTGTCATGGTGGATAAGCTATGACTTAGGGTCCTGCCTTGCTGATTCATTAGGTGAAGCATGTGTGAAAGTCCCTAGCTGTGATGGACAGTGTTGAGCTCCTTTTTCAGGAAACAGAGCTCTGCAGGAATGGACTGAAAATACAGGGATTAGTTTTTCTTTTCCTCAGGTTTGTGATGCCAAAACAACACAAGAAACCCAGCAGAAACAACAAGGAGAGGAAGCATTGCTGAGCTGGGGAGGGGTTGGTAGTGAAGCCTTCACTCCAGCCTGTAGCTCTGGTGAACTCCTTTTTTTTTCCCCAATGGAATGACATTTTGAAGGGTCCCAGAGTAACCTGTTTCCCAGAAGTAACCCTGTTATATATCAACTGTGAAATAACAGATAATGAGCTCCACTGCAGAAATAATAGAGGATGACCTTGCTACTGCTGAAAACAGCGGCATGATGAAGCTGCAGTAGATGTGGGCTGTTGTGGGGAAGCTAGCATTGTGTGCACATCGGAGGGCCCATTTCTGCGTGGTGATTACAAGCTATTGGAGCAAAAATCGCACACATCCTCATGAATAACTCCAGGGTTTACAGTCCCTGGTCTGGAATCATAGCTTGCAAAATGTCATTTTCTCAAGGCATGCAATGTGCTTGAAGGATGGGAACACACAAAATTCACCATGTTAGTTTTCTGTTTCAAGACTTGTAAAATATTTACCACCATGGACAAACTCCTGTGTGTAATGCCTCCAGAACATGCCTTTAAAACCAGCCATTTATAGCTGAAATGCCAATAAAAGGCATGCTTCAGTGAGCACTACTTGGGTTGACATTAACATGGAATGAATATGTGTGCAGCAAGTGTATGAAAATTCAGCCCAAATATTGGAAGATGACTTATTAAGAAAAGAGTTAGTTTATCTGCTTGAAAACTTCTGACAACAGAGCAAATACTGCTGGCTCCTTTGTATGTTGTGGGGTTGGAAGAGACATAGGGTCACATTTCTCATTACTGGGGCTCTCCTAGACCCTGTAAGTGGTTGAAAGTTGTAGGTATGTTTTCTAAAACCTGTCTTTGGAGCTTTAAATCACTTGGCCTATGACACTGAATCTGTCATGTGCCAGTCACCATGGTCCAGAACTTGCCTTAATTCCACGTGCACCACATCTGCTGCTTCATGGAGCTGGCTGGTTTTTGCAGAGCTATAAACCACTCTTTTGCAATTGAGTTGAATTTCTTGCTTGTGTCATAGAAACATAGACTTATAGAATAGTTTGGGCTGGAAAGGACCTTAAAGCTCATCTAGTTCCAAGCCCCTGCCACGGGCAGGAACACCTTCCACTAGAGCAGGTTGCTCCAAGCCCCTGTGTCCAACCTGGCCTTGAACACTGCCAGGGATGGGGCAGCCACAGCTTCTCTGGGCACCCTGTGCCAGTGCCTCAGCACCCTCACAGGGAAGAGCTTCTGCCTTATATCTAACCTGAACTTCCCCTGTTTCAATTTGAACCCATCACCCCTTGTCCTATTGCTACACTGCCTGATGAAGAGTCCCTCTCCAGCATCCTTGTAGCCCCCTTCAGACACTGGAAGCTGCTCTGAGGTCTCCACGCAGCTTCTCTTCTCCAGGCCGAACAGCCCCAAGGTTCTCAGCCTGTCTTCATACAGGAGGTGCTCCAGCCCCTGAGCATCCTTGTGGCCTCCTCTGGACTTGCTCCAAGAGCTCCATGTCCTTATGTTGAGGACACCAGCACTGCAGGGCAGTGCTGCAAGTAGGGTCTCATGACAGCAGAGTGGAGGGGCAGGATCCCTCTACTACAGGACCTCTTTCACTTCACCATTTGAGACATTTCAGGCCAATCAGTGAAGCTGGGTGAAGGTGGGGGATACTTGAAACCAGCCCTCGTAAGACTCTGTGCCACTTAAATACAGTCCAAGGATTTAAAACCATCACACACTAGTGTTGTACATTGCAGGGTGTTAGCGATTGACTTCATTAATGTATAGAACAGTCACCGGGCTTATACCTTGGCAGCATCCTAACCAGATGCACAGCATTCCCACAGAATGTTTTCTGTGATAACAGTAAAAATGGGCATTCACAAGAGGACTGTACAGTGAAATAACAGAATATACCTGAAATCCAGGAAAGATGCAGTTTCCCTGGCAAGCAAACACACAGGATAGAGCAATCACATTTCATGGGAGAAAGCCTATTCTGGATGATCAGTTCAAAAAGGAGCTAGATGAGAGTCTTTGTTTCCACCGTGAACAGCATTAATAACGTATTGCTGCAGGCACAGTGCACCAGGAAACTATTGGCACCAGTGAGATCTGGAGGCTGGAATACAAATGGGTCCAGAAATCAAGAGGGGCTGGGACTTTGCCCTCAGTTCTGAGCCTGAGATGCGTTGTGCTCATCTCTGGACCCAAGTGGTTTTGCTGTTGTTTTTGCCATCAGGTTTTTAATCCTGTGGTCCTCATTGCTGCTGTGACTGCTGTTGGTGTGTAATGACATGCACAGAGGTTCACCAGGAGGGGTGAGAAGCAGCAAGGGCTATCTAGGCTGACTTGAGCCCAGCAGATACTTCTAAGATGGAGATGCAGGCTCTGTGTCTGAGATGGGGGGTAAAGGTCATTTCTTCCTGATTCACTTCCAGCATTTTAATATATTTCTAGTGAAAGGGCTAAGTTCTCCTGGTGGTTTCCATGCTGTTCATAGTTTCCCTGAGTTTATGGCTTGCTGGATATGGAGTGATTTCCAGAGTTCTGCCCATGCCCAGGAGTTGCAAAGAGCAGGCATAAGCAGTATTAGACTATGAAAGTCGTCAGTTAGAAGCCTGCTCCCATGCAAAGGTGGCTAATCCTTGCTTTACCATGTGTTTTGTGTCTAAAACTTCCTGAATTTATTACTTGCAGTCATCTCTCACAAAGCAACAGAATGGATTCAAAATCACCCTGAAAACGTTAGAGGACAACTTGCTCTCTCGGCTGTCATCAGCATCTGGGAACTTCCTGGGAGACACAGCTCTGGTGGAGAACTTGGAGATCACTAAACAGACTGCTGCAGAGATTGGAGAGAAGGTACAAAGACAGTGATAGCCTAGAGAAAAGCATGTGTGTGAAATCTTTAAGGATTTCTGGATGGAACAGAGAAGAGAACATTCTTCTTTGGGTAGGCAGAGCAAGAACATAGAGAATAGAAAGTGCTGTAAATTGAAGTGTTTTCCATTCTGGACAGCTTCAGGCCATTTAGTTCTTGGGAGCTTTTTTATGTTAAATGGCCTATTTAAGACCAAGAAAAAATGTTAGGGCCTGATGTAAAGACAATAAAATATGCACACTGTACCAAGGCAGCTTTAAACCATTCCAGCATAAGCCTGAATGCGTCACAATTACTCAGTTAAGCTGGGGTTTAGTACTGACCAGGGATTGGACTCTGTTGAGTTTGGGATCTCAAGTAAATCAGCAAGAACGTGGGTTTTTCATACCCTTCTATTCCTTAGAGTATGAATCAGCATTTGGATTAGCTGTGCAGTGTCAGCATTGCCACCTACCTACTTCACCTTGCAAGCTAGGTGGGGTTAGGTAAATGCACAGTGGTTTCCCCTGCATTGAGGGAGCTTGAGAAGTGTGTTTGTCATGCCAGGATTGCCAGAGGACTCCTGTATGGCCATTCTCAACAGCTTCCCTCTGCAGTCCTCCCATCTTCACAGCCCACATGGGGGGATAAATTACCTGGATGAGTTACCCATGTGGTGGGGTTGGGCTGGAGCTGCCTTTCAGTTCCCAGCAGTCCAGCCCCAGTGACTGAGGAATGTGTGATCCTCCACATTAAAAACTGGAATTATTTCTGCTAGCTATTTATGGGACATCAGATGCCTTCAGTTCCCTAAGGAGAGTTTACTTGAACACCCAGAGGGGATGAAGGGATGTTTGGCAAGCTTGGCATCTCCCTCTGGAAGTGCTTCAATTTCAAAGCCAGTTGTGGTTGTAAAGCTGGTTGCTGACAGCTCTGTTGATGAATTTGGAGTATGTTAGAGGCCTGCTTCTCAAGGCCTCACTCTGTTCTTACTCTGTTACCAAAAAAAATGTTCAGCCAACATTTTTCTTCCTGCGGAAGTCCTCCCTGCTCTGTTGATGGAAAGCAACTGTCTTCCCCACCCTAGGCTTTTATTTTACTACATTTATTAATCATTTGGGGGATGGGATATCTAGAAGTTAGTTACCTAAGTCTAAGCTAGAATCTGGGCTGCCTTTATAGTCAGTGGAGAGACATGGGTGCTGTCAGAAGGGGAACTCATCTGATGCAGACAGGTCCATGTGGATGCTTGTTTCTGCAGTAGACATCGAAGCTGCTCTTTGGGGGACTTAGATATCGCAGTCCATTATTGTTCCTGGGGATATGCCAACAGAACCCAAGATGTGTTGGTTGTACACCACAGATTAAAGTGCTTCATTGGGAAGGTTTGATGTGCCCCAGCCAGATGTGCTCACACCAGCTAAGGTCCTGGCAGAGGAGCACCCAGTGGCATGCATTTTGGGCAGTGTCATGCCCTGCTGACTTGTACAACATGTGCTGAGCCCTTCTCTGCCACATCCCTGTTGCATGGTTTGCTGGATCAGCACTGGCATGACAGCATGTGGCTTTGTGGATACACGCTTATGACTGTACATAGCCAGAGCCTAAAATTATCCCCAAGAGGCTCAAGGATGTCACTTTGTGCTGCTGAAGTGGAATGAAAATGAACAGGACTGAGATGACAATGAGGTGATTTATCTGGCCAGAGGGTTTTCACCATGTCCAGCACAGCAGCTATGCAGACACTGAGCCAGCAAGGTAGGGGTGTCTTAAATGCTGCTGAGGAAAGTCAGCGAAGAGCCAATATAAATTAGCAGTTCTCAGCCTTGGTGGAAGCTGCCTTGAGGACAGTGTGGAGGCTGTTATGCCCTGGGTTATTAGTAACCTGCAGAGGAGGGGAGCAATTAGCAGGAGAAACTCATTGATGAGAAAAACAATTCCAGTTAGTAAAGAGCAGGGGTCCAGGGAGAAGCCTGAAGGGGGCTTGGGGAAATAGACTTGGGCACAGGGTGGTAAATGCAGTTAAATGGAGAACATGCCAGAGGAAGGGGGACATGGAGAGCAGGCGACTCAAGCCTGGCTGCACCATGGTCCGCAGGGCATGTGGGTTGCCCACTGCTCGGGCTAATGTCTTTGTGGCAGATGTCAGCCCTGCCCTGGGCTGCAGGTTCAGTTCACAAAGGTGTTTCACAGTAACTTGGTTCCATGTTTTCCTTCCAGGTCCAGGAGTCTAAGGTGACAGAAACTAAGATTAATGAGGCCAGAGAGCACTACAGGCCCGCTGCCGCACGGGCCTCTCTGCTCTACTTCACCATGAACGACCTCCATACCATCCATCCCATGTACCAGTTCTCACTGAAGGTACTGTCTCTATGAGCTCCATTTACTGGATGGAGCTATGCATGCCCAGCACCAGCATGGATGTTATGTGTTATTGCAACACACAAGTTGTATTGTAATACTCTTTAGTACATGTTGGGAAAGGTTTGGTCAGAACCTGTGGCAAACACTGAGCAGAGCATGTTCCTTGCTGCCCTCTGTGGAAGGAGCAGAGTTTCAGCAGCACCTGCAAAGACCCAGTGAGGAGTGGTCTGAATGCCAAAAGAAAAGGTCCCGCTGTGTTGGGTACTGGGTTTGGGTGAGGCACCCTACTTAGCTCTGAATGTGCCAGTCAGCCTGTTGCCAGTTGTCAGGCTGGGATCAGGTTAGATAAGACATAATAGGCTGTTCTTCCTTTTGCTTGGATTCTTTCTAAGTAGTTGAACTCTTTGGAAAGACAGTCTGGGTCAGCGATGCATTAACATTCTTTGTTACTGAAAACCCAGGAAGTGTCTTTGCAAAGCAGAACCTTAAAAGCCATTTGTTCTTTTCCTCTGTATTCAAAGCCTTGGCCTGGAAGAACAAAATGAGCAATGGATTGAAAAGATATCACATGGGAAAAGAGCCAGCAAAGTGCTTTTTTTAATGTATTTATGCGCTGAGATTTTGCACAGCATTTGGAGTCATTTGCTCCATCAGTTAATCTTTTCTTTATACTTAACATTGGTTCTGTATCTGATGTCATCAGGGTCATAATGCGGGTGTGGATATAGAACCATAGAATGGTTCTGGTTGGAAAGGACCTTAAGATCATTTAGTTCCACTCCACGGGCAGGGACACCTTCCGCTAAAGGAGGTTGCTCCAAGCCCCTGTGTCCAACCTGGGCTTGAACACTGCCAGGGATGGGGCAGCCACAGCTTCTCTGGGCAACCTGTGCCAGTGCCTCACCACCCTACAATAAAGAATTTCTCCTTTATATCTAACCTAAATCCCCTCTGTTTAAGTCTGAACTCATTGCTCCTTGTCCTATCGCTACAGTCCCTGATGAAGAGTCCCTCTCTGGCATCCTTGTGGGCCCCCTTCAGCAGGACATGCTGCAGTAAAACTGAAAGTGCAGACAATCCCTTGCCTTGGCAGAGTAGTCTCAATAGGTCTGGCCAGTAAAGACCAAGGGCCTTTTGGGGTATTTATCCAAGAGTTCCAGTTTTAATGTTTTCATAAGTGGAAGGGCTTTTGGTTTTTACCACAGGAGAAAGGTGTTTTGGGGGTGGGAGGGTTAAATGAGATGGCATCCTAGGCTAGAACTTCTTCCAAATAATTTCTTACCTTGACAAGTGACCTGGAAAAAGTAATTGCGAAGACAATACAATATTTGGAGCCTCATCCACAACGAAGCTTTTCTTTTTGATATTCACAACTCATATGTTGAAATAATTTTACCAGAAAAAATGGACAGAATCTCTTTTGTTCGAGGGTGCCCTTTGAAAGATTCATTCCTTCCACATACATAATAGATCCAGGAGTTTCTGAGGTTTCACCTTTAATCTATGTCTCCTGTATTTGGTTTGGTTTATGTTTTCTAGTTAACATTTGCAGCGTGTATAAATACATAGAAAATTATTGAATTAAATGATTTTAGCTAATAAATTCTGATGACACATCATAAAACATCGTGTAAAAATGCAGAGAGGTAATTTGAAACTCCTTACCACACAGCTAGAAGCCCATTATAAATTAGAGCACACAAGATTTATACACGACTCTGCAGCATGTTGTAACACAACTTAAAGAAATGTTCAGCAGGAAAATGCATTCTGCCATTATTTAATAATGCAGCAGGTATCGATGTTACTTTAATTTGTTGAAGGAATCATTTTTCCTTTGTAGAACTCTAAAACTAATGCTGCCAACAAAGCCATGCCTCATCCAGTTGGTGCTATTATTTCATATTGGCCTGGTTATATCCTGTTGCTGGATCCCAGTGTATGGAGCCTTTGCATTGCTCATCAGGCCTTAGGCTTTTCTTTTTCTAGTTGAATTTGATGATTTGCTGACGGATTTTCTTTGGGCAGCTCTAGAAGATTTTTGTCTTTTCTCATTTAGATCAGAAATGTTGTTACAAGAATCTTTAGTATCTTATAAAAGAGCAGCATTCTCAATGCATACACCCAACCCCAAGGGAACTTGTCTGACTGGTTAATACCACTTCCATAAGATGAAGTCCCACTTGCCTTTCTCATCTAGTCCTTTCACAGATTCATAGAATCCCAGACCAGTTTGGGTTGGAAGGGACCTTAATATCATCCAGTTCCAACCCCCTGCCATGGGCAGGGACACCTTCCACTAGAGCAGGTTGCTCCAAGCCCCTGTGTCCAACCTGGCCTTGAACACTGCCAGGGATGGGGCAGCCACAGCTTCTCTGGGCACCCTGTGCCAGCGCCTCAGCACCCTCACAGGGCAGAGCTTCTGCCTCAGAGCTCATCTCAGTCTCCCCTCTGGCAGGTTAAAGCCATTCCCCTTGGCCTGTCCCTCCAGGCCCTTGTCCAAAGCCCCTCTCCAGGTTTCCTGGAGCCCCTTTAGGCACTGGAGCTGCTCTAAGGTGTCCCCTTCAGGAGCCTTCTCTTCTCCAGGATGCCCCAGCCCAGCTCTCTCAGCCTGGCTCCAGAGCAGAGCTGCTCCAGCCCTCGCAGCAGCTCCGGGGCCTCCTCTGGCCTCGCTCCAGCAGCTCCACGTCCCTCTTGTGCTGTTGCCCCAGAGCTGGATCAGGACTGCAGGGGGGGTCTCCCCAGAGCGCAGCAGAGGGGCAGGATCCCCTCCCTGACCTGCTGCTCACACTCTGGGGTTCAGCCCAGCACATGGAAGAGTTTACTGAATCCAAGCAGCAAAATACTGATGGCACTTTTTTGTTTTTGTATTTAGGGGAATTGCTTTTTTCCAAGTTGGAACATTTGGGAAGTGGGAGGTGTGGTTTCCTCTGAGAACATCGTTACCTTTTACTCAACTTTTGCAGAAAGTGTGGACTCTGTAATCCCTATGAGAGAACACAACTGGTCGGAGAAGTGTTTCCTGTATGTGTCCTAGTTCAGGCAGCCCATCTTTGCATGACGTTCTCAAGCCCAGGAAAACGCTGGGGAATGTTGTCACTGCCTAGCTGTATGTTCTTGGAAAAGCAGCTAAAGGCAGATACAGGGTCTGGTCTCCAGATGTGGTCCCTTGCCTTCTGGAGCTAGTGCACCATGTTGCTGGGCAGATGGGAATGCCTTGTCTGTGGCCTCACAGGTCCAGTATTTGAGTGGCTTCACTTACTGCAACTCTTCCGGTGATACCCAGGAGCATGCAAACTGCATCTAGAAACCCTGGTGTCCTCTGTGTCTCCCCACCTAGGCCTTCAGCCTCGTGTTTCAGAAAGCCATTGAGAGGGCGCCTCCGGACGAGAGCCTGGCGGCACGCGTGCTGAACCTCATCGACAGCATTACCTTCTCCGTGTTCCAGTACACAACCCGGGGGCTGTTTGAGTGTGATAAATTGACCTACACCGCTCAAGTTACCTTCCAGGTAAACAGCACCGTTGCATTCAGTGATTTATTTTATAGGCAAAGATATTGGCATGCGGGGAAAGCTCAAACTATCACAGCCGTGGCCTTCAGTGCCAGAGCAGAAAAGACAAGGGCTCAGGATCTGATTTTCTCTCTGCCTCTCTTGCTGGTAATAGTCACAGATGCTGCGTTTGATTTGCATTATGCTGACAAAGAGTTGTTGGAGAGATTAATGCCTACTTGTAGGACCTGAAAAAGAGGGCAAAAAAAGCTTGTCTTCAAGGCCAAAGAAATGCTTGCTACATAACTGCTGTCTTTGGCTGTTATGTTAGTATAATTTTTAGTCTATGATCTGAGCACGGAGACCTTTGTATATCCCTGTGCTGAAATCAAATTCAATCAGTTAATAGTGCTTGGCACGGTGTTGCAAAGTTGTTATTTATTTTGTGCGGTGAATGACTGTGTAAATGCCCTGACATGTAGAATGCAAATATGAAGCAAGTTTGAACTGATGATACACTGTGTCTCGTTAACCTTGATCCAGTGATTTCCATGATTTTTTTCATTCTGCATAACTAGGTGTGAAAAGGAAAGTAAGAATATGTATCCACACATTTATATGCACACATAAAACAATTTAACACTATATTTTGTTAATAAATTGCCTGTGTGTAAAAAGTCAGTTCATATTTTGCAATGCCAGCCTTAATTCTGACCCAAAGGATGCCATCTTTCTCTAATATAGCTCTCTAAATAAAGTATTGAAGTAGCACACATTGTGCTTGTATCTACACTAGGCATTAAAAATAGTTAATGGGTCACTTTAAGCTGTGAGGAAAAGCAGCCTCCACAGTTCCAGTTTGTGGAGGCAGCTGAGTGATGAGGCCCAGGATTCTCCCATATAAACAAGCAGTTGGATCTTGAACTAAGTACCTCATTACTTGGTGGAAGAGATGCCAGGCGCATTTCAGATGCCATCGCCAGGAGGCGATAATGAGATAAGGTCTAGGATCTGTGACAAGGAAATGACAAACTCACCACTCCAGCACTGTTCTTTTTTCCACTCAGAATTGGTATTCAGGGTTTTGGACTTTGAGATTCCAGAAGTCTGGCAGTGCACATGGAGCCATGGCTCTAGACGGGCTCTGAGTATGCATCCAGAACTACCTTGAATGTTGCTCTGGCATCCTTATTCCATGTATTCCATGTATTTTAGACTGGGTATTAGGAAAAATGTCTTCACTGAGAAGGTGCTCAGGCATTGGAACAGGCTGCCCAGGGCAGTGGTGGAGTCAGCATCCCTGGAAGGGACTTCTCTTCAGTGTGTTATGAATGAGCCTGGATCACAGCCGTAAGCACAGAGCTTTCCCAAACGTCAGGCTTCTTATGTTGCCAATCTCCATACTCATTCCTTGTCCTCCTTTGGGGAGACCCAAAGCACCTCCATGGTATGCTTCATCACACCCTTCCAACACGGGGCATTGTTTACCTTTTACCCACATATTTTGCAGCTACATGAGTTAAAGAATGTATCTGATAGAGTATATTGCTGCTCTGTATCCTGACTGCTCAAGGATATCTTGTTTGTTTGGAATTACAGATACTTCTGATGAGTAAAGAAATCAATGCAGTAGAACTGGATTTCCTGCTAAGATACCCAGCACAGACCAGAGTCACAAGCCCTGTGGAGTTCCTCTCTAATCACTCCTGGGGAGGAATCAAGGTATCTGCTTCACTTGAACTGTGTGAATCAGCGTCTCATACCTCCTCTCTGTGGGAGATGTCTCCCATCTTTCCTTTCAGTAGCCTTCAGGTTGGTCTTTATAGCATTTGGTGAGCAAAGTGCTGACCATAAAAGAGAAGGAGCACAAAAATGCCACAGAAATGGAGAGTTCTGTAGGTACAAGACTGTCTCTGTGGGCTCCTCATGACTCCCAATGATCTGTGTGTCCCCAGGAAGGTGATTTTCCCTTCTGAGATCTAGGCATTTCTCTCTGTAAGACAGGAAGGAGAATATCATAAAATGGTTTGGATTGGAAGGGACCTTAAAGCTCATTGAGTTCCACCCCCCTCCACGTGCAGGGACACCTTCCACTAGACCAGGTTGCTCCAAGTCCCGTCTAATCTCTGGTTTATGTGGTTATACATTGTAAAGGACACAGAGATCTTCACTGTATTTGGGAGGAGGTGGGAATTTAATGTAGGTATCACCATCTTCAGAGATGTGCTGGGGGTAGAGTAGTGGCAGCTGACAGACCTGCAGAAGAATACTGTCCTGGCAAAGAGAAGGTCTAACAGCTGCCACATGTTTGGAGTGAGAGGTGAGGAATTGCATCTGAAGGACATGTGAGTTATCCCATCTTTGCTCTAATTTGTCAACCAATGTGAATTGTGCTGGATTTGGACCTGGTTCAGCAGCGTGAGATTGGTTGTCTGGCAGGCGTCAGAATGTTCTTCAAGTCAGGCATGTTCGTTCATGCTTGAGTGGATCTCACATTGTAGCTTTTGGTTTAATGTAGCTTCTGATCAGTCTCTGGCACTATTTGTAGTGATATATGTGTAGCATGCTGCCTTTGTGTGACATCTCTCCAGTGCTGTAAAGTAAGGAGTGAAGACATCTGCTTTCATCTGGGGCATTGTGTTTTTCCCTTTCTCTCCCTTCCACCATGCTGCACAGAGAATGTATCTGGTTCCTGGAGGGTGGCCACGCAAAATATCTTCACCTGCACCCAAGACATCTCTGATATTCTTTTACTGTTTGAATTGTGTAAGCCAGGAGCTCTGGCTTGTGGTGTCACATGCTAGGCTATGCCTCACCTGGCAAACACTGTCTTGTAAGGTAATGTGGAGTCAAAGCACTGAGTTTCAGACTGCAGTTCAGAAGTCAAATGAAGCTTATGTTTCTAACCTAGGTCACCCATAGTGATTTCAAATTGCAGTATGGAACAGTTCATGCCAGGTATGTCTGTCCTGACCAGGAGCTGTCATCTTTGGCTCTTCACTGGCAGTGAGGACGGGGCCTCTGCCCATTCTGTGCACGCACGTGGCCTAACTCGCCTCGTAAATGTCACAATCACATTTTCAACCATAAAATAAGCTTGAAACTTCTCACTAAACCAGCCCTGTTCATCTTCTAAATGGCATATTTCCATAATAATGGAGGAACTAAAAGAATTCTACACCCTTTCTTTTATCATCTTCTGTTCAGCAGTGGCATTTTGCTGTTCAGACAGCAGAAGTTTTATTTTTGCCTTTCTTTTGAAGACAAATTAAATGGACACTTAGGGTCAACATACACAATCAGGGAGCTCAGCCATCAAGCCTATGAAACACATGCTTTGCAACAGCATATCTTGTCTTTGGGCTGTGCAGTCTGTAGAGATTATAGATGTACATACAGATTATTGCCTGAAATCTCACACCTTCTCAACTCTGCTCTGTCCCTGTGCGTGCTCAGTGAGGGGATATAGAGGGCGAATGGTGCGTTTCAGTTCCTCTGGAGTCCTTCTGGATTGGCGTTCTTCACTGCTTGGGGGTGTTCTGCACCACAAAGCTTCTTTCTATTTCAGTCCTCTAAATTTCATCTGGAAAGTGAACTTCCTTCCGCCACAGGTTTCAGTGGTTTGGGACTCTGATTCTTGTTTTAGAGATCCTTTTATGCATCTTAGGAAATACACTGCTCTTGTAGTGCCCAAGAATGTCTTTGCTAGTCCGGGCTTACAAGTGGTGCATTCTCCAAGCAGACACCCAAATTTGCAGTGAGTTTTGTTTCTTCTGTGCTGGCCAGTTCCTTTCAATGTGGGTGAAATGACCTTCCGTGTTCCATGCGTGCTTCACCATGAGTGTTGCAACAGCCTCACTACTATGATGAAGTTGCCAGCTTAGGGTCATAAACACCAGAAGGAACATCAACTCCCAGTCTTCCATTCTTCAGACTTTGTTCTTAAGTCTATTTGACATATCCAGGAGAACAGGCAAAAACATAAGGGATTTTAGGATGTGAATTCTATATTATCAGCTACTGAACACTTCAGATTGTCTTCTGTAATGATTGTAGCATTGATTTGGCTATAAATAATGTGGCTGGTGTCAACTTTATTAGTGTTTATGTTCTACTAATGTGTGTTTGTTTATTAGCCTTTGAGTTTTTGGCAACTCCAGTTACTTGAGGCATGGTTTTAGTATAATCACATTTTGTCACAGACTGCTATAATTAGGTTAATTAGTCATGGCTTCTACACAGCTTATTAGCAGGCTAAAATCCCCTTTTCTTTCATCGGGAAGATTAAGTGCTATAATAAATTGTTTCTTCAACAAAGCTTTAGCAAAATACATTTCAGATTCATAGTTCAAATGTGAAGTGGAATTTAGCATTCTCCTTCATTTTTCACAGAAACATGGAAAATGCTCCTCCACAAATTGCTCCCCTTGCCAGGGCTTTCAGGCCAAGATAGCGGTGCCAAAAGAAATCAATATTGATATTTGTGGCCCATTCTGTGCCTCCCGTTTTGGGCACATTAACTTCAAAGGAAACCTCATTAAATGTTGAGGACTCTGGGCATGCAAAGAGCCTTGTGTGACTTGCCTTATTATTTACTGTTGTTTGATTAATAATACACAAAGGTTAATAGTCCTCTGTGGTTGTTCAGCTCCTGATGTGGGATCTGTCTGTGGGACACACGTGTATAATTTAGGTGTCCAGTTTCTTTTAAGTTCAGTCAGAAGTTTTACAGAGCTTTTCACTGTAACGTGTGCCAGGGAGGCTCGGTATTTACCACTGAATGAAGAAACCCACGTACCTGCCCAGAAGGGCACAGTTTATCTGCTGATAGACTTGGGGAAAATAGGTAAAGTTTTGGGCTTATTAGTGCTTCTCTAAGGCTGAAACAGGAATTGAATTCAATCTAAGTATAGGTCAAGGAAAACTGCTCTGAGCTTAACTTGATTCTGTTCAGCAGACAGCGTATATGGGGGAAAATAGTAGCACCTGCGGAAGCTCTGGAGCAAGGGGAGATATGAGCAAAGGACACAGTCATTAGCCTCAGTGCAAATACAGCCTCTGGGTCATTGAAGGGTTAGTTATGAGCAGGAAGGGAAGAAAATGGTTTCATTTAATGAAATTTGTGCCTTTGCTGAGTCCCTGCCTTTGGTGTTCAGTAGAGTTGGTCATTTCAGTTCTAAGGCCTGTCTTTTGCAGGTACTTAATAGTGACCTCTTGAGAAGTCAGCAGTATTTTTTACTCTTAATGAGATTTTCTGTCTTTTTTCTATTTCCTTTAGTACAGTCTGTTATACTTCCCTCACCCTCTGTGTTCCCTGTACTTGGCTTGAAAGATTTCATTTCTATTGGTACTTCTGAAAAAGGTTTTTGTGTACATGCAAGGTTGTCCATTTGTCCTGACTTGGCTGTTGGTTACCTTACCAATAAATGTATGCACACACCTTAGATCCCAAATGTACAATGATGCTACTGCTTGAACTGCACAGGACATCAGGACACAGCCACGTCCAATGACCGTTTTGATGTTCTTGTTACGTGATGTTCTTGTTACGTGATTGAACTTAACATAGAATCAGTGTGGAGATTGTCCTCTGTAGGGTTTTCCCCCCATTTTTTGCTTCTTTCCTTCACTAGGTCTTCAGTGTCATGAGATGAGGGTGTTGATGCCTATATTTAGTATTCTCTGAATTGATACACTGTGGTCTCTTCAACCATGTGTGAAACCCATTCTGCTTGTTGAGCTGTTCTTCAGTTACCCACAGGGCTAGGACAGACAGCTCATCATGGTTCTGCTCTGATCATGGATACAGAAATGACATCACTGGGTTTTTTGTGGTTATTGGGTCTTGCAGACTATGTCTAGACTAACAAATAAAATGGTCCAGCAGTTGTTTTCTGGCTCTGTCAGCATCTAAATCCATACAGTGAAAGTCCCCTCATATCCCAAACCAGGTTGCTTGCTGTGAGCAGTCCCTGGAGTTTCCTGGGCTATGTCCAGGCATTTTGTGAGAGCAGATGAGTTCTCCAAAGTCAAATGTGAGCCAGCAAGATACTAGCAAACTGTGTGGCTCACAGTAAGCTCATGCCTGGACCTGTTCTTTAGCCACAGATTCAGGAGCAGATCAGCAGGCAAGAAAAAAGTGCGTGTCTTCTCGCTGTATAGGTGTGCTGGGATCTGAGATGATAGGCAGATAGGCACTCCTCCTTCCCATAGTGTGAGGCAGCCTTACTCTGGAACAGCTTTATAGATGAGCCTCACACAAGGCATAGTTACGCATCTTCTGTTCAGTGCCAGTGCTCCTTAGGGGTTCAGCAGAGCAGTTTGTATTCGCCTAGGAAAGTTCATATGGACGTACCCAGAGTCAAGCTGGGCTCTTCTTGAGCTTCACTGCTGCTAATAAAGCTGGTGGTCATGCCCTTCTTGCCTTCATTTTCAAGGTTGCCTTGGCTGAAACCATGCCTTTTTAGGAAATGAAGCTCATTCTCAGGCCACTGAGAGGTTGGGTGAATGGATTTCCCTGTGACCCCAGTGATCTGTGCTGTAAAATTCTCCCATGTTCCAGCTCCTTCCATGCCCTTCCTGGAGACCTGTGCCCATGTTGCCTTCTGGTCTCGTGCCTCCTGCAGAACTGGGGTCCCTGGTTAACTCTGTGTGCATCTGGCTCTCCGCAGCAGCGTGTTCCCGCGGGCTGGATGCAGGCAGCTCTGGGTCTCCTTTGCACAGACGCTCATTTCCCAAGTCTGATTTTCTTTGTGATATTTTCTGCAGTGCTGCTTCTTTGCTGAATGCGGATGTGTCCCATAGGATAAGTGAAGCTAGTTAATATACAGCAAGAATACACCTGGCCAACTTGGATTACTTCTTCATCCCAATCATTTCCCTCAGCTTTTGCTGAAGAGGAAGGATTTTCATTATGTAGATATGAAAACGCTGCTGAAAGGGCATTGTTTAATAAATGTGATGTTGAATAATGAGCTCTAAATACTGAATTCAGCTTTCGAGGAGGAGAACAGCACTAGACAAAGTAGTATATTAACTCCATATTTATAATTCTGCAGAATGCAGATGATCAGATTGTGTGTGTGGCTCAGGAGATAAAATACCGAATCACAGTTTGCATTTCAGAGAACTGGGGCTTTTTGTGACAAAAGAGCAGTAATATCTCTCCCAACTTTCACTTTTTGTACTTTCTAGACACTGAGATTTTTCATTCTTGTCAAAGATTCATTGTGACACAATCTGCTGCACTCTTTGTGCATAAGCAAAGTCCTTTGATTGGGCTGGTCAGATAGGAAGGGCTTTCATAGGTTCCCATGTACATTCAGAATTATTATTATGCCAGAAAGTCATAGTCTTAATTAAATCTTTTCCATTAACTCAGTTCTTCAGATGTTCAGCCATTCAGTGCATCTTTGATAGAAAACAGTGATTATGACCCTTCGATGTGCATTTATCTGCTTTCATCTAGAAGTTTCCTAAGGCCATTCGTCTGCCCTCAGTAGCACTCAAATCTTGCAGAAGTATTCCCAATGTCTCACAGAATTACTGCTTGAGAACGTTTTACCTTTTTTGTTTCCTTTCCCTTTATGGCCTGCTGGCCAACTGTCTGATGCTTATCTGAAATACAGCAGAGATTTTGATCACATCAGAGATTTAAAGGCATACTTTGTTGGTTTGATTGCAGAGTGGAAACTGAGTTTTTCTAAATGCCTCTACAGCAATGTTGTCCTTCGCTCTTAATCCACCCATGACACAAAGCCTGCTGTCAGCTGGTCATTTTGAATGTTAAAGTTCTTTCACCCTCTAAATAGAAGGAAAGAGAAGTAATTGCTTCATCAGAGATATTTTTTAGACATCAAATGTATCTTTTTTGGACATTGTATAGCTTTTGAAATCCTATTGCTTTGCTTAAAAAGTAGAAAGAATACCAGTTGCAGTGCACTTCTGAAAAGATGCCAGTGGACTGTGGAGCCAGGAGGAACAGCAGAGAGGTCTGATGGCCAAGCTCTGCTAACTACTAAGGGCATGCAAGCAGTCATCCTGGTTTGGACAAGGTATACTGTGCCTAGATGTATAAGATGCTTTTGGAAAGGCAATGAAGGGAAATGGCTCCTCTTTATTAGTTCTTCCTTTTGAGCCCAGATCTGCCATAATGGACCTGTTGGAGCTCCTTATTGCTGTAATGTGGCAGAGCTCAGGAACGTTTCGTTTGCATGATAGTGCTGGTTCACATAAACAGCTCTGAAGACTGCAGATTGTGCTCAGCTATATTTTGACTGGGAACAATCTCTGGAACCCTGATGGTAACACCAAGGCTTTACCTGCGTTGGGGCACATGAGATTGCCTTTTTGTAGAGGGGTTCCTGGTCTCCCTATTATTCCCACATCACAGTGCATCAGTGGACCACAGTATCACCAGTACCTGAATAGGAGCATCCTTGTGCAGTGGATATAGTCTGACAGAGCATGGGGACGTGCTTTTCACTTCACTCAGAGTTGGCCACACCTCTGCTGGAGTCTGATTTGATCTTTGAGTATTGCGTTTTAAAGAAGGTCCACACCTTCTGGAGACAGGATAGAGGAGAGCAGCGAGAAGTGAAGCTGAGCTCTCCCACTCCACGAGACATATTTTCTCTCTAAGTTTTGCTGTGCACTGGTCCATGGTAATGGCCCATCTGTGATTTATAACAGCCAAATCCAGGGAACTTCTCGGAAATACACAAGTACTACCCTTCAGCTGCTATCAGGGACCCACGGCCAGCTGCTGGTCCTCTCTGTGTCCCTGATTTGCTGGAAAGCATCAAAGAGTGAAAAGGAAAGACAGAGAGTGAGGCATGGCAGAACAGCCTGACTTCCCAAGGTCCGTTCTGAAACCTCTCTAACAACCTTTGCAGAAAATGCAGGAAAAATGTCAATATGACCCCAGCTGTGAAACAGCTCAAGCAGAATTTGGTGGGTGGTTGTAAACAACTACAATACAATGATCATGGCTAAATCTCATTTCCTATCCAGTGGGCCTGTATGTAAGAACGTACTAGTAGGAAGGAGTTGAGTGCTGAGGCCATTGCTTTCTGATTTATGATACAGGTTTCACTAGGAATTTTCCAGGGAAAGGTAGCAAGATCCAATCCGTCACTCCTCAGACCCCTTCTGTCATCCAAGCACCAGGTATCTGCATTTTCTGATGCTCTAGGAAGGATGCTACAGATAAACAGAAGGATGTTTTTGTATAGTGACATGTCATGGCACTATGTACTTTTTAACCCCAGTATCATTTAGACATGGGGAAAAAGCAAGGATGAGTTTGAATGGAGACAGGGGCACACAGTGCAGTGAGCTTGTCAGGCAGCTTCTCTGAAAGAAATAAGGAGGATTAAAATAATCTTTTTTGTGTTGAGGGGTGATTGAAGTTTGGCAAAACCATCATCTCTTTATTTGTACCTTCAGTGGAGATTTTTCTTATGAGTTGGATAATTCAGGTAGTGCAGCTAAACAGAAAACAACACCTTCAGTGAATGAATAATACAACCCAAAACCTAGTATAGGAAAAATGGCAGATAATCCATCATTTTCTACATTAATCCTTCTAATTAACAGCAGTATTCAAATGGAGTAATTCATCTGCCTATATGTCTCCTTCCTGAATGATCCAATCTATCAATTCAAGCCAGATGCAAGTCTGACTTTACCATTCTTCCAGGAGCTGTTTTCCTCTTACTGTGGGGATGTTGGTTTTCCTAACAACATTTGGGCCACCTGCAGAAAATGAAGGAAAGAAATAATGAATATTTGCAGAAACCTATCTGAGCAGAACTCACAGTGTGCATGGACAATGTAGGACCTTCAGAAGGTGCTTTGAGAACACATGAGGTTGTTCCCAAGCATCAGGTGTTCATCCAGCTGCTCTGCTTCAACCCTGTTGCAAAGGTTCCCATAGGAACTGCTTCAAGCTCTACAAGCCCATGTACAGGCAGCTGGGAAGCCAAATTGTGGTGGGACTTTCCCAAACCTCCCTGAGAACCTGTGTCCCTCAGGTGCACATCATCTTGACAGGAGAAGGCAGCCTCAGGGTCACTTGCAGAACTGCTGAGCACTGTGAGCTGCTTTGTGAAGCCTGCTCTGCTTAGAAACCGTGTAACATCATTCAGAAAACCCCATCTCCCTAATTTTGCAAGTGAAATTGTGACTAATCATTAGGATTTAATAATCTCTCAGATGATTACAACTGTGAGAATAGGAACTATAATTTCTTTCCGGTGTTGCCAAGTTGTGTGATTTTTATAAAGAGACATTTGATGTTCAGGGTGTTCTATATAGACTTCATTTTTGTAAGAAGTAGAGGGTTTTGGGGTTTTTTACAAAAAGAAAGCTACATAAGAAGCTAAGACTGAAAGTAGGAACTGGGAATAGCCTGAGGAGTCAGAGAGCAAGGACAGCTTCAAAAGAAAATATCGCATTTCTTTTATCATGAGTTCATGGTGTCTTTTTAAGAACAAGTCTCTTGGCTGCTGGGGAACTGGGTGTTAGAAGCTCACTCTGGCAGCACTGGTTTGACTTGCACTGTATTATTTTCAACACTAGTTATGTCAGTGCAGAGCATGGTAATGAGGTGCTGGTTTGACTTCCCTTGCCCCAGAGCTGTTTTCAAGTCAGATGACTCTGGAGGAGGGTATTTTAAATTATGGAAATAGCTGAAAATACAAAATAATACTTTATTTTAAAGAATATTTTCCTTTAGAGCCTAGGGGAAGAAAACATGGAGAGAATATATTGTATTTTTCTTTAGATTTTATGAAGAAATGCCTAAACTTCAGGCCAGTTTTGACCAGGTGGTGTCCTTAGAATAACTGCCTTTAGTGATAAGAGCAAGTGTTTGCTGTAATATATTCACAAAAGCTTGTTGTAGTGTATCTGGCCCTGGGAGATAAACTGCATGAAGCAGCAATGACATCAGACCAAAGTTGTTCTTTTCACTAAAGACTCAGCCCATCCTCTGGAGGCAGCAATCAGTGAGAGGAATGCAGTGTGGCATCTCCTCGTGGTGTCCATCTGCCTGAGAATTCTCCCAAGACACTGCAAAGATACCCTCTCACTTCATTGGCTCTGAAGGGCCATGTGTCAAGGACACCCTGTGAGCACACCAGCAGTTGCAATGGCAACTAGGATTTCTTTCTCAAAGCCAATGGCTGGTGCATGTTGTGTTTCCTACAGCTGTGGGGAAAAAAGAGAACGCATTTGAATGTGTGAAATTTACACATCTGCTGACATACCAGCTCCAGTTTAAAGCTGGTTCTGACATAGATGAGAAACTGCCAAAGAAAACCAAAGTGCTAAAGCAATTTGTCTGTGATTCAGTGAATGAAAAACCATTTTATCTGAGAAAACAACCATCCTTGCCTTGACATGGTGTGAAGAGACCTGTTTTGCTGGCAAAGTCTCATTCTGGGATAGAAACTCAAGACTCCACTGTTTCCAACAATCAGAGCTGATTAGAACGTGGGTTGCAAAGACAGGAACTTGAGTCGTCCAGCCCTTTTGATCGTGTTTTATTTTGATCAATGTTTTTTGTCTTTCTCAATTCCCATGACAACTCTAATTGTTGCATTCTTCACTGTGTTGGCAAAAATAGCCGCACAGCACAGGTTGATGTGTTGTACCCATCTGCTGAGGCAACGTACCGTACCTGCTTTTCCTCCTGCTGCTTGGAAACGGTGACACATATTGTTGGTCTAAGTTTCTTGGAAGATTTCACAGCAGAGGTATTGAAAAGCAATTAATATTCACAGGAAGATTACTGATTGAGATAGCTTTCACTGCACTGGCTTTTAAATAGCAGCGTCTCTTATTAATACCATCACTCCTAATACATGCAATTGAAATTGTTGACTAATGAAAATTTTCATGTTAATTTATATAATACAGACTTTATCCTTGCAATTAGAGCTTGCTTGTTGCTGCAAAGTGTTGTTCAGGGAGAGGGAGCCTATCATCTCTGATTACGTCTGTCATTTAGGAAGAAGAAAGCAATTTTTCACAGTCTCCCTTGTTAACATCAACCAAGAGACTTCTCGAAGCAACAGCAGCCAAAGTTCTGAAGTGGTGTTTTAAGTAAGTCACTTCCAAAGCTGACAGTGTGTAAGATGTTCTATATAAGCACTTGCACTGGCAAATCTGAATTCAACATTTGCCACTGTATTGTGTTCAGCAATGAGAGGTGCATCAAACATATTTGCTGCTGCAAGGACAAGGTTTTGGCAGATTAGGATCCATGGCTTTGTTCCTGTGAATTTCAGTTCCTCAAGTTCTGTGCTCCGGTTTCTGGTTTCCCACAGAAAGCAGGATATGGCACTGAATTTGGAGCAGGTTCTTCGGTTGCTGACATTTCTCCATGTTGGTGCTAATCCATACATGAAAACAGCATCTAGACACCTCCAGAGGTTTCTTCCAAGCATTGCTTCTGTGATGCTGTGAGTGTATATTTAACAAATGTCCTGGGTCAGTGGCACCCATTGGGAACAGCTTGACAAACTCTTTCTCTCTGTCATCTACAGTCATTCCCACTGCTAAAAACATGAACTCATTTGTTCTAAGAAGCCCCTTTTTCTGACACCTTCTTTCCCTTTGTTCACTCTCTGTGTTGAAGTACAGCTTGTAAGTTCAGTCCATCAGGAAGAGCAAAGTTTTACATTGCTCTTGTGTTCTCACTGGGAAGCCTTTCCAGAGGGAAAGCGTGGCTCTCCTGCAGTTTTTAGAGCAGGGTGGCCTTCAGTGTCTTCTGCCTCATTTGCAACAGCACCATACCCAAGGCAATCCCTCAGCACTCCTGTCAGGGCTCTTGCATGACTCTCAGAGTGTCACACCAGCAGTTTTCAAGGTGCTTCCTCAGTTGCTTTCCATAGTGAAGCTGTACAGGATGTGAGCTGAAACATCCGTGCTGCAGAACACCTCTGCCCCTCAAGAAGCTTCTGCTTCGCTCTGAGTGTGCCCTTCTGTTTCTGTAGAAAACAGCTAGTTCACCATCTTTTATACTTCACTTGTCTTTTCCACTTCATATTCAACTGCTGACAGCTTCAGATTATGCAAAACACTCTGAAGATGTTGGTTTCAGCGAGAATTTTGCTCGACATCCAGAAGAACCTTACAAGCTGTACCATACGCTTTGCACTGCTTCTAAGAGAGATAATTTGGATTCTTTACTTCTCTGCATAACATTTATAGTTGCCATGTTCTAGCTACAAAATGTAGCTACATTTTCTTTGTCATCATAGTTTGTTTACTGCCTTGCTCAGCTGTTCTTTGGGGCATTCTTCAGCTACCGGTTTCTGCCACAGACTTGTGGCACCGAGACATTAATCTTTACATGCACTTAGCAAGTATATATCTGCTTTGATTTTGGCAGTGGCACAGTGTGGTATTCATGCTTATACAAAGAAATATCCCACCCATTTACAGTTTGCACTGTGTTTATGGCTCCATGGTTACCACAACTGCATGGTGAAGGCTCAGCACCGTGGTTTCACAACGTGTGCGCCAGGCTGTGCAGGTAGAGAGGAATACACACAGGGGAACAGTGAGAGAAAAATAACCGCGTGTGCATAAAGATGAAGATAATTAACATTCCAACTGTGAAATATCCCTTAAAAAGCCACTTTTGGTGAGCATGGCATGTCAGAGCCTCTGTTGAGCTTTGGAGACTGAGCACCCTGGATACAAAAGCACATTTTTCCACCAGTTGTTGTGATTTCTGCTGCACAGTTCTCTTTGCATCTGTTGAAGCAGTGCAGAGACTGTTTGCAGACTTGCAGCTCACAGGAATACCAGTGATGTGTTCTCCTGTCAGACATGGGCTCAACTTTTCCAGTTCCCATCCAAATCAGGCATTTCTGGATAACTGACAGTAGCAAATGCTTGTCACCCGAGATGTTTCAGTTCTGGTTTCAAAACAGGAGAGCAGATTTCTCTTCTCCTTGGATTATAGAGAACTGCATTGTGGATGATGCCAAACTCTTTCATCCTTCCCTGTATTGTCACTTCCAAGCTCCCTGTCCCAGTGGCTGTGCTGCAGGGGTGAAGGCCTGGGTGCCACCAGTGGCTTAACTGGCCGGGCATGGGTGTCAAGGGCATTAGGGAAGGCTGTGTTAGGTGCAGCATGATTTCAGAGCTGGCATTCTGTGGGCAGCCTTGACACACTTGCCAGTTTAGACCTTCCACAAGTATGAAACTGTCCTCAGTCCTACTTCCCTGTGGCCTGTGTTGATTCCTGTTCACAGTGTTGATTCCTGTTGAAATTACATGTTGATACCTGCTCACAGTGTGTGACAACGGAGTTGGGAAAAGAATTGACAAAGCCTGATCCTGGTGGGTTTTTGGCTGTGCTTTCCAGGCTCCAGCTATGACCCTTCTGGTGCAGCAAAACATGAGCAGTCACTGGGGCTGTTCAGCCTGGAGAAGAGAAGCTGTGTGGGGACCTCAGAGCAGCTTCCAGTATCTGAAGAGGGCTACAAGGATGCTGGAGAGGGACTCTTTGTCAGGGGCTGGAGCGATAGGATAAGGGATAATGGGTTCAAACTTAAATGGGAGATTTAGGTTAGGTATGACGCAGAAGTTGTTCCCTGTGAGGGTGCTGAGGCGCTGGCACAGGGTGCCCAGAGAAGCTGTGGCTGCCCCATCCCCATCCCTGGCAGTGTTCAAGGCCAGGTTGGACACAGGGGTTTGGAGCAACCTGCTCTAGTGGAAAGTGTCCCTGCCCATGGTGGGGGGCTGAAACTGGATTGTGGGTTTGGGTTCTTCCAACCCAAACCATTCTTTGATTCTATGATTAATATTAGAAAAACAGTTCAGAAGCATGTAGGATTGTTCTTCTGAAGACCATCCTTGAATTTTTCCAGGCTCTCTCATCCATGGAGGAATTCAGAAACCTGGATCGGGATATTGAGGGGTCTGCAAAACGGTGGAAGAAATTTGTTGAATCTGAGTGTCCTGAAAAGGAGAAGTTCCCTCAGGAATGGAAGAAGAAGTCAGCTTTGCAGCGCCTGTGTATAATGAGGGCCATCCGGCCCGATCGCATGACCTACGCTGTCAGGTACGGGCACTTTCCCACTATCTTGGGAATGCTCCTGCTTAGGAGGCAACTTTTGGTCGGTGTTTTTGAGGGAACAGGAGTTATTCAGGAATATGTTTAGTTTTATTCATTATAGAATGTGAGTTCTGCAGAATGGTTTCCTATAAAGGAGTCTGCTCAATGAGTCCCCTCTGAACTCTGCAGGATGGTCAACACATTCCATTTAACTGGAGTTTCTTGCTTAAGGAGATCTAACCCCAATATCACCAACAGCAATGGAGTAGTAAAACTAACACTGGGTGAGGAGCAAACATGCCCGGTCAGAAATGAGAATCGTCATACACATCTGCTAGAGTCTTTTAATCATCAGTGTAACTTCTAGAGTTCATTAAGATCTATTTTAGTTACTAAATCCTTTATGGCTCTTCTTTAGGCACAAGAATCAAGTGTAGAAGTAAAGTCTTAGAGACGTTTTCTCTTTTTTCCTTTTTTTTCTCCTGTAAATTGCAAAATTTATGTGATGCTACTTCTGAAAGTTGTAGTTGTGAATTATGGAGTGAAGGTAACCAGGCGAGTCTAAACTTTATGGAGGTACGCAAAAGCAATATGCTTGTTCCAGAAGAAACTAAAGGTCTTTCACCCCATTAGGATTTGGTTTTAACTTCTCTGTCCTACTAGTCTATGATTTGACATTTCTGCAATGTCTCTCATGCTACTGCCTCTCAAATAGTTTACATTGCTCCAGCGTCTGGTGTGTGCTCCAGCATCTGGTGTGTGCATGTAGCAGTGTATGAACTAGATTTTGTGTTTTGCTTTAAAATTCACAGAGAAATGCAGACAAGACTGAATGACACCTCCCTTTGATCAATGTTGTTGTTTTATTGAATGAAATACTATAATTTATGACAATCATAAAATTCTTAACCATCTTTTTAGTTCTTACTCTGTTAGAGCTAGATTCTCCATGTGTTCTTGCAGCTGAAAATACTGCTTTTCCTGTTGTTGTTTGGTTTAAGTAAAATAAGCTCTCGTCTTTCTGAACTTTAAAGTGCATAATTCGTTGAAGCAAGTTAAATTCATTTCTTTCAATCAAAATGGTACTCACACAGCTCAAAAATAACTAAAACATAAAGTTTTAGCACCTTTCATGTTCCTCTTTTGTGAGAAGGTAATGGAATCCAGGTTCAAAAGCTTGGCTGGTTATACAGTAACAGCTCACAGCACCTTCGCTTGTAGGTGCTTGTGACTAAAATTCTTCTTCTACCGTACTGATGATCAATGGACATCACTAGTATTCCTTACCTTCCTGTCTCTTGGAGAGTCCTGACAAGTACATTTTAGGAGTCATGGAGTAACTTGGTAAGCTAAACACAGGCTACCTGGGGTATTTTAGATGCATTAGAATATCCCTACATTGTTCAGCAAGGTGCAAGACCCTTTATGTCCCATGTCATGTGTGCCAGCTCCATGAAGATGGCCTAGGAAGCTCTTTGGTATCTGAAATGATCCACACCTATACAGGATGCATGCATTTTGCTGTATTGGAAGTTAGTTTTTTCAGCCACTCTTCATAGCAGATCCCTGAGGATATTTGCACAGGCTGTTTTATCCCCTAGGCCTGAGGAGCCTTCAGAAGAAACCATTCTTACCTGACTGCTTAGAGCATAGGTGGGGGCAGTGCTCTATTATCCACCACCAAGAACCATAATTTCCTCATTAAGGATTTTCTAGTGTAAATACCCATTTCATCCTTCAATCTCATAGAAGAACATCAGCAACGATCTTCTTGCAACACCTTGTGCTTCCTCATCCACAATGAGGTCAGATCAGTCCAGCATCTACTAGCAAGGTATAACTTGGTCAAGGTGAAGTTATACCAATGAGGAAGCTTTTCCTTTTGCAATCCCACACGAATTTCTATTCCAGTTGCCTTTCACTAGTCCTTGAAGGAGACTCTCAGCTCTCTTAGGATTTGACTGCTTTATTGTTGTATCATTTACCAGGTGAAAAATGTTTCTCTTCCCCATGATTCTGAGGTTTCCAAAAGGCTTGAATCATGCATCTGCACTAGAAGAGTAACTCATTTCCAGGGTTTGAATACAACATTCCTAGCTTTGGATCAATGTTCACTGCATCCTCTTGTTCTAAAGCAGTGATTTTGGAAGCTCACCCTGGGGAAATTGAGCCTGGATGTTCTCCATGTGCTGTATTCTGTTCAGCAGCTGCTGTGGAGCTGAGCTTTTCCCTGTTCACTCAGTTGTATTTTGCCTTGTGCCTCTCACACAGAGGCTAAGCTCCACGTGCCAGATATCCTCAGAGCTCTTCCCTTTTATCTTTCCAGAACAAAGTCATTTTGAAAATCCTCTGGGCTTTCTGTGACTTTTGGTGATAAATCCAAAGGAGTGCTCTTTCCTCTCGAAAGCTGTATGTATTACAAAGTACATGGCAGTTTCCTATACCTTAACTTCTTCTCTCCTGAAACACCTTTGTCAACATCAAGCCAGTATTTAACTTCTGAATGCAGTGTTGGGCTGGTAGGCCCCACTGTTTTCCCTTCTCCCTTCCTTTCATTTCTCAGATATTGGTGTGCCATGTGTCATTTTACCCCTGTAAAAAGTGCCAAATATTGGTACTGAGTGCTGACTCCTGAAGCCCAGCCTGCAGATCCTCTCTGATCTTATTCCATGCCCATTTAGTTTCTATTTTGTTTGAATCAGCAAAATCAAAACTGATTAATGGGTTATTTGCAGGGGGATGTGTCTTTTCTGAACAACGGGGGACTGGCAACACTGTTTTCTTTCTGGCAGAGATTTTGTAGAGGAAAAGCTTGGCAGTAAATACGTGGTAGGGAGATCCCTGGATTTTGCAACAACCTTTGAGGAATCGGGACCTGCAACGCCAATGTTCTTTATCCTGTCCCCAGGAGTCGACCCACTGAAGGATGTGGAGAAACAAGGTAAACCAATCGTGTCTCTAGGCATACCACAGCATTGCTTTTTATCTTCTGTGTAATTATCTTGGCATGACATTCTTCTGTTGTTTTGGGTTATTTCCCTCATCTCTTTGTAGATAATAGAGTAATCTGTTAAAAATAGATAATTGTGAAAGGATGTGATTGGGTTTTGGGGGCGTTTTTCAATTTTTTTCTTCAAGTTTTTTGGATTTTCATCTAAAGTTTAAATTAAACTTGTCTCTTTCCTGCATTGCCTGAATTCCCAGCGTGGTTCACACTGCAACAATTTCTGACTTGGTCTTGTACACAAGCTATAATTTACATCAGATTTATATAATATGCTGTCAGATAGCTTGCTTTTTGCCAAGACAGGTTAGACCAGATGATCCTTGAGGTCTCTTCCAACCTGGTGTTCTATGATTTGATGGTTCTGTGATAGCTAAAAATAAAAAACAGTCCCCTATACCAGTCTGCTGGTTAGTGGTGGAGTTTCCAGTTTTTAATCACATCCTTCCTAAGTTGGTTTTGGTGTGGATGGTCAGATGTAGTGCTGCTGGCTGGCTTCAGAGCCAAAGGGGTGTCTTTAAGGTGCTTTATTTGAGAAGGCAGTGATTTCTGTTGTGCACTGACTGCTGTAGTCAGTGCCTGTGCTCTGAAGCTGCCAATGTGCAGAATTTGCTCTGGGTTTCAGCTCCACCATGGAAGAACTGCCATTTTCAGGCTCAATATGGCAATTACAGTAGGCTGGAAATGGGGTCACTTCTGGCTGTTGGGCACAGGTAACTGTGGTCACTTCTTTCCAGACTGTGGCAGTGGAGGGGCTCCATCCCTCTGGATGCCTTTAGGTACTGCTTTAGGGCTGGTCCAGATTGCCAGGCTCATCAGATGTCTTTTCTGCTTCTCCAGCAATGCACTCCACATATCTCCAAGACCATGTCTTATGGCCAAGCCCAGATGCTCCCTGCAGTGTGGAGTACGAGATATTTAAATTGCATTAATTATGTATCAGACTATTATAGCAGTGGAGCTGCTGCCTGGTTTTCAGTAGATAGGTCTCCAGACCAAACATCAGCAAGGCTGGCAGCCTCAGCAGAGAAACCAGTGACACTGAACTAAGCCATCACTCAGGAGAGTGGTGGAAGAACGCTGATCTGTGGATGTCTTTTCTTCTCTGTGATGCACTTTCTGTGGCATCCCAAAATAACGCTTCAGTCGGTCTTTACCCACATACCCACAAGCAGCTTCCAGAGACATTAAAGCCCAGAGCAGCCTGAGCCACAGGCCAGATCCCAGTTCTTGGTTGTAGGGAGTTTCTGGGTACTTTGCTTTCATGTTTCGTGCTCTTTCTGCCCTGACACCAGGTCTCATCATTGTGAATTGAAGGGGACACCCCTGAGGAAGGTCCTCTCATGTGCCTGGCTTTCTTTTGGAGCCATGTTGGTGATCCTGTTTCTCAATGTGTTATTTTCTTCAATGGGAAATGAAACACTAAAATCCAACCATGAATGGTTTAACTGGAATTGTAAAGCTGAGTGTAGCTGTGAGCACCTGGGGTCAGTCAGCCAGAAAAGTTACAGCAAGTAAAATCTAATGAAATAAAACTATTGCTTCAGTGCAGCTGCACTGGCCCTGATGCCTGTCATGCTGGGTTTGGGTTGGGTTCACTGGTCCATATTTTCTTTGTCCTTCATTAGGTTTCATTATTTCATTTCTGGCTAGATAATTCTGGCGAGTGGAAGATAGCTTCTTCCAGATGCTGCCCCCTCATGAGACCTTTCCTTGGCAACACGGGGAGGACCTTGCAGAAGCTCTTCCCTGTGAGGGTGCTGAGGCGCTGGCACAGGGTGCCCAGAGAAGCTGTGGCTGCCTCATCCCTGGCAGTGTTCAAGGCCAGGTTGGACACAGGGGCTTGGAGCAACCTGCTCTAGTAGAAGGTGTCCCTGCCCGTGGCAGGGGGTTGGAACTAGATAAGCTTTAAGGTCCCTTCAACCCAAAACAGTTTGTGATTCTATGAAACACTGTTGCGCTGGGGCAACCAGGCTTCACATCCCCTCTCCTCTCTAAGCCAGTGAGGAAGGAGGAAGGCTGCATCGTCTTCGGTGAGGCAGCAGCGCAGACTCACTGTGTATCCCTCTGCAGGCCCGTTCCTATCTCTGAAGTGGAAATAACAACTGATATTAACCTTATTATTAACCACCTGGTTTGAGGGAACACCCTGCCTTCTGGAAGCATGTGCCATCTCTTCCTGAGAGGGTGGGTCTTGAAGGCAGAGGAGGAGATTAGCAGCTCTCAAAGTTGGCAGCCACCAGAGATCGTGCGAAAGAAAACTGGAAATGGTACAATATGGGGAGAGCTGTATCCCAGGGAGTTGCTGTAGTAAGGCTAAGTAGAGAGCCTGAGCAACTGGAAGAGTTTGGATGTTTGTTTTACTTATGGCCATCTGTTTCCAATTTTGTACCAAGAGCTGAATCCCAAGTCTTGCAAGACAAATCTTTTCCTTGTTGTACTATAACACTTGGCTGCTTTTAGCAGAAATCAGGAATTAAGGGTGCACCATCTGCATGAAGGCAGATTTGCGTGCAGAGAGAAGTGTAGGCAATCCTGAGGCATCAGCATGTGGGACATGTGGGACTCCCCGGCTGAGCTGAACACATCCTCCTATCCTGCATGGAGCCAGTATGGATGTTGGTTGTTGGTTGGGATGCTTCCCTCTGGCAGCACAAATTGGTGCTCATCTTCTGAGGAGCACACGGCAGAGGTAACTTGCTCCAGGCATTTGCTACTCCCATGAGAAAAGTTGCAACTGGTGTCCCCTATCTCTGGATGATAGATTCAGAAAAGTCAACATGAGATCTTTAGCCATGATCACTTAAAGGATCTGAGGCACTGGGATGCTACAGAGAAATCAGTGGAGTCTGAAGGAGTATCACAAAGTGAAGAAACACTAAACAGCTGCCATCTGTCCTCCAGAGCAGGATAGTAAAATAAATGGGTTTTGGGAGCAGACCTGAGAGGCATTGCTCGAGCCCACAGGAAGCTCACACTTCAGCTACCTCCTCAAAACCTAGTGGGTTCCTACTTCCTGCTGGGTGTAGCACACACTGCAGGGTGAGTTTCCCCACAGAGCCATGTCTTGTGCAAAGCCTATTTAATCAGCAGGAAATTGTTTTCATTTTCTAGCACTGTAAAATGTGTTTTTACACAAGGTTGCAGGGGAATAACATTCTTTAAACAACGGGCACTTGGTAATAATGTACCTTTGTGTTGATGCTGCTCTGTAATTAGAAGTTGTTTGGAAGAAGCTACTGCTGCTTTCAGTGCGTTGGCAAGGAGGAGACAAGATAACTATTGACCTCATAGCAGCCTTCCAGTATCTGAAGGGGGCCTGTAAGGATGCTGGTGAAGGACTCTCTTTCTTAGACAAGGGGTAACGGGTTCCAACTTCGTTAGTGTTGGGACAAGGGGTAATGGGTTCAAACTTAAACAGGGGAAGTTTAGATTAGATGTAAGGAAGAAGTTCTTTACAGTGAGGGTGGTGAGGCGCTGGCACAGGGTGCCCAAGGAAGTTGTGAATGCTCCATCTCTGGCAGTGTTCAAGGCCAGGTTGGGCAGAGCCTTGGGTGACATGGTTTAGTGTGAGGTGTCTCTGCCCATGGCAGGGGGGCTGGAACTAGATGATCTTAAGGTCCTTTCCGACCCGAACTATTCTGTGATTCTATGATTATAAGAAGTGTGATAGAACTTCTGTGGGGGTTTTTGATATGACTGAACTCCTCACAACAGCCTTCCAGTATCTGAAGGGGCTACAAGGATGCTGGAGAGGGATTCTTCATCAGGGACTGTAGCGACAGGATAAGGGATGGTGGGTTCAAACTGAAACAGGGGAAGTTCAGGTTAGATCTAAGGAAGAAGTTCTTCTCTGTGAGGGTGCTGAGGTGCTGGCACAGGGTGCCCAGAGAAGCTGTGGCTGCCCCATCCCTGGCAGTGTTCAAGGCCAGGTTGGACACAGGGGCTTGGAGCAACCTGCTCTAGTGGAAGGTGTCCCTGCCTTTGACAGTGGGGTTGGAACTGGATGAGCTTTAAGGTCCTTTCCAACCTAACCCGTTCCTTGATTCTATGAACTCTGTCTCACACCTGCTGCATGAGCTCATCTGTGCTGTTTGCCATTCCAGGTATAAGTGCTGAATATCACTCTTCTTTTTTAATTTTAGGGAAGAAACTTGGTTATACGTTTAACAACAGGAATTTCCACAACGTGTCCCTTGGACAAGGTCAAGAGGTAGTTGCTGAACAAGCTCTAGATCTGGCTGCAAAGGAGGGTCATTGGGTCATCCTTCAGGTACGGTGTCTTTGGAAACAGTCCTGCTGCTCTCCCAGGTTGCCTGGTGCTGCTCACCTTAGCGAGGACAGGCTGTCATTCTTATCTGGTGGGAGATGGCACAAGGGATGATCTGTGTGACCAAAGCGGCAACCTGCTAACTGTCCCTTGCTGCTAGCTATTGCTTTTATCAGGCATTGCTGTTTCGATTTTCTTGCTCTTCAAGCCTTCTGAAGGGTGTGTAGTTGTGGAGAGTCATAGAACCATAGAATGGTTTGGGTTGGAAAGGAGCTTAAAGCTCAACCAGTTCCAACTCCCTGCCATGGGCAGCGACACCTCACACTACACCATGTCACCCAAGACTCTGTTCAACCTGGCCTTGAACACTGCCAGGGATGGGGCAGCCACAGCTTCTCTGGGCACCCTGTGCCAGCACCTCAGCACCCTCACAGGGAAGAACATCTGCCTTGTATCTAACCTGAACTTACTGTTTAGGTGTAAACCTACCACCCCGTGTCCTGTTGCTACAGTCCTCTGAGGGAAGGTTGTGCTACACTTTCCCGTGATTTTATTTGCTTCATGAGCAAATAAAGAGCTTTGTTAAGAGCTGTTAGACTGTTTCTCTCACTACAACTCAAGACTATCTATATATTTAAATGAGCAATGAGAACATGCACACCACCGCAGGGAAAGCAGGAGCTATCTGCAACGGTGCTGATTCCTTTATGCATCCCAAAACAGGTAAATAAATATTTGAAGCTCTTATCACAACACAGCAAAATGGTTCAGAGCCTTTTAGGGTGCAAAGGGAGCTCTGTCAAGTGCTCTCTCTGGAGCCACTTATTCAGTGAGTGCTTGGGATGCTGATACGCAGAGTCAGGGATGACAGCTCTCATTGCAGGTCTTGGGAACCCTCTGGTTTCCTAGATGTGGATTTTACAAACGTTTATTATCACTGAATTGGTTGGATAAAATGAGATTAAGACAAAGCTTTGAGTCCTGATCTGAGCCTCCAGGCTTTGGTTTGGATTTACATTGAATGCCATCGATATTCCGATCTTAATTTTAGCTTCTTTTGCAAGCTGCCTCTAAGGTAGACAATGCTGAGCTTTTCAAGAGCTTTGAATACAGATGGCTGCAATACTGGCATCTGCCTTTGAGGTGGTGGCAAAGAAAACATGCAGCTTTTTGAGACATACTCCATTTAGTCATGCAGAGTGAAGGTTCTTTTCTATAATGATGGTTAGATCCTGTAAATGATCTGTTAGCAGTGTCAGCTTCCATGTCTGTTGCTTCAATGGCAGCAGATGAGTACTATGGGCCTGAAGTGGTTTTATTTCATCCGTTCACATCTTCTCTCATGGTCAGAGCAATCAGTAAGAGGTCTCAGCAGACACTGAAGGTGAAACCAGAACAGCTACAGAAATCAGATTTATGGGAAAGACTAATTTGGATGGTTGGGCTAATGATTTTCCAGCAACACGCGCCAAGTGTGACTGTCTCTGGTGTCACAGAGCAGACAGGTTCCCTGTGAGCTTAGAGAGGAGCTTTGTTCAGCTGGTTGCTAGCAGGTTTTAATGCAAACTTGGCAGTCACAGCCGTGGCCATTGAGATGGGCTGCCTTGTGCCAGAGTTGGGTCTCCTCAGGGTCCATCAGTCACCTGGACTTTCTCTGGTGCAGTCATGAAATTGATAAAACTTTGTACATGTGCATATTCTAGTTCTGTGTTGTGCTTCGTTTGGAATAAAACAATATGGGCAAGACTGAGTTAAAACAGAGATCAGAGCTCTTCCTTTGTTTTTATAGTCCTAGACCTTCTAAGAAATCCAGGCAGTGAGGGCCCCACTAGGAACTGGAGTTGTGCCTTGGTGGCATTTCACTCTTGGGACAGACTTGGGAACATCCTGCGGGTGTTTGAGGCAAGGCAGTGCCATTTCCCTCCAGTTTCTGCATTTGGTGTCTCAGTTTAGGCACGTGGAGTGACATCAAAGCAATGGAACTTAATTGTCACCAAGAAACTGATAAAATCAGTATCCAAACTCATCACAGCAGGACTCAGCGGTCAAGAGTCTCACAAAGGATTCTTCTGTCATTTCACTCATAAGTAGGTGGATCATAACAAATGTTTGCCTTATGGCAGTTTATTCAGCAAGATCTTTCCTGCAAGGTTGTGTGGTGTTTTATTTGCACGACCTTTCGTGCAATGCTTGCACCTTGCAAACAGTTTCAGGAGTGTTTGTAGATCAGTTGCACAGGATTGGGAATGGCACAGACAATTCAATGGACAAAAGTGTCCCAGGATTTGAGAATTGTGGCATTACCAATGAAAGAGGATAAAGCAGACATCAAGAGGCAGCCAGGGTAATTTTGCCCTGGTAATCAAGCTCATTCTTTGGAGGCTGTATCCCACCCCTTGGACAGTTATACTCAGGCTTCCCATTTGCTTTTGAGTAAGCAAAAAAGCAACTGTTATGGTCACTTCTGTATTTTGGTATCCACTGAACAACTCAGCTCACGTGGAGTAGAGCTCTCCTTCCATCCACTGCATTTGCTGTCTGATATCAACTCATACACACGTTCTTAAAGACAAACACTTGATGTGATCACCTAGGTGGCTTTTACGCATGTTCATTACTGGTCCTTGATTGGAACCAGAAATAATGATAGTCAAGTATTCTGAGCAATAATGAGTTGGGGAATTAGATTTGTGGGGATTAGTTGTTAAAGGATATTGAAACAGTTAGGAAGTCCTTATTGGACTACAAAAGCAGGATCACTGTTGTGTTGGGAAGGTCTGCTGTCCTGGGACCAAATCCTTCTTAATTGTATTGACCAGCCAGTGTTGCCTTCTGGCATTGTAGGAGGCAAAAGGAAGAAAACTGCTTTGACATTCCGAAAATACACACAAGAAGATAAAAGCCATCACAAAAAAATCCACAAATGGAAACAAAAGCAGGGAGGGGAGATTGAGATTAGATATAAGGCAGAAGCTCTTCCCTGTGAGGGTGCTGAGGCGCTGGCAGAGACTTTTCCCAGAGAAGCTGTGGCTGCCCCATCCCTGGCAGTGTTCAAGGCCAGGTTGGACACAGGGGCTTGGAGCAACCTGCTCTAGTGGAAGGTGTCCCTGCCCGTGGCAGGGGGTTGGACTGGATGAGCTTTAAGGTCCCTTCCACCCAAACCAGTCTGGGATTCTATGATTCTATGATATGTGTAGTCTCCCTTGTGTAGGGAGCACTAAACTATAAGCTGGCATAAACTATCTCTGCCCGGTTTTCCTCTGTGGGCCTTCGTTAAAGCTTTTTGCTAAGACAGTAACCACCCCTATCACCAAATTCTGTTTATCCGCCTAATAGTAAAGAAACAGTGAAATTTGTTTACATATTTCCAGAGGTATGTCTGAATTAACTGATGTAGGGAAAAGGTCAGACATTAAATATTCTGAATGTAGTTGTAGTCTTCATCCATTGGCCAAAATGTCACTTCCCTCTCTTTGCAATTGAGTGAATTTAATTCTTGAGCATCTTTCCATTTCCACAGGTTGCTGCTTCGCTGGGTCAGATTCATGTACCAAATGGAATAACAAGGATATCCCAGGGCAAAACTGTGAGAGATTCAGGCATTGGCAGAGCCCTTCTTACTGCATTGTAAATACAATGGGGCCTTTTTCTGTGTACTTCATAACTAGTCCTAGCTACAAGCAGAAAGCATATACTGTCCTGTATGAGATGATACATTGTCCATTCAAAGCACACATAAGCATTTGGCACTAAGCCTCTGCTTCAGCAAAGAAGAGACTAGTTCTCCTTCCAGCCATAGTATCTTTTCATCCCTAGATATATGTAAAAGGAGAAATACCCACTCTTCCTTCAGTTCTTCTTCGTGATTTTCAGACAAATACTCTGATGGAGAAAGGTTTTGGATTTCAGAAAACCATCTTCCTTCCTGCCTCATGTCACAACAGCCATTCCCAGGTTTTTCCAATAGCAAATCCAGTTACAGACCAGCAAGTAATCTGAATATTGATCTGGGGTGGAATTAAGTTTCTATTGGGCTTTCAATGCCTTTGTAACTACAGCAATCCCAGTTTGGTTGTACAACTGCTATGGAAACCTCTGTCTCAGGACTAATTTTGGGTTAAAACACAAATGCAATGGGATCCTCCTGAAAATAAAGTTTACTTTTCTCCATTTCTTGAGCTTAAGCAAGCACTTGCCCTTTGCTGTGCATTTCACCTGCTCATCACTACCTACCTTTAAATCTTTTTGTCTTATGAAGTGAAATTTGGCAACAGAAGCTCCAGCATTGTCTTTAAAACTTTGGGGAGTTCAGGTCAGCCCAGATTCTCTGTACTTCCTGCTCTTTTGCTGTCTGGCCTGGCAAATCCCAGAAGTTTCCCCTACCGGTAATGGCTCCATTTAGGCTGAGGTCCGGATCTCACAGATGTGTGAGCAGGCGTTGGTGGTAGGGTCTGTGCTTATCCCTTTTGGTCCTGTAGTAGTATTCACACAACCATAGGGCTGCCTGTGGAAGGATGGAGCTGTTCCCGAGTATGTGTGGCATCTTCTCATGGGATGAAGCCTCACACTACCATTGACAGTAAGCATGGCAAGGGAAGGGACCCTCTGTAGAGCCCCCTGTTTCATATCCTATCACGATGCATTGCATATTAAAGTGCTGGGCTGTCCCTGGACTGTAAGGCCTAGCTTTAGATTTACTGTAAATGTGGTGACTATTTTCTGAGAGCATCTCACGAGAGAATGAGACTTTGAAAAAGCAGCTAAGTCTCATTGCTCCAGGAGGTGATCTGTGATAAGGCATGAAGGAGAGAGCCCCTTTCAGGAATGTGTAGAGTCTCCAGTTGCTCTCAGCAAAGGAAGCGAGAGCATCTTGGAGTGTGTGCTGCTTTATATATACGTGGTGCTATTTCTGATGGTTACCATAGCAACACTTGCATCCTGTGATATATGTTCTGCCTTGTGAAGTACAAACACACAGAGGTGCTTAGAAGTGAATTCCCAAAGAAAAGCATCTGGTCCTCCCCAGGTTCCTTCACGTGCAGCCCAGCTCTTGCCGCAGACCTGCATCCTCTGGTACCTGCTCTCAGTCACTCGTACGCCACAGCGTGAAGTGGGGCAATGACACAGGGCAAAGTACCATGCCACTGGGAAGTGTGCGTGGGATGATGTTTCAGATGTCTTTTTGCCGCCTTGTCAGCAGGATTTGGCCCTCCATTCATAAAGCAAGGTAATGAATTGAGACCTCTACCTATTTCTGCCTGCAGCACAGACCTAGACATAAGCTGTGAAAACCCAGAGATGGTAGGGAGTGGTCTTTTACCCTTGCACAACAGCTCTTTAACAGACCAAAACTCAGCTAAGACAAAAAAAATGGGATGAAGCCACAAATTACCTTGCTGTGTCCTGGGTAAATGTGTCTTCAGGGGTCTTATGGCACAAGAAGGAAGTAAAACTGTAAACTGTACTGTATGGTTTAGGGAGATAGTATTGGGAGTGCATGAAGCCCTGAGCCAAAAGAAGGTGGACAGGCTAAACTATCTCTTCTTTCTCCTGAATAAGATCTAGAGGTAACCCATGACACTGGTGGGAGGCAGGTTTCAAAACAAGCAAGAGGAGGTGGTTCTTTGATCAACATGTATCAGCTGTGGTTGGTGTTACTGCAGCATTGTCTGCGTTATGTTGTTATTGATAATTGACATATCATTCAAGTATTATGACCTCCTATGTTGTCATTAGTCACGTCCTGTCAGGTTGTGTTATCTGACTGCAGAGAATTCATTTGCAAAGTTTCCTTCAAAGCTGTGAATCCCCTCCACAGCATCTGTCTGTTTTTTACAGACATAGTCATTTGATGAAGTCAGGAATTCTTAGTGCCAACTCGTGTTTTGCTGAATATATTCCTCTTTTCCATCCCTTCTATCACAAAAGGATTGTGTAGAAATGCACTCCATTATCACTAGATTAGAAATATTCCCTAAACTGGCTGTTAAAAGGCAGTGATACCGACAAATAATGATCATTGGCGTCACATCAGCAGAAGCAAAGCAATTATTTTTCAGCCATCTAACAACACAAAAGCAGATGTAGGAAGAAACTACCAATTAAAGATGAAATGCTTAAGGTCAGGTATAGAGTATGATTACACAGATACTTAATGCACAGTTTTTCTTTTGCTGTTTTGTTGAGCTCTTTCCTTAAATTACTAAATCTCTGTGGCTGTTCAAAATATTTTGGTTACAGGTTTCGGTCCACTCCCACTTTGTTATTGAACTTGTGTTTTCAGAGCGAGTTGGTTGCCAGGACCTTGGGGATTACCTCATCCCATGAAATCCTAAATGCCTAAGACAAGCACTGGTGCATCAGTAGTCAGGTGTAATTGCATTTTGTCTACTGCCTTTCACAGAGTCATTGTTTACCAGAAGGCAATGCTCCAAGAGCATGGTTCCTTTGCTCAGGAATCTCCTCTTTGTCTCCCCCAAGCTCCCAAAATCCATTTCATCCATGTAAAATGAGCACAACCCTCCTCCTTTCAGGGAAGGAGACTGCATTTATGCAGTTCTAAATCAGAAATATTGTTCCCAGCCACATGAATCAGATTTGGGGCAAGAAGATGAGCAGATGCAAGGTGCATGGCTCCGCCAAAGAGCAATTCTCTTGAGTCATGTTTCTGAAGCAGCTGCTGTCTCAGGGATGGAGCCTTGACCTGTGGCAGGAGTTGTCTAGCAATTTATTGATTGAGATGAGTTCTGAGGCAGAAGCTCTTCCTGTGAGGGTGCTGAGGCGCTGGCACAGGGTGCCCAGAGAAGCTGTGGCTGCCCCATCCCTGGCAGTGTTCAAGGCCAGGTTGGACACAGGGGCTTGGAGCAACCTGCTCTAGTGGAAGGTGTCCCTGCCCATGGCAGGGGGTTGGAGCTGGATGAGCTTTAAGCCAAACCAGTCTGTGATTCTATGACAGTTAACAATCCGCTCTCACTGACTCTGCTTTGGGCAGGATGATCTCCAGAGGTGTCTGCAGCTTCAGTGTTTCTGTGATACCAACCATGTAACACAGACTATAACAGTGAGAGCTTTTCTAAGCTCTGCAGTGAATATTCCTGCAAATATGAGCTGTTCTATGCTGGCTTTGCCTTTCTTGGGCGTTTGCTGTAGACTTTGATTATCTTCTAGTTTTACAGATTCTTTAGTAGGTTTCTGATTTCTGGAAAAGGCTTTATTATTAGTTTTTATGGCTTTCAGAATATTGCTCCTTTAAACACCTCTTTGGCCTAACCATGACTGAATTTTGTGCTGTTTTCTGTTTTTCTTATTTGGACACAAATTCCACTTTCTGAAGAATGTCATTTTGCTCCTGATAGTCTCCATTACTCTGCTCTTTAACCACAAGACCTCCTTTCTGCTCCTTTTTATGGGTGATATATTCTAAGCCTCTAATATGGTTCCTTTATGTCATTTCCTTGCCACCTCTAAGCAGTTTATCTTTTTGGTGGCTGCTTTTAATTGAAGTTTAGAAGTTCTTTGTCCTGCCTTTGGATGGGATAAATCACCTTCCAGAGGGTCTGTTAGCATGGTCTGCCTGGATTACACACATAACTTTAAACTGAAGGTAGTTTTAGGCCATGAATCCCTGATGTGTGTGACCTGCCCCATTCTTAATACAAAAAAAAAAAAACAGACTGTTTTCTTGCCTGGAAACTACAAGACTCTATAGGACTTTAGCTGGAAAACTGAGGCTTGTCTTCTTCTATTTCACCATCATCTCAGCATAATACTGCTTCATTTTCTAACAGGTATGTATAATTAGTTGCATGAATAAATAAGTATTTTGTGTTAAAGCTCTTTGTAAACCCACCTGCTTGGCTTTATTTCTCAGTGACTGATATGGGAGGTCCTCACTGTTAGTCTGTTACAAATGAACAAACATTTTTCATTTGAGCTTGGTAGATCTGGGGAAGTAACTCTAATTCATCAACTATGTATTACTGCAACAAGAAGGAGGCAGCCTGGAGAAGAGAAGCTGCGTGGAGACTTCAGAGCAGCTTCCAGTGTCTGAAGGGGCCTAAAAGGATGCTGGAGAGGGACTCTTCATCGAGTACTATAGTGATAGGACAAGAGGCGATGGGTTCAAACTTAAACAGGCGAGATTTAGGTTGCATATAAGGAAGAAGTTCTTTACGGTGAGGGTGCTGAGGCGCTGGAACAGGTTTCTCAAGGAAGTTGTGAATGCTCCATCCCTGCTGTGTTCAAGGCCAGGTTGGACAGGGCTTGGAGCAACCTGCTCTAGTGGAAGGTGTCCCTGTCCATGGCAGGGGGTTGGAACTGGATGATCTTAAGGTCCTTTCCAACCCAATCCATTCTATGAGTCTATGATTACCCAAACAACCCAATACTGGCTTGCTTCATGACTGATGATTTATACTGATCTTTGAATTTAGAAGTGTACTTGATATACCTGGATATTTGGGGCTGTGAGGTGCACATCGGCACTACTGGGACAAGTACCAAGTCCTAGAGCATAGCGTTGGATGCCATTTGTTGGTGTGATGGATTTGGTGCCTGCCCAGCATTGGTGTAAAGGGGAGCAACTGATGAAGCCTTGTCCCCTTTGTTCCTGCAGAACATCCACCTGGTGGCCAAGTGTCTGAGTTCCCTGGAGAAAAAGCTGGAGCAGCACAGTGAGGGCAGCCACCAGGATTTCCGTGTCTTCATTAGCGCGGAGCCGGCACCTTCCTCTGAGAGCCACATCATTCCCCAGGGCATCCTGGAGAACTCCATCAAAATCACCAATGAGGCCCCAACTGGGATGCACGCAAACCTGCACAAAGCCCTCGACAACTTCAACCAGGTAGGACCACAGCGCTGTTGACTGGAGACAGGTCAGGCTGGAGCTGCTGTGGTGCCCTAAGGAGAGTGTGATGTGTGGAGCATTGCTTCTTTTGCAGTCCCTTTGCGTCACGTAGTCTCTAGATCCAGCAATCCCCTCCTCTCTTCTCCAGGAGCTGAGCACAGATCTCTTTCCAAGCACTGATTTTCCCATGTGGGGACTCAGGTGATCCTGAATGGCCTCTTTCTTGCAGAAGGTCACAGGATACCAGATTTTGCGGCAGGAGGGCCAGGAGACCTCCATGGATGGAGAAGGAGCTGCTGAGGAAACTTGGAGGGAAAAAAGAAGCTTATAGAAGGTGGAAGCAAGGACAGGTGGCCTGGGAAGAATACAGGAACGTTGTCCGGGAAGCTAGGGACCAGGTTAGAAAAGCTAAGGCCCAGCTAGAATTAAATCTGGGAAGGGATGTGAAAGATAACAGGAAAGGCTTCTATAGGTACGTAGCAAATAAAAGACAGACTAGGGACAAGGTGGGCCCTTTCCGGAAGCTATCGGGAGAACTGGCTACCCTGGGTTTGGAGAAGGCTGAGGTTCTTAATAACTTCTTTGCCTCAGTCTTCACTAGCAAATGCTCCGACCACACCACCCAAGGCTTGGAAGGCAGATGCAGGGACTGGGAGAATGAAGACCTTAGGGCCACTGTAGGAGAGGATCGGGTTCGAGACCATCTTAAGAACCTGAACGTGCACAAGTCCATGGGACCTGATGAAATCCATCCGCGGGTCCTGAAGGAGCTGGCGAATGAAGTGTCTAAGCCACTGTCCATCATATTTGAAAAATCCTGGCAGTCAGGTGAAGTTCCCGATGACAGGAAGAAGGGTAATATAACCCCCATTTTCAAGAAGGGGAAGGTGGAAGACCCGGGGAACTACAGACCAGTCAGCCTCACCTCTGTGCCTGGCAAAATCTTGGAGCAGATTCTCCTGGAAAGCATGCTAAGGCACATGAAAAACAGTGAGGTGGTTGGTGACAGCCAACATGGCTTCACTAAGGGGAAATCCTGCCTGACCAATTTGGTGGCCTTCTATGATGGAGCCCCGGAACTGATGAACAGTGGCAGAGCAGTTGATGTCATCTACCTGGACTTGTGCAAAGCATTCGACACTGTCCCACACGACATCCTTGTCGCTAAATTGAAGAGACATCAACTTGACGGATGGACCAGTCAGTGGATAAAGAACTGGCTGGATGGCCGCACGCAAAGAGTTGTGGTAAATGGCTCGATGTCCAGTTGGAAAACAGTAATGAGTGGTGTCCCTCAGGGATCAGTGCTGGGACCAGTCCTGTTCAACATCTTTGTCGGCGACATGGACAGTGGGATTGAGTGCACCCTCAGCAAGTTTGCCGATGACACCAAGCTGTGTGGTTCGGTTGATACGCTGGAGGGAAGGGATGCCATCCAGAGGGACCTTGACACGCTTGTGAGGTGGGCCGATGCCAACCTTATGAAGTTTAACCAAGCCAAGTGTAAGGTCCTGCACCTGGGTCGGGGCAATGCCAGGCACAGCTGTAGGTTGGGTGGAGAAGAGATTCAGAGCAGCCCTGCAGAGAAGGACCTGGGGGTGTTGATTGAGGAGAAGCTTAACATGAGCCAGCTTCAGTGTGCACTTGAGCCCAGAAACCACCTGTGTGCTGGGCTGCATCAAAAGAAGCGTGACCAGCAGGTCAAAGGAGGTGATCCTGCCCCTCTATTCTGCTTTTGTGAGACCTCACTTGGAGTATTGTGTACAGTTCTGGTGTCCTCAACATAAAAAGGACATGGAGCTGTTGGAGCAAGTCCAAAGGAGGGCCACGAGGATGGTAAGAGGGCTGGAGCACCTCCCGTATGAAGACAGGCTGAGAGAGTTGGGGCTGTTCAGCCTGGAGAAGAGAAGGCTGCGTGGAGACCTCAGAGCAGCCTTCCAGTATCTGAAGGGGGCCTATAAGGATGCTGGGAAGGAACTCTTCCTTAGGGACTGTAGTGGTGGGACAAGGGGTAATGGGTTCAAACTTCAACAGGGAAAGTTTAGATTAGATATGAGGAAGAAGTTCTTTACTGTGAGGGTCGTGAGGCACTGGAATGGGTTACCCAAGGAAGTTGTGGATGCTCCATCCCTGGCGGTGTTCAAGGCCAGGTTGGACAGAGCCTTGGGCCACATGGTTTAGTGCGAGGTGTCCCTGCCCATGGCAGAGGGGTTGGAACTAGATGATCTTGAGGTCCTTTCCAACAGTATTCTATGATTCTATGATTTCTGCCCAGTTTAATCATTTTCACACCAATGTATGATCTTAGAAAAGCTATTTTGTTACAGAATCGAACTTCTGAATGCAGCATTTGGGAGATTTTTGTCACATTTCAGGTTAAACCTTGCTTTTATGCCCTTTTGTTTAACCAGGGTTAGAGGTTCAGAACTGCTGATGTGGTCACATCCCACAGCACTCTTCAGAGCGGTATAGCAGATATGGTGTTGTGTGCCCCAAGGCCATTCGTTCAGCTGAAAACCTTGCTGACATCTGAAGTGTTGCAAATTAGAGCTGAAATCTCCCTGCAGGAGGACTTGCTTTAGCAGGCGAGGATGAAGTAGGCCACCTTGAGAATTGCTGGCCCACAAGAAGAATAGCCGATGGCAGGTTGCTCATTGCTTTTATGGCCTGGTGACCACATACACACACTCCTGTTACAGCAGGCACCATCCCCACTCTTTGTTGCCTGAGCTGCAACAAAGTGCAGAGGACACAGAAGCAAAGCATGTGGAAATGATGGGAAATCATAGAATCATAGAGTGGTTTCAGTTGGAAGGGACCTTAAGATTATCCAGCTCCAACCCCCTGCCACGGGCAGGGACACCTTCCACTAGAGCAGGTTGCTCCAAGCCCCTGTGTCCAACCTGGCCTTGAACACTGCCAGGGATGGGGCAGCCACAGCTTCTCTGGGCACCCTGTGCCAGCACCTCAGCACCCTCACAGGGAAGAACTTCTTCCTTAGATCTAACCTGAACTTCCCCTGTTTCAGTTTGAACCCATCACCCCTTGTCCTATCACTACAGTCCCTGATGAAGAGTCCCTCTCCAGCATCCTTGTAGCCCCCTTCAGACACTGGAAGCTGCTCTGAGGTCTCCATGCAGCTTCTCTTCTCCAGGCTGAACAGCCCCAATGTTCTCAGCCTGTCTTCATAAGGGAGGTGCTCCAGCGCCTGGTCATCCTTGTGGCCTCCTCTGGACTTGCTCCAACAGCTCCATGTCCTCTCATGCAACCCTCCCTGGGAATAGCACATCCAGGGTATGGTGGCTCTGACCTGCACAGCTGAACAAGCGTCTGAATAAGGAGGGAGTAGTTACACCAGCCCCTCCATCATCCCTCCCCACGGACATCCCTCCCTTTAAATTCACTCTGTTATGGTGACACAGACTACAAAGGGCACTTGTGTGACTTCTCTTCATTATCTTTATCCTAAAAAACTCCAATGTTAGACCTGTAATCAGCTGAGGAGCATAACACAGCTCAGGGTCTATGCGAAAAAGAGGGGATCCATTACTCTAAATAGTGCAAGATGTTGACTAACTGCATAAGATGATCAAGAACAATCCCAAAGCCCTGTTTTCCCCTAGATGAGACAGCACTCTATGCTCCCTTCGTTGTCAGCCACCTGATGAAGAACTGGTTCAGATATCTGCTGAGCACCTTTCTTATTTTAGAAACTGCTCCTGGACTTCAGGGGGAGCTTGCCTGAGTGAACACTGAGTACGAACCCAGCTCAGTCTCATTTGGCCTTCCTATTTAGTTGTGCATTTTTTTGCAGTCACAAAGCAGAACAATATCCCCGCACAGAATAATGGGCCTTCTTTGTAGCTTTCAGCTGAAAGCTAAATCTGAACATCCATTCTGTAGAAAGCAGGGAAATGAGGGGTGAAGGGGCCCCACCCACCCGCTCCAGGATTTCTGATAAGAGACGTCTTATAATACCCCTGCAATTTAGAAAATGCTAATTACTGTCTGATTGAAATGAGCAGGATGGAAATCTTACCCGGGGTGAAGATTCTTCCCTCCCTTTGCTCTCCAGGACATTCCGTGGAGTTCAAGATGATGAATGACAGGAGATAAAAATGGAATAATCTTTCCTGACTACTCACATTAATGCTTGCGTGGTGCCTTCCTACTTCACCTGCTCAGCGCTGCTACCTCCTGCGCTTGAGATCCCCTCCAAACCAACATCTAAGTGCAAAAATAGGGGTGACCTGTCCCCATTTCTCTGCCCCATGGACCAGTGCCTGAGGTCCCTAGCAGGATGGGGTTAGTCTTGCCTGGTCTCATGACAAGAGGCTGTACAGACAGAAAGGAAAGCAATCCTACAAGGTTTGCCCTTGCATGTTCCCAGGATGGAAAGGCTGTAGTAACTTTAGCACTAGTGATCCAAAAAGGCAGCCGAAGGAGTGAAAGTGCCTTCAGGCCCTTCTGGTTGCTCTAGGTTTAACTGCCAGGGTCTTAATGTGAGAGCTCAGCTGCTGCAGCGTGTGAATGAAGGTAATGATTGTTCAGAGCAGCAGGATGCAATGGTCTGTGTCTCCAGGAATGGGATCATCATAAATGTGAGCAGTTAGCACTTAGCCCTTCGTGTCATGTGGAAAGTGGGGTCAGCAGAAGCGCAGCTGCCTCCGGCAGCAAGACATGCCAGGTTCTGGCCTGCCCGATGCACAGGCTGTGCCCTGGGGAGCCACCAGCGCTTGACCCATGTCCCCGTGTCTCACTGCTCCAGCAGCCTCCTGCCCTGCAGTGCTTAGTGAGGCCACAGAGCAGGTTCTAATCACCATGTTACAATGACCAATATACCCTCTGTGGCACCAAGAAAAGAGTCTTTTCACGCAAAGAAAAGAATATCATCACAAGGATGATCAGGAACTGGAGCATCTCCTGTATGAGGACAGGCTGAGAACACTGGGGCTGTTCAGCCTGAAGAAGAGAAGCTGCGTGGAGACCTCAGAGCAGCTTCCAGGATCTGAAGGGGGCTACAAGGATGCTGGAGAGGGACTCTGCATCAGGGACTGTAGTGACAGGACAAGGGGTGATGGGTTTAAACTGAAACAGGGGAAGTTCAGGTTAGATCTAAGGCAGAAGTTCTTCCCTGTGAGGGTGCTGAGGCGCTGGCACAGGGTGCCCAGAGAAGCTGTGGCTGCCCCATCCCTGACAGTGTTCAAGGCCAGGTTGGACACAGGGGCTTGGAGCAACCTGCTTTAGAAGAAGGTGTCCCTGCCCGTGGCAGGGGGTTGGAACTGGATGATCTTAAGGTCCTTTCCAACACAAACCATTCTGTGATGGACTTTAGTTCTTCCAGGTACAGTCCTCCTCGGTAGGAGCCTTGCTTAGGGCCATGGTCCCAGTTCTACTGATGGCACACTTGCCCTGTGTGGTGCTTCTCTCCATCTCTCTGGTGTGGGATGTAGGGCACATGCAAGTGGTGGGCATTGCGTGCACATGTCCTTCCTTTCATGGTGTGTGTTCTTTTGCAAAGACACTTTGAGTTGGAAAAGGAAATATTAGTTTGGAAAATGTGCATCCAAATTTACTGCTAAATTTGCAATGAAAAAACACTGACTTGTGGACATTATGCAGAAATGAACAAATTGGGCAAATCACCGCTGTCCAAAGTCTGGTGTATTTAGGAGACCCTGAGAGTCTCTGAGACTGAGGACAGTGTGGACTTACACAGCCCTGCCTCTCTGCTTGTATTGCAGGATACCCTGGAGATGTGCACCCGGGAGCATGAGTTCAAGAGCATCCTCTTTGCCCTCTGCTACTTCCATGCTGTGGTGGCAGAAAGGCGCAAGTTTGGTCCCCAAGGCTGGAACCGGTCCTACCCCTTCAACACCGGAGACCTCACCATCTCTGTGAACGTGCTTTATAATTACCTGGAGGCCAGCCCAAAGGTGTGTGAATCAAAGATGGGCTGTTTGGTGACTTTTAACCCCCAGCCATGGACTGGCTTGTGCTGAAACTCCTGGGAAGTCTCCTTAAATGCCATTTCCTTGATGTGTTTGGGTTTATAAGTTCACAGTTCAGTGTACCTTTGTGGTGAGATGAGAAGCTTCAGTGCACATCACATTGGTAGCAGCTTACAAATCATAGCAAATAGTGCCTGTGGTCTTTATTAAGTGAGAATACACAGTGGTCTTTGGTTTAACAGAGCTGAGAATAAATTTGTATTTCAGTGGGAACCTGCACAAAATCTGTGCTGTGATCCAGTTTTCCTTGGGCAGGGTTTAACTACTACCTAATGCTAACTGGAATAGTGAAATGGAAGCACTCACTGTGCAGATCAGGGCTCAGTGCTGTAGACTGCAGCTCAACAACCTGGCTGGTGGAGCTCTGGCTGTCTGAACCTCCTTCACACCCTCCTGGTTCATTCTGCAGGTCCCATATGATGATTTACGCTATCTCTTCGGTGAGATCATGTACGGAGGACACATTACAGATGACTGGGACAGGCGGCTTTGCAGAACCTATTTGGAAGAATTTATTAAGCCAGAAATGCTGGAGGGAGAATTCCTCCTAGCTCCAGGATTCCCCCTCCCAGGAAACATGGACTATAATGGCTATCATCAGGTAAGCTCTTGGTTTTCTGCCATTATTTATACGCATAAATGTAATGTCTCTTATAACTGCCTTATAATCTGTTTTAGGAGGCAGTGAATAGGACTGCAGTGTTTCAGCACACCTCCTGTTATTTCCCACTATATTCTGTTTCTGTAGACATTTCGGCATTCCCTTGGAGGAACCAAGTCTAATGGTAATTTGCTATTTCATCATGGGCTTATTCTGCTCAGGCATGAATAGAGCAACTGTATTGGTTCTTGAAACTTGAGTGGGGCTCCTGGAAAATTACATTCACATACTGTTTGCTATAATGGCCCTTTCGAGTTCCTTTTATCATCAGTTTTGATGAGAAACACTGAAAGGTCTTGTTGCTGTGCTCACTGATCTCATCTGTTCTTTGTACACAAATGTGGTAGAAGAGATAAGCATATTAGGCTGGTTTTGTTCATAAAACTGAACTACTGGAAGCTAAATTCCCACAAGAGATTTCAGGATATTGATGCACCGTGGATAATTGCTAGAGAAGGTCCAGGCCTGAGATATGTGGCCAAGCTAAACTTTAGCAATTACTACATTTTCTCAGCAGGAGCACAAGCAGTTCTGTAAACAACCATTCACACCTTTCTCCCATCATTTTGCTGGTGTTTCAGGCACAAGCAGAGTTACATCAGCCTGAGGTTACTTGCTCAGATGGGTGATAATTCCAGTGCCATGAACTCTGGAAGCAGAGTGCCCTTGGTCTCTGCATCTAACCTGAACCTGAATTTCTCTGTGCAGTACATAGATGATGCCTTGCCTCCAGAGTCTCCTTATCTGTATGGCCTCCATCCCAATGCTGAAATTGGCTTCCTTACCCAGACCTCAGAGAAGCTCTTCCGCGTCGTGCTGGAGATGCAGCCCCGGGACACCAGCATGAGTGATGGAGGAGTGGGGACCAGGGAAGAAACGGTGAGAGCAGTAGAGGTGTTCCATTTTGATACCTGTCTCATTCATAAGTAGTGCTGTCTAGCTCACGTTTGTCTCACAACTGCTTATTATAATGTGTTCTGCCTTTGCTGGATACAAACCGGGTGTCTAAAACCACCAGACTCAAAGTATGCAGAACATGGTGGGATGTAATTGGAGTATTGTCAGTAATAGAACAGTGGCTTTTAATTACCCCCTGACCTGCGGTGCCTTTGTAATCATCTTGTGAAGATGTTGCAAATAAACCTTCTGTGGCCTCCACTGCCTCTGAGCCACCAGTCTCTGTGCACTATGCTGTGGCTGGCATACCAATGGGCTTCCTGAGCGCTCTGTGTGCCATGTGCAATGTGCCATTAGAGCTCAACGCACCTATTGCTGCTGCCACCAGGTCCCACCAAGCTCCCAGGGGCCTTGTAATACCTTATCTCCAGCTGAGCTCGTTTGCTATGCCTGGGTACCAGGCTGATCCCAGCCCTTCCTCTCGAAGCTCACAGCTCATTAAAATCTGGCCCTAGATTTTGATGAAATCAGCCAACGCTTGCTCAGGTTTTTATTTCTGCAGTCTTAAGGTCCCAGCTCTATGTTTCAAGCTTTGCAAAGAAATGAATAGCTAACAGAAAGCTTATATGAAGTCTGTGGTTTCACACATGCTTCCTTTGGCTTGGTGTGGAGCTGGGGAACTGCCTTTGCTCTTAAAAGTGCTCAGTGTGTTCAGTTCATACTGGAATTTGAGTTGAGAGGAATAACCCAGAGGTAGTAAAGCCAAAGGAGATGCTCAGAGATATCAAATGTGACTACCTCTTGTCCCCTCCCAGTCCTTTTGATATTGAAGCACAATTAAACTCCTTGGCCAGAGAAGCAAGATTATCAGTAAGTGATCCAGCAGTGGTATCACAGGCATCCTCCGTTTGGGGATTTCCATCCCTTAGTTTGCCTGAGGTGGTTTTAAGGAGCTTGCAAGCCTGTTATTTTCCTGAGGCTCTTCAAGTCCAGTTATTCCCACAGGGTTCTGAGGCCACATTGCTGAAAACTAGCTGTATTTGTTGTGTAAAAAGCAGGGATTTGCAGAGGAATTTAGAATTAGAGGATATTTCTATACTGCACTTGAGGTGCAGCTGAAGAGCTTTTCCAGCTGAGCTTTACCTTTAGCCACCTCAGTGGTCAATAACAGGCTGCTCATCATCACCTCTTCGTAACATCTGACACGAGTGGGGAGGGTTTGGAAGAGCAGCAATGCCAGAAAGTTGGAGTATAGAGCCCAGCATATGAATGTTGGTGGCCATGGTGATGCTTACCCTGGGCTGCCTCTGCCACTGCCACCCTCACACCAGGTTTTGCCCATCACAATTGTAACTGCATTAAGCATTCCTGAAAAATCCCCAAGGAGCAGAAGTCTGGCTGAAGTTCCAGCATGGAAATAAAGCAAAGCATCATGTGAGAGACTTCCACACCAAGCTGCCTAACAGTCCGTGTAAGCCTGAGAGATACAGCAGATCCCAAGAAGATCAGGGGCTTCAGGCCTCGCTGTCAACCAGCAAGGTTTTTGTCTGCTTTATTGATTTTTTCTGGCACTACATCCTGTTGCATCGGAGCTTTCCCTGTTTAGTGTTTAGAGATATAAAGCACCATTTCCAAAGCGAGCTGTGATGGTGACCGGAAAATGATTTTGTTTCACATGCTTTTCTTTCACAGCTCCATTAGTTCAGATTGCAAAATTCAGCTTAAAATTAAGTTTTCTATAATCACCTCTTTCTATCATTATACCACAGAAAACCAGTTCATAAGCTCAGTTGACCTAAGGCTCAGCTGAGGCAATAGCCCCATCCATCTCCTTGCATTGAATCTGACCTTAGGAGAATCCCGGACTGGTTTGGGTTGAAGGGAGCTTAAAGCTCATCCAGCTCCAACCCCCTGCCACGGGCAGGGACACCTTCCACTAGAGCAGGTTGCTCCAAGCCCCTGTGTCCAACCTGGCCTTGAACACTGCCAGGGATGGGGCAGCCACAGCTTCTCTGGGCACCCTGTGCCAGCGCCTCAGCACCCTCACAGGGAAGAGCTTCTGCCTCAGAGCTCATCTCAATCTCCCCTCCATGCTTTTGTTTCCATTTGTGGGCTTGAGACCCAAGAAGAAAGGAGACTGTTACATGCCAAAGTGACATTTTGAAGCCATCATTTTGAAAGCTTCTCATCTGACATTAACTTTTATGAGCATTTGAATTTTAATAGGATGGGGCAAGCTCTTTGAAAGGTGCTGTGCCCAGCGCAGCTGACACTGATTGTTTCAGAGGCACTAAGTGGCAGATGGGGTTTTCATACCACATTCAGGCAGCTGTCAGCTGAAGAAGCTCAGTGGATCATTCACTAACATCCATCTCTCTTTTCCCTTTGGCACACAGGTGAAAGCTCTTCTGGAAGAGATGTTAGAGAAATTGATGGATGAGTTTAACATCACAGAACTGATGGCAAAGGTGGAGGAGAGGACACCGTACTCTGTGGTTGCCTTCCAGGAATGTGAGCGCATGAACATCCTCACCAGTGAAATAAAGCGCTCTCTTAAGGAGCTGGACCTGGGGCTGAAGGTAAGAGCTGTGGATACTTGAGGCTGCAGTGTTGTAAAACCTTGATGATTGGAAAAGGTGCTCACAGAATAAAAGGGGTCACACACTCTATTCAGCACTGGCTGCAAAACTAACTTGACTCTGTGGGCAAGGGCTCACAGATGGATTTCAAATGACACATTGTCCACAGGCACTGGGAGAGGTTAAAGGTACACATAGCAATGACTGCTTTTTGGGAACAGAGACCAGGCACTTCTGTCCACCCCATATTGCAGCACAGCAGCAATAGGTCTCTCAGAATTTGAGATGTGGCCTATTTAAAGGTAAGCCAAAAAATCACAGCTTTTCACACAATGCCCAGGTACTGGGCCGGGGGGAACTTGTAACAAAATGTTATTAAAGGCACAAACTGAGCTGAAATGAAAGAGTGATCATGTGTAAGGAGACAGAATGTCCAGAGCTGTAAGAGAAAAAGCCTAAAACCTGAAGAGTTTTGGAAGATACGACTCATACCCTTGCCGGGTATGAGTTATTTGCTAATGAAGGGGGGTCAGGGGCAGACCCTCCCTGTGGAGGCACTGTCCATGATTCCTCCACCCCACAGTTGCTTCTCCACCCTGGTAAGAAACCAGACATTGCTCCAGGAAGGTGATGTCTCTGTCCTTCAGGGTTGTGGCTTTGGCTTATGGAGAACAGTGAGGAGCTCTGGGGCTGGCAGAACACACCAGGTAGGATGCAAATCTCTGGGTTCAGCAGGATGTGCAAGAGGGCTGTGCTTTGAGGCTTCCTCTGCTGGCAAGGGAAGTTATCTGCTGAATTCTCTCCCAGGCAGTTGGTGGGACAAAATAGAAAAGGCTAAAAGACTGCCCATCAGGGGATAAACCAGCAAAGAGCAGGCTGCACTGCAAGTGAGTGAGGACCTGCCTAACCAGCCCCGCTGCCCTGGAGCAACACTTCCCCTTCACCTTGTCTTCCCGAAAGACTCTTCACCATAATCAAGTACATCCCTCAGAAACGGCTAAGTTGAGGAGAGGAATGCTGCCTGGATTGGCTTCAGTGCTACCTGGATGCCTTTCCTGCACCAGTCACATGAAGTTGCTCCCTAGTGTGAGGCAGCAATTGAGGACATCAGTCGCTGGGCATTCCCTGCTCCATCATTTCCTGAGTGAAATACACCATATGTATTTCACCAAAAATGCTTTGCGTAGCATGAGAACCATTGCACTTGAAGGAACTACAACAACTTTGTACGACCCCATTAGGAGAAAGAGCTGGCAGGTGAGCGAAGAGGACCTGGGTGACAATCCCAACCCTCTCCTGAGACAGCTTTGAAGAGAGACCTTCAAAGCACATGTCCGCAGTGTGCACGCAGAGGTGGGAGGCTTGCTCTGGGGTTTGCGGTAGCTGCAGCTCCGCAGGGATAGGACTTGGCTGCTTCACATTGTGCTCTACGCTGTGAACCCAGCAGCCTGGTCCGTGCTAGCTCAGACATTTCTGCACTGCGTTTGCTGCTGATGCGTATTGTCTTGATTAAAGAGAGAGACATATCATAAACACTTTGTGGCGGCCCAGTGTGTACAATCCATTTAAAAATAGGCTGATATTTATGTAGTCAATTATTCTAAACAGATTTCCTTTATTTTCTAGCATAGTGGAATTGAAAATTCTGTTGCCTGAAACAGGTAAACAGAAGTGATTTAATGTTTCATCCAGGAGCACCAAACAAGATAGAACTGTAACTTGGACAATGTATAGCAATTAGATTTAATGAGGAGAAGAAGAACAAGCTATTTAATATTGATAGGGAGAATGAGTGGATGCATGGGCTTAAATAAACCACAGACAAAATAAACCACAGAAATCAAGCAATAATATAGTGCAGATTTGTCCCCCAGTCCTGGCAGGGGAGTGAGATGATATCTGCAGGAAAGGCACCTCTAATGACTACATAGCTTGGTCCCAACAGCCTCAGTATCTATGGCGTGATCCAGGGACACCACAGGGCCAGGACTTAAAGACTCCTGAAGAGCAGATGAGGAGCAGTATGTGTGTTAAGATGAAGGGTCTGAGATACCACCAGTGGGCAATTCTTCCGTGCCTGCAAGCAGAGGTTGCACGTGGGTCCTTGCAGAGCTGAATTAGACATGATGCATGACCTGCACCCCACAACATCCTCCAACAGCATTCTCCCATCCATACATTGGGGACCATGGCAGGGCCAGGGGATGCTTGGCCTTACTCTTGGCTCTTTCAGTAGGCAGGGTTTCTGTCCTGGCTTGACACTCAGTTTAGGAGAGAAATCACTCTTTAATTGTTCCTCCTGAGAGCAGCTCCTACGAGAGCTGCTAATGTACGTTAATCTATGGGATTGGGGATCTTTACTGACAGCACTCAGAGGAGGAGAGTTTACATAACAGGAACCACAGATCTCAGAAGAGAATAAATAAACCACAGAGGAAGCAAGTCTGATTGTTTTTAACTGACTATCTGCTAAAAGGCAGCGATTTGGAAATGTCATGCCTCATTTGAATGTTTGAATAATTCATTGTGTCTCTGTAGCGGAAAGTGATTGTTTGCTCCAAAAATAGGAGACATCCCATTAAGAGGAAGAGAAATTGCAAGAGACTGGTAGCCATCAAAAAATAACTGGCATGTTGCATTTCAAAGCCCTTTGTTCTGGCTGACTTGGGTGAGCCCGGAGGCTGGGCTGAAACACTTGCATGTTAATGTTGTACCCAGGGTAATTTTTGCAAGCAGATTTCTTGTTTTGCAACTTCAGAGAAGGATAAGCCTCCAAAATGGGATAATAAATATTGTAGAAGGATGAAATAAGACCACCTTTTGTAAGGCTAACTGGGTATTTCACTGTATTAAGGGAAAATAACCTTAACGGAGAAAACAATGTGTGACAATAGTCTGTTCATCTTGAGGGGAGGTTAGGCTGGTTAGGATTTCCTTTAAAGAAAATTACTCCCAGCATTTGGGCAAAAAGAAAACCCCATAACTTGATTCATTCCTGATACACTTTAGTATTCAGCATCTGCAATGCAAATTTATGCTTAATTGTTCCTGGACAACTACATGAGATAGCTGCTGGAGATGCTTTGAACCCTCACAGGAGGTTCCAACAAGTCTGCTTGAGTGCGCAGGCTTTAGAAATTGCTTTCCTCGAGCCTTCCTCAGAATTACATTTGCCAAGTCATTTGTTTCCTGACAGTAAAGCCAGACATGAGAGATGATCAGGAGGGTTGTGTCTTTAAATCAATTCGACCACTCGCATACATTTACCCCTTTAAAACCTTTCCAGGAGTGCAAAACACTCCTGACTGTGGCCCTGTGGTTCTCAGTGTCCTGCTGTGACCTGTGCAGTATTTTTACCCCTCAGACCTTGTTTTCTCCTGCATAGTCTTTCCATGGCTTTAGCCAGAGAGCAGCCTGTTGAGGTCTTCTCAGTGTCTAAGTTCTCTTGAGGTGGGAGGTGATGACCCATGTGATGTGAACAAGGAAGGAACCACAATAATACTTCAGAGTTTGTGTCCCAACAGATGTTATTAAATAACGAAGCAATTGCCCCCTGAGGAGCTCAAATCATTTTGACATCCTTGTGAAGCTCATTACCCAGTCCCTTTGAATAAACCCCCCATGCATTTCTGTTGTGTGAGCTTTAATTGTGGGTTGCTAAATTATCTTAAAGTGTGTTATAAAGTGAAACAGCTCAGGTGCCTAAGAGGAAATGCACGGGGCATTCATTGCCTTTGTATTTCTTTGTCACTTTGCGGCAAATACCAAAATGAGAAATCTTTCATTTGTGTTTGCCCCTTGTGCTTGGAAGTTACCCAGGTCTTTAAAGACCCATCATTTTGAGATTCCCTACAAATGTAAAATCATTGAATAGAAATAATAAGATGTCAGAGACTTACCTGGTCCCTGCTCACATGAAATGAAAGGAGGTAATGTGTATTTTGAAAGGTGGTTGCAATTGCTCCTCGTGTTTTATGATTAATTGCAAATAGTCCTGTGTCCACTTTTTGATTTAACCTGATTTGTTGCTTTTGGCTTCAAGAGTGTTAAAACAAAGACCATCTTAAAACCTTTGTACACATGATTGTCTCTATCCACCAGAAATGTGTTCTCCATGGGGGAACCCAGCAGGTTCAGACACAGCAGCTCTGAGTGTTGCATTTGCAACTGCGTGGTGAGCTCAGAGGATTTCTGTTCTGATGGCAAGTTGGCTTCCAAGCTTGAGAGTCTGTGGTCTCTTTGCAGTGCAATTCCTTTGAGAGAGTGCTTCCTAACCCAAGAGCACGAGCTTGCTTGTTTGCCCTAAGTCTTGATCACTCAGCACTGAACCCCGTTACACTTGTTAGTGCCAGATGCAGCATTGGCCATCAGCAAGGGCATTCATTACTGCTCTCCCATAGTCTGGTTGGGTGTCTAGCTGTGATCCTGTCCTACTGTAGCCTGTCAGTCTGATCTGCAGATCAGAGCTCTGCAGGGCATGGTGAGCATAGGAGTGAACTGTAGAGATTTGGAACTGCGGGACTCTTGACAAGCATTGCTAAACACGTGTTGGGGTTGCTTTAAGTGGATTTCAACTTCTGCTAAAGCTTCATAGATTTTTATGGTCCCAGTAAAGGGCACCTCTGCTGACCTCATGGCTGGAGGCACTGAAGTCCTGTGGAAGAACAGTTGGAATTTTTTAATGTGAATAGACTGACCCAATTCCCTCACCCTTGTTCTCAGCAATGGCTCAACTGATTTCAGTTAATCTTTCCAAAACCACTCTGCCTGAGGCAAAGAGAAATTGTAAGTCAGATAAATGTTGGCAAAATGAGAAGGGGACAAAAGTATTTACAATGGAAACCGGTGATCAGCATTAGCCATCAGTCTCCAAACTGCTCTGTTGTGTTGTACCCCTCCAGCTCAGCATGGGGCATGCAGAGATTTCAATTGTGAAGGGCATTACAGTGGTAACGCTGAGCCTGCCTTTGAAGTCTTTGTCTTTGCAGACGGCTTAGCTTGAGTGTCACAGAATCACAGATTAGTTGTTCTGGGGATAAAATCATAGAGTTAGTTCAGTTGGAAAAGACCCTTAAGATTATCAAGTCCAACTGTTACCAAGGCCACCACTAACCCATGTCACTAAGATTGTCTAGTCCAACCCTGTGCTCAAAGCAGTGGCAGGTAAAGCAGGTTCCCAGGACCATGCCCTCACAGTAAAAAAGTTGGTGCTTGTATTTCAATGGAATGTCCTGTATTTCAAGTGGTTCCCATCCGCCTCTTGTCCTGTCACTGGACACCACTGAGAAGCATCGGGCTTCATCTTCTTAACTTCCTACCATAAGATATCTATAGGTGCTGAAAACAATCCTCCCTGAGCCATTTCTTTTTGAGGCCGAACAATCCTAGCACTGCACCCAGCGTGGCAGATGTCCCTCCCCAGTGCTGAGCAGAGAGCTGCCATTAGCCTGATGGCAATGCTCCTCCTAATGCAGCTCAGGACACTGGTGGCCTTCTGTGCTGCAGGGGCACATCATTGCTCTTATACTGCTGAGAATCTGCCTTATAAAGATCTTCAGTCAATGAAAGGAATCAGAAACAACACTGGGACAACTGAAGGACACCCATGCTCGCTGTCACTGTTTTACACAACTTTTCCCCCAAGTAGTATTTTTACAGTAAGAAAAATGAGGATACAAGACTATGCAGTTAGAAGACGTGCATGAAAATCTGAAACTCAGGACTGTGTAAGGTGCCATGCACTTCTGCACTTCCTAGCGCAGCTTCTGCTTTCAAGCAGGCTTTTTTCAAGTTAAGCAGTTGTCAGTGCTAATTACACCCTTTCTCACTCAGGGAGAACTGACCATGACAAGTGACATGGAGAACCTGCAGAATGCCCTTTTCTTGGACATGGTGCCTGAGTCCTGGACAAAGAAAGCTTACCCTTCCACGGCCAGCCTGGGCACATGGTTTGCTGACCTCCTCACTCGCATCAAGGAGCTGGAGGCCTGGACAGGAGACTTTTCCTTACCCTCCACAGTGTGGCTTGCTGGGTTCTTCAATCCCCAGTCTATCCTGACAGCCATCATGCAGTGCACAGCCCGAAAAAATGGGTGGCCTTTGGACAAGATGACCTTGCAGTGTGATGTGACAAAGAAGAACAGAGAAGATTTTGCCAGCCCTCCTCGGGAAGGGGCGTATGTCCACGGCTTGTTCATGGAGGGTGCGCGCTGGGATGCACAGGTGAGCTCGCAAGGATCTTTTGTTGAGCAAGAAGCCATAGGAGTTATGCCCTTAATGCTTGCTACTGTACTCTGGGGAACTTAGCAGCCCAGACAGGCACTCATCTTAAATAGTCATTCAAGCTGCTTCTTCAGAAATGGATGTAATGTGAAATCTGGGCCCCTGCTCTGCAGCCTAGAGTGGGTATCCAAGGTGGCCAGATGAATCACCCCTTGAAGTCGTCTGTTCCATGGCCATGAAGGGAGTTCAAGGTGGCCAACTTGGAGTGATACATCTAGTTTTTATAAGCTGAATCTCAACCTCAGTGTACAATGTCTAAACTGTGGTCAGTACTCATGGTGTTATTGCAGACAGAACAGGCCTGTATTGTCCCTGCCCGTTCTCATGGCTGTGATTTCACTGCTACCTCCAAAAGAGATGTGGCAGACTTGCAGTGTCACTACTCTGTTGTCTGTTCAGCAGCAGTGGAAGCAAAGGAGAGGACTCTGATTTCCTACATCTTCACATTCCCAGAGTTGACTGGGTGGGATGTGCCAAATCCAGACTACTGTCTTTCCACTGCCAGGTGCTGCAGGATGTCATCTGTATAGATAGGGTTTGTGACCAAAAATTAATCACATCCTTTAGCCATCCCCTTAGGGTGCCAAGTAAAGCTTTCATGAAGGTTTAAGTGGTATGGTCAATGCAGACTCAGGCTGAGGTCTCAGTGTAGGGAGTAGGCTCATCTGGACAAACAGAACAATATGGGTGGCTTCTTCTTTCCCTTTCTGGATGTGGCCCAATAAATTTCAGTTGTAGCACAGCCAGCCTCAAGGCAGCCAAGGTGAGACCCATACCCACCAACCAGGCAGCTGAAGGGAAGCTTCTACACTAGCTGTTTCCTGCCCGTGTAGCTGTCAGTGCTCCTCTTGCAGCATCCCAGAGGAGTACAACTGTCCCTGTCATTCCCTGTGACAGTTGTCAGCTGTTAGGATTGCAGTCTGCAGAGCCAGAGCGTTTAGGCTGACAAATCCCCACTGGGCTTGGTCCTTTGAGTGGCCTGGCCTGTGGTACCAGGACTCCCAGCTAAATAATAGTGATTCATGCAGCACTTGCTCTGGGCAGCCAGTGAGATGCTTCTGCTGCCAGTGGTCTGGGAGAGAGTGGAGGCTGATCAAAGTGGGTGACCCAGAACTTGCTTAATTGTGCAGAGTTTACCCTCTTGAGGGAAAAGGGGTTTATTTCAGAGGGCGCTCTTTAGGGTCTTGAAGCTCCTACTTTACCTGTTCTAGGGCTTAGTGGTAAGATGCTGAGGAGAAAGGCCATACCTATTATATACTGTATCCCAGCCTAACCTTGCAATTTGGATCTAATATTGTCTACTTATTTTTCAGCTCCCTCTCTGCAATAGTTTTCCATGAAGGATAGGAAACCAGGCAAAGCTTTGAACTCACTGACTGATGGCATCCAGTGCAGTTTATGACGAATCCTTGTAAAAGTCAAAGCTCCAGACTATTTTCTCTCTGGAAATGGGTTTACATGTACATAGAGTCTGGAAAGCCACAGGCAGTCAGGAATACTGGCAAAGGCTCTGCCAGAATATTGCAGTAAAGATCTCACGGAGGTATCAGGTCAGATCTTCTTTCTCTCTGTTTTTGGCTCTGCTAACAGCAGAAGTCACAGTAGCAGAACAGAGACCAGCCCAGTCCATTTCCCAAGCCCTGGTCCTACAGTTCCCTGCCTATTCCCCTGTCTCAGCCTTTGGTGTGGCTGTCATACATACCCTCTTCCAGCTCTTGGAGATCACAACACCTTACTACAGGGAGCACTGGATTTCAGTTCCCCTCAAAACCTGACTTTTAAGCTGATAAAAATCAGTTGGATGCAGCAGTAGAGAGAAAGGTTAGAAAAATTCCTGGTCTTGCATGTAGGATACTCCATCAAAACCAAACCCTTGTGACCGCTTATGTTTTCCTTTACCATCATTACCACCATTACTAGACAATATAATGGTCAAAATGGCTGAGTTCTGCCTTGGTTTTACCCATCCCCAAGTGGAAGTGAAGTGTGAGAAGTTTTGGTGTGCAAAGCCAGCAATCCGTTGGGAAACGTGGCCTCTCCCCTCTGCCTCCCTGCACAATTACTCATATGGGTGACTGCAGTCAGCAATGAGGTTTGTCTTCAGGGATCATCTTGACTTTATTTTCTGGTTACAATTTTCCGTGTGATGGGAAGATACTAAGCAATTACATCTATAGAACCATTCCAAATCTCTGGGTGTCACACTTCAGGGTATTTCAGAGCAGAAAAGAGTATTTTCACATGTTGCTGACCACACTGAAACCTCATTACCATGCAGTGGAACTATTCAGTTTACCTGGAATCCAGTGAGCACCAGTGTCTATTAGCGGATGCAGCATTTGTAAAACAGGTTCACATTTCTTTTGAGTTGTATACTTCTTCCAAATTCATCTTCTGACAGGAAGGAATGGCAGGGCCTATTTGGAAGGACCCCTCTGGGGAACACCTCCACTTTTTAAAGGATATTTCACATTTAGGTTGTGCCTCCACAAAAGGAACAAGTCACTCCATGTTCTGCTGCTCACATTTTTCTATTTATTTAAACATTTATGTTTGCCCTGAGAGTCTTAAATTTATAAAACATTCATTACAAAGCAGCAGGCAGCTGGTAGATGAAATGAAGCAAGCAGGGAATCTTGGGCCCAAATGATGTGTTGCTGTAGCGCTGTTAAAGTCAGTGGAACTCTGTGAGACGTAGTTTGACTGATGACACTGAGGCATTTTACCTGATTTCTGGCTTTCTTGCTCCCAGCAATGGAGAGTTTGATGGCAGGTGTGTGCCCTGCTACTCCCAGGGGTACTGGCACATGATAGTACAAGAGGAGAGGTGGGTTTTGCACCACTTGTACTACACGAAGCTTTGCCAGGTGTAGAGAGCACACCACCACCTTGTCCTTGGAAGAGATGCCCAGTCAGTGGCTTAACACTGAGGGTATCCTGCCTCCTCCAAGCCACACCAGCTGCAGGTTGTGTGTATTTTTTAAAGCTAGTCCTATGTAAAGCACAATCTTATACCAGTGGAGAGGCTTAGAAGGGCAGATCTGTGTGTCAAGGAACTGTCATGTTTATTTGATGGTTCAAGTAGCTCAAGATCTTTGGGAGCAGTTACACACCACACGTGTTTATCTGAGATGCTCCCAGCAGTGGATGCAGATGAAAACATGAGTGTGTAGCCCAGCCCTGGCACAACCCAGTGCTGCTGCTCCAGTCCCAGACATCACAGCTTGCCATGTTCTACTGCAGAGGCACCAGGTACATCAAACTTCATGCATTAGAGATTGACATTTTTCCCAGAGGTTTCAACTGGGACACCATGTGAAGCCTTTTCCTGGAGATGTCAACTGTCAGTAATGCCCATGTATTTGTGAGCTGTGAGACAGAGTAGGATGTGGTTCAAGCTGAGGTCTCCAGTGATAAACTTACAATGCAGTCTTGGAGGGGACACCTGCGAAGTGTGCTGTGAGCAGCCAGTCTCTTCTTTGTAGTTATTTTGAAAAATGAATAACTTGGCAAACCCTTTCCCATCTGTATCTCAGCTTTTAGATTTCTCCTCTCATTTGGCTTTACTGGACAGCACATATCATATCATATATCATATCATATCATAGAATGGTTGGGTTCGGAAAGGACCTTAAAGCTCATCTAGTTCCAACCCCCTGCCACGGGCAGGGACACCTTCCACTAGAGCAGGTTGCTCCAAGCCCCTGTGTCCAACCTGGCCTTGAACACTGCCAGGGATGGGGCAGCCACAGCTTCTCTGGGAAAAGTCTGTGCCAGCGCCTCAGCACCCTCACAGGGAAGAACTTCTGCCTAAGAGCTCGTCTCAATCTCCCCTCTGGCAGGTTAAAGCCATTCCCCTTGTCGTGTCCCTACAGGCCCTTGTCCAAAGCCCCTCTCCAGCTTTCCTGGAGCCCCTTTAGGCACTGGAGCTGCTCTAAGGTCTCCCCTTCAGGAGCCTTCTCTTCTCCAGGCTGAACCAGCCCAGCTCTCTCATTATCATTAGGTCTTTGTCACTGCTTGTTTCACGATGGCTCTTTTTCTCATTCCCCATGTCCAGCTGAAGCCATTAACTCCAGCAATATCTGGACCACCTTGGAGTGATGTTCCCTGCTGGCTACGCTGCTGGTCAGACCACCAGCCCTCCTTCTGTGCAGAGACAGCTCTATCAGAAAGAAGACCAAACCATGTTGAAGTCCTTAGGCCAACTAGCTCTAAATTAGCCATGGTGCAAGTGTGCCTATGCTGTAACAGCTCCAAATGCAGTTGAGTGGGGATGCTGGCCTACTGCCTGTGCATTTGGGCCCATCTATTAGCATCCCTGGCTTGTGACAGCTGCTTTGGGTCTTTGGACCCTTTGATATGTGGCAGTGTAATATGTCCACTCTTCAAATTGCCTGTTGAGGAGCCAGGACAAGCAGCAGTGAGGATTTATTTAGGATGTGAGGCCTGAGCTCTCTGGGCACAGACAGTGGTTGTTCACCAGGTGTGCTGTGCCAAGCAGTGAGAGAAAATTGCTTTCAGAGGAGGATTAATTTCTGATGATGAGAGCGATAAAAAATGCAAATGCAAATCAGCCCAGACATAACAAAGTGATATATTCCATAGAGAGACCTTGGGAAGATTTCAGCTCTTGTTAACCCAGGAATAGGTGGAATATATCTTGAAAATCTGATTGGAGGAATTGTCAGGAGTCAGAAAAAGAGCTCTGATCAAAATCCAGCCTCAGGAATCCAAGACGTGGGTTTAAAAAGAGTGCTTGATAAATGGCTTCTTTGCAACGTATTAGAGGAATTCTTTCATGTTCGTTCAGCACATTGTAAATAGAGAATCTGAAATATGAGTTGGCTTTATGATAGCTTAATATAACAGATGGCATTAATACAATTAAACCAAGGTATGTTGCAAGAGGGATTACTTTTCTTCACTCATTTGCAGAACTAAATAAACAACTGGAGATGTTGAACTTCATCCCACAACTCTGATCTAAGAGCATTTGAAATAATACTGATATGTGAAGCTCAGCTGCAGTCAGAGACAGTTTATTGAGCACTGAGAAGGTTTATTTCCATTTCTATATGTTTTCATTTGGCCTCTTGCACTTCCATTAAGCAATTTTGAAGGCTTTCCTGGAAACTGATTGATGTGTGAGTCATTTTATTGTCAGAAAGAGAAATAGAAAGACCCAAGTTAGAGAAACAAGCCTTTGATTTCATGTCCTGACAGCATACTGTCCTTCTCCTGGGTTGGACAGCCTGCTGAGTGAGAGCGCTGCTTTGAAGAGGATAATGTGGATGTGTTATTTAATGATAATATTCCCTCAGGAGCAGTCCTTCTGAATCTCAATTGCTGCTGTGAGCGCCTGGGAGAGTGTGGACAAGCCTGTGGTGCTTTTTGGGGCCACACAAACCCCTGCTTGCATTCATCACCCAGACAAGTGTATCCCAGGTCATGCTCAAATTCTGATTGTGCGGTGGGACACTTATTTGGTGCCTTGTAGACTCTTCTCAGTTGAGCCCAGTTGAGGTGTCCACAGTTGGTCTTAGCACAAGCTGGCATAAGCAGCTCTTCCCATGAGATTGGTTGGACATGGCCGGGAACATTGTTCCCACCAAGAGTCCTGCTCAGGTGTGTGTGGGTTTGAGCATCTGATGAGACCAGGCATCTGCACCCTTGGAATGAGCTATGCTTGAGGGAGGCTTCTGGTGAAACAGGGGAGGTGTTTGATCCAGGCCCTCCTTACCTCAAATAGATTCATCTCCCACCTTGATCTCATGAAAGATGTCTCCTCCTCCCCAGTAAGATCAGCTTGTATAACCATTGCAGAGAATCATGTGTATTGGGGTACAGCTGATGGATGGATGTCTTAGAAATCTAACTAAGGTTTTGTCTTCTTCCGTTTGTAGACTGGGATAATCACAGATGCCAAGCTCAAGGAACTAACCCCAGCCGTTCCCGTCATTTTCCTCAAAGCCATTCCTGCTGACAAACAAGATCTCCGTAACATGTACCCATGTCCTGTGTACAAAACACGCCAGAGAGGGCCAACCTATGTGTGGACTTTTAACCTTAAAACCAAAGAAAATCCTTCCAAGTGGGTGCTCGCTGGTGTGGCGTTGCTGCTGCAGGTCTGAGGCTCCCCAGCAGAGCCCCTCATTTCAAATCCCTAATGAGGTCTTTCTCAGACAACTTAAAAGATCCTGAGATTGAACCCAGGATCCATCTCTCTGAGCGCTTGAGCACGTAGCTGAAATACTCTGCAAGGAGGTGACAGAGGTGCAGAGGGACACATGGACCAGATTTGTGGCTGCTGTAAATCACTATCCTGTAGTCCCTACACTGGAGCTCTGGAAGATCCTAACCCACAGCAGGATTTTCCACACCCAGGGAGTGCTGAGCTCAAATCTCAATTTAATGTTTATTTCTCTTTCAGGATCCAAAGTAGTTTTAAAGTCAGTGGCCTTCTCCAAAATCCTCAGATAGCCCAGGAACCTGTGAAATTCTTCAGATCTTATCCTTTTCTATACATGAGTGTTTCTTTGTCATAGGTGTGATGTCAAAAGTTGGGAGATCAACAGGTAATGTGGATATAAACTGTTTCTTACTAATATTGCTGTAAATTTTAGAAACATTTAAAATAGTGTTAATAGCCAATGTGCTTCGTGTAACCAACAATAAAACTACAGTGTTTCTAGAGCAGAAAGCACAGAGAGGGATGACTGGGCTGTGAGTTACCTGAATGGGCTGGACATGGAGAGCGTTGCTCTGGACTGCAGAAGCTGCGTGCTTGGGAGCTGGGAAATGTGGGAAGGTAGGTTTGGTGGCCTGGGGAAATGGAGCTGTGCCGTGCTCTCAGTGGTTCAGGACACAGCACAGGGCTTTTCCTCTGGGTTTGTAACTAGTGGGGTTCACTGCCACCCCTGAACTCACTGCAGGTATCAGCTTGTGTGTCAGCAGGAGACTATGGAGGAGGGAAGGGGGAGGTGGCCAATGTGCAGAGGATTTGGTCTCAGGGGCGTTAGCACCCAAGAGCACTCCCAAACTTCCCACCCTGACCCAATGCCAGGCTGCAATCTCACGGCCAGACTCAGGTCTCCAGCAGGGACTGTGACCCTCCTTTGGGAACACTGCAAACGCCATAACTCAGATGGATCCCCACAGTCAATGAACACCTTGACAAACACCTCATCTTGAGAGGTCCCCACTTGCCAGAGTTGGCCTTGAATGCGCTCAGGTGTTTAACACCAACTGAGGAAAGGGGGAGAGACCTGCAGGTCTGGGCAAGTCACCTTTAGCTGCCCTGATATTCCATGAGGGACTTGGTCCTCCCACCTCATCCTGCACTGGTCGCCAAAGAGGGGTCAGGTCTGGCTCTCATTTCCCTGCCCTCACTGTGAAGAAATGGAGTGAGTGGCCTACACCAAGATGTTTAACTTCTAGACTTCTTAAATGAGGTGAGCTGGGTTTGACCAGCCCATGGTATGGCCACTGCAATCATAGGAGAAGGATCTACTTCCAGGTTAGAAATGATGCTTCCCAGCTGAGTTTCTAGCTCGGTGTCACTGGAGTCCTTGCACACCATTAGGCAGGAATGAGTGGTGGGTTGGCAAGGGCAGTGCATCCATACCACCTACTCTGTCTTCTGGGTCACCCGGCAATGTATTTGCACCAATAAAAGCAGCAAGCAGAACAAGATGGTCCATTGGCCTGAAATGTAGCTGTGGAGCATGTGCAGTACTCAGGATGGTGGAGCGGATCTTGGTAGGAAGATGGGTAAGAGGCAACAAAGGGTATCTGGGGGTCACTCACTGTATCTTACTGAGCGCCCTCTGACCTGCCATGTCACCAAGTGCACCCTGGCTAACTCAGGAATGCTGTGAAAGGCTCCTCCAAAAGGTGGGCCAAGCCCATTGCTGTGTTTCAAGGAGCAGGAACCCACCAGCATCACTTGAGAGCTCTACAGACAAAGCTTCCTAGAGAAGCCTGTGAATCAGAGGCTTCAACAGACTATTTGTTCCTCAGCCAGAGCATCCTAAAGAGATGGGTACGTATGAAGTCTCCTAACAGACAGAAAACAAAAATCTAGGAAGCAACAGTGTTGTCCCCTCTGCTCCATGTGTTGCGGTGCCTGGAAGCATGGGTGTGTTGCATGTCATTGGGAGAAATTTCCTGGTAGTTGCATGAGTGGTGGAGGGATGGATGTGAAATGGATAAGAGGGGGGACAAGCCATAAGGCTGCTCTGCGATCTGAAACCTATCCCTGGCTGCAGCACATGTGGGTGCCTGGACGTCACTTGTCCCTGGGTCAGTTCAGTTGAGGGAAGGCAGGTCCTTGCTGAAGACCATTCCTGGCAGTGCCAGGCCAGCAGCTATCGTTTCTCTGACATGTGAGTCTTCACAGGGACATGTGCTGAGGCCTGGCCCTGGGATGAGGCTTGGAACAACCTGCTCTAGTGGAAGGTGTCCCTGCCCATGGCAGGGGATTGGAGCTGGATGAGCTTTAAGGTCCCTTCCAACACAAACCAGTCTGGGATTCTATGGTTCTGCCATACCCCAAGGAACAACCCAGAGGCACCACAGCCAATCCTTTTGTCACTATATACCTTACACTACCACCCTTCCCTGGCCTGTTGTGAAATGCTCCTGTGTTCAGAGCAGCTCTGCACAGTCCTACATGCCGTTCACTTATGGCTTTACATTAAACTCTTTATCTCGAGTTTTTGCACATTTACCCTTCCTTGTCTAGCTCCATCCTGGTGGGAGTGAGTGAGGAGCAGGGTGTCTGATGCTTGGCTGCATCTGGGGTTAAACCAAAACAGCATTTCTGTGGGTAGTGTTTGGTTTCTCAGAGCCTCCTATCAAGCTGGACAACTTTATGGATGGCCTCAGCACACACTGATGGGGACATGGTCAACTCTCTGCCCGTCCAGTGTATCACACAGTGTATTGTTCTCTTACCCAGAATAATGCAGGAGGGTGAAGTCCTCAGGCTTTACTTCCTCAGGACATCCACAGCAATACTCATGGTCTGAGCATGATCCTTCAGGAATCATCTTGTCTTTGCACTTCTGGAAAACAACCACCTTCCGAATGAAGGTAAGGTGGGAAATCTTTCAGGTAAGAACTTGGTTTCATTGCCAGGCAGCATCTCCAAGGCACAGTGCTGGAAACTAATGATGAAGCAGCTAGTTATGGCTTAGCAGGAGACATCTGCAGATATGTAATGCAAGAGATACAGCTATCTTAAGCTTCCTATTTTAAAATGCCTCTTAACTTATAACTGAAGCACTGGATTCTGCAGGCTACCCTACAGAATCAGTGTCTGGCTGGAGGAGGGCTGTTAGCTAGGGAAAGCTCTGCTAGTAAATTAAATCCCTCCCAATTTAAATGACAACCTGCCAATAAGATATTAATGTAAACTGGTCACTTCCCTCAGCTTTGCACATTTGGGAGCATTAAACTCTCCATGGATTTTACCACGCAGGAGGTTTAGGTGCATAAATAGAGCACTGCTGAATTAAACACATAAAAGCAGGACCAGAATGTGTAGTAAGTGCGTGAAGCTCCAGATGACATTGCTGGATTAGTCCTTCTTTGGTGTTTCTTCAGTGCTGCTTTTAGCACAAGCTTGTCAGTGCTCTGGATGTGGGATTTCCTGCCGTTCTGGCGACTGTTACTGTCCTAAGCTTCACGCTGCTTCTCTTTTAAAGCCCATCTTCCCTTTTCCAGCATACCAGGGCCTCTCCCTGCTCAGTGCTGCCCTCCAACATGCCCCATACCTACAGGCAAAGAGAAGTTCAGTAGTTCCCCAGGCATCACTTGCTCTTTCCAGAGCAACAGCCCGCTGTTCTCTTGCCAGCTGAAGAAGAATGGGATGTTGACAACAAAATGTATCCGATTTCTTTATTATATATATCTTCCTGCATAATTCACCAGTTGGGCAGGCAGGGTAGTGGGGAGATATTTATAGACACTAGAAATGTCACCAGGGTCCTCATTCTTCATCCTTTGACAATCATCCCAGGAAAGGGTTGGCTGCAAAATGCTATGAGAGGATGGTGAATAATTTGGTGCTTTACGGGGAGAAAAAGGTCTGACAGGCACGAGATTTTCCACCTCTATCTGCCTGACCCAGGCAGTTAAATACAGCTGGCCAGGCTGTTCATTAGGAGAGATGGATTAGTCAAAGGTGACCATTTCTGGTTATGAGCTCTTGGAGATAGCTGCCCACTTGGCATTTCCTTCCCATTCTTTGCTCTTGTTTGAGTGGAAGGGAGTGAGCATTGAAAAACCCCATCCCCAAAACTGGCACAAAGCTGAGGCTCTGGGGCTGGCAGAGATGCAGCACATTGTACAACATCCAAGGCAGATCTGAGGTTGATCTGGAGCAGGGCAGCAGGGCAGGGTAGTTGGGCTCTGGAAAGGTGTCATCGTGTGAGCTAGTTTCTGAGCATACGTTATAGCTGATGGAATGAAATAGACTCAAACAGCGAGTCACCCATCTGACCCATCTTAGTGATAGCATGGTGGGATCAGGATCTGCCAAACTGCCCCGAGTCTCTTTGCCAACACCACATGGAGCTCAGGAGACACCAGCTCAGCTTGAAATGAGAAGCTTTCTTACACTGAAGGTCAAGCCTTTGTGTCCTTCCCTTTTGCCCTGTCCCAGGAGTTCAGCCAGATCCTGCATCCTGTGATTTCACATGCAAGGCCAGGTACTGGATGCCAAGGGGAGCCCAGATTTGCTCTTATCCTTTCTGTGTATCTCTGCAGTTGCTGACACTTTACAGCAACCTGTGGTGCTCCTGTGGGCCTGGCTCTTCAAAAGGTCTGTGGTCAATTAGCTAACTCAGACTGGTGACATTTTCCAAAGGGATGAAAGTGAAAGAAGGAAAATTGTGCTATTGAAAATATTAGGAGAAACTGAGAGGGAAATGGCTTTTCCACAGGCTGGGAGTGCCGTACCTGCTGCAAGTTATAATTGGCAGAGAGCACACTTCAAAGTCAGGTCTTCAAAAACCCTTTGTAATGGTGTCCCATATGCCGGGGTTAAGCAGCTCCATTCTCCTCAAACTGTTTCTCACAGAGCAAAGGAAAATTGACTAGACATGTCAAAGGAGGACCTGGTTGGTAGTCAGTAGATCAGTTCCACAAGGGCACATTTATTGCCTCTGTTATCAGTCATTGGCAATGCCCAGTGATGCAAATTCTACATGCATCACTGCTCAGTTATTCGCAGAACTAAGCTAGCTGGATCAGTGCTGTCAGCTAGATGCATTCATGTTATAAAGTGACATTAATACGTTAGATTAGTGATGGCTTACGAGAGTCTTGTCCATTATTATGTGTTGTTTTTAAAATGACTGTAATTGCCCAAACAAATCTACAGATATCTTGGTAATGGTTGTGGATCTCGTTTACAAAGCTTTTAGACTGTAGAAGATGTTAATGGAGTTATAAGCAGTCCTTCTAATTTGAATATCAGTGTGCCTGTTAATGCAGAAGGATTGTTCGAGGCTGCCTTAAAGCCTTGAAACCCACAGAGGTAAATGGATTTCAAAGCCTTAATGGTTTGGAAACCCACTTACCTCTGCAAACTCTAAGGTTCACTTTTAGGACACTCTTCCAGAATTCATTTTGATTGGTGGCAAAAGCCATGAGGCAAAATCCCAAGCTTATATTCAGTATCTTGGCTCAGTGTTTCCAAGGGTACAGCAGGAGCTGGGATGGGGGAAGCTGTCACCTGTGATAGCTCCAGTGTCTGCAGTACCTCCAGCTTGTGGGAAGGGCTATTTCAGGTCCCCGTCCGCCGAAAATGCTGTCTTGGAGAAATCAGAGTACTTGTAGTATTGTGTGAAGTTTGATGAAAGCTGCACAAGGAAAATTGCCTTATGTCTGTGATGGAAGTTTTATCCAGGTCAGCAAATATGCCCCACAGCCCTGGAGGCCCTGGTATTGAGGGTACGCGCATGAGAATCAGTCTTGCAGTGGGTTAGCATAAGGATGTGGGTGCTGATCTCCAGGTGCCTGGGGCTAACCACCAGGCTGTGAGGCAGTCAGGAGAGGAAAACATGTGGGGACATCTCTCTGGAGATAAAACCAGGCAACTGGCTGTTCCATTCTCTTCACCATGGCACTGCTCCATCCTGTGGAAGAGCATTGACAAAGCCTTTGCTCCCATGTCTCATAAAAAAGTCGGGAAGGTCTTAGGATAGACCAAATATAGAGTAGGAATAAATTCCAGGATCTTTGTGACTGACTACTCAGGGCTGAAGAAGCTGCAGGGATTTCTTTTTAGCCCATAGAACTGATCTGGTCTTGGACAAGCCCCGGGGAGGGCTGGGGGCTGAGAAACAAATGGTGACGCATCCTCCTGCCCTTCCAGTACAAGGCACAAGCAAAGGAAATGACCAAAACCTTAGAGTTTAAAATTCCAGCTGCCTTGGGAAGAACCACATCCATTATTGTTGCTGATTCTACACTGCTTTTGCCCACCACGAGTTATCATTTCCTAACTCAGTGATACTAAGCTCATGTGGGGTTTTCATCTGCCCTTGTTCGCATCTGGAGCACACCCCCACTGCCAAATCTGGACCTTAGCAAACTTGCATTAAACCACTGGCCCATCAATCTACTGTGGACAAGAGCTGCACGTTCCTTTTTGTGGGTTGTGGTTCTTCTCTGCACCCACAGCACTGCATATCAGAGTATCTCACTCCAGATGCCCACATAACTTGTCCTTACTGTGTCAGAAAGCAGTGGACGATGCTCTGCTGGACTTAGCACTGAGAGCCGACAAGCAGTGGGATGCTATGGACCTCTGTGGGCCACTTCTGTTGAGACAAACCCAAGCCATGCAACCCATCATCTGTTCTGCTTACCAGAGATCTTACTGCAGAATCATATTTGAGAGTCATCAAAACCCCAGGTACACGTGGGACTGTGCAAATGGGGGAATGATTATAAGAGCCAGAGGGAGTTCAAAGGGCTTTAGAAAATGGCACAGCTACTGATAATTGTTGAAGTGAAACAGAGGTTTTGTTAGCTGCAGCCTGGCAGATGAGTCGTCTGGATGTGTGCCTGTGGTTTGTCAGAATAGAGACAGGATAAATCTGAACAAAATGATCCCTGGAAATCATGCCCTGCTTCCTATATCTGCCATCGCTGTGTGCTTTTTATGGATCTGGATTGTGACGACATTGCCTTGTGCTGTCTACTTAACAAGTGTTTTAATTCATTACTGTAATGTTATCATTGGGAAGAAGCAGCATATAGAAGGGGAATTAGTAGATAATGAGAGATAAATTGCTACCTATTGAAGGTCTCTTGCTTGAACACAGGTTTACCTCTCTAGAAAATGATTCAATAAAAGTGGAGGTGGTGGCTCAAGCTGGAGCTGGGAGAAGATGCTGTGGTAAACACATGGAGGCACCTCCACCCAAGGAAGCTGGTACCAGCTGAGGTAATTAGTGTCCTAATTGCAATATTTCCCTGGAAGCTGGGATGACCTCAGCAGCAGGTTCGTCCTTGTGCAGATCTGAACGTTCCCACTCTCACACCAGCCTCCTGATGGACACACTCCAGATGCACCATCAGCCCCTCCCAGGAGGCAGCATGGGCAGTACAACAGCTCAGAAGGCAGAGTGGGGTTTGGTGCATCCTGATGGACCCATTCTTGCCTGCACTCTCTGCCTCCATCTCCAAAGGTAGACCAAGCTTGTGGGCAGCACTTGGTCCAGGCTAGTGTTCAAGGAAGCCTAAGAGGATGGCAAGCCTCTTCCTAGGCCCATAGATTAAAGACAGTGTGATGGAAAACCCTAAGTCCTGGGTGCTTCAAGGCTTGAGATCCCATATACACTTGTAGGTGCAGCAAAAGACAATGGTCCAAGGGAGAATAGTGCTGTCTAGGGGAATGAAGGGCCATGAGGGAATAATGGGGCTTTGAGTAATGATGGGCCATGGGGGAATGTTGGGCTTCTCCTCTCCTGGATAGTGGAAAGACTGACCATCTCCCATGTCTGGCTGGGATGCAGATGGTGCATTCTTGGTCCGGCCAGATGAGGAGATCACACTGCCATGGAGGATGTCCAGCCCCTCAGTCACACCTGCTGTTACAACCTGGGGTTGTGTGTGCAGTATTGTTATGACCACTGTGCATGCCTCATTTTCCCCAGCGTGCCCTGTTGCACCTAGGAGATGAATGTGTTAACATCCCCCTTTAGCAGGGTCATGAAGGCAGGTGAATGGCAGCAGAGGGGCAGCTTTCCCCAAATTCTTTCTAGCTGGGGATTAACCCTTCTGAGGAAGGTCGCATGGGCTCAAGGGTGCAGGGGACACTTGCCTGTCCTGGTTTAAGCCCAGCTGGTAACTCAGAACCACGCAGCCACTCACTCACTTCTCCTCCTTCTTCCCCTCCCTCCTCCCGGAGGGACGGAGAAGAGGATGGAAAGAATGCAAACCCCACGGCTGGAGATAAAAACAGTCCAGTAACTCAGGTATAATACAAAACCACTACTGCTACTGCCAGTAACAATAATGAGAAGGATAAAAACAAGAGGAGAGGATACAATTGCTCACCACCTGCCGACCGATACCCAGCCCGACCTGAGCAACGATCTGGGCCTTCTGGGTAACTCCCCCCACTTTATATATTGGGCATGACGTGCTGTGGTATGGAATACCCCTTTGGCTAGTCTGGGTCAGGTGTCCTGTCTCTGCTTCCTCCTGGCTTCTTGTGCCCCTCCTCACTGGCAGAGCATGAGACTGAAAAGTGCTTGATCAGAGTAAGCATTACTTAGCAACAACTAAAAACATTGGTGTGTTATCAGCACTGTTCTCAGACTAAAATCAAAAACACAGCACTGCACCAGCTACTAAGAAGGAGAAAAAGAAGATACAGCTGAACCCAGGACACTGCCCCATCCATGTCTCCATCCCTGCTCCCTACAGGTCACACACACCCAAAGGGTTGCTCTGGGGCAGTGGCTCGGGAGCTGCCTGGGGGGTAGGATGGCAGGGGGGGACCTTAAAGTGATGACTGGAGCCTCTGACCGAGCACTCGTTAGTTTTCTTGTGAGGCTCTGGGTGGGCTCTGCTCCCTGCAGCCAGCTCATACACCTCTGCTACCACCCCTCTGCTGGGGAATCAGTGACACATCACACAGGGCATGACTGCTTTACAGTGCTTACACGTGTCCCACCACCACCATGTCCTGAGCACTCCTGTCTCACCTTCTGTGCCCAATGTGTTAGGACTCCCCTGAGCTGTTCCTTGCTGGGCTTCTAGCTGCATTTCCTATGGAAAGCTGATGGGGTTATGCAGGACTGCTGAGAATAACCTGCATGCCAAAAACAACCCTCCATTCCATCCCATGCCATGTCATCCCATGCCATGCCATGCCATCCTATGCCATGCCGTGCCATGCCATCCCATCTCATCCCATCGCATACCATTCCATCCCCTCCTGTCTTAGACAATGCTGCTGGGAACCCATCCTGACGAGCCTGTGTGCATTAGAGCATCCTGTTCTTCCAGTCCTCCAGTGTACCACCATCATCCATCCCATCAAGAACATCACCCAATACCAGGAGGCTGAGCTGACCTCTCTGTAACAACCCTGTAACATTACATGGGTTTGTGATAAGCTAGGTGTGGCCGCTTTGAATCCATTAAGAGGTTTAAACTCATGCTTGGACTAGGCTGAGAGCTTGAGATCTGTCAGCTCTCCACCACAAAACAAGCTTCTTATTGACAGATTTCTTCCCTTTGTTGCCAAAATGTGGAGACTCCAGCACCCCTCCTGCCACTCATGTCCCTAATCTGTGCATCACACTGCTCTGGAGATCCAACCATCCGGGGAGCATTTCTCACTGCTGGTTGCGTAGAGCACAGAGAGAGGAGAGGGGCTGCTACAACACATGCTGCCCAGGAGATGTGCTGGAGGCTGCAAGCAGAAAGCTGAAAGCTTCACAAGATCCAGCCCTCACTTTTCCAGCACAAAAGGCACCACAAAGGGCACAAAGGAACACGGATGTGGATCTGATTATAGTGGGGAAAGATGGCAACCCTGGAAATTAATTATCCATTCTTCAAAAGGATGAAGTTCTCCAAATTAATGATAATTATGAATAGAAAATTATAGAGGGGAAAAGAAAATGAACAAAACCTAAAAATCCTTTAAAGAAAGGTATTTGGAACCAAAGAGCCACAAGCAGAGAGGCAGTTCTGCCTAAAAGCCTGGAGGATGGATGGTGTTAACAACTGAGAATAATGCTGAATACAGAACAAATGAAAAGGAGAGAAAAGAATTTTTCACAAACCACGACTGTGAGATGTGGGAAATCCCTAAGGAAAGCTGAAGACATTGGGAGAAAGCCCATAGCAGGCAAAATTAGAGTCAGTCATGGGATTCCTTCCCAGTGGGTCGGGTCCCACATCAAAGAGTGGGGATAACTTCCAGCAGAAATCAGGAAGGGCAGAAGTAAGTCAGGAAGATGAAGCCTGTTGTGGTTAGATTGGAATGTTTCCGCTCACAGTTTGCAATATGGGCTCGGTCTCTGGACTGTGCAGACACCAACGCCTCCAGGGCTGGTTTGTCCTTCTCTTTATCCAAGCTATTACACTGGGATCAGGTGTGGAAGTGCCTTCTGGCCCTGTGTCAAGGGATGGTGAAAAGACACAGAGTATCTCCCTCCACCTCTCCCTTTTTCTTTCGGAGGAAGCCTACAGGGAGCCATGACTTGTGCTCTGGTCAAGTCCCTGCTTTGGAGAGATGGGCACCAGAGCCTTGTGGTTTTGATACAGGTTTTTCATGTGTGAGACATTTACCTGTGTTCCCTAAAGCAGGGGAATGAATCCCACCACCTGTAGCTAGACAAGGTGTTAACATCTACTGGGCTCAGCGCACTCGGCTGACTTGCCCATGGCTCTCCCAAGGCAGAACTGGGGCCATAACTCTCCCAGCATTGAGCTGCCTTTGAACACAAGGGAATTTCCAAAGGCCCCAAAGTATGTGAATATGATGAAAAGGCCACCTAGGATGACCAGACTAGATGAGGTGCTTGGGAAGAGAGCATGAAGGAAAGGTCATATGGAATCCCTCTGAAGTTGAATTAAATGCCAGCAATATAATTATTGCCAGACTTCAAGGCTTTATAGGACATGGGTCTTGTCAAACAAATGAATGATGCAATTACAGGTTGGGCTGACAAAGGTAATTGCACAGGCATAATAGACTTAGTCCACTGGAGGCATTTCATTTAATAATGCATAATATGCTAATAAAATCTTAGTTCAGGGAATGCAGAGCGAGGGGGTGGGCTTGACAGAGATTAGGAGGAAGGACTCCATCAGGGCTGATGCTCTCACAGTGGAAAGGGATCTGACCAGTGCTGGCAGCATACCTACCTGGCAGAGTTGGAAAAGGGTGTTCAGAGCCCAGCAGTTACCTGGGAACAGCTCGGGGTTTGATAGCAATACTGGAGTGCTGACCCCTGCTTCCAGGGCTGCTTTCGAGTACACTGTGTTTAGTTAAGTAGTTTAGTTAGTAATCCTGGGTGCAGAGCTGAGATCTCCTTGTCCCATAAGGAGAGTAGAGTGATTGATTGATTGTCTTTGCTTCTGCTCCCCACCCTTGCAGGTAAGTCACCGCAGGGCTATTTCCAGAGATTAAACCATCTGGACTGTATGTGCTTCACCCGGTGCTCTGACTGCTGTGCTTTAGCACAAAGAGTGAATCTACTCCTCAAAGAAGGTGCTTCCAAGACTAATTAGAAGAACCAATCCTTGCTCTCCTAGGAGACCACAGTGGGGCCAGCACCAACCTGTGTTCAGGAAACCTATTTGCTTACTTTGCCTGCCCACAGGTCTTTGATTCTGCCCCTTCTTTGCCTGCCAGGCCAGCTTCCTTATCTGTTGGCTCTTACTCATTTGTCCCCAGCTTGTTTGGTGTAGGTATATCTGGGCTGAGTCAGTGAGAGCATCTGGTGTCTACCCAGGCCAGGCTGGTGGGACAAGGTAAAAAGAGACCTGGGGCATGTGACTGAGAACTTCTGGAGCAGTGTCAGGCTCACTGCACAGATGATGGTGTGTGGGAAGAGGAAAGAGAAGCACCTCTGCAAATTAATGAGACATTTGATTGCCAGCTGGGATATACTCTGCTTCAGGTGACGTCTGCGTCTGGGACCAGTGCCAGTAGGCAGAATAGGATCATTGGTATGAGCTGATGCAGATAACAATAAAAAAGGTCTATTAAGAGTGACAAAGGATGAGAGAGAAGTGCTTTGTCAGGGGCCATCTCTTCACCCTCAGCGTCCATGTGCACACAGTGGATTGTCTGGTTTAAGCTTAAACCTGTGTCTAAAGAATAGGCTGGGTCTGCTGTTAAGTGGAAAGAGAGCTTCCTGCCTACTCTGGCCATCTCTCGTCACCTATGCTCATTCCTCCATCATGGGCTTATGACGAGCAGATCACAATATGACAAGTAACAAAAATTCCTCCAAACATTCCCCATGGACCCATCCTCAAAGCCATGCTAAACCCTGACTCTTTTTCCATACCTGATCAGCAAGTCTTTTAGTAAGTTTCCTTGGCAGGAAATAGGGAAGACCGAGTGCTCTATAGACATTGACAGAAAGGGAAGGGATTGTGTCTAGAACTTTTTCAGCTTTCTGTACTGCCAGGGCTGGGTACATGCCATAAAATCGTCTCCCTCACAGAATTCCTTCTCCAAATGCACCCACATGGATACATGATCACAGAGCTGGAGAACTTTCTTTTCCTTTGGGAGAATAGCCCAGCTCCCAGTACCCTGTCATGAGATGTGAGTTACAGTCTGTTTGGCTGGGTGATGATGAAGAGCCTGGCAGGACATGGCCTCTGCACTCTGCATGCCCTTGAGGTGGTATGAAGTCTTCTGGGGCATTCTCAGCACTGGGTCCCACCTCCCCACACACAACACAGAGGAGGCCAAGTTCTGCAACCTGTAGATGTCCCTTTAGGGCTTTCCACATGGGATGAGGAACTAGTTTCCTTGAAGAACTTCATAACAGTTGGGCTTTGGATTGCTCCTGGAAATGTGATTCACAGCTTGGGACAAATCAGCCAGGATAAAAGACCACTGGCTCCAACCACTTAAGATGTGGAGGACCTCAGCTGTGCATGATCAGCTGTGCCCAGATGTCCCAGTGGTTAGGAACATGTCCTGCCTGTGGTAGCACAAGTTCTTTGACAGCTTGAGCTTCCACAGGGTGATATGACTATACCCACAATCATCGCAACTGCCTGTGTATCTTTCTCCTACATCTCCATGCTGAAACCCTTTATTGTTTGGGTTAGGACTACTCTGGGCAACAGAGCCCTTCTGTGAGGGCAATGCCTACTCTTGAGATTCAGTTATCCAAACCACACTGGCTGAAGCGAGGATGCAGCCATCATGTTCTGGAGGACATGGCAGGCTGTTCAGGCTGGGGGGACACATTTGGAAGTGGTGGCTACGTGTTGTGGCTATGCAGTGCTTTTGTTAAGTACAAACCAAGAAGGTGACTGCTGGCTTCTGAGAGACAATGAGAAATTGTCTCGTGTTACATGGAAAACCTTTGAATTCCAATGCTTCAGAGCCCAGACAGTGACTAATAGGCTTTATACCAGGTGCTAATTTGACTTTACCTTGGGAAAAAGATGTGATGTGGAAGGCAGATTAAACACATAATCCAACATTTGACTAAATCCATTTCTTGAGCTCTTTGATCTGTCCAATTACCTGCTACCAGGCTGCCCTGGAGAAAATACCTTCAAACCATTGCAGGGATGGGTGAAATTCATGGATTAGCACCCCTGGTGCCCACAGCTGGGACAGTAAGGGCAGCAGCAGGTCTAACACAGCCTACAGGATGAGCGAATGCTATCCTTAAGGTTGCTTCAGTGATGCCATCTCCCACCAGCATGTTGCAGGCTCCAGGGAATACCCAAACCCCCAGTCCTAAGATGGCCCTCATGCATACATGCAAGTAGTAAATATGAGTGGACTTTCATATTCTGAGGGAATGTGTTCCTGGCAAAGCCATGGAAGAGCCTAGGAGCTCTTTGTGCTAGAACCAGCACAATGCTGTGCCTTACGGAGAGAGGAACATCCTTGAGTGCACACACTTTTCCAGTGACAAATATTTGTAGTGAATGAGCTCTCTGGGGAGAAAGCCAGGCCATATGTGACCAGCACCCTGCAGGGCTCCTGAACAAGCTGTCCAGCCAGCAAGCTCTCTGTCTCTATAGCCAAATCTACAGCCAGCAGATGCCTGGAACACTTGGCCTCCTTCCTCAGTTTCAGTATGCAGTCCCTCATGATTGACAGGAAAATGTTTCATACTGTCTCACTTTAAAAGCTGTTTTCTGCTGCTGTGAGAGAAGATGCAGGAGGAAGATGCTCCAGTGGGTTGGGTTTGAATCCCCAGCAGCAAAATCACTGGAGTATCTAGGATAACCGTGGGGTCTCTGGGCAGTGGGGATGGGACTGACTGCACAGACTATTTGCTGAGGGATAGGACCTGAAAACAGGAAATCAAGACCCCCTCAACTGCATTCAGCCTCTGCCTTGCAGCAGCGTGTCCTGGGAGCAGAGGTAGGAAACCACCAGTGACGTGCAGCTCAACTCAGAGAGGTCCTAAGATGCTTTGGTTCCTCTCCCTCTCTATCCAAAGCAAAGATGTGTTGTTTTCCTACCAACCCACTTGCAAACAAAGGTGGCACTGAGCTGGCTGTGCATGTTGGGAGGCAGCCCAGCCTGGAGCGACAGAGCTGATGGGTGACCTCGCTGCAGTAAACTAATTTCAGCACGTACACAGCCTGAGGGGGCTGAGTTAGTGGAGGAGATTAAACCAAAGTCCAAGCCAGCTGCCAGATTCCCTGGTGGTAAAGCTTTCCCACCGTGGTTGGCTGATTGTATTTAAAGCTAGCTATGCATGTCCCCAGGCCACGCTCCCTCAAACACGGGCAGAACAGATAGACCACACACCATCCCTGTTCAGCGTTCCCAGGCAGTCCACATTTACCCACCCAGCCCTTCCTTGGAGACCCCGGTAAAAACAGCTTTTCAATCCCATAGACAGGGGGATGTTTCTGTGTAAACACAGCCGCTAAGAAAGACTTGGGTAAATGCCTCTTTATTTTACTCACAGCAGGAAGCACAATTTGTCTCTAATGAGCACTAACACGCTCTCCTGCTATCACTCATAGCAATTACTCTGGACTCACTACTTGCATACAGAAAGCTCAGAGACCTTATAGAAGTCTTCCAGTACCTAAAGGGGACCTACAAGATATCTGGAAGAGGGGCTTTGGACTAGGGCCTGTAGGGACAGGACAAGGGGAATGGCTTTAACCTGCCAGAGGGGAGATTGAGATGAGCTCTGAGGCAGAAGCTCTTCCCTGTGAGGGTGCTGAGGCGCTGGCACAGGGTGCCCAGAGAAGCTGTGGCTGCCCCATCCCTGGCAGTGCTCAAGGCCAGGTTGGACACAGGGGCTTGGAGCAACCTGCTCTAGTGGAAGGTGTCCCTGCCCGTGGCAGGGGGGTGGAACTGGATAAGCTTTAAGCTCCCTTCCAACACAAACCAGTCTGGGATTCTAGGATAAGCAGCTAGTAGCCTGTGCCACGCAGGAAGGCCCTCATTGGCAATTCCTGATAAACACTGTGACAAGGCCATTGTGCATATAGGAAGAGGCTTAATCTGACATGGCATGGGGACATTGAGTTTCTTGCCTCAGGTGAACAGTGTCACCTCTAGCTTGCAGCACCAGCGATGGCTGTTGGCTGCTGGAGTGCAGCAGTGGATGGGTGCAGGCTGCCACACCATGGAGGGACAAGTTGGGCTCCTGTGCTGGCAGCTCTCACCTTCATGGTAGCTTCCACAGATGAACAGTAGGTTTTGGGAAGCAGCCCCCCACCCCATGCTTCCATGCAGAGATGTTGCCCTGTGGCAAGAGAAGTCAATGACCTTGCATGCATGCGAGCAGGCAGTATGTCCCCTTCATTTTAAGACTTCCTACCCATGTTTTTTTCCCCTCACCCATGTGTTTCTTAGCACTGTGTAACGCAAGTTTCTGTGGATCACCTGGGACTGCAGAGGAGCAGTATGAACAAACAGTTAGGTTAGAGGCTGGGGGCACAAATCCAGCAAGGGATAATAAGACCCCTTTCTGCACACAAAGACAAAATTTCTGCCTGTGATTTCTCCTTGGGACTGAGGAAGAGACAGGACCTGGAGATTGGAAGCAAGATGACTGCTGCCTGTGTTTAGGTGCATTTACTTCCGTTCAACCATACCCTGGGACACTGCAGATGAAGCACAAGTGGTAGCCCACCATGTGGTCAAGGGGCTCATGGCCCTGCTGACTGCCCTGGCTGGACGTGGCCTGCAGAAGATATGAGAGCTGTGGCTGCTTCAGGTTGAATGGGCAGAGCTGAAAGCACATCCCTGCGGTAGGTCTTCAACAGGGCTTGAACGTGTTAATAGTCTCTGCTGTCCTGTCTGTCCAAAAGCACAGGACAAATCCCTGCAGAGCCACTGCCTCGAGGTCCCTGGAGAATTGCTAATGAGTATTTGTGGAGCTTTCACTGGTCATTCTGCATGTCCAGAATGGCATCTTCTCATTAACCCCACAGGCACATCCTCCTAATGAGTGTGAGGATGAGCTCAGCAGGGTTTTCAGCCATTCAGTCAGAAAAGTGCTCAGAAGTGAAGAGTGTGTTTCAGTGGTATCTCCATTTCCATTCAGCTGGTCCAAAGGACAGCTCCACTCCAGTAAAAATAATATTTGTTGGTCCCAAAAGTACTCCAAATATTAAAATAGAGACTTGTAAATAAGTTAGAGTTCTCTCTCAACCTGCTACCCTGTCCCATATTACAAATACGGGATATAAAGCCTCATGCTTCCTTATTCACAGACAAGACATGGAGCTACACTGCCATAGTAGTTGATTTAGATATAACCTGCTGCTTGGGCTACTTTTCTACCTCCCTCTACACACAAAAAAGGGTACACTTAAAAACCTGTGAGAACCAGATTTCTCTTTTCCATAAGTGCTTGGTTGTACTATAGAGTGAGAAGCCAGGAACGAAATTTGCCTTCAACTGTGACCCAAAGTCAGACCTGAGGACAACACAAAAGGTTAGCACCAGCCCTCCTGCCTGAGATTTTTTACTATTACAGTCAGGGATCCAAAGAATCCTAAATTAGTCAATATTTATAATGGGCTTCAAAGGAGAGGGAGCAGAGTAGCCACATATCAAAGGTGGCTCGTATAATAAGAAGGCTCCTTGCAAAAGATACCATAATTGATGGCACAGTAATTGGAACAAGAGTCGGTCTTTTGGTAGAAGGATGGCTTCTGCGTAAAAGTAGTGTGAGGTTTTTGTTACCAACTATATAATGGTTTATAGCAGAGATATCCCAATATTTAACGCTACAACAGTTCCTTTTTGTGCTTGCTTTGTCTGTGTAGTACGCACATGTAAATATGCATGTGCTGGTTGGTTTAAAGCTATAATGGGCAGTAGGGGCTGGTGAGGTGAGGTGAGTAGGGGCTGGTGAGGAGTACATGATCCTGGCTGCTCAGTATGTCCTGCACGGAGAGACTTATTACAGCTGATTGTCATTTTCCCAAACTTTACTCAAGGTGACATTTTCCAGGAAAGATTCTTCATCAAAATGAAATAAAATCTGGGCAAAATTTGGCCAAAAGCTATTTGATAAAGTTCAGGAGTGTGAACTTTGGGGGTGGGAGCCAATGGGGACAGGACAGGAGGTTTGTCCAATGCCAGGGTTTTGTTATTTTGAGTTCACTCACATTGAGGTGACATTATAAGCACTAATATAATTAGAATGGCTTACTGCTGCCCAACCTGCCCTTGCTGCTCCTGACCCGTGGGCCTACCCTGCACCATCTACTTTCCTTCTTTTTCTTTCACCAAGTTGGAGCGAGAAATGGGTAGAGGTTTCCTATGTATCCTGTGCTTTTACAGAGCCACTGTTGAGCCTACACAGCATAGGAGGAGGAAGAGACCTGCTTTGCATGCCCAGCATGTTGGCTTGTAGGGAGTCAGAATAGGTCTGGAGAGGAACTGGGATGAATTGGGCAAAGATAACGGGAGCTGATGTGTGTCTAAGCCGTGAGTTGGCATGAGAAAAGTAGGGGAGGATTGGAAGATAAAGCTGGGATTGTATTTTAGAGAGTTTATTAAAAAGAATGAGGTGATTCCCCATAGCTCTAAAACAATTAGGAAATACCATCACAGAAGCAGTTTTTCAGCCTGAGGATCCATTAAATGATTGCAGATAACTTTGCTTGTGGTCCTATCTCAAAACAGACCTTCTCCAGGGACATTCCAGAGCTTCGTGTTAAAGGGACACTGGTGCCTGTAGAGCCCTACTTCAAATTTAGAAGCAGCTTTGGGCATAGTGTAGGGAAGAGCTACTGGTTGATGTTGGATGGGGTCATGGTCTCCAAATCCATAGCTTCAGCTAAGGCTTTTCCTTTAATCCCCAGAGGTGCTCTATGACTTTCTAAAAACCTGTTTCTTTTATAAACCCAGCCCTCAGAGTGCACCAACACATTTACTCTTGCCTTCCCAAGCCTCAGTTCTTTGTCTTTATGGTGAGGATAATGCTGGAGCTTCATCTGGGTGTCTACAGATAAAGTTAGCTATGTACAGCCGCATCTATGCTGGTGATAAATGCCACAGAAAAGACTTCTGGAAATGAGTCATTCCTTTTCCAGAGGTGGGTGTGAAATACACACAGTGAAATAGGCATCCTCTCTTGGGACCCAGACTGGGAATTTTTCTCTCATCTGCTGTGAATAGCAGCCAAGCAGGAACAGTAATGGATGGCATTTGCTCCACCAGAGAGCACCATTTAGGATGGTGATGAATGCAAGTGGTACACGACTTGGGCTTTAGGAGCTGAGACATAAGGTAAGGGGTAACAAAGGTTTTCTTTCTGAGGACTTCAGAGACAGCAAGAATTGACCATCCCAGAAGGCACAAGCACCCACCGTTTTAGATAAAGAGAGTCACCATCAGCATTATTAGGTTATGAGATGTGCCTCTGACCAGCGGGCATGTGCACTCCTTGGGGTGAGAGGGACAGTCCAGGCACCAGGATCACAAGGGCATCTAGCCAAAAATGAAGGCTTCAAATTCTAACTAACTTTATGTACTTTTTTTGATGCAGAAAATAAAAGAAAAAGGATTACTGCTTTCTCTCAAGTCGCATCTTGCCATAATGATTGCTTGTCTGCATGTCTGTTTGCTGTGTTTCTGTATGGGCTGGGCTTCTGGCACTAGATTTTTCCTTGTGCCTCTTTAGGTTTAGATGGAGATGATTAGGAGCAATTCCTTCCCCAAAGGGTGCTCAGGCATTGGAACAGGCTGCCCAGGGCAGGGCTGGAGTCACCGTCCCTGCAAGTGTTCACACACCGTGTAGATGAGGCCCTCAGTGCCATGGGTTAGTGGTGGCCTTGGCAGTGTGGGGGAGCGGTTGGACTGGATGAGCTTAAAGGTCTTTTCCAAACTAAATGTGATTTTATGACTGTATCTTTATTGGAGTTGCTACTCAACTTCTCTGGTGGAAGATTTGCCAGTGAGTGCCAGCCTTGTGTGCTTTGTGGAAGTGTCTGAGTCACATTGCTCAGCAAGCAACACACCTCCTGCTGACCAGGAAAGCTGCATGGACCAGAGGAGTCCTTTTCTTGTTAAAGGGCAATAACAAGGTGGAAAAACCTGAATGTTAGACTTGATCAGTCAAAGAAGACCATCTGGCTGAGTCTGTGACACAGGTATGCTCAGCACATGACCACAGGAGCACAGGAGCAGCAGGCTGGTTGGTAGGGTCAAAGAAGCTTCTACTTTTAGGTGCTAGTGTGAGCAGATCCAATGTTTGCTGTCCTGAAAACATGGCCCAGTTATCCTTCTTCTATTTCCCAATACAGCTCGGAATAGAAACCTCTGTGTAGTATTTCACTCCCCTTGGAGGACCCTCCAAATGAAACAGTGCTAGATAGGTCTGCTCCTGGCAAATCACCTGCACCACAGATCCTGCAAGCAGCACAGACCTTCCTGACTTCCCAGCACAGTGCTGGATCTACAGAACATAAAGGTCTGGTTGAGCCAAGTGCTTGATCACTGCTCGTGGTGTCAGGTGCAGTAATGACCAAAGGCCATAGAAACCTACGCTGTTCTCACAACAAGTCTTCTCTCAGGCTCCTTCAATCTGCTACTGCTGTCACTAGCACAGAAGATAGGTAAGGGTTAGATAACACAAGGCCAAGTGTTTTGAGGACAGCTTGATGGAGCAGACCTGGCAGCTGAAGTAGGAGAACTTCTTGCTGGGGAAACCTTTGAGATCTGGAGCACCTGGGTGATCACATCCAGCTAGAGAGAAAGTATGGAGTCTTGGGAGACTTTGCTGGTGACAGCTTGAGCAGTGCAGTTGTCATTGACCTCTTAAATATATCACAATTATATTCCCCAATCAAAAGAACACCAAACCCTTCTATGGGCTTCCCCAGAGGACTGTTGGTATCAGAGAGCTAATGCAGCTTTCACAGAGACATCTCATTGTCACCTATTGCAGCAGGGACAGATGACTCCTGGCCTGAAAGGACTGAAATAGTTCCTGAGCTTTGTTGAAGCTAAACAGAGTTTTGATCGCTGCAGGGACTTCAGTTCAGCATTTAACCCTATGAATTCCCTGAGCACATCCAGCTCCTAAGGAGCTCTGAGGCAGCACTTTGGCACTGTAACTTCTGAAAGACCATGAAGTCAGCCATAAGTTGATTTCTGTGTTGATGTAGTCTTGTGTCAAGTAAGAAGAGACAGTAAGGTGAGAGAAAAAGCTTTCTGGCCCTATTTGGATGGTGAAATGGGCATGTGGTGCACATCACCCACAAGACTTGTCCTCTGCCCTCCACTAGACCTCCTTCTCCCACAGCAACCCTGTGTGGCTGTGGCACAGCTGAAGCACGCTGCTCTTTGGGCAGATGCTGAGCTTTGTGGGCAGCCCAGAGGTCAAATTAAAACACACAGAAAGTGTTTCCCAAACCTCGAGGCAGACAAGAAAAGCTGCTTCCTGGCATTTCAACAAGGAGGTTGATGGGGGACTGCATCGTATTCCCAGGCTGCTCCTGACTCACTCTCTGCCTGGCGTGAGTCACTTCCAAAGGTGTCTCCTTCTAATGTCCTCTCGGCTCTGCAGGGAATGGTAATGCTCCTGAAAGCCCTTGCAAAGCTCCATTAGTTATTAAAAGCCTTTAAGTGTGTAACTGCCTGGGAGGAAACACCTTGTGGAAACAGATCCCTCGTTCTTGGGCAGAAAACTGTTCCAGGTTTAAAGTGAGCTTCAACTCCTGAAAGAGCTCACTGAGCTGTAGGTTTTAGCTACAGAAATAGCTGAGCGAAAGACTGTAACCTGTTCCGAGAATTACTGTGGCAGTAAGACTTAGCATTAGCAGCCACATAGCATTTATTAGAGCAAAGAAAACCACTGCCCATCTAGTCTGTCCTTGAGAGTTTGGTCCAATGACAGTCTATCTGGCTTCAGCTTTCATCAGCTGGTTCTTCTGATGCTGGATTGAAGAGGTTTTTAACACTTTTCACCCCCTAAAAGTGCTTATACCTGGTGACCAAGTCACATCATAGCTTCTCACTATGACCTAAAGTGCTGTGCTTTGTAAAAACATTTCCCCAACTCAGTTTTGAGCTGGACTGCTTCTCCACTAAGGCATCTATAGGAACCCCATGAGCCCTGCTCCAGTTCCTGCAGGTCTGATTTCATTTGCAGCATTGTGGCACTTCGTGTTCAAAGGAGCCAGCCCACCCTTGACTCAGAACTTCATTTTTTCTTGGCTCTTTGCACCCCAAACCTTCTGTGTCTCCTGAAAGCAGCAGCAATTTCATCTTTATTTCTGGATTGCTGAGCTCAGTGTTGAAAAGTGCGTGGTCATGTGCTAAGTTCTGCCAAATGCCACTTAGAACAGCTCTTCAAAGGGTAAAACCCACTGAAACCAACTCTTTGAGGTCTCCCAATTCCACTCTGCTGCACCCCTTTAACATCCGCTTTCTCCAGGATGTGAAGTGATAGAAATCAGATTATCAAGCAGCACACAATCCAGTACTGTAGTTTCCTACAGTAAATGTATTACAGCTACACTCGTCCTTGCCAGTGCAGATTGTAAGAACATTAGAGAATGAGTTCCAGGGTTTTGGACAAGTTCTGCTTTTCTCAGATCCATGCTGACAGGTGTTAATTATCCTGCAGCCCTTTAACTCTCCATCATTTTTCAACATCTTTCCAAGTCAACTGGGAGCTGTGCTAATCCTTAGGTTTAGGAAAACACTCCCAAATATCATGTTGGATTTCAGGAACAGCAGGAGATCTGCTGGAAGATGTCACTGATGGAGTGGCCACCCCTCGTGGACTTCTGTCCTCCTTCAAATTTCGCCACATCTTTGAGCAGTGTTTCTGGATTTCGCCTTTCAGTGACACCATCCTGTCTTTTTTCATGTGTGAGGATCTTTACCTTCCCAGATGGAGGGACTGCTGCTTTGCTAATTGTTGTTTTGCTTCCTTGCAGCTCTGGCTTTGCTTTGAGCCAAGTCTGGTTTGAGGAGGTGATACCAGGGCCCTGCTGTAGGACAGGTTCCTGGTCATTAAGAGCTGTCTCTCTTAATGGAGACAGCTTACTGTGGCCAAGCTGTCTCCTTTAAGGAAAAGAAACAGCTGGCAAAATCCAGCTCTTTGTGCCTCAGGGAATCCCACCCCATCATGACCATCCCCAAGTCTTTCCAGATACAAATCTTTCATTTGGCAGAGCCCTGCCACAGCTGGTCTTGCCCTTTCTGTGCTCTGTTGCCTCTGGGCCCTCAGTGAAGGTACCTGCAGGGTCTCACAACCTGCTCAGTCTGCCCCTGTCTCACCAGGCAGGTCTGACAGAACAGCTCTGCACTGTGCACCGTAATTCACCATTGCTCTCTCCCCACTTAGAGGTGCTACAAAGGATTAGGAAGTTACAAGTAGAACAACTGCCAGGAAAAATGAAACTTCTCACTTAAAAATGCATTTTAATTCACTTTTCGGTGTTCATGTGTTTCTTAGGAAATGCTGGTTATGTCTTGCTGACTCTGAGCTCTGATCTTAGGGAGATAGGAGACCTCAAGCACTAACCTGGTTACAAAAGGACCTCGTCGTCCTGTTGGACCTACTCTGGGAAATAATTGTCTTCTGTTAGTGGTAGTGGGCATTACTCCTCAAAGCTTGTTTAATCTATTTAAGCTGAGCAGCAAAGCAAGGGAAAGCTATTCCCAAGGAAAGAGTGAGAATGAGTGCTTGGGATTGATGGGTAAATGATGGGGATGTGATAACTTCTGCACCACACTAAGGCAGCAGTGGGGAAGGACCTGTGGGGCATTAGCCCTGTGATGTTATCTCAGTAGCACTCCTGTGAAACTCAGTGCCAGAGCTGCAAGTTAGCAGAGAAGGGACAGGGGCAGAGATGTGGCACAACTGGATGAGGAGAGATTCTCCCAAGGCCCTGCGGCCCATGGAAGGCATCCAGCAGCTCCATGGTGGGAAAGAAGCACCACCACAGTGTCTGCCCTCCTTCATCTGCTCCTGGTGCCGTGCTGTGAAATGGTTCTGATGCCTCAATGATTTTTATTTCCAGCAACCTTTCTCCATTCCAAACTATCACATTTTTAATGTAAGGAAATTTGCAAAACGCTGAAGGCTTGAAAATGGAAGTATAAAATTTAGAAAAACCCTGCCATGTTTCCCACCCAGCCATAGTAGTAATAAATCCCGGACTCGGTGCTTGCAGAAATGAAACTGCAGTGGTAGTAGTGGGAGCTGTTTAGTGAGGAAACACCCCGGCCTCTTTGGCACTTCCCACATCTTGGAAGAATGACGGGGAAACTCCTGCATGTGCAGTATTGCCAACAGCAAAAGCAAAGTGCCCATTGAAGCCTCCAGCATCACGGAACATTTCACAAGCTCTGCATTTAAATACAAGGCTTCCTAGATGGTGAATGAATAATGGCTTCTGAATGGAAAATTAAAAAAAGACAACTTGAAAATAAAACCTTATGGGATTGCATGATAAAATTTGACAATAAATAGGAACATTTCTTCCCTTGCTATTTTCAGGTATGATGATGATGAAATGCAGTAAAGAAATACATAAAAATAATGACTCTTCCAGGCCTTGTAGCATTCATTTTAATAGATGCTATTTAACTACACACAGAAATATAGATATCTACCTTTCAAACGTTGGTTACAAAGATTGGGAAGCCTGCCAAGAAAATGGCCTTTCCCCGCCCCAATAGATATCAAAAAAGAAGCAATTTATATGTTGAAATTGCTTTTATTTTTTAATCCATAAATATTTGTTACTGACAAAAGTGCAAAAATCCTTAAGACTCTAAATTTTACTAAACTGATAATATTTTTGTTTACAGTACATACAGAATGTGCTTTTACAGGTAAGTATAACAACAAGAATAATACAGAGAAAAACAGTCAAATACTGCTCATCTTGAAGCTTGTTTAATGGTTAACCAGGAGTCTGTGCAAAGTTACAGATACAAATGTACTTCCTCTTCAGTACTACTGTATAATAAACATGGAATCCATAAACTGGGCTAAAGCACAAAAATATCCACTTACTCCCTCTTCAGAAATATTGTCCCCCAAACTAAAAGACTACAGTAAGAAGTGTCTTTCTCAGAGCCAAGAAAGTCTTGCTACAAAAATGTCTAGGGGGTTTGCAGACAGAAGGTCAAGAGCCATCACTGAGCACATGGGCCGAGGGTCAGGGTGGTGTGACGCACGTCTGCCTGCAGCGGAGGTGGTGGGGATGGAGACCTCCTGCTGGAGCCACGGGACGCCTCTTCACTTGCTGCAGAGAGCAGAGACCTCTTCCAGGTGTACACTAATGTGCTGGAACGGGATTGTCCAACTCTCCCCTTGCCCCGGGCAGCCAGTGGGTGAAGCGTAGGCTGGTTTTCCCAGCTGGATTTGGGCACCTCCTTGAACCAGCTAAGAGAGGCTGGGAACAAGACCTTCAACCATCCACTTAGGGACATACAACACAGAAGTGGCTGTTCTCTAAGAGGCAGCCTCAACACAGGCTTATTGCTAACAACACTGTTTATCAAAATATTTAACCCCCTTCTCACATATTTCCCCTACCAGCTTTTAACTCCTCTGAAACACACTTGCATATGACATCTGTATGCTAAGTGTATTTCAGCAGAGTCCCTCCTCCCAGGTTAAGCACTAAATCTGAAACAAAACTAAGATGATCTTTTTCATCATCACATAAACTGAAGATGGCATATTGACCACAAATCAGAACATTTACTTCAAATAAAATTAAAGTCATCCTGTTTCATGATAGTTAAATTTGTTGTGGTGGAAGAAGATGAAGACATCTTCCCAGCTACCAGGAACTACCCATCTCTTACAAAAACTTGATGCAAAGTTCTTGCAGATTCCTGGTGGGAATGCTTCTGAACAGAAATATGCATGAGGGAAGCCCAGGTTCCTGGGACCAACTTTGCAGCTAGCCAGGCTAGCAGAACAGTAGACAGAAATGGAATCCAGGCCAGGAAAGGAGGGCTTACTCCTGGGTAACTGTCCCTGTTTCTTCCCACCCCCACACCCCAACCCCTAAGTAACAGATTCTCATTTATAAAAGCAACATTAAAACATTGAAAAATATTTTGTTTTTCCTTAAAACACCATTCAGTGGCATTAGAAGACTTTTACGACAAAATTTCCATTCCATGTGGTGCCCTGTGTGATTCATTAAAAATAGATTTCCACGTTTCAAAGAATGATTCAATATAGTTTTGAAGCTTAGCTTGGTACAGGGTTAGTCAGAGCTTAATGGTTGCATTTACGGTATGTATGTATATACATGTATTTGTGTGTATATACATATACATACATGTATCTCTATCAATGAGAGTTGTATAAAATCAGTGCAGCTCACTCTTATGTGTTGCTGCTTGGGAAACGCAAATCGATATCAGTTTTTAGGAAATAATATAAAGTTTTCTACATCACCCTCCCCCAGTCCCTGCACATGCACTCTGGGAACTGGACATTCCACAGATATATGTTTCCACCTGTGGGTTGGAGAAAAAGACAGATCAATTCTTCAGAGTATATTAGGTGAATCAAGGCAGATTATATTTTTCTGTACAGAGGAAAGTGACTGCTTCCTGCTTTTCTCCTGAGCGTAGAATATTAAGGTGACTCAGACATGAGGAGAAGAAAACAGAAAGGTCCAGATGCAGGTCACAGTATCCCTCAGAGCTGCTTGCCAGTGAGGGACCCTGACCAGAAGGAGAGCAAAGGGAAATTTTGGCAACTGCATCCCCCCACCTCGGCACTCTCATTCTGGACAGACACTGGCTTGCGACACATCAGACGTGATGTGGCAGGATAATGGTGACAAACAATGTTAATAAAATTGCTTTGCTGTTCTACGGTGTCTGTTGTGGGAGGGTCTCAAAGCACTTCATTGACATTATGGTATGAACCCTCATAATGCCTCTGGAGAATAGGAAAGTGTTACCATTATCACACATGCTGACCACGGGGAACCGAAGTGCTTGCGACCAGGCTGTGGATCGTGACAGCCAGTACTGAACCAAGTGTCCTTTCAGTGACAAACTCTCAGAACGAGGAATAAGGTAAAAAATGACATAAGAACACCTCAGTGTGCTGAAATGTCACTGTTCTAGCTACTAACCCATTCCAGCACACATAGCAAGCCATGGGAAGACATGGTGCCCAGGAAAAAATTTTGATCACAGTGCCTTCCCAAAGAAATTTGCTGAAATTTTTCTGTGGTGGTGGCAGAGTCCCTGAAGAGATTTGGCCTAGAAAGTCTTTTTGATGGTTCTTGTGGGACACATCTGCTTGGAACTGTTGAGTTGATAGCAAAGATGAGGAAATTGGGCTAAGTTTTCTTTGGAGGACTATTGCCCAGGTAGGACAAGTTAGCAGAGGGCCTCGGTCAGAATAAGAGAAGGCTCTGAGGTTAAATGGCCTGGAGCACAGCACAGCATGAGCTACTTGAGTGAAAAATTTCCATATTGGTATCTGGTCCAGCAGCTTCTTATGTTCACGAACAGACCTTTTAAACGAAGACTAGAGCTTGAGACGTACAGCTATGGAAATGGATAGAGAGGACTGTTCACCTAACCGCAACCTCACATGGTCACCTTTGCTCCTCCGACTCTTCCATCTTAACTCCTGGAGACTCTAGGATGGACTCCCCTCTCCCACAGTGTTCACATTTCCCTGCTTGCAAAGGCAAAAATCCTGGTTTGCTTGGGCCAAGAGAGAACGGAAGAGCCCCAGAACCTCAGCAAGGATTACCTCCACATGAGCCATGTGTGTTTCTCTTCACAAGAGACACAAACTTCGGTCTGTGGGAAGGTCAGCAAGGGCAATATTTTCACAGGGATTGCCTTCTGTGAAGAAGTAACCAGTGACTGAGCTGAGGAGCTTGGAGGTAGTCAGGGGAGAGAAGTGTCCATCAAGGGAAGGAGATGAGGAGTGAGCCTTTTTTCTCTTATCCCTCCCATGGCATGAACTGCCACTCTGATCTACAGACAATCCTGGTTGCTGCCCAGATTGATTTTGCCCAAGGCTGCATGGTGATGACCATCTGAACCATGGAGACTTCTTCATTCCTTCCCAGCTCCGTTTCCATCAAACAAAGCCCCAGTACTTCTGACGGCTGGAGTCCTTCCTGAACAGTCTCCATCAGGCAGGGCAGAAGAAAGCCCATGAAATAAGACAGTCTGGGAATGGAAAAGGCCACATGCCAACCCCACTGAGGCCTCCTTCCTCTAAATCCTACCGGGGGAAGATGGCATGCTCTTCCTGCCTACCCCACACCAGAAAAACCTGCTGCTGTACCATAAGCCTCCACACAAGACGCAAGCTCAAAACAACCTACAGTCATTGTATGCTACAGGAAAGATGTGTTGAGCTGGGAACATCATTAAGGCCAGGAGGTGGGAGGTATTTGAGGGGAGGGAGAAGGGCAGACCTAATTTAAGACCTCAGTTAAAAAGGGCAGACCTAAGTTAAAAGTCATGTACGAAAAGGCTCAGTGCAGGAAAGTAGGACATGAAGAGAGAAATACTGGATGGGAATGTGTTTAAAGCCTGAAGTTAGTCATCATTTCACCTGGAGGACAAGCATGCCTGCCATTGGCATTAGCAGCATGAGTGTGTGCAACGTGGTGGGGCTTTGAGTGCACACCATGAACAGTGAGTCCTGCACTAACAGTTACAGCACTGGGTCTTGCTGGCCTTCAAGACCTCTGAGATCCTTTCCTGGCCACAGAATACGCTCTAGTTTGAGTTAGTTCTGCAGAATATTATAGGAACACAAATACAAGGAAAAATATCCAAACCAAACCAAAAGGAAACCAACAGAAACCAAAGCAAAGCCCAATCTGTCTTGAAAGCCAAAGATAAACCCTCACAAATTCTGGGCCCACGAGTCTATGTTTTACAGATTTTACAAATATACAGTATCTAATTAGCATTAATCAGATATACAACATGCCCACTTAGTATAATTATGCTGGATATATAGTTTATATGCATGAAATGTAACTGTCTTCATGGTTAGGATTGGTACTCAGTGGATTTAGAATTTGGAAGGTTTTCTTGGGGGGCATTAGATGGAGACAAGATAATGGAAAATTACCGACCTCTTTTTCTGTAGACAAGACACCCTCAGCTTTGTGCTTCTGCTAAGGGCTAGAAAAAGATTTGCTACATATGGAGTTCTAGGTTTTAACTAAGAGAAAGTTTGTTCAGAAACAGGGGAACTGGGCCAGTAGAAAATGCTTTCAGGAAAATAAATAGGCTCACTGAGTGTGTGGTAGCCTTGGCCTTGCAGGGGTCTCAGTGGAGTCAAGACTTCCCCCAGCACAGGTCAGCAGTGCGAAGCTGGACGAATTCTGGTGCTTTAGGTTCAGCAGTGGCAAGAAGCTGGAGGAAGAGAAACCCTCTTCCTCCTTCCTATTTACATGTTGGAGACACCAAGATACTAGAATGAGCGGGGGAAAGGGTCTAACAAGCATTTCAGCATATTTGTGCTTATTGAACACATCAACCCCACTACTTCCTACACTGAGAGAGCAGGCGATTTGTAGGCACTAGTATGTTTTTATCTTATGAATATATTTAATATAAACTAAAACTTTATTTCTCAGCCAGGCTATTCTGGTCCCTAGATCTGCCAGTCCCCTAGGAAAGTCTGCCCTTGAATTCACTCCAAGGGTGGTGAAGAACAGATGCACGGGTGCTGACTGATAGCAAGCAGTCCGGAGGTGATCCCCAGCAGCCAGAAGTTTACCTTGCTACAGAAAGGCCAAACATGAGAGCTGGCATGAGGACCAAGAGTAGTAACCCTTCCTGCCTGAACAGGGTGCTGCTTTTCCTCCTCCCTGTCTTGGGCTGCATGAGACTGCTTCTACCTGTAGTAACTGAAAAGTCCTAAATTCATAAGAACAATGAGATAATGCAGGTGAGCCCTTCGAAGGAGCCATTGACTACTATGGCTTTCTTTGACAGAAACTGATGCACATCAAGAAATTTCTGCTATTATCCCTCACTGCCATCTGCTTGCTAGCTTGGGTTCTTCTTATGTCACCGATGAAGGGGTGGCTTTAAAAACAACAACGTGGATGGGACTGTCAGAGAAGTCTTTTCAGACACTGAGTTATTAGAGGTTATCTTGGCCTATAAGGCCACTGCAGTCTGGGGTGCTGTGGCCACCCCAGTCCTTAATGAGTATCTACAATGCACGAGGTCATATCAAACAGTCACCTCTGTTTTGCTTGCTGTGCGGTAGTGGTGGTGGTGTCCTGGAATATAATGCAGTTGTTCTACCGTGTTGTGCCTTCGGGAGGCGAATGCTTGGCGCTTGGCGGAGGTTGGGTTCATACCTAAGGTATTGTACAAGTTATTTGAGGCACTAGGATGGGAGTGCATTTTTGTCATCCTGTAGCGATCCAAGATGGGTGTTGATACAAAGACGTCTGTGTGTGACAATGCCCGTGACATAGACTGCTCAGGGTACCCCGACCGCTCCGGGGACAGCAGCGGGTCTTGGGAGTGGAGGCGCTCTGCTGACAGGAGCTGCTCGTCTGAGAGGATCCGTTCATAGGACATGCTAAACTCCTCGGGCATGATCCTCTCAGGAGACAGCACTCTGTCCTGGGACATGGCCCTAATGGGACGGCGGGGCCTGTCCCTCTGGTTGGTCTGTTGAGACATTTTGATGACATTGATAGGGAGCGTGCCCCGGGCTGCCAGGTCGGGCAGGTGTCTCCTCCTCATGTAGTACTCATCAGCCTCTTTGTCAGCTGCGGGAAAGGAAAGGGCAGAGTTAGAAATGTCAGAGCATTGTCCCATGGGGTAAAAAGGGACCGTGTACAGCACACAGCCTTGGAGCAGCCTTCTGCTGAGACCCAAGGGACCATCTACCAGCAGCTGGACCTGGGCATGGACATCCATGTCAGGGTGCTGCCTGAGATGCCAGCCCTGTGTGGGTTGTGTCACCATGGTCTTATGGCAGACTGAGAGTGTTATAATTGCACGCAGACAGGTATAAGACCCTATGCAACGCATCATATCTTGCACCATGACACAACAGATCATACATTGTCGAGTTCAGACTATGGCATTGGTTGACATACACAAACGGTGAGTCATGGAGAAATTATCAAATGTCACCTTCACCATACACTTACATAGAAAGCACAGGGAAGGTGAGCTGAGGTAGGCAAGTTCCCCATTTGGAGAAACTCATACCTCGCTTCTGGCCTCGAATGCGGGTGTGCTCTGGAATCCATGATTGACTTCATCACATCTTTAATGACTACTTCTAAATCTTTGTAAATGTGATCACAAAGCAGGTTTAGTGGGCATGGGATGCTCTCTCTGAGATACTGAATCATCTGTTTAAGGTCTCATTTTCCATTTTTCAGACACCTTGGTTGATACAATGGAATTTATTCTATGGAATGTTTCTTGCTTCATTTGCTTCTCTTTGTTGCTTGGGAACTTAGTACACCCACCCACCCTCCTCTTTTTGGCATTTAGACTCAGAGAGGATGTTGGCTACTGCAGATGCACCCTGATATATCACTTTAATCCTACAGCAGCTGGAATGCCCTGATTCAACCAACTTGGAATTTGAAGATTATGGTCCCTTCCAACCCAAGCCATCCTGTGATTCTATAATGTGTGATAGGTGCTGACAACATCCCGGAAGTTTGCTCACAAGATAACAGTTATGCATTTGTGCCTTAAGGCCTTCAGATAAACCCTGAGTGCTGTAAGCATCTTGTGCTGGATCTCATGCACTGATTTCCTCACCTCCTATAACATTCAGCGCTCTTTCACTGCCTCCTGGACCTTGCTCCTCATGGTCCTGAGAACAGGCCACGTAACCCAGAGGGTCTGTGAGGATGGTTGATCCCCCGTCTCAGCATCCAAAAGTACAAGGTGAGAATATATGTGCCAAAATGCACAGCCTTTTGGCAGCATTGTTGCTGCCAACCTCTTCTTTACGGCCTACACACCACCAAGGCTCTCCTTGGTGGAGAGTTACCCAGAGCTCTCCTCTACTGGCATGCTTGCTGCTGATGGGATTTGCTCTCCCAAGTATAAATTGTAGAAACAAGTCTCTTTTTAAGCTTCTTGGAAGAATGTGTCATTGCAAATGTCAGATATGTCTTTAAAATCACCTTCTAGGAAGCCTGAGAAGGACTGGGAAAATTCATATGGCCACAGTAATTGTAGACATTTTTATTCTATAATGTGGCCATAGATAGACTTGCATACACTTGGTGTGCATAAGCTTGATAATGATGCTGGGAGCTGGATGCACAATAGGAGCTAAGCAATTAGCACTCTGGCACTTGGCCTCTGCTCTGCATGACAGAAGGTCCACTGGATTTGCCCAAGTGACTCCAAATAGATGTAATTAAAGCAGAGAATATCCCAAATGCAGATGTGGTTGAATGCTCAAACCTGGCTGTGGTAATTGCCAGCAGGAGCTAAACCAGCTTATGTGAGTTTTACAGTGGTCTGAGACTGCTGGTGAGGTGGCAAAATCAACTGAATAAAAGTGTTTTGAAGTTGTTCCTTGCCAATTTAGATTAAAAAATGCCGCATGCTTTGGACTTTAAAATTTTTGACAACTAAGAGTGTTAAAAATATCCTTTCCTTCCTTCTTCCATCCCTGTACACAGCGTAGGAGTCCGCGTGGCCTTTTGCTGGCAGTGGCTAAACCATTCAGGGAACTGGTTTCATCTCAAAGGTGTTTCCAAGCTCACACAGACTCTGTCCTCCTGTGATGCTGAGACACATGTAGATGTTGGCACAGTTATTCTAGGAACATTTTCAGATGTAGACAGACTTCACATCTCCATCTCAAAGGAATCAAACCCGAAATGGCATTTTCCCATGAACAACAAGCTGGTTTAAGTAGGCACCAGACAGATATTTAACAGGCTGTTGCCTCTGAAATGTGGTGTCAGTTCATGAGTGTTGCAGAACCAGTCATGGAGAACATAGCTTGACAAGAGGCCGAGCGTGCTGGGTCACACATGTGCCTTCATGCCAAGGGAGAAGCTCAGCACAGCTCTGTAACCGCAGCATTTCTGCACCCAGGGAAAGCAATGAAACCAACACAGCTCCAGGCTTTTGAGACTGGCGACACTGGGTGCTTCACCCTAGCACCTAGAGGGAATGGTGGACATCTGATTGCACAGTTTGCTAAAATTAGAATATGTATCTGGTAACTGAAATCATCCAGTCTGATTCATCTCATCCACATTGTACCAGTAAGGTCACTGGGCTAGTGAGGCTCTGATACTGCTACCCCTTATCTTTTCATTGATGCTCGTGTGAAAACTGATACTTGTGTTTTGAGCCAAAATAAAAATACAATCGAGCATGGTTTTGCCTCATGGCTGTGCTTAAGAATTCAAAAATGTGTCCTTAGTGGATTCCAAAAGGCCAGAAACTATGTGGAAACAGAATAAAATCACTGACTTTTTGATTGGCAGAAGTTTCTCCTTGTTTTAAGTCAACCTTCTACTTCTGGGGCTTCACTCACGTTTTTCATACATTTGGAATTACTGGAAATCACATTTTCTGCACATTTTCAGGACTTTCATAAGTTTTGGTTGTTTCTTTCCTCCCTTTCTTGCTTTGGCAATTTCTATAACATTGACCGTGGCTGGTCTCATCAAACTTGAGGAGTGTTCGAGTGCTTCATCTGACTTGGCTTTAAATAAGCTGATTTGCCCTCAGACAGCTTTTTTGGGTTTTTTCCTTCCTTCCATTTGGAGATAGAGCCCCAAATGAGTGATCTTACTCACATATCTCACCTCTACATGTCTAAGATGCCATCACAGAAAGGCAGAGCACAGCTCCTCTGACACTGTAATTAGAGAAATGAGGTATGTTATGTTTGTGACATTCTGCAAAGAGAATGTGGAAAAGCCAAGGATATTTTTCCTTCCTGTGGTTGTACGCTAATATGGTTAAAATATATGCATACTTTTATGTATGTAAGACCATCATAGTAATTTCTTTGCTTTACTTAAAGGTAGTTTCTTTGCTTTTCTTTCTCTGCAGCTCCAGTGTATTTCCTTTCTGGGCTTGTCTCTCTTGTTTTAATTGGCTGTAACATTTCCAAGCTGCCTAGTCATTTGTGATGCTTCTTTAGCCAATACCAAGTGGCTTAATATGCCCGAAAATATTATCTTCCTTCCTGAATGACCTTTCTCTCTAAGCTGGAGGCACCAATTCCCTTGAGTGCTAGGCAAGATAAGAATTAATCTGGCTGCTCTTGCTCAGCCACATATTCCCACATCCACCCACAGCTGCTCTTCCCACATTCCAGCCTGACAGGGCATAGGGCTTCCCATGGATGTGGTACCCTGCCCCTCAGAGATGCTCCTCCTTGGCTTCACAGGTAGCAACTCCAGATGGGTTTCCTGTTGTCTGTGCCTTGAAGTAAAAGCTGGGGAGTTAAGCAGCCATGGAAGCAGAAATACCACTGCTTGCACGGGATCTGCTTCTTGCTGATTGCTATGCCAGATTGACGTGTTTCTTACTGCTCCTATAAGGCCTAGACCCTCTTCAAGCTCTTGCTCTGGAAGAAGCCATGGTCCTGTTTTCTTAGTCAAATATCCAGCAGAGCTGAGTACCCAGCCTGCTACTCCAGTGGTGAGGAGGTCTCCTCCCCAAGCTGGAGGGATCTTCGGAGGGCTCACATGGACATGGCTGTAGAAATGCCTCCATTAAATGCACAGACAAGATGCCTGATTGCTGGATGGCTGAAGTTGGGTGAGGTGGATCTGACCATAGCCTTGCTGAGCTTTTCTCCTCATCTCTGGCAAGGAGATATTAAACTAAACATTATTTCTTCCTGGATATGCCTTAATTATTCAATTTAGACGTTCTTGGGAAGAAACTGCATTTCACTATCTGTCTCTGCTAACTGTGGGAGAATAAGTGACCTTTAGCTGCCTGACGACTGAAATAGCTGATTAAAAAAGTATCTATCTATCTAATTCCTTTAGTTTTACTCAGAAATATGATGTTTGTTAATGAGCTCTTCACAACATTCTTTTTTTTTATAACCGTGGCAGAGAGCTTGTTAGAAATAAGTAAATATAAATATGAAAAATAAAAGAAAAAAAAATCTTTGCAAATCCCAGCATTTAGATACTTTTTCTGGAATTTGCGTTGCCTTTAGCTCCCTCATATGGAGTTAGAAAATGTATTGCTGGCATTTACCAAGGGCAGGTCTAGGACCTGAGTGCCTATTTTCCTTCGGCTCTGGAGAAGACCAGCCGTAAGAAAGTGATTCAGTGATTCCAGAGGAGCTGAGCATATGCAAGCGCAGTGGGAGCATGGAGTGCTTATCACTTTTAGAGCTGAAACTTCTGTTTAGTTAGTCAAAAATACAGTGTGAGGCATTTGGTTTGACATTTGTCAGGTGCTTTGCAAAAGGATAGTTTGGTGCCTTGCAAAGATAACTAAACTATAACTAGACCTGCCGCTGATGGGTAAATAGTTGCTATTTCCATTGCAGTGTGCAGGGATCCCCTTCTAGGGTGGATGCTGCTGAAAAGCTAAGGGGGTGAATGAACGCCCCTCCAGCCAATGCCCAAAGACTAATTGTAATGTTCTTAGATTCACGTTGACTGTCAGGTATCCTCTGAATGGGGACAGGGCCACCGTCTGTCAGGAAAAACTCAAGAGAGGGATGCTCACTATACTCAGCACATTCTTCAGGATGTGTAATCTTGGCACCTTAACACAATCCTTTTTTTGCAATTTTAGACAAATATCTTGGAAATGCAGTGCTAGAGTTCAATATTTATTCCCTTTTCTGTAATCTACTGAGGGGCAAGCTGGACAAGTAAGGGCCTGTCCTTTCATCAACTGCTGAGCAAAATTTACTGCAGCCGATGGATCAGACTGCTGAGACACCACTTAGTAAGGTATTGCTCAGTGAACAGATGGCATTGCTTGGTGTGGGTGAATTTACACTCAGAGTGAGTCAGGTAAGCATTGTAGGAGTATGTAGAGGAGGGGATTCAAATATGACATACATTTCCAGCTGTTGGCTGTGGAAGGGGTGGGAGTTTCAGTTAGGATTCATTTGTGGGTTTTTAATGTTTCAGTGAGATACATCAATAGCTTTAACAGAATTCAAGGAGATCTCACTGAGAATCCATGCACAATATATGAAGGAATAAACAAACCACAGGCTAGAAGAGGTCCTGATCATCCTTTGCATGACAGGAGCAGCCATCGTTTCTAACCTGTTCTCAGTGATGCCAGAACAGAGATGTCCCAGACTCTGAACAGGAAGTATGTATCCCAGGTAATCCCAGGCATTGAAAATCAATTACAAATTAAACAGCAGTTGTCAGGGCTATCTAGAGGGCATATTTGTTATGCTGAGAAATTTTCATTTCAGCTAAGAAATGAAAATAAATCATCACATTTTAAAGCAGTAATATTAAAGTGCTGAGATTTCTAGTGTTTTCCAATAATAGATAGTGCCATCAAAGTTGATCAAGAACATGGACTCTTCATTGTGGGCTACAGCGACGGGAAAATGCTTGTGGTTGGGAATGTGAAATCCAAATGTTATCAGTGACCAAAGCTCATGGTTAGAAGCAGAGTTGTGCACGTGGCACACTGAACAGTGAAGGTGGCAGGCTCCAGTCACAAAATAACTCACCTCTGTTCTCCAACAGGGTTAAGCACATGCTCACTTTTAAACACATCAAATGTATTTGCCTCAACATTAAACATGTACCATGCTGAACTACCAAGGAGTGGGCTGAGATTTTTATGTGCTACATTTCCATTTCATTTTCTCTTCTGAAAAATCTTCCACAGAGGTTTCTTATTGCCAGTCCGAGGGCTTCCCTGCCACTTAATTTTGTGTATATCACACAGCTGGCTAAATTGGGAATGCAGATTTTATACATACAAAGGAAGGGGGATCTGCTCCTCATCCTGACCTACCTTCAGTGAAGATATTGCAAGGATAAACAACTAAGATATTTCTCTAAATTTGGCAGTATGAATACAAGCTGCATCCAGAAAATGTTCATGAAAACATATATACTACAAACCTAGTGTCAGTCTGGAGAGAGCATTTGCCTGCAGAAATACCACTTATTTCATAAACCCACCAGAGCTGGAGTGCCATCAGCAAAGGTGATGGGCTGGAGCATTTACAGGAAAGCTGGCAGAACAATGCAAGATATAAAACAGCAAGAAAGAACAGATACAAACTAGTGTGAACAGGGTGGTCAGCAAACATGCTGCAGTATCAGGGACACTCCTCAGACCAGTGTATGGCACAAGTCAGGACCAGATCCAGATACATACACCATGAAACACGGTAGATCACACTACTGTCCTCCTACTGAAACAGATGCTCCCAACCATTTCAGCAGCTTTCTATCAATATGGGCTTGTCATCTGGTTTCAGCTACCCCCATGGATGGGACGATATCTCCCCTGGGTACAGTAAAGTGAACTCAGCTGATCCAGAGAAGACAGCTTGGTTCATCTCGACTCCAGCAGAAAGATGACTCTATGAGGAGCAGATACAATGTGGTATAGTGGGACAGGAGGATGCCAGTAAGCAAATAACCACATGCGGTCTCACAGTGATGAAATGACTCTTTCTCTACACTCTTCCTTAATGGGAAGTGACAGCCAGAAGAATCATTACCAGAGACACCAACTTGGGCAGTACAACGACAGAGGGAAGATGGTTATTGCCTTAACATTGTGCCCGATGTGGCTTACAGTAAATGAGATACAAAAGAAATGAAATGAGCAGACACCTACTTAGTCTCTTCAGAGAAGAATATTTACTTGGGTTTGTCTTGACGGCAGACTCATAGGATGGTGGGAGGTGAGAGAGGTTCTGGAAGGACCGGGAGAAGGACAGATCATAGGGTTCGGTGGCAGAAGTAAGGATGTTGTTCATTCGTGGCTTGTCTGAAAAGAAACAACAAAGACATGTCTACAGTGTGCACCCAAGAAGCTGAGAGGCAAGCCATTCCCACAGACTCTGGAAGGGAGAAGAGCTGTATCTGAGCCAGCCTCGGTGACAGGCTGTGGACATAATTCAAACGGGCACCAGCTGATCAGTGAAAATGGATTTTGTGGCTTGTTTTCTTGTCCACAGTGATTATGGAGAGAAGCAAACCGGACCTCAGAAGTACCTGGACCAACCAGCTCTCCTCAAAGCAGGATGGGGTATCTGGTGGACTGTTAGTCACCTCACTTACTGTGGGCTATGTCATGGTGCTGTGGACAGGCCCCACTGCAGCCTGCATGAGTTCAGGCAGTGTCACTTACCTTCACCACAGCAAGCTGTGCTTTCCCCACCATCAGAGACATAGAAATGGGTCTACGGGGTTATTTTAACTGAGGCTGATGATCAAATTGCACTCTCATTGTGTCAGATTTCTGATGAACGCGTTGACCCTGGAGGCTCCTGGCAAAGTCAGTCCATAGGCCCCAGGGAAGTGTGAAATACAGTTGTGAGGTGCGCATCTGGGTGCAGTCAGAAATCAAGGCAAGGTCTGAGGAGGTTACTGATGCAGGGAAGGAGGTGCCACCCCTGAGGAGTTGGTCCCTGAGCTAGTCCCCAGCCAGTGTCAAAATGCCCGCTGTCAGGATGCTGATGCTGAGGGCACTGTCAATAAAGATTGGCACTGAGCATGAACGTTAAAATTCAAATCCAGACAATCATCTGCAGAGTTTTGAAATCTTGTTCCTTTGCTGCAAGCTGGATGGAAAATGATCTTTCATCAGCTCAGCCAAGGGACAGGGACCTGTTGAATTGCATTTATAAATCCCAAGTGTTCAGATGTTAAAACAGGCAGGTACAAGAGTATTAAAAATAGCAGGATCTTCAATTATGAGTAGCAAAGCTAGATCAGACTACAGTGGGCTCTGTGGGAGTTTGCAGCAGTGATGGGATTGCACAAGTCTAAGTCTAAAGGCCAAGGAGGTGGACACTTCAAGTATGGTCTGAAAATAAAACCAGAGGGCTAAATTCTCCAATACAGGTGAGGAGTGTCAGATTTCCCAGATCTTGGGTTCATACATTCCTGCACATGGGAATGCAGAGCTGCCTCCGCAACTTCTCCCCCACTGTGACTTCCCCTAGATATTTTAAACCTCCTGTCACCTACCTTCATATTGCACCCATGCTTCCTAAAGATGGGCTGAGACAGTCTTGTCTTCCAGTGTAAACCTGCTCATGGTTTCCCAAAGCCAGTGTGTTCAGAGCACTCCTCTGCAGCTCTCAGCAGACTTACATGCCCAGTCCTCAATTCAGAGGCATATGTGCCATTTGGGGTATGCCAGGTTATCCAAGACACAAAAGGCTGAGTGAGGCAGGACCTATCAGAGATCTGAGGCCACCCATATTTTAGCATTTGAATTACAACTACCATGTCAACAAACTAAACTCTTGCTCCTTCCTGCCCCTGTTGTCACTGAGTCTGTGTATTCTGCTGCGCCAGGAGTTTCCTCACAACGAAGCTTCTGCAGAACAAATCACAACAGTGCCAGGGTATGATCATGAGTGAAGGAACAGCTTCCCCTCTCTTTGAGCACCAGTGTGGCACCAGCATGGGATACCCAAACTTTGTGCGATCCCCCAGTGCTGGCAGCAAGCAAACTGCTCCATCAGGAACAGAGGCTTTGCCTGTTTCAGCAAGCATTTGAATGCTGTCCTCTGGGCTTAAAACCTGAGAGCCAACGTCAGCCACCCCACAGAAAGGGAACAGCCCAGCTCTCTGCCAGAGCATCATTTCATTCCCAGGTCTGAGAAATTATGGGTACTTTCTTACAGAATTCAGCAATGGTGAGAATTTCCTCTTAACAGTGCAATAACCATCTTGGTTAATAAGCTCTTCTTTCCTATTGCTTATGTACATCTCTGCACTCCTGGAGCAGGGTTATTGCTAGCAAAAAGAACATAGCCCCAAGTGAGCATATAGCTAATGTGTCATCTCTCTGAGAACATTATTTTCTTGCTGATGACTTCAATCCATGTCTAATAGACTGACTGCATTATTAGGAAGTGCATCATATTCATCAGGGTGCTGGAAACAATTGATTAGATATTATCCAGTAAAGAGAGACTGTATTAGCATTGAAACTATGTCCCCACTCCTATTTGCGCTTGTGTGGCAAGGACCCTGGGGTAACATCCTTTTACAGATTTCTCAGCCAGAACCTGTTTCTAATCTCCATTTTGCATGAAGGGTTGGACATGCTGAAATAAGCCCAGTCATATGTATGGAATGTGTGTTCAGTGCCAAAGCAGGAGCATTAATTGACTATTTGCATGAGGTGTGTGAAATTAAAAGTGCCACATATTTATCTGATGGGCTTGTGCAAAAACAGTGCATCTTCGTACTGCTTTTTCCATCCAGTCAGTCAGGAACAGACTGTAATGATTTTGGCAAATGAGAAGTCACCTTGAAATCCACTACCCATCATTCAGGAAAATAAGAGATAAACTGAAATGACCGAAGATAATTTCAGATGACTTTTGCATAATGTAGTTTGAGGGCAAGATCAGAGAACTGAGAGGCTCTAGGAAGGAGAAATATCTTCTGTAATTTGTATTCTGGGACCCGTTAGGCAGAAGATTCGCAGTAGTTCTCCACCCCTGCAGTGGATTTGACTCATGCTTTTCTCAGGCATCTCTCCTTTTTGTTTGTGGTGTTTGTTGGTTCCTACAGAGATGCAGGACATAATTAATGAAAAGGGTGTAAATAAGAAGATCTCCATATTCCCCGCAAGGCAGCTGAGGCTGTACACTGCTCTGTTTTCCAGCATTCCCACTCATTCCAGCCCAGCTCTACATTCTGGGCAATGGGAGATGACTACTGGAAAAAAGAAAACATCCCATGGTTACAGGGATTACTTTTGAAAGCCAATATTTCTGCACATCTTCCTCACCACCATCCTGCAGCCAGGTGCCATTTAATGCCTCTCTGATACATCATGCATTCTGGGCACAATTTGCAAAGCTCTTTAGAGAGGGAAATGGAGGAAATAAAGCTCACCCAGTGCATAGCACATACACCAGAGTTGGGACTATCATCCAGCAGTGCCATTTCTCTTGTTTTCTGAATTCTCTGTGCTACAGCCTCGAAGCAGAAGCATCTTTTTACAGCCAATGCTACATCTTAAAATTCTGCCTGTGTCTCATTAATTCAGCAGAAGGCAGCTCAACTTTGCAGCATTCCTTCATCCACTGAGCATCAGTGGTTTCAGAGCACTCTGACCACAGTGCCGTGTTGCTCCAGCCACTGGTGGGGCTGGTATCATGGCCCAGCACCGTCCAGAACTCATTATGCTGCACAGTGTTGATACTATTCACTCAGGAAGGGAGCAGGCATCTCTGTGGAGAAACTCTACCTTTGCAGATCTAATCTCTCTTGGACACGTACCAAGCAAGAACTTTGCATTTCTTCTGTTTCATGAGCCAGATCTGTTGGGCCAGTCCAAACCCTGTTGTATTTCCATGAGAACTGGTAGACGGGGCTCAGAAGGTTCAGACCATGCTCTGGCTTAAAAACTTGAGAAGGTGATGCGCTGGAGCAGAGTGTCAGAGCTCTGCACTCTTCCTGCACTGCTGGCACTGCTGGACTGCTAGAGGAACATGTTTCCTGATACATCTTGTATCCTGAAATACCCATTTCAGGGTATATGGCCTGTGGTGATCATGTCACCCCCATGGAGGTCAGGGGACTGCAGTTCCCTCTGTGCATTGGGATTGCAGTTACAACTGGCCTCCGAGTAGACATACGGATTCACTCCTCTGCTTTATGCATGCACTAAGTTGCTGCCTGCTCTGTGGAGGAAAGAAATTCATTCTAAGTTGAAGGAGAGCCTCATTTCACTGTTGATGTTTCACAGCCTTTCTGCAAACACAGGGCTCAGAAGCAGTTTCAGGATCTCTAAAGCTGGAGACTTGTGTTGTGGACATTATACCTGAATTCTTTTCGAAGTGTCTTGCTCTGCCCCTGTTCTTGGAAGGCAATTTCTGTTTCAAATTGTGTTTACATGAGGTGCAGCACTTTTCGTGCATAAGGGCAGGAGCAGATGATACCCAGGACAAAAAAAACAACCCACCGCCAAAGTGAATTTATGACAAAGTTTTAAACAAAGCTCAAGTGGCAAAAGGGATGTGCTCCATATTTGCATACGAGCCTGCACATATGCTGTGTGAATTCTGCAAGACATTTCAACAGATGCCTTTTAAAACATTCACCCAGAGAAAGCAAACAATGTCACCTAGGAGTAGCTGATACAACCAAGCCTTCTGCTGTTCAGCTTCAGCTCAGCATCGCTTCAGTCCCCTGTCAAAGCACGCACTGCTCCCCCAGCACTGCCTTCTGCTCAACCACTTGAAGGCTCAGACACAAAATCTCCTATTCTGATGCAAGCTCTTGCAAAGGACTGTGTTCCTCAGGAAAATCTGGTGGCAGCTGATGACGTTTGGTAGCCTTCTGTGCCAAGACTTAGCACCTCCTGAGCCATCCTGGAAGTGACATACTGTTACAGCATGCAAGGAACTGATGTGAACAGACTTCGATTACAATTTACAACATACATTTTCTGTGTTTGCAGGGGGAACGATCTGTGTTTTCACACTCCTTTTATGTTACAAACACTGTTATTAATCTATCTTTTGAATCGCCAATGAAGCATCTCAAAGAGGTTTATACATTTCCAGGTCAGATCCTCCATAGTGTAAATCAGCAGCTCTCCAGTGAGTAGCTGCCCTCATTTATATGAGCTGGAGATGTGGGATTCTAAATTCAGTCAGTGATAACAAATCTCTGCATATCAGGATGGTGCTAGAACTAGGTCTTTCAGGGCCCATGGCTGAGAACTGAGCAGCAATCTGAAGGGGTAAGATGCAGAGAGGATGAGGCACACCAGCACATTGCAAGATGATGTCCTTAAGTGCTACAATATATATGCACAGCATAATAATATACCTGAATCATATTACCCAGGGGCTAATAACATGAAGACGCTTCTGTACATAAGGTGCTTAACTGAACTCTGTTACGCACTGCAACACAGGGCAAGACAAATAATGCTGCCAATTAGAATGAAAGGAGAAACTACAGAGAGTAGAATTGCTCTTGGCAATCACAGCAAAAGACATATTAATTTTTCCTTGAGTTTGCTGCCTTTTCATGGGGGATGCAGAAAACAACACATGGCTCTGGTACCAGAGCAGCCAGGATATAGGACTGTGCAGAACTGGGACTAAGACTCATTCTTTTGAGGACTAGGACTCACTGAATTTGAGGCTGTGCAATTGAAAACTGTCAGCCTGTTAACTCCTTCCACCTCTGTGAGTGCCTCATGCTCAAGGCTTGACATTGCATGAGAGGGAAGATTGTTCAGAAAGGAAAATGCATCAGGATGTTTGGTCCTGGCAGTGGACAAACAAGGAGAATAATCCAAAATGAGCTCTTTTCTGAGAGAAACCAATCTGTCTCAGTCCTTTGGGACTAGGGTGAGGAACGAGCCCCCAGAGAGGCTGAAGACAGTGCAGTGACCATCACAACCTTCTGCCAGAGGCACAGTTATTTCCACTGTGACTGCACCTCCAGCAGTGCAAATGGCAATCCCCTGCTTTGCCTCAGCAATTTCACATGCTCTGGTTTTTATGACACTGTGATTTTGCATCCAGAAATTTTGGTCTTCTTCAGTGGTCTCATATTCACTAGGAATAAAGATACTGCTTCCCCTTGCTTATGGTCTGAGATCTTCAGCTTCTGTAAGAGGAAATTGAGGTCAGGGTCAGAGCTATTCAGCTCGTGTTGGCCCTTTGCTTAAACAACCTTGTTGTCACAGAGAGAAGCTCCTCAGGTTCCTCCCACAGGTGAGGGTGGAGACACGTTTACACCACAGAGTTTTACTCCATGAGCCTCAGTGTTTTATTTGCAATAGTCACTTGCTGGGTGGAATATAGGCCATTTCACGGGTGGCATAACAGGATTCATCTGCAAGCTAAGGCCTCCAGACTCAGAGCTGAGCTGCTCCTCAAGCTGGGAGGCTGTGTTAGCCCTGCCATTCTAAGACCATGAAAAGAGTGATTTCTTTGTCCAAACCCACAATATATTTAGTATAGAAAGCAAAGACCAGTTCCTTCAGCTCTGAGCACTTTAAGGGAAGTTGCCATTGAAGCCTATCTGTTCTCAGCCCCAGAGCTGTTTTCTGCTCTCAACATCACAGACTAAAGGAAAATTAGCACACATGTCATCAGAGACTAGTCCCATTACTTACTTAAGTCCACCCATAGCCCCAACAAACCAATACATCCCCTGCACAGAGGTTGGCTCTGCACTGTAGGACGTCATTGTTAGCAACTTCTCAGGTCAAGACAGGCGAATGGTGATCCTGATTCACTAACAACTTTGCTCCAATGTGCTTTGTAATTGTGTAACTGGAGCTATACTTCAATACAACCACCCGTGTATTTGGCTTTGCAAAGCAGCCAAATCATGAACTGGTATCCCCATCACAAATGGCATCTTGTATGCACCAAAAAGCTGTGACCGTGTTGTCCTGTCCTGGCAGATTACCTGGTTCATCCCTCTTCCAGCTTTCATTAAAGCTCTGCTGCTTTGAGGAAAGAGCAGTGTACATAATGTGTCTATTTGTTTTGTAGGTTATATTCTAGAGATCTGATTATCTTCTTATTTCCTCACATATATTTCTACTGGGGATAAATCTAATTTAAACAGTCCTTAATTGTTATGATTTTGTAAACGGTGTCTTAAACACAATGGACACAAAATTCTTAACAAATTGCTGGAGGAGATGTGGCAGTGTAGGGAATCATTTTCATATCTTCTGGGATTGTCTCAAATTGAAGCTTCTGGTCTGATGTTAGAAAATTGATGCAAGAATTATTTCAGCAATATATCCCCCAAAGCCCTGTTACGGTGTGGGAAGGAAGATACCCTGGATTTTGAATCGAAGAAAAGAGAAAGAAGGAAGTAAAGAAGAAAAGAATTAGAGATAATAGAGAAGAGAGACAGAAAGGAGAGTGAAAAGAGAGAAAGGAGAGAAATAGATAAATAAAAAGAAGAAGCAGAAGGATTCACATCATAGATGAACATGTAAGAATGTGATTAAAGTCTACACGGGTACAGCTATAACATTGCCTCAGAGTAAACCCAGGCATCAGCTATGGAAAAATACTTGGCCAAATTAAAACCCTGAAGTGAAGCAATTTGTTGCTTATAGTGGTATTTCTGAGATGATTATTGAATGCAATGAACTGACATAAAAATTATGATATGAACTCCCTACTAACTAGATTATTTAGCAATGTGCTTGTGATTTATCTAGATGTAAAAAATGTTTATACAAGACTCTCTTGGTTACCATAATTAAATATGCACTAAAGAGGACGAGATTAAACTCCAGTAGCAGTAAAAAATAAAGCAATAAGCTTTACAGAACCTGAGCCCAGGCAGTCAGCTTATATTCCTGTTATAGCCAATGCTTCACTGCATCAGTTCTGGTTTGTGTCCCTTGCTTTTTTTCACATTTTAATTTTTGGGAGTTTTAATAGGAAAATAAATTTAGGAAAATAAATTTATGTGCTTAATTTGTATAAAGACTGAATATCTAAGTGAGATAAGCTCATGTATCAAAGGATTTACCTGCTTTCATATGTAAAACTTACTGTGCTTAGAAACCAGTACTTGAGCACTCACATTCACCTTTTACACACAAAATCACTGCATTTCCAAAACCTGCTCTCAAATTCTTCATTTGCAGCTGAAATCTGCAGCTGCTGCAGAACAAAAGTCTAGAGCTCAGGAAAGCCACATTAACCTTCTGAACTCAGGGGTCTGAAGCCTGTCACTAAAAGCAGAATTCAGGCTGAGGTTTCTAAAGGCCTGTAGATACCTCTATAATGGGATATTCAGTGTCCTAGACTGACACCAGAAGAAGATCGAGAGACTTCCTTCAGATGTGGGAATCTCATAGTCAGGCTGGCTAATTCAGAGCCCTCAACAACAGTGGAAATGAAGTCCTGGTATTGCAGACCATGGGTTGAAGGACTCACTTGCCTGTGGCCATTTCTCTTCATCTCCATTGGAAATTGTCTTCCCCAACACATCACATTTTCCAAACCCAGGACAGACACATGTTTCACCCCTCTGCAAACCCTTTGTGTCAGATAGGTGGGGAGAAAAGGGAGACTTTCTTCTTCACTCTGTGCTAACCGTGCTGCAAATAGCACTATGCTAATTAAATCATAGCAGCCTGACAGAACAGATTATATGTGATCCCACCATTAATTAGTAGTTACTCCTTCCTGCATCAGAAGAGTTCAGTGTAATCACATCAGTGATCTCACAGCTGCACAACCCAATGTGAATGACTGTCCCACTGCACATCTGGATCACTCCCCACACTATGGTCCCGCCATGATTCCCAAGACCTTTGAGGAAACAAATGGGTTGATGCCATTTGCTTTACTTTTGCACAGAACTAGCCAGTACAGAAAGGGGAAAGCGGAGCACAGGGGGCTTGGTTTTCATCCCTTCTCCACAAGGAGGTCTCCTGTAGGGCCCCATGTCTGCCACAACACTCAGTCCCAGGGTTGTATGTTTGTAGGCTCATTGTAATGGGAATTACAGGGGAAGATAAGAAACCTGTGAAGTTCCTATGATGATAGGAGATGGGAGAGAGATCATCAGTCCACAGCAGCTGAGCTCTCATCCTGACAGGTATTCCAAGTTTCAACAGCTCATGTTTCCCTTCACATATACCAGGTCAAGTGCATCCTTGCTGGGTGAGGCAGCACTTAGGGAGGCTGTAGGGAGCTCCTGCAGGTATGGGAGGGATTTGCTGGCTGTTCAGGCTGAAATGTTGTTCGTTTGGTGGCATGTCACCTACAGTTCCTGCCCTGATTGCTCTGCACTGGTAGCCTGAGAACCTTTCTCTGGTCGTTTAAGCTCAGTGAAGAGCGAACCGAACACAGGTCGTGTGCAACACAGGGCATGTCTTGAGCCTCATGCTGCCATCATTCCCTTCCTGTTCCTTTCAGGTGTGTCACTGCATGGTGGGTGCTAGAGACAGGCTAAGGGACAGAGCTCATGAACATGATGCTCAGAAAGACAGTTTATGTCCACCTACAAATCTAAATAATCACAAGAAAATGTACCCCATGTCCTACCCAGGAAGGGAACGATATTAAATCTGTCATGTTGCCCAGCTGTGTCAGAATCTGAACAGTAATTGTGAATACTACAATCTTTTGATGACTTACTTGAAAAGTCCAAATAACTTCTTTACACTCATCAAGCAATGGATCACCAGCACCAGCACACACGAATATCATAAACAAAAGTATCTATGACCATATGGATAAATTAGGAATAAAATATCACCCAAGAATAAAGTATAACTCTCAATCATACAATTATTTTTAGTCAGATTATTCAAGTCACTTTGTACAACCAAACTATTAAGATACAGTAAATGCAAGAAATGAGTGCAGAAAAAGGTAAAAGTTTCTAATCCAAGATCTCTGTACATCTGCTTTGATTTTTGTCTTTCAGGTACATAAAAAAGAAAAGCATTTGCCAGGGCCAGAGGGAAGTTATCTGTTATAGCACATATTGTTACCTTGAGTTATTGAATGCAATAGGGACCTGATGATGGAGCTGCATTAAAATTTCTGGGCAGAGGCACAGGTAAACGGGACTCATCTGGCTCTGCTGGGGTAGTTCTCAGAACCCAGCATGTGCTAGATGTGAAGAACAGGTAGTAAGACCAGAGAAAAGGCAATAAATTTAACCCATTTACGCCATCTTTTCCTTCTTCTTCTTTTTAAAATCAGTAGCCTGAAGAGCACTTGAGTCTGTCAGTTCAGGTTCACTAAATACTCCTCTGTTTCTTCCAGGTTTAAAGCCTACGTCATTTCTTCCGAGTTCTGGGGGACATGGAAAAAAATCCAACTGCTAATACTGTAGTCTTACAACTGAAAGCAACTTGCAGGCTGAGATGCTGCCTGACCCATCCTCTAAGAAGGAGAAACACCAAAGGTTTTTGGTGACCTTTTCAAGGGCAATTGTTCTCTCACACTTTTTTGCTGCAAAGAAACATGGAAATTGCCATACAAGTACACAATCGATTCCAGAATAATAATCAAGATGAAGTTTCAGTATTAAAAAAAAATACCAGAACAAAAATAGTAATAAATACAGAGATTCAGAGCTGCAAGAAGTATATATCAAGATGAGATTTACCCATCCCTTACTGGTTCCTCAGCAGAAGGAAAGTTCCAGCTACAAATCCTGGAGGAATATATCACATTCAGAGGGTAAAGGATGCAGGGAAGAACAAAGACAAGACCAAAACAAGGTAGCAGCAGAAGAGGGAAAAAAGCAGAGAGGACCTGGGGGTTCATTCAGAGGTTGGACTGATTGCACAGAGACAGGGGAAATCACTGATTTGGGTGGCAGTGACTAGTCTGGATTTGGATGGAGCCAGGAAGCTGCAAGTGATTTGTATGGTTTGTGATTTCTGTGATGCAGGGAGGGACTTGCTGCCAGACTCAAGAGCTTATGGTGGGCCAAGGACACCAAAAGGAGGAGGGAGCTAGGGCAGAGGAGGAGGAGGGACTGGAGGACAGGGCTGAGAAGAGAGGAGTGGGGTTTCTGGCCATGGAGGAAGCGATGGAACATCTCCTGGCTGGGATGAGAGGGTGGAAACAAATGGGAAAACAAGCAGTATCTTTGAATGAACTCTTGAAACTGGCTAAAGGATTACATAGGGCATTCCCAAGTTTATTAGACCAGGAGGGCTGGATAAAGAGGTGCCAATAAATGTGCTGAACCATGTGCAGAGGTGAGGTACATAGAGTGTTTTTCCAGAGCTCAGTAGAAGCACTGTCAGAAGGGGTATTAACACACATGAAGCTGTTTGGGTACAAAGACCAAACCCAGAGAGGCTTTGGAATTGCTCTGAAGGGCTGTTCTCACCCTTTAGAGGGATGACCAGACAGGTTATATGGTGGTGACAGGCTGTCCCAGACATTTCCTGAGGTGTCCCTTTTGAGGCTATGGGGATAGGTTTGTGGGGGGCGTAGGGATATGAAAGCTGCTCTGGGTTTCTTAAGTTCCCAAGGTCAGAGAAATGTCATTTCTCCACAATAAAATAAAGAGAATTTGGAAGGTGTGAGAGCAACCTCTCGAACTGGTTGAGAAGGAGGCACTTCTGTTTATGAAAGTAGGCAAGGGGAGTCCTGAATCTCTCCATGATCTTCACCTATCGTGCATATTAGAAAGTGGAGAGACATTGTGTAGTGAATCAGGGGCATCAGCAGGTTATCCCAAATGGACCCATGCAAGTATGGACTGGATTTAGCTGTGAACAGAAATTCTGGCCACATACTTTTATGCCCAAATCATGTAATCTTAGGAGCCCTTGCCCCCTGTTCACTGTCCTTCTAACCTATCTTAGATGTATGCACAAGCAGCACTATAAGTTGAGCGGTTTGGCTGACGAGATGGACTTTTCTTTGGTTGTCATTTTTATCGTCTTGGTTGGTTAAATCTGACAGCACCTTTCTGATGTGGAAGGGAGAAAAGAGCAATCAGACATGGGGAAACACAAGGGTGATAGGTAAAAGACTAAGCCATATTTCATTGCAAGCCCGATTTTAAAATATGGTCCTATATTTAATGTTAATGGAAACAATCATTCATGCATCATTGCTATAGGAACATTTCTATTAACATTAAACGTTCTTCAATACCAGTAAATGCTACTGGCTGGCAGAGGAAAGTTACAACATGTGTAATTTTGCTCTTTGTTTTCTCTTACCATGTGTAGGTGTCTGGGTGGCACTGTTTAGTATCAGGTGATTATAATTTTGCTCTTGGTCATCTGAAATTCACAGAAAAAAACAAAATCCCTTTAAGAAACAGAGCCCAGCATAGCCACTGATCTGCAGATGATAATTACAGCTCACAGCATTCACAGGAAATCTCAGCATGATTAAAGAAAGGAGGAGAAAATGCTTAAGAAAGCAGAAGAGTCTGTTATGTAGTTCACTTAAAATTCCAGATGCAAGACAAGCATGATAATGGGAAACTGCTCCCCTTGTGCTGAGCCTGAAAATTTGAGTTATCTGCAAAGGTGAGGAGCGTGGCCAGACAGGAGCAAACCACCGCTGGTGTACCAACATCAGTGGTGTGTTCCTGGGAACCACTGAAACCCCACAGCCCCCAGTCCACCACTCCATCTCCATCCAGCATGGAGATTTTCAGGACATTAGCCCCAGCTACACAAAAAAACCACTCTCCTTCTGTGAGCACAACCTCAACAACAACATCCAGTGCGAGTACAGGGAAAGAAGAAATAAGTGGCCTCATAAATGAGAGAGGTGGAGTTGCACATTTCCTTCCCCTGAGAAGTGAGAATGCTCTAAGACCTGATGCATTCGGTTTTAAATGCATCGTGCTGCAAAGTAAGAGTGCTCAATGGCAGAATGACTGCTACCATTGTGGTTAGCAACTACCCTTTGGGTTGGAAAACAACTTTCTCACTGTAATAAAGTAAGCAACTCCTGATAAACTTCTGTCATCTTCAGTTTCCAGACAAGCCTTCAATAAGAAGTGAACTCTTTGACTGGGTCTTTAAAACCCATTATGGAACTGTAGTAATGTCGGGTGAGAAGAGATTCCAAGAAATCTTCTTGCATCTCATGCTCTCCCAGTGCAGGATGGGCTAGTCTGATATCTAGTCTGATATTCTTAAAACCCTGTCACTGATATTTTGCTTTCTTCCCAGAAGATCTTGTTCACTAAGTCTTTCTTACTAACTTTTTGGCCGATTGTGTCTTTCGTGTCCAGGAGGGACATGGAGAAAATCCCTCTTGTTTCTGCAATAGCTCTTTATGACAAAGCTTTTACTATGCGTTTCCTTAATTTTATTCTTCAAGATAAACAATGTCATATCCTTTATGTTTCCCTATAAAACTTGCTTTGCCTTTGATGATTGTTACTCTAGCATCCTGTGCTCTCTCCAGTTGACCTTGATCTTCCTCAAATCTGGAATACAATATGAAATATGTTTCTGGGAAGACACCTTGCCAGTATAGAGTGGAGTGAATTGATTTTTCCCAATCATCTACTCTTCTTCACAGAAACTTGCATGATCTTTTCTTTTCTTATTGTTTTTTCAAAGACATGCTGCATGTCCAATGGGTCTTTAACAAATAGATGGCTTTTTAGTATTCCTGTTTCAGTCCAATGTGTGGCATTTTTCTCCATTTAATCAATGTTTTTTCATTCTATTTCTCCAATTTGTCAAGAACATTTTAAATTCTAATCCCGCCCTCTAATAGACTCCTGGTCATCCAAGCTTATTATCATCTGCAAATTTAAGAAGCAAATTCCTTTCCACCTGTAAAAGAAAAAAAGACTAAAAGCAGAACCGCATCAGTTCATCCTTCCAATATTTAGTTACCTTTTATGTTTAGTCAGCTATTATGGCATCTACCCCATAGAGGTTCACTAAGAACATGTTTCTCAGATTAGTCTCACATTATCTTCACAGAAACTGCTGAAAATCTTGCTAAGGTCGTGTTTCTTCATATAAATTATTAATCCCTGGCCACAAACCAGGGATTAAACCATGGTGAAAGAGAAAACTAAGATTAGCTTGACATGATTTCTTTCTGATAAGTCCATGTTGGCTGCTGCTTTGTCTCACTGGAAACTCGTCTCCCTGCACAGTACATTGAATGTCTGTGTACAGCCAGGATTAAAACCAGAGGTTATTTATTTGGATGACAACAGACTGGTCCCAGAACTACAGATGTTTCTCACCAATACTGAGCAGAGAGGAAGGATCACCCCCCTTCACCAGCAACACTCCTCCAAATGCAGTCTAGGATGCTGGTGCCTTCATCGCCACAAGGGCACATTGCTAGCTCATGTTCAACTTGGTGTCCATCACATATTTTGGGTTATTTTACCCACCATTTATTACCTTATTTATAAGTTATTAAATCGATTTTTGAAAGTTGCAACCTACGTAGTGAGTAATGAGCCTGTTGTACACTTTTAGGACCTCTCCTTGACATTAGCAGTTGATAAATTCATTGAACAGGACTAAATTGCTATACAGACACTTCTCTCCTGAAAGCCTTAGAGAGTGAAATGTTTCCCCAGGAGGTCACCAACTTTCCACGTCCGTTGTATAGTAGCCTGTGGCTCCTGTGCTAGTCCCTCTGGGTTTCAGGCAGGTAAGGCTGTAGTCATGCAGGGTAGCTAAGGACAGCAAGGACTTCCAGCCTGGTTACAGAAAAGCTACATTTACAAAGCAAGTCACAGAAAACATCCAAACAGTTTGTTTTCTTCCCGACTAATGTTGCTTACACACTGCAGGAGCTGACAGATAAAAGGTTACACAGAGATGGAGACACTTGTGTGTGTGAAATGCAAGCATTTAAAACAGTGGCTGACATAACTTGAACACATTCATTGTTCCTGAACGGAAACAACAGAGGTTTCTCTCTCCTGAAAACACTGAATACTCCATTGCAGTCATTTACTCTCACAACCTTGCTCCTGAATGGAAGTGAAGTACGTCTTCATTGAGAACAGTTACACCTGCGCCTACATGAATAGAAACTTTTGCCTTCTGGTTCTAATTGGCATTCCATTTCACCCCAAATACTTTCCCTTTCCCTTTCCCTTTCCCTTTCCCTTTCCCTTTCCCTTTCCTTTTTCTTTTCCCTTTCTTCTTCCCTTCCACCTTCCTTTTTCCCTTCCTCCTTCCTTTTCCCCTTTCCCTTCCCCCTTGCTTTCCCCCTTCCCTTCCTTTTCCTCTAAAAACCTCAGGTGCTTTGAGGCTATTGCTTAAGAAATGGCATCCAAAATAGTCAGACCCTGAATTATTGGCATTTTCATGTGGCTGAGCTAATCAGGCATCTGAATGCAGCACTGGGCTTCATTTACCGCTTCTGTAGCCTATTGTAAACACTTTCTAAGCAATAAAATGCTTTACAACAATGGCTGAGCCTTCCTGCACCTCTTCAGGTTTAACAAGATAATGCTGTTAATTGTGAAGTGACAGTTAGGCGGAAGCGTAGCTATTGTAGAGACAAGAATTTGAGTTCAAAGCTATTTACTAGAAAACTCCAATAAAGGATTCGCAGTGCTCTGCATCATCAGACCACAATACCAAACCTCTTAGCACAGCTGGAGGAGTGATCAGATACAATAATCAGCAGAAAGAATGAGTTGTTTTGCTGGCAGATGTGAAACCAGTGCTCCCAATGCCTTTGCAGTCCGGGGAAGACATATGGACACACAGGGCTTTTTAGGGCTTCACGGTTTTTTTCCAAAGGAGTAAGGAGCTGGGTGAGCTTTCCAAAGGATTGGAGCTGGGTGAGCTTTAAGGTCGCTTCCAGCCCAAACCATTCTATGATGATTCCATGATGGTGATGATCCCTCTATTAATTCCTAAAATGCACATGCATTTTTTAAGAGACTCAGTCAAGTGTCAGACGTGGCATCTAACAATTGATTTCAAGAACCTCAACCATCTTTCACAGAGGATGATAAAACATGAAACTATAATTTTTGCACTGCATATGGAAATTGCTTTATGGTCCTTATGGGGCAATAGCAGCTCCCTTGGACATCTCTGGGCAACAGTCACTGTGAGTGCCCACAGTAAACCAGGATCTGCCTCTGGCGACCTGAGAACACCCCTGATGGGCAACTGGAATGGAGCATCTGGATTAGCTCCAGGGAATGCTGTTGGACAGCCCTTCATCCCCTTCTTCAGAGAGGCAGCTCTCCTCATCTGCCAAGGTACCAATCTCAGCACTGACAGGAACTCCTCTTCCCTTGGTCCAGAATAGACAGCTCTGATTTGCATCATAAATCACTAACTAAATGAATTGTCTGTCTCAAGATGTAAAATCCCGGATAATTGACAAAGACAACTGTAAGTAGCCCCAAATGAGTTTACATTGCCCTTATCCTGGAGAGCCTCTTAAGAAACAAGTTTTTTTGCGTAGACTTACCCTTTCCTTTGATACTTGGTTTTAGTCTTCTCTAGGGGATATTTTTTCAGTCTCAGGGATTTTGTATGTGTTTGTTGCTAATAAAAACTAGATTTATTGTGTTCTAGAATGGAAAAAATAACAAGTGTCAGAATATGGAAAAAAATGCTGTGTTTTTTAGCCTGTCTTTCCTAACATGTTTCCTTATAAAAACTGAAAGCAAGGATATTTTTAATATATGTCAACTACATTACAGATACATGATAGTTCTGACAGTATTTTGCATTAGTTTCACAGTATTTATTGAAGTACTGGGAGCTATTCTGAAATCTATAGTCGACAGGACAAAAGAAAAGGACTAAACAGGAGCAATTAGCCTATGAAATACAATTCCTTGCCTTCTGCCACTCTGGTCTTTTCAGCAACCTCAGCATTTGCCTACCTTGAACCTTGTTCCCTAGCTGAGGTTTTCAGAGAAGGATGTAACAAGTGGTTTCTTTTTCTGATGGCAAAATAAGTGCTTGGCATCTGCACTAATGAAGAGAAAAATCCCTTTTAAGGGTTAAGCTTCCAGAGTACTTAAATACAACAAGAGACTTCAGGCTTTAGGAACTGAAAGAGTTGCAGACCCTGAGAAAAAGGGGGAAAGCAGACCAAAAACTGATCATGGGAATATAAATATTTTCAGCATGAAGCTATACTTGAGCAAACCCTGGTGAAGCAAAGCTGAGCAGGATGCCTGGGTGAGGGGAGTGAGCATCATCCCTTTGCTGTGCAAAACCTTTTCCCATGAGTTTGGAGTAGACAGAGATGGTGGCAGACATCAGCTCCCAGCTCTTGGGACCATCCCAGGGAATTGAGGAGGCTGAGCCCGTGGATCTCTCCTAAGGGCGGTCTGAAGCCAGCCAGGACCCTGCAGTGCCTTAGTAGAGGTGGTGAGCACTTAGCCTAATAAATCATTAAATCCCAGCTGTCTTCCATGTACATTAGCCAATAACTAATTTCTTAGTACTTTTCTGCTGTGAGTATCCTGCTTGCAGTGTGTTTCTTCACCTGGCTAACGATACCCACACAAACTGACCCTAAAACAGAGACTGCAGCAAGACAAAGCCAAAAATGAAGCTAGTAGTAAAGTCAGCATGTCAGTCATTAAAGGGGTTGGAAATGCCAGATTAAAGACTGTCCTCAAACCCTTAATTCAATATTCATTATGTCAGGTTTTTGTTCTACCATTCCAGCCTATTTTTCAACTGTAATCCTGTGACTCATTCATTGAACAGGATGCTCGGGGAATAAGGCAGCTATTCAAGAGTTATTTTAATCCTCATTAGGCGGTGAATGGCCCTGTTCTTTAGTATGCCACACCACCCAAATCCTGCACTGATTATGGAACCGTTATTTTCCACGCAGGCTTTCCTCTAATGCTCACCTAAGCCTCACAAACAGCTTCCAGACTCCCATTGCAGGTAGGGTGGGGTCTGTCAGCTCCAGATTTAAGCTGTGCCAGAGAGCAATTTTATCTGCATGTGCAAACGTTTTATTACTTTGAGGAACAGACACGGAATACTTGGGTCAGATTTTGCAGATCACATAGGGGATTTTTAATAGGGTTTTTCAAGCATAATCAGGTGCTGATTAACCACTTCTGTGGGGAAGAGAAGGCAGGTGCAACTGTTCCTGGCTTACATGTGATGGAAATGATGATGAAGGCAGGTGGAATCATTTCCCTATGGCCAAGCAGTAATGTGAGGACTGGAGATGCTCCCCCAGCCCAGTTCTCCCCATCACATCCCTTTAAGCCACAGCAGCAAGAGCACATCCTGCCTGATCGTGGCTGTGGGAGCTCAACTGGTACTCCCTGGACACTAATCAAGTGCTCACCATGCCCATCTCCTGGACTTGTCCTTTGGTGCGTCCTGTGTCCCACATCTTGGTACTCCTACAAACCCCCCTCACTGCACAGCACTGCCTCATGCCCAGAGCTATTCTGCTCAAGCAGTGCCCAAGGCAGGTATTTCCTTTGGAAAATATCCATCAAGTAACTAAAACCTGTATAATTTAACATTTCAACTTGGTCATTTGCTACTTTTTGACCTCTTTTTACACTTTAAATGGAAGTCTCTAAACTGCAAGTATTTACATGTAGTTACAGGCAGAGTTTAGTCTACCCAGAAACTGAAGGAAATGGCAGAAAACATTGCTCTGGATGAAGTACTTCCTGTAACTGAACAAGTTCTTGATGGAAAGCTCTGATTTTACTGTTGGGCTTGATACAAACAGTGTTTATTATCAAAAGGTTTTTTATGTGAGTAGTCATGTACACCTACAGGTATGTAACATTTAAGTGCATGTGCTATGTGCATGAGGACACTGATATGTGCACATGACCTGGTCGTCACAACAGAAGAACAGACTGTATGTGGTGATGTGTGATCTCACTTTATCTTTGTGACTGTGCAACAGGTAGGTATGCACACTACAGCCATAACTGCTTCACAGCAGTGTTGGTGTTGTTCATTAGTTATTTTAAGGCTTAAATGAACTGTAAGAAATCAAGGAGCAGCGGATGTACAGTCGCAGATGGAAACTACTCAGCTGCAATGGGCACTGAAGTTCTAGTGGTTATGTCAGACCACTCCAGAAAACCAGTCTGGCCCAGCGAGCTATGCCAAAAGATGGGGAAAATCACCTTTCTCCCCCAAACATCTGAATAAAAATGGGAAGCATGAGGAGGACTGTCTCATGCAACAGGACTTCAAGTTCACTCACAGAAATGTCTCCTCTATTCAAAGCACGCATGAACTTACACACTCATTCACAGAGGATTCTTTTCCTCCCACATACACCTTATCTCCAATGATGGAATAAGTACCATGTAAACCATGCCCACTCATGAGCTCCCTATACACAAGCATATTTCTCCTTCACAGTGCATTCATGTAGATACCCACTGACTCTTTCAAAAGCATTGAGGTGCCAAACTGCAAAAGCAAACTGCCTGGAGGAGCTTGGTATGAGGAAAATACTATTCTTGGTTTTGAGCAACTACAGCTGAAAAGTGCAGCTACAGAAAAACAAAATGGCAAGAAGAACATCCCCAGTCTTGGCTAAAATGTTATTTTAAAAAGCATCAAAACCACCGTGAAGATAAAGGTTATACAGAGCTCCAGAGATTTCCCCCCAGGGAAACTGACAACTTTTGAAGCATCTCTGCAACGGCTATTTTCTCCATGAAGAAATGTTTTTTCCTCTGTGTAGACAACAGACCATGAGGTCTATCAAAAAGGGCAACTTTTTCCAGTGTTAACAAAGCCTTACCGGGCTCACCAGCACAAAAAGAGACATATCCTGCATGGGGATTTCTCAACAGCAGTGCCTCTGCCTCTATAGAGGCAATAATAACTGCAATGAGCCTCACCCTCCCATATGGGAATGTTTGAACTCTTGATCTGTATTTCTTTGGTTTGAATTTACTCAGTGCTGCAGTTTCTCACACATTCCAGTATAAATCAGGAAAAAGAAGTGGAGAAATGAACAGAAGAAATCCCAATTAAAAGAAAGAAAAAGGACCTTCTTTCTGGGAGAGAAAGCCCAGCACGGCTGGTGGCAAAGCCCATAGGACAAACTTAGCTGGTGTTGACAGTCAGTGCCGGGGATCCCCCCTGTGTTTGGGAACTTCACACTGACTTTCCAAACACAAAGTAATCAGATAAATACAGACTGGTTTGCTCGGAAACCAAACAGCTGAGCAGGCTGCATGACTAACATTAGACAGCAACACACAAGCAGCATCTGGGGGAGCAGGCCTGGATGCTAAACTTTGAAAACCTTTAAAATAGGCAGATCACCGTGAAAACATATGGTCAGAATAGAACAAAATGTGTCCTTTAAAGGGCATTTCTGAAGATGAAGTTGCTTTTGGAAGATATAAATAGTATGAGTTTCTAAAGCAGGATTAGTTAAATGAAATCTTTTGTGGAACACAGCCAGCTATTGCACAGAGTGGAGAGATAATTATGCTAATACCTTTGGAAGAAACACATGGTCGTTTTTAACCCCATGGTATTGGCAGTAAAGAGAAGCAAAGGGAACACAGAGTCCTCACCCTGTTTTTCCCTCTTTCACATAGTATAAAAACAAATGCAAAGTGAAATTACTGTGAGAAGGGCTCTCTAGTGAGTCTGGTGGGGCAGGACTGTGCTTCCACTTGGAGAGAAGAAGTCAAAGACCTTGTTCACAGCTGTACCTTAGGAAACAGCCAGGAGTGCCTGGCTGTCCCATCTTTCTCTTTATACTGAAAAGACACAGGATATAGTAGAGAGACAAAAGCAGAACCCTCTTTGCTTGTTAAAGTCCTAGCATAATTGACACATATGCACAAAATCTCTTTTGGATTACCATGGAACTAAATGGCTCAGAATTGGTACTTGGCCTCTTGCCCAGGGAACTACAAGGGGATGGCGAGAGACCACAGTGAGGAGAATGGGCTGCAAGGCTTCCCAGAGCAGACCAGAGCCCAGCAGAGCTTTTCCAGCCTCTGTTCTGCCTTTGGAGTGATAAATGCACCACGTTACAACCAACATGATAGTCAAGATAAGCGGACTCTTAACTTGTCAACTGATTTTAAATCACTTTCAACTCACAGAAATTCACTTGCTCTTAATCTGCCAGCAAGACATGGCCAGCCTGGACATTGAAGCAGGGACTTTATATTAGAGAGCTCTTTTTTAAGGGCCAAGAACAAGAAAATGTGTATAACAGTTGTTTTAATTCATGCTTTTGCTGATTTCTGGCATTTTCTATTCCTAGAAGCAGGACTTGTTTGCATGCTTGTTGACTGCTAAACATGGCTTTGGGCCAGTACTTTACAGACAATTAAGATCCAGATCCAATCTAACACAGATCATATTCTTACTTGAAGCATTTAAGTGACGTCACCAGCACTAATCAAGCACTTAAAATGAACCATGGGCATAAGTGCTTTATTAAGGTGAAAAGAAAGTGGCACTATGTTAAGGAAGAACTAAAAGCTCTATTTAAATCCATCTATAATCCTAGCAGCAATTAAGCAGATGGTTAACTTGAAGCATCTCCTGAAGTCTTACTGAAGTCTCCTTAAATAGTAGCTTCCAAAATAGCACTTCTGTAGAAATACCTGTATATGACAATGTCAAAATCTAGCTTTTTGCTACTGATTACCTTTCAGTGTTTCCATTCCATCAGGCTTGATGTGGGAGAAAGTAACACATACTTTTTGAAGGAGATGAGGACAGATGCACTAAGTCTGACCACCAGCAGTACTACCTTCCTTGGATGAAACACAGATGCCTGGATATTATTATATTATTATATTACTATATTACTATATTACTATATTATTATATTATTATATTATTTATTTTATTATTAATTATTATATTATTTACATTTTTTTATAAATACCTCATTAAAAAGCCCTTTTCCATACGTTGCAATCAGACATTTTCTGCTTGGCCAATTCAAAACCAGCTGAAATGATACACAACTAGATTTCTTTAAATCGTTTTCTTTCTGTATGTTTGTAATTCTCAGAGCAACTTCAATGTTGGGGAAATTGGATTCCTGTTACAGGGGACCACAAAAAAGTCATTTAGAAGGAGAAAATCTGGATTTGCTTAGTAGAACTTGCTTTCTTTTTTGGGAAAGCAAGGTGGAGGTCTACACAAGCAGGGGCTGAGTGCCATCTCTCTCTGTCTAGTGTCTCTATATTGACAGTAAGTTAGAGTATTTAGTATGTATTTGGGTTTGCTCAAACAGGTCCTAATTTGGGAAATCCTATAGTAAATACTGAAGTAACATCTTTAAATCTAGCACTGCTGCTTGTGGTATCCTGGTACCTCTTCCCATAGAAAATGAGCATCCCCTGACACAAATGCTTGTGTGTCCAATTGTCCCAGTTTCAGCAGGAGTGTAGTATTTTATCATAAATCTTTAAAGCCCCAGGTTCTCGAATCATGTAATGAGGAAAGAATTTCATCTGTCTTTCCATTAAAGGGAGATCACTTCCTCCTTTTTTGTAAAGAAGAGGCAGCACCAGCACTTTGCCCCTGGAAGGCCCTCAAGGCAAAAAGCAAGCACAAGGCATCAACATTAATTTATTTGGAAGCTGTGGATTTTAATCCAACCTCAGATTTGTTTTCAGAACTCATTTGTGGTTCTTTTACCACATGTGCTTGGCAATACTGAAGCTCTCCTAGTAACTTATGCAATATTTACTACCTTTCTGTACTGAAACCTGGCAGTATGGCAGAGTATAATATTTATAGCAGTATGAACTACTCTCCTGTAGGTAAAGCAATTTCTGTTTATTTACTCACTCACTGCCTTCCATGGGAATACTCCTGTTAGCAGATCCGATGCTTGCTGGAACACAACTTTTTTATTGGTTTTTGATTTTATGTTATTCCTGCACCAAGTTCACCAAGGCCAAGCAAAGCAGTTCTGTGGTCATATGAATTGGATGTGAGTGAGTGAAGCTATTGAAGGAGATAATGGTCTTGCTGCCTCCTCAGCTCTCAGCCATGTGATTCTCCTGCCTCTCTTGTGCCCGGCTAAGTGGATATAAGATCTTGCACAGAATTCCCACTGCTGTTGTTTGTCTGTTTTCCTTATCCAGGTCAGTTTTGGGCCAGGTCGGGTTCCTGATCTTGCCTTCTGCACCAGAGTGGGAGGCATGGTGAGCAGATGGAGATTAGAGCAAGGATGCAGCTGCATCTTTCAGAGATGAATGAGGTTTATGTCAGATTGAAAGGACTGGTGTGGCGTGCTAAGTGACTGCTTTACTTCAGTGATTCTGGTCCAAATGTGAAGCTGCTACAGGAACAAAAATTGCATGAACACATGGTCCATGTCTTCAGAGTAAAGAACACAACTGCATTTCAATAGGAAAAATGGGGTTTGTCCAAGCTTTCTCAAGCCTTACAACCCTCTGAAAGCCCGCAAAACCCTCTAGTTCAATAACCGCTCAAGGACCACCCTGTAGCTGAAGGAAAATCTGGGCCCAGCTGGACCAAAGGAGTCCAACTGCATCCTTCTGAATGTGGCAAGTGGTCCCGTTTACAGCCTTTGGGTCAAATATCCCTGAGACATGGATCCCTCACAATCACTTACACTGCTTATTGCGAGGGCTGTCCTGGAGAGGGGGTACAGTAAAGAAGTGAAACAGAAGTCAAAGAAAACTGAACTACAGATGAAGTCAAGCAAGATGTGCTGTGGTGGTAGGGCTGCAAAAGCCTGGTTGCAAAACCACACTGGCACACGGTACAAGTTCCTCTCTACATCACTCCCCTGAAGAATAAACATGCAGTAAGTTAAGGTTTCAATTTGAGAAAGAGCAATTTTGTCTGGAGTAATCTCATGGACAGACATCTGGAGTGACCTTTACACAACAAACGTGGCTGCCTCCTCTGTGCTGGACTGGACTGGACTCCTTTCAAGGTCCACAGAGACAGACACTGTGAGCCCATGCTTCTTCTCATCCAAGATTCAAAGCAGATCACCACGTTAAGCTGTAGATGTGTGGGCATTCCTTTTTCTCCTTGTTGGCTCCAAGAGTCCTCCAGAGTTTGGGGGAAATCCCTTATCTGTTTTATGGACTGAGAAACTGGGAGAAAGAAGGGGAAAAGTTCCCTGAACAGCAAAGTCATTCTTGCAGGATACAGTAATGGCGTGCAGAACATTTTCCCAATGCAGAGAAGCCCTTTTTTTCTTCTCCCATTTCCCTGTTTTATTCTCCATCTGCTTTCCCCCTTTCAGTGCTGTGGTAAGTTGCTGTCCAGATGGTGCTGACACACTGCAGTGTATGTAGTCCAGATGCAAAGCATGTCCCTTGAGGAAGGTGACTCCCTCTGCACCAAGAGAGGAGCTGCAAAACTTACTGGGGAGACACTTCTAAAAGAGGAGACCTTGCTCCTGGGCAGCCAGGGAGGAGCAACCTGAGCAGCTCTTTGTCCTTTTACAGTCCTGTCTCCTCACACCTTCACGCCGAACACCTTCCTGTGAGCTGAAATGAGCTGAAATCAGCTGACCAATAGCCTGTCCTCAGTAACGGGTGCACTTGGAATCATAGAATCAACTGGGTTGAAAAAGAGTTTTAAGCTCATCAAGCCCAACCGCTCCCCAGCACTGCCAAGACCACCACTAACCCATGTCAATGAGGGCCTTGTCTATACGGTGTGTGAACACTTGCAGGGACGGTGACTCCAGCACTGCCCTGGGCAGCCTGTTCCAATGCCTGAGCACCCTCTGGGGAAGGAATTGTTCCTCATCTCCATCTAAACCTCCCCTGGTGCAGCTTGAGGCCGTTTCCTCTTGTCCCATCCCTTGTTCCTTGGGAGCAGAGACTGACTCCCTCCTCGCTCCATCCTCCTGCCAGGCAGTTGTAGAGAGCAATGAGATAATTTACCATGTTCAGACCACTCCATGGATGGACCTGGGACATTACTCTGCTGTGGTTACTTGGCATCCATAAAGCTCAGAGTGCTTTGAAAAGCAAACCAGGTATTACTCCCCTTAGCTCAGCTGTTGGGTTACAAGCCCTGGGGAGTCACTGGAATTCACTGAGCACAGGTATTTCCTAGTTGCTTTCCAGGCAGACCAGCCCCACATTGTTGTCTTCTCTGCTGTACCCCAAAAGCAGACTGCAGAAGAGTGGATGGGAGTCTCTAACGGCCCTCTCCTCACCACCTTCACCCACCCTGAAATCCTCCAGGGAAAAGCACCAGGCAGTGCTTTCATCTGCATTTGAAAGAGAAAGCTCTTAACCCTGGTAAGCAGGAGCACTACTCAAAAGGGCTAATGTAATTGGTTTGCCTTTTCCATCCGGGAAAGTTCATTGAAAGTCTGATCTCATCTCTCCCTCCTCCTCCCAGATCTTCCCCGGGAGGGATGTGGAAAGGGATGTCTGCAGCCCTGACATCCAGGAATGAGAGCCTCTCAATGCGCTCCAAAACTCAGTCCCTCCAAAACACTCAGATTTGCCTCCTACCCAGAAGGACTTTGGGTAGTCACTGCCTGTGGGCTGAGCTGGCGAGTGCGAGGAGGGCCTCGAGCACTCCGCCTGGCAGCATCATCACAGGAAACCTTCTGCTTAGAGCTGGTGGCCAGAGCAAAGGGGTTGTTCTGTAGATCGGTGGTCTTGGGGTATGTGTCATTCCCATAAAGCGATCCTGGATCCTCTTGGCTTGCTCTGCCTGGGTGCAGGTTAACCCTGGGGACCTGCATGCTCCACAAACCAGCTGCACTGCTGCCCAGCTTGTACAGACAGTTTTTCTAAGAGTACCTGTGGTCACAGCCCACCCTCTGCACCCACAGATTGGTGGCTTCTGGTTCTTCTTGCTTAAAATATCACTGTGTTTTCTTTAATATTTGGATCAGGCTTGTTTGCTCTGTAAAGCTCAGCAGTGACTCGCTGGGATTTGGGAATCTCTCTTGCTAGTCCCCACCTGCACACATGCAGCTAATAAGGTTCACTATTTTCATCATACCCTGCTCTTTCTGCTGCTCTCTGCTTTGCCAGCAGCCTGACAGATGCCAGGGTTTGCCTTCAGAGAGATCTGCTCCCCACCCAGCACTGGTAGCAGGAGGGAGGGCTATGGGAGAAGACAAGAATTGGGGGAAATCCTTTTGCAAACTTGCTCTTGGCAACACGACACAGTTATCAGAGAGTCATTTTTCCTTTCAGAGCAGCCCTCCCCTGTGCATGGCACCCATGCATGGCAGGGATAGACTTCCAGGGAGAAAGATGTCCCTCAGGTCCCAGGTTCTGTCCCCACAGTCAGAACCAGCTTCCTGCTGGGTGCGACAGCCCAAAGCCACAGCAAAGGGGTCCTTCACTTTCCACATATGGTCTTGCCTGGTCTTAAGGAGTTGGGCACAGCTTCTGAATGAACTCTGGAACTAAGATTTTAATGGGCCTGCCAGTTTTTGCTGGCAATTCTGCATTTATTAATTTAATAAGTAGTTACTCTTTATTAATGTCAAGAGACCCTGATTCTTGTTGTCAGGATTATTTTTGTAACTTTTGGCTTCGCAATTCTGGATTTTATATGGGCTTGGGTCAAAAGAACTAACGATTTCCATTTTTCCTTTTTAATGCTAAACGAATGTCTCTTGTGCTAAGGAGCAATGAAGGCAGAGCAGATACAAGATCTGATCTGATCACAAATAATTTGGGAATTAGGAGAATTCCTGACAAGCCACCCAGTGAGGTTGTGAAACCCATTCGGTTAGAGTTAAACAGGAAAGTGATGCCTTTGAAGTAGGAGATGGCTGGCGATAGGAAAGTCTCCTCTGATGACAGCCCTCAGTGACACCCTGAGATCCTTCTGAGCCTGATGAGCCCAGGCAGAGGAGTGTACAGAGGCAGCATCCCCTGGCACACTGCTGGGTTCTGACGTGAACACCAGCATCTCTCTGTGTTGCTCACCAGAGGCAGGTTGAGAACAGACCCTTGAGCCAGCACTGAGATTTTTCCTGTTTCTTCTCTCCTGGATATTTTGCATTCTGGAAGTGAAGCGATGAGTAGTGATTCATTAGCTCCTGACTGGAATGCAAAGGCTGGGTCTGGCCGTCATAAAAACGGGTGATGAAAGTGCCATAATTCTATGGAGAGGCTCCCTGCCATGCTGTAGCTGTACAGTGCTGGGGCTACGCTGCTGCACTGCTTCCCCAGAGCAGAGCACAGCTCAGCAAGGAGCCACGGCCAGCAGCGTAGACACGTCTGCATGGTGGGAGCTGACAAACAGTGAACGAACATGGCATCTTACAAAGGATTGTAGCACACTTGAATAAAACCATTGTTTTAAACCATAACCAGCCACCACCTGAGCACAGCTGCTCTGGGGTGGAACATTGCAGCTGCTCAAGACACTGCTAAAAATGGATGGATCATAGTAACCGTGAGCACAATTTGCTTCAGGACACAAGTGCTCAGCAGACAGCAACTCCTCAGGCTCTTGGGAGACAGGAGCATGATGTGGACTAAGAGCAGCATTTGCAAGTCACACTGTGAGTGATGCCCAAGACAAGGATTTCTTGTGCAGGAACATAACCTGGGTGCGTAAGGTCTAGAGGATTTCATCTAGACTTTTTTTCTTCTCTCTCCCCTCCCCCTGCTTCCATCTCTCTCCCACTCTGCAAAAGAGCTCCTTTCTCCAGGAGAAAGGACATGGATTCCCAACATGGATTGCTGGCAGTAGGGAGAAAAGCAGAGAAGCAAGGCTGCAGGCTCCCAAGTACCGTGTGGTCTGAGATGTGACCTGGCCCATAGCAGTAGCTGTCAGGACTTGTCCTCTCCTCTCCATCATCTCCCCACCCCTGTGCAATGAGAAGCAGACACGCGGCAGGGTGTGTTATGGCACAGAGCTGCACCAATGCTTAGGGCAAAATCCTCTTTTCCTGCAGAGGTCAGGCTTGCTGGCTTGGATAAGGCTGCTCTGGCTGAGCTGCAAGGAGCTGAGCTGCAGGGTGGAGTGAAGTGATGTGCCTTGGAGAGGGATACAAAGGCTGGGTTCCAAAGGGAACTCCAGGATACTCACTGGGTGTTGGAAGTGCTTGGGCTAGGATTTCAGGCAAGGGCTCCTTAGTGGAAAGTGCGGCATAGAACTAACATCACCATGGACAATTTTTCTGATAAAGGGGGTATGATAGCTGCTTTCAAGAGAGAACCTGGAACTAGAGGTCAATATTCTCTGGGGAAGGGGACGCAGCATGCTGAGGAGGTAGAAGGGCCAGTGGAGAAGAGAAGATGCTCCTGCTTGAAGAAGACTCCATGGTGCTCAGCTCATCATTGTCAAGCAGGTTCCTAGCTGCCAGGGGAAGGACTGCAGGAACAGCATGTGTCTTTGAGGTTGCTGTAAGTGACACAAGTCCAGCCTGCTGCCTGGCGAGCAACATGCAACCTATGAATGAGCATTAAACCAGAGCAGAAGCTATAAAAGAATTGTAAATTGCAGCCTGTGTGCCCTCAGCCAGCCATCCCAGACCTCTGCCAGGAGTGCCTGCCCAGCAGTGAAGCCAGGGTAAAGGAATGTGTTTTGCTCCTCCTTGACTTGCACTGCCACGAGTAGCTGCCTAAGCACCGAAGCATTTACAGTGTCCCAGCATAAGGCTGCCAGATGAAACTATTGACATTCACAGATAGTCCCTGAGGCTGGGCAGAACAGCCATCTCTGGATTATTTGAACTTTTCAAAATTGGCTTGTGTTCCCTCATAGGGGAAGAAAGAGTTATCGACTGTCAGACCCCTCAACAACTGTCTGCAGTAATGAGACAGGAAACAGGACAGTGGCTGAAAGCTGAAAGCAAGCTCTCCCGCAGCTCCTGGTGCTGCCCAGCAAGCTCCTGGCAATGTCAGCAGGACACATGAGCTATGGCTCCCTCCTCAAGGGGCTTTTTGTCCAGATCCTCAGTTTCTCTCCGTCTGGTAGAGACCCCAACTGGCCTCTCCCAGCTGGTGTGGCCTGTATAGACCATGACTGTGCAGCATGGGGACAGCTAAATATACCCGGGTGGGAAATCCCTGAATCAACCCCAGCAATGGAGGGGGAATGACCTCATTGAGAGCACATCACTGTCCCTGCAACCCCACATCTCCCCTTCCCCACAGTACTTATTGCCCAGCTGTCCCCTGGCACTCCACAGTGTAGGTGTGGAGGTAGATGTTGTCACATGCTGCCTTCCTGCTCCAGCTCTGTCACCTGCAGATGGACCAGCCTGTGGGATGAGACCTTGGATGTGCACCCTGTGTGCTTCCAAGGTACGGCCACCATCCAGTGCCATCAGCTGTCTCTCCGCTGGAGGCAGAAACATTGCCTGCCCTTGGGACCAGAGATGAGATAATGCTGCTGCTGCCCGCAGTGTCCTCCAAAGAGTTGTTACTCCCTCTGTGCTGATGGACCTGAGGACTCTGCAGCTGCCAAGTCCCATCTGCCATCACAGACATGCCAGTAGGTAGAAAAATGGGTTCTGGGGAGCCAAAAGGCTCTGGCAGTGTCTGCCAGTGAGGATAAGTGTGACAACTGGGAGCAGATGGCATCTCTTGGGGGAATCTTGAATAAAGATTCACTCTATTCAAGCAGTCTAGGAGGTTCAGTGAGGATGCAGCCAAGAGTCCAGGAGGGGTCTGCCATGGGCTCAGGCTTCATGGAACGGGTGCGGGTAGAGCTTCCTCTTGCCCAAAGGGAGCTGCAGGCACCTTTCTGGCATCACCAGCTTCCTCCCTGCCCTCTTGAAGGATTACTCACCCTCCTGCTCCAGGTACAGGGCAGTGCCCAAAGGGCACAGCCATTCTGCTGCTGCGCAGCCACGGCATTTGGCCGCTGACTGCTCACCCTACAGCAGCAGCTCTGGTTTGCAGGGAAGGTCTCCAGGTGTGGCCTCTTCTCACCAGGACATGGTGAGGAGCCTTGAGGGCTCATTGCAGCAAATGCTGAGCATCCAGGCCATCATCTCTGGGCCTGATCCAGAGTCTGGGATGCAGAAGAAAGGTTCTGCCACTTCCTGAAGGGAATTGCCAGCAGCCCCTCTGAGTATCCGTTATGTTCTGAAGCCTTTGAAGATCCAAACCTCTTCCTGTGAGGGGATCCTGAGATAACATGCAGTTTCTAGCAGAGCTCACTCTCCTTGCCTTTCCGCACTGGAGCTCTATGAGTGTTTGGAAGACAAAACAGCTGATTGGTGAGGCTGCTGCTTGAACCGAGACCAAGGCAGCTCTGCCCCAAGGGTGTGGATGAAGACACAAAGGACTATTTTGTACAAGGGCATGTAGAGATAGGACAAGGGGTGATGGGTTAAAACTGAAAGGGGAGATTTAAGTTGGATATGAGGAAGAAGCTCTTCCCTGTGAGGGTGCTGAGGCGCTGGCACAGGGTGCCCAGAGAAGCTGTGGCTGCCCCATCCCTGGCAGTGTTCAAGGCCAGGTTGGACACAGGGGCTTGGAGCAACCTGCTCTAGTGGAAGGTGTCCCTGCCCGTGGCAGGGGGTTGGAACTGGATGAGCTTTAAGGTCACCTCCAACCCAAACCATTCTATGATTCTATGATTGATTGTACCTCAGAGTATGCCATGAGGTAACAGGGCAGTCTTGTGCCGGCTTTTCTAACTTTGCAACACATTTCATGGGGTTCAGAGCAACTCTTTTGTATAAAGCCAAACTCCTCACAGGCTCAGGGAGGGACACTTCACTATGAAAGATGGAATTCCCATGCATGAGCATCTTCCCATGTAGGTCACACTCTATTAGAGCTCATACAACTGTCACAGCACAGACCCACATCCCTGCTTGCCCAGAGAAGCAAAATGCCAAAGATGGGCATTTCTCATCTGTTTTGTCGTGCTCAAGGTGAGCGCTTTGATGCACATGCTGAGCCATGTTGCTCACCACCAGTCCTGCACAGCACACTCCACATGAGCGTGTCCCCTCATCGCTATGACAAGACAGCCCAAACCTTGCTCTTAACTGCTGTGTGAAGTGGTGCGGTGCCTGGATGTGGGACTCACTGTCAGGGGCCAGCAGCCCCCACCTCATCTGGGTGGTCTCTGCTTCCTCATTTGAGCTGTTGTTTTCAGCAGATGAGGGCTGGAGAAGCAGGTCCCTGATGAGCTCTGCATCTGAGTCCCCTGGCAATTCCCATCTGTCAGTGACAGGCTTGTCCTGCTTCTGCCTCTCTCTCTCTAGTCACTCATGAATTAAAAGCCCTTTGCTGTGCTTTGCACACTGCAGTCTATAGAGCTGCATCTCTGATTGCTGAGGCACTGCTCACAAACAACCCCCGCCTGCTTCGGGGAGTGGAGGGGGGACAGTTCATGCAGAGCACAGAGACATCAATATTTAAAAGCTCCTAATGCAATTTCTCCATGAACTACCCCTGCTGCTCTCCTGTGCATCCCTCTTGCCAGATGAATCATTAGCTGGGAAACCAGACAGGAGTCTGCAGCATTCAGGCTGACAGCACGGACCAGCAGCATCACTTGGTCCCCATCAGGAAGTCAGTATTATTGCAAACTGCTGTTGTCTAAGAAAATCTTTGCTTGCTCTGTACTGTCTGCTTCCCAGAGCCCTGTGAGCAGTGTTTCCCCCATTCCCTTGGTACCAGATCCCTTTAATGAGTGCAGCACTGTACCTAAATCTAGGTAGTCCTATAGATACTCTTCATGATCTATTCATATCTTTTCCTCAGTTTGTACACTATGTTGTCCATGATATTCATGTCCCTTTCCACACAGTATGTATGAGGCTGCTGTCTTTGATGCACCCATCCTGCCCACATGTTATTATTTACCACCTGTGATATATAGCTCTTATCATCACCCACTGCATGTCTTTGGCCCTTGATGCCTGTCCAGGCACGACCTCTTCAGATCCAAATCACTTGATTTCTTCTTGCTCCCCTTCCATGCTATTTTTTTCACTGAATGTGCTTAAGGAAGGTCTCTCTGCTTTTGAGCTAGATGGTCAAAGCCAAGATATAAAAAGCTGTGTTTCTAGCCAAGATACCTCCAGGACAGAGGACAAACCTCCAGCTCTGTCATTTGTAGCTAAATTATAAGTCTTGTCCTGCTTAGATGGCAGTAGATAATAGTGCTTCCAGCAGAAGTGTGGATGATGGGTAACTTGTTCTGTGAATACTGCAGACAGGGCAATTGAACTGCTCTGCTGGGCATGGCCGAAGTCCACCTCCAGCATTTTGAAAGCAACCAGGACTGCACATGCAAAAGATTCTGCTCAGCACAGACCAGGAGGTCCAGGCTGGACTTAAGCGTGCAACCACTGAACCACTAGGCAGGAGCCAGGCAGCTCTTCACTCAGTGAGTCACTTCACAGAGTGAGTCCCCCTGTGCTCCAGGAAGAGGTGCACCGTTATGTCCCCAATACAGTTTCAATTTTGTTGTGGGTTTTGTACCTTTTTTGTGCCACTAGCTGCATTCCAGGACTCTGTGGCCCAGCTCTGCTTATTTTTTCTTACAGGCATCAGCACATGGAGACTGGTTTCTGAGGCACACAGTCCATGTGTCAAAACCCAGCCAGATATTCCTTCTATTTATAAAACTGAGTTTTATAACCCAAGTACAGTCTTCTCCTTTCCTTCTTGCCCTCTTAGTTACTTGGCCTCTTCAACTGTACTTTCAAAAAGGAGGTTGGTTAGTCCCTGCTAAAAATTCCTTGCAGCCTCAATACTGCCCTGGTGGGAAAGGCAGGGATGATGTTGTGAGGGCAATCCCAGCGCTCCTACCAACCCAGTTCGGTTTGCAGTCAGTGCTGGCAATCAGGGCCTCTTTCCCTGAGGACAACAAGCCTCAGAGACATAATTTCATGCTCTTGCTGTCAGCTGCCTTGCACAATTTATCTTCTCATTACCTCTTTAACAGCATTGCTAGTCACTGACTGATCGAGGAAAATAACTCTTGTGATGGAGACATGGGCATTGGAAATAAAGTAGTAATATTCCTTTGCAGCAATATATATGCTAAGTTTCTGTAGCCAGTGCCCAGAAGAGTTTGGGGAGGTGGAGAACAACTGATTCCCAAGTCCAGGGAGCTGCTGGTATTCAAATGTATTTCTCTCTGGCTAGTGTATAGTCACCATAAGGCAAGTGGCTTTATCATAGGAAAAAAAGCTGGTTGGCTGGAGAAAAGAGAGGTGGTCTGATCTGAAATCAGACCTAGGCAGCACTTGCATGTTACATCAGACTTTTGTTGAGGATTCTGGTCTTTTGGGTACTCCCTGCTGCCCTCTGAATGGGGTTGGAGACCCCACTGTGACCTCCAAGGGAGAAGTGAGAAGAAATGACCCTAAGAGAAGAATATCAGATACTAATGACTTGGCAAAAGAAGCAAGCATGTAGCTCATGCTGTATGCAGGAACACTACTTTAGGTGGGACAGCTTTCTCCACATTCATCTACAGCCATGGCATTCATCTGCAAACATTCAGTGTTCAAGGCCAGGTTGGACGGGGCTTGGAGCAACCTGCTCTAGTGGAAGGTGTCCCTGCCCGTGGCAGGGGGTTGGAACTGGATCAGCTTTAAGGTCCCTTCCAACCCAAAGCAGCCTGGGATTCTATGATTATTTGCATAAATTCCCACCTTCTCTGGAACTCACAGAAGCTCCTGCAAAGTTCAGTTCTGAACAGTGTTGGAGCATGTTACACTACCTTTGGCCGCAGTTATGGGTTTTTATGAGGACTTTCTGGCTGGACTCCTCCAGTGGGGCACCACTTTCTCCCTCTTACTGAGCAAGAGTGCATATCACATGGCTATGTGATTTGTCAGGGAAGCAGAAATGCTTTGACTCTGTTTTCAGCCAAAGCCTCAGCATTTTCTCGGGCAGCGGACACTTTTTATGGTAGATTTCACTTTGCTCTGAATTCAGCTTCCAACTAAAATACTTCAAAAATATTTTGAACCAGCTCAGTGCACATCAAAGCCATTCAAAGGAATTGTAAAGGCATAAGGAGACACCTCTTTCCAGGTGTGGGGAGGACACCAGCTCACTGAGTTGCTTAAATCCCCTAGAAGGGCACAACTTCTCTCAGCACAGAGAACTGAAGCTACTTGCAAGGAACAGTATAAAGAAAACCAGCCTGCAGCCTATCTTTGACCTTCCAACTCACTAACCTCTGTTTTATTTGAGGTATTTAAAGCTGACATTAAAGTTCTTCATCTCATCTCTTTGCTGTTCAGAAGGACTCATCAGGAGCTAGCAAATATACCTGAGGAATACACCAGACTGAATGACATGATAGTTGAGTTGTCAACTCATGATCAGTAGGCAATCCATGCTGCAACAGGGATGCCTCAGGGCTCATGCAACTAGCAAGGTCCCTGTGAGGAGGTTAAGAATGAGCCCTCCCAGGCTCTCAGAACCCCGAGGCAGCTGTGGGTTAGTCTCTGAAACTCTACTCAGTGGCAATACATGATACTTGAGCACTGGAACTTGACCTGCTTTGGCAATGATGCTTTCCACCAGCAGCACTGTCACCAAGAAGATCGGTATCTAGAACCCAGCCATTGCTTCTTCAGGAGAGTGGTGATCTGTGGGTTATGCCATTCGCTACTTTGTGCAGTGAAACAGATTAGTTACTACCTTTGCATGACACTAGTGCAAAGAGCAACCAGCCAACGCCAGGGCCCAGTGTGCTAAGAACTGCGCAAAACCAACCTTCCAGTCTAAACAGGTGAGGCAGATGACAGGTAGTTTAGCAATGAGCACGTGAATAGGTCAGAGAATGTTTCTGACTGCTGAGTACAGCAAGTGCTTTGCTAGGTCAACATGTAGGCTACAGCAGGGAGAGCTTGAGATGCACTTTTCCCAGGAGGGATAAGCCCAGCTGTTACATTGCCATGCCTCTGAAAAGGGCATTGTCTCAGTCCTCCAGTTTCCTTTTTGTTTAAGAGGAAAAAACATGCTGAATAAAATATAGACACATCAGCAAAGATGCTGCTGGCATAAGAGTTCCCCTGGCTCCGCTGGGTCCCAGCTCTCCGAGCTTGTTTTTCTATATTTGCTTCCACACATTCCCCACACTCTGGCGTGTTTTACTCCCTGAAGTAAGATGGGAACTGTCACAAATCATTACAGAATGCACATCTCCATACCACCCTGGATCCCTTGCAGGGCTGTGGGCACTGCTTGTCTCTATGCAGGAGTTTGCCCAGGCAGACCCTTTGGATTTCCTTGCACTAAGCAGGGAAATAAATACAGCTGCTGAGGGCTGTGGGTGGTGTGGAGAGCCCAGAGGTGTTCACTGGAGCGGAAAAGGTTGGGGTAATGCAATATGTCTCTACCTCCCCATATGGCTATGACAACAGATAAAGGCTGATCTGAACATACTAACTGTCTCCGTTGGTTTCACACTAGTCCCTAAACAGAAATCTGCAAGAGAAGAGGAGTTTGCCACCTTGGCATGGTCTCAGACTCTGCAGGGGTTGAATGTGGGCTGGGCAAAGGTGTCCTCTATCCATTTGTCAGCAGTTATCCCAACTTCGGTTCCTCTCAACTCTATCTATCTTAGCTGTTTTCCTCCCATCTGAATGATGGGGTGCACCTAGCAAGGTGGGCAGGCAATGACCCCATGCACTGCTCACTTCACAAGCAAGGGCAGATCCTCCATGTCTGGCTCAAAGGACAGCCTCTGAAACAAGGAGGTCATGCATAGCCACCCTCCCTGAGGGAACTGCTTCTCCCTGGGATGGAACCATTACCACTCTACACTGTGCCTCAGGATCTTGAAAACAAAGGCTGCATAGCTCAGATGCAGCTTACGTTGGAGGGTCTGGGATCTCCTCCCAAGCCTGGTGACCCAGTTCAGCATTATGCTAAAGCAGTGGTGCAGGCGCTAGGTCTGAATCCTTGGCCAGCACCTCCAGCATGATCTTGCCCATTAACTCTGCATAAACAAACAATCACTTAGAACGTCAAGGAAAATAATCTCACCCATAATCACTGATTAGAAATGTTTGCTTATGGCTGGATATTTATAGCCTACAAGAGGTAAATGTCACCCTCATTGCCTGCATTGCATGGGAGATATTGTTTAATTAGCAATCACAGCCTCTGGGCTGCTGCTGTTTGGAATGGGAGACGAGTGCTGCTGTGCTTTATTTACCCTTCCTGCTTCTTTCCCTGTTCTTGTTCAGGAGCAGGATGTGGCCTTTCCCATCTGCAGTTGCTCTCAGATCCACAGAGCAAGCAGGGCACTGTTTGAGATGCTCTCATCCAGGATCATTTCTCACATGTAACAACCACAGCTGCCTTGCTAGGTCTCTGGCTGTGGTTTACACTGTGTTCCATGACCACTGTGCTGAAGCCCTCAAGTGCTGAGCCACAGCACTTCAGCAATGTTGTCCTTCCTAAGGACATCTTGGCAAGAGGGTGGAAGAGATAAGAACAGTAAGTTCATACCGATGGAAATGCCTCAACCTTCCCGAATTTGGGGTAGACTTAAAGGCAGGTAGTTCCTTAAGGAAGTCCAGCCTAAGCCATCTGAGTCTAGAGGTCAGACCAGAGCACAGAGGAGAATGAGCTGGACCAACCCTTGCTTGAAGGAAACCCATTGTGACTGGGCTCTGCAACCCCATGCTAATGGAGGGAGTAACGGGGCTGAGGGAGTATGGTTTAAAGCCAGAGACAAAAGCAGAAGTATCTGAGCTCCTCACACATCCAGGGAGTTGGACAGGACCTATAGGAGGGGGTATGAAGGACCTTTGAAGTCTCAAGATGATCTCAGGTTTGCTAAGAGATCAGGCAGGCTCCTGCACTTTGTGCTTTAGCCTTGGGTATGATCATAGTGAACAAGACATGCTTATGGGTCTTTGTTCCCAGTATCCCAGATTTGCTGTCCTTGATGTTTGTTGAACACAGAGCTACTGAAATCCCTCAGCAGCCTCCTAAGACACAGCCTGTGATTATCTCATTTCTTGCCTGCAGAAAAGGAGCATGCACATGCTCTGACAAACCAAACTCTGGAGCAACAATCCGTTAGGAGACTGCTTTCTCTCACTTAGACTATGGTAGGGCTGTTGGTACTGCTAGAAGACTGTATGTAGAAAAGCAGAAAGAAACCCAGAACGTCCTAACCCCCCCACTATTTCTCTTTGTGTTTGTCTATAACAGCCAAACATGTTGTCTGCCCATGCTTCTTCTGCCAAGACTGGAAGCTGGTCACAGAAGTGTCCTTAGAGCAGCCTTATCACTGGGGCAATATCTCATACCAGCTAGACCCAGAAAGGCCATGATATGTGGCAATGATCAATGGGAATTTCATGCTAGTGTCAGCCATCAGGACAAGAGTGAACTGAACTTGACACCGTGGAGACCATCTGTGCTCTTGTAGTGGAGGAATAGTGAGCTGGTTTGCAGAGGCACACCAGGGCCTTGCACTGGCAGACAGCTCTTGAGGCAAGAGCACATGTGTGTGGCACAAAGCAGCTGGCCCACCAACGCTGCCACATCTGGGCTAACCTGGGATTCCCATGGGACAGAAGTACTGCTCCGTCACACGTGCCTACAAGAGCTCTTGCTAGCGTGGGAAGGACACCCAGATCCACTCCATTTGTACTGGTGATGTACAGGAGTGTGCCAGTCACTGTGACACTGTTTCTGTGGGGACATTACAGGGCACAAGACCTTATGTTTAAGTTCTGAGCTGCAAGCACAGCCCTTTGGTTGTGCACTATCTTCTGGGAAAAGCCTTTCTTGTGTCTGGCCAATGCTCAGAACTTCCTAGGTAGCTGTTTTCAGTGTAAATTTAGTCACTGTCTCATTTCCTTTGTATTCCCAGACTGCCTACCCAGGAAACTGGGAGGAATGTATTTGAAATCATTTCCATTGGACAGAGATTTACTAGGCAGTTTTATGAAGCTGTAACTCCTCAGCTAACACACACTCCCCTATCTCACAGCAGAACTTCTGCCTGGTTCAGATCAAGCCCTGACATGGCTTCTCAAATGAATCTGCCCTCCAACTGCCTGCAGTTACCCAGACTGAAAATAATAACAACCCAGACCATCTAGGGCAAGGTACTGTTTCCTTCCTAGCAGTCATCCTCAGTGCTATAAACCACAGAGGTCTATGTGGTGTGGAAGTCTCAGGCCCTTTGTGGCAGGTAGAAACCTTATGCATTGATGTCTACCATCGATTCTTTTAAGAATAGCCTGAAATTACTTTATTTCATAGACAGTTGACATTTAAGAATGTGCTAGGCAAAGATGTGCAGGGAAGAACTGACTCTGCTCTTTCACCGTTGCTTGTAAGGCTGGGTATTTACCTGGTGAAAGATTAGCCTCCTGTAACTGCAGCCATCTGGAAGTGTGGGGAGTTGCCTGAGCTCTGAGTTCTCAAAGGAGGTGGCTGTTCATGTTTGTGACAGTGTTTTGAAGAGGCAGGATGGCTGCAGGGGCTGGCACAGGCCTGTGAGAAGGGAGTGGGTGTAGCCTTTGTCTAGTGTCACCTTCCCTGTTGCTCCAAGCTCTCCATCTCTGCAGCCTGGCATGTGAGCACTAGAATTGCGCTTGATTTACACCCACAGCTACTTCTTTGCTAGACAGTAGCATATCTGAGAAATTAATTCTGCCTTTCTATGTAGAAAAGGTCTGTTACTACCTTGCATCTGTAGAACAATATAACCCTAGTTCGTGCCTTTGTGGTGCTAATCCTGGGCAGAGATCACTCATAATAATCCACGCTGACTGCCCGACTCCTGCTTCACATCCCAGGTCAAGTGAAAGGTTAAGACAGCAAAGAGTGAGGTGATGTACTGCTGTTTAGTACTGCCAGGATGGCAAGAGGAAACATGGATATTTTTCAACACACAGCAATTCCTGGGGAGCCCTGGGCTCTAAAGAACGCTGAGCTGGCTGATTCAGTGTCTGAACTGGTTTCCAGTGGCCTTGGACCTTCAGAAAAACAGTACAGGCACAGGAATGAAGCAGCAGACACATCCCCATCACACAGAGGGGACAGGACTCTGGGGAGCAGAAACACAGGGGATCCCATGGGATTACAGAGAGGATGTTTTGGGGAAGATGTGGAGGGAGTGAGGAGGTGGACATTTGCATTGGACCAGTGGTGGATTTAGCTGCTGCAGATTAACTGTGCTGTTCGTGGTGGGGTTTCAGCTTGACTCAGGGATACAGAGGGAGAGGTGTGAATAGAAAGTCAATGTGTATAACAAAAGTGGGGCGCAGAGACAGGGACTAAGCATCGGTTGTGCACACAGGTTTATAAGCAGAAAGAAGGTCTCAGCAGTGCTGATGGAGGCACAGGTTGTGTAGGCAGGAGGGGTGCAATGATTATAAAGGCAGAGTAGCAGCAAGAGTTACCTAACGTCAGAGAAGCAAGGGGTAAACCAAAGTTTTGGAGGGAGGTGAGAGTTGGCATTGGCCTGGGCAGGCACAGAGGCTGTCTTTATTTAGTAGAATGGGACAGCACAAGAGGTGAGTAACAGAGGAAACCACAGGCTTGTGAGGTGAATACAGTGATGGGGAGGGACTTACAACCTTATTGGCATTTGGGCACTGCAAAAGCAGCAGGTCTGTGCCAAATTACCCAGGTCACTGAAACAAATAGGAGGTGATGGAATATGCTATAAGGGAGCTAGTGCTTTTGTTCATCCCAGGTACAGTGTTAGATGCTAGAAAACCGTGGTCTGGTGAGTTACTGATGGGAAGAAGTCAGAGCGGCCCCTGGAGTTCGAGGGTCTTGGAAAATGCAGGTTCCCGTGCAGGGAAGGTGCCAGGGCCTGGGGTCCTCTGATACAGGGCCTGGCTGAGCCAACACTCAGGTGGTGGAAGGTGAGCAGGAGGCTCCCTGTGGTCAGGAGCAGCTGGAGAATAAGGGAATCTGAGTTCACCATCCACCCTGGTGTGCTTTGCTCTCATCTTTCCTTGGCCTCAGCTGCTAGCTGATGGTCATGGGCTTGATGGCCCTTTGGACTGACCTGGTGTGGCCATTTGTGGCAGCACTTCAGCTGCTAGTGATTTAATGTCTGAGAAGGAAAGCAGTCAACAGAGAAATGAGCTGAGCCACCCAGCAGCAAGGCTTGGGGAAGGGATAGCATTCAAGCAGATTACAAGCTGGGTCAACAGCGGAGCTAAACAGAGGCATATACAATCTTCTTCATTTGGGCTGAGGGCTATGCTTAGCCTGCTAGGCTATCCATGGGGGAAAGACTCACTTAGTTTTTGATACAGACAATTAATTACAACCTATCAGAACAGTACAGATCACGAAACCTGTATCCGGCATTAGCATATGTCAAACATGCTTGATACAGTGCAGAGAGCTGTGGGTGAATTTGGGGGTGTAATTGGCAGCTCCATGCCCAGATGTGCTTTTAGTAGCCTTTGGGCTGAGAAGCAGCACATATAGCTGTGCAACAGGTGCCCTACGAAGTGGAACACCAGAGGTTAGAGCTAAAAGCCACAGGGAGCTTTTGGGTGATATAGCCCTGAGCACCAGAATGCCACTTCTATTTACTAATGCATTTGGGTGTCTCTCGGTAGACAACAGTTGCCTTGTGTCTTTTAAACATGCTCTATTAACTGCCAGCACATTTTATCACTCCTCTGGCAATATCCAGCAACACCTCTATAATTTATTGTCATTAGTTTTACTCATGACCATCACAGAGGTCACAGCATGGGGGGAGTACTTCATCCATTTCACCACTAAACATGCTGGAATAATAATAGCTTTTCAAATAGCTGATGTTAAATAGATATGAAAAGATAATGAATAATGAGGAATAAGGGACCTGACCTTTTTCAAATTAGAGGCTGTTTCAGCATCATGACACTTGGAAGCTGGGTGAAATAAACCCTGACTTCCAAGATTGTACTTTCTGACACCTCTGATGCAGCCATCTTCCTCTGAGCCTGTCCACACAGACTCCTTTTACATGCAGGAGAAATGGGAAGCATTTCTTTCAGATGTGTGTTGAGTTGTACCTTAGAAACGCCTGCTTCTTTCTGGTGACTCTGAAGAGAGCCTGGAGGGATTGTCTTAGATAGAGATCTCTGCATGTGGCCAGATGCTTCCTTTACAGGCATTATGGCTCATAAGCTCAGAGGAATGGAAATGGGTTTTGCACACTCTCCCTGTAGGTTTGCTGCTCCAGATGACTCTAATCTGCAGAAGGGGCCCTGCAATGGGCTTTCTGACACAGGGACTGTGGAGTTTACTGCAGACATCTCCCCAGATCATGGACTAAGTCTTTTTGTTCAGAAAACAGACCACAAAAGAGGAGATGTGTGACCAGATCCACCCTATGATGCAGTCAGGATTCACACCCAGACTTAGCTGAGCAGTATGTTCAGGACCCATTGCTGAAATGATTCATATGTGGCCCAGGTCAGAATGAAAATGAAAAAGTGAAGAAAGTGTTTATGATACTTTTGGTCATGCAGGGGATATTTCTAGGGTTTACAGAGCTCCATATGACTTTCTTGTTCCAAAACGTGGTGGTGCTTCAGCCAAAGAGCCATTCAGCCACACAGCCATCCATGGCAAGAAACTTCACCACCTCCTTCCCCCTCCACACTTCGGATCCTGAGCTTGTTGTGTGCTAAAACTAAAGACAGTCCTGACACGCTTGTCAATCCTGACAAAACATCCAGAGGATGGAGAGTCTGAGTGTTCCCAGCATGGAAATGATAACTGCAGGATATCCTGATACAGAGACTAATTATCTTGCTGATAAAGCTGAAAATATCTACAGGGAGCTCATTAAGGGGGAAAAATCCATCAAGAACGGTGTAGTTCACAAAGCTCAACCCCAAGTTGAGAAACGGCAGGCGTTTCAGCAACCTACACTAAGTGCTGCAATAGAAAACTCCAAAGCAGCAACAAGCAGTTATACCCAAAGAAGGACCTAGACACAGACTCCTGGGTCACCAAGGCTCCTCCACAACCAGATTCTGTGGGAATTTTCTTGCCAAAGGATCTTTCTTCCAATTTTGATTTCTCTAGTTCTCAAGATTGTCTGGTTCTTGCCACAACATCCAGATTCTGGCTCTATTTTCAGTGCTCCCCAACCATTTGTTATTAGTGGTTTATATATTTTTGTTGAGATTTTCAATACAAATATTAAAGGGGGTTGGCCTTAAGCCTAGTACTGTAGGAGCTCTGGTAACCTTCTTCCAGCCTGACTCTTCTCTTTAACACGAGCCCTTTGCTGCCTCTTCTGTATGCAGTTCCTTCTTTCCCTTCTAATTCTGTAATCCTTGTTTTCCTCTATCATCACTAATCAGTTCTTCATGTGACACCATATCGAATGCTTTCTAAAAGTCCACAAAGATGGTATCTAGCGTGTTTCCTTTGTCTAAAACCTCCATTACCTTATCAGAGAAAGATATCAGATTAGCCTCCCACAACCTCCCTTGGATAAAGCCATGCTTCATTGTAACCCATTTCCCATTTCTATCTATGCCTTTAATTAGTTCTGCCTTCAAAATCTATTTCAAAGCTTGCATCAAGCTGAGTTAATCTTTCAGGCTCCAAATCATGTTGTTTGCCCTTCCATATCAGTACCCTGTGACCATGGTCACTCAGCAAGGGCACATCTGAGTGGGGTGTGCTCTCTGCTGGGCTGTTGGGCTTGGGACCAGGAGGGGAGATCAAACCTTCCGGAGGTTAACTGGTGAGGCAGACCTGAGAGTAGTTTCTGGCAGGCTGGGGAGCAGTGACTGCTGGAAACAGGCTCACAGACAGACCTCAGATGTGGCACCAAGACACAAGCATAAGAGTGTCCCTTGGAGGGACTGTGTAAAGTTTGCCCCTTCTTTCAGGCAGGTGGACAGAACAAGTCTGAATGAATGGGGAGCTGACTGTCCCAGCTGCTGCTCACATAAAACCCACTTCAGTTAGTTAGAAAGCTGTTCGTCTGATTTGGCCAGCTTGATTTGAGGACAATGTCTACGGAGATACACCTCAGAGCTGCAGATGGGTAGGGGACTCAACCATAAATTGACATTCTCCAAGCCTGTAGCAACTGGCCTGATGTGGGAGATTCATAATCCCTGCAGTATACAGTGCTGCTGCTTGTTTCAGAACCTGTGATAGAATACCTGCAGGTTGTGCATTAGTTCCTGAAGTATTAGCTCTGCCTGGTTACACTTGCTCTGTCTCTGTCCTTGTTTTCCTACTGTCCACCCTGTTTCTGACATCCTGGTGAACATCCACATCATTAAAAATGGAAGCCAAGTCCTCCTTTTATTTTTGAGTCTTACTGAGCATGTCTTTAATTTAACATCCCCCTCATTTCACAGCAGCCTCACTTATTCTTTTCTCATCCTCATTTCATTTACATAACCAAAGAGGTTTTTTCTCTTTGGCTTAACGTGTAAATCACTTTGACACTCGACAGTTCTTCCTTCCTCACTCTGCTTCTTGACCTCTAAGATGTACTATTTTGCTGACCAACCTCTTTTAGCTTGGTTTCCAAAGGAGAAAGAAAAAGAGATTTTCATTCCCCACCTTCCTCTCCTGCAATAACTTTCAAACCCAATGGCCAATTTCAACCCCACCTGAAAGGATGGTAGAAGCACCTGAGATAAGATTCTGTAAGGGTTTTTTTCTTCTTTTAAATTGGTAGCTGAGTAGATCAGAGAGATTCAAATTAGTGTCTCCACTGAGGGAAAATGAAGCATGTTTTAGCTATTATACATTCTGTTTGGCAGAGGCCTTCATGGCAGCCAGTGCATGCCTCCCAGCCAGCCTGCTCTGCTGGGCACATCCCGCCTATCCACAGCTTCTGCTGAGTCTTGCCAGGAGGGGATAAGTGGTGCAGGAGAGTTTGTTTAAGGTTTTGAGGATGGGGTTTCTGTTGTTGCTTGGGTCGTTTTGTCGGGTTTTTTGGGGGGTAGATGGACTGCAGGAAACAAAACACGTATCTATGAGCATAAAACTATCCTGGTTGCACTGCTTATAGAACAAGAGATTCAAGTTGGATATAAGGATTGAGTTATTTAATGTGAGGGTGCTGAGGCGCTGGCACAGGGTGCCCAGAGAAGCTGTGGCAGTGTTCAAGGCCAGGTTGGACACAGGGGCTTGGAGCAACCTGCTCTAGTGGAAGGTGTCCCTGCCCGTGACAGGGGGTTGGAACTGGATGAGGTCCCTTCCAACCCAAACCATTCCACGATTCTGTAATTCCACCCAAAGTCATTTTGTTCAACCTGCTATTTGCAATGCCTTACAACTCCCAAGTATATGGTTTACGTCTTACTTATGGAGTGATTTTTTTGGTAAAAAACCTCATGAGTCATCATGTCCAAGACACCAGAGATATTTACCACTGTGAGTTGTTCTTGTTCTGTAAATTATTATCTAAGAAATTAAGATCCCCCTATGATGACAAAATTCCTCCACTAACACTCCATAAACGTTTACTCATTTCATGATTTCATAAGTCTTCAGATCACCATAAACACTTCTCCAACAGAACCTCTTTTACCATTCCATCTCAGATCACAGATGGCCATGACAGATTATTGATCCTCCATGTTTATTAACTCTATCAGCTCACTTCTACCATTCTTTGTGTCTTTCCACTCTTCTTCCTTTGTCTCCATCTGTGAACACTCTCCTTTCTTCTTTCCTATTTCATTTTCTTTATATTCTGCCCTCTGTTTTGCTTGGGCTCCAATTCTTCTTACTTTTACTGTCCCCTTTATTTTTAAAGGATGAGGTGCTCCTCCCTGCTCCACAGTCACCTCAGCTACATTTGTGCCCATTCCTTTTGCATATTCATTGATGAAGCAAATCTATTCCTTAGATCTATTTCTTTGCCAGCATCTGGCCTCTTCCTCTGCTGTGTGGCCTCCAAATTGTCCTGATTACCTTATTTCTGCAAATTTTTACTTTCTTGGACAGTCATTGACTGATTAAACAGTGGCCTTTTCCCATTAGGCACAATTTCAGCACAAATACCTGTTTTTTAGGTCATGGTACAGCCTTTTTCATTGCATTCTATAAAGACAAATGTCTGTGAATTGAAGGTAACATGTAAGAAGAATGCGACAACAAAAAAGTTATCTTAACCTTAGCTTTACTACACACTGTAAGCTACAGAAAAAAAGCTGAAAAAACAGCTTCTAGCAAAAGGCACACATCATGGCAATTCTGGTTTCTGAGGACTCCATCTAGTTGTATTAGACTTGTTCTGGGAAACTGGCTGGAATTGGCTCTGGCATTTAAAATAAAGTCCACTTCTACACCATATGGCAAATGACTTGGGTCTTCAGTCACCAGACAAAGATACTCTTCCATTGCTCATAGATCTATGGAGGGCAATTGTCTCCAAACAGCACTTCCAAAAATAACCTTCTAAAGATTGGACCTGGTAGAGTGTAAGTTGCACATCAAGTAGAAATGGAATTTGTACTGGAAAGTTTCTCTCTTCTGCAGCCATTCCCTGTGAAGGACTTTCCAGCCTCCCTGCTGATCCGGGTTTGCTAACTTGGGGACACGTATAAGAAAAGCACAATGCACTCAAAAGAGTTAAAAGCTTCACTGTACAAGTAACTGTCAGATATTTGCATCCTTAACTGTGGGCAAATGAAGTCTTCAGCCTGCAACAGAGTGAAAATCTGAGTCAGGTTTCGCTAGTCATTCTATTATCAGTGCACAGATCAGAAGCTGCTCTCTCCACCTCCCTTTTGATATACAGCCAGCTATTAGGGAGGCTCTGCCATGATTAAATCAGTTCTGTTGCGCTGCTGTTGGATGAGCTAAACGCCCCACAAGAGGTGCCTCAGATGACTGCAATTCTCCATATCTGGAGCATTAGCTAAATGTCCCAGTGCACACAGCAGCTCTGTGCAGGGAGGCAGAACCATTCACACTGTGTCCTGCCAGGCTGAAAGAAGAGTGAAGCAAATCAAAGCAAATCAAAGCAAATCAAAGCAGTCCGTTTTTTCACATATGTATTTGCCTAATTTACACCCAGGGTTTTTAGCTTGGGATCTCATGTGGGCAGATGTCATTTGTGCAGAGGATTTGGTGCTGTGATTAGTGTTGAGGAACTCACGCCCTGAAGGATCCTGTTGCAAGTGACTGGTTTCCTTTCTTTATGTTTAAAATAGGTGAACAGAAGTTGGGCTAGCACTACTCTGCTTTCCCTCACAGCTTCAAATCCCTGCTTAAGGGGTAAGTAACATCAAATGCTTATGAAATGCCTCTGGCTGATACAAGAGAAGCCTTCAGAGAATGGATCTCACTATTTACTCCTTCAAGAAACACTTTTCTGATGTTTGGTGCATTACAGCAACCAAAGAAAGGTGAGAGATGCTTCAGGGCTGTAGTTTGTGAGGAATCAGGAAGTTCTGCAGCTTCAACAGGGAAGCTGAGGGCCTTGTGATGGAGACTTGTGGGCTGTAATTATTTCCCAATTGGTAATTCGGATGTGTTGCCTTGGAAAGCAGCAGACGGTAATTACATTCCATTAGATGTTTGTATTTACTGTAGAGCTGTTTCAGTCCTTTCAGCATTGGGTGGAGCTGGGGCCTTGCTGAATGGGCTGGCTGACATGCTTACCAGGCGTCAGAGCTGCCACAGCGGCTGATATTCCTTAGGGAAGTGCATGAATGTTTCCCCTAAGCAAGATAGGCAGGGATAGGAGCCACCCCAGTGACTGCGGTTCAGGGTCCAGTGGTTCAGGGTTCAGTCCATGGGAGGAAGAGCAGAAAACTGCAGTGAAGCATGAGAAGGTTGAAGCATGAGAAGCCCTCATCTCTGGCTGGGGACACAGCGACAAACCCTGTCTCAGAGTGTTTGTTCCTCTTGGCTCCCATATTAACATTCCCTTCCAAATCTTCATGGAGAAGAACTTGTGTTCTTAGCTCCCCGACTATGTGAACCAGCGTAAGATGCAGTCCTATTCTACTGCCTGTCTCCATGGCACGGACATTAGGTACCTGGCACTTTTCCAGCAGCACTCATCCTTTCCTGTGTTCTAGAAGCATACAGTCTTGCTGCTGAGGCAATACCTTTGCAGAGGCTCTGATAGGAATGTGTGAAGGAAGTCTTCATGTTCTTATTTTCAGAGGTCTTCTCCCAGCTGGAAGCCTAATACAACAGAGTTACTTCTCAGAAGCCTTCTCACAGTGCAGGGACCCTCCAAAGGAGCTTTTCTCAGTGTAGAAGGTTCTGCTCCAGAAGATCTTTGAAAGTATTTAAAGATCTTTAAAAGGATCTGAAACTCTCTGAAAGGTTCAGCAGGGTGTGGCTACCTTTCACACTCTTTCTTCTCCTTCTTAGCCAGGGGAATTCAGCCAAGATGGATTACATCAAAACTCTTTTAACTTTTTCTGTAAGATGCTCTACTTCCCATTTAGCAGCAGATATAAGAATGTCCAGAAAAGGTGAGTCTATACTGACCCCAGAATTGTCAAAAAGGTTCATCAAAAAAGCCTAAGATTTTTAGAAAACATATGTCTCTAACTGAATGAGTGGTTATTCCTCAGGCCTGAGAATGTAGAAGAGGGCATACAAGGAGTCAAGGGCAGCTTGAGAGAGGGTGGGAAGCAGCAAAGCAGAGTAAGTTTGGGAAAGGGAAAGTATTTCAAGAACTGCAAAAGAAATAGCACAGATTGACAAGCCTTGTTAGGAAGGGAAAGATGTGCAGTGATTATGGGCAAGCAAATCTTGGAGTAGAAGGGCATAATAAATTTGACACAGCTCCACATACAGGCCTCATGAAAGAATCACCCGATATAGATTTGTAGGCAGAGACAGTAGAATCCTGCATATCCAGGGGAGCACGGTAGGAGGTCTGTGTATGTCTGCACCACAAGGTCATAGAGAAAGCAGAGGATGTTGGGAATAGCCACAAAATGATTGAAGGACAAGCTAAATGGAAAAGATTAAAGGAACTAAATAATGCATGGCTTGGCCAAACAGTGATTAAATAGCCAGGCAAGGAGCAAAACTATTAAGTGTGGTCTGATGAGGGACAGCCGAAAGTTAAAAGGTGAGACTCATAGTGCAAAATGGGGGTTGCACAACAGGAAAAGTTTTCTAAGAAAAGCTTTAATATTGTTTAATACTGTATTTCTGAAGGGTGGTGGAAATCTGGTTATCTAAAACAGGACTTGACAAAATGCTGGAGCATATGCACAGGGAGAAGTGTGCTTTGCCCAAGGCACAGTACCGGAGCTGCCCAGGAAAGCAGCACTATGGCTCTCAGTGCTTGTTCTGGTATTGCTGATCCCGTTAGTAAAGGCTTCCTTGTGACAGGCTCTGTGCAGTGGAAGGAAGGTCTCCAAAATGCAGTTCAAGCTTGGACTGAGTTGTCTCATTATTACCAACATCATAGCAGAGAGAAACAGCCTGGTGGAGGTCAGGGGTTTGTGGCTTTGCCTGGCCAGATCTTAAATGCCTCCAAGGATGGAGAATTCTTTGTGAAATAGATATATAAATACAATCTTATGATGCCTCACAGTGATCCCCACATTCCTAAAAAAACTGCTAGAATGGCAATAAAAGGTCCTTTTCCTAGTGAGAACTTCTGAGAGGCACTGGTCAAGCTGCAAAGTGTCCTGATGTCCTTTATCTCTGAGCATTGCATGTGGTATGCAGCCCACACGGACTGAGTCATTGGTCTTTTGAGGATGCACTCTAGAAATTAAGAGGATTGGAAGGACTATGGGGATCCTTTAAGAATAAGCTTTCTTTCTAAGTGTAAAATATTATTCACACCCATGATAATTATTGGAATAGTAAAGATCTCATTACAGAATCAGCATGACCATTCTCAGGTATTGCACTGAGTCCTCCTTGAGAAAGGCATCAGTGTAAGAGATGCTGATGTTGCCTTCTAGCAGATACACTTGAACAACTCGTGCTACTTAACAGTAATAAATATATGCTAAAAGCATAACTGGAAGCCAGGCTACAGGACACAACTTTGGCTACTCATTGAAAATTATACCACCAGGTAACATTTTCTGTTCACATTCATTATAATCTTCAAGGGACTTCTATTATTTATATTTGCAATCAGCATACCATTTGGCTCTGCTGTGGGCCGTATCTACCCAGCTCATGCAGTTGTTGGTATCCCTTAATGCAGCATCTAGATGCCTCACAGCCTGTTGTGTAGTTAAACATAAAACACAGCTATGAGGGTTTTTTCTGAGGGAGACAAAGGCCTAAATTCCCCGGTATATTTAGGTATTCCTTTTTCACTGGAGATTAAGGCTGTATAACAGAGGACCACTTTTCACACAGTGCTAATCTTGAATGTTGCCTGGTTTCTACTTCTGCTGACCCATGGCACATCACAGGTAAGGGACATAGTTGACCTAACTTGTGCCAAAGCCACCAACTCCACTGGGGAACTCTCAGGAGCGGTTTTCACGGCTTAGGCTGCTGTATGGATTGAAGCACAAATCTGTCCTGGTACTCCTTTCTAACCAGATATGATGTTTATGGTTCATTTATACTCTTTCTCATCATTTTCCCTCTGTTTCAGCCAAGCTGCCTGCTCAGTTTATGAGGATCCACTCTGCAGTGCTAGCAGAGGCTGTGGATACTGTCAGACCAGCAACACCCAAATCTGGGCTGTCCACAGGATCTCCCACCTATGTGATGGAATGATTGCTTTCACAGGGCCAAAGCAAGGGCAGTCTTCTTTACTGAAGTTACACAGAAGCTGATGATGGAAAAAATACATGACCCACTGCGACACAAATGGGGAGACAGAAATTGCACTAGTAAGTCCGTAAATCCAAATAAGAAGAAAGAAGTTATTTCAAAGTCAGGATACATCTGAAAACACTGGTTGACATAAAAATACCAGTTCTTCTTAACAGCGTGATAAGTCCCCTTAAGACCAACTACATTTAACAGGCTGAGTGTGAAGATTACCTTCACCCTAGATTGTGTGCTGTTTCCAAGCATCAGACCAGCACCGACTGGCCTGTATCAGCTACACAGACCAGTCGCTGCAGCTATCAAGCTGCTCCCAAACCGCTTGGTACCAGGCAGACACAGACCCCCTTTACATCACGATCACAAAGAGCATATTTTGTATTTGAGCCAAAGAATCCTGTTAGGCTTTTGAGCAGTCTGAACTCCTCAAATAAGCATCAAGGTATTTCACACAGCAGTTTGTCAAATTACCTTGGGAAATGATATTGTAATGATTTGAAAAACTACTTGGCTACTCCTCCCTGTACCCTATGGGTGATGGATTAAAATAGCTTCCTTTTCTCCCCAGCTGCTTCTACCTGGTGCTATGGTTTGGTAAAAGGGGCAGGGTGCTGAGCAACTGCCCCAGCACCCTGCCCCTCTCCCACAGACCTCTACTGACTTTCTTTGGCTCTACTGCTCTGAGATGCTCAACTATGACCTGATGCCCACCTTCTGTTCTAACCAGTGGAATGATCATAGACAGCCACAACATCAAACCCCCATTGTGTCCTTGCAGATGGAGTGAGTATGCAGAGCCTCTGATGTGTTTACATCAAACCTTATTCCTCCGCAGTTCATTGCCACCTCCATGTACAGACACAGGGGGAGGCACAGGGAGAGATACTGAGGGTTACCTAAAACCTGTGTGTAAGAGAGACAATCTGGCCCTGAGTCCACAGCAGCAATGAGTTGTGCTTAGACATACAGTTGTGTGAAAAGAGTTTTCTGGTTGAGGTGTCCAGCAGTGGTAACCCTGACAGACCAAACCACAAGCAGCCCTTTGCACTCCCAATTTTTGCTTGGGCCAAGACTGACAGCCGTTTGCAGAAAGAATTCATTGTTCTCCTGAAAGTGCCAATTTCTCTTCACTGACTAAAGAGGGAGCCTATGCACCTTACATACAGCATGCTCCTAAAGTGAGTTACTTCAACTGAAACCTTGAAACTGGTCTTGATGAACCTCTGCCTTCCTGTGCGATCTATTGTGCTGAATAAAGACCCAAGAGGTGAAACAGCAGAGGACAGCTTAAACAGGGGGCAGGAACAGATTACTGGTGACAGGCTGAGCATCAGCACTGCAGAAGAGCACCCAGCAATGAGAAGATTTGACTAAAAGAGCCTCCAGCACTTGAAAAGGTCAACCAAGCAATGACCAGGGCTCACTTCTGACCCTTTGATCGCCTTTGCTGCCAGCTGCTATAGACACATGTGTGATATAATGATGGAGAGGGAGGATAATCAGACTGATATTTCTGATATCCTGATAAGGTTACAGTTGCGACTTCCAAGAAAGCAGGAGGTTAGACCAATCTTCGTGCCCTGATAGCCCACCAGGGTACGTGCTTCAGTGCTGGAAGGGCTGTTAGTCAGCACGCTTTGCCTCATGTCTGCTGCTGAGCAGGGGAAACATCTTAATGCAAGGGATTGCTCAGAATTATTTTAATTCATAAATGTCACAACAAAAAAATTATAATTCCTGTTAGAATAAAAATCATTTTTGACTTATTATTACTCTTGGACATTGATATTAAAATGAGATGTGCATGCCTAATAGCAAACACAACAATATTTTTCTCTGGAACTATTCTTTCTGACTTACTTTGGTTAAGAAATGAGAGGCAACAGTGTTTGGGGAACAGCATGTCTCCTTCCTGATCCAGTATCTCACTAGGAAAGCTGTTTTGAAGCACTTTGGTGTTAAACACGCAGAAAGGAAAATGGAAATCTCACTGTGGAAACTAATGATGAACTAATTTATCCAAGTTAAAGCAAATGACTGAAAACAATTCTAAGCGGTTTAATGACAAAATGCTCTAATCCAATGCTGGCGTTAGAGTTTCATTTGTGGCATCTTTTATTACAGAAATTGTACCCATGGGAGTATCGATGTGAATAAAACATTTCATTTTATGGACACAGAAAGGAAAAAAAAACACCTTTGAGGGGCTTAAAAGCTCTTTTGTCATTATGTAATTGTTCTGCAGAGCTTGGGAAATCCTCTAGATTTAGAACGATTTTTGACTCGTTTATCATATATCTGAAGGTCTCCTTGGAAATGCCAACGAGAGGTGTCAGTGAGGTTTGGTGCAGAGACCCAGCAAAGCATCCTGCTTTCAGTGCCCTGGGAAGAGCACTCAGGACGCTGCATTCATCAGGGTCCTACAAAATCATAGAACCCTACAATGGTTTGTGTTGGGAGGGACCTTAAAACTCATCCACTTCCAACTCCCTACCATGGGCAAGGACACCTTCCACTAGAGCAGGTTGCTCCAAGCCCCTGTGTCCAACCTGGCCTTGAACACTGCCAGGGATGGGGCAGCCACAGCTTCTCTGGGCACCCTGTGGCAGCGCCTCAGCACCCTCACAGGGAAGAGCTTCTGCCTAAGAGCTCATCTTAGTCTCCCTTCTGGCTGCTTATATGTATTTTAGCAATTAATTTCCCAATAAACATATGAAATAAAAGTGCTAAGGCACCTCAGAGACATCCCGCAGAGTTACACATCACCTAAACAAAGTGGGCTCTTACAGCCCAAAGATCTTTGTGGTTGCACCCCAGCAGCTGACAGCACAGGTACAGTGCAGGCAGCTCAAGTACTCCTTGAATGCAAGGACATCTGTTGTGATAAATATGCCATGTGTGGTCTCAGGAAGAAAAACAAAGTCTGTTGGCATATTTGGGATATAAAGTTGGCACATGGTTCTGAATCCAGGGTATTTCACAAGGTAAGCAGATATGCCTACAAGTCAATTGCCTTCCTTAGGGGGAAAAAAAGGTGAACAGAAAAGAGGAGTCAACATTCCTCAAAACCTCTTAAACATCAAAGGACAATCATCTTAGAGAAGCTTAAGGATGCTTCATCTGCAGTCTCAGGCACCAAGAACTCACAACAAGCTGAAGCCCAGCAAATTCCCCCAAATAGAACAGAGACAGGGAGGAGAGAGGCAGCTCCTCCGAAGTGCTTTGAAACTTCATTTACATTCAACAGCAGCAAGGAAACTATGAATATAAGTGGGCAGGGAAGAGACCAGCTTTCAGAGCTGACCTCACCTCCTGCAACTCAGATTTGATTTGCAGAAACCCCAGGAGAGCAGGGTAAGCAGCTTGGGGGGTGTGTGGGGGGGGGGGGTGTGGGGGGGGGTGTGTGCTCTAAGATTGCAATTTTCTTTCTTGTTACTTTCCTCTTTTACAACTGTACTTCCAATTTTGTAACCAGGAACTTAATCTTCTTCATAATATAGATAAACTCATGTAAGATTTCACTTGCCATTTTGAGCAAGTACAGCTGGAGGGACTATGCCTGAAAGCAATTAACCCCCCTATACAGGTGAATTCCTGGGCTGTCGGACTCCAGAATGAATTAGGGAATTTCAGTATATTGGCATGTTTCTTTCCAAGCTGCAGGGAACATCTGGAGGATGCTTATCGCCAGCTGCAGGTCGGCTTCTGGAAGGCATCTGCTGACAAGTAAGTACTGAAGGGACAATCCATGTCACCAAGTACAGCTGAATCATCATATCTTTGCTGTAGTGATGCAGCAGGCCAAGCCAGGGGAAGCATGAGGTGAGGAAGAAGAGGGGCTATGTCTTCTCTGTAAATATCCATTGAGGATACTCAGGCCTTCCTCAGACCCTGACTACCGCTTTATCAGGTGAGAAGGGCTGGGCAGACCCCTGAGACGCCAGACAGAGTATTTCTGAGCCAAGATTACTTTTTTCCTCCATTTTCTCTGTTACAGGAGCAGAGAATGAGCTCCCACATTGTAAGAGAAATGTGTTTACCAGGGCCTATGCTTTAAAATGCCTTACCTTTGTTTCAACACTGCATCACATGTTCTCTTATGAGGGGTTCAGAAGGCAATGGTGTCTGAACACTGCTCCTGCTTCAACACTACCATGGCATAAAGAGTAACAGGACTTTGCTACAGGACTAAGAGCAAAACAGTGATGATCATAGAATGCTAGAATGGTTTGGGTTGGAAGGGAGCTTAAAGTTCATCCAATTCCAAGCCCCTGCCACGGGCAGGGACACCTTCCACTAGAGCAGGTTGCTCCAAGCCCCTGTGTCCAACCTGGCCTTGAACACTGCCAGGGATGGGGCAGCCACATCCTGCTCAGCTGCTCACCACAACCTAGCTAGCCTCAAACCACAAGTCTTTGATTCTCAGATGTATTGCTGCCAAAGGCAAGGCCAGCGGGTGAACCACACTAATGCAGATGGAGATGTCAAAGTGTAGAATGTGCAGTGTCATCGCTGGGTGGATTTTGCTCCACCTGCCTGGAACAAAGCCAGCTCTGGGGCAGATCCCACATCTGGGGATGACATGGCTTTGCCGTGTGGTGGTCACACTAGTGTGGCTAATCTAGTTTGGTCAAGGCAGGCTGGAGTCACAGTGTTTAGTGGGGGAAAAATCCTGTTGCGTTCCTCTGCCATTTCTCTCAGGACACAGTGGAAAGTTTCCATCTTCTGCTGGGTGTCCCAGAGTAGCATCCTTGAGGTGCTTCTTCCTGCAGGTTGGGTCTTTCTCTCAATATTGTTACTGCCCTAACAAAAATGACAGTGAAGGACTAGAATTCATTCTCAAAGTCGCAATACCCTTCTCCACGAAACTAGCTCAGAACAAAGGCAGTAACTGATGATCTCTAGTGCAGATTCTGCAAGCCCTGGATACTTTGGTGCTCCCAGAGGGACACTCCACATTTCAACCATCATGTGACTGGGAGCAGAATGCAGCTGGTTGCTCAGCAGCCTGGAAGCATCTGCTTTTATAGCAGGCATAAACTTCAGCCTGTTTTCTTTGAGCTTGAGGATACAAGTCAGCTCAGGTCAGAAAGTGCCCCTGAAGCAGACACGTGAATGCTGAACCATTCAGTTTGCTCTGCGGAAGATAGCGGAAGGGCTGTCTGGAAACCTAACTGGAGCCTAAAATAAAAGGATTCCTTTGAAGTTGTTCCCTGCTGTGCACAAGATACACTCTGAGTAAGAGAAGGCAGCAAGAAGGGACCTTGATAGCTGTGAAGAAACAGCTTCCCTGGGAGAAAAAGAGCTTGATGACAACTGACTCCCTGGAAGGAGATGCTGCGACGTAGGCTGCAGGGCAGGATGGCACCGAGGCCTCTTACCTCTGAAGGTGGGCATCAGTCCCACACGGACAATCTCCCTCCTTTCCTGGGCACATGTCCCTGGCACACTGTGACATCTCGTGCCTTTCAGAGGATGCATGTGTAAGGGAGTTCAGAAAGGCTGGTCAGCCTACTCCTTCCTGGAAAAATGCAAAGCCAGTGTGGTTTCCTTTGGATACGAGACAGAAGCCTCAGATCTCATTTTTGAGTGAAAGGATAGCATTTGAACCTGACAGAAACTGACAGATGCACAGAATAGACTGAAAGCAAAACACAAACCTGATGTCCAGAAATTCTTGATCACAACAAAATGTGCAGAGATCTGGTCTACAAAATCTTAGGGAGAAGAGCCACAAACCTGTGATTTACACTTCACAGGAGCTGGCTTTTTTAAGTTTGGTTTCTGACTGAAGTTAACATCTTGCAAACCAGAAATTCAGAGAAAATTTCACTTTGGCAACAAGTGTTAACAAAACAGTATCTGTTCCTGGTAGGTGCTCAGTGTAATTGGTACAAGCTGCAGTGAAGCAGACAGAAATGCCTTTTCCTCCCTCGGATTCCCTGCTCAGCATCTCCAGGTAAATTCAGGCTCTTGGACTTTCGTCTATCTACTTGCACAGACACTCTTGCAGCCCCTGTATTGCTTATTATCCTGGAGACAAGGACTCTGAGACACAGTCCTGAGGGAGTCACTACTGCAGGGCTCTAGAGACACATACCCTGAAATAAAGTCTTCCAGCTTTGGACTGGTTTCCTTGTGGGTTCACGCAGACTTATGGCATCTAGGATGGCCGATGAGAGGAGAAGTGTCTGAGTTGGGCTATCAGGATTCCTGGAAACATTGGTTTTCTGCAAAGGTTTGTTCAGCTCAGAAGTATCCAATGAAATGCTGCTGGATCGGCTATTATTTTGATTAATCTGCAAAGCTTTATTTTACTGGAACATTTACAACAGGGCCTGGGATTCCTCAGTCCAATTCAGATTAGTTAGCTCAGTCGCCCCATGTTTTCCTTGAACGCCTTTGATGACCAACAGAAACAATTCCTATCATTGCCTTTTTATTTCTTTTTGGTGCATAAGAGTACCTGCCATAACAGAGATCAGGGATAAGCACTGTGAGCTCACCGATATTTTGCTATTCCTGTTGTTACATCTGTCTTCAGTCTTTCCTTTTATACCTTCTCTTTGAGCTTTGATGACTGTGCACTCAACAGGCTGTAACTGACTGGGAGGTGTTAGACCAGCTCAACCCAACTACAGCCTTCTGACTTTTGGTTGAGATGAAACATTTAAGTATAGCACAGTACTCCAGTGGGAATCTGTTACTTCCCATTATCCTTGGCATCTGGTATAACTCAAGCCTAGATTGATGGCTCTGGAATTGGGCCTGTAGGCTACCACTTTCTCACAGGTTTATAGATATTTTCTGATTTGTTTTAAAAAGCCTTCTTAACACTAATCTAAAAGAATGGTCTCTCCTACAGCAGAACAAGAATGCTGTTGGCCAGGTCAGACCAGGAGAGCTAGAGAGAGATGTACTCTGTGCCTGGTGTTTCCAACATACAGTCAAGAACTTGCCATGGCCATTTATAAAGTGGATGGTCCAGAGACTCCCAAGATAGCACTGTCCTGAGTCACTTGGTCTTTGCAGGCCAACCACTCCATTCCTACATCTGACTCTTGGGCCATGTAGTACAGCTACCAGGCTGCTCAGCACTTCCTTTGCCAAAGTGACTGTGAAAGTTGACTTCACAGGTCTGCAATCCCTTCAACACTAATCACTAATAGAGATTAATTACCAGAATAGTGTGAGAGCAGGCATGGAGCTTTATCATTTCTAAGTGGTTACAATTACAGTCTCACCATCAGCAGCTGCTTTCGCATGAGTCATGTAGGAAACACCATGATATAAGTGCACAGCCTGATGAAGCAAGTGTCCCTGAGTAAAAAATACTGTTGAACTCTTCTTTTTCCAGGAAATCTGCACCAGCAATAACTATAAATCTGACAGACTTCCTAATAGGTTATATTACCAACAGAGACAGGAGGAAGAGCTAAGGAATGGAAAATGCCAATAGAGCCACATGGCAGAATGACGTGTTGCAGACGTGGGATTCCACAGTAGACATTTTTCTCATCAAAGTGGTTTGGTATAGGGAGCCTCAGAAAGACAATGAGAGTTTCTGGCACTGGTGAAGCAAGTCTGCTTTTTGCAGATCTATATTAAACTGCTTGATAGTGGCACAGTGCCCTTGTACAGTGGGCGTCTCTTATGGGTAAAGCAGTCACAAGTGAAGTGGAAAAAAAGCTGGGTTTTAGAGCAAAATTTAGGGGGACCAAATAGGAGTGAAATAACTCCAGGAATTCTCCTTGTGAAGCTGGACAGCATGGTTAATAAAGGCAGTGGCTCTCTTCAGGACTGGAGTCTCTATGCCAAGGTGAGCATCAACAGGCTAGAGAGAGCTCAGGTAAGACCAACCTCAGTGGAGGTGCCTGCGAGGATTGCTCTGCAGAGGATGGTCACTGAAGCCAGTCTGGCCCAATGAGATTCCCTGGCAAGGTCAGGAGGCAGAACTGATGGTGAATTGAGAGCAAGGAAGGTTAAAGAAAAACCTGCCATTTGGAGAGGCGTAGGGGCACATGTCATGGTAACAATAAAAGATCTTGGGCCAACGCAGCAAAACACGAGAGCACAAACTTCCTCAAGAAAAGCATTTAGCTAGAAGTGAAGAGGGACAAGGGATTATGAATGGATTATGGTCACAGCATTGCCTACACTAGATATGACCAGAACAGATTCTTTGAGACACTTTCATCCATCAAACAGACAGATCACCACACCTGCTAGAGACTGGAGAGGAGGCTGCAGGGTTCTGGTCAATACTGAACTGCTGAGATGTTGCGGTTTGGGACTGATGGATAGCTGCAAGGTGGCTTCTGCTGTTGTAGCAGGCCACACACAGATATCTGATCTACAGAAAGTAATCTCCAGAGACTCAAAGCATAGCAAACCATGGATAGTATGGGCATTGTTACATTGCTAGATCACAATACCAATGGGAATACAGGTTGTGGTGTAATCACCATCCCTGGAAGTGTTCAAAAACCGTGTAGACAAGGCCCTCAATGACATAGTTTAGTGGTGGCCTTGGCAGTCCTGGGGTAATGGTTGGACTTGATGATCTTAAAGGTCTTTTCCAACCCAATTGATTCTATGATTCTTCTGCAACTGACAAAAAAATGTTTATAAGAAATATTCAGTGAAGAACCCTAAATGCAAAGGGGTTTGTGGCCAGTCGTGAGTTACAGCAAGCATTGAATTCTTTTAAATTCCTTAATATAACCTGGATGAGAACAACTTTGGAAAGCACAGTTATTTGTTAACTAACACTATCGGAAATGCATTTCTATTGAACATCTAACTTTTCATGTGTACTTAATATCGCAAAGTTCAAATAGGTTAATGAAAATGTTCGTATTATGGCTCAAATGAAAGGAATATGATGATATGACTTGGATGTTATAATGTTAGTGACTTGGACATTATAATGTTCGTTGTTTTGGTGGTGGACTTGGCAGTCCTGGGGTGGTAGTTGGACTTGATGATCTTGAAGGTCTTTTCCAACCTGGTTGATTCTGTGATTCTGTCATTTGCAGCGTTTACTACGCATACAGACTGAGGAGTTATTGACCATCCAGACCTCTCTATTTATAGATTTTGTTTGTTCAGTGTTAATGGCATCTTGATGCACCATGCTGTTATACAAATTGAAAGCACTGGAAGGAAACTTATCCATCAGAGGGCTGCTTGGATGCAGGCAGATAAACAATCTTACAACAGCAAACAGCAGTCATCTTCAATGACAGCCATTCTAAGTAACTGATTCTCAGCTGTGCTTAGTCAATAAACTGGGTAAAATGTATTATAGCTCAATACTAAAAAAAAAATAATAAAATTAATCCACTTTGATTAACAAGAAAGGATTTTCCTTAATTCTTGGTAACTGCTAAATAATTTCCAACCATTTTTGCCTTGATTTCAATTCCTGGTGTATGAAAAAAAAAATCAATTCCAGCTTAAGGCTTATTGAAGTATTATTCTATCTGATGTGATTAGACTGAAATGCAGAAGGTTGTGTTTAATGGTCTTGCTCTAGTAATGTCACCAGTTAATTAGAATCCCTTGTGATATCACGGCTGTGCTATCCTTCATTCCCACCAGGAAACACCTCTACAGCAGGCTCCAGTAAGCAACCCATCCATTTGTGATGTGTCTCTCACACATCAAACTGCTGCCTGACTCTACTCATTCATGTATATTGTCCCATAAATCTCAGTTTCTCCCCAAAGATGTATTTTATACTTAACAGTGCAATAGTTGCCACTTAGAAGCATATGGTAAGAAATCTGAGTTTTCGGTTTAATGGTCTTTGTTCTTTATGGGGCACAGAACACAGAAGAAAGGTGAGGTGTTACCAACAGGGAAAATGTAGTCTTAGCAATCCTGAGCTATCTATTTTTGAGGTAACCAGGAGGTGGGTTGTGGCCTCTGGATATAATCAGCAGAAGGCAGGGACTGTGCAGCAGGTAGGGAAGGGGTGTGCAGAGCCCTGCAGGATGGTCTCCAGCTCACTGCTCAGGGGTTGCTGTTGGGCTCCATTCTGTTCCCCATGCAAGCCACTACTAGAGTAATCCTAATGGATTCTCCACTCCAGTTGACTGTGTCTGCACCTGTGCCCCTATCAGCTCCCATCATGAGAGGCTCTCAGCTCATATACTGTCACTCATGTTCCCTCATATCCTTTTTGAGAGGACGGGTAGTTCTGTCCTTCCTGATGTAAGATGGGGAAGGCTGGCAAGGGGGTGCACAATATCAGATTTTGGTAGTAACTAAATGTTTTCTGTGGGGTTTGATAGGGTCTTGAAAAGCAGCTTGCTCACAGTTAGTTAGACTACTTTTACTAAGGTCTTTTAGGTTATTTTGCCAAGGACCATTCAGCTGCAAGCTGTTTCCTTGCTTTGCAGGAGAAGTAGGGTCACACATGTACCTCAGACTGGTACCTACTAGTTTGTGCCTGAAGTGAAATGCCAGACTTTCTCCACAAGGTAGAAAGAAAGTTCAGCACTTCAAGACAGAATGCAGAGAAACCAGTGCACAGAGACTTCAGTAAGAAATGCTGAAGAGAGAGACCTAAGCCTTGGTCCACCTCTGTTATTTCATGCTTTGCTCCTGGCTTCTCCTTCCCCTCAGGTTTCTCTTGTGACTTCCTACACTTTTTCCTCCTACTTGTTAGCTGTAGCACCCTTGTCCTCTCCTCGCAGTATGCCATGAAGAGCCCAGCTCAGTAAGTATGTTTTGAGAAGTCATCCTGCACCAACCCATGAAGAAATGGGCAGCTTGAAAGCTGCTAAGACTTTGATGCCTGGATGACTGTAACATCACCAGTGACATGGTCAAGCCCATGGTCAGTGAAAGTCATGTCTTGAGAGAAAGTTACACCTCATCAGGTGTAGGTGATGACCCAATATCGATAGTCCAACCACACCGGCCTAAATGAAGACCAGTGCTCATGCTGGCCTGATTTTACAGCATCAGTGATAGGATGCCTTTTCCCCAGTTGACACCACAAGAGAAAGGCAAAGGCTAAGGTTGCTCATGCTATAGAGAAAACATCTCACCAGTCTATGACCTGGAGCATAAGGTTGAAAATCAGGTTGCTCCTTGGGTCCTATCTCTTGTCTGAATTCAAAAAGAAACTGCTCTCAAAACAGCACTAACTAGCATTTAAACAAAGAAGCCTGAGTCTGTTCACATATCAGATTTTCTCTGGTTTGGTAGAATTACACATCATGTAGTCAAAGGGACTAAGATGTGAATCAGTAGTATGATTTGGGACCAAAATAAGGTTTTACTTAAGACCTCCTCCTGCTGCTAAACACTACAGTCAAGTTCATCTCAACTTTCTGTGAGTTTCTCATAAGAAATGTTAAGCTGGTTAAACTTTGATAAAATCAACATCTAAATAACAGTCTCCTCTGAAGTAAGAAGACTTATGCTGTTGCATGGAACTGAAATAAGATTGACATTTGGAGGACGTGAAATCTTTTGGGAAGCCCTAAAATATCCCCTAACTAGGTCAGCTTCGTGACCTGGATCTGTACTTTTAATACAGGAGTAGCCTATATTTTCTCAAAGTGTTTGCTGAGGAACAAATGTTTTTTGGGCTATGGATTTATTTTTAGTAGTTAAATGTGACCTTTGTAAAAGATCCTATAATAAGAACAACAATGAAGCTGGCCAGGGGTGAGTCATAACACCTGCTTTGATTTAGAGATGGTGAACAACATAGCATTTAACCCCTGGTCATTTCTGGAAGAAACTATCTTACATGCAATTTTCACTTTAGGAATCTAGTCAATACTTTCAAAAAGGAGGAATTTCTTGATAGCACCAAATACTCCTTGTGTTACAAAGTAACTAAATAAACATCCCTGGAAAACAGATTTCTTTAGGAATCCAAAATAAAAGTAAAAACCTGGGCAAGGACAGAGGTTCCCCACTGCCGTGCCAGGTGTAGCTCAGATTTCAGCAGCCACCATCTAGGAGTTCTTCAAATCAATCCCATAGTAAGCTCCCTTATTTCTCAACTTTCCCCTTTCTAAAATGGAGCCCAGCCATCTCAGTATAGAAAGGGCTGTTGTTCTCCTTTGGGATACTTCTTACCCCGAACTAAAAAACCTGTGTGAGAACTCCAGTTCACACAACCCAGCTATGGCAGCAACACAGCCTAGATTGGAAAGAGAAAGCTCTTATCCCTCTCCTACCACATCAATAATATACTCACCCAGCCTTCTCTGGGAGTAAATCTCAGCTACCATATGCATCACTGTGGTGATCTAAATTCATACTGGGTTCATGGAAAATGAATATATGTTTGAATGTTCTTCAGGCAAGGAATGAAAGGAATCATATGATATTAAGTAAAAGATATGTCTAATGATAAATGGAATGGCTTCCCAAAAGACATGGTAGAGTCTTCTTTCCCTTCAGGCCTTTAATAAATAAAGATCTGACTGTCTGTTATTAAACCAAATGTTCTAGCTCAGCTAGCTGAGGAAAGAAAGCTGTACGGATTACTGCATGAAGCGTCTGGCTTGGTCGTTCAGGAGGTCAGCCTAGATCTCAATACTGGTGACCAGTGGTTCCAGTCTTCTGTTGCACACAGGGCTCTGAGAAAAACATCTTCACCATCATCTATGATGACTATCATGGAAGACACAGCTACCACTTTTCTTCCAGAGAAGCAGGATGACAGAGGTTATCCCTTTGCTAAGATACAATTAAACATGTTGAAATAGGATGAAATCCACCAGAACTAGTTATTTCTTTGAATGCTATGTAGTGCACTGACACCAAATCTGGTAAATCTGCAACAGATCACATGGCAAGTCATCTCTAAGTGCTGGGCCACCATAGCAGCTCTGTTTTCAGTGCTATCTGAGGACCTTGTCATTCTCCCTTGCTTTCTCAGCTTTTCTGCTAGATTCAAGACTTTGCCCCTCTTTTCCTATCTTTTCTTCAACAGCTGGCCAATGGCTGCTAGAAGGATGATTCATTTTAGGTAACAAGAACACGAAAATAGTAGCTCCTTCAACATGTTCCTTCAGTACAAGGTTGAAACATGCTCAGAAATGTGGGTGCCATACAGCAAGTGAAGGTCAGACAGCACTGCACCAGAAGTTAAGTTCTTCTGAGATGTGAGCAGAAGAGTAGTCTGTGTGTACAAGTTGCTAAGGTGTTTCCTGAGACACTGAAACTTCACTGTGAGTTATGAGGTGCTTTTATCAGTCTCCTATTCCTTCACTCTGGTTAGTCAAGTTAAGGAAATTGTTCGTCCAGGATCAGCAATTGGTCCAGGCCTTGGAGTAGTCCCACATCATTTGGGTATTAGCTAAGGGCACAGGCACTTCCTTAAGTAGCCCACCTTACAGTGGGAACACCAGTTCTCTGTGCAGTCAGTGACGAATTAGACTTGTCTCCAAAGGACAATTCAGATTTTGGGTGTGATAAATCTCACCCAAGTGATACAAGACAAGGGTTTCATAAAGAAGCATCAGATGGGAGCAAGTCCTCTAGTGCCTCTGGCTACGTCTTCAGAATTGGTCCAGAATACTTTTAGCCTTGCACTGTTTCAGCATGACTCCGCTTTGTCCTCTTCTTCATAATGACTTTTAAATGGTCCATCAATTATCTGGAAAATTTTGCCCTTCCAAGCTTTGAGTTGCAGGAAAAAGGCAGATGTATTGATGTTTGTTAATAGAATACATTAGAAAAGTAAATCAGTCTGTTAAAGGGATATTAAATGTGAGAATGGTCTCTCTAACATTTTTAATGAACAGAAAATTCTGTCTCTTTAAATATCAATAACATTATGCAACCACCTGCATAGCTGACTTAAAAAAATCAATTTCTGTGTGTATTTGATATAAATCCATCTTCAGTTAATACAATCAAGACATGAGCTGGCATCTTGGTTCCCTTTTTGATTTATCTATGGGAAGACTGACAAAGTACGACCTGAAAGGGGTGACAAGGTGTTTCTTCTTTCCCCTCCCCACCATCCTGCTTTAAGATTTGCCCTCAGACTGCTTTTATCTTCAAAGCATTCTAGAAATCCACTGCAATGTCAGAATACAGACTACGTCCCAGGTAAACAAGTGAAGCCAGAAGCCTGACTTTCACTTCTTTCTGGCTAGAATGCAATTCTTGTATTCATGTTGGCTAGCCCTAACTAGAACACTCTGGCTGATTCCAATGGCGGTGAGTACTTGGGGAATCTTGGTATGAATTGTACAACTGAAATTTTAATAATAGCACAGGTTAATAGGGTATATCCATTATGTGCAATATTATGGATGTCTGTGTATGCAATTATGCTATTTTATGGTATCTATACACCTGAATGTGAAAAAATTTGCTCCAACAAACACTTTTTTCTAAGGTAGACTGTAATAGGTACCATAATCTGAAGATGTAACTTCAGGTCCTTTCTTAATATGTAAGTTTCATCCTTAGGTATACTTCCATGTCATTATGCATTGAGAAAACATGGAATAACACTGCAGCTTTGAGTTGAGCCCAATGTGAGGCATGATCTACATCAGCAGCAGCTGTGTTTCCCATATTATGCTTCTTGTTCTTGGGTCTTCCTAAACCAGTTCTTTGTGAGAAAATTGTGCATGCATTGACATGTCTGTTGAACACAGATGCGTGGGATTCATCCCACTGTTTTATTCGACTAAAAGTTAGGTGTCTTAAGTTAGTTTTCTGGATTCCTCCCACCATACATAGAGAAAGAAAAGCATCCCCAGAGGACGGCATGGAACAGCCTTAAGGTGTGCTATATCACCTTCTGGAGGTGCCCATCTCCTTATCATAGCAGAAGTCAGGAGGTGGCTGATGTCTTGGATTCTATATATTGGCAGGATCCTTGACTTGTGTAGGTGGCCAAGCACCCTAAATCTAAGCCAGTATTTCTTTTCATATGTGGGAAGTTCTCTCATTTCTTAGCTTATTTCTCCATGAAATTCCATAACCTCTGGGTAGGTGACATGAAGTCAGTATGGACATTTATTCCATACATGGACATTTATTCCATACAGTGGAAGCTCCATAAAGGAGTCATGGCAGTTTCTAAAGATCTAAATGCAGCATATAGCTGTGTTACTGGGACTCATAATGTAGAACTGTGTGTGGAAATAAAGAGACAAATTATGTCTCTCCGCTGAATCTCCATGAGGAACAGATTTTATGTACTGATTGCCATTTGAATTACTTTGAATTCAAGAGTTTCAGGTAAATGGGATCTATTTATTTAAGTACATTGTAAATTTGGGGGAATGAGCTCAGATTAAAGGGGTATATAAATTTAGCTGTAGTAGTAAATAGTTCAAATAATGCCCCAATAGCAAAGGTTTTTTTATATATTCCACAAACTCAAGGTTAACTGCTTCAGAAGCTCTTTGGATGGACAATTTCTCCTGGATTTAACATTGTGACTGCCTCATAACTGTATTGATAGCTATCACAATTACTTATTAGTCTTGAAAGTGGTGAGCAATTCTAGCAGTAAACAGCAAATCTCTCACAATAATCTGCTGACTATTATCTTGCTGAAATAGTTGGGAAAGTTCCCTTGAAAAATAATGCTGAATTCCAAACCTGCACCGTTCATGATGGGAAATGACTTTCATGACTTTCAGCTAGTTGGACTCAGCCTCTGGAGCTGCTGATAGGAAGAAAACAGAACTAATGGGAAGTTAAAAGACAATGAGAACAGCTGAAGTGGGATTAGTAGTGTGAGCTTTCACCCTTATTTCTCTGTGGTCATCCTAGAGAAATAACCTATTATTGGAGCAAAAGACATGATACAGACACGCCAAATATTTCATTTGAATGGTACGATTTGCAGTCTACTATAAAGAAACATCTGATGGAACAGCTGCCAGATGTGGAAATGACTGCCCAGTGACGTTCAGCATTCCAAAAGCTCCCAGTATCCAGGACTTTTCAGCTTCCAAATGACAAGGTGTTTTCTTCTGCAGAGGTGACTAGGAATCTTTTAATTAAAATGAGAAGAGGAGGAATAAAAACCTTACGGAATGGTAAATCTTGGAGCTACAGATCTAACAGCTGGTACACTAGGGAGACATCAAGCAATAAATTTTCATTCCCCAATGTCCTATAATGTTCAGAACCAGATCAGATGCTTTGGGGACATGAGGCATCACCTAGCCAGTTATAGTCCTTGAAAGAGGCCTACATTACTGAGTTCATTTTAACTCCCATCCCATCCAGGATGGACAGGCTGATCACTGTACTACATACTACCGTGACTTTTGTTATAGGCATTGACTTTACAGAAAGACCTTAAAAACCTGATCTTTTAAGGTCTGAGCTCTCTTAGCAATCTGGCAATTGGCTTTCTCAACTGGCAGTGCCGTCATCAGCTCCAGTGCACCATGTATGATCCCATCCTGCACAGTTCCCATCCTGCACAGTTCACACTGGCGAAAGCAGTAGAAGGGACCCTTCTGCAACAGGCAGGCAAGTAAGCTACCCTTTAGTGACACTTTCCAGAGCAAGCCCTTAATTTGAGTATGAGCCTCTCACGAAGGAAATGACCTGAAACTGTTACATCCTGTGGTTTTCTGAAAGCCCCAGTACCTGTGCTAGCTCTGAGAAGGAAGGGCAGGAGGGTAAGAATTGAGACTATTTCATAGAACCATAGAATCCCAGACTGGTTTGGGTTGGAAAGGACTTTAAAGCTCATCCAGTTCCAACTCCCAACCCCGTTGCTCAAAGCCCATCCAACCTAGTGAGCTGCTTGCTCAATCCCTCCCCAGCAGGATGGGGGGAGTGAATCAGAAGGGTCAAAGTGAGAAAACTTGTGGGTTGAGATAAAAACAGTTTAATAATTTAGTAATAATAGTAACAACAACAATAATGGTAATAATAAAACTAAAAAATTGCAGTGAAAATGAAAATAACAAAGAGAGAGAAATAAAACCCAAGAAAGACAAGTGATGCAAACAAAAACCATTGCTCACAACCAGCTGAACAATGTCCAGCCAGAGCAGCCATCCCCCTGGCCAACTTTCCCCCAAGTTTTATTGCTGAGCATGACATTACATGGTATGGGACATCCCTTGGGCCAGTTGGGGTCAGCTGTCCTAGTTGTGTCCTCCCTAACTCCTTGAGCAGCCCCAAACTCCCCACTGAGGAGCAGAAAAGGCTTTGATGCTGTGTAAGCGCTGCTTAGCAGTAATGAAAACACCCCTGTGTTACGAGCAGTGTTTCCAGCACAAATCAAAACCACAGCCTCTTACCAGCTACTATGAAGAAGATTCACTCTATCCCCACCAAAACCACCACACCTGCCTGCCCTCCAGAAACACTGTCACTTTGTGAAGGACAAAGGTTTCAGGTTTGGGGTCTGAGACACAGGCTGGAGGTATCCACCCAGGTCTTTTTCCAGTTGCAGCATGAATATGTGGGTACACTGATCAGTAACTGTCTGAAGCCACAGCCTTCCCAGTGGTGTTTCATATTGTTCTATAAGATTTTGAGTATCATGAGTTCATGCTCTTACCCATGCAGTGTGAGACACCTTTGCCTAATGCTTCTGCGATAATCTCGTTCTTCCAGATACAAATCTACAATTTTTCCTGTCCAGCCATAGTAATGACTGGTGGTGAGGCAGATTTTCTTTTCAAACCAGCACAAATCTCATGAAAATGCAATGGAAGAAATCAAATTACTACAGAATTACATTCACTTGCTAGAACTCAAATACTTGCCCAAAGGACAGACACATCACACTATATAGTAAGTATCTGAGGGAACACACACACAGTTTGTATAGCACTGTATAAACTTAAAGCACTGTATGAAAATAATGCTAATAACATTTCTTTGCCTGCATTATGTCTCAGCTATTATATAGACTAATGAGGATTTCCAGTTGTATAAATGCAACATGTTCTCTACTAAGGATATTATTTGTAGATTCTTTAATAAATCAGTGTTTTATGCAAGCAAAAACCTTAAAGCTGATGTTAGGAAAAAAGTGCGTTATCATCCCCAGCAGCTCCCAAAACCCTGCAATGCAGGCTTTTATTATTTCTGTAAAAGAAAAGAAGGAAATCAATAGAGATTCCTTGTGTGTAATCCTCAGCAAGATTAGCACTTTGTCAACCTCTGTTATAATCTCCTGGAGAGCAGAAAGAAGAAGGGTGAAGGAGTGTGTGTGTGTAGAAATAGAAAAGAAGTCACAGGGAAGCCAAGAAGTGGGAATTTGTTGAGGGTGTTCACTATGCTTCTGCTAAAGAATATTTAAAAGGCAACTCTGTTCTTCTTAGCTTGGTGCTTAGAAATGATGGCGATGCTTCTTCCAGCTGTTGGAATCTTAACGCATGTAATTGGAAGAGAAACATTCCGAAATTACTAGCAATTAAGTTTCCTGTTTAAAAGGTGATTTAATGGCTAAATCTCAGTCTACGCCCTGCAATGCTGAGTGTGGCAGAGCCTGAGTTTTGGGTGTCTTGCCTGTGGGGCAGGCGTGTGAGGGTATGGGAGGCAACATCTCAAAACTCTGCTACAGAGAAAACCCAGGAGCAACGTTGCAAGCTCTGAATAGTGGATGAAGGGCTGCAAGAGCAGGATGGGGAGGGACGGTAACAGATAAAGCTGTGTGTATGCAGGACAGAATATGTTATGTCACATTGTGTCTATTACTTCCCATACCACTGCAATCACCCATTAATTAAATTCACAGATGAGCTGCATGGAGGGGTAATCCAAACATGAGAAAGGAGGAGAAATAATATTAAAGGATCAAGAGAGGCCAGAAACATAGGCAGAAAATCAGCAGAGAAGGTTGGAATCGCAACACACAATTCATTGGGAATAATCACATGTTTCAGTTCAAGCCAGAATTAAAGTGTACTGCAAAATCATGGGAGGACAGAAGAGTGGGTGGCAACACTCTGCATAAAGAGTGGAATCACTGCACAGAGTGAGGTACAGCATACATGGAGGGCAGACCAACCGCTCTAACAGTTGCGTCTTGCACTAGCACATCCCTACTAGCTTCTCATTTGCAGGTGCCCAAAAAGCCAGCTTTGCTGCCAGAGAAGTTCCCTTTTCCAGACAGTAATTCCTAGAAAGCATAGGAAGTGCAATAGCAGCCTACCAAGCTGGAGTTTAAACAAACAATTCAGCAGCTGCTTTCTATTTAGCCAATTGAGATCCTACTGCGTTGAGAAGTGTCATTGCCATTTAGTCCTGTCTTCCTGATGAAACCATCCTGGGCTCTTATTTTACCTGACAGCAGAGAGTGGAATTTTAATACAATGACTGATATCGATGCATAATTCATGGAGAAAAATGGAAATGAAGCTTCAAATTTTCCTTGCAGTCCCTTTCACGTGAGCTTCCCTCCACTTAGAGCTATAGAAATGGCCTTCCAATGAAACCAAAAGATCTTTTCTGTGGAAAAGGACTGTACATTTTTAGCAACTTCCAAACCTCTGAAGTTGGAGAAGGAATTATGCTTTTCATGTAGTTCCCATTTCACTTGAAACATGTAAGGCTCAATGAAAGTCAGAGTAAACTGAGGATACTTCATGAAGAATTTGCATTCTTGAGATATTCATGAGTTACCATTAGTTACAGTTAGCAGGTGTTACGTACTTCCAGGTAATCATACATCCAAGACAAAAACTTCATTCCACATTCAGCATTAAGCTACTATGGGGCTTGCAGCTGATTAATAGTATTTAATAAACATGAATTTTATCGTTATATGGAACTCATTTGTTCCATATAGTAATGGTATAATGGAAAAAAATGTCTATAATGCTTTTGCTTTCAATGTCTCTGCCATAAAGATGGAGCTCAAGGCTTAATATGCTATAAGAATTGCTGAAGCAACAGAAAATAGGCTCCATTTGAGATCTGAATTGCCAAATAGAGAAGCCTCCTTCTCTTCACTGCCTGTACAGGAGAATAAGCTTCTGACTATCAGACAGCCTAATGTATGAGGAAAATCTCTTGTAATTTTTGCTCCAGATCCATGGAATTTCCCAGACCAACAAACCTTATTTATTAATCTCCTGACACTGGGATTCTGGACTCTGTACATAAAACCAGCAATAAAGTCTTCCAAAATCTCATTAAAAGATTAACCTCCTATCACAAGCAGCTGGGAGTTTGCTGAGCTCCCAGTACGAGAAGGTAGAGTAAAACCTGGGCAAAATTCTCCTCTCAGCGCATTCCTTCAATAAATACTGTACAGCTAGGATAAGACTCAGAAGGGATACATATCACCAGACATTAGCTATCTGAAAACCAGGAGCCTATGCTCTCTCTACAACCCCCTCCAGGTGGCAATTTTGATCTTAGGTAAGAGGAATTGTACTTAGAATGGTCCCATTTTTATCTACTGACCGAAGAAGGCACCTTGGCTCCTGGCTGAGACTAGACTGGGAACTTGGGCACATTATGCAAATCACTGAAGTTCACCAGTGATCAGCCAGATCCTGGTCCCTGTGAATTATTGCATGCCTGTAGCTGCACCAGGTGAACTTGGCCTTAGTTCTAGCCTTGTCTTGGAAACCTTCAGGGATGGAGGACCTCCAGACTTTATCGGTCATATTGCTTTCCTGACATGAGCTGTTTTTTTCTCTATCTGCCTGGGCTTAGCTATTAAAGAGACAATTTATTATATCTGTCATCTCATCTCATCTTACCTGATAGGTGTGTGCTGGCTTTATATTCAGTATATTCAGTGCTGTCTGAATACCTGATTTCTTTGTGGAAAAAAGGGCAATTTTCTCAAATCAAGAAATGATTCAACTCTAATATTCACAATTTTCATTTACTTCATGGCTAATTGGTTCAAATTCCGAGGAAGAGCTGTGCTATTTCCTTGTGGTTGTTTGCGCACATCCCCTGATGCACCACTTCAAAACTGCAGACGAACCAAGCTTTTATGAGTGCTGTGGTACCTCAGGCTCAGCAGTGCATTTCTGTGCATTTTCAGACACTGGACTTTTCATCATCAAGTTTCCTGTGCCAGTACTCAAACCCAAAGTCTTAAAATTACCTTCCTGTAACTTCGCTTAATAAAAGGCAGGTGACAAGAATGCCTGGAAATCCAAGGCAAAATGTTGTCATAAGTACAACCAAGGAAATTTAGTTCAACAGTTCAAATAAATGTCTGCAGGCACTTCCTTGTCATCTGTCATTACTCCGTGAGCTAAGTGGCAGCATGTGCTTTATCTGTTTGATCTGAGAAAGACTGGGCTTTCTCTTGGGAAATGTGGTCCCACTTCCCAAACATACAAAGTTTTCCATCTAGTTAAAGTTAGTTTGGACCTAAGCTTTTGAAGCTACGGTAAGAGAATAAATGTCTCATATTTTTCTTATTCTTATCTATTTCAGTCTATAAACCACATTAACAGCAGAATCACGGCAGCATATATATTATTGTTCTTGGTAGGATAAACCACTATTTTGTTGTTAAGAAATCTTAAACTCTTTCAGATAATCCACAAACCTTTCAGATATAACAAGATGCATCCAGAAACTAGCATTCCTCCTTGCAGTATGTCCCATTTTGTTATTGGATCATGACAGAGTCCCTTCGATGATGGCTGGTACACAGAAAGGCTGCTAGCAGATAGGGTGAGTAATCAGAGGATTTTATTAAGATGAGATATGAAAGGGGACACTCATGTGCCAGGCAGCTAGTTCAAGTGGAGAGGATACCAAAAGACTTAAGGTAAGTCTTGTAAGATAACCTTATCTTAAGATGGTTTTGTAAGGATATCCTCAAACTACTTCTCCTTTGTGAACCAGTGGCAAGGTACCCAAGTTTAACGTTACCAGTACATGCTCCTAGGTAATTCTCTGCCATACCAAAATAAGGACAACAGAAAGAAACCATAAGGTAAATGTCAATCTCATAATGTTTATCTAAAATCTTTCTTAACTGTCATGATTGGCCTGCAGCGGAGCAAGACTCTTAAAATAGTAAGTGGGAAGGTAGCTTGGATAACTACTAACTTCTGTGGGATCGCTCCTGACAAAGTTGTCTTGTTTCTCCACTGTGTTCAAGTTGATAGTAGCCAAGCACACAATGCACAGGCACTTCAAGCCAAGCAATAATGTTTTTTATCCTGAAGATCATAACCTGTGTGTGAATCAAATCCTAGACCAAGCATTCTGCGTATATAATCTTTGTGCGCTCAGACATAACCTACTGCAACTTCTTATACAGCCATTTTCAGTCATTCTGGATCACATAATCAATTTCACTTGATTAAATAAATTAATCTAAATAAATTTAATTGATTAAATAAAACAGCTGCTCATGTGACTGAGCATCTGGCTCAGTTCCCTAATCTTCAGATGAGCTTCATGAGCTCATTCAAAGGTGTGCAGGCAGTGCACAGACACCTCTTCCCCTGTTGTGATCCTCATCCCATCACCATATCTATCAAGACCAAAGGAACATTTTTCCCTCCTGAAGGTTGCTGTAGCTTCAGGACTCATGAATCATGCCTGCAAATTTCCACACAAATAGCTGGATTCACTGGCCATCAGCTCAGGTGGGAAGAGAGGGGTGAGAAACAGTTACGAAAGACAAAGAAAAGACTTCAGGTAATAATAGGACACTGCATTTATCTTTGGGGTTTTGAGAGAAATAAGACCAAGTCCATCACTAATATCTAGAGAAAATAACTTGATGAACAATACTGTAGGTAACAATCCTGTCAAACACAAATCAATGTCAGTCAAAACCAGTTTCTTGAGGCAGATAATAAGACAGTGGTACTCTCTGTGTGGGTTTAGTAGGGAGGAAGACACTGAATCATTGGTTTAAATGTTGCTAGAAAAATAAACGCCCCATCTTTTATAGATCTCAAGAGCCAGCCAGCACAGTATTGAAAGTCCTCTCTGTCCATGGCACTAAGAACTGGTTTTACCATTCCCTGCTACTGAGGCAAGAACAAACTGAGGCAGAACAAACTGAGGCAGAACAAACATCCCTATACAGCCTATGGAAGATGAGGAGCTGAAGTCACATGCTAATGCTTAGACCACCAAATCCCTGCAGGCTAAACCACATCATACACATGCCCTGCAGAAAAAAGCCGTGTCCTACCCACCCCCAGCCCACCAAGACCTGAGCGCCTGGTCAGATTCATTTCTTTTAAAGGATTCCTTTTGGGATGGAAAGTTATTCTTTGGTAACTCAGATTTTGGCCTTGATTCTGGAAGATGTCAAAAGCTTTCCCAGGTCTTGGTGAAAGCTTGTCAGACATATGCAAAATAATTAATTTTAGAGCTTGTAGCAGCCTATTATATTGCTTTCATCCTTGAAGGACAGGAAAGCTGTACTCGTAACATTGTCCTAGTGTCTCCCAGTGCAGAAGGTCATGGTATCCAGTTGGCACTTTGTAACTTGTTACTTCTTGAGCAAGGACATGTTTGTCCCTGAGCTGAAAGCACAAAGGACTTCCCTTTGAGTCTTGTTAGTGGTTCACTGCCTATGTCTCAGCTACGTTAATTGCACTGGAAGGGACTGCAAACCCCAACAGTCTGGTGTCTTCTGATGGTCCCTGAGGGAGACTCACAGATCCTGTGGACAACAAGAGCTTTGGCTCCTTCTTTTTCTCCCAAATTATAATCACCTTGCACTTGTGGACAGAACATCTGGTAGCACTTTTTCCAGTCTTGGAGTAAACCTACCTCTGCATCCCTGAAGGAGTGGGAAAGAACATGACTCACGCAGAAACCAACTATCTGAAAACTATTGTTCGGCATTTAAATAGCAAGAAATAGATCCTCAAAATCACGGCATTAGCTTAAAAATTATGACTATCAAATTCCCTGAGGGTGTTGGTGTATACATTGGCAGGGTTGGGGAGGGTGAATGGCCATTTGGCAATGCCTCCAACTCATGATGTATCCACTGAAGAGAGGGAGCCGAGTCTCTTAGTTTGGGTGCCCAAATTTCAACAAAAGCATGCTGAGATTTGCCTGCAATCCTAGGACAGAAAAACCTACACAATCTTGAGGCCTGCACTACATCAAGAGACTGGACCATGCTGCACCTTGCCAAGTCCTAAAGATGGTTCTCCAGATCAGCCTGAATAAAACAGACTTGAATCAGCCTTAACATGCCTGAACACATTAAACATGTCTGGTAGAATCAATGTCACAGCACACTGTGGATGAAATGAACTGATTGCAGTCCTACCTGTGCAATGTATGTACAGAGCAGAAGTGTGATTTCTCTCTCATCTTTAGGTGCTATTACCTTAAACGTTTGACTCTAAGTCTGTCCCTCTGAAGCGAGGTTGACTTCTTCTTGGCTCTCACTATTTCTTTCTGTCCTGCTGGAGGAACTGAAGTGGGATTTTGCTGCTGAAGAGTCTGGTCTTGTGCAGAGTGCTCACAGGGTCAGGCAGTTTGTGAAGCTCTTGTTGAGAAGATCCCTTAAGACTCAAGCAGGGCAGAACCTGCCAATGGCAGTTTGGACACTGCTGTGGGTTTTCCTGATCTCTTCTGTTTTTTCAGTTCTGGCAGGTTTTAACTGTTTTCTGTCCTTCTACCAGAGACAAAAGGTGATCCCTACTTCACAGCTACTCTTATCCCATTCAGACAGTTCAGATGGGGTATCTAACTGTAACAGCATTAAAATCTGCTCTAGGAAACTATGAGTTCAGAAAGTCATCCCTGCGGAAATGAAAAGGGATTGTATTTGCATTTCTGCAGAGCCATACATGTCCTCAGTAGGAGTTTTAATTGAATGTAAGATGATCTCGCAGCCTATGCAAATGTAATGGACAGATAGCAATTCTGCTCTCATTTCCCTAACGTGGGCAAATCATGTGTTGCCCTATTAAGGGATCTTTGTGCACAGATAGTTAGCAGTGAGACCATGGATGACAAATTAAATGGAAGCCCTTATCCAACAGAGATAGGCCACAGACCACCTTATGTCTTGCTGCATGCTCTGTCAAGGGAGCACAATCACTTGCAGCACCTTGGAGAGGTGTAAAGCACCTTCTGGCCAGAGATACAGGGGGGGTGTGCTGGAGGTAGAGGTAAGTGGAGAGAAGGACTAGTGTTAGCCCAGTACATGGGAGGAACTGTCACCCAGATGGCTCACAGAATGGTGCAGGATCACAGTGGGGAAGTGAGCCTTCCCAGAAACAGCTTTTCCTCAAAAAACATATATGTTTTCAACCTAATGCTGCTTGTGGGAATGTACCAGTGTCAACACGTTCTTAATTGGGAAACATGTCTTGGCACCTAGATGGAATTTCTAGTAAAAATCAGAGGGAAGGAGAGAGCTGAGACTTGAGCACAGACTGTTTTTTGGGCCTTGTAGTGAAGGCATTCACCTTCTGTAAAGAACATGGAGGTTGAGTCCTCTAGGTTCAAGCAGAGCTACTCCAGCCTGGGAGGAAGGCTGCTGGTCAAGCTGCATTGCTGGAAGTGTTTAAGATGTTTTTGCTTACCAGATGCTTGCTGAAGTGTGGCCACAGCTCCTAGATACAACAGGAACCCTGGCTGGTACCAACCATCCTTCCACCATGTTCTCCATCCTGAAGCTCTTGCATTTCTCTGGCCACAGAAGTATGTTGGGACCAATTCACAGACAGAGGACAGAGTCTAGTTTGACAGGGTCTCATAGAAATTTGCACAGAAAGCCTGGTTCTGCAGGGAATAAGGGTTAAACTTCTTTTATACAAATGATTAGACAAGCAAATTGCCGAGGTGCTAGATTATAACAGAAATCCTTGCTCCATGGTGTTCACTGATACCTACACATGGGTGTCTGCATGCTCATGGTAATTCTTTTGGTCCCTTTATGGATAGAGTTACTATAAAGCAGCCCCATCTCTTAAGCAGAACACTGATTTTTCAAAAATGTGTCTTTTTTATTATGTGCAAGTTAATGACTTGGCTTTGCTTGGGGCAGTTTTAGCTTCCAAGAGGTATTCAAAATAGTAATATGAAGTGATTTGACAGGTAAATCATTGATGCTACCTCTGGGAGGAATAAAACAGGGTTTTTTGCTTGTAACCTCCTGCTTAGCTCCATGACTTGCCTATTATCTACTTGAAATACCAACCTAAGAGGGCTCTTGAGTTAATTACTTGTTTTTGAGTCTTGTAGAAATGACACAATTGTTATCTGCTATGGTCAGAAATGGATGCAAACACAGTTAGACCATGCTGGTGAATTCATACCCTTTCCAAAGACCTAAGAAGCTCAGTACTGAGGATTTAATGGGAAGCTGTTTTCCATTGGGCCAGGGCATTTGTCCTAGCGTAGGGTTAGGTTTGTCCTACTGGGAGCACAAAGCTTTAGATAAGATGAGAACCTTTAATGTCAGCAACTGTCCCACAGAACAACAATCTAAATAACAATGTTAGAAGCATCACGGAAGCACAGAATCACAGAATTGCTGAGGCTGGAGGTACCTCTGCAGATCTTCCAGTCCCATTCCCCTCCTCTAAGCAGGTTCAGCTGGAACAGGTTGCCCAGGACCATCGCCAGCTGGGTTTTTAATATCTCCAAGGTCAGAGACTCTACAACCAATCTGGGCAACCTCTTGCAGTGTTCAATCACACAGAAAATTAAGTCTTTCTTATTTTTAATGGAATTTCCTGTATTTCAGTTTGTGCCCATGTCCTTTTGTCCTGTCACTGGATAACAGGGAGTCTGGCTATGTCTTCTTTATACAGTCCCATAGGGCATGGATACACATTGATAAGATGCCCCTAAGACTTATTTTCTGCAGCCTGAACACTCCCAGGTCTTTCAGCCTCTCCCCATGCCATAGATACTCCAGACCCTCAGCCATCTTCATTGCGTTGCTCTGGACTGGGGAGTCTATCACTGGACCCAGCTCTACAGATGTTTATCACCCATGCTGAGCAGAGCAGAGGGATCACCTCCCTCAACTTGCTGGCAGTACTCTCTGCCTAATCTAGTCCAGGATGCTGGCTGTCTTTACTGCAAGGGTACAATGTTAGCTTATGTTCAACTTGTTGCCCACAAGGACTCCCAAGTCCCTCTGTGCAAATCCACCTTCTAGTCAGTGAGTCTCTGGCTTGAGCAAACACTATTGTCTGACTGGCAGGAGGAAGCAGAGCTCATCTCAAGCAGCTTATGCAGGTTACCAGATGCAAGAGGCCTGGTTGCAGCTCTGGGTTGTGTTACACGTCTGTGGTCCTTTAACTCGCACAATACCACATCACTAACCCCTCCAGGCTGCGCCAGCTTCCAGCTCTACATTGAATCAGGGTCTCCATGTATTTCTTTCACCTGCCACAATAAACAGTTTTGGGGATTTGGGATAACAGTCAACATGTTAAGCAACAGGTCAGTCCTGTGGGCTCTGTGCAACAATATCACCTTCTCCCCAGGAACATCCAATGGTTGAGGTCAGTGAGCTTGTGACATGCATTAGGGGAGGTTGTTCAACATTCCTTATTTACAGTTTCCTTCATTTGCAATGCTACCTTCCCTTTATCCCATTTAGTATTCCAGAAATATTATGATTTATGCAACCAAATTTCTTTGATCTTCACCAGCTCACAAAAGCTTTCACAATGCTTTGCCTTTGCAGTCTGTGAGTGGGAGTTGCAGCAGACAAGTTCAGGGGATGGACGTGCATCTTTTAGCAAGCTGTGACAGCAGGGTCCTCAACTGCAGTTATTGCTGGGTAGGTTATTCGATTCCTCTGTATGAGAACACATAAACACAGGGTTTTCTGTCACTGGAAATATGTGGCCCAAGAGGGGGATGGATGGATGGCACCACAAACTGGTTAAGAGCTGCAACATTGGAGCGTTGCTCAGCACAGGAATAGCAATTTTTTGAGGAGGAGCCATGCGTGTTTAATGAAAGCCCCTGAAGAGATTTGGGGTCATTCCACAGAATTACTAAATTCAAACCTGAAGATTAAAAGGATTAATTCACTGAGGAGGAAGTAAGAATCTTTCAGTGCAAGAGAGGAACTCTGCATTACCCCTAGAATGCTAATTAATTTTAGAACTAATCTGTCAAACCAGTGGTGCTAGGCAGACTTTCAAACCCAAGAGTGGGCCAAGGTCAAACATCATGAACCAGATACTTTGCACTTTGCACAGAAATTATAGTGCAGAAGGAATTTGCCTTGTAAGTAACAGTATCACATGCGCTGTGTGGCTGAGCTGAAATGAACCATGACTGTACTGATGGAAGCAAATATAAACTCAGCACCAGGCATTAGTTCAGTGTTTGGGACCTCGTTTGGTGACATTAAAGTAAAAGAAAAACATGCAAGGAGGTTCACCTGACTAATTCGTTCTTCTTTTATTCTTTGGCATGTTTGGCTGTCATCTGTCCACAACAGTTGTCAGCCAGCACCAAGGTGGGACCACAGACCTCACAGCTCAAGTTTAATCATGATTTAAATCATTAATTAAAGATCATGTTGGAGGAAGATGAGATCTGATGGCACCTTCCTTCAAGGCGTGTCCAGTTCAACAGAAGCTTTAATGCACAACTGTGTCTCACCTATGCTGCATTACATGGTCCATGAGAGAAAGGGATGCACTGGCCCAAGTCTTACCATCTCAAAATTATGAGACAGGTATCCATTGAACTACCTAAATGTGTTTGGCTTAAACTTTCAGTTCAAGGGTATATCCTACTGGGTCCTTACAGTGAACTTAGAGCTGTACTTCATAGTAGCTGCAGGGCAAATATGAATGTCCAAACAAATTATAGCAAAAGCAAGAAAACAATTAATATTTTATCATTTCCTATGAGCTGAACAACTGTAATGACAAACTGGACCTCCAGACTTCTGGGCTGACTAACAGACAAAGCAACTTTTGTATGCAAAGTCACCAAGGTAGTTAGGAAAAGCATAGAATCATAGAATAGTGAAGTGTTGGAAAAAAACCTTAAGCTCATCTAGTTCCAAGCATGTTCTGCTGTGATGCAGATTTTCTGTTTTCTAAAAAATTATTAATATTGGCTGAAGAAGAAACTTCAACAGAAGAGATGTGAATCTGTCCCCACTACAGGATCTGTTCTAGACATTACGTAATGGTAATAGGAAGATTTCATTTCAGACTTAATAACAAATGTAGGGAATAATAGCAATTCATGTGGGGAAGGTATAGAAAAGTTAAAATATTGATATTGATAACAATTGCAATAGCAATAGCAATAGTAACGTACACCAGAAGTCCTGAAGCTGAGATTGCCTTTGAGTCCAATATGTGCTGATATTCAGAGCTAGTAGGTATGAACACTGTGACTCAAGCCCATTTGACTTAATGCTAATGAGGATTTTCTCGTTTCTTCCTTTTGGGTCCTTTTTCAGCCTGGTACTTAAGCATGTACTTAAATATGATCCAGCACTTTCTTGAGCCAAACTACTTTAACGAGAGAGCCTTTACACTGTCACACCATCTTTATAGATCATGACCAAAGAATTTAGTGAAAAGCACAGTAATTTGCCAAATTAGTGTCTATAACATCTCAGCAGAAAAACAGGAATGTGGACAATGAGCAAAACTAAATGCAAAACATTCTAAAAACTAATAATCAAGTAATTCTGGGGCCTATTTTGCTGTAACAAAGCAGTTAATCTGCCAAGACATGTTTCAGCAATAATGAGACTGTTTCTGCCATTTCCTGTAAGAGTCTCATAATATATTTCAAATTCAGACTACTACTCTGGCCAGTGTGGAGTCAGAATATTACACAGCTCAGTGAGAATTTGAATCATAGGAATAAGAGATGCTGAATATTCATTCAGTTCCATCTAACTACTGCTGACTACGATCTCTGTTCAAATCCTTGAAGCCTAATTTTAATTAATAGGAATTATTGCTTAATATTCAGCTTGAAGTTTCATTGTATTTCCCTTTTCCTTTTTTCAAGTTGTTGAATATTCATTGCCCTCCCTGAATTTGCATTAATCCAGGAGAAGTTTTTCTCATGAAATGAGAATAAATGTGTGCTACCAGTATCAGTAAGATAGTGGAGCTGCCTCAGGAAGCCAGGCATGTAGGTGTCCTCTTTTTTCTTTGTTTAGCAGCCCCAGAGCTTCCAGGCCATCTTCTTGAATATCTCTGCATAGGATGTCTGCCACCAGTGGCAAATAGATAGTGACAATCTGTAATAGAAAGCAAAGGAAGGAGGCAGGGAGGGTTTCCACAGTGACTAGTCCATCATCAGAGTCCATGGGCAGAAACAAAATAACTGACACTGTGAGAGCTTCCACCCCTATGAATGTCATATAGTTATGCATATGTTGAAGTAGCTTCAGTATTGGGTGACAGAAGGAAAATTGCTGTGCAAAATGAGAGATCTTTGCTCTGCCTCCTCACATTTGAGTTCTGTTCCACCTCCGTAAATAGGAAAAATTGCCAGTGAAACAATATCTCAGACCACTGATGTTTTGATACACAGGAAATGCTTCTGGATGGATGAGGGATGCAGGAGGCATTTAGGCATGGGCTAAGCTAAATCCCCCTTTTAGAGTAGGAAAATCCTCACTCAGGACTGTCTGGAGTCATGATCACAAGCAATAATATCTCTTTACAGCCTCCTCAGAAGAGGAAAGGCTTTAGGAAAGGTAGTCATGTAGGACCTGAAATAACTGAAATCACTAGACCTGATTGCAACAGGACTCCCTCCAGCTTGGCTTCCTGTCCGAACAGAGGCCAGTGGCAGATGAGGAACCCCATGGGGGATAATTATCAAATAAAGTGCCTGGGGAGAATGTTCTCTTTGAACTGCATCAGTTATTGGCAGTTGGCTTCTACTCTGAAAGAGAACAGATTATGACCCAGAAATATTTTCCATGTGTACACTCACAAGCAAAGTGTGAATTGGAGTTTACATAAGCTTCCAGCAGTGGTGTATAAATAGGTATGTGATTTGAAGAGCAGATGTGAGATAATGTAATGGAATGCGGGATGCTGGGCTAATAAATGTCATTCAGGTTTCCCTAATTGCCATTTGGATCACAGTGTGCTCATGTGCAGGAGTCTGAAGGTGCAGGACTGTTCCAGTCCCGAGATCTTTCTCTTCTGTTACCCTGCATTAGGTATTATCATGTATTAGGTACCACCTTTGTATGTGTTGTTGTGAGTCAATGAGGAGGAACAGGCTCAGATGGGACAAGAGTAGCTCTGCCTGGGAGTGTGCTGTCCCAGGAATGGGGATGAGCTCTCTCCACATGAAAGCTCAGGGCAGAGATTTTTAGCTAGGCTAAGTGATAAAAGTCTATATTGACAGCCTGTCTCATGAAACATGTTTTACTATTCCTTCTAGTTCTGTAAACCTGGGTAGCTACTACACCTTGGTCAATAAACCCTGATGTTTACCTCCATCCTTGTCAATATTTATGCCATTATAGCATGATTCAGGGGTCAATAATCCCAGGTTCTTGTGCAGCAGGAAGCTTTAGGTCTAAAATCAAGCCTTTCATGATAGATTTGTGCAGTACTAAACTCTGCAGGAGTCTCAGCAATGCAATAAAGATAATAGCATATTCTGTTTAGCAAATTCTCTTTTTGTATTGGTTGTAAAAATATTGTGCTTTATTTTTCTTTATTTTATTACCTTTAATTCTAAGTTCGCATCTTATCTGAATTTAGAGTTTGCGTTGTTTCAGGGAGAGACAAGCACATCATTTTTCAGCATTTTTCTCAGAAGGAGGCAATAAGCTTTCATTGCTTGAAAAATCCTTGAGGAAAACTGCATGTGCGTGGGTCCCTTGCACAGTCAGACAAGAGAAATGGACAACCACAACCTGCCTCCCAGTTAATGCTGTTTGGCAATGGTAGCCTGCAGCAGACAAGCAGCCCTGCATTACCTGCAAGCCTCTTCTGGTACTTTTGATTCATGTCCAACCTGGCCTTGAACACTGCCAGGGATGGGGCAGCCACAGCTTCTCTGGGCACCCTGTGCCAGCGCCTCAGCACCCTCACAGGGAAGAGCTTCTGCCTAAGAGCTCATCTCAATCTCCCCTCTGGCAGGTTAAAGTCATTCCCCCTTGTCCTGTCCCTACAGGCCCTTGTCCAAAGCCCCTCTCCTTCTAATTGCATATTAAATGGCCCCAATTATCGTGGCGACTGAAGAGACAGAAGAGCAGAGTGATCTCAGCATCCTGCAGGAAGGCATGTCATGCCAGGATTCACCCCTTTGGTCCTTGTAGAGTGGAGTTTAACAAAGCAGCAAGGTGGGGTTGTGAATAGGGATGATATATTTTCCTCTTTGAAATCTTTCCTTATTTCCAATTAAAACTTTCTGGAATAAAAAAGGGATATTTACTTTTTTTTTTCCCCCCCCAGAAAATGGCTTTCAGACAAATGTGTCTCATTTTCAGCTTTTCACCAGGAATCTACATTTCTTATTAACAGCCCCTCTTGCTTGCTCCATTTCTGAGCAGTTCAGGATACAGCAGAGCAGTCACAGTGAGCTGGGCCCAGCACACAGACCTCCCACCAGCCTATATAGAGATACGAAGGATCCTTGACACAGAGCCATCACAATGCTAACTATTGCTCCTTCTTCCTTATTCCTGCAAGTATGACACAGGGTGTCACGCTCAAGACATCTCTTTTTCCTTATCTTTGGAATAGTCTGGCTTTAAATGAAAATCAGGAAGATGAACAGAGGTTTTCCTCGACACAGCTGGGTCAGCAGCCCTGCAGACATCCCAAATCTCCTGCTGTCTGTCCCAGCAAAACCCTTGCAGTTTTGCTGGTGATTTTTAATACATTCTTTTCCTTTTTCCCCCCCTTTTTTTTCCTTTTAATGTGTCTTCTTTCATCCCCTGGATAAAGAGACGATGCTCACCACAGCAGGTCAGGTCACTCTCACAAGACTTTGCAAGGATCTTTAAGTCAACATGCAGGATGCTGCTGTAGCTCAGTTTTTGCTTCACAGTTTTCTAGGACACTGCATAGCTGATAAGGTCACATAGCATAAGCCCAGTCTGTGGGTAGCCAAGCATGGAACCACAGGTTTCGGGAACATAACCTGTTTATTTCCTACCTCTTGTTATTCTCCCCTTCCTCCTTCTCTGTTTGCTTTGACTCTAGAAGACACAAGAAAGAGCTTTAACTAAACTTCAAATGAAATGTTTAATTCACTCTTATATGTGTTTGTCTGTGGGTTTCTTTTTCAGATCTTGGGATGGGGAGAAAGAAGAGAGAAGCATTACACTGCAGATTGACCCAAACCGCCTGGGTTTCAGTTCAGTCAGCAAACTAGATCATCAATTATTCAGCCTGTTTCACATCAGCACGAGGGAGCCAGTGCTGTGCTGGGCCTGGGGAGGGGGGTGGGAGGCCAGCAGGGTAACTGGGGTGAGAAGATGACGCGGAGAGGTGTGAACCTGCTCTGCACTAAAGCCGGGTTGTCTCGCGCAGCTTTTGCAATGGGACTGTTTTTAAGGGCTCCTCTCCTAATGTGGGCCAGGCAGCAGGTGAAAGGGATGGGGCAGGTGTGAGATTCAAGCACTTCTGGTTGTGTTGTGACTTTGGTTTGCTGCTCAAGGAGAATTTATCCTGCAACTGGCCTTGGTACCAGGATAGGTTGAAGTCTCCATCTGCTAAAGTGATTCTATGGTTATGTACATGGAGACATTTTATATGTTTGACTGGGTGCTGGGTCCCTCAGTTTTTGTGAGTAAGTAGGGAGTGAGTGAGTAAGTAAGTAAGGAGGGTCCCATTAGCAGATCCTTTAGGACAGAACATGGTGAGTGCTGGAGCTCTGAAGATGGGCTGCTCTCATCTATGCTGCTTCTTACAGGCTGGGCAGGCTCCAGCAAGTCTTCTCCAAGCAGAATCTCTCAGACCAGTGTCTGGGCAGCCTTCAGTTATCAAATCGTGAGATGCTGCCAAAATCCCTTCCTGCACCCTCTTTTCTTCAAGCCACATGGCTCTGCCACTCAAGACTGCTTATAAGTGCCCTGAGCCAAATACCTTACCGCTCTTCTAGCATGGCCTGGAGCTCTTGGAGCTGGGGAGCACCCAGGTTATCACCCACGTCTGGGCATGGGAGGAATCCAAATATATCTCTCCTTGGAGGTGATGTGAGCTCCCCATTTCATGTTGTGTAGGCATATTTTAGGCACATTCCCATTTCCACCATCAGCACTTCATCCTGATAGGTCTAAAAACCTAAATCCAACTCTCTAGAGCATGACGTCCTTGTGGACCACGAGTTCTGGTTCCTGAAGGTGCTGCCAAGAGGCCAGAAAGTTGTCCAGGAGGCCACGTGCCCTGTGTGTTGCTGAAGGTTTGTCTCTGATTACCAAGCACTGCCTCCAGAGAGTGTCAGGAGGGGTCATCTGCCACACTTTCTCTGTTGATTATTTCTAAGATTTTTTTGGTCCTCAGTTACCATCAAGATGGGAAATGTTACCATGAGTGGAAGACGCTGCAGGTATCATGTCTGCATTCTGATCCCCTGCGAGACCCACATATCAAAATATCCCACATCTGGCTGGTACAGTGCTGGTGAGATCCAGAACTCATCACACACAAGGCACGAATATGAAAGATCTCTGGACCCTGCTTCTGCTGGGAAGCAGGATCACACAGCAAATCCACGGCTGTTACAATCCCTACTTCCAAAAGTTTTACTGTTTGTTCCTTCTGATTCTATTTTTATGCCCAGCAAGGACTAAAATTTCCCTTGGAGAACTGTAGAACAGGAAGAGATTTCATCTGTACTCAGTATTGGTCCCAGAATTCATATAAAGCATCAGATTATCCAGGAGCAACAAGCAGGTTATTGCCTGTATTGTTACATCTCACAGATCCTAGATTACGGAGAGGTGCACCTTGTAGCTGTCCACAGAAAACAAACTGAGCAACTCCCTCCCTGCTGGAGGCTCAGTGTCCTTGGCTGGGGGGCAGAATGTATGTTCAAACCCTGAAGTTCCTTGTTTCTCAGGTTATTCAACTCAAATACCTTTTGTTCTGGTGATTTTGGTGATATTTTGAAGAAGTGAACTTGTCTTTTTGTATTACGTCAAATGAACACTTGCTTGAAAATATGAAGTTGGGGAGCAAATTTTATGTCCATTTTTAACTTGACAGAATTATCTGGGTCTGATTGGCCAAGGTGTGCAGGCCAGAACACTGTGTTATTGTTCTGTATTCCATTTTCCCTCCACATAAAGCTATGTGGAAAATGTATTGACCATCTGCCACTATGACACCTTTCTATGTCACCATCTATCTTTTACATTTCAGCTCTGCAATCTGGAAATGTAATCAGAGACTCTGAGCACAACACTAGATCCCTCTCACTCCAAACCTGTGGTTGCTTTGAGGGTCCATACCCAAAATCAAGAATGATTCATGTGTTTTATCAGATGGTTTCAAGTATGCTATGGGAGCAAAAATGCAATTATTGCTAAAAACTCAGCTATCCTAGACAGAAAAAACAAATGACAGTTCCAGTCATTGCTTGTGGGAGTTTGTACTATGAAGTATGCATCAGAAACCTGAGGGGTGGTGGATACTCCACTGTACCTTGTTTGGCATGTGACACTTCATAAATCTCATGGCAAGAGTTCTAATAATGGGAGTTGTTGCCCTTTTACAACAGCCTGGCACAGGGATAAAGAAAGCTTATGTATGCAGAAGAGTCAAAGTTGTCCAACAAACCTTGGGCACTCAGCTGGTCTCATTTAGCCTGACAAACTGCAGAACTTTCATAGAATAGAATCACAGAATGGTTTGGGTTGGAAGAGACCTTCAAAGCTCATCTAGTCCAACCCCCTGCAATGAGGAGGGACATCATCAGTTTTATGCAAACAGACCTCAGGAGGGGACAGGGTGTGATGCTCGTGCTGAAGTGGACCCCTGCTCCTGCATAGGGGAGAGCACAATGGAGCACCCCCAGAGAAGAGACAAACTAGAGTATCACTGGAGCAGTGGGAGGAGAATGAAATGGTACATAGGAAACTACCCGGCTCTGTATTGTGTGTACAGGTTTGTGCCCTGGGGAAATGGGGTCAAGAATCCCCATTTTGGCATCTCCAACCACCCAACTTCTTCTATTTTTTCCAACTCAATGGCTTGAGAAGTCAAGAGGATTTTCTAGTTCTTGAGTTTTCTCTCCTGAGTTCCAAAAAACCCATCAAGTTTTTCCAAAGGTCCCGGCTCTCTAGAAGGGAAACAAGCACACAAAAACACCAAGAGCTGACCTGGGAAGGGGCAGCCTGGGATCCAAACCCAGTATTTCTCATGCATTTCATAGCAAGCTTTGTTATAAAAATGTATTCACACCATCTCTTCCACATGAAGCAGGAGCCAAAACATCTCATGGCACCTTGTGCATACTGCCAGTACAAAATGAATTCAAGACAACCTGCTTGTTTTTGCTTGCTTGCTTTAGCAGACATCTGGAGTAATGTAAGTTTTTGGGCCACTGGAAGAGGTGGTGGAAGCATCACCTTGGAGATGGGCAGGGAGAGCTGCGGCAGGCTCTGCCATTTTGCTGGGATGAAGACTGCTCCTGACCACAGTATTGCAGGACAGAAAGAACAGAACAAAGACAAGAAGCACCTTCCCAACCCTTAACTTGCTGTGAATAGTTTTCCAACTAAACGAGAAGGAAACATAAAACTTGGTTAGCTGCATGTGAATCAGAGAAAGGCTCTTTTTCTCATTATGAGTTTATTGGGCTGAGTTTTCTCCATTTCATCGAAACCCAGATACTGAGCATTTGAAAGTAGACAAGATCATTTGCCCCTGAAAAGCAATGCACAACCTACCAGATTCTGTCAACAGTTTAGAGAAATGTAAACTCAGCCCCCTCTTTTCCTGCACCTTTCTTGCTCTCCTATTAAAGAACATGTACTGAAATAACAACTGTCTCAGAGGGGCCCCAGCTTTTGCATCGTCTTAATGGGGCAGATGAGGAATGGGCCAGGAAGACGCCCTAGTGCTGGAAGGAGGACAGTCACAGTGCCAAGGCTCACATATCCATCTCCTAGCTCTGGGGGCTTTAACAAGAGTAATGGCCAGCCCTCAATATCTTATCTTCAGCAGGAGCACTCCACCACAGTCTCCGATAGGGTGAGGACCAAGGGATGATACCAGCCTCTCACCCAGGGGGTGTTTCGTGCAGGATCTGTCAGTTCCAGGACAGTGAATATGACCGTTGTTTCCAGATCTCTGAAGAGAAATGTGTCTTGTCTGGGGCATTTTTTTCCTGCTATCACCACTAATCCTGTTAATAGAAATTGCATCAACAAACCCAGTGCCTTTTGATGTCTTCCTCCCTAATCTTCATGGTGGATTACTGCAGTAGGTCACCTTGTATACTCCCTTATCCCTGTTAGAGCATCCTCCTTTGAAATCTGTAATTATCTCTCTGAGATAATTGCCAAAATCATTTGCAGTCCTGGAGAGATCTTCAAAACCTACTTGTTTATGAAAGCAAATAATTCAGGTTAATCAAATATTGTGAGATTTCCACTCTGCCTGTCTAGGTATTTGTACATGTAAATCTGCACCTTGGCTGTTACTCAACTGGCCCGAAAGGCAACCTTCACTGCAAGAGGGAGGAAGATGGTTGTTACATGAGGGCAAATTAACCACTCCAGCACAAATCTCAGTTTCATGAAAAGGCTCCTATCGCTGATGGATGGCTCCCAGTGGATGGAGGGGTGTTGCTAGAAGAGGAATTGAGATCGGCTGGGTGAAGGAGTCCGAACATTTCCAGTGCCCACAGAATCCAAGAGACACTGCAGGTGCAGGAGTAATGCTATGTGGTCAGTGGCTGCTTTCAGCATCACTTGATGCTGACAGAGTGAAGAAGTCTGCCGGCAAACGGGTCTGCCTCAAGTGATAGGGGAAGAGGTTAACGCAAGGAAAGAACCTACAGGTATGTCCAAGCTGCTACCCCACAGGGGAACAATTCTTAGTAGGAGTAAATCCCTGCTACCACCTCAAAGCAGCTAAGCTTCAGATGCCAAGGGAAGACAGACTCCAAAAAAGGATTCGAGGTCTGCTATAGATCTGCTGTAGCACAGCTAAAACTAGCATAGGGATGTGGGAGCGTCTTGAGGAAGTGTGCAGTCCTAACGATGCTCTGTCAAGTGCTTACAGCAGTGCTGCACGCTGCTGGGCTTGCCCTGGCCTTGGCGCTTGTCTGGACTATCCTGTTCCTTATATCCTCTCCCTGTGTGGCCCAAACAGACCATCCTGTCTGAGACTTCTCGGGGCAGCACAGTTTGTCTGCAGGAGAAACGTCCTTGCCTGTATCAGAGAGCCAGCGACCAGCACCCAGCATCTTTTGCCATCTGTGTATGAGACCTAACCTTCAGCAGCAGAACAAGTGAAGAGGTTGGGCTGGGACCCCACCAACAAACATTTCCAAACACGGAGAAACTGAATTTCATGACCAAAAAGGCTGAACTAAATAAACCTGATCACTGTCCATCTTCAGATTCTGGAACAGACACTGACGCTTCTGTGACTATTGGCACATAGAGGAAACATTGTGACTGTCTTCACCACCAGATCGTCAGTCCGGTCACATCTTTGATCCATCCTGGATCATGCCCATCCACCTGCTTGTCCCCTGGGAAACAAAACTCCATTATGACCTCTGCAGCAGGTGTGATTGCCCTGCAAATGCCTGAGCCTCCAGGGAAGCGAAATCGCTGATGCTGATGGAAATTACCTACTTTCCAGAGCCCTTTCCCAATTCCTTCCTCTCTACAAATGCAGTGAATAGTCCTGCCTTGCTACCTGCAGTTATTCCGGGCAAACATTCAAAGTACCTGGATTCCCTGGGTCAACCAAAAGAGTTTCTCTCTTCCTAGGTGCCTGGTTGTTCTGAACTACATAACGGCTATAGCACTAAAAGAAATGCCTGTGTATTAATGTGGCACAGACACATCTCTTCATCTGACAACTCCCTACACTACTTTCTACAATAACAAAATATTATGTATGTGTAGTTCTAGGGCTAGAACTAAAAAATATTATTTTCTTTTTTTTTTAGGAAATAGTTACAGTAAAATTTAGCAAGAATCTGTAAAATTTGGGTTCAGATTACAGATAAAGCATTCCATATACACCAAATGAATCTTGTTAATGTTTAATTCTTTAGTGATACTGCTGAGTGACCTCCAAATCCCTCTCCTGTTATTGGCTCAAAGTAGCAAATGATGGTTTCTTGAAAAAATAGCTATTTATGACAAAAGATGATTTTGACAAATCTGAATCACACATTTAAAGGCAAAAAATCATAAATTCTTTAAACACCTCTTCAGATTTTGAAAAAGATCTGCAGGGTTTTGGTTTTTTTTTTAATTCTAAATGACACTTGTTTTAAAATTTCACTTACAGCCATATTAGAGAAATAAATATCTTCAAAGATTGAAAGTGCAATGGAAATGTTGCAAGATCTCTCCCACATTTCTGTTATCAGTTAAAGTGTATATTTTTAAATATCTTTTTTTTTCTTCTGTTTTCAGAAAGGGAAAAAATCATCAAAATCTCAGCATTTCTCATCTCATCTTCACACCCAACTTCACTTTCCCGTCTCATCTTCTCTTAAAGTAGCCAAAACTGCAAGAAAGCAGCTCTTCATAGCTATAAAAGCACCAGGAAGAGCAGTGATTCCGCCTGGCTGTCCCATCTACAGAAACCAACCATTTACATAAATACACGGCAGCATTGGAAGTGCTGCTCTAATTAAGATGCTGTAATATAAACTCTGTTTTTATAAAGCCTATAAAATTCTTCCTGAGAGTGGACTTGGCATCACCATGGGACCAATCTTCTGCTGTTTGTTTGTTTTCTTATTGATTTGTCAAGAAAGTAATATACATCGTGTTCTAATTCTGCAATCCCATTGCTGTATAATTGAAGGAGGCATTTCTCGTCTAAGTCCCTATTTGCAAGCAATTAGATGTTGCTTTAAAAAATATGCCTTGTGAAATTGATTTTTCATGTCTCTCGTCAGTGATGAAATGTAAGTTTCAATAAAGAAAAAAAATGGAACAGCCAGTTGTGAGAGTCCCTAGTTAAAATGTTTTCTCTGTTTTTAAGCAATACCCGTTTGGGACTGCCAGGTACAGGGAGTGTGGCACTGCCTATTGCAGTCAAAAAGCTCAGTAGTTCAATAAAGAGGAATAATGGTATTGAATCCAATGATTCTACCCAGTGAAATGCAGCATTATTTCCTGCTGCTTTCTAATACTCCATCTTCTAGACTCTATCTACACCCTGAGTAACTCAGCTTTATTAACAAATAAAAGTTTTCAGTCCTGCTGGCTGGAGAGAGCAGATAAACACACAAATATGCACAAATTCAGCAGATTTACACAGAAAAAAAAATCTTTTAAAATTTCATGAGTTTTGGAGAACAGCTTTTTGATGTTTTAATGCTGGGCTAAGGGATAACAGAAAGATGCAATCATTTTGCTTGCATTTCTCCTGCTCTGGCTTTCTCTCTGCACCAGCCCTACTAACTGGACTACCTAACCCAGAGAGTTTTCATCACCATCCCAGAATCTCAGACTCACAGGATGATTGAGGCTGAAAGGGACCACAGAGGTCATCTAGTCCAACCTTGCTGCTCAAGCAGGGTCACCCACAGCACGTTGCTCAGAATTGTGTCCAGGCGGCTCTTGAAGGAGACTCCACAACTCCTCTGGGCAGCCTGTTCCAATGCTCAGTCATCCTCACAGTAAAGAAGTGCTTCCTCACGTTCAGGTGGAACTTCCTGTGGTTTAGTTTATGCCCGTTGCCTCTTGTGCCATTGTCTGGCACCACCGAAAAGAGCCTGGCCCCATCTTCTTGACACCCTCCCTTCAGATACTCATATACATTGATCAGATCCCACCTGAGCCTTCTCTTCTCTGGGCCTAACAGCCCCAGCTCCCTTAGCCTTTCTTCACAGGAGAGATGCTCATCTCTTCACAGGCGAGATGCTCTTTAATCATTCTAGTAGCTACCATCCTTCACAGCAGTCTAACACAAATTCCAGAATCAAACTTGCTATCACATTTTAGGAAAGAAGGGATAGAAGTGACGTGACTTCTCTTGTACCACTCAGGACACCTTGCTGGGCAACTGAAACTAAGCTCCCCCAGGATTATGTCCAGCCGATATCATTCTATTTGCTATTGGGGCAAGTCATAACTACATTGTGACAATATGTAAATCATCCCAACCACAGGAGAGCAGATTGTAATCAAAGCTTCTTGCAGTCCAAAGTGGTGAACGATGAAATGTGAATCAGACAGTGAACACACACTGGTCAGAACATGGGGTGGGTCATTTTCTTCTACAGGCTTCAGGACTTTCAGTCTCTTATCTCTAAGCCCTTTGGGGACAGTATGTCTACTCTACAGTTGTATGCTTTAGAATCCTCTCAGTCCACCAAGTCCATATGAGAATCCGTGCAGTAGACATGGTCTGTACTTGCAGCAAAATTGCTCTATATAATTCACACTCATTATTCTTAACCCACCCACTGTCTCTTGTGCTTGTTATGGAAGCTGCTCACAGGAAAATCCCCATGCCCCACACACAGCCTGTGGAAGCCTGTTCCTACCACTCCTGTTGCATCTCCATGGGTATCAGCACCTAGCGCAATACAGGCAACAAATAATATCAGTATCTTCCTCGCTGGCACTTAGTGTAGCTGCTCAGCTTCAGATTGTTTGGTACATAAAGACAGAGCAGTACACAACCTCTAAACCCGGAGTCAGTGTGACTGATGTGTGCCATTCCTGGGAGGAAAGTTATTTATAAGGGCCTCTCAGCACAGCACTACTATATTTCCTTGATACAAATCTCTTCCCCATCATGCCTTAATTCTGTGACTTGCTTTTTTCTCCATGAAATTTTACCTTTCTTTCCCTGCTGCACACGTTGGCTCTGAGACACCAAGTATTTGTTCCTAGCTCTAGAAACCTCTTCTGAGGCATCATCTTGAACATGCTATATAAATAATTTGAATAAAGCCATTGCTGATTCCATCAACCTGACATCTCTTTTTACTCATAGTACAAATCCCTTTTTACTCAGAGTCCAGGAGGAGGTTTGCTTCCAGGCAAAGAAGTCAAATGTGTCACAGAAAACCTGGTTTTAATATTGCACAGTCCAGATCCTTTTCTATAGCCTTCGACAAGATCCTGACTTTGGTGTCATTGACAGTTAGAAACATACAAGGAGATGAAAAGGTAGAGTTATTTTCTGAAATGAGATTAAAATTAAATCTTCAAGGAACATTGAGTGACCTGTTCTGCTGAAATATGAAACACCAAAGGCCCACCAGGTTTCTGAACACACTTTATAAAGCAGAGCATGGCTGTGGTCAGAGATAATCCTGATGAGAACTTTGCCACTTGAACCTTCCTTGAATGAATCTGGTTACTCTCTTTGTTAGAGGCAGTGCTGCAGGAGGCCACTCAAGCACAGATGTCCATGAGCAGGGGCTCATATGGGACTCTTGATATCTTTGTCAGCTTGGTTCACTTTCTTCCTGTCCTGTTTGATCCCTTGGCAGGGGTGTACACCCTGATATTTCTCCAGCACTTCAGTAAAGAAGCTCCAGAGTAAGACTTCACTGTGAAGAAACTGAAGTTTTCCATGCACTCCACTCTCTGCACAGACTTTGTCTCCTCTGATCACCACTCCCGAGCTCACCCATGCAGGACATTTTTATGCCATTTTCATGCCATTTTCCTTGTCTAGTGGAAGGTGTCCCTGCCCGTGGCAGGGGGTTGGAACTGGATGAGCTTTAAGGTCCCTTCCATCACAAAACAGCCTGGGATTCTGTGATTCTGCTTTTTTATCAATATCTCTTCAGTTCTACCTGACACTGGAACCTCCTTTGATTCAGTTCAGATTGACCAAAGCATTGTTTTCTGTCCCAATTAGCAGTTTTTCCCTTTCTCTCCCTGAAATGCCCTTTACCTTGTGGTTTTCCTGCCGTGTCCCAGTGCTCCCAGCACCACAGATGCCTCCTGCAGCCAGGGGAGAGCAAATTAGAGTTTTTTCTGTCTCATATGGCAGCAATAACTGTCAGGGGAATCCTTGTTCCCATTGCAAGGAAGGCCATATGTTTGGCTCCCAAGCCAGAACAGCAGCAAAATGCTGCTGAAAGAAGTAATGTTTGAATAAATGTATTTAATTCCTTTAGTTTAGTGAGTAGGTACCCCTAGATAATCCATTGTGCTTGAGCTACATGTACTCACAGTCATGCCAGACTTAAAGAATTTGCAGATGAAAGAGGGCAAAGACAGTACAGGGGGAACTGCAGATCACAATTTAGAGATGATCCAACTCAGCTGTACATTAAATACAGTGTGGTCCTGCAGGGGATAAGACTCAGGGTTTGATTAACCAAAGTGAAGAGTCTCTTCAATGCCATTGTGAGCTGGGTGAGCCCCACTCCTGCCAAAGGAGCTTAGCTTCCTCTTCACAGTACTGCACCCGCTCCTGCTTCCAGTTCAGCATCATGCCTGCAGTTCTGTCTTACTTGGGATGCATGTGCAGTACCACACACCACATTTTCCACCTTTCTCAATCTTCTTTCTTTTACAGTTCATCTGCTCCCCATCACCAACTCTTTGCCACTCCCAGAATCCCTCCTTGACTCACACCATCATGAACTTGTTTGAATGGTGCAGATTTAAGGGAGTATGGACATATAATTTAAAGGCATTGCACTAGCAAACTGCCCTGCCACTGCTGCTGAACAGGGTTTTGGGTTTGTAGACATAGTTAGAGGCAAAATATTAGCTGAGTATTTGTAACTGAATCTGAGTGAACCAGTCCCAGGGAAGCAAAGGTGGTTAGAACTAGTAAAGGTTACAACGGGAGTGTATGATAGAGCATTTTTGAAAGGGAAACAGACCCTGCAGATAGAAGGGAAGATTTGTATAGTAGGATTTGGGTTTAACTTCTGCTTTATACAAGCTTTTTACTTATGCTAAATCAAGTTAGCAGGATGGCATGCATAATACGATAGAGCATGCAAAATCAGGGAGGCTTGCAGTGACTGCATATGAGAAAGCGTGTTTTGTTCCTTGTCTCTAATGAAGTGTTAATCTTGGCACAGCAGCGAGCAGTAAATGAATTAGCAATGCTACAATCATTTGTGAACACGCCTATTGAACTCAGCAAATTGCCAGCATTTGGAGGATTGGATAGATGAGGCTATTCTACCTTGTGCAACAAAGATTTGGAGACCTTGGGAACTTGGTGGTGAGCACCTGGTTCTTCGTTTCAGGAGGGAACATCTGCAGCTTGCACACTGCTAAATGAGCCTGCCCCCACCTCCCAGTTTAAAGGCAGGTTGTTTCTGCCCCACCAAGAAAGCTGAGATTTAAAGGTGCATCTACTGAGAGCTTTTTCTGAGTTGAAGGATTATTTTTCCCTAATCAGCTGGAGCAGGATTATGCCCTACAATGTGCAGTACCTGTAGGAACAGCTTAATTGGTCCATCCCAGAAAAGGAGCTCCTTATAAAAGGAGTCAGGGCATGAAATGAAAGGGTCTTTGAGAGTTTGCTGTGGGTGAGGCAAAGGTGTACAGCAGAGATCAGTTCTAGAGTCAAGAGGCTATGGGGAGTTTAAGAAGTATAGGCAGGCTAGAGAGGGGCTTAGGATAGAACTGAGGTTGCCAATGAGGCAACTTCAGGCTCAGGACATCCATCCTCACAGGGAATTGTATTTCTTATCTCTCTAGACTGGTGGGACTGTGGCCAACTACAGACATTCTATTGCCTTCAAGTTATTACTCATCATCATGGCCTCTGCAGGACTCTTCTATGGCTGTTCTATAGCTTAGAGACAGTTGGAGTGTTTCTTTCCTTTTTTCACTTGTATGGGAGGCAGTGGGAAAAGGCTAGGCTCAGACTCCATTCATGGCTTATGTTCTAGCACCATCTGAGTGTGAAAAATGCTTTCTAAGTCCCTTGGGGAGTAACCTAAGCCCGCCAATGCTCTATTCTTCTTGGTTTTATCCCAAACTGACTTTCTCACAGTCATGCAGGAAGACTTTCATCATTCTCATGGCTCAATTGTTCCTAACAAGGAAATCCAGAAATGAACTTTTTAGTTCTTTTTAACTAAAAGACAAGATCAGACATAAAATCTATAATCATTGCCTTCTAAGAACTGAAGACTAGAACACCAGATGCAGTGAACCTCTCAGTCACATTTGAAAAAGGCAGAGAAAGCAGAGGGCAGACCACAGGATGGGAAGGATGGAAGAAGGATTTTCAGTGCTATCCTTTACTGCATTCCTCCTGTCTGTGGGGTATGTGCTGAGTGGGAGTGCTGCCTGTGTCTGTGTGAGAGCAAACTCTGCTCCCATCAATACTGCTGGGAGTCAAGAGCACTGTCCTTAAGGCCCAGCATGAAAAACCTTAAAAAGAAATTCACAGCAGAGATGTGCGGTTTGTTACACAACGGTAACCATATGGTGACTCCATAAATCCAATACAAGTATGTTTGCCTTGTAGAAAAGGCAACACTTGTCTTTTTTGTACTAACAACACAATTTACTAAGCATTTGCTCGAATTCTGCCCAGCTGGAGTTGTTTCCCTCCTAAGATGGGACCTCCATGAGTAATGAAGGTGGATAGACACTCACATGCGTGAGAAGGAAGAAGTAAAAAGGAAGGTTCGGGGTGGCATTGCAGGAGCATTGCAGTCTGCAAAGACAAGAGCTTCACACACCATGTTGCCTGTTCTCTTTCTTAAATGAATTGACTGGGTAAAAATGTTGTGCAGAAAGTACTGAAAGAGAAACACCAAGCCTGAATTTCTTCCCGTAGCCTTCATCTCCAGTGGCTCTGAACTCAGCACTGCTCTCCCCTCAGGTTTGTATACAGCCTCCATATGTCAGCTAAAAGCTTTCCTGTGGTTTTAGGCAGCCGGGTGTATCTGAAGGCAAGAAAATCCCTCAGGACTGCCCTTCTCCATAGGAACATGTCTTGATTTTCATGTCTAACAAAATGAACAAGTGATGGGATGTGTCCTCCTAAGGGAACTGTGGGGCAGAAACTCATGGAGTGAGTGGCAGCTGCTTGACATGCAGCAATTCAGAGCAGGACCATCCTGTGCCTCCACTGCCATACCATTACAAACGCCTTTTGTTTCTTTCTGCACTTTGGAAAGAAGGTGTTCTCTGTAGGACACAGCCACTGTGTTTACCTGTCCCTGAGGGGTCTGGTGGGCTCAGTTCCCCAGGTAAAGCAAATTTCATGTGTGGCTTTCTCACACCCAGATCAGAAAGGGGTACCACAGTACTGCAGAAGGCAGCAGGATTGCAGCTGCTCAGGGAGCAAGATATAACCCTGATGTCAGCAACCTTCAGGTCAGCATAACATAACCCTGATGTCAGCAACCTACCAGGTGAATGGTACCTCTGCTATCCATGCCACAGCAAGGCTCCTGGTGCTGGCTGAAGCACAGCCTCTTTTCACATAGACTATTAGACTACATAAAACAAGGCATTCCAAAGCCTCTGTCCAATGGTTAGGACTAAGAGGATGGGATATGCAAAGTAGAAAGACAAGTTCAGAACTGGCCTGGGATCAGAGCTACCCATGCCTGCTGGCACTGGAGGCAGAGTGAGTAGCATCAGCAGAGGAGCTACAAAGCCCACAGTTTGCCCATACACAGAGATCTGTATCTGTGAGTGCATGTTGCAAAAACAAGAATATGTCTTCTATTCACTCTGGCTTGTTCAGCAGTAATGTGAACCTTGTAAAGGGAGAATAATCAGCAGAGGTAGACCTCATCCTACCTGTAACATGTTACCCTCATGAATGAAATGAGTTCTGGGACAAAGCTTGTCATTAACAGCATGGCAGTAACTTTCTGCAGGCTCAGCTCAGGCGCTGCATTCTGGTTTCCACAAGACAGCTATTTAGGAACTCTGATGAGAGACCATGGTGCTGTCACAGCCCTCCCAAAACCCCCTTTTCCAGAGTCACGTCCTCTAACATAAATCCTTCATGTTCCACAGTGTGCCCGCCCAAGACTGAACTTCTACTTAACCCTTATTAAAAAGAGCTGGAAAGCTACAGAACACCTATTGATACCCCTTTCACTGTGATCACCTCATTAACACACAGATCCATATCAGACTGAAGTGACAGGGTGCTTCCCCAGTTCGATGGAATCTGGACCAGCTTGTCACTGACCAAATGAAGCAAATACCTCTCTTCTCCAACATACACGCTAAAAAATTATTGCCTTCTTAATGTTAAATTGCAAAAGTCAGGCCAGTATTTATGGCTGGGATCCCTCCTATATTTAATCATACATTATTGTTTTCTAATGAAATGCATGATCTAGTTAAATGAGCATGAATGGAAGCAACAGTGCTGTAGACTAGAAAGCAGGAGGGATATATAATTACTGTGATCATTGGAAAAAAAACTGTGTGATATCATTCCATCAATTATCAGCCTCTAATAATTCTGTCACCAAGAAAATGAAAGCATTTTATTAATTAGTGCCAATCGTTTCCCCATAGAAATCACTAAATGCAGCTGAAAACCAAATCATAACTGGAATAATATAGAAAGAAAAGAAACACAGGAAAAGTCTGAAGACAGCGACCCTCTGTATTACAACGATAGACACTTAACTAGGCTCCACTGGAGGCAGTGAAAAGATCTACAACATAAAGTTTAGCAATAAAGAGTTTTTGGGGGAGTTATCCAGTGATTTGGGTTCAGGAGACCAAACTTCATTTCCTACTGGCAGAGGTCTGCAGGTTGGCCATATCATGGTCTGGCTTGGACCACCCAGCTCCATTAGGCTTCACTCCTTGCTTGGAGGGGCACCTGTACTGTGGGAAATGGCACTAAAATGCCTAAGTAGAAGAGTCACGTTCCCTATCTTTGTGATGCCCATCACCTCTTTAAAACCAATCTCATAAATAATGTTTCAGGTGTGTGAAAACCTGCAATTTGTAGTGACAGTGAGAGGATTCTTCTCTGCTGTCTCTAAATGATGACAGCACAGACACCGGACCTACCAATCTAGGCTTCTCCTAAGTAGGTAGAAGCAAACACCCCCTTCCCCAAAGAGGCTTATCCACCCTGTAAGTGGTGTTCATTCCTTCCTCTGTTGTCCACAACTAGCTTGGTGCAATATCTGAATTGCAATGTCTCATTTTGAACAGATACCCATCAAGGTGAAAATCACACTTTCTGGGAGGAATCTTTGGGACCTTTCACTCCACCTACCCCAGCCTTGCAGCAAGGTCACAGAGATCAGAGTCAGCTTGGCCACAGAGGGCTATGCATCTCATGGGAGATGCACAAGGGCAGAGACAGAGAGAGGTGCTGATTGGAAGTAAGATTTGGCGATCTATAATTGCATATCCAACCGATGTCCCATAGCAGGCATGGAGGCTCTGCAGGTGGTATTCTTAAATATAGCCTGAAGTCAAGCTTAAGAAAGGACTGGAGCGATGTTTTAACCTGCTGGTGTGACTGCTGCCCCTGCAGCGTGTTTAAGCCCTTTATGGAGATGTTTGTGAGCACTCAGCAAGAAGCTTTCTATTCAGAGGGATTTTCTTTCCTTCTCTTAGGATGGAAGGCTCGTATTTGACTTCATTATCTCCTAACTTAAAGTTCAGGCCATCTGGCATCCCAGTGTGCAAACATTCTTGTAAATTAAAAGGAAAAATATGGTCATGATTCCCTTATGGCTGCAGACATGCAAGCTATTAAAAAACTGGCGATGTGCAGAATGTATTTGCAAAGAAACAAAGTTGGTTCCCAACATCCCATCCCCAGCAGGTAAAGCAGCATTTTATGAATGAAGGTGACTTGAAATGTAACTGACATTCTTCCTTTCTGGTATGTTTTCCTTCACCGACTCACTGCATGGACTACTGATCCTCCTCGAGCTGGATACAGTGCTGGTGACTCAGTGTCAGAGAGTCGTGATTTTGTAGGGGTTTATGTCAGCCTTTTGAGATTGTTTCCAACAGGTTCACACTTCACCTTAGTCCTGGAGCTAATTTTGCTCTCTGATGAACCCACAAAACTGTTTCCATTTCATTTTCTTTAAATAATAAGGAAAACTTTCTTCACAAACACTTTGAAATTCCCACCCTCTTCGCTCCTTTCTTCACAGCCCTACCATGGGCTACCGTTGGTTCCTTGCTGCATTTTGCACGAGACTCCTCTATTATTTCAGAGCATGAGCAATTTCAGAAGATATATAAAGATGAAAGATCCTCGCATGTTTTAATGAACCTCAAAATGAGCTTTAGAACAATTTGATTAGAAAGCTCCCAAAACCTCACACGCTCCCTTGGGACTGAGCTCTAATGAAAGTAATAATTAGAAAGATCAAATCTTAAAATTACTTATTCCATAAATGTGTGTTTTACTCCTGGTACTTGGAACCAGAGCCAAAGAGGTAAAGGGCTGGAGAAGTGGAACAAGAAGGTACAAAGAAATGAAAGTACAGACGCCTCTGCAGGACAAAAATAAAACAAGGTGGTAAGAAAGAAAATAGCTCTGTGCCTACCAGCAAAATCAAGACTGGGAGAAGTGGAGCATCCTACCCTGACCGTGTGCTAGTTACAAACACAGGTTGGGACTTGGCATCCCCATGACGTGGGATAAGTAGGGGTTTACTGTGCTTTCTTTCCCTGTTCTGACTCATCAGGAAGAACAGCCACAGCACTTATAACAGTGCAACTCAGTAGAGGAGCATCCTTTGTCACCTTCTGGCTGGAAACAGTGACAATATCACAGGGAGAATAATCTAAGCAGAACACTTCACCATTAGAGGCTATGCTGTACAGGACAGTGAAGCCTTCCTCAGAGCCTAGCAGGTCTCAAACCCTTTGTTCTGCCACTGTTGTTCTATGCTTAGCATGCAGAACCAGAAAATTCCCCTAAACCTCTGTTCTACATCACTCTGAATTTTGCTCCCAGGACCTCTTTTCTCACCAAGAGCTGTGATAACGCTGTGACTACTGTCACAAACAAGTGGCCTTAAGGCTGCAGCATCTCTACAGGAGAAGCTCCAGTGTGACCCACTGGACCACTCAAGAAACCTCCAGCACATGCTTTGGACTTCAATGTGCCTGGAGGTGCTCCCCTCTCCGCTCCATAGACATCCTCAGAGCTCCATGCTGAGCCTGGCTACGTTCACCTATTTCATTTGCCTGCACCATCCTTTCATGGGCTCAGCACCCAGACAACATGGAGATCCATGGCCTATCCTGCTTAGGAGGACCCCAACACTGCCTGGCTCGAGGACTTTGGGGGCTTGCAGGCAGCTAGGGTTCAGGTGGAGCCCAGGCTTTCTCCATTAGTGAGCCCTCCAGTGGCAGGCTTATGGGCAGTAGAAGGAAAGCAGCTTGAGAAGAGGTCCTGGAAGCACTGCTTGCACAGCTAGAGCAGGGAGAGGCAGCGCAGCACAAGGAGCAAGGCTGCAGGTGGGAATTTCCCTTGTTCTCCATGAGATTAGCTGTTCCTCTAAGTATTAAAATGCCCCTTTCTACTACGCTATTGAATGAGCACAGGTACCAGGATTCTAATAAAGATCTGCCTTGGGGGAACTGCAGTTTCCCCTTTGCTTCCCACTGGAACCTCTGGTGCTTTAGAAATTCAGCTCTGCAGCCATCATGCTAAGATGCAGTGGCTCTGACACTGACTGTGCAGCACAAAGTCATGGAAGAGCTCCATCCCCTGGGCCTGAGACTGCATCTCCATTCCGGGTCTGCAGGAGTGGAGATGCAGCCTGTATCCCTTAGAAAACATTCTGCATGGATTGCTAAGCACCCACTACCCTGGCTGCATACAAATCACCTTCCTGATAAACAACAGCCAAACCTGACACTTCTGCTGGTCACTTGGGAGATAAAGCCCACCAGAGTGTATGTTTGTTTCGTAGTTTCTTGATTCTCTGATAGAGATTAATCAATCATGCCAACTCTTCAGCTTGCTCTGTAATTTAACCACTTGCAGTGTACATGCTACTGCTGTCTGTTTTCTGCCTGGTGAAATGATCTTCTGCATCCAGGCCACCTGTCCTTAATGCCATGCCTGAGCAATGCAGTGCATTAATGCAGTGCAACGCACTGCGTGAGCATTGTGCCATCAATTATTAATGTTTTTAGCTAACTTTCCAATGGTTTGCTGCCTTGCTGCCCAGCTGATGGTGCTGGAGAACCTTTTAATGACCTGCATGCCTCTACCCTGAAATCATCAACCTGTGTTTCCAGCTCTTCAGCACTTCATGTGTAGCTTCAGGCTGGGGTTATATCCTGTGGTCAGCAACAAGGTTGTTCTGATACAGGAGTTTCTGGGTGTTTGAAGTCTCCAGAGGGCTGTACAGGAATCAGTCTCACTTGCCAGTCTTGCTCCGCACACAGGTCTGTCGTGCCATGGAAGTGCTGGGCATAGCTCAACTGTGAATCATTCCTAGACCTTCTCCTCCACAGAGCTCCAGAGTACACATGTGGCAATTCCCAGTTGCATGTATTTGTTACACAGCCCCTATAGTCAGGTGAACTGATCACTCTGGATCCTGGAAGAGTCTGAACACAGCTTCCAAGGGAGGGGATTGTCCTGGGAGGCAAATACAAAGTTGTATCCCCTTGTCTTATTCTACTTTTACAGTTTTCTCTGTCTTATCCTGCCCTTGGCATCTCCTTCCCTCACTGCCAACCTCTGCTCACAGATCACCCTGTGTGCCTCCTTGTTAACCATGCTGGATGTAAATCTGCCCATTAATAATTTCCTTCTGTTGCACATAAAGTCAGGATGAACACTCCTTAGGAAGGCAGAAATTGTTCCCTCTTTATGAACAACTAAACTCTGGGGCTTTGTAAAGCCACCAGCAGCATGAAGAATGGCAGCCAGGAGTGGGGCCAAGCAGGGACGGTCTGAGGGCCAGCCTGGACAGCTACTCCTCAGAGACGAGTGAAAAAGAGTACGTCCTAGGAATTAAAGTGTAGTTTGTGCAGTCCTGGAACTGACTGAAAACACAGGTCTGGCTATCACTGCTCCTAGCACAGCACAAATGACCTTCTTGAAACCTTCCAGCTGGGGCTATGACATTTGCCTCTTTCCAGTGATGGGCTTCAACAAAGAAAGAATGACTCTCGTTTCCTGGGGCCTAAGGGAATTTCTTCTTAGTTGTGCTGACTTCTGTTTTCGGCATCAAATTCTCAGTTTCTTGCCCTGCTGACTACCTCACCGATCTGTGAGAAGAATGCAAAAGAGAATAGTTCAGCTACAGTCCTCCCTTGGTGGGCCTGCTTCACGGAGACAAAAAAGAGGCACTGTTTCAAAAATAGGATGCTCAGGTTCTGACATAAAAAGGCACCCAGCTCCAGCTAGGGTTGCGCATGACAGTATCTTTTCTTTTTGCTTTTTTCACTACCCCTCCTCCTCATCATAAAAAATCTCACCCCAGGCTATTTTGAAGCTCCAATGTGTTGCTTTTCATTCATACTTTTCAATGTACTACGGAACATGTGCACTTGAGATCTCATATCTGAAATGTGTGAACTGTTTTCCACTGAAAGAGAAGCCTGAATTTCTGAGGCCCATTTCCATTCGTCCTCTTTTGAGGTGTAGAAGAATGCCCGAGGCGTTCAAGAAACAGAGGAAATACCACAGAATTAAGTGGTTTGCATGAATACATGGTGATGAGCTGTCTCAACTGCCTTGCAACAGTTATGGCTTCCCTAAGAGAAGTGGGCATGAATTTGCTGATGCCATGAACAGGGGAAGAAAATACAAATCTGTGTATCTTCATTCCTTGGGGTGCCACAGCAAACAGGACATGGCAGGGACTGTAAGCATTGGAAAGGGGCAGGCTCTGGGCGGTGTTGCTTTGAAGGTAACCATGAGATTGAAAAAGCCTGCTTCCAGAGAGCATCAAGACTCGAGCAGACTGTCACATCACAGCCACTGTGCAAGCTTTGTGCTGGCCCACTTATATGGACTCTGATCCCTCATGTCCAAGAGATGCCCTCTGACTTGGAGCTCTGCAGGACAATAGAGGATCAGGTTGGTATCAGGGCTTCTGAGTGCTAAGATCTTAAATAGGAGTTTAAAGACAAGCAGAAAGATGGAAAAGCCTCCTCCTCTTGAACCCCGAATCACCACTAAGAGCAACTTGGGAGAGCACTGAAGACTTGAGTGGGAGACAGAAATAAAACTGAGGAGGGAAACATAGGAAAGGTTTGAGGAGGAGGCAAAAATGAGAGGGAGGAAGGAGCTTCCATGCACAAATCTGCAAGATGCCAGGGTCAGGGATCCCAGTGACCAAAGTCTTATTTCTGCCACTGGAGAGCTCGGACAGGTTTCACCAGTTCTCTGTGTGTTTGTCCCCAAAAGCTGCGTGTTTGGACTGCCTGTTCTGCAGGACAGGATATGTCTTTGTGCTGTGTATGGCCAGTGCCCATCTCAGTCCCTGAATGACTGTAATAATTCCCCTGTACACATCTCCTCCAGGCTCAGCTGACCAACCACATTTAGAGGGGACCTACATGGGATTTCTTCTGATTTGTGCTTGTTTAATGAAGCATTTCAACAACACAAGGAGGAAAACAATGTCTTTGTTAGCAGGGGTTGAAATTTCAGCTTGCTGCTGTTCAGGTCTCAGAAACATAGAATCCCAGACTGGTTTGGGCTGGAAAGGACCTTAAAGCTCATCCAGTTCCAACCCCTGCCACGGGCAGGGACACCTTCCAGTAGAGCAGGTTGCTCCAAGCCCCTGTGTCCAACCTGGCCTTGAACACTGCCAGGGATGGGGCAGCCACAGCTTCTCTGGGCACCCTGTGCCAGCACCTCAGCACCCTCACAAGGAAGAACAATTTCTTTAAATCTAACCAGAACTTCCCCTGTTTCAGTTTGAACCCATTGCCCCTTGTCCTATCTCTACAGTCCCTGATGAAGGTCCCTCTCCAGCATCCTTGTAGCCTCCTTCAGACACTGGAAGCTGCTCTGAGGTCTCCACACAGCTTCTCTTCTCCAGCTGAAGAGCCCAAATGTTCTCAGCCTGTCTCCATACAGGAGATGCTCCAGCCCCTGATCATCCTCATGGCCTCCTCTGGACTTGCTCCAACAGCTCCATGTCCTTCTTATGTTGGGGACACCAGAACTGCACACAGTGCTGCAGGTGGGGTCTCATGAGAGCAGAGTAGAGGGGTATTTCTACATAACATGTAAAAAAGCCAGGTATGTGCTGGTCCCTGGCACCAACCCTTTTCTTTAAACAGCATCATTCTCCACCTAATGCATTAAAAATACTTCTTTTTAAAGTGATTTAAAAAGAATGGTCTAAAATACAGGACTATTTATGTTACAGTAACCATGGTCTAGAATGAGCAGTGTTGCAAAGAGATTGCATAGATTATAAGGCATGTAATCATCTCTAACCTTTCCTGCCTGTTAAATTGGTTCATTTCCTTTCATTCATGTATCTGAATTACTTTTATGTAAATATATACTTTTCTTGGCTTCTTTTCATGCTTATTTTTTTGTTGAAAAACAAAAGCAGCAATTAAAGAATGATAAAGACATTACTAAGTAAGATCGTATGATGGTTTCCCTTTAGAAAGGAAAGTGTTATCACTTTGTGATTCAAGGGACTTCAGCTCCAGGAACTCAGAGAGTGAATTAAATGTTTTGAAAGCAACTTGAATTAAATTTCCTGAATTTTCTGCTAAGTCCCCAGCATTTCAGGGAGGACTGTGAATACTGCACAAGACAAGAGAAAGCAAGTTCAGCCCAGGGCTGAACCTATGTTTGGAGCAAGCAGAGCCCCTGGGAGTGATAAAGCAGTCAATGTGAAGGCAGGGGGTTTTGATAAGAAAACATTTGGGGACCCCCCTGTTTCCTAGTAGCAGCCACCAGGGGATGGAGCAGTTTAAAAACCAGGTTAGCTCAGGAAGAGAAAACCCAGAGAAAGAAAGTATTGCGAAAAGCGGTCCCTCAGTTCAGACACTGGAGCAGTGTGAGGCTGCCAACACCACCTCTTGGCATGGCCAGAAATAGGCACTGGAGGGGCCTTGTGTCCATATCCAGCACATGCAAATGATGATAAGGGACTGGAGGGAACAAGAGTCTGGGATCTCCTGTCTCCTCTCTTGGGTCCTCACGATGGTTTGGTTGATGCCAGCACTTTAAATCTGACGGTGCTGTTTGGTACAAGCTCTAAAATACATTTCCTCAGCTTTCTCCCTCTGAAAGAGCCTCCAGGCCCTGCTTTCTGGCACCAGGTTTGGCTGTGACCTCCAGCCAGCCCTGCAGTGGGTGTGCTGGTTGCATGCTAAACTGGGCACTCTGGTCATCTCCTCTGCAGGCTAGAAACTGCAGCCAGGGCCGCTTTTGCCTTTGTCACAGAGACAACCCAGCTCCCCTTTATCATCACTGGTGAGCTACAGATGACCAACGTTTCCCCAGAACATGCTACTGCTGTTCCTTGCTCGAAGAGGAACCATTTCTTAACATGAACACCAAAGTTTTCTCCTTTTAGCTTTGAAGGCTCAAGACCAGGTGAGTAAATGCTGGTATCTGCCTTGGCTATCATCAGTTTTGGGCAGCTGCTACCCCTGTGGGTGAACCCTGGGGTTTCTTGCTGGTCTATGCTGCACAGGGCTTGCTGAGAGAACACTCAGTGAACGTGCCATTTAGGGCTCTGTGCACCTGTGTCATGAGTGCCTTGATAGCTGCATCTGCTGCTTTGTAGCCACATGTCCTTCCTCTTTTCCCCATCCGTGTCTTCAGCACCTTTTAGGCTGGAAGACCCAGGGTGATCGGAGACACCCAGCTCTCTTCATTGCTGTTTTTCTGGAGTTGGAGTGGTTCACCCCCTCAGGTAGGAAGACTCCCACTGAAAAAGTCCTGCATGTTAGTCCTCTGGGTACTAGGACACCCACACAGTGTCTCCTTCTCCCTGTGCCAGGAACATTTTCCTTTGCCTGAGCTTTTGGAATGTTGCAAATATTTCTCTTGTAAATGCAGACCCTGTTCCTAACCATAACCCTAACCCTAACTCTAACCTAACCCTAACTCTAACGTAACCCTAACTCTAACCCTAATATTAACCTTAACTCTAACCTCAACTGTAATTCTAACCTTAACCCTAACGCCAACCCTCACCTTAAACCTGAGCCTAGGTGGAACCTGTTGCTAAGGTATCCCTGCTAAAGTATCCTTATGCTAGACATAGAGGAAGAAGGAAATTGTGTAGAGGAAGGAAAAGAGGTTTTCCCCAAACTGGCCAGAAATGTCATGTTTGCAAATACAACAGCTGAGCACTGCTAATTGTTCACCTGACTTCTTCAAGCAATGTTCTCTACTTATAATGAGAAGGCTCCTGAGGATGAGACAGAGGAAAAAAAAGGCTTTTCACTGTTCCATCTTACTGAACACTCATTTATCACCAGCATTAGTGTCCAGGCTCCTTGTTAGCTCAGGATAAACCTGATGAATCCTGCGCTGGCCACACACAGGATACAGAGGGGGCAGGGAATGGTTTTGGCTCTGAAATTTCAGAAGTACCTTGGGAAATGTCTGTGATGTGTGGTGTTAAATCTCACCTCAAACTTCCTAATAATTGCAGCCTTCTTTCCAGACTCCTCCACAGCTGGGACTGATCCAGCACTCTCCCTCCTTTTGATTGTAAGAGGATCTGGAACTGTCACCTTAGCCAAGGCTACCACTTCTTTATACCAGCCAGTAAAGAAGATTCTAGGGTATGTAATCTATCTGCCAAGAGCAGTGGCCATCACTGTGGGCAGGGCAGAACTGTTTAGACTCCTAGTTAAAGACCCTATTTATCACTGATGGCAGCCATCCAGACCCTCTTCTGTGCAGATACACCCTTTAGAAATGCTAAGCTTGAATCCTGAGAGTAGGTCCTGGCACTCACTCCCAAGAGGTATCAGGAAGGGTTTGATGAATATAATCCACTTAGTGCTGATCAGATCCCCAGGTCAGCAGAACCAGTCCTGACTATGTGCTATTATAATAAGGAGGACTTGTGTTAAATCACTGCAGATGCTCAGATGGGAAGCTTGTGATCAGTCCTGCTTTGTTCAGTTACCAGGATCTATTGATCTCTAGCAGAGAGCGCTTCACAAAATCAGAGCTGGAGCTACTAGTCTACACAGCATGGCACTAGGCTGGGTTGCTATCAAATGTTTCAGCTGTGTTTCAGTCCCCCATTATTTTAAGGCACAGCTCCTTTCTCTCTATAATCCACATAGCTCTATTTTCTGCCACACTGTTGGCATTAGCAGATACCAGATGTTCTTCAGCTCCAATGTTATGCCAATGATGATTTATAGGTTTGATTGGGAAGCTATATTGCAAGAAGTTCTCTGCATGGTCTCACCCATGTATTTCTGTAATACCTTTGGAAAACTAAGGTCTCTGGGTGGGTGGTTTGTGCTGATGGCAACAGATCTAAATGTGATGATAATTTCTATATAGAAATCACAGACCTGAAATTGCCTTATGCTCACATTCTGGCATATATATGCTCCACATTACAGTCAGAAGACAGTCACCTGCAGTAAGCCTGTAGAATTAGTAGTGTGATGTTTGCATCTTGGCATCTACATGTGGGTTGAAGTGGGAACTTTTAGACCTAAAGCTGTATGAGCAGGGCCCATGATAAGCATGTGGAGGACTGGAGACACTGCTGAGAGACAGCAGCCCTACAACAGCAGTCCCTCACTCCCTCATCAGTCCTCATCACCCCACTGGTACCCGCAGGGACAGTAGCACAGGCAGGTGGACGAAGGGCCACTTTTAGAGAATGTTATCTGACCGGTGATTTGTTTTGGTCACTACATTATCTCATCCAGGCACTACTGAAACAACAGAATTCCTCTGGGTGCTCAAGTCGCCCAACCAGATTGGAGTCTGGAAAGACAAAATCCACCCAATGGCAGTATACGAAAGCCTGATATTATTCCAGAAATAGTAATGTGGAAATAGTTGGTGGGGCCTTTGAAAAGTGCTGCTCCTTTTCTATGCAAGCACTTCCTCCAGCTTTCATGTGGCAACCTACCCTTCAGCCCCGCAAGCTACCCACATCCCCTGCACTTGGTTTTCACACACTCCGAGAGAGGAAAATTAGAGACATAACTGCTTTTTCATGTGATAGTTTGTGGAATGATAAGAATTACCCCTGTCACTGCATAGAATATTTGCAATAAACCGTTTTCACTACTCTTCAATAGCTAAGCCAAAACCACCTAATCAATATCTCTGGCTGGGACTTAATATCTCATCAAGCCATGTATCATTATTTTTGTACAAGACAATGTGGACAGTGTCATTTTGATAACAATAATCACAGAATATGTATGAATTCTAGTGAAGCGTCCCACTAATGAATGTCTCCAGGTTGGAAAGGAAATCACAGAGCAGAGAGACAGACAAGTGGATATTTAAAATAGTCTCCAAAGTACTTAATAGTCTCTGAGCATGAAACATCCATTGAATGGTTGATTAAAAAAAACCCCAAGAAGCGAGTAATTAGGGGCTGTCATGATGGGCTGGAGAAACACGAGCAGGATCCAGCCTGTCCTCCGCTGGAGACATGCAGCTTTGAATTCATTTTGCATGTATTGGTACAGATGCACTTTTCTGATCACCTAAATGCTTCCAGCAGCAGCCAGTTTGGGACTCATGCCTATCAATACCCGCACAGACAGTACTTTGGCTGTGTGCTGAGAAGCCAGTTCTACTTTGAGGCTGGACTTCATTTACCCAAACACCGTCTGCCAGCAGCTTCCACAGTGAAAGAGAGCTGCTTTCTGTTCGATTTGTCATTGTCCATCTCTGTTTCTGGTGGTTGGTGTTGGGAGGACTTTCTGGAGCCAAACTTTCTGAATAACAGAGATGGAATCTATTTTGATTTCCACTCGCATTAGATGAAACTGTCAGGGGGCTGCCCTGGCCAGAGAGAGGAAGGGAGCAAATCACTGTGGTTGTAGCAACTCTGCAGTGACAGAGGAGATGAAGGAGATGGAACCAGACTCTTCTCATCAGTGCTCAGTGAAAGGACAAGAAAACATGAATATAAAACTGAAATAACATTTAAATTCCATTTAAGCTCAAGAAAATCTTTTCTTCTTGTCATATCCTAAACGCAAATGAACACAGTCCTGGGGAATCTGTGCTAGGTGAACCTGCACTGAGCAGCAGGGTGGGACTAGGTGGTGTCCAGAGCTGCCTTTAGTCCCAGTGATACTGTGATACTGGGGCTGGCAGGAGGTAGATAGCTATTAATATCAACTATTAATTAATAACAGTTATCCTGGGGTAATGCTGAGATTACCTTGAGTTTCTGCCAGAGAAGCCATGTTCTCCTCTCCCATTATAAGTAACAGAGAAACACTTGCGCTGGTTACTGGGGCTGGACTAGGATCAAACTCTCTCTTCCCTCTTATCTCCAGCTTCCTTAAGATCAGTTGCTCCATTTATCATCTGGCAGCTGAGATTCGGGATTTCTGAGTGCAGTATCTCATAGCACTGATGCCAGATAGCAGAGCTGTGGAATTTTCCTAGCAATCTAAAGCCCTACTTGGCAGCCCTTGGGGAGGCAATTCCAGACAAACTCCCCATGTTCTGGGTTACTCCGTGCCCAGGTTCTACGCTGGCTATATGAAAAAAGATAGGAAGTGGGGGGGGGGGGAAAGGCCCAGAAGGAGATGGAGGTGGGGCTGTGGAAAGATTCACATGCTTACCAAGCTCAGCCCTTGCTTAGATGCAGAGACTCTAACCTAAATTAATAGATCCTCTGGGGTCTGCAAAACTGGGCTAATATTTTGCAGGAATAGCTCTCCCCTGCCTCTTGCCCTCCAGTATGATGAAGACAAAATGCCTTCATTATTGTAGCATTTAACAGTGTGCAGTGTTTATGAAGAGGCTGGAGGATGTGAAGGAATCCAAACCAATTACATTAATCTCGCAGCAAATAAAGCTGCAAATATTTACCTTCACTATAGTGCTTTATCTTATTGGGCAAGCTCTTGAATTAATCTAAATCCAGTCCTTTAACCTTGCTAGATGGATTGTTCTCTCTGACATCAAGAGGTCACCTAGACTTTACAGTACAGTTGGTCTCCACAGACAGACACCCGCTCATCTGTAAATTGCACTTTGGGCTTCTGAGCCCTATTTAAATCTCCTTCATCTATTGTAGTCCTTGTAAGAGAATCTTTCCCTGCCTCCATCTAGTTGCTTGGTGTTTCAGCAGGATGCTGCAGGGGTGCAGAACAACTCAGACAAATGATTAACAAACAATAGAGCAATGTTCAGATTTTGTTTGCAAGACTTTGTTCCTGAATGATGTCAGTTCCCCACTTCTCACAGGAATCACAACATGGTTGAGTCTGGAAGGGACCACAGGGGTCATCTAGCCCAACCTCCCTGCTTAAGCATTGCTCAGGATTGTGTCCAGGCAGCTCCTGAATATCTCCAGGGAAGGAGAATCCACAGCTTCTCTGGGAAACCTATTCCAATGCTCAGTCACCCTCACAGTAAAGAAGTGCTTCCTCGCGTTCAGGTGCTTTAGTTTATACCCATCCCCTCTCATCCTGTCACTTGGCACCACCGAAAAGAGCCTGGCCCCATCCTCTTGACATCCTCCCTTCAGATACTCACACACATTGATCAGATCCTCCCTGGGCCTTCTCTTCTCTGGGCTGAACAGCCCCGGCTCCCTCAGACTTCCCTCACAGGAGAGATCCTCCAGACCCTTAACCATTCTAGTAGCTCTTTGCTGGACTTGCTCCAGTATGTCCATGTCTCTCTTGTACTGGGGAGACCACAACTGGACACAGTGCTCCAGGTGAAGCTTCACTGGGGTTGAGTAGAAAAGCATTGCCGCAACGTGATGGCAATGCTTTTCCTAATGCAGCTCAGGACACCATCGGCTTTCTTGGCCACAAAGGCACACTGCTGCCAGCTCATGGACAACTCATTGTCCACCAGGACACCCAGGTACCTCTCTGCAGAACTGCTTTGCCCCCAGCCTGTATTGGTGCATGGGGTTATTCCTCCACAGGGGCAGGACCTTGTACTTGGTTTTGTTAAATTTTAAAAGGTTCCTCTATGCCCATTTCACCATCCTTTCTAGATCCTTCTGAATAACAGCACAGCAAAATCCACCGATACAGGCAAAACTCTCCTTAAGTATGGTGCAAATATGCACACATGAGGGAGGCTCACTGATGGAATAAATAATCTGGGCATGTTGTCGAGTCTCCATCAGATAAAGCCGTTAAATCAAAACCAGGTATTCTTACAAAGCAGCTGTCCTCACTCCAGCAAAGCCAGGGTATTGTTGCAGATGTTGTATGGAGAGATTTCTCTGGTTTGAGTGCAAGATGTTAGACTCTATAGTTAGTGTGGTTCCTCTGGCAGGCAGTGCTTGGAAATGCTGATCAAGCACAACTCCAGCTGAAGTCAAAGGGGGTTGGGAAGAGTCAGTTCCCAGCAAGCTCACCAAGCCCTGGTTGCTCCAGGGCAGCCTGATGTTGCTGAGGTTTCTGGAAGGAGCACAGGAAGCTTTGAAGGATTTGATTTAATATTTTATTTACTTCCCCGAGGCACTGGGTGCAGACTTTGAACTAAACAGCAATCACTGCTCCCAGTTCTCCTCTCTCAGAGGTATCAGTGCAAGGTATCCTCACTGGCTTCATTCAGGCTATTGTGCTATGTTAGAGCAGTTAGCCCTCCATCCCAAGGTGACTGCATCCTATTACCTTGCCCAAAGTCTCAAGGATCCCAAACGTCCCAGATTTCAGCATGTCTTACAAGGTATTGTAATGTGTCCTTTTTAGAAGGAGGTTTACCCTGGTCTGTTAAATACTGTAGTCTAAGTATTATTACCAACACAGTAAGATGTTAAACTGATTTCTGCTGCAACCAGAGAGCTTTTCTTCATACTCTACTCATGAGTATCTGCCAAAAAGCCTGTGCCTCCTCTGTGGTTGCCTGGACATTGTCCCTCCATCATACCATTTCAAGGAGAAGCTATTAGGGCTGCAGGCAGAAGCCTGAGCTCCTGACCGGTGCTGTGGTTGCACTAACTGAAGAGGATTTGGAACACAGATGGACATCACATGAGAAGGGGCTGGATGTGTTTGATTACTGTGTGAGATGCAACAACATTTACAGACAGCCGTGCGAAGGATGGTTGGATTTCACGGATGGTTAAGGGGGAATGATATGAGAAATGGCCAGACTTCACAGCTGACCTGAGGGGAGCCCTGGGGAGCTTTTGGGCAGCACAGCATCTGCATAACCATATTGGCAACAGTATGTAAGGCCAAGACTTACCTACATGCCAGCATCAGAAAGGCCAGATTTCAGGGCATACGTAGCAAAGCTCGTATGAGCAGTGAAATAGTAACTGGGGCAAGACTTATCATTTGGGAGGAGGCTGGGGGGGAGGTACAGAGGTACACAGGTGCCAAGAAGGAGAATCAGGACTTGATCACCACAACTGGAGCCGTCAAGCCTGTTGCTGTGGTCAGGAGGAGCAGGGTGGGAGCAGCATGGGCTGCTTCACCTGGCTGACAAACAAGCACCGGGGCGGATGGACTGAGCATCTTGGTAGCATCATGTTGTTGCCTGTTCCCAGTCTGATGCACTGGAAGCTACCTACCGCTTCATAACATGGGCGAGATGAGATACCGCGTGAGCAGAATTTCCTTAGTGTATCTCATTATTCACCATCATTTTAGAACTGTTCTTGCACTTAATTTCCTCCATCTTGGAGATGACCAAACAACATAAAGGAGAAACAGCTTTTCAAAAATCACTCCCTGGATTTGTTTCCAGTCTTACTGACTTAAAAGATTGCACAGCTGTAAAATCATCACTGCTAAGGAGATATTTCTGATTTATACTACTAAGAGAATGATCCCCTTCCCTCTGCAGGAAATGCACAGTCAGTCAGGGGAGCCACCGACCATGCCTCCCACATCTGCTGTATCTCATACTTCTCTGCTGAACTACCATGTGGATACAGCTCAAAATGAAAGGGCACTCTTGTCCCACATGTGCACCCATGCAGTTGTCATACCCACTTCTCCATATACTACAGCAGATCTGAAAACCTAATCCTTGTGACTCTAACAAAGTCACCAAGAAGTTGATCTGAGGGGTGGCAGAGGAACTGGAGTTATGGAGCTGAGGAGCAGAAGGAAAGAAATGTGTTTGGGGTTCAGAAAGCCCTAGGAAGTATCTATCTTTGTTAAATGCAGTGGAACTGGCAGGCCCTGGGTATTTGCAGCATTTTGCAAGTCCTTGATTTATTTGGAAAAGAAAAAAATGGCAGAATGAGAAACATTTTATTAACTTACCTTAGTTTTGCTGAACTATCTGTTTAAGGAAAAGAAAAGCAAACAAGCAATTCCCTCCACTCCAGATGAAATGTTTCATTTTGAAGTCTTTCAAGGGAAATCATTTATATTTTCATTCTGAGCGAGCTCATTAGGAAACATCTTTCAATTGTCATTTAAAGAAAAATCTTGAATTTGAAGCAAAATACATCGTTACACATAAAACAAAAGACTTCGAACTGAAAGTGAGGAGCTGATGGTAGGAAACCCATCACTCCCATTCTGCAACCACATCCAGGGAAATGCTGACTCAGAGACAGCACCTGCAGTCCTGGCAGCCCAAGGAAGAACCACAATGCACCCCCTGTTCAAACATGCAGACCTGAAGGATGCATCAGTATCCAAGAAGAGATTAAATACAACAAACAGGGAAATTGCACAGAGCAATAACAAAGGTGGGATGCCATAACAAGCCTGAGTTCTGGGTCATTAATTCCTTCTTATCTGGCTTCATCCAAATGCTCTGCAGATACACTCTGCTACCCTTTATTTTACTGAACCCAAACCTTTCCCTGAGGTTCCCTTTCGCTGTTCACTTCAAAAGGCATTTTGGTGCCTACTCCCAGTGAGCTCTATATTTGGTGGGATTCCTTATACATTATATATGTTTTATGAGAAAATACGTATGTTGGCTATATACCCATGCTGAGCACCATGCTGAGGCAGCAGGGTATGCAAAGGGCCATGTCTAAATGCTTTAGCCTGCAAGAGAGACAAACACAGGCAGAGTCCCAAGACCAGGACATATAATGCAGCACCAAGCTGGAGTAATTCACCCTCAGGAACAAAACTATAAAGCAGGAGGCAAGAATTTCATATTATTCCATTTTAAAGAACCTGTTGCTTTTCAGGAAGTAAAGGAACAACATGAGAAATCAAGTACTGAAAGTCTGGGTAGTCATGGAATCAGAGAATCCCAGCCTGGTTTGGGTTGGAAGGGACCTTAAAGCTCATCCAGCTCTAATCCCTTGCCACAGGCAGGGACACCTTCCACTAGAGCAGGTTGCTCCAAGCCCCTGTGTCCAACCTGGCCTTGAACACTGCCAGGGATGGGGCAGCCACAGCTTCTCTGGGCACCCTGTGCCAGCACCTCAGCACCCTCACAGGGAAGAGCTTCTGCCTCAGAGCTCATCTCAATCTCCCCTGGTTAAGTTTGAACTCCTTACTCTTTGTCCTATCACTATAATTCCTGATGAAGAGTCAGCGATGTCTTGGACCCCATCCCCATTTGCTGTGTGGAATGCAGTTCTCAGGTCAGGCTGGGAAGCATATGCTGGTATCAGCTCTGCTCGTGCTAACATGCCTATGCTTGCTAATAAGCCTGGTCTCTCTGGGGAAGAGAAGAGCAATCTCAACACTTCTGCCACCAAGGCTTAAAGAGAAGCTAATGAGTGGCTGCTCATGCTGAACGCTGGGAGCAGCTGCTTTCCCTACCTAGACCTGAGATGATGCAGCTTCTTTAATTCTGATTGCGGCATAAAAAGCCAGCTGAGATTTCACCTCCTTCCCCACAGATACTGCTGCCTGGTTCTCAGTAGACTGTTTGCTGCATATCGCTTGACCAGCTCTGGAAAATCCTAATTCACACAGAAAAAAACAAAACCAAAATCAAAACCCAGCTGTGTTTCAGAATTACTTTTACTGTTCAATTGTCCAATATCTGTCTTCTACGTACTAAAAAACGCGATTCATTCAATCAGAATAAATACACAGAAGAGTCCTGAGAGACCCATCCATTTGGATTTCACCAGATCTAGACAATGAACTTCAGTTTAATATCGCAGGCTTATTTGTTTTGCTATTAATTCTAGCAAGGACAATTGATCAATTGTTTTAATTTTAAATCAGAGAGCTAATATCTGACTTTGGCTTCCCTTGTGGTCTTTCAGTGACTGCCTCTGAGCTGCAAAGATCACTTCCGCTTATTTCTTTCTGTAGTTAATTCAGCTACCCCATACGAAGAATATTTGCTGCCCTTTCCCCATTAGTTTGGATATGATGTGGTTTTCTTATTTTTAATTATATTTGTTCCAAAACCCCCTATAGAACAATGTGTAGCTCTATGGTCACAGCAAAGTCTGCAGGTTTGCAGAGTCCTGCAAGGTCTGAAAGCAGGTGAACTGTGCGGAGCCTCTGCTTCCCACTTTGTAGGGTTTTGAGGTTTTGGATCTTTGGCTTGTTCTCCCCTTTTATCACAGTATTTCTATAGGCAATGACCATATTAGAATAGACTGGCATAAAGTTCGCCTATCACACTGTGTTTTCTGGAACCATCTGCTATTTTCTTCCCCTATAATTTTCCCACCTTCCTTGATTTTCTCTTGCAGGCTGTATTGCAGCTCAGCACTTGTCCATCTCAGGGTTGTTGGAGGTCTTGAGTACTTCCTCCACCTCCTTGTCTTCCTCCCCCTGCTCTTTTTTTCCCTTCTTAATCTCTCAGAAACCAGTTCTCTCTACATTTAGGTCCATATCCTACCCCAAATCATAGAATCCCAGGCTGGTTTGGGTTGGAAGGGACCTTAAAGCTCATCCAGCTCCAACCCCTCACCACAGACAGGGACACTTTTCACTAGAGCAGGTTGCTCCAAGCCCCTGTGTCCAACCTGGCCTTGAACACTGCCAGGGATGGGGCAGCCACAGCTTCTCTGGGCACCCTGTGCCAGCGCCTCAGCACCCTCACAGGGAAGAATCTCGTGTTCCCTTTGCTATTTCCTCTACAGATATGAATTTGTGGTCTTGATTGAGAATCACCTTTCCCTCTGCCCACTTTTTTTTGTTTCATGAGCCTCGAAATGGTCTTTTATGGAAGTAAGGATGTTCTGCAGAAATAAATTTGTTGAGCTTTGTTTTCTGTGTTCCTCTTTCAGAATCAATTATTCTTGCAATTCTCACTTGTTAGCAGATTCATTGCTTTGATTTCTTACCACATACTGATATCCCCAGTTCTGGTCTCTCCAGGTACTTTGAATGGTGGCAAAATTGCATTTGTATTTTGTGGGTCAGAAGGTCCAGCTCAGATCCTTGAGGTAGCTCAGGAAAGAGGTTCCAACCCAAACTATGCTATGATTCTGCGATTCATTTTAAGTTCTGTAAATAAGCTCTGGTTCAGCCTGCCTCTTCCCTTGACACTTTTGGTCTGGTCTAATTCCAGTCCCTGCAGCTCTGCTCTGTTTCCACTGAAAAGCTCATTTTGTGAGCTTAATTTATCTTGAGTTGGTGCTCCATAGATCATTCTGCAGCCAGAGCAAACTGTGCTCTGTGATTCTGCTGATCTTCACCAGACAAACCAAGTCAGACCTGGTCATGACACACAAGACTGTCAGGAAGCCAATGCTGCTGTAATCAGTGATATTAACCCAGTGGTCTGTGCTGCAACAGGTTAAGTCATTAGTGATGGCTCATCAAAAATGGAGTGGCTGCCAAGAGGTCACCTACTTGATCCCCTTGCTAGGAGGTACTGACCCTCCCTGTATAAACTCTGACACATCTGTTTAGCCTGGATTTGAACACCTTCAGGAGGCTGAGGAATCTGTTCAGAGCCAGCACCAACGGTGGAATTACACATCTCTCATCCTCAGCCCTTGGGCGGAGTTGAAGCTCTGAGTCAGCACTCCTTATCCCTATACCATGGGCACTGTCTGTCTTCCTTGCAAGGCTGGAAGATGCTGTGGGACAGGTTAGAATGGATAGGTTATAACTTTCTGTTCCCACTGGCCATGTCAAAAGCCTCTGAGATCATTCCAGGATGGCTCTGCCACTTGGCCAGGGGCTGCGAGCTCCTTTCCAACACCCACAGGGTCTACTCCACTCGAGGGATCCTGTGGCACATCCCTCTGTTTAAAACAGCTCCTGCTCTGCTAGTCTCAGTCTTTAGGCTACACCCAGGCCAGAGGCAGTTGCAGTGGCTCTGCCAGGGACACTTTTCTCTCTCCCTGGCTTTTATGTATACACTCAGACCTGGCACTGCTTCCTTGCAGGCTGGCGAAGGACACTAGCTGAGCAACTTTATGGTTGTTCATGGCTGGTCCAGGAAAGGCAGAGCCCCAACAGCTTCACTTGTGCTTGGTGGGCACTGTACCAACAGCAGTGGGCAAGAGGGGCCACAGCAACAGATTCTGTAACAGCCCTCATCCACTATTATCCCTTGGGATTACCAGCTGGCCACGCTACCAACTTGCAGAGAGTCTGCAGTCTGCCCAGTGTGTGAATACAAGCGATAGCCACTCATAGCTGTAGCCAAGAAAAGGCTATAGCCAAGCAGCTCCAAGTGACACAGCCTCTATACATCCTTCTTTTGATGGCAAGGATATGCACAAAAAAGGTCCTTTGGCTGCATTTTGAGCACATGCTTATGCAAGCCTCTGGACAATTACTCAAGTTGCCTTCCTCTGGGGACACGATGGAAGGAGCTGTGAGGGATTTGGAAAGGTGCAGGTGATAGTTATGTTAAGCTGTGCTTGATCTGTCTGGGAGATGCAGGTTACATCCCCATCTAACAAGGCTGGGAAGACACGTCTGGCCTTGCAAACACTTGAATGAAGAATCTAGTGCATCTGGCAAATGCATGTTTCACTCTCATGCCACTTCTATCCCATCCATTGCTCCAGCTCGTGCCAACCACTATCACCATGCTTGATAGTGAGATATGGATCTGAAACCTTAAACGGGAGGGAAAGTAAAAATCTAGTTACCTAATGGATTGCAGGATAAAGACAAGCTAAACATCCATCTTTCTTACTACTCGAAAATCCAATGCATAACTGGTGCAAATGGAAGGTGTTTAGCACATGGTAAAGCAGCCTCCTGCCATGATGCATGTACTGAACACAATAGAGATGACACTAAGGATGACAGTTGCTTTCCTCTGGCCTCAGAACTGAAAGCTTTTTGCAGAAGGATGTAATTGTCATAACCCTGGTGAGAAACAGAGAAACAGAAAAGGGGCCTGGGGCAGGAGTTTGAGTATTTGGTTTGTTCTCCACTGCACTGTCCTGCAGGCAGGTGGGCAGACTGGAAGGTAGAAGAGATTAGATAGAGAAGAGATGTATTGTCTTCTGGGCTCTCTCTTTCTATGTTATTAATCAGCTTCTCTTCTCACATAATTTGTATATAGTATAACTTAAAGCAAAACAAAGCCTGCGGAATGATTTGTGCCCTTATGAATTCTTAATTCAAGCAGGACAGCAGATAATGTCTCTCAAAATGTTGCTACTGTGCTTTAAAGCAGTAGCCAATTAATTATCGCAAGGATGGTGTTTCAGGGCCGCCTCATCTCTTAAATAAATCTTCTGTGTCCAGTGACAGAAAGAGTTCCTATTCCACAGGCGTAACACAGAAGGACAGCTCTGCACTGGAAAATAGCTTTCTCTACTGTGGGAGAGGTATTCTGATGCCAGGAATGACTTAGCCAGACACTGCAGAGAACACTTTCTGCTCATTAAATTTGTGTTGCGTGTTGCACTGTACGCCTTGTCTAGCATCCCTCCTCCACATGGAGAGAAGGGAATTTGGCATTTGGCACCACCCAAAATATTCACGGTTTCATCCTGACGGCTGGACTCTGCTGGTGGAAAGCAATGGGTGATCCTGTATCTAAGACAGGCACACAGCAGACCAAAGGAAGCACATTTGCTGTTAGTAGGAAGCTCAGCTCCAACTGAGGCATCAAAATGTTGAGTAGATTTCCCAGTGTCCAACAAAAGGCCTGGCCACGGCTATTGATGTGTAACAGTAACTTGATCAGTATCACCCTTGGGTCAATCAACGTTCATCATTGTCTCAACAGAAATTAAAATCTCTGGTTAGTTTTACATCTGTTTATTTAATACCAAGACATGAAGAATGTTGTGCCCTTGGCAATAAAGGAAGCAAAGTATGCAGAAGGGTTTGGGCTGATTTCTAATCTTGGAAGTTAAGACAGGTATGGAAATCCGTCTGCAGTTCCCTCTGTACCAGTTTGTTTTAAGAAAATAGAAAAGAAGTTTCAATGTTATGCTCTGATTCTAATACAGAATTCTCTCTAAACCTATTGTAGACCAAACCCCCTTTACTGCCGTAAGAAATGCTGAGCTTGGGGATTTTATAGGTTGTTCTTTAAGACACAAATGGGGATTAATGAATAACCTCTCACTGCCCTCCATGGCAACTGGGTGCCCAACACGATGTGGTGCCTTTGAAACTCTTCCAATGAACTAAGCCAGTCAATGAGAGTCGTTCCACTAAACAGTGGATTTGGGATTGGAACTGAAAGAAGAAGGATGACCATGAATAACAATACATCCCAGCTGAAAAACTCCCAGCGTTTTGCTGGCCTGTCTCATCTCAGGTGCTTTGATCCCTTAGATGAGTTACGTCAGCCTTGTGAAACTCTAAAGTGGTTTATCTCCGCACCCACTTTGCAATGCAGTAAATGGTGAAACAGAGAGGTCAAAGCTGTAAGTCTTCTCCAGAGCGATGTGAAGATTACTGGGAGGCACAAGAAAAGTGCCTTGGGGTCCTGACTCACTTTCAAATGAGAAGAATGAAATAATGAATGGAAAGAAACAAGATAATAATAAATCTTGTTCTGGAGTCTTTAATAATGAGGTTTTATTGTAAATCTATCACAAAGAAACATTAATATGGAGCCACCAAATAGGTCGGGTTAATTACATCATCTGAAAATGATGTGATACCTCCAGCCTTCATAAAAAAAGCAATCAAATCCCCCGGGAGTGTGAAAGATGACTTTTTTTAATTAGTTGAGCATTAAAATCTCTGTGCTAACACCTCACAGCACTCCTCTAGCTTAGCTGGATGATACATTTTACCTCCAGTTTGACAAAATATGACATTTACAAGGTAAGAAGTAATTAGGGCTGCTTATCTGTGTGCCAATTTGCATCCTACATGCTTTGCCCATCACAGTGTCATGGAAAACCTCTCCACTGGCTACACAAGCTTTGCTGCAAAGGGACTTGCAGTGAGCACCTTCCCTCCTTTTGCTCTCTATGTGAGCCTGTCACTGCTGTTGCACATTTTATGCTCAAGGAGGTACGCTGAACAGTGTAACCACCTTTAATACAAGCCTGTGTCAGCTGGATTCAACGGAAGGAGAGAGCTGGGATATGTTCTCAGCCCTTCCTGCGACACCCTGGGTGACACTAGGAAAGACACTGAACTCTTCTTCTTCGCCTCGGTCCTTTGCTCCAGCCCTCCCATTTTCCCAGCTCAGGTTCCATTGGGCTCCCAAACTCTCCCCAGCCTTGCATTTCTAGCAAAATTCCAAAACTTCCAAGACCCTTGATTTTCCCAGATCCAGGAGAACATGATCCATGTCCCAGGAGTGCCAAGCTGAGAGCATAAGGAACGCAGCGAGAGACGCGCCAGAGATACAGCTCCATTTTTGCAAGCAGCTGCTACAGTTTTAGCATTAAACACCAATGGGAACATATCCACAGCTTGCTTTAAACAGAAACACTCCCATAGATTGTGCCGTGCTTGGGATCAGCCACAGTTCCCCTGGCTGAGTCTCCTTTGGTTTTTCTTTCAGACACAACCATCTGAACAGGGTTGGCCCAAAACAGTTTGTGAAGGGAAAAGGTTGTTTCAAATGGAACAAACATTTCCCATGAACAGTCGAATTCCTTTTGAAATATCCTCCTGGTAGGTTTCATGTTTTGAAAACCTGAAACGTTTTTCAGTTCTCAAAACAGGTTTTTTTTTCTCACTTTTTGTCCAAAAATACACTTTTCCCAGGAACTGTTATTATATTATGTCAATCTATTACCCATCCTTGTCTGTAAAATATCAGTGAAAATATGTATTACTGAGTTATATTAAAATATCTATTTATACTTATCTCACTTTAAGCAAACAGTATTTCTATCAGTCCTATTGCACGTTCCCTAGCAGCGATTCCAGAAGACTTGCAGTCATGGCAAGACGCTAATAGTGTCACTGAGGTTCCTGCACCCAGAGAAGGTTTGTTTAAGGCTCCAGTAATTGCTTTGAGGTCCACAGACTAATAATTGCCAGGCAGGAAAACTGTGAGTCACCAAGGAGCTCTAATCCTGTGACCTGCAAAAATACCTGGAGGAGGCAAAGGTTAAAAAAGAAACATTTTTCCTTTCTGGTTAAATCCAATTTCTTTGTGTTGCTTTGCCAGTCAATGTGTAGTTGACTAAGGAGCGCGGAGTGTGACATATAAAAGTGGTAGGTGTTATTACTAAGCATATTAAACTGACAAGAAAAACATAGGGCTCAGAGACAGCTGAAAGGCACTTTTAAGTCTCACCAAGAAAAACAAGTCTGCAACATACTCCTTCTGGACTCAGGGTTGTACGAATGAACCTCAGGAGTCCAAGGAGAGGTAAGGTTCACAACTCTAAAAGATGGCTCAAGGGGAAGGCTGGACAACTGCCCAAAAGGGGGGGTTTGGAAAAGTAAGTTGGAACTTAAAAGGTTGTGGGGAGGGGGAGGGTGAAAGAAGAGAGAGTAAAGAAAAGAAAACGAGAAAAAAAAAGAAGATTGCTTTCTATAAATAAATGTGGGCAGGGGAAGTGCTGGGGAGGGAGAAGATCTAACAGACAAACCTGGCACAAGAACAGAAAGTATACACTAGCCATGAATAAATTCAACCTGGAAAATTGAAGGAAGGTTTCAGCCATCAAAGGAACACAATCCTGGAACAGGCTTGCACGGGGAGCAGCAGGAGGAAGAGAAGGAGCTGGATCTAATTTGAAGGGCAAGAGAAAGGCATGGAGGGAGAAAGCAGCTTCCAAGGTTTTACAGTGAGTCTGTGGCCCTAGTCCTGCAAAGCAACCATGTCCTGAGGGTCTGAGGCCTTCTGGTGGTGCAATGGTACCACTCTGGTCCCCAGGGAGCTCACTGAGGGATGTGAACGCGGAGTGATGTGACCACGAGATCCTGTCCATCCCTCTTCAATCACCTCCCTCCAAGACTGACATGACATTTCCTCCCTGACATTTAATTTTCTTTAACTAGTGGGTCAAAGAACACTTTGTGGAGGTCACAGCAATTCTGGTTGCTGCCTTTTTGAGCTCATTTTAATGCCATCAGTGTGAAGCTGTGATGAGTCTGGCAGCTGAACTCCAGGCTTAGAGATCAAGAGGTTTTTCAGAGAAACCCTGGTTCTTGTTTTACAGCGTGAGCCTTACCTGCAGGGGTCCTGGCTCAGTTTCTCTCTGTTCTCACTTATCCGATGGCCTGGGGCACCTCTCCTCACCAATATAATGGGATTAATGATGAGGGATTTTTGACCTGTGGTGGTTTGAGGTTTTTTTAACACTGGAGAAAGTTCAGGAAAAAGAGAACAATAAAGTCATTTTCCAGTGATCTGAGGCTTGTTTTATTTAATCAGGAACAAACAAAACACCCCACAAAAATGCCAAAAATGAAACATTTATGGGGGTGGTTTGTTTAAAAAATGGAAATTAACTTTGGATTGAAGCATTTCAAATAGAAACACAGTTCAAATGGAAAATCTGGGATACCTGCATTCAAATCTGGGAAATTAAACATCTGGACCCATTTTTTCTTATCCCTTCCCTTCCTCCTGGTACAACTACCAGACTGTTTTACCTGACCAGTGCCATTTTTCTCCACTGGAACAAGTTTGCACAAAGCAGTTTTCCAGGCTCTTGAAGACAACTTCAAGACAGGTTCTCCAGTCTTTAGGAGAATCATGAGCAGAGAATGACCCCAGGTTCATGTTTTTATCCTTTTCTACAAGGTTTAAATATCCATAAACCTGGGGAGAACTGAGGAGAGCTCCAGCAAGTGCACACCCTCCCTACTACATCTGTCAAAGCCCACAGAGATAGCTACTTGAGAAGCACATCAAAAGAGCTAGGAACTAACATCCGAAACATGAGATCAAGCTGATCTACCTCAATCTACCAAGCTGGGGGTTCTGTCTGGGGTGAAAGGCGAAGGAATGCAGCTATGGGCTCTGCAGGGGTGTTGAAAGAAGCAGGACTAGAAGGAGGCTATAGTCCTGGCGGACACCAGGACTTCTGAGTCAGGAGAGCTAGTTGCCCACTGCTGGTAAACCTAACTTCAGAGATGTCTTGACTCCCTGCATAAGCCAGGGGGCTATCTGCTTTGCTCTCTGGCCAAGATCACTAATGAAATGATGGTAACTGTTACTTCTTTTTTCTTTTTTTAAATACAGCTGATTTATCTGATGTTTGCAACAAGAATAAATGTGCAAATCTGGGAGACAATAGATTTGTATGAGATACTCTCAAATAGGGTGCAAAGGAAGGTTTGCTTTTTCTTAAATGTGGCTGTTTAGGATTCATCAGAATCCCAGACCGGTTTGGGTTGAAGGGACTTTAAAGCTCATCCAGTTCCAACCCCCTGCCACGGGCAGGGACACCTTCCACTAGAGCAGGTTGCTCCAAGCCCCTGTGTCCAACCTGGCCTTGAACACTGCCAGGGATGGGGCAGCCACAGCTTCTCTGGGCACCCTGTGCCAGCGCCTCAGCACCCTCACAGGGAAGAACTTCTGCCTCAGAGCTCATCTCAATCTCCCCTCTGGCAGGTTAAAACCATTCCCCTTGGCCTGTCCCTACAGGCCCTTGTCAAAAGCCCCTCTCCAGATTCCTTATAACCACCCTTTGGGTTCTGAAGACTGCTCTAAGGTTTCCCTGGGCCATTCAGAACTTAGATAGACATGGAATATCACTGGGTCATTCCTCTGCAGTTTTCAGGAACTTGCAGATTCGAGATGCTGTGGAATGTCCCTCTTAGATACATAAGCAACCAAGCAAAACCAAACACCAAACATGAAAACAGACCAAAAAGCAAACTATGTCCACTACCAAAGAAGTGTGGAGGGGGCTGATTTGTTCAATTTTGAATGATACAGAATTCATGCCTGGCACTTGAAAACTCTCTTATTTCAAGCAGGTTTTGCTTTGGGATTGAAAATGAAATTGAAAGTAAAACACTTGGACCAAGAAGTGCAGAGAGCATTTCCAAAATGACTGAAGGAAATGTGTGTGTAACAGTCAGCAAGAGACACCACTTGGCTTTTTCCTCAGCCACACTGCTAAGACTCATGCAGAGACCAATATTAGAGACTAGGTTAAATAAACCCCAGAAATAATGCTAGATGTTCACCAAGGGACTGGTAAAATGTGTTGCTATTCTGCATAAGAAAAGACTCCTCTTTAAATGCACAGGCAGTCTTCAGCTCAATTTACTGATATAAATAGGGCAGCTCAGAGCCAGAGTGAATACAGAAAATGTTTTCTTATATGCAAATGAGAGATCACATTATTTCATAGAAGTAACTATAATAGTTGGAAATTAGCAAATGTTTCCAGATTCCTGTTACAGGCAAAAAAAGAAAAAAAGCTCATCTAATGTTCCCAGATAAAAATGACATTAATTGAAAGTTTGATTCTATTCCCTAATGAATTTTCCTGTTGCATTGTAATTAATAACTACTTACATCTAAGAGAACTCGGTTTCCCTTCAAATTAGGGCATTACTTATAAATATGTTAATGTTTTAAGACTAGATCTTAAGAATGTCATACATTGCCCTTATAATGGCTGTCAGGGTGAGGAACATTAAGAAACTGTTAATGGATGTTATAGCAACTGTTGTGCACGATACTGCTGGGAGCCAATAAAAGCCTAAAGCCATCCTCTCCCAGGAGCCCTCTAAAACCAAAGACCTCATGGCCTGTCTTCATGGTGACTCAAATACAACAGGTCTCACAGTAACCACCACGGGGGCATGTTTAAGAACCACCCTGAGATTTAGTATTTGCCTGATACCTGCCACATTTTATCATTTCAAGGCCAGGCAGAAGGGATGGAGGCAGCTGTGAGAAGCATGCCAGTGGTTGCACAACCATGTGCACTGGGGCCAGTCCATGTGCTATTTCACCTCATCCCAAAGATGTTCCAGAGGCAGCGGGGTGGATGCTCTTCAGCTGTACTTGACCTCTAAACTTGTCCTTGAGGCTTCTCTTACAAACAGCAGAGACATCACTTGGATGCTGCCTGAGACTGCTAAAAAAGGGCTTCAAGGATATTTTTTCCCTTGTTCCTGGTAAAGAATGAAAGGCAAGAAAATGAAAACATTGCAAGAAACAAGGCAACACGTGAATGTGCGTCCCTGTGCGGTGTCTCCGCCACTGTTCCTGCTAATGCAACACACACCCACGGCCAGGCTGTGGATAGTGCCTACAGCACCGACCTTCAACGAGTGCTGCAGGATCCAGGCCAGTTCCCATCAAACTCAAGCTGATTATTTATATTAGCTTTGTTTTCTTCCTGACTCTTTACTCCACTTATTATGGTAACTGATTTGTATATGAAGTCATTAACCTCCATAACAACCCAATTAAAATGTCCACCATAAACTACTGTGGGTTTGCCATCTTGACTTGAAATAAGTAATGTGGGTGGTAGAAAAAGAACTGCCACTGCCACTCATCATGCCTGTCTGGGGCACTTCTGGGACTGTCACCTATCACTGATGGCACTGATTGCACCCAGCATGGATGTCTGGGGAGCCCTGAAGACCAAAGAGAAAGGTGGAGAGAAGGGGCAGGTGAGTGGTCCCATCATGCCTCTAATGCTTTCACAGGGAAACCATGTTTCTGCTGCACAGGAGAAACCCTGGGGGCTAACACTCTGAAAGGGACATAGTGGCAAGCAGGGAGACCGTGGTCAGTGGCTGGATGGAGGCTGCAACTCTGACAGTGTCAGTGCCCACAGTGGAACAGGGCTGGAGTCAGGTCCTTAGTGAAATTGGTTTTAAATCAATGGATGGGTTTTCAAGTTTTTGATTGTTACTTATTTTAGCATTACGTTCTAGTTTAATAAAGATGGTCCCGTTTTTCCTACTGTCTCAGAAACAAAAGAATTACAGAAAAATTAACACATTTCCCCCCTTAACGCAGGGAATGAAGGTCTTCTCCAAAACACCACATTCTGTGAGCCTTGGGCTACATCTAGGAGAACTGGTCCTGTCCATCAGTACCTCTGGATTAGTCTTTCTCTCCTTCTGCTATCCAGAAACCTCCTCTGACATCCGCTTTCCTCCCCATGATAGACAGCTCAGAAACCCAAAAAAGAACTTTTTACCATGCAGTTTGGATTGAAATCTCTTATCCCACCCCTACCACACACACGCTCACACCCTTGTATTTACAGATTACAACTTTCCTTTGCAGGCACTAGCTGCACACATGCCCTTGCAAATCTCAGCACAGCAGGGTCCTGAGTGTTCTGGCTGGAGCAGCACAAAATGTTGCTGGTAACCATCGGTGTGTCAATAGCCAGGACAAAACTGCATCTTGCTCACTAGGCTGCAAAGTCTGGGAAGTGGTATATAAAAAGCTGGGTATGGATGTGTGCCAAGAGGTAGTAAACAAACTGGGAGCTCTGTTTTTCCTCTGGCTTTCACTCCAGAGCCTTGTCTGTCTGTGGAGGAGATGCCCAGCTGCGTTGGGCAGATTGTTAGGATTTTAGACCTGGTGCTTCTTGTGGGGGATATGAGAAGGGGTTGTAACTAACCCTGCTTTCCAGAGTGCCAGGGGAGCAGCAGGGAGCTGCATGGGCTCTGGATTCAAGGCCAAAGATAGTAAATGACATGAGAACAAAGTTCAGGGCTGCCTTCAAATCGTGTTCACATAATGAAAGCATGAAAGCAGATTCACACGATGGATGAACATGAAAAGCCAAACATATCGATCACTCTGTACATCGCTGGCAACCAGCTGTCCTGGCAGCAGTCTTACAAGGGCATTGCTGCAGTCAGACACAAGATAATGAGGAGGAAACAGAGGAGCCTGGATAGGGCAGGTTTTATTCCCAGGGAGAAACCATGTTTGCCCCAGCATCACCTCTGCTGGTCCGACGCTGGTCACGGTGCCTGTGTTTTCTAAATGGTGGACCCTGTCCAGCAGACGCACTGCTGTGTGCCTGCAACCTGCTGCACAGAGGCAGTGAAGCAGTGTCAGTGCTGCAGGAAGCATCAGGACTCCAGAGCTGCCCTGGCTGAAGGGCCCAAACATGCACAGCCTTCTGCTTCACTTGGGCTCTGCTCCACGGCTCACAAAGTGCATGGCATGCAAGGTAAGACTCTGTTTCACGTTAATTCTTGGCTGTGCAATTAGGCAGAATGAGGTGGCTCCTGCGCCAAAGGCCTCTCCACACTCGGGACAGGCTGCTGCAGGCACGGGAAGCAGCAGCACGGAGCTGTCTGCAGCTTGTAGGCACAGAGCGATGCTGGTGTGGGCAGGGATGCTTTAAGGAGAGTGGGGGATGGCAGGCAATTTAACCTCCACTGCTTTGTCGGCCTCTTCATGCTATTCCCTGTCTCAGCACAAATGCCTTTGGGTTTGCACGGTCCCACGCTCCCTTCCCAGCCCTCCGGGCTCCCTTCAATCAGCACCTAATCTGGATGCCCTCAAGGATGCTCTCAAAGCTCTGCCCCATCTGTCTATCCAGATCAGGAAGCCAAAGCCCCTGAATGAGATGGTGGATCTCAAACTGCCCCTGCACAACCACCCTCCAGCTTCCCTCCCCATGAGAGCTCACTCCGGAGTCTCAGCAGCATCGTGACTGGGGCAGGCAACAGGAGGACACATCTATTCAGATACCCAGGGGTAAGGAGGTCCTTGACCTACTGAACCCCCCTCACCCTGTGCTGCAGCCCTACAGAGGGAGGGCAGCACAGGGAGAGACAACTCCACCAGCTTTTCCCATGGGAATCCTTTTCCCAAAGTCCCCTTTTCCTCATTCATCTGGGAAACTGTACAGAGAAGAGAAGGAGAAAGCAAATCATGGTTTCTCTGACTGGCAGCAACACTGATCCTGCCCGAGTTTCCAAGCCTTCCTTTGGAAACACCAAAATAGAGATAAAGGTAGAACAAGACAAGGCAGAGTATCTCTTTGTCCATGCCTAAGGCTGTAGCTTGCCCCTGCACCCTCCTCAGAGCCCATTTTTAGGGATTCACAAGCTCTTGCAGCTACTCCCTTGACCTTCCATCTGCAGATGTAGAAATCTCTTTCAGGCTCCATCCTTGTCCCTTTGATCTCCCTCCCTACCTGCAAGGATGCCTTGTGGCTTGTTATCCACATCCTGCTGGCCTCCTGAGCCTCACCAGAACTACAGCTCCTCTCTCTTGCCCAAGTAAGGGTTAAACAGCTTGCTGGCTCTGAATCAGTCTCCTCCTGTTCTCATATGGTTTCATATAGTTTCTCCTGGTGGGAATGTGTGACCTGCATGTCCAGGTCCTGAGGACTCAGAGCAGCTGCTGTAGAAAGCAGGTTTTAATTCTATGGGCACGTAACACCCTTTTATAGAATGCTCTTCTCTGTCGTCACAGTGCTTGGGGTTAGCTGCAGCCAGGAGATGTCTTTTTCATTTGTGGTGAAAGCTTGAAGGAGGATAATAACAGATGCAGGGACTGCAGGAAGGGAAAGATGGGTTTGTGTTTAAGGAGCTGTTTTGAAGACCTGGAGCCTGTCATTGTGCCAGCATTACCGTGTGATGTCAGATGAGTCCTCACCCTGTCACCACACAGTCACTTGTTTTCCCTTTGTTCAGCTTTTGGCACCTACAGATTCATTTGCAAAGTCCTTAGCACTCACAGCTCTATCTATCTCCACTCTGAGGTTGTGTTTTCACCCTAACAATTCCAGACCTAGGATGAGTGGAATTTTTTCTTCGAGGTGCTAATTTTTCCCCATTAACCATGTAGGTTGCCTACCCAAGACAAACATCTAACTACCTGACAGCCAAGGCAGCAAGATGGATCTTACCTGGGGTGTCAGTTTAGGGATGGGGATTTTTTACTATGATTTGCAGCTTTACTGTCCTCTCCTGTCACTAAAGGATTATCCCTTCAATGCCAGGGTTTTCCATCTCACGGAGTACCTACAGTTCATTGAACAACACAGAGCTCAAAAAAGACCCCCAAAACAAACTACAGCCCAAACACCAAAACACAAATAACAGAAGAAAACTCCAAACAAACAAACAAAGCCCTGAACAAAAGGGATGTTCAGCATTCCGGTCCAGAGCTGGAAGATTTTAAAGACAACAGAACTGAGTTTATGTGAATTGAATGTTCTGTGAGCAGAGCTCATGTTTCATTTGTTATTTATCAGAGAATCAACTTGGTTGGAAAAGACGTTTAAGATCATCAAGTCCAACCGCTCCCCAGCACTGCCAAGGCCACCACTAACCCATGGCACTGAGGGCCTTGTCTACACAGTTTTTGGACCCTTCCAGAGAAGGTGATTCCACCACATCAGCAGCTACTCTCCACGCCACAGATATGTTATGCAGAAATCCTTGGGGATTCGAGGAGTTCAGGGAAGTCAGGAGAGGCACCAGACAGGAAGGGCAGTTCTGCAGCTTGCTAAGGTCTTCCACATCTGACTTCATGGTACAGAAGTCTCCACTCTTAACAACTGCTCACACCGCTGTTGCTGTGCATAGGATCAGGACACCTACTGTGTGATGATCCCTATGATCATCTACAGGGAATTATTGCTGTAAGAGAATACAGGATCCCCTTCTTTGGTTTCCTTTGTTGTATGTGTTTCATCTATAGGACCCACCAATGATTATTAGCATTGATTCATTTTTCACTACACTGCACATTTCTAACCTTGTCCAAATATGTTTTTCATCTCTAGATGTGCAGGAGGAAGAGTTCACAGAGACAAAAAGTAAAGAGGTAAAATGAATCCTGAGAAAAGTGCCCCATAAACTTTTGGAAATCATGCTCTTAAAACTAAGAAACAGAATTAAGATTGAGGCTGTGTTTTTGCACTACCTCCTCACGCCTTAAAGGATGGTGTCTCATTATGTTGATGCATTTGTGCGTAGTTTTAATGTGCTGTGCAACACAACTTCCATTATTCATACAGCTAATGTATGGTAAAATTACAGCATCCTACTTTGGATTTGGTTGGACTCTCCCTAGTAAAAGAGCCCAAGAGAACAGGTCATGCTGGAAGAAAATAAATTCTTACAGACTTTCTAAAGCCTCTAGTAAGAGTGATTGTAAATCAAGAACTATTTTTACTGTAAGGAAGCCCCATGCCTTTGGTATCCCTTTGTAGATTCGGTTATGTATATAAGCATGGATCTCTCTTTCTAAGACCTCAACAGGCCTTATTTAATTCTCAGGATTCAGGACTATGGCAATAATCACAAATTATAAAGCTCTGAAATGTACATGTTACAATAGAAACAAGATCTGCACAGTTGAATTGGAACTGTGCCTTTGGTCCACTTACGGGTTTGGAAATACCTGGCTGGGAAGCTTTGAATCCTTCATTTTCAATAATTTGGACTCAGTTCTGGTAGCACCATGAGGTAATGGGATGACTTTGAACACCTGATATTGCTACATCTGGAAAAGCTGCCTCTGGCACACGACTGTGTCTGCATTAGATAAAGGCACAAAGGAAGGAGACAGGACCAAAGTCTTGGGAGGGAACAGCTCAGTGGTCTTCTTTCAATCTCACAACTGTGAGACTCCTTATAGGCCTAGATGGTCAAAATTATTTTTGTGTGAGATGCAAAGAACAAAGAAGGGGATTACAAAGGCATGTGATATCCTTTATCACATGATTATGCAGCATACAGCTATACCTTATCATTGTAACTTTTGCAGACACCATACGGAACACTAGAGGAGTGAACAGAGGAAGCCATAAACTTCATTCTTTTTTGTATTTGTCCCCAGTAAAAAATGCTCACTAAACAGGAAATTGGCCATTTCCTTTCTCCAGAGAAGTCTGTATAAGAGAAACAGTTGAAAAATAATTATGCCATATGAGCTAATAGAATATGTCTGTTCCGGCAGAGGCTTGCGAGCAGCTTCTGAGGCCACATGGGAACCTCATTGGCTTTTCAAACTCAAAGGGACTTTGCTTAAGTTCCCTTCCAAAGGAAACTGCTTCAGCTCATTATTTGCAGACAGCATCTGTCACTTTTCTATGCCAGTGGATGCTGATCGTCCTCAAAGAACATTGTACAAATGTGCAGACTGCTGTGTGTTGAGAAAGGACTGCTATTATATCAATTTTCCACTTGAAAGCAGCAATAACAGCAAATAAAGCCTGGGCCACATGACTCTGTTGGATCTGGGGCACTTTCACTGAGGCATTCACCCTAAGTGAAAGACGAGACACTCGAAGGGAAGGTATGGACAGAAGCAGCGCTGTCAATATGTTACTGAATACAACCCTGTGCTGTGCAGAAACTGGCTCTGCTGGGAGACAAAGCACGTTGAAGATCTCAGCTGTGTCCTCTTGAGGACCTGCTGAAGGAGCTTCTGCTGACTGCAGGGCTTGAGACCCACGTGTCGTGTGTCCTTTGGCAAGAAAGGTTGGACCAGAAGAACCTTGAGGTCCCTTCTACCCATAGGTGATTCTATGATTGTCACCTGGTTGAGTCTACTCTCTCCTGGAGCAAAACCTGTCACATAGTGCAGTTTCTGTGAAAATGTAAGGACAGAGCCATACCTTAACCAACACAGGATTTGAGGTGCCCTCTCCTGAGTAACTCAGCTCTTCTTCTAGGTCTGGATGAGGGATGTTTGCTCTGCTGTGTGTCCCCATCAGCAAGCACAGCAGATAGATGGAGGCTCAGGGATGAGAGGTGCTGGAGACATCCCTCCTTCCCTCCAGTTATCCTGCCAAATATCCCTTTGTTAGCTAGGTTCTGCTATTGTACAAGTCCACCTGTCACTTGGATAGCTGACAATGTGTCAGCTTCCAAGCCTCTTCAATCAGGGACTGCTTTCGCAACCAGGTAGGCTTTTTCCTTCACCTGGCTTGTCAAATAGGCAATGTGGTGGGATCAGCACAGTGTTCTTCCTTCCTTCACTGGTAAGCCTGGCATAAACACACTTTTTCTGGGGTATTGCAACAAACTTTTGCTTGTAATAAGTAGGGCACAGTGCAAGAAATAGCAACTGGTTGCTGCCCTCCAGTTCTGAGAAGCTGTACCTGGATGTACCCTGTGTACCTGCTGGATGGCAGATAACACAGCTACAGGTTGGGCGGAGAAGAGATTCAGAGCAGCCCTGCAGAGAAGGACTTGGGGGTGTTGGTTGATGAGAAACTGAACACGAGCCGCTTCAGTGTGCACTTGAGCCCAGAAACCACCCGTGTGCTGGGCTGCATCAAAAGAAGCGTGATCAGCAGGTCAAGGCAGGTGATCCTGCCCCTCTGCTCTGCTCTCGTGAGACCCCACTTGCAGCGCTGTGTGCAGTGCTGGTGTCCTCAATGTAAAAAGGACATGGAGCTGTTGGAGGAAGTCCAGAGGAGGCCACGAGGATGATCAGGGGCTGGAGCAGCTCCCGTATGAAGGCAGGCTGAGAACATTGGGGCTGTTCAGCCTGGAGAAGAGAAGCTGCGTGGAGACCTCAGAGCAGCTTCCAGTGTCTGAAGGGGGCTACAAGGATGCTGGAGAGGGACTCTTCATTAGGGACTGTAGTGATAGGACAAGGGGTGATGGGTTCAAACTGAACTGGGGAAGTTTAGGTTAGATATAAGGAAGAAGTTCTTCCCTGTGAGGGTGCTGAGGAGCTGGCACAGGGTGCCCAGAGAAGTTGTGAATGCTCCATCCCTGGCAAGTGTCCAGTTGGACGGAGTCTTAGGTGACATGGTTTAGTGTGTGGTGTCCCTGCCCATGGCAGTGGGGTTGGAACTGGATGATCTTGAGGTCCTTTCCAACCCTAACTATTCTATGATTCTATGATTTGAGGACAGAGCATTTAAGAACACTGGATTCTGACTAGGATCAGTGGGTATTTTGCTGTGGAAGGGCAGCCAGGCTTTTATGAAGGGTGAGCACAGGTCACCCCACAGGTCCTTTGTAACTTGTCCTGTAAGGCCATGTGGAGGGCTAATGATGGATTACATGGCAGTTCTTTTTCATAACCTTAGGGCACATCTGTGAAGCAATTCTACAGACTTACAACTTCAAAATAAGAACATCGAGTATTTTGCCGAGTCAGTGTTTCTGTCTGTATCAGTTTCACAGGGCATCTCTGTCCAGCGCTGCCAGAACTCATGGTGGTAGGCAGTACTAGGGCAGCAAGGCACCTCCGTGAGCACCAGGTTTATGTCTGGAACCATTTCTTGTCCTCGAGATGGGGTTCTGGGGCTCCAGCCATACAGCCTTCCCACAATGCAGCTAGGAAACGCTGCAGCTTAGCCCAACTTAACATCCCTCCTTCATATTTTCCAGCAGGTCAATCACTCTGGGACATGAAGAGGGGTTTATTGCATGGATGCTGCCACATTTACACCCTGAGACTTCTGCAAACAGGAGGAAGGATTTTGACTAGCCAGGGATAAATCACTGGCTAGGAGGGGTAAATCACTAGCCAAAGGCTAATTACAACACGTGCAGCCTCTTCTGGTTGCCAGCACTGGGATTATTTCATCCCTCTAATGTGAACTACACACAAGTTAGATGTCTGCACTCATCGAGTTGCCTGGACTCCCTTACTTGGAGGAAAGAGGAATCTCTTGTAGTTAATTCTGTGTCTTTTAGGTGGCTTTCTCTCAGTGAGTAGCAAGGAGACTAAGTGAATCCTGGATGGCTGAGGTTTAGTAAGATGACTTCCCTCCCTCCCTCAAGTGCTAAAGTGAATGGAGAAACAAGGGGGAAATGTCAAGCATCAATTATTTCTTAGGCATGCCCTGACTTCTCTTATAAAGACCACTTCACCACATGGTTGACATTCTCTAAAGCCTCTCCAGGACAATCTGGCAGACTTCTTGGAGTTAATGGTAAAATTCCCTCTAATCTGGGAGGAAGATTTCACTCTTGGGAACTTGACCCATCACATCTGTGTGTGTGCTGTCCCAAATCAATTCTCCAACTTCAGTAAGACTAGGTTTTTTGAGAAACTGTAAACCAGGCAACTATCATCTTGGCTGCTCCCTCTCTCCAGGACTTGGTGAGGAGGCACTTGCAGATATGCTGGGAAGGATGTTGAACAGCATCATCCACCATCAAGCTCCACAGACTCCTCTTTGTGCTTGTTTCCAAGAATCTCTTTGCTCCTACATAATTCTGACCCAGCTGACCTGCAGCACTCGTGTGGCATGTGAAAAATCCCCACATTCCCCAGAGCAAGCTACAGATCTCTCAGTGCAATCTCTGCAATTCAGACGTGTTTTCCCTATATAAGAAAAATTGGAGCTTTCACGCTGAACAGCCATTTCAATTTTCATCAGTTAAAATGTGGATTGTTGAAATAATGGTCCTGCTGTAGGAGGAATGAATATTCTTCCTCTGACTGCAAAGTGAAAACAAGTGACAGTCTGTCTCCTGCCTTCTCCTCAAGCCCCAAAACCTGGGTTTTTTTACCTTGAAATACAGGAAAATGAATTTTGAAGAGCTGTCAGTAAGATTCCATGAAATGTCCCCGTCACAAGAAGAAGCTTAGAAACAAGTAAGATGTAATATCTAAGAAAACCCAGATGAAGGATATTCACTGTTACCCCAGCAACTGCTTAGGAGGGCAATGACCTCCCGCAGCAAAGCAAAAGGCGTGAGCTTGTGAAGAAGCATCTCTTGGCAGCAGCTATGATTGACCATCTCCACCCACCCCAGAGCAACTAATCATCCTCTGAGAAGGAAAGGAAACCCGACTTCAGGGACACGGTTGGTATCCTCCCAGGGCTTTACCAGTGATGTCTTTACATGGGTAACCTGGAGAGCAAACCTGGCAGCTCTCCTCGGGTTACTGCTGTTGGCTTTTGGAGGTACCAGCAGGACTTTCAGGTTTTGGTTTTGAAGGATTACGCTTACGTTTCCAAACTGCTTGTGGAGTATTTTAAGAAGGTTGCTTTGCTTGAAACATAAAGTGTATTTCAGTGTTCACACAGCAAACATATTTAACAAAACATCGCAAGTTCATGGAAAAAGCCTTAAATATCAGGATGATTTTTGAAATCTAAATATTTCTGTTTCAGCTCTGTCAAATCTAATAGTTTCTGCTCATTACTTTTTGCTTAACCTTTGGAATAAAGATGTCGTCATTCTCCCGGGGCTTCTGCAGCATTCTAATGTGAAGTGGCAGATCTGGAGAATACATATGGATTTCAGGGAACAATAACTCCTTCTATGTTTTATTAGAATGCAAACGACCACTCCATGTGCTGGATCTCCTCCAAAAGGGTTCTGATTGAGAATTAGATGGTATCTTTTAAAAATTCAGCCTAATTCTGCTTTCACTAAAACCAACAGCAACTGTATTGCTGACTTCAGCAGGAAAAAATTAGGACTAGAGTGATGTGCTGGAACATCAACATTACCTGATCAGAACCTTTTGTCCCAAAAGGTAAGCTGTAAGTGACATCCCATCTGAAAATCACCCTTTTTACAGCTGTCCATCAGGTATTGCTGTTGCAAAGCCATGCAGTAGGTATTTATACGTGGTACGGTCAGGAGGTACAGAGCTCTCCTAGCCAGTGTTTATTGCATGTCAGAATGTAATATTGAGGTGAAACAAATCCCTTTCGGACCTTTGCTCCTCAGAGCTGGGTGCTGGGCAGCAGCAGCCGGAGCACTCCCTGCTCGCAGCCAATTTACTTGAGCAGGGTTTTGAAATAACTTTGTGACAACCTCCTAATGAAACTGGAGACAGGGCTGTTTGGAGGAGTCTTATTGATTGTGAATGTCCAGTGTTTTCCAGCCACAGGGAAAGCTTCGCAAGAGCCATAAATGAGCACTGTAGCTCATGGCTCATACATCATTCTAAACAGTCACCTTTTGGAAAAGATGGGAACCTGCAAAAGAAATGGAGGCTCTAATCCTGGTGTTTTAACCACATCTGAGTTATTAAATGAGCAGGCAGAGGAATCAGAGAGCCTAGGCTTTGTCTGGACAAAACAGCCCTTCTGGATGAGCACGGCTGTGCTGTGAAAGTGAAGCATCAGGAATAGCTGGGGCAAGGGCATGGCCAGCATTGCTGCTGCTCCTCTGCCTCACCAGGGTAAGCCACCACCCCATGGCACAGGGGAACCTGCCAGGGGAGGGATGTCCACGGCTGTAGGGGATGCTCCCCACCAGAGTGGTCTCTGCGTATCCCTGTATCTCTCTGGCACTGTGGTACCCAAGCAGTTCCCAGAAACTGTAATGCCAGTAACAGCCATCCTTTTTGGGGAGTAATTTAGAATCATGGAATGGTTTGGGTTGGAAGGGACCTTAAAGATCACTTAGTTACAACACCCTTGCCATGGGCAAGGACACAATATAGAATCACAGAAACATGTTTAGGTTGCTCCAAGCTCTGTCCAACCTGGCCTTGGACACTGCCAGGCATGGGGCAGCCACAACTTCTCTGGGCACCCTGTGCCAGCACCTCAGCACCCTCACAGGGAAGAGCTTCTGCCTGAGAGCTCATCTCAATCTCCCCTCTGGCAGGTTAAAGCCATTCCCCTTGGCCTGTCCCTCCAGGCCCTTGCCCAAAGCCCCTCTCCAGGTTTCCTGGAGCCCCTTTAGGCACTGGAGCTGCTCTAAGGTCTCCCCTTCGGGAGCCTTCTCTTCTCCAGGCTGCCCCAGCCCAGCTCTCTCAGCCTGGCTCCAGAGCAGAGCTGCTCCAGCCCTTGCAGCAGCTCTGGGGCCTCCTCTGGACTCGCTCCAGCAGCTCCACATCCCTCTTGTGCTGTTACCCCAGAGCTGGATCAGGACTGCAGGGGGGTCTCTTCAGCGCGCAGCAGAGGGGCAGGATCCCCTCCCTGACCTGCTGCTCACGCTCTGGGGGTGCAGCCCAGGATGAGATTGGCTTTTGGGGCTGTGAATGCACAATGCTGGTTCATATTCAGCTTTCCATCAAACACCACCCCCAAGTCCTTCTAGTCAGGGCTGCTCTCAATCCAGTTCAGCCTTGATGAACTTCATCAGCCATTCATGAACTTCATTTAAGCCATTTATTTATAACTTGGTGTTTTTAAGAATTGTTTTTATGTGGAAGAACACATCTCTTGGGGAGACCATGAGAATAGTGCAAAGGAATAAATGAGCCAGGGTAAATATCTGCTTGGGTCTGTCTGTGTGTGTGGTTCTTTTGTGAGGAATTAGGAAAGCAATCCTGAAAAAAAGGTTGCTTCTAGAGCTGTGTTGGCACAGGCCCCCAGGATATTGGGAGTTCTACCAATTCTTCAGGAAGTCTGGTAAAGTGACCTTGAATATCCTGAAGACTGGGGGTTTGCTACTGGTTTCTGATAGACGAAGGTAATGCTGGGATGTCTTCTCTAATTAGATTTTTAAGTGCCTCAGGGTGAGGACTGACTTTTCACAGGGGACACACTACAGCATCCAGCACAAGGAAGCTCTGAAGCAAGTCAAAGCATCTGGCTTTATTATTTGAATAATGGCCAAAACATAAATAGCATAATAATAAGATGAAAATGATATGATAGAACAAGAAGTAACACTAGTAATATGATAATAATAATAATTATAGCCATGGTATTAGTTATAATTATCTGACAGTTCAGCAGACTTGATGAGAGGGCCGAGTTCAGAAGGGGAAGGTGCCAAAATGCAACAGATCATATCATCCATGTGAGAGGAGCTGGTGGCAGTGGATGTACCTCCCCTCAGTGCAGTTTGTCGCTGAATGTCTCAGTAGGCAGTTGGGTGGTTGAGTGTAGCAGTTCTGTGTGGGAAGATAGGAAGATGGTGCCTGGAATAGGAGTGCATGACTGAAACGGGCCATCTGGGGAGAATTTCTCTGCCCAAGTTACACTCTGACAATAAGGAGCCCCATGTGGGCACGTTCAAGGCTAAATCATCCTGTCCTGAGAGGCATGTCTGAATTTAAAATACATGCCTAACTTTTTGGCAATTTATTGTCTCAGGGCCTCACACCACCATGTTCAAATGGGGTGTAAAAACACTTCCTTTGTCATCTCCATTGAAATGGTTAGCACTTTGGGGAGCAACTCTTTCTTTTCCTGCAGCCACTAACACAACAAAGTCCTGATCTTACTTGGGTTCTGTAGATCCTACTGAAGTACCATTAGGCAACAATAACAATAATTACGAATTAAATCTTCCTTAGATGAGTAATGAGTAATCCTGCTCTCTGTTTTCTGTCGAATAATGTCTTCCAAGGTGTAGGATGGCGGCTGATAACATACTCAGTGACCTATCTGTGAGCCCTCAGCTGCACTTTATATCTATCAGAGCAGAAGTCAGTTGACCCAGCGCCCCGCTACTGCTGCAGGAATACCTGGTGTAGCTGGTAAGTTTGGAGTTGAAAACAGCTTTCTAAAATGCCTCCTGTAGTGAGGGGGCAATATTTATTTTTAGTATTTTTAGGGGCCAAATTTTCAACCATTTTCATCCAGAGAAACTGGCATAGAGTCTGTGTGGTGGGTCTCTGAGCAGGGAATGAGACATAAATTCAACAGGCTGTATCCCCGGATGGCAACAACTCATTTGTCCTCCACCACTCAGGAATGAGTCTTCATTTACATCTGACTCCTCCATTCAGTTGCCCATCACCCAGTACTTACTGCAAAGTAGATTCACATGTGGGTATGCAGTAGAACTTTTCCTCTGCTCTTTCCCTTGTCTGATCCTGCCTCAGGTCAACTCCACTTACTTTAGATCAACACATCAGAGATTCACAGCACTTCTTTGAAGACTGTTAACAGTTAACCTTACTGAAGGTATGCTGGTATTTCTGATAGCCCCTTTCCTCCCTGGCTGCACAAGAAGAGATATATGGGGGTAAACTAACAGCTTATGATGGGTATCTGTAAGATGGGCTTCACTGGTAGCCGGAGAAATCAAATCATTTGTGATAGAGGAAATACAATGGATCAGCATTATTTCCTCCAACAGAAAACTGAGACTTAGATGAAAGCCATGCATCTGAATGCAAATTATATTTTCAATGAAAATTGGTACTTTTAATTCTGAATTGCTCCTGTTTCAGTGTTTTTTTTCCCCATCTTTTCTGGCTTTGTATTTTTATTCAGAAACTTGCATTTCTTTTGTGTATGTGTATGTGTGTGCATGCACATGTGTATGTGTGAATAATAGATGTTTTCTAAGTGCTATTGTTCATTACTGTCAACCTCCTTTGTAAGCCTGTAATTTTGGCATAAATACATTTTTCCTCAACATTACATCAGGTTGACCCCAAATTAGTATGGACCAAGGGTAACTCTGGGACAAAACTGAATGATGTCTCTGGAAAAGAAGAACGCATTAGATATGTCAGTGGACAGATTCCCTGACAGGAGCTTAAACTGAGCACTTAAGAACAGTCCCCAGCATCTTATTGTCTCTGATGAGATCATGATTCAGCCCACTTGAGCAGTACCTCAAGTATGCAAACCCTTAGGGAATAGAATTGGCTCCAAGGACAGCATTTCAATGCATAGGTTAGAAAAAGAATTCAGGTTTAATTAGCTTGTCTCTGCCAAGCTGAAGAAAATTGTCAACTGAGATCACAAACTGGGGATAAAGATATCCATACCGAGGTGTACTACTCAAGCCACAAAAAACAGTGCCCATGCAAAACCAAATGCTGCTGTCGTAGCCGAGCCATGGATCTGCCAGTAGATCAATCAATCCAAAATAACGGCCACCAAAGCAGTGTGTGCCATTAGTGGGTTTCACGCAGGGTGTACCAAAGAGGTAGATAGGAGGACTTCCACACCTACATCTTCCAAAGCTGCACTGCTGAGCGCTGCTGCTGAACTCACGGCTTAGACACTGGAGCATACACCCTGGCAGGCAAGTGGGTACGGGTAAAGGTTTTCTGTTGTTCTTCTCACTTGCTACAACTATCTGAGAAGAGCATCTAGTGAGGTTGGATTGGTCTCTTCTCCCAGGTAACAAGTGACAGGACAAGAGGAAATGGCCTCAATCTGTGCCTGGGAAGGTTTAGACTGGAGATGAGGAACAATTCCTTCCCCAAAGGGTGTTAAGGCATTGGAACAGGCTGCCCAGGGCAGGGCTGGAGTCACCGTCCCTGCAAGTGCTCACACACCGTGTAGCCGAGGCCCTCAGTGCCATGGGTTAGTGGTGGCCTTGGCAGTGCTGGGGAATGGTTGGACTTGATGATCTTAAAGGTCTTTTCCAACCCAGTTGATTCTACGTTTCTATGACTCTTTCGTGTTTTGAAATGGGTGGAAGTCCCCTGGATGCCCATCTCACCCAAACAACACTGCTCTGTGCACAGCCATCCTTCCTCCTCCCCAGAACTGCCCAGCCACAAGGTCTTGCTACTGCCTGCACACCCAATCACACGTAACTACTGAGTTTGCTCACAGGTTCCACTGAGCACATGGTTCCACCGAGCACTGAGCACACTGAGAGTACTCAGGTAATGCATATTCTGCTGTAAGCCTGATGCGGAGTGTTACCACTCCTGCATGGCTCAGGTTTGATTTTCATCCCTACAGCTTTGTAGGTGGCATTGAGCTGAGAAATCTGTGAAGTGGAATGTCTTTGTTATCCATCTTGCGGAAGTATTAATGTCATCTTTAGCTCCCATTCGTGCCAATTAGCCAAAGCCCCATGAAGGAGGAATAGATCTATAATTCCAGCTGGAACTGGTGCGTCATATGTGGTTGCTGCTACAGGTCCTCAGCTCAGTCTCATCACTCATCCAGCTAGTCACAGAGGTACTCTGGCAATCCCATCCGGACGATGCTTATTCAGTCCCCTTGGTCTGCAGAAACTGGTAATAAATCAACTCCATAATGAGGTGAAGCTGCTGTTGGAACATATTTTAGCTACACAGCCACTCCAACAGGCTTTATTAGCTAGAACAGGTGCTCAATCTCTGGTAATTTTGTTGAGAGCCTTTCTAACTGGTTTGCTTAATAGAAGACCTCACATGATTTATATATATCTAGAAGTTTTGTTGACCTGAAACAATGAATTCAAGCCATTAAGAAGAGTACTGGCACAACAGTCCACGGCAGCACCCAGGATGGATCATCTTTGTTCACCTGGGACAAGTGATGCTTCATAAAAGGGATTTTGCACTCACACAAAATGCAAATCCCAAAGTTACAACATCAGTACTACACCATTCCTTTCCCCAGCAGTAAAACAGGGCAGCCCCAATAATATAGCTGGTATCAATTTACCTTAGAGGTTAGTAATTCCAGTGGCATCTAGGGGATTTAAACACCCTCACTGGCAGTGATATCACTAGGATCTAAATAACAGACATCTTTCTAAATGCTTCCACACTGCTTTTGCTTACCACATGCACCAGCGATCCTTTATTTTCCTATTTTTTCAACCCCGATTTTTCTTTCCTAATTTAATGTATTTCCTGGTTACATTTGCCTGTATCATTCTACGTTATGTAAATATGACATTTATTGGTAAATAAGCCTTACTCATATATACAGTCATTCCTCAACCATACTAATGAGAGACTAACTACAGTTTATAAGCTGCTGGTATTCCTTCAGCTCCCTAATTATATCAGCAATGCTCAACCTTTTTTTACCCCGTGAGCCACAGGGTCTGTTCTGTGGTCACTAAAGAGCTGGGAGTACTTCTCCGAAAAATGGGAGTACTTCTGAACAGTGATCAAAGAGATGGAAGGCAGATGGCCTGAGCCCTATTGACATTTCCTTTGCCCTTCAATGGCCCTGATTACTTCTCCAGGCATTCTGGATGCTGTGTTTTTCCTATAAATTTTTTTGAGTGCAACTTGAGCTCTTGAGGTCTCCTGCAAAACTGTGTAAGACGAAGATGGGTCTCACTCCTACCAGCACTGCTGAACAGTGGCTTTCTACCACCCTCTTTGGGCAAGACAGGTGGGATGTTTTCTGATGAGGTCCTCTCCTGCTCTCCACCTCTCCAATACTGCCACTGAGGATGTCCTAGATTGTCTCACCTGGGACCAGATGAGGGCTTTGTAGACTTGTCTTGAGTGCAATTTCCACTAACCTTCTCCCTTCTGCACAGGACTGAGCATGGCTTTGTTGGTGGCATCTGCAGAAGTCCTGCTGGCTTCTACTGCAGCTATTGCAATCTGTGTTTCCAGGTCTTGCCCACATGAAAACTCACGCCTGTGCAGGGAGATCACAAAACCTAGCAGTTCCCTGAACTCTGCCCAGGCTCCTGCGAATTGGTGCATTTACTAAACTGAAGACGCTTGGTAAAGTGTCAAAGTTGCAGCTTTCTCTGTACCAGCATCACTAAATCCATGTTTGACACTGGTGTCACCAGTGGTAGCTGGTTGACTAGTTCATGCCCCACTGGAGGGCATGAAGACAGAAGTGGTTTAGCAGCTTTATCATCTGAACCAAATGCTTGAGGCACCCTCAGAGTCCTACAACTGTGAGGACAACTGCTCCAAGGCTAATCTCTGCCCCTCACCAGTACCCGTGGCAGGACCTGCCTCTCTTTCCCTGGCAAAAGACCTTATCCAGCCACTACAGGAGACTCCTCAAGGAAAGATAAATCAAGATTTGACAGAATCCTTCAAAGTGTGATGAGAAAAGAGACTTGTTGAGTCTTTGCCCCAGGCATGAAGCCAAAGTCAAGTTTTTGTACCCAGCTTTTGGTGTGGATGTAATTAACACATGTCCTGCTCTCCATGGGATGGTTAATAGGAAAGTAACAGACAGGAGCAAATAGTGGCCTTTTTTAGCACTCTTTTACAGCTCCTTCTGTTAGCTGAAATGCTGCAGTGTATCATTATCTGTTGATTGCAGTCTTTTGCCCAGTTTTTGCTCTTGCCCAGTCAGCACTCATCTCCAAGACAATTTGAATTAATTGTGTGAAGGATTTCACAAGACTGGAATACTCAGACACATTCAACTGAAATCAAGAGAGAGGGGGTCCGATTCTGATCTCACATGGTTTGATGTGGGCAGAGCTGCAAACAACTGATTGGTTTTTAGGTTGTTTTTCACCCAAGGGGGGTAAAACCGACATCTATACCTCTTTGTGCCACATCTTATCAGCAGAGCATGAACCTGATGGATGCGATTTGTTGGGGGTTTTTTTTAAGATCTTTCTTTGTCCTCTGAGGATATTCTGTACCTTCCTTATAAACATAAGATTCCCCCCATTTGTATTGTAAATTCTGGTTTCATGCCCATTGTTGTTTATACTTCTTGCTTGTAATAATGAAGCATGTACTGAGAATTAAATCAGACTTCCCAGACGACCACAGCCAGGACAACTGTTCATCCCTTGCTCAAATACTGGTACTACATGTGACTGCTTCCTGTACCTTGCTGTTCTCCATGGCTTTTCAATAGAGTTGGCGGAGGTGTGGAATACTTATTAGCTAACTCTGTTGACAGTAAGTGGATGTTATCCAGATCTACTGACTAAATACAAGTATGACTATTAATTGTTTCTTTCCCCAAGGAAGAGAGTCTTGTCAAACCAAATGCCACTTTCTCATCTAACATCTTGCCACCTGCCCTGAGCACAAGAAACAGTCTCCTTATCTTTTTGATAATAATAATAATGATAAAAATGACAACAACAACAACAACAATAGCAACAATAACAACAACAACGAATAACGTCTTTCTTTGAATATAGTCTTATGGCTCACAAGTAAAAAAGGATGCAGCTTGGTGGAGCTCTCCATTTGGCAAGCAGAATGATGAAATCAAAGGTAAGGATGTTGCACGTGCATTGTATGGCAGCTTCATATATCAATTGGTATTTGCCTCCTGTGTTTGGATTCACCCAGTATCATGAGAGCCAAACAGGTTCCCAGTCCCAGCCCTACCACTGAGTTGTACAACTGTGTGTAATACCCTTACTCTTCCATGTCTGTCCTCCTACTTACAAAGGGTGAAACCAAACTAGCTTTTGTGCAGCAATACGAACTTTCCAGACACTGAAATGCAGGGAAGTTAGATGCCAGCTTTGTTTATAAATTGTTAGTAATATCAGCTTGCTTTCTCCTTCTTTCTTCCTCCTACCCCTCAGTTATGCAGCATCACACGGTCCTTAAAGTTCACACACTTGAGGGGAAAACGAAGCCAATTTTCCCACTGAGTTTCAGCATAGATCAGAGGCTACAGCAGCTTCTTTAGCATGAGCAGATAATAAGGGAAGTCTCAAAGTTCAAACAATTCATATTTGTAATTTAAAAACTTACCAGACTAAATCTCAAGTTTGAAGAAAAAGATTGGAGGAAAATCCAAGCTATTAAAGCAGAGTGAATTGTTAATAATAATCAGGGGTGAGGTTTTCTTTTTAATTAAAGTCTATTTCCTTGACTCTTACTTCTTTCTCTTGCACAGCAGGTTGGGATGTAGGTTGTGGGGGGTTTTCTAAGGAGTAAAATTAAGATTTCCTAAATATTCTCCTGCCGAGAACTTGCATTTCAACCCACTGTGTGCACCGTGGCTTTGATTTAAAATCCTTACACTGAGCCGCTCTTTGTGGATTGCACTCTTTTTTCCAGATGCTCCCAGACACAGCCCTGGATAGAGCTTTCTCTGCTGCTGCATCTCAAGCCACTCTCTTGGAAAGCAGGTTAAATTGAAGCAGTTGTGCAGGGAGGTATTTTCTCAGATATTCATAAATTGCTGTGGTTCCTTTTCCACCATGGGGGCTGTTGAAGCCCTTCAGGTGAGTGTATAATGAAATGCAGACTCTCTGTACTCACTGTGTGAGGGAAGGAACAAATTCAGATTCCCTTTGTACTTTGCTAGATAATAACTCTTTTGTTTTAACTAAGCTCTCACTTTCAGGGGTGATTAGATGCTTTGGCTGAATGAATCCTATTATTTAAAGCTTTTCCTGCCTGCTTCTCAGGGTGTATTCTGACTCATGTACCTATTTTCATGTAGACATTAGAGAGAAGGTATTTTTTTTCCCCTTTTAGAAATAGCGGCAAGCAGGTTTTTGGACCAAGCCTTATCTGTGTGTATGGCAAAGTCGTTGGTGCCCAGCTTAGCAAAAAAATGAATGCTAAAAGGCCCTTGTTAATGCTTGCTGATGATGTTTGATTGCTGCATAAGAGACTGCAATGGAAATATGGATCCTAACTATGACATTTTCAGGCCTTTAAATAAATGCATACTAAACCAAAAAGATACAGCCAAAACATATCAGTGCATTCCCACACATCATAGAATCACAGAGTGGTTTGTGTTGGAAGGGACCTTGAAGCTCCTCCAGTTCCAACCCCCTGCCATGGGCAGGGGCACCTTCCACTAGCCCAGGTTGCTCCAGCTCCAGCTCGAGGAACACAATGTACTGGCCAGAGTGGAAAAGAAAATGAAACTTTTTTCTTCCTTCAATTCCAGGGAAATAGGTGCTGGGATCCAACTGATCAGATCATGGCAAGGGAGGAGGCTGTAGTCACAGTTAAGCCAGGAGCAGTGTGCCAATCTCTCTAATTTAAATACCACTAATGTATGTGCATAGGATGCACTTTTATTGAGTTCCCCATGTACTACACACCCACATACTCACTGTGAAGCCATTACCTCGGTGACACTCTCCCAGTCCAGCCTACGCTCCCATTTAACTTGGTGCTCCCTGGCCAAGAGAAGTTTTAAATTCCTTAGTCTCTCAGCAAGCTAATGATCTCTTAGAGCATGATCCAGTATCTTCTTGACATATCTTTCTTGAACCCATAACATTCGAGACTCAGCTGCAAAAACAGCCACATAAACCTGGAGTCAACATCCAAAAAGATCTATTAAAGAAGAAGCCAGATACAGAGAACGGGGAGGGAGAAGGAACGGGAGCACTGATTTGCGTTCCCCTGGCTGAAGGGATTTATCTGCATTTCTAGTTGATAAAAGACATTAATTGATTCACGTTTTTTTATGGCTGCACACGGAGCTATTTCTGGCTGGAAGGAGATACTCTTAAATGGAATGAGTCAGACCAGACCTGTTATGTCGCCCTGGGACCCTGCAAGGTTTGTTAATAGCTCTGAAGAAATCAAGTTGCTTCACAAGGCTATTTTCTCCTCAGACATCAAAAGGAGAGGGAAAGCACAGGAATTCTGAAGGCTGGAAATGATTTTTTTTACATGGTTCTTTGCATTTGACAAATAGCAACAGGATAATCAAAGAGCTTTGCTCTTCGTAAGACACTTCTATAGAGTTCTCAGCAGGATTTATCAGTCCAGCTAAACATAATCTCTAGGGACACAGCTCTTAGCTAAAGAAGTCCTAGCAGGTCATAGCTCCTCAAGTCACTTCCTATGATTTCTTCCAGGTTAACTTCACAAATCAAAAGATTGTACTGAGAGAGTTTTACAGGAAGGGAAGTCTGTATTTTTTCCTCTTAAAAAATATATTGAAAACCATATTCTTTTACCAAATCCTTTTTCCTTACAAAGGCACCTGTTTCCCACCCAGGAATAAGCTCTTTATTATATTGCACTGGAAACAAACTGTAAGTTAGTTTGTCTTCAGTGGAGCTTTGAGTCCAGTGTTTTATGTTCCCTTTCTCCATCATGGAGCCCTGCCAGATGAAACCTGGAGAAAGCAAAGGCTCCTGTGACACATGCTGGGGGCTCTGCCCACGGAGAGGTGATGATAACTCATGGGATGGAGGCCAGCCAAGGTGGTCCAAAGTACAAGGGACATAGTACTTTGTACAGGACTTAATGTCCTGTGCCTTCAGCCCTCTGTCAGCATTTCCACGTTCAGTCTGGAAAGGGAATTGGATAGTTTTAAACTGAGACGTCTGTATGCTTTGTTTTTCACCCGAAGACCAAAAATATCTGTTGAAAATGTTGACAAATTGAAAGCATTTGTCATTTCTGCTTCTGTTTCCCTGGTGACACAAAAAAAAGAGAGAAGTATTTCCAACTAAGGCAAACCTGCAGCTCTTGTCCAGTTTGCCTTTGCTATCACCCCCATGGTTCAAAGCAGGAGCCTGTAAAATGGGCCTCCCCCTCATCTACAAAGCTGGGCCCTGTTTGCCTGTGGTTTAAGCTGATAAGATAAATGTACTGGCCTCATCCTATTTAGGAAGTGATAGCTATGCTTTGTTGTCATGTCAGCCTTTGCCAGGGAAAAATCATCACTTTCAGTGGTGATGATGGGACATACTCTCTGTTGTTTTCTCCAACCTGTTTTTTAGGTGTTGACGTCTCGAACATTCACAGCTCCTGGACATCAGAGGAGCCCATCAAAGAGCTCAGCTCTGTGTTAGAGATATGCAAAGCAGAAGCCTGAGTTTCTTCTGAACTTTCCTCGCACTGGGTGGTGAGACTAATTTAGCAGCATATGGTTTGTAAATCTGCATGCAGCCCCAGCATGATGCCAGTAGCTGGCTTACGGTGTGGGGAGGTGTAGAAGTACAGGCGTGTTAAAATCCATCTCGTTCAGACAAATCTGCCTCCAGCCACTTTCACACAGCCATCTTTTGAAAGAAAAAGCATGCCAGAACAAAAAAAGATGTGAAGTGGGCACCCCTGAAGCCTCTGCTGCCAATGGAGCCTGTGGGCTTGGTGAACCCTCTTTGTAGGACAAGCTGCTGGTCCAAGTGTTTTAGTCCTCCTTCTCTGTACCAGAAAGAGAGTGCGGGCAGACTTGGAGACAGCCACCCTTTTGTGAGAGAGGCTCATGTTGGCATATGCAGATAAAGAAATCTCATCCTCTGAGTGCTCTGGCATCAGCACCCTCCTAAGCCCCATCCTCTGCGTGGCTGTAGCCTTCTGGCTCCCCAACAGGAATTCTCCTGCTTGCACATAGCAACCAGCTCAATCAGTGAAGACTTACACTAAAACACCTGAGAATCCTTAAAGACAAGAAATTATTGTGGCAGAGCAAGGGTCAGTACAAGCAATGGAAATGCAGCTTGTGCTGGTTGGACTCTTGTACTTCATAACATAACTCGCAACATGTGATGCCAGCTACAAATCTGGGGGGGTCTTTCTATAATGCCATGCTTTTAACTGTGATGAACTGTGTTGTGACTCTACAGAGTGGGCTTCAACTCATGCTGGAGCTACGCACTCATTTTAAGGAGAAATGCTGCTGAAAGAGTCACTTTTCAGCTTGCTCCCTGCCATGCCTGTCCTCAAGCCAGCACAGCATCCATGGGGACACATAGGGAACCGATTTGGGTTCAAAGCATTCTGGGTTTGTTTTCATCCAACTTGAATTCTCTGATCTGGCTCATGGTGCGGCCACACCAGTGCTTGTGCTGGTGCAAAGGAAGATGCATTGAGAGGAAGGGAATGAACGAGCAGGGAAAAATGTCTCTTCTAGCTGTAGTTTTAGAGGATGTCATTTTAAACTACACTCAAACTCCCGGGTTTTAGCACTGAATGTATCCATGACCAGTCTTCAACCTCTTGTCTTTGTGCTGGTATCGTCCTTTAGTTTACACATGATTTTTCCCTCCCAGGTATTCAGCCATCACTGTGATGCAGGATGATCCCATGTCTCCCGGTCTTCCTTTTTTGGGCAAAACAAGATACTCTAGCCTCATCACATCCAGCAGAACAGCTCTTCCCCAGAAACCCCTTTTTGCAGCACAGGTTTGTGCCTGCTCCGAGATGAATTAATCTTCCTTGAACAGAGTAGACAAAGAGAACCCCTTTTCTGGTACGCTCTGAAAGTCACCTCAGCTGTGTACTGTGGCCATGTCTAATGCCACAATCCAAGGCAGATACAATCACTGCATCTCCTTCTCCCACTCAGTCTCGAGCTTTTTTCTATCAAACTAACTTTCTGAGCCATGCTTCATGTTTGATCCTAGTTTGAGCGCTGTTCCTGTCTCTCCTTCCCCAATTTCGAAATGAATTCCAATTTGTTTGATGGTTTTCCTGGGAAATACTGGTGCAGGAAAGGCTGTGAAAATGGTAAGAATGAACTCTGTTAAGATTGCCATCCCCACTTCAGTGCCTTTTGTGCAGTTCTGCCTGGATATTTCAAGGTACTTCCGTCTTATCTGCATATGAAGCCAGCAGCTCTGAAAGGCTTATTTAGAAAAATCCAACAGCAGCTATCTCCTTTGTTTTCACTTGCTCTATACAAATCCTTATTCACATCTAAGGGGTGAATGCTCTGTAATGAGCATGATCGTGACAGTGTACAGCACCCTTGACAGCAGGAGGAAGAGCTCTTTCCTGTGGCAGGTTGGAAGGAGATGCATAGGTGGCCATGGATGTGCTGTCCCAGTGGCTTCCTGCCATGTGCTAGCTGTGGCTGCCTACATCCCTCACGCACTGCCAGGCTCTGCATCGCTGCTGCTTGCACATTAAGAACTCCAAAGGACTATCAGCCACTTCAGGGATCTGGAGAAATAAGACCTGGAGCTCAAGCAGGTTGAGGAACCCCAAGAAGAAAGGCTGAGGTGTCACTAAGCATCAAGGCTGTGTCCTCTTGCCAGAGTTCAGAGGCCACAATGCAGCAGCAAGGGTCAGCTATGGGTCCCCACCTCGTGCCATCCACAGCATTGAGTTGGCTTTTCAGTTGCGACCCAACCTCTTCCCATGCAGTTGTTGATCAGTTCTCGCTCCCCTCAGTTGGGGTGTCCTATTTTTCACTCAGGTCATACCAAACTGGGATGAACTGAGGGTATTTCTGGTGCTCTGTGGGTACACAGCACTGACTGTTTTACAAGATGAACCCCTGCCCTGGATGCTTACAGGACAGCATGAACTCACAGAGGTTTCCTCCGGTCCCAATACTGTGAGGCACTTTTAAGCCTCAGACCTGAATTACTTTCCTCGCTCCTAACACTTGCAGTAACTTTGCCTATCTCACTAACTGCAAAAGCACCATGATGTGTGTTTCGTGTCCTCCACACTCTTGATCTCAAAGATCCACGGGCTAACACTCACACTGAGTCAAAAAGCCTTTCTTGCTCTGTTCTGAATTCAGCATTTTTAATTCAATGCCTTTCAGTTGCCATACCAAGTGGATGAGGAGGGCTCACCAACTACCTTCTCTGTCCCAAATCTACTTTGCAAACTTTTATCTCGCAGCACAGACACTTTGCCAGGCACTTATAAAGACTTTATTCATATTATACCTCCTAAGACGAACCTCAGGTTATTCTCATCACCTATATTTGAACTGGCTCTATTTTTATTTCCTGGTTTAAAATGAATATGAGGACATGCCTTTTATAGACTGTACACTCTTGGTATCTGAGCATATCTTAAATTAATAACAGTAACATATACTTTGGAATAAAACTTGTGGTACATTTTATACAATAGAGGCAGAGTGATGACATAAAAAGAATAGATAAGAGTATAGTACCTTAATAAAATCTTGAAGGGCTCTGTTTCCAAAGAGGAATCTGTGAGTCGTGTGCACAGATGTGGCCACACATAAAGAGCAGATCTGCTCAGAAATATGGCTGTGTAGGATGAGGGTTTTTACTCAGCAGATCTGCATCTCACTGCCTGCACTAACACTTTCCCTGTCGCAGCCGGGAAGGCAAGCCCCCGAGCTCAATCTGTTTCATGCATTGATCACAGAATCCGACAAACTCCCACTAGCAAAATCCAGTTGGACTCCTTGAGTCAGGGATCCATTTTCAGCCTGACCATAAACTCCTCTAATTCATTCCTTGTTCGGGGGGGTGTGGGGTGTGGGGTGTGGAACGCACATTGGGAAAGCAAACCCCACATTTTCTCAAGGGGCAGTATGGCATGGTCTGCATTGGCATGTTTAAGTTTATTTTCTGCAGCAGATCCAAGCCAGTGCCATTGAAATCAATTAAAAACTACCAACCATTGGCAGAAAGTGGGCTTGGAATGAGCTCTTTAGTTGAGGAACTGGGCTGTCATCCAGAAACTGTATGTCAGCTATATGAATTACTGGCAACAACCCAGTTTCTCTTTTCATTCACTTGAACTAGGACTATCCAAGAGTCAGAAAAACTGCCATGAAGAGATCTGCTCCTGGTTGAAGACTTCCTGCTCCACACTTCTTGTTGCTATGGGCATTGTCTCATCATCTGAAACACTGCTTTCTGTTCTGTGGCCACTAATTTAGGAGAGTCAGTGAAAGAGAGGTGCTGCTTGCTTTTCACCCGTCAGACAGAAAACTCTGAGGCTGGAGGTTTAATACGCCCTCCAATCTCTGAAACTGCCACAGACCTGCATTCTGGCAGCTTTACTCCATGACAGCAGCAGCCTTAAGGCACTGCATGGAAACGATGCCCTCGTCCAGGAAAACCTTTGGAGAAATTATTGTAATTGCCTTCATATAAGAAAATAAGGGCACAGAGCTACAAGCAGTGATTGTGGGCATCTGTTTTAGGAGTGTGGTGGCCACTGCATGAGGGACTCCAGGACCCTGGGGAATTTTAAAGCCACAACCTGATGACTGTGGATGACAGAATGAGTTTACTCCGGTTCTGAGGAGAAATGGAGATGTTGCCACAAAGGAAACTGCTGTTCTAGTGACAGACAGGAGCCCAGCAGTGGGAAGGAGCTCAGCCCTCTGAAGGGGTGCTGGAACAGCTGCTGGGGGACTCAGTGCAACCCCTCTTCTCCTAACCAGTGCCTCTGATCAGTGCTGTGAGTGTGTTCTTCCAAACAGATGATAAGTTGCTGGTGCCCTAAAAGAGAGGCAGGAGGAAGAGTGCAGGGATTGCTTTGGAAAGTTCAAACAAGGAGAAAATGCTCTGCTCACCCTCCAGTCCATAGCCCTCCCTTACTTCCCAGTATAATCTGCTCTTCTCTTAGTGTTTCTTGGAGAACCTGCTTGCCCTATCACCTGAAAACCTCCAGGTAGCAACTCATCTCCATCTTCAGGAAAATGACAGAGGAAGGATGCCCATTCCTTTTCCTCACATCCTGAGAGGACTAGAGCACTTTGACTCAACCGCCTACCCACTGCTGTGGCAGCAGAAGCAATTCCTGCCATACGGAACTGTAAATTCATTTCATCCTCAAAGCTGTTACAAAGGACGCTGTAGTGTAGCTGATCCCCTTATCTCCTCCCTGCTCCTTGGGAACCCTGCACTTCTTGTGCATGAAGAACAGTAGCAAATTTTGCAGTGCACAGACTTCCCTCTCCCATAAAAATGGTGTGCTGCAACCTGATTTCATAACCTAAACCCAGCCACAGCAATGCCACTCTGGCAGGCAGGAAATCACTGATCTCTGTCTCTCCCTGAGTGCACAAAGAGTAACTCAACAATTAGGAATGTCTTCCAGATAAAGCAAGATCTTTCATATATGTGCCAGAGAGAAACTGCTGGCTGCAGTCCATGGAGAATCCTGGCACACAATGAGGAAGAGAAGCAGGGCAACAGACATCCTGGTCCTGCTGGTGACCTCAGCCTGTGGCGTCAGCACCAATGAGATACGTAGGCTCTCCCCACTGAGTTAGGGAAGGGTTTTGGTACCTAGCTGAAAGTACAAGCCTGACTTTAAGCGAGAGAGGGTAGGAATCATCTGGCTTCACTACAGACCTCTGAAGTGTCCTTCCAGCCCCATGAATGCAAGATTAATGGCTCACTGACAAATGTCACCAGCATTAGTCACTATGAGACTATCAAAATGGAAGGAGGTGCTCAACCTACAGGATTTGTCCTGTCCTGGCACAGTAAAGCAGTCCTACTTGGATGCAACTGCTGCTCGTAGGAGAAAAAAGGATAGAAAACATCCACTTCTGCTGTCTCTGAGCCAGCAGAGCAATGCTAACAGCAGCAGGCCTTATAAAAGCAGGTTACAGTTCAGCTTCTGTTATTTCAGCCAAGGTTAGGTTAAGGGTCCAATGCACTAAAAGTTACAGATTTTATGCTTAGACAAAGAGAATTTTATTATCCTTTTGACTGCAAACCAGCTGCAATAGGAAAAGCCCTCATTCTGCTGTTTTACTATATACCTCTTGGAGTATGGGCACCAGACCTGTAGCAAAATCGTGACAGTATTAAACAAAACTGACTTTGGAATAACATGAAGAAGAACTCCTCCAGCTGAGGAACAGAATTGGAACTGGATGAGTAAACAACCACAGCTCTGTAAAAGTAGGGCTGGGACAACAAAGTCATGTTGTAAACTGTGAGACTTGGCATTTCTACTTCAACAGATACTCAGCTGTTGCAAGCTGTAAATCCAGTACAAGAAGGAATAGGACATCTGGAGCATGTCTCCCTCTGGTTTGTCCCCATTTAGGAATCACGGTTCTCATCTTCAACCAGTGGCCTTTAGACACTACCACAATACAAACTAGTCAATGCCAGGGGCCCACATGCTATCAAGAAATGGAGATTAATCTGTTTCAAAGAGTAGGAAAAGTCAATCAGTAAGCTCAAATCTGTCTCTCACAGACTGTCTGTGATTACTTTTGTGTCATTTGTTGTATAAACCCCCTACAACTGTCCACAGTTTGATACTGGCTATTAAAGGATAAACTGAAGCTCCTAAGACCAAATAATTTCCCTGTGAGTACCATATCTAGAAAGTAAATCTGGAAAGCAAACCTGGGGCCTGTGTCTGCAAAGACACTTCTCTGATAATGAGCCAATGTTCCTCCCGAGGAACTTTAGAAGATAAACTGTATACAACATACTGGGTTTTGTTGTAGCAATGGATTTTGGGGCATGCCCAAGCTGTTCGTCTGCCAGACTCTGACCACAGAATCTGGTTGTTCCAGTGAGATCACAGAGGCTTTGGAATTACAGATCCCTCTGCAAAGTCCCCTATCTGCACCCGGGAATCTCCAAATTCCTCCATAATATTCAGATCTCTTATTTATAATTCAGACTGACCACTGATCTGCTAAAGAAACCATATGCCAGCTCTAAGGCTGATTCTTCATTTCAGTTAAAATCTCTCTTTGGGAAATAACCAGCCTGAGATGCTCAGTGACACTGTAGCAGGAAATCATAAGAGTTCTTTTATGCATCAGTTCTTGACAATAAATATAGACAAAGACATTCTTCAAAGAGAAGTTTGTGGCATGCAGCTGAAGCTCCCTGTTTCACAGATAGCTGGGCTGTAACTGCCAGCTTTTCACCAGCATTCAGCTCAGTTTTCAAAGGTATCTGCCAAAACATCATGGAGAGTTGACAGAATCTCTGGGAAAGGTCATCTGATAATAGGCAGGGCTTTTTTCTTCTCCTCTCAGCTACTGTAATTTGTTTTGATATATTGTTAACACAGCAGAAAGAAGAGAAATCTATCCTGGAGTACTGGATTGTTGAAAACCATCCATGGGAACTCAGCACACAGCTGATTGCCTTGGAGTTTGTAGGACAAGGAAGTGGACAGCAAAATAATTCACTGACCACAGATGGACGAGTTGAGTGATAACTTCTGTGATTCACACTGACATGGAAGCATAAGGTCCTCAGGAGTGGCAGTGGTGAAGGTTAGTCCCAAACTCCAGTGCATGCCTGGGCCTGTAAAGGGGACCACATTCTGAAGTCAAAAGACAGACCTTACACAAAGTGCCAGGTGCAAGTTTAGCTCCAATATTGAGAAAAATTAGGAAAGATCTGAGGCAGAAGTTCTTCCCTGTGAGGGTGCTGAGGCGCTGGCATGGGGTGCCCAGAGAAGCTGTGGCTGCCCCATCCCTGGCAGTGTTCAAGGTCAGGTTGGACACAGGGGCTTGGAGCAACCTGCTCCGGCAGAAGGTGTCCCCGCCTGTGGCAGGGCGTTGGAACTGGATGAGCTTTAAGGTCCCTTCTAACCCAAACCACTCTGTGATTATATGAATATTGCATATTTCAATACTAGTTGCCAAAACACAATCCCAGCCCGAATGTGCACATGAAGAAAGGCACAGGGTGGTCTTTCCCTCAGACACAAGACTGTGGGTTTAACTGTGCCTCAGTGTGAAAGAAGAGGCAACCCAACCTGGCTGGCATCCTTTCTCCCCACCTTAGTCCTGCCCATGTCCTCCAGGAAGCATCTTTGATCAGGTCAAGTTAAAAGTGCCATCGATCAGTTGAGATGGTGATCTCCAGCTGACAAATGTCCCTTCACATGCAAAGTGAGGCTGACTTCTGACTGCAGGAGAAGCTTGCTTGCTTTCTGCAAGAAGCAGTCTCCATTTAATAGCTGGCTATGGAGCAAGTGTGGGATCCTTGCCACAGGAAGCTTAATCTCCCAGTTTAGCAGTGATATATGTGCTCTGTGCCCTGCTCGTGGCCATTTCTCTGCTGTTTCCTTAATATCAGCTTGAGGAAGACTCTCAGATTAGCTGCCAATCCTCCTTCTGCTCATTGCTCATAGTGTGGGCAACACTAGCTTAGAAAGCTGTGTTCCAAAACAGCCTCTCCAGGTTGTGCTTTAGGCCAGGTTTGTGGCCAGTTTGTCTGAAGGCAGAAGGGCATGAACCCATCACCTCAGTTAATTCAGCACCCTTTGAAGAAGGTGACACCAGAGATGGATGTAGTTTTGCTCATGTTCACCCCATTCCTTGCCTACAGCAACTGCTGCACAACTGCTGCAGGCATCAATATGGTTTCCATGACCTCCCACTCTCCTCCCACCCAGCTGTTCCAAGGGCTATAAAAAAGAGGCTGTCCAGACTCTGCTGAGAAATGGACGGTCACGTCTGGAGTCGATTAAATAATTCAGAGCGGATTGAAATGCCCTACTGCGTCATGGAATCTTTCTGAAAAGCCATGAAGCAGTTCCCACATCCCAATGATCCTTTCCTAAAGTCAATACAATTAGATGCCAGAATATGCAATAGTTGTAATTCATCAGGAATCAGAATGCAAGTGATCTTTAGCACACAGACTGCGAGACACCATCAAGATCATTAGGTATTATCTCGGGTGAACATAAAATGATTTATTGGGATGCAGTGGGCTCTGGCTTGACATCTCTCCATTGATAGGAAATGTCTAACAAGTGTTTAATGAGAGAAAGGGCCCAACATACCTAACCCTTCGGTTTTACATAATCTCTTCATGGTGTGTTACAGAGGCAGGTATGAAAAAAATGACCCTTAAACTTCCCTCTTTCCCTGTATTAATGAGTCTATCACAAGTGTGGATTACTAATGATGGGGGAGGCAGTAAATTCCATCTTAGAGCTGATTCACTGCATGTTTTGTAGCTGTACTGGGCCAACGTTGGTTGCGATAGACATAATTCAAGATCCCAAAATAACAAATTAAGGATATGAAACAGGACTTTGGGAAAGAAACTGGAATGTTAAGTCTGTCAGCCAAGTGACAAGGAACCAGCCATGACAGCAGGGAACCTGGGCAGTGTTGGAGAGAGGAATCAGAATCCTCCAACTGCTAATGATGATTAAAGGCATAAATTTCTTTCCTCCCATTCATCTCTGAATCATATCTACACGCTAATGGACCAGCCAAAGTGCAGGTTCCTGAGTTGATGCTTGTAAAAGGGGTTCAGTTCAGGGTTCCCAAAAGGAAGAGTGGTGCGTATAAAAGGGGGATGAGTACAATGTGTGTACAACAGGAGGAAGCGGTGTCAGCCATTATGAATACCTGATCCCGTTTTCCCATCTTGTATCACGTTTAGTCTGTTTGCAAAGCTTGCAGCATGTTGAATATTATAAATCCACTGAGGTGTCTGCACAGAGATTAGTTTGCACACAGATACATCCTTTATAAAATACAGAGCCTGACACAGATATTCTTCAGCTTGCAGAAAACCCAGGAAAGGTGGGAAGAATGTGCAAATGAGGGAACACAATGGATGGGTAGATCAAGACATTTCAGGAAGGATATAACCTGATCCTCATATTAACACGGGAGGACCCACAGCTCTACCACCATCAACAAGCTTTTCTAAGAGTCGCACAAGCACAAGCTTGGCAGTACTGTCTTAGGCAAACAGACTTAGCCATGAGTCATTTAATCTGTGCTTCCTCTCTCCGTACAGGGGGAAGGCATCACCTTCCAGCAGGAGCAGCAGGGACACGATGCTGGAAAATTTCGGAGCTCCCAGGGGAGAAGACAAGAAAGGGGAGCTTCCACCCACCTCAGCTGGAGGAGGCACTGAAGCAGCTTGGGAAGATCTTGGTTGCTAAGCATAAACTATAGCTGCCTTTGTCCTCTTTCATGTTTGCCTTAGGTGCCCTTACAGGCAAACCCAAATGTTACACTGCCAGATAAAGCAAGCTGGTGCTTTACTCTTGGAGCTTGTCTTGCAATAAACCTCACAAAAAAACCCTGCAGCTTCCAAACCTTGACCTGTGTGGCAGCAGCCACCATCCACTGCTCCTGCACCATGGGACATATGGTCTGTC